>NC_045708.1:46486642-47883240 GCF_009834535.1 Camelus ferus | reverse complement strand
GATAGTGTCCTGGACTATAGAAGCCTGATAAAAGTGGGCAGGGGGAAGCATGGACTCAGGATCGGTTGGTCTGTATATCACAGACACATTTTCATTCTCTAGGAAGTAGCTAATCCTGGTCCCCTCCTGGTCCCCAAGATGTCAAATACATACATGTATTTAAAACTATAACTCAAGATGCTTACTGTCTCATTCAGCTCTTCCAATATGCTCTTCTTCCCTTGCCTGGAACTCTTCCCTCTCCTTGTTTGCGTGACTATTATTCATCCTTCAGATTCTAACTGGAAGGTCATTTATCAGGTTGGCCATGTGAGAGCAGTTTGTCCTTTTCATTCATCACCGTATCCCCAGTGCTCAGCCTGGCATCTTCATGATCTACAGAGGAATTTAATACAAGTATTAAGCCTCAAATCTTAAGGTTCTGTTTGAGTGAAGATTATAAGTCTATTTCCCAAAGAGTCAAAGCTGATGCATTTAAAATATTTGAACGGCTGTGATTCAGTTTCCTTTTTCTTGCTGTTGGCCCTACCAACCTCTCCCTTTGGGTTTATATAATTATATAAACCATGCGTGCGGCAGAAGAGTTTCGATTAGCAGTTGAATCTATTAGTTAACAGCCTGACGTTGCAATGTGTACCTTACACAGTTTCCAGAGCCTCTTAAACCTCCTATTTAAATTAAGTAGGTCAGACAACTTCTTAAAGGCTTCACACTGTTAAAAACATTCGGTAATGCTGTTACTGCCACTGGTTTTGCAACTTTGAAACATATGCTCCTATTTCCAAAGTGAGATTTTGGAGTTATTGGAAACTTTAGAAATTTGACCTGATTTCATCATTTCAAAAACCTCCAAACTTTTACAAGTTACCCTATTTCTATACCATACATATTTTGTCCTATTGCCTTGGAGAAAAGACTCCATTCAAATGATTCTGCACTTTCTCTAACTCACCATGATGTTTAAAATAGAGAATGGCTTGGCAGCAAGCTGCATACTGTGGCTGCTCTTGAATGTCTGACAAAGGAATGAAAAACGGTAGAAAGTGTCTTCTGATTACATTTATGTCAATCTGTATTCTTTTCCTTTGATGGAAAACTTTCTGTATTTTCCAAATGAGGCATTTTGCCCCTGAGCAGCGAAGGAGAGGTTTTCACCTATGCCTAACCTTTCATTACAATGGAATTTGAGTGCTGATAAAATTATCAAGACATTTAACAAAAGATGACATTTCCCAGGTTACATATATTGAGTATTTTTCCTTTAAGAAGGAGGGGAGGGACCTCAGAAATGTCCTTTTCACTAGCCCTGATATACTCTTACTAATCATGAATTAGGGATGGAGAGCAAGTAGGCACGAAGGCAGAGCAATGCGCTGTTCACTCTCCCAGGCTGTCACTCAGTGGGCGCACGTCAAGCAGCAGCCACGTGCCTGACATTGGGTCAGGTGATGGGAACTTGAAAAATGCAGTCCTTGTCTTTGTGGAGCAGGAGTGTCATTTTTGAAGCCCTCTTAGTGAGCTTGGCTTCTCTCCTTCTGCTCCCAGAGATATTTATTACATGGACCTCTAGGTTTTAAGAAACAGAAGCCAAGTCAATTCAGATGAAGCAAAAAAAGGAAAGTTCCTATAAGGCAGAGGGAGATCTCGTGGAATTTAGGGGTAGCACTGTGGAAGGACAGGATGTAGGTCACGTCTGTCACGGGAATCTGGCCACACTTGGTCGCTCTCTCCCTTCTGTCCCTCTGCACGTCGGCAACATCCTTTTCTCCTCTACTTTACTCTTTAGTTCACAAAGCAGAATAAAGGGTCACTCTTCAGCTCTCGAGTTTATTGCTCTCCTGTACAAAAGGACACCTGATTTGGGAATCATTTTAATCTCCAAATTTTCAGGAAATGTCATCTGATTGCCGTAGCTTGGGTCAGATGCCCACTCGTGGACCAACTGATGGTAGCCAAGGGAACAGGGCTATTTTGTACACTCTTGGGTCTTATGAGTCACCTCCATGATCGTGTGGATTTAGAGTGGCAGTTTGGGGATCCTTCCCAGACAAGTTATCTAGCTGAACGGATAACCTCATATGTATCCAAAGTAACACTGCAAGCTAACTTTTTCTAACCAAGAAAGTAATAGTCATTGTTAAAATTTTGGAAAATAAAGAAATACAGAGGGAAAATATAACCATCTGTCATTATAAAACAAAAAAACTACTGTTAGTTAACATTTTAGAATATTTTTTTAACTCTTCTATTTATGCAAACTTACCTCTCTATATATTTAAAATCTGGTATTAAACATACAATTTTGTATTTTTTCAAGACAACATTACATCTTAAACATTTTCGTGTCATTATTTATTCTTTAAAAATAATTTCAAATGACTGCAAGTATTTCACTGCATAATTTCTTTAATCAATTCTCTATGGTTTTCTCACTTCTGATTTTTTCACTGCTAAAAAAATGAGATAATATGATAGTAAATATCCTTGTAAATAAACCTTAATGTACTTCTTTAACCATTACTTTTAGCCAGTAAAAAGGGGACAAAAGTAAAGTTTTAGAGATATGTGTTCTTAGGGAAGCAGAGTAAAAGGTTAATTGAACAACAAGGCTTACCACCCCTCATGAGAAACACTGCTAATAAAGACAAGACGAATGTCAAATTTTAGCGTCATCACCACCACCCACCCAAGCACCTGTTCTTTTTCGTTCTCCACTTGCAGCCTGTCCCTGGTAAACGGTTCTTCATTTTTTCTGGCCCTTCCATCTTTCCCTGGAGCCCCTCAAACTCTGTGCACTTCCTTTACACTTGCACTGGGCACCATCTTTCCAACAACAGTTATAACATTGTGCTAAAGTTGTTTCCGGGAGCTTGTAAGTTCCTGGAGGGTAAAGCCTGTGTATTCTGGTTCTTCGTATATCCAACATGTAGCACAGTGCCTGGTATACAATGTATGACCAATGATTTGTGAATCAATAAATTAATGAATAAGTAAATAAACGACATCATTGGTCAATTTCCTAACTTCCCATTAAACATAAGACTCTTTTCTGTAGGCTTTTCCTGAATACCACCAGTGTCCTAGCCAGAGGAGGAAGTGTGATGGAGTGAATTCACAATGTATTTATTCACTTACCCAGTAAACACCCATTGTTTATTACATGCTACTGGGGACTCCTAGTTCTCAGGTAATTCTTACACAGCACATCTGGGTTCCTGGAGGTACAGAAGTCTGAATAATGACTATGGTTTCCAAACACAGGTAGTGTTTATTATTAAGACATCTTACATACAAATCTAAATTGTTGGCTTTTTTTTTTTTAACTGCCAATCTGCATGGCAGTAATGTTAAAGCTGGCTGCCCTCGTTTAGATGGGGGGTTTATTAGCCTCTTCAGGTTGTCAGATATATTAATTTGCTTATCCAGGAAGTACCTATTGATGTCAGTCTTGTGCCTGTGGACTTGGGTGGGCATTCAGCATGATGATCTCTGCGTTAGACTAATTAATCTGGATAACTTGCAATTGTTGATGCAGAATAGAGGGCACAGTAGAAACAAGTCCCTGGGGACTGAACTCTCGATTAGGAATCAAGAATCCTGGATTTGAGTTCCAGCTCTGCCCTCATCTCACTTTGCGACCTTGAGTAAAACCTTTAAGAATATCAATTTCTTTACCTGTATAAATGATAGGAGAGAGCCTCCAAGGTCCTTCAGCTCTACAATTAGAGAATTATCATTTTGCTGGTTAGGGGAGGTGAATAACAGGTACCCCCACAGGGGGGTGATGAAAAGTTTTGGAGGTAGATAGTGGTGATGGTTGCACAACATCACCGATGTACTGAATGCCACTCAATTGTACACTTACAGAGGGTTAAGATGGCAAATTTTATGCTACATGTGTTTTACCATAATACAAATTTTAAATTAAAAATAGAAAGCATCCACATAGATTTGGACAGTCCTCTTACACTGGCAGTCAGTCAGCCAATCCCTTAATCAGTGAGGCTTACGAGACAGTGAGGAGAGGGGAGGAGAGCCTAGGACAGCTCTGATGCCAAGGTGCTTTGGCTTCATGCTTCTCTTAAACTCCTTGCCTGGACGCTCTTTCACAGTCTGGCCCTGCCTCCCTCGGGACAGGGACTGGCAGGGTCTCCAGGCTGCCTACACCATCCGTCTCTAACCCAAAGGAGGAAACTACCACATCCCCATCAATCTGGACCCTGCGGGAAAAATGTTTTCTCTCTTTGCCTTTTCTTCCAGCTAAGACAGGCTGGAGTTTTTGAAACTAAAATGAACTTAGAAATGTTTGAAAAAGGCAAAAATAGTCTGCATCTCAGTTTGCTTCTTCTTATTCCTGCTCAGGCTGCTGCTCCTACTTCTGGATACCATTTAGGACTGCCATTGAATGCCAGGGATTTTTTCCTGTGCAAAAGATTCATTTAACATTCACTCATTCCTAACAACTCCCAAGGGCTTCACGGTTTACGTCTTCTCATTAATTTGGTTGAAAGTTCAAATCCCTTGTAGGAATTCTAGTCATCATCCTGCGAGGATGGTATTCACCTGACCTGTCTTCCCACCCACCCCAGCACAAGTCCCTTCTTTGCTGAAATTCCACATTTGCATCCCTGCACCTGTAAGATACGAAGATTTGACCTAATCTGAAAGGGCTGTGGCTCTTTGGAGGCCAACAGAGAACAGCTCTAAGGTGGCATCTTTTTCTCTCAAGAGCACATGCCCATTGGCTTTGTCTCTCTGCCCTTTCCAACTTTTCCATAATTAAAAGGCTGAACTGGTATCCTTTTCCTATTCATCCATTCTGCTTCCCCTCTCTGTAAACTGATTCCTGAACACAAAACACATGCCAATGAGTTTGCACAGTAAATGACTCACAAGTCCTGTCCTGTCTGGGTCTCCTTCATGGCGCTGGCCATGCAGCACACAAAACACATTCTCCACAAACAGAACACCTGCCACCACCTCCATTTAACAAACGGAATACATTCCTCTCTTTCTCCAACCATCTTCCGTGTGTGGCCTTAGCTGCCTGGCCACCCTCGTCTGGAGCACAGGCTGAGCTTGGTGACTGGTAACCAGTGAAAGGATGGCAGAGACGGGAACCAGGGGGTGCACGTGCTTGAGGAAGAACTGATTTAATTTGTCGCAAGATGAAAAATTAAAACATTATCTCATGACAGACACAAAACCAGACACAGTTCTGTGAATTTTACCTTTTTCACACACATTAAAATGCACAGATTGCAACTGCCCTGTTTTAACAAACAGGTTCATTCACGTGACCCACATCTTGCCCTCACTCTCATGCCTCTTACCCATCTCCCCCACTCTCAGAAGAAACCACAGCTTTGAGTTTCTTTTTCCATGTAGATTAGTTCTTCCTGCTCTAGAATGTCATCTCAGTGGGCTTGCTCAGAATGCACTTCCTGTGTCTGCCTCCTTCTGCTTAGCCTACTGCCAGTGAGATCCACCCACGATGTGTGTGTCTCAGTAGCTCATTTCTTCTGTTGCTGAGTAGTGTCTTACTGTTATGCATTTAATTTTAAATTATTTTAATAATACAAACAGTATATGATTTTTTTTTCCTTGCAGAAATCTGAAACATTGCAGGTAAGAAGTCCAGTATCCTGTGGCCACTGCTGCCCCTTCTTCTTTCCACCTGGAGACGATTACTGGGATCTGTTGGTGCAGATCCTTTAAGCCTCTCCCCCTATGCATTCACATATGTGTATATGTCCCCTTAGAAAACATGTAAGATTGTTTATTGTGGTTTTTTAAACAGTAGGCACCACATTATATGTACCTCCTTGCAACTTGCTTTTCTTACTCAACAAGATGTTTTGCAGATAAAACCGTGTTTGTGTAGAGATCCACCCTTTAAAACAACTAACACAAAGCATTTCATAATATAGATGCCCCACATTTTAGTCATTACTGAGATTGTTTCCAATTCTATTTCAATAAATGCTTCAGTAAACATAGTTGTCAAATTTCCTTATGCACACAAGTTAGTGTTTCTGTAGGACAGATGTGGAGAAGTGGAATTTCTAAGTCAGAGTGTATTTAAATTTCAGTATTTACCGAAGTATCTATACCAATTTACGTACCCTACTAATACTTAGAGTGTTCTACAACTTTGAAATTTTTGCCCATCTATAAGTGAGAAAAATCTTACCTCATTTCAATTTGTGTCTCATTCATTCTAGAGGGGCTGAACATTTCTATATATGATTACTTGCTATTTGTGTTTTCTTTTCACTGAGGAGGAACTTCTGGCCAGGTTTTCCCATTAGATAATTTCTCTTTTGCATAATAGTTTTATTAAAGTTATTCTTCCTAATAGGTTACTTTTAATATATACTATTATTCTCAGTGCCAAGCCTTTGTCTATTCTATTTTTTGTAGTCAATTTTTTTTTGTTATTTTTTGTAGTACAGAGATTTTAAATTACACCAATCTTTGACTTACGACTTTTCCTTTTTCAGATCCTATTTAAAAAAATTTCACCAAGGTCATAAGCACAGGGTTTCAGTTCCTTCTGATATTGTTATAGTGGAGAGTGGATTCTGATGTGCTTGTGGAACATTCCGATAAGGCAATTCCAATCTCTTCCAATCTTTTAGCGAAGTAACCTTACTCCTATCATGTTAGGCATCTTCCATTTTCAGCTGTATCTTTCACTCTTATTTCTACTTCGGGGGGCTAAATAAAAAGTAAGAAATGATCCCATTTTAGTATCTTTTGTTCCTTTTTTTTAAACCACCTTAAATTCTGGTCAGAAAAAAAAAGTGTATTCACTCAGCAAATATCTGTAGATGCCTGCCTGAGATAGGCACCAGGATGCAGCATGAAGAAAGAAAGATACCCCGGACTGTGCGGAGCTCAGCCTGGCAGGGAGGCAGACATAAGACAGTGAGTGTCATGAGCATGGAGGAGATGTGCTGTGATATCCAGATGTCAGCTGAGGTCAGACTGTCCTTGGAGACTTCAATAAAATTGGTTTGGAGCTTTCGTCCCAGGTCCTGTGGAAGTCCAATGACCTTCCCAAAGTTTCTGTGAATTCCTCAGGGCTTTTGTTGCTTCTGGCTCTGAGTTTTCACTTCACTCAGCTCTTTTGCTTGTCTCTGACCCCTGTCAGAACTTGGTCCCTTCTCCTTGATTTCCCCTAAAGTCACTCACTCAAGGCTTGTGTTTATGAAACTCCAGTGAAGTGGTGGGGAGATGCGAGCATCCATGTGATAGACAAATGGAAACCCAACACTCTTTCAGCCTCCTCACCACCCAGTGCCTAGTGTATCTTTCACTGGTCACCTTTCTCTGTGGCTCCCAGAGCCTTTGGGTTTGGTGTCCTTTTTCTGCCCCAAATCTCTCCATACATCTCCCACCTTCTTGCTTTCCAATCCCTTCAGAAGCTTCATTCACGGTTTATTATGCAGAGCAATTTCACACAATCGACTCATCCTTTTGCAGAAAAACTGGCAAGGGATTCAGAGTTTTGGTCTTTTTTTCCCCTCTCTGTTAAGTGGAAGGGCCAGCATAAAAACGGATTTGCCCATTGATAAGGAATGGGCCACGTGGACTTTACGGGATGCTTCTGCCATCAAGTCCTCCTTCTGGGTGTGATGGAGCCAATCAGTCCTTGTATGGGCTTTTCCGGTTGCTATCATGGCTAATGAGGCTCAATGTCCACTGGAAGTCAAATCCTCCACCATCTCAGCATTGGTGAGTTCTAACCAGTTTTTGTTCCTTCTCTGCAGCTGTCTCCTGGAGACTTAGATAAGAGTAATTGGTTTCTAGTTGAGGGAGGGGCAGGGGTATGATCCCAGGAGCAACAGCCTTGGTAACAGAGAGGAATGTTGCTTTTAATTAGAATGCCTTCCTTCTAGTGGAACTGGCATCCTCCCCAAAAAACCATCCCAAAGATTATGTTCAGCCATGAAAGTTTAAAGGGAAATGAAGGAATAATCTCAGCTAATCACTGAGATAGGAGGTTGGAGTCGTTGCCATCCTCCAATGCCTGCAGGCTTGTCCTAATCAACGGCTTGAGCCTGCTCTTCTGTGACTCGGGGAGGCCTGGGGGACGTCAGATTTTCTATAAACAAAAGGCAGGGGCTAGGGGACGGGTAGCCCACAGGGTCCTGTTCCCTTTTGAGATGGCCCTAATCAAAAAGAAAAAGGGAAAATAAATCTTGGCAAGGAAGTAGAGAGGTTGGAACTCTTGCACACTGCTGGCGGGGATGTAAAATGAAGCAGTCACTCTAGAAAACAGTCTGGCAGTTCCTCAAAATGTTAAACATAAAATTACCATGTGACTAAGTGATTCAACTCCCGTGTTTAAATCCAAAGGAATTGAAAACCAGTACTCAGATACTTGTACACAAATGCTCAAAGAGGCACTATCCAGGATTGACAAGAAATGGAAACAACCCAAATGTCCATCACATGCTGAATGAATAAACAAAATGTGGTAACTCCATACAACGCAACAGGTATTTTTCAGCCACAAAAAGGAGTCAAGTACAGATACATGCTACAACACGAGTGAACATTGTACTCAGTGAAAGAAGCCAGATACAAAAGGTCACATTGTATTTAGTTGAAATGTTCAGATGAGGAAAGTCCATAAAGACAGAAAGATTGGTGGTTTCTAGGGGATAAGGAATCCGGAAAAGGGAGTGAGGGCTTGATGGGTACAGAGTTTCCCTTTGGGGTTGCAAAAGTTTTGGAACTAGATGGAGGTGATGACCACGTAACATTTTGAATGTACTAAATGCCACTAAATTATATACTTCAAAATGGTTACTCTTATGGTACATGAAATTTAATAAAAATAAGGTTACTCAGACCTCCAGGTAGAGAACTAGTTGGAAGGGGCAAGGGTGGCGATGGGAGATGAGGAGGGAAGCTGCTGCAGGTCCGGGTGAGGAAGGAGAGCAACTCGGAGTGGGGACCATGGGATCTCCGGTGCTGGGACTGCCTGGGACACATCCAGGTGGTGAATCCCAGGCAACCGGACAGGGGATCAGGATTTCAGGGCAGAGAGAGGGAGGACTGAGGGTCTGGGTGCCGCTTTGGGAGGAGGGGGTGTTTCTACCATTTTTAGTGAAGTCACAGCAAAGTATGATCTCATTGCGGGAGGGGAGCCAGCAAGGAGAAAGCATGGGGAGGCCAGGGTGAGATATTGAATAAACGCTACAATTTCGAAATACTGGTCCAGACAGACAGAGGACCACCAAACAGTAAGCTGAGGGGAAAGCAGGGTTAGGGTTGGTTTGCATTTGAAGGATAAGGGGGCACTGACTGGGGAAGTGGCGCTGAGGATGTGCGTACTTGATGAACTAGTTAAACCGCGGAAGGCTTAGCTCTGGGTAGGAGCAGGAGCACTCCTTCCTCTGAGAACAGAGAAAGAGGATGAGGTCCGGGAGCAATTTTGATGTGAAAGGTGTACAAGTTGTGGGGCTTCTACCCCAACAAGAGGGCAGGATGCACGGCAGCTGCAGGGTGGCTGTGGCAGGACAGAGCACAGGGCTGCAGAGCATGGAAACATCTGGGAACGGATTTGCAGGAGGTTTTTACTGGAGAGTAAACTGGGCCTGGATAAACGATTGCCAAGGAGCCCTGAAAGTCAAGAACATACCTCTGTCAGGGAGCCAAACTTTGTTATGTAATTTTTTTTTTTTCTAAAAGCACTAGGGCCAAAGTAAGAACTAAGGCATAATCCTGGTGGGTATATTGTTACAGAAAACACTTTAATCGAGCAGCACCCAGAAATAGAATGGGAATAGTGAGAAAGAAACACAAGAAGTCTTATGAGAAGGAGGATTTGAAAACCTTCCATATGTAAGCTCTTTCTTCAAAAGAAATGCTATTTAAAACCATATTGCATATTGGATAAGTAATGATACCTATAAACTAGCCAACAGGAATCATTTTTGCTCTTACATGTGTATGGATGTCAAAAAACTGTTATAGTAATACATAGGTGGCATTTTAAAGGCCTATGTACTGAAACTGTGTTTTAGGAAGTTGTTGAGGATTTTTATGTCAAAGGTAACATTAAAAAAACCCCAAACATGTAGCATTGTACTCATTGTCAATACAGCATAGTAAAAGAAACTATTCTATTAGTTGATTAAGCAAATACTGGGGAGAAATCAATTTGCTTCATCTACTACTTTAAATACTATATGTACTATTGTAGGTTGTAGCTAATTAATTACAGCTTCAATTGTTACCCTAGAAATTTAATTTTTTTCAACGAACATTTAAGGCCCTGCAAAGTACCAGGCTTGAGCACGAGAGAGGAATAAGAAATAGTCCTTGCTCTTAGAAAGCTGAAGTCCAGCTGAGGCTACGGAAGAGTTCATACAAAGATGCAGCTGACGTCCAAGCCCGGATGAGCTAGAAGCTCACGACAGGCGCAGAAGAAAGAGCTTTAGAAGATTAGAATGACTGGAGCTCACTTTTTATCAGCCGTGGGAGTGGGTAAGTGGGGTTGTTAAGGCCCCTGGTCACGGTGCCTTGAACTGGGACTTGCCGTGGGTGAGAGGAGCAGTTATTTCCCTTAAAAGTGGAAGAGAACATACAAGTAGATCAAAAACCATGAACATTCAGACACGAGAAAGAAGGAAATCCCACCATTTGTGACAACATGGATGGACCTTGAGGGCACGATGCTAGGTGAAATGTCAAACAGAGCAAGACAAATACTGCCTGGTATCATTTATATGTGGAAGTTTTTAAAAGTCACACTCATAGAAATAGAGAGTAGAAAGATGGTTGCCGTGGGCTGGGGGTAAGGGAAGTAGGGAGAGGTTGGGAAAGGGAACCAAAGTTCAGCTATAAGATGAGTAACGCCTGAGGACCTAATGTGGAACACGGTGACGACCCCTGACCACACTGTATTGTACAAGTGAAATTTGCTAAGGGAGAATTTAAATGTTCTCACTCCCACCCCTCCCCCAACAAGACAAATACATGAGGTGACGGATGTGTTAGCTAAGGGGAAATCCTTTCACAATGATACGTGTATCAAATCACCACGATGTTCCCTTTAAATATCTCACAATTTTATATCTCAGTTATACCTCAGTAAAGCTGAAAAAAAATAAAAACCACACAGGCACACAAAGCACGAACAAAGGCAAGACGTATGTCCCATCAGTAAAGTCAGGTGTTTAGCCAGTAGACCAGTTGGCTGGAACACTGCGGCAGTGTACAAGGGGGGAGCAGGCTATGAACTGGGGAGCATGCCGATAAGAGGATTAGGGAGAGGTAAGACTGAAAGCTTTTATATGGTGTTGACTGATTGGAGCTAAACCATGTGAAGTGAGTCAGCACACGAGAACACCTTCCCACAACGCCTGTCACTGAGCAAATGCTCCGTACCAGTCAGTCATCGGTAGTTACTCGGCGGAAGTGTGCAGGGTGAGCTTGCCGTCTCTAGCCGCCTCACACCCAGCATTTAGAACATTCCTTACTCTCCCCCCAAAACAGTTCCTGCTCCAGTCTCCCCAGCACAGAAAGCGACACCACTGTTGGTGTAACTGTCCAAGTCAGGAACAAGTCAGGAGCTGTCTGGCTCCTCCCCATTCTTCAGCAGAGGCTTCAACATCGCCCTCTTAGAGGCTCTCCATGAGCATCTAATCTAAAGGAGATTTTCTCTTTGTCCACACTCTCCTCCATGGGTTATTTTGTCTATCACCCTTCTTTTGCCTTCACAGCAAATAGCCCTGTTTGAAATTATATTTTTGTACTTGCTTGTTTAATATTTACATTGGGTGCTTTCAGGCGCAGGTATTAAAAAGGCAACTCAAATAAGGACCCAGAGGTAGACTGGGATTCAGGTCACATGCCTTCCCTTATGCTGGAAGAATGCCTTATGCTGGTTGCTTTAAGTCTAAGCTTATGACCAAACAACCAGGATGACTTTGTTATGATTGTAATAGGATTAAAAAGAAATCCAATCCTAGGACTGAGGTCAATTCTTGGAGTCACATTCATTGTTACACAGTGGGGGAAAAGATCATTCTGTTTAATTTATTCCTGTACACTCGGCTCCTAGGGCAGTGCCTGACATGTAGTAGGGGCCCAGGGAATATTTGGTGAATGAATGAAAAATTGGAGCAGAGAGTCTGGGAACCAGTTTAGAGCCCGCTGATTCAGTGGAGATATACAAATGGCTTACAAATCAGTCACAAAAAAGGAAAGGGATGGATGAATGCAAGTGATCTTGTTTGCTCAGACTTTGGACTGGGCGACTGACCAGATGTGAAATAGGAGGGAGATAAAGAGGTGCAAGACAGTTCTGAGCCTGGGATCAGAGCCCCAGGCCTCCTTGCTTTCATTTTGGTGCTCTGCCATCCCAAGCAAGTACTGAAAAGGGGGCTGAGGGCAGAACTTTAGGGCAGACATTCTCAAATGGGGTAGATGGTGCCCACGAAGGAGTGAAAACTGATTCTAGGGGAATGAAAAGAAATCAGATACTACAATGGTTTGTAGCCCTCCAAAGCTACAGCAGATCTTACCCTCTAGTACTTAACTTCTCTTGTAAGGGTAAATTTTAATTAAATCAAAATTTTCTTTTTATGAGGAGGGTAATATTTAATTTTTAAAAAGAGACAAACACTGAATTATGGGATGAAGAGGCCCTAATGAGCAGTTTAGGACTGAAGAAGGTTGGAGGAAATCAAGAAAAATCTCAGATGTGTATATATCTCTGTGTATCCTGATACACACACACACACACACACACACACCCCTTGGTTATTAAACAGATCATCTTATACAGTTGTAAGTAATAGCTGTAGAAATATATCTTTCAACTTGAGATCCTTCTTTACTGAAAAATTGAAAAAATTCTAAATATGGCATTGTATTTCAGACAGGAAAAATGCCACTCCTCTGTTCACAGAGGACACAGATGAGCCCAGGCTGGTCTGTTTGATTATTCTACCAGATATACATTAAAAAATGTAATCATTAGAACAGTCCACTGCTACAGAGAAATGAGCTTAAGTGACCTTCCAGGACTTCTTTCCACATACCAGTCACCCTAGCAGGCAAAATAAACCAGAGTAAATCTGACAAATCTGACAAAATAAAAATATTAATGAGGTTTAGTTGAACATTCACATTAAATCAAGCAGAGGAAGAAAAACTAGAACACATTTTCCAAAATGTCTAAAATAAATGTATCCAAAAAAGCAGATGAACACCTGACAGAAGAACGAGTATGAGTTTGAAGCCTGTTTCGTTGGGGCCACGAATAGGAAATTTCCTTGTCTAGCTGTAAAAAGCGACCTGGAACATCCTCAGCTCTTGAGAACTGTCATCATTGATAAGCAATAATGGTCACAGGTGTGAAGAGACTTTAGGGAATGAGAAGGCATTGATGGGGCCCTCCTCCAGGATGTCACAAAAAAATGGTGTATTTAACAAGCAATGGTATCCGCGGAGCAAACAAAGACAATATTGGTTGCCATGATCAAGTTTCCAAAACCGCATTTTCCCCTTTCAATGACAATAAGAACACAAACAACAAATTACATGCAATGCTTGGGGAAGAAGACAAAGGGTAACCTAGAAGATCAAAACTCCAGCCCAAACTTCACAAAACCGCACGTCATCTTCCACAGGAATTGCAGAACTCAGTGATGTTTCTTATTTAGGTATAAGCATCTGACTGCTTTCCCCTGAAGTTTAGGAGACTGGAGAGATTCTTATCACAAGAGACACAAAAAACACTTCTCTTTTTGTCTTTGAGTAGGCTGCCCATATTTTATTTATTAAGCTCTACATTTTGTGATTCTTTTCTTGAAAACACCAAGTTCCCCTCCATCAAGAGGCTAGTGCCCTAACACAAAGGTTCTCAACTTTCGAAAAAAAAACCCGGTGTTACATGGAGAGGTTTAATATCCTGGGAGGACAGGAAAGTCATTCACTCCCTTCAGGAGTTAGAGAATAGCCACTTACTTACTATTAAAGACACGAATTTAGATGCTCAGAAGGCAGGAGCTGTGTTCCACACAATTTATTTGCTTTTAATTTTATCCCATTATATTCTTAAATTTCTTTGCATATTCAAGATGGTCAGGAAACCTGTGAAGCTGACGTAGCACTGGAAGGCGGCCTCCTTTCAGTTTGGCAACTGCTCTGCTGGGCTACAGAGTGAAAGTAAAGTCGCCTTGAGGCACGAGAAGTGGTACATTCACAAACCACTAAAGCCACTAAGATGTCCGTTCATACGGTTTATTTCACTAGACTGCAATTTTATACACAGTATGAAGAGGTTTCCTGATAGCACACATATAGTTTACTTTCTGTACTGCTGAAGAACCAATTTTTTTTCTTACATTAGAGTGTAACATCCTATCATTAAAACATTATTCAGTGAATTTTTTCCAACTACATATAAACGGAAATTTACCACACACACGGTGCAAGAATGTCTTTGTAACATATTTGGATCACAACATGTGAATCTAAAGTACATCACTGTAATTAGAACACTACTCTGAAATCACAATGCCCCATGTTGTAGTAGCCAGATTTGATTGACTGCTGTATACATCACAAAGCACGTTGGTGGGTATCTTCCTGGGTAACTGGCAGCAGCTTTTAACTATGATTTCAAAAGAAATCTTTAATTAAGAACCAACATTTTGAATTTTAAAAACTTCTTCCTTTAGGTGTTCAACATTCTTGGAATCAAAATGGGACATTTTAAAATGTAGAGTCTCTAACACAGGGAGAATAAATCCAACCCTCTCTTAGCTGAAAGTATGGGGTTGTAATATTAGGTTTCGTAGAAACCTAAAGAAAGCACTGTATGGGAAGTGGAAATGAGTAAAAAGAAACATCAACTTTCTTTAAAAGCTTCTTGGATTCCTCTGCCCCTCCCCACCTCTGTCAAATGCTGAGAAAGAATACTGCATTGCAAGTCAAGATGCATTTTTGTGAAATGATGTTCTAAAGGAAATGTATGTGAACAAGTCAGAGAGAAAGATTTCTTCGTTTCCCCATTTTGTGGAGTGAGGCAGTGGGATGGCATCAGTTAAATAAGAAATAGAACTCCTTAATCAAAGAACCACTTCATTACACACAGAACAGCTAGGGATAACTGCTGACAATTTCTCACGTGTTTCCTCTTCTTTCCCCAAAGTTTGAGAATGTTTGAAAGTTCAATAAATAGTAGAAAAATAATCCTTTACTTAGAAATTTTGAGATGCATCATTTAGAGCTTAACATGAGTTCCATACAGCAACTGTGGTAGCCAGGTACCGCTGAGAAACCAGGTGAAATCTTCAAAGCGCACATTTCTCTCTGGATGTGCTGGGTTCCCATCTCCGAGAATGCAGATTTTGCTCTCTTCCAGTTAAGGAGAGCCCAGTGTTTCTGGCTCCTGGGAACACTCCTCTGGCTCAGCTTAACGAAGGTTCCCAATGTTTCATGTGTAGGTTTCCCCTCTGCTGAGAGGTCTACCTCCTGTTCATTCTGTTGGTATCATGGCGGGTTCACTCATCGGACTTATTTCCCCTCCACCTCAGAGCCAGCCTCACATCTTCACGAATGCGATTCTCCTGTTGTTTCTCTGGTGGTGAAGGATGCTGACGGGCAGGAAATGAGTTAAACAACTCTGGGCAGAGCACAGACACAGGGGGTCTCTTGCTGTGGATTTTACGCTGGCTCTGGTTCCCTCCAGAACATTCCGTATCTCCCCGTCCCGTCTTCTGACGGAGGTGAGGGGCCGTTAGCATTCCGCGTCGACAGTGTGTACGGTCACGGCCGCCTGCAGGTGGTGGCTGTGATGGAGCGTGGGGTGGTGCAGGCGGTAGTGGTGGAACTTGTGACTTAAGAGGGCAGCAGTCTGAGGCGGGGTGTCCAGCTCCAAGTCCTCATCGTGGTTCCCCACGTCCACCCCGGCCGACAAGGGGTCGCTGGTGCACGGGGGGTTTTCACTGTCTTCCTGGGGGCTCATGGTGCTGTAACCTACAAAAGGAATGGAACAAACAAGCAGCTGAGAGCGTCCAGATGCAGGGAGGAGATGGCACTTCTGATTTCTGAGGCATTGGGAGGTGTTCCTACCTTTGTACGGCGTAAGTGCCCACGTTTCAGGCTGCCATCTGATGCTGAAATGACTTTTTTTTTTCTTTTCGAAGGAGTGAGGGGGTGGGGGAGGGAAAGGGTGAGGTGGTAATTTAGGTTTATTTTTAATTAATTTTTTTTAATGGAGGTACTGGGGAATTGAACCCAGGACCTCGTGCATGCTAAGCATGTGCTCTACCACTCAGCTATACCCTCCCCACTTGAAGTGACTTATTTTTAAAGAGATCTTTCCTTTACTGTTTTCTTAAAGCAGTTACACAATAAACACATAATCATTTTAGACAATATAAACAAGGACCATTTCCCCAAATCCCCAAACCAAGAAAATAGAACCTCCAGTCCTGTCTGATCCGTAGATAACAACTGACATTTGGGGAAATATCCTCCTACACTTCTCCCTGAAATAAGATTAAGATTTTTTTTAAAAAAAATTTTAGAGAGAGAAAAAAAAAAGCTTCCAGAAAAAGGTCCTAACAGGACTCAGATCAGTCAGGGGCTGACGGGGGAAGCTGACCTTCCAAAAGCCTGAATGTGATGTCACAGTAAGGACACAGCTGCCACCATCATCTGCACACCTGCTGTGCGGCAGGCACCGATGTCACGTAATCCCTACGCAGCAAAAAGGCATGGATCGTAGCAGCCATTCTGCAGGTGAGGGAAACGATGATCAGATAAGCTCCAGTCCCTAACGAAACACCAACTCCACACACATCCATAACAGCTAGCAAAGGAATCAACTATTCTCTGTGTAAGCTGTTCACTGTATTTAAAGATTAATTTTTTTTAGTATTCTAAGTAATACATGTTTCAAAAGAAAATGCCCTTGCTGATCAAAGGATTCCATTCCAAGAACCTTGGCTTGTTTTTAAATATTGCAAAAAAAAAGATCCCCTTTAAGAATTTTGAAAAGTGACAGCTCGTTAACATTTCTGCTGCATCTGCAGTCAGCATCAGTCAGCACTCACCCGTGGGCAGTGCTAGTCACAGTCATGGCTGCAAAACTGACGTGCTTGCATGCAGCCAAGCAGGAATAGTTTGTGGGTGAAAATGCATGCTTCATGCAAAAATAAGAAAGGCGATTCTCTGTCCTCAATGAAGTGTGGCTCAAATGGCAGTCCAACTCCACAAATCTTTATGGGGCACCTACTAGATACAAGACACTGTATTGGGCACTGCAGGAGATGCCAAGATGAAAACCTGATCCCTGTACTAGGACCTCATAAGCCAGTGCTCAAGAAATAAAACAAGCACAAGCACAGTTCAATGCAATTATTCATTATTGAAGACCATCATGAGGCTAAAAGGCGAGACTACAAAACATGAATAAAGGATGTCTCTCTTCCTTAAGGATACCACCACTGAGTAAAAGACACATATTTACAAAGTTAGGCTTAGCCAAGTGCAGATAATGGTTAAGAGCTATAATTGAGGTATAACTGAAATGCAGAACAGGAATAACTAGTTCTGGCTGGGAGAAATGGGAAAGCTTCACAGAAGAACTCATATTGCTGTTGGGCTTAAGTGGATGAGTAGGAGTTTGGTTAAGCGGATCTGAGCAAGGGAACAGATGAGCATGGCCAAGAGGTGTAGAAATACCAGGGCACTCCTATGCCAGGTGGCTGGGATGAGTGCTAGCAGGTGGCCAGAGAGGGCAGGTGGAAGGCAGAAAGATGAGTTAAAGGCAGATCATACAGGCCATAGCAACACGTGGAAAATTAGGAGACGATACAAGATTTTGAGCAGACCAAAAAAAAAAAAAAAAAAAAAGGCATGATTATTTGAGTATTTTAAAAAGAGTTCTGATAGCAGTTTGGAAGTTACTACAACAGCCCATTTGAGGGACGCTGTTGAAACTATGGGGTTGGAAAGACATCTCTAGGGTAAAAACAGAAGTTAGTAAGTAATTTGATATAGGGGGCTAGGGGTCAGGGGTGGTTAAAGAGGACTGCAACTTACAGTCAGAATGATGAGAGGAGACTCGGAGACCCTGGGTCTCAGGGAAGGAAGTGAGTTTTATTTTTGCACACCTTGATTTTGAGAGTTTGTGAGTTAACATACGTGCAGATATTCAGCCAGAGCCACAGGCATGCCGGCCATAAGTCAGGGCAGAAGAGGGAGAGCTCACTGCTGCGTGTCTGCCATGACTGAGTGCCCTGCTGGTGCCAGATGCCAGGCTGGGGGCTCAACAGAAAAAGGGGTGAGGTGGGGCCCCAGCTCCTGAGAAGCCCACAGTCAAGAAGGGGGAACACAGTAGGGAGGGTATAGTTCACTGGTTGAGTGCGTGCTTGGCATGCATGAGGTCCTGGGTTCAATCCCCAGTACCTCCATTAAAAAAAATTTTAAAATAGACCTAATCCCCCTCCCCACCCAAATTTTTAAAAAAGGCGGCGGGAAACACAGGCGCTGACCCAGAGACATACCAAAGGAATTCCAAAGCCAACGAACTTGGCTTAGGATCCCGGAGGAGGTGACACTTAAGATGGCCCTCGTGGGAGAGAAGGGGTTCATGAGGAAAAGGGGTGGAAGGTACTACAGGCAGGGAGACCGGCGTATGCAAAGATGCAGCCGACACGAAGGTTCTGAGGACCTGAGGAAATGGTGAAGAGCTCTGTGGGTGGGAGAAAGAGCAAGGGGTGAGGCTGGACCGGCAGGCTAAGACCGGGTCAGGAAGGCTGGTCCAAGCTGTGAGTTAGGACTCGGCAACGGGCTCGGAGGGGTGGGAGGATGGCAGTGACACAACGTGTGCACAGAGACGATCCTTGTGGCAGTGAGGGGGCTGGACAGACCAGAGGACGGGGCTCTGCAGCACCGGCCCGAGGAAATGGCAAAGCCCTGCAGCGGGACATGCAGCTGTTCCAGTGCAGAGAGTGCTGGCTTCGGTGATCAGACCGACTTCCTGGTGAAGACGCCAGAGGGGTTAACACCCTTGAGGTTTCTCGGAGCGCAGGTAAAAGTGGTGCTTTTACCCAAGAGCGCGAGATCAGGAGCCAGAATGAGCTGCTCAGCTTCCACAGCGCTAAGTCTGGAATGTAACGCAGGCTCTAAAACCTCACTTACAAATGCTCTACACATAAGGGACTAAAGCACTAGAAAACACGTTTTAGCAAAATCTCAGTGTCTGTGTGTCGATTATTTTTGGCCAACCTTTCTAGTGCTGGGCTGTCTTCATCTGGCCTCTGGTTGCCTCCTGGAGGTCTTCCTGTCTCTGCTCATTTACAGGCTCCCACTGTGACAGACAGTTCATTTTCACAGCCCCGGTGTAAAATTTACAGGGGTCCTGCTGCCTGGCTCACCCCCACCACCTTCCCTCATCTTGCTCTTGTGCTTCATGCTCAGTGTGAAGGTCTTTTCTGGGAAGCCTTCCCAACCAACACCCACCCTGCCCAGCCACGTCAGCCCACGGGGTTCTGGCGTCCCTTCTGCGAGTTTAAACAGCATTCTGTGCACAGCCCAATCTTAGATTTCACTGCTTTACAATAAGATATAGTGCTGTCCTGTCTGTTAGCAAACTCCTTCTTAACAAGGACTTATGCCACACACAAAGCAGGCACTTAATTAAAAAGAAATCACATACTATTTCCTTAAGCAATGGCATAAATAAGTTTCTCAGGGATCTGAGGTTTCTGTCTGGTGTGACAATTACCAGTCTCATCTAGTAATGAAGACCTTCTAGGATTCACTAGGCCCCATCTGGGGCTGTGACTTAAGAGTCCAGGGATGCTCTCAGTCTGGCTGGTCCCAGGCCCAGGGTGTTCGTGATGGTGCAGCTGTCCCCGAGGCAACGTGGGGACACCCCCATTTCCCCTGATGCTTTCTGATGAGAGCAGAGACCCTTCCACAGTGAACCCTTCACTCTGGGGCAACTGTGCTTTATTTCCTCCGTGGGACACTATTGCTCAACCCCTCTGCCACTTACTCAGGCTTCCTCTTATCTCAGTAATTAATGGGAATCTGGAGGGAGTAGGACGTTGTGGAGAGGCAGGAGAAAGCCAAACCCATGCTCTCACTTAGCAAATTAATTGAGTGTTTCCTGAGTGCCAGGCCATTCTGTGGGGTGCTGGGGACAGTGATGCATCAGACAGACGTGGTCCCTGACTCATGGAGGAGGAAGCACTATTTACAACACAGAGGATATTTACAAATACTTCTCAAGAAAAACTTTACTATCCAAAAGAACATGCAGAAAAGTTCCTGCCAAGACAATGTTAAGGGAGAAATAGGTTTCAGGAGGGAGGCCAGGCATCCATTAGGAAGAGAAGAGTTAAATTAGGCTTCTGCTCTTTGGCATTCTGCTCATTTACTTATCGGATGGTTCTTAAGAAACCTCTCTTGATGGCAAGGGATGTTAGGGCTCTCTGGGGCCTCACCGCCTTGTGGTCACAGAGCGTAACTGCAGGAGAGTACCTGCAACTCTAGAAACTGGTTTTGCTGTGGACTTTTTGACCAGATTTTCCAGTTCAGCATTTGCCTTTAAGTCTTTTGGAATTTACTTCACTAGGGGAAAATTTCTCTTTTATAAAGAAAAAATGTTGCTTAATATACATGGGCTTAAAGTTTCTAATGAGATGGTAACTAAAACATAGATTCACAAGGAACAAATACATACTGGCAGTTTTTAACTTAAAAATAAGCCAGTAGATGATTTTACAGAACATGATACTTTCAAGAGAAATAATGGCCAGAGTGGAACAGTTAATAGCCGAGTGCTGAAAAACAATCATTCTGTGTGGTGTTAGAATACTGACCAAAATGACGGTACTTTTCAAAAGCCATTCTTATTTTGAGTTTTAAGATATAAGAATTAAAACTGGATTCCTTTAAAATACAAAACTCTGTCGGCCACATGAAATATCTCTAATTAAAAATGCAACCCAAAGTCTCCAAGTTTAGCTTGGTAACATTCAGTTTTTTGGTTTTTTTTTAGTTTCTTTTTTCTTTTTAAAAAAATTTTGTCAGGGGAATAAGGTAACTAGGTGTATTGATTTACTTATTTTTTTAATGGAAGTACTGGGGATTGAATCCAGGACCTCATGCATGCCAAGCATGCACTCTACCACTGAGCTATACCCTCCCCTCCAACAACATTCAGTTTTAATTCTAGGAATTTCACCCCTCTGAACTACACTGTGAAAGTCTAGTTAGTCTGTTCAGGTACTTACATATTTACATATTTTATTCTTTTGAGGTTTTCTTTTGTGTCAGACCCAAGGACTCATGTGGAAATGTGCTCACTGGGTGCCAAAGAACCATGGTGCCACCAGTTCAAGGGCCAGCACGAATGCCTACCCCCTCCCCCGAGGGTCTTCCATACTTTTCTTGCAGATAAAAGTGAACTATCTCTCCGTCTTCTTCTTTCTTCCACTTCTTTAAGGAAGCTGTTGTTTTCAGCTGTTTATCAGTCTTGTGACTACATGCATTCATTTATAGTTTTCTGCTGGACTGACAATTCCTTAAGGGCAGAGCGGGGATGGGGTGAGGAGGTCAGCCCTGAGTTCACGCCTGCCATAATTATCTCACTGAATCCTCACAACCACTTTACCAGGGAGGAGTTTCTAATCCCATTTTAATTATTAAGGAACTGAAGTCCAAGTAGCTTCCTTAAGGTCTCCCAACTCGGAAAGGAGGAGGGAGGTGGGATTCCAAGTGAGCTCTTCTGTGTCACACTGCCTGGCAAAAATAAGCGCCCCCACCTTCCCCAACTCCGTCTGCCGTGCCAAGCAAACAGCAGACGCGCAACATGTCCACCAAAGACGAGAACACATGCATGAGCAAGTCCCGTGCCACAAAACCACAAGATCAGATTTCTGTGTTTTAACGCATACCTATCGCTTACCCTCTGGGTATCACAGGGACATTAACTTGATGCCACCACTTTTGGTGACCCACCATACAGGTTCAGGGATATGACAACATGCGGTTAAATGCTGTGTGTTTTGCGATGCATTTGGAATTACGTGGAATGTCACCGTCTTTCACTTCTTTTGGTGTTGCATTCTGCCTGTGTGGGAAACTATTTTTCATTCCTTGGGGATAACAGGGATCCAATTATTGTGAAAAATGAAAGCAAGCAAGCCCTTAGCTAGACTCCTTGGCTTTCAGATCCTGACACCACACTATTCCTTTTGTCTCAGCTGTTGCTTCATACGCCATTTTACTAAGACAATGGGAGAGGCTAATGGAACATCGGAGATGTCACTCAGAATTCCAATTTTGTACCGAAGCCATTTCCATCAGGGGAGAGAGAGAGAGAGAGAGAGAGGGAAAGGACTCAGTATTTCTGCTGAATAAGGAATTATTTCTGTTGAACTTTAGTAGCCTCAAACCTGTTTTATTATTCAAAGGAGAGGAGGCACAGAACTGCCTGGCAGAATGAATTTATGCAGGTTCAAAGGTTTTTCTGGAAAAAAGGCAGCAAGTCAAAGGAACTGAGAAATTTAAGTCCTGCTTTGACTCTCCATAGAAACCTGAAGTTTCTATTTACTTGATGCAAAACAATGTCACTCAGAGCCCAGATTAAGAGTCTCCAATTTATAAACCAGAGCTCTGGCGTCTCCTGTTTTCCAAACAGAGCTTGAATGCCTGGCCGCTGTGTAGAAGGCGACGTTGGTTGCTTTGACGAGTACCCACTCCTGTATTTTTTAGCACAGGTGTGGGAGCCCACTGCTTGAAGACATTTTTCCCCCCCAGGGTAGATGTGGAGAGAGCAGAATAAAAAAAAGCATAAATGCATTATTCATGCTGTTAAAAAAGACCTGATTCTGGGAAGAAAAGGAAGATTTCTGGAAAATTAAATAGCTATATGAAAAACAGAAAAGATTTGACCATTACAGGCAAGGATCTACACGCCTGTTGTATCTGTGCGGAATGGTGGCGGGGATGCCTGAAGAGCCGGACACATCTGCTGGTCTCCGAGTCGACAAGCTGCGCAGACGCTGGGAAGGTGAGAAGGCACGTGGTGGCCACACCTTTGGTACAGCACGTGGACTTGACAATGGCCGGCTCACCGAGCACTCGGTGTCTCTTCACAGCTCAGCCCTGGCCCTTCCTGAGCAGCTTCCAGGCACTTCACACACCTCCATGACTCTGTACACACTAGTCCCTTTACCTCTAATACCCTTTGCCCCTCACTTCCCTTCAGTCATCCTGGAGGGCCCAGGGTAAGTGTCGTCTCTTTGGTGAAGCCTTCCCTGAGGCTCCAGGCCAGGCAGGAGGTCAGGGCAGGGGTGCCAGATGACAGCGCAGACTCTTGCCAGGCCCCGAGAGTCCGTGGCTGAGAGAGCCCTTGACGATGCTGGTGTTTGCCAGCCAGCACCACTGGGCAGTAGGACTAATGAGGATGCCAGCGCACTGAGAACCAATCAGGGCAGTAGGCAGGTTCCGTTACACAATCTGCATCCTTATTCAGGGAGAAACCCCAGGGGGCGCTCTGGGTGCCCAGAGGTCATCTCACATATGCCTGGGAGTACAGAGCCATAAGCAAAACTCCCTTGTGGCTCTTAAAAAAGTGTCATGTTGGGATGTGTCTTTTTGGAAAAGTATGTCAACATCATTGACTTGAGCACCAAACAGGCAGGATAGAGAAGGGTGGGTGTGGGCACCACCCCATGGGGGTGGCACCAGGGCCCTCAGGCCCACACGCGCAGGGAGCTAGGCCTTACCATGATCACTTTCTGTTCCCGAGCGGCCCCAGTAGCGACGCCTCCTCTCTGGACTGTGTGCATGCCGCTCGATGACTGCGGCTATGAATCGAGTGTTGCTGACTGTGGGGAGGCAAGGATGGTGAGTCACTCCTCTGCCAGTGTCTTTACTGCATCAAGTGTGTTTGCTGTGGGCAACCTCATTCACATGGTGGGGGAGTTACTTCTAGGGGAGCTAGAGTGAGTCATTTAAAAAAAAATTCTGAGGATCTAGGGGAGTGGGTTCTAGCGCTGGGGCAGCAAGAGGTCCCTAATTACAAATCTCCAACATGCATCAAGACTATATATACTCTCGCCCACCAGAAATGAACACAACGTTGTACATCAACTATATTTCAATTAAAAAAGCATATATACTGTATGTCGTATCTTAACACAAAGGGAACTCTCTTTTCATACAGAAATGCTCTTTTTTTCCCCCCGAGTTGTATATACTAGTTAAGGGATTTTAAAAAAAAAAAACAAAAACGCATACCTGATGGCTCCCTTCCTAAATTACTGTGCTAGGAAGTGACAGGGAGGAAGGGTAAGATGTGAGGTGCTTTAGGTCAAAGCATTTGATGCGACAAAGAACGACACGAAATCTTTTGAGGTTTTCTAAAACAAAGCAAATTCCTATACGTATTCCTCATGAAAACGGGGGACTGAGGGAAGAACCCCATCCTGTCAAAGCATCTTAAATTTTCATACGAGCCAAAGGATCTAAGAGGGAATATTTACTCTGGATCATCCTCCCGCTGACACCGCCGGCGACGGGGCCACCTGAGTACTCACTGATGCCTCTGTCCTCGTGGCTGTCGTCGTCCCTTTCATCTCGGTCGTTCTCCAGGTTGGACATACGCACTGACATTTCTACCCATCATTAGAAAGAGAGAAACATGACTATTTAATCAAACAAAACCACCCCCTTTAATACCCTGCAGAGTGCTCGTTTGATGGCTGGGTGACAGCATTCCATCAAGAATGAACTGATGCCCCGTCTAATTTTTTTCTTTCTTTCTTTTTTTTTTTTAGAGGAGGAGGGAGCAGGGGTCAGAAGAGGAAGGACAAGAGGTGAATCATCAAGAGGGGCCCTGAGGTTGACTTCTCAAGACAGGAAAAAAGAAGTTGACTGAGGCCAACAGATCTCCCATCCTCTCCTGAAGTAGCGGAAACAGGAGGAAGGGGTCTAAAGCCATGGCTGACAGTGCTGGGAAAATGGACTTGCAGGGTCCTGTATAAGACCAGGCCCTAAGGTAACACTGGAGGGCAGTCATCCTTATCCTCTAACCAGATCTCACCCAGAGGAAAGGGGGTTTGTGGTCAGCTCTGTTACTAAATCAGACAACGTGATCCCGTGGTCCCCTGAGGACTGTAACCACCGTGAAACATTCCAACATCAACTTATCATGCCTGCTGCCAGGCCCCGAAAACGTCCAGGAAAAATGATGAGTGAGCCTTATCTCCGTAAAGGTCAGGGTAACACCCCTGGGGGCTTTTAGGGAGGACGAGGATGGTCATTAAATGGTTTTGTCTCTTGCAAACGAGCACAGATACCACATTTAACTCTTGGTATGGAAGCCATGACTACCAATTCATCATTCTGTGTCTGACTTCAAGCACTTATTCTGTTTTCAGAGAAGTGATCGTTCCTTTGAGTGTGTGTTCATCCACTCTGTATAGTAACAGCTGCGGTAAAAACACAGTCTGTTCTTACCAGTAGTGACCTGGGGTATCTCTGCTCTGCCTGTCTTTTGGGGAAAGCAAAGGTAGTGTTTCTGAGCTTAGCGAAGAACAAAATTCCCCACTCCCCTGACCGGCTTACTCCAGAGGCAGGCTGTGGTGGGCTAAAGCTGCATAAGGAGAGACAGGATGTAGGGGTTTTCTGGGGGCTCAGCCCCAGGCTTGCAGGGTTAGGCCCTGAAGAGCGAGCTGTGAGCGGTGAGCTGAAGGAGGAGAGTGGGCTGTGAGCACTCCCAAACCTCCCCCGGGGAAGCAGAAAACGCAGCGCTGTTCTGACTGTCGCTTAAAGGCTAACAACTGGTCGCTGTCCTCCTAGCCCGGGAACAACCCGAGGAAGCCCGCCGCCTCCTGGAGGGGCCCCGGGATCCACTCTGAGCTCACCTTGGGCAGCAAGAGGAGACATGTGCTGGTGACTCCGGCGGTGAATCTGGTGGCGGTAGGCGTACACAGCCAGGACCAGGACCATGATGCAGCCCATGATGCCTCCGGCCACGGGACCCACGGGGGCGCTTTTAATCATGTTCAGCGTCACCACCTCATCACCTTTGTTAAAGTCAACAAACACACGTCCCTGGTAAAGACTTCCTGAGTGTGGTGGGAGGTGGGGCCTGGGGCGAGACGGGAAGGAATCCAGTGGGGAGGGCTCTAGTGAAGACACATAAGAGCAGCTGCCTGAAGCTTTGAATTCCTCGAAGAGGACCCACCAGGACGTGGGAATAGTGGCTTCCTTTAATTCCTAGTTCTCAAATGAAATGCTGGTTGCTTGGCAGAGCGAGAATATGACTGGCAAGGGCTGGTAAAATAAGCGAGTGGGCGAGAAGCACATAAACACGCAGGGCCCGGTCTAGGAGCCCGGCTGCGGTGTGTGGGCTACTCAGTGCAGAGGTGAGGGCCCTGGGGGCCTCTCTGCACACAGCTACTGTACCTGGTGCCATTTATTCCAGTCGATCAGTCACATGACCTCCCCGAAGGACCACCTTTCAAAGCTTATGCATTCCCTTTAAAATGCTTTTTGTGCTTTTCAGATCAGACACTGCAGGTGGGCGTATAAAGTGACTTCTTAGAGCAAGGTCCCCTCGACCCTGTCCTGACCTGGGCCAGGAATCCTATGTGAGCTCAGAACCCTTCCTCACATAGGAAGAGCTTTTCTTCTACAGGCAGGCTAACGTGGGGAGATGTTAAAAATCAAGGCACTAACTAAAGGTTTAAATGTCTATCCACCTGCCAACTAAGCTTTAGGCGCTTGTGCTAACTCCAGAAGGACACTGAGAAAACCTCAGGGGAGGTAATGCAGGTAGCAGTTTTGAGGTCTTGGGGCCTGATCCCAGTGGTGTTTCTTCCAGCAGTGTCCCCTGTTAGCAACCCTCCCCATTCTCGGCTGCCCCGCTGCACTGGATAGCACTGACTTCTGTTGACCCCAAGGCTGTAAATAAGGATTTGCAGCCATAAGGCTTCTGCTTTCAAAAGTAGCGAGGGAAGGCAGCAGCAGTCAACTGGTGTGCGGTGGTCACTCCGCCCGTCACCGCCTCTGCGCTTCTGACAGCTGGGATTCACATTCAAACAAATGGCACAGTTCAGCCGTGCGGAAATCAGGCCTGATAGTTCTCAGAACAAGCTTTATGGGAATGAATTCCAGGCCTGCAAAATTTGGCAGGAAAGATGGCTGCTCACTCTGCACAGACGATCTAGCCAGCTTTGAAAGTAATTATCTGGCTTGGTTTGGTAACGAAAAACTCCTGGCCAAGGAATCAGGAAAGTAGGGGAGAGAATCTTTTTGAGATTTTTGTCCTAGTATTGAAGCAAGAAGAAATGTATTCAGGGATCAAATTATTCTGGGTTCCCAACGAACATACCTATCGCTCCCATGTCATCAACATAGGGGCTTTTGGCTCCGACAATGCCCCCGAAGCATTCTTTCTGGGGTGCACAGTACGATTTGTCCAGGTGCGTCTTGCCATCGCTGTCCACCATGCACCATTCACAATCCAGCACACCAAAGCAGTCCCTGCCAGAAAGACGATGCTGAAGGTTCCAGAAAGCGGTGTCAGGCAGGGGAGAGGACGTGGACATGGGCCTCAGACAGCCCCCAGGAGTTCCGAGACTCACTAGTGCTCTAACTCCTTGAGCTTTAGTTCCTTTCCTTATAAAAGGAGAAGAGCAAGTGTCTGCCAGGGGAGAGCTGTCTTATGTCCCTCAACACCCTGGAGATGAGAGAAATGCAACTGCTCTCTGTGAATCCCACCATGAAATCCACAGGTCAAGGAGTAGTGCAGGATTACTCAAAATCATCTTAAAAGAACAAATGGCCCCAGGTTTGTTAGACTTTGGCCCAATATTCCCCAGGTTACTGTCATTAAAAGGAAAAAAAAAAAAAAAAAAAAGAGGCAAGGCAGGAAGGAAAAATTGATCAAACAAGTTTGGGAAATACTGGGTAAGATAAACAGATGTCCTTGCTAGCAACTTCTTAGAACTTTTGACACGTTACGTGCATTATGACACTCTGAGGGAATAGATGCAGTGTTTCTCAAGCTTAATTGGCTTTGGGTAACTGCATAACATATCAAATTAATCTTCCTGATGCCCTACCATTCCTTTGATGAAATGTATCACTGGAAGTAGAACTGGCTGCTGCCCCCTTTACCCGCTGACTATTTAATCAAATGTCAACCTGCAGCTGCCTAGTCCCAAATGGCTTGCAGGGAGAAGGAGGGAGCAGGGCACACACAGTTTTTAGTTCTCAAAACCAGCGGAAGCACATCTGCTTTCTAAGAAAGAAGAGCTGATGAGCTTCAGTGTGTCACACACAGAGCTGGGTTCCATTTCTAGAACCCATGAGCTCCGGCCCCCTTGCCTTTGTCTCTTCATGCCACTTCTCTCTCACTCCTCTTATTTCAAGAGTAACTCTCCTGGGGGGAGGGTGCAGCTCAGTGGTAAAGTGCATGCTTAGCATGCTGAAGGTCCTGGGTTCAATCAGTACCTCCTCTAAAAATAAATAAACCTAATTACCTCCCTCTGCCAAAGTAAAATAATTAAATACTACAAAAACAAAAACAAAAACAAAAACAAAAAACAACTTCCCCATCCACAGAGGACGCTACTAACATATGGTACTTGTACCAAGTAGCTGTAACAAGGGGAAACTGGATGACATTAAGCGTGGTGGATAAAACACTTCTAAAAATCAGTTTTAGATCTGAAAAACTGGTAGATCTTTCTAAATCCTCAAGGATAGGAATGCTAAGTAACAGTTGGAAAAGCCCCATGAGGCTGCTGGTCCCTCCTGTTTCCTAGGTTCTGCTCCCGCAGCTATGATACTGACGTGAACTCAGCACCGGGCACCGCTTACCCACTCTCCATCCTTTGACTGCACCTGCTGTTGACACACTGGTGAAGAGCATCCTGCAGGCCAGGGTCAATAGCTGTGTACGTCACCGGCTCCTGGTGGACCTCACAGCTCGGGTTTCTATGCAGGAGCAAGTCTAGAGGTTAGGATCAATACCACCCACATTCCAAACTCACCATGCCCTTGACCCCTGACCATGTCAAATAGATGTGGGTTTGAACCCTAGCTTTGCTACTCAGCTATATGAAACTTTGGGCCAATTATTTAACTACTGGTCTTAAAATCTGTCACTAATATAGATAATGCTATCTTATGTGTGATAATGTGTGTGAAAGGTTTCTACATGTTTATCAAAGGGTTAATTTGAAAACTGACTTATTGGGCATAAAGTATCTGACACATGTTAGGCACTTAGTTAATGCCTGTAAAAGTCTCATATTTTTTGTTAAGTATCATGTATACTCTTAGCAATTTTGTAACATTTATATTTAAACCTGAAAGTGGATTTCATTCTAAGGCACTACAGAGTTTGAAAATTGGCTCACTGGAACAGTTCCATCATTAGAATGAATCACCTTCTTATATTCCCAACCCAAAACAAATCTGTAAACAAGACTCCCAGTGTATTTCTACTGCCAGGGTAAATATGCATGTCCATATATATTTTTATTTACCTGTTCTCTGCATTGGTGAGGTTGCCAGTGCACTCATTGACCTCTAGAGGGCACTCACAGGGGCATTCACATTCATTTTGTTCCATTCTGAAAAGCAAAAAGGAAGTTACTATGTAAAGGGCTGATAACAAACTGTATGTTTTATACACACTGAGGGAAGCAAAATAAAGACACCATGAGCTAATTAAAAGGGACGGTAAAAGGAAGTTATCACCAAATGTTTAAATACTCAGTTGGCCTTAACCTATTGCTCTTTGGACAAGGATGCTGCAAACAACACAGCGTTAAGTGCTTCTGTAACCAGGACTTTCCTTTCCTCTAGGACACACCTAAGAACTGTATGTTTATTTTGCAGATGACACTTCAAAATGACTGGCATCAGTTGAAATATTTAACGGTATGGTAAAATGAAAATATGACCCATCCCATTTTTACCGGTGACAGTTGAGACAGAGCCGGTCCACCATGCTGCAGGCACAGAAGGCAAGAGAGTCGCACGTTTCGTTGACGATGCCAACAAAAGCATTGGTTCCTGGGATCCTCGCCAGTCTGTATTTAGAGCAGTGACTGCCGTGCACAAGGTTCGTCAAATCCCCCTACAGACAGCCGACGTGTCAGCAGTGACAGAAACAATGCAAAGCTTCAGCTCTCCTATCCTGAAAACACACCTTCAACCAACTGCGGAAAACAGCTTACCACAGAACGTTGTTTCTGATTACAATGGTAGTATATAGTCTTTGTTAAAAATTTGGAAAACAGAAATTTTTCATAATTACCATCAGTCAGAGACAGTTCTCATTTAACAGTGTTAAGTGTATTATTCACGTTCTTTACCTACACTTATATAGATAACATTTTTATAGCTGTTTTTGTAATCTTTTAACACATAACAATATATTATAAAATGAAAATAATTTCAAGAAGCAATGAAAGACAACTTTCAGGTAAGGATTAGTTTAAAATGTATTCAAGGGAAAACCTAATCAATCAGAAAACATGCACTCCCCCCTGCCCTCCCTTAGATAACAAACCTCTCTTTTTCTAGAATAACAAAATTATTTAGAAACCAAAGACTCTTTAAGAGGCCAGTCTCCTGCTTCGTGAATATTTAAACAATCCAATTAAAGCCAGTATCCTCCTCTTCATTCTGTAACAAGAAACTGTGATAGCCAGCTTCATGAAATGTCAGATGCATCTACAACATTAGAAAGCCAAAGATGCGAAAGCAGCATTGTAGAGTCGAGGATGGTCATTTTTTCTGCACGTGTTGTGTGCAGCAGGCCAATTACCGAACCCCATGTTTGTTTCCATGCCAGTCATGCCTCATGTGTGCATGGTGGGGATAAACCTAACTCAGAATCATGGCACTGAATGGGTTCTCCGAGGTCTAGATGATTTCCCCACTGCCTAGAAGATGCCTACCTTTACAATATGAGCAATAACATAGACTTATCCGCCTGTTAGCACCAATAACCAGGAATGCAACTTACTCCACTTGGGAATAACTTGGGCTGTTAAGAATTTATTCTTTATCCAGTCATCTGTTGATGCACATTTAGGCTGTTTCCATGTCTTGGCTATTGTAAATAGTGCTGCTATGAACATTGGGGTGCAGGTGTCATTCTGAAGTAGGGTTCCTTCTGGATATATGCACAGTTACTAATTCATATTCCATTAAAATCCGCATTTCTAAAAAATTTCTACTGGAGTATCCCGGCCTGTCTGCTGAAGACTCAGGAAATCACTGCACAAGTGATAGGAGTACGGCAGACTTTCATATGACAGCCTTACTGGGCGGCCTCTGTCCGATCACGTGCATGTTTGTCAATGTCTCCTCTAAAGAAAGTGTTCCTCAGAACGGGTACGGGGCTTGAACAGAGTCTGATTTCCCTTGCTCTGAACACACTATCCTATTAATGTATTCATTTAAAAAACTCTTCCATTTCCTCAGACAATTGTTTTTGCAATTGCTTTTTCTGAGACTAAGTTAAGGATTTTCATTTAACCCAATACATCTTTCCGATTATTATTAAAATGATACAAGTAATGATTTGTGAACACATTTACTTCTTGTGAATAACTTTTTGAATGTTGGTTCAGTTACTACCCATTTTAGTGCTCTCTCAGCTAGGATTATTTACAAATTAAAAAGAACATCCTTAAGATCTTTAACCATTTCTAGATAAATCTGCAGCACCTCAAGTCATAAGAGTATTCTAAGGCTAAAAAAAAATTATTTTTGGATGATCTGCGTAAGAGCTTTCATCTAACAGGGTGGATGACCAAGAACTAACCCAATTTGGCTTTAGGAATTTAAGGAGACTGATCTCTAAAAGACAGGAAGACAGGACCACATGGTGCCACATATATTTATACAAGAGTGTGGGAAGAGACTTCAGCAGACATTTCAAAGGGCTGAAATTGGGTGGGACTTTAAACAAACAAAACCAAAACAAAATACCAAGTGTGAGACCTTAAAACATTCGCTTCTCCACTGTGGTCTTTATGTCCCAGAACCGTCCAACTGCGGAGCAGGACTAAGGTCCTGGCAGGTCCTATCACCCTAATCCCCCTGGCAACGAAACAGCCAGGAGTAACTAACATTCAGACATAAATAAAGCATGATTCCACTGCACATCCCGCAGCAGGATGGAGGGAGAGGAGAGGATTGAGGAATCAACCTACCACGAGGCTCGTGTTGAATTTATAAAACCTCTGCACCGTCCTGTCACTGAAGCTGTTGCACAAGTTCTTCTTCACAAAGTTGGGATGGTTCAGGATGTCATTGGCTACCAGGGGCTCCTACAAGGCCAAGCAGAAAGAAGACAGACGCCACGTGATGAGCGAGCCGCAGCCTGTTGGCGAACTGGGCTCCAGCCTCACGGCAGTTACCTTGTGGGTGATGTGCTGCTGCTCCACGGGTGCGTGTCCCTTGGGGTCAATGAGGGTTGGATGTGCCACCAGGTAACCCCTGTCCTCCATGATGAAGCACCTGTGCCAAGACAAGGGCATCTTCATTTATAGAAGCTGCTTTTCTGTGCTTTCAGAGGGCGTTTATCCGTCTAGCTCTGAAACAAACTGCACTGCTCTCAGGTTCTCAATAAATATTCATGGCCAGGAGGCAGGCAGGCTGGCTGTCAGGTGACAGACACGTTATTCCTGAAGTGCTGGATCACCAGGCATGCGGTCTAAGGTGAGAGAGTCAGACCTGACTCTGGGGTCCCCTGCGTGCTTCATATCAGGTGCGACCACCCCATCTAAGTCAGAGGGGCTCAAAGATCTTTTGCAGGAATGTATAAAGTGGGAAGTTTCTTCCTGGGGGAGGGAGATTCTGAAAGCAGCGGCCTTGAGTACGTGTGGACCCCAACCTGAAGTAAACCATACCATTTTTTTCTTTCAGTGATAAACCTACAGAAAATACAACATTCAGTGTTTCCACACAACAGCACTGATGGAAACCCTGACGAAGTGAAGCTAGAACGGCTCTAGTCGGGATTATATTCTGCTCTATTTTACTCTGTGTTGGTCATTACAGTTTGCCGTGGATCTTGCATTTCCCCATTAAGGGCCAGCATGAAATTGAGCAGTGACATGAAGCATGGGCCATGAGATTGAAATAAGAAAGCTATTTTTAAAAAGTGGCCCGTATTAAATCAAGGGAAAGCCCTTGCTTTGATCAGACATGTTCTTTTGAAATTCAGGCAGCAAAGACGTTTAGTTCCATGAACCTCTTTCTGGGGAAACGTACAAAGGAACAGTCTAAGCGCCTAAAAATCTCACAAAGACTTTGGTTTAATAACTAAGTTAACATCAAAAGTACTACCCAAGGGTACCCTCTGGTCTTTCTAGCACCCAAGGTATGGGAAACCTCTAATTACTGACTCCTAGAGAAACAAGAGCTTTTGGAGAATTCTGTGCCCCCGCTACTCTCCTTGTTACAAGCCAGATCTGTTAGTCTAAGTCACAAATGGCATGCGCCTTAGAAAAATGAGAACAAAACCTCCCTAGTACAACACCCAGGCCATGGGCTCATGCTGACTATGACAATGTGGCTGGCATTCAACTAGAGACACTTGCCATCCTTTTCTTTGTATTTTGCAGCTAGATAGGATATGGTGTCCCTGAAGGACTTACCTTATTTTGTTGCCACCATCTTGGTTACAAACTGGCAGTAAGTCCATCAGAACCTTGTAGAAGTATCTAAGCGTGAAGTCAATGCCCATCACAGCCACAGTATGCCCGGAAGACAGCTGTGTACTTCATGTGAAAGAGATCAGAGAGAATAAGAGGCAGGTCTTATTTAAAGTTCAGAGCTACGTGCAACCATAAGGACATCGGACGGCATCAGAAACACATGCCCACTGTTCCTCCCTACTTTCCGCCCCTGCAGAAACAATCAACTAAATAAGTAATTCAGCATAACATGGAGATCTGATGAGAGAAAAACTCAGGATTAAAGGTAGGACTTTCTAATAAGACTAGCCCCAAACATTGGCAGCTGTAGAACGTGGCTGGTCCTGACAACAGGTGCTCAGACAACAGCTGGATTTTCCCTTGGCAAGAATCTGTGGGTGGGGTGAGAGGATGGACGTGTGGCTACTATGGTTCCTTCCATCAAGGAACCTTTAGACAAAGAACCTGAGTTAATCATTTCTTTCATTTTTATGGATAATGAAACTGAGATCTCATAAAGATTACCTAACTAGTGTTAGGTCCCACAAAACTTAGTAAAAACAATGTTTGGCTTTCTTTCTGTTAACACTACGGTTGATTCTACTCAAAACACAGCTCATGTTCTCGAATAAGACTCTCCTGGTTCATAGGCCAGTTCTGTCTCCATTCTCAATCCCTACTCTCAAAACAGGAGCCAAGGAGGATACAGTTGGGCAATACTACACAGTGCTTGTTACCCTTTTAGCTCTGGAATCAAGCAGACCTGGGGTCAAATCCTGGCCTGTTGATTTCCATCTGTGTGGTTCCTGGGATGGTATCTAATCTTTCTAAGCCCAGTTTTCTCACCTGAAAATGGGGTTAATAATAGTATCTATGTCAAAAGGCTGTTAACTGGGATTAAATGAGTCTGTTTATAATGCTTAGCAAGCTGCCTAGTATACTGAAAACACCCAATAAAAAGTTACACTAAAGAAAACTAAACAGGGCTTAAAGCTCAGTCCTGCAGAGTAAACTTTTTATTCTTTCAGAGAAATTGCTAGATATATCAGAAACATAAACTCCTTACTTGGAACCTAGTTTCTTTTTCATTTATGTTCATGGGTAGTTGGAGGGGTTAGGGTTGGTGTAATCAACAAACTCCTATACTTTTGTGGCTGAAAATTTGCAGAGTTTACTCAACATGACATGTTCCAAGAGCTCATCATTACCATCTTCTACCCACCTGATTTCTTCATAAAGAAAATCCCAAAAGAAAACTAGTGCCATTATTGACAGAAATCTTAAAAATAGTCATTGGAAACTTCAGAAGAAACTTTTGAAAGTAAAATCTTCTTTTGGAAACTCAAAACTTGGGAGTGAAATTAGCTTTGCCATGCAGACAACTGGTTACTGTCAACATTGATACTAACTTATATCAACCCAACCCTCACTCCTTCTGCCCCTGACAAAAGCATTGGAAAATGGGACCATGACCCATAATGTAATCTCTATCAGAACTTTGCTGTCAAAACTTGTGTTTGGCATGGGATGGGGGAAGACCATGTTATGGGGTTGTCTTTGAGAGGTTACTGCCTCAATAAGAGCCCCTATTATTACCTTGGTAACTTAAATTCGACCATGGAAGAAATCCAAGATGCAGTTACCTTATGAGGTCAGGTGCACTGCAGCAGATAATGCATTGCAGCAGATAATGTATTGCTACAGATAATGTATTGCTGAAGTATTAGTCAAAAAAAGTTTAAACTTCTCTTGCTTGTTCAGGGAAAAGTGATGGGTCTAAAAAACAGCCATCATTATGGTAACAGTGATGGCTTCCATATACTGAACGTTCACAATCTATAGGCACTCTGGTCGGCATGTGAATACATCATTGCAACTACTTCTCACAGAAAACTTATGAGGCATTATCATTTCCAGAAAACTGAAGCTTAGGGAGATTAAGTATTTGGCTGTCACACAGTGAATAACTAGTGGAAGCAGGAATTTAAACGTAGTGCCTTCAACTCCAAAGCATGTGTTCCTAACCAACAGGATACACTGCCTCCTTAGATCTGCCTGGTACTCACGAGTTTCCAAGCAGTTTTATATCATCTATTTAATTTCCTGTGAAGACATCAGAAAGGAGGTACAGTTCCCACTCTATAAATGAAAAATTAAGCTTAGATAGTTAAAAGACTTAAAGAAGATAGATCATGTATTGTTGATGCTTTAGAGACTGGTATGAAATCTGGTTCTTTCTACAATACTATAGCTGCCTCAGTGAAAAATACAACTCAGGTTTTTGGGGACAACTTGATTTTGTTTCTAAACTTCCCCTGTGCAACTGCCGTCTGCTCCAATATGATCAACATGCTGAAGTAAAGGCATATATATTGCCCACGGAAGTCTAGCATTCATATTTTCACCTGCATTTTAAAAATGCACATGGTTACCATAGCAACTCATGAAGAATACCATGGAAAAATCAAACCAAGCCTACATTTCTCAGCACAGCGGTCCCATGCTGCTTGCAGCACTTTGGTGAGGTTTTCACTGCCAAAGATCCGCCTGAACAGTCCCCCTGCTCACTGACTGTACTCCACCATCTCTACCGCATCATCGCATTACCATCCTCCAAAGAATGCGCACCTAGGTTCTCGGGCCACTAATAATGCTGATGAAAGAATCACAGCACAGTTACTACAAGTAACTGATAAGTGAGCACTGAAAAGCCCACAGCCCAACTGCTTCTGAAAACCAAGGGAGAGTGAGATTGCTTCATGACAAGCTGAACATGAGCTTAAGCTCTCTCTTCTGAGCTATTAAAATGCCAGGAATTTAAAGCACGAATAGCATGGCAACAAGAATAACTACCATTTATTTGGGACTTGACATTGGCAAGTACCGTGCTAAGCGTTTCACAGGCATCACCTCTAATTTTCATTGTATCAGTTCAAATGAGGCATTAGTAACTGTTTTACATACGTGGCTCAGAGAGTCATAGACCATCATCATCACCATCATAAAAAAGTATTTAACATTTGTTGAGCCCTTACCATGTGCTAGACACTGTTCTAAGAGCCTCACATATATTATTTAATGTAACCCTTAAACGATCATTTGAGACAGGCCCTAGTATCTCTCTTTCACAGGTGAGGAGTCCAAGGCAGAAAGGAATTTGTTTACAGTCATACGAATAGTAAATGGCAAATCTGCTTTTTCAGAATGGAATCACATCTCAGGACGGTGGGTTCTCAAGTTGGCACATGAGGCCAAAATCACCGGTAATCATTTGAAAGAAGGACCTCTGCAGAGCTCATCTATGAATGCATCTGTTAAGGCTACAGTTGCTTTGGTTGAAATCCAGAAGTGATCATAGATTTGGATTCTAAACTATGTTGAATGAAATACATGGCTCTAATTAATAACATTCTCAGCTAAGGAAAATGTTCAAATGATCAAGTCCATTTGATCTGCATATAGGTCAAGGCAAGAACAGATCCTTATTCCTGGAATACACTCTCACCAAGTGACTGATGGACAGGATTGAGGATTTAAAGGGCCATTTAACTCCTGTTAAACTCAAATAGCTGAACTTCTGTAGGCTAAGTGCACTGTAAACAGTAACCAAAATAAGGGACTTGAACCCAGGTCTTTTCCTAACTTGAATGCCCATATTTCCATCAGGCTTCATTTGGACTGACACCATACATATTTATGAATAAACTAAATGAAAATTCTTCCACTCATTCAAATTCTAACAAAAACATGGATACGAGCACAAAAAGTCTACACTTCTCTGTGACCCCCTCCCCTTCCCCCCAACAAAAATTTTGTGTAGAAGAAAAAATTAACACCTCTCGATAACGAGTGGCAGGTGACAGGAGCTGGATAGAAGGCCAGACGGAGACAGACAGACACACAGGCAGGCAATTCTCTGCCTGCTCCCTCAACAACACCTTTAGGAGCCCAATCATCATCACCCGTGTCAGTGTCATCAAAGACCAAGGTGACTTCTATTCCCTCAAAGAAACCACCTTTGTTTACGTTTTCTCAATTGATTAGAATATACAGGAGAGATGACAAGTGTTCCTCTTCAGACAGTAGTAGGCATATACCTTACAGATGGTCTGTTAATGAAAACACTGAAAAGATCTGTTCTAAATGAATGTTTACTTGTTTATATGTGACGGGGCTGAACAGATACCATGTCCTGGAAATAATAAATCAGTATCTGGGTGGCGGGAGGGCCCTGCTTGCTGTGAAGACACAGGTCATGTTGAAATTCCACACAGTACTGCTTCCCGATTCGTGCTCCCAATGAACTTGGCATTAGAAGAATTCTACTGAATGTCAATCATTTGATACATAATGAGCACCAGCGAAAAGCATAAAGTTAAGCAAGAAAATCTGTCTCCCCATAAATGTTAAGGCATCATTACAGATACCAGTCAAAATATGGCCTTTCTTGGTTGCTAGGGAAAAAATAGCTATTTGTATAAAGAAGAGATTAAAACAATGTGTTTGACTTGCCTCTCCACCCAGCATTTCACTTCTATTTCAACATTTCATTTGTAGTTGAGACACTGAAACCTTAAAAGCCTGAAATATAAAGCACGCTAAATATATTTACAGTGATCCTGACATTTTACCACATTCTTGGAAAATTAGTTTTCAAAATGCCTTTTCATTTTTCAAGCACAAAGCAAAACCAGCAACAAAACCACCACCGCCAATGACAACAACGGTAACAACAAACTCCTACATAATTTTAAACAAACTCAGATACAAGGGGTAACAGTTCCACGTCTCGATACCTTTTTTCCTTCATTAAAACTACTCTTTGCTTGGGAAAACACTCTCTGGTAGTAATAGTTCTCAGGCTCTCAGTGCTGTTTCTTTGACTGGTTTAGGACCAGCACTTCTAGGAACTGCTCTACTGAATCTAACATCTTGTTCTTCTTCACAAACACTATCGTGGCCAAGTACTGGGCTAATGTTTGACGGACTCAGTCACGTGATAGCCTTGTGAGGTATTATCCCCATTTTACAGACATCAGGAGGAAGCTCAGGAAATCTGAGATGACATAGCTAGAGAGGATATTCAAACCCAAGCCTGCCTCACATCAAAGGCCATACTAAACCTTGGTGTCTACTATTCCATTTAAATTTTCAAAATACCCTTATGTGCTTAAGAAACGAGTAAAAAATGAATTGAAATACTACCTGGATGAATGAATGGTATGACTGATGGTCACCACATAGCCAGCTCCTCCAACGTCTAAGTAAGGGCCAGTCAAAGAAATCAAACCCGGATTAGCTACAGCATGGAGATACCTAACGGAGAACAAAGGAAGTCATGTCATCTTAGGGTACGGACAACAACAACTGCAAATTTTGAAGAAAAGTGAGCTTGTAACCCTAAAAAATATTGTAAGTTATAAATCTCGCCTATTTTAACATTCAAATTCAAGAGGATTCCTATGCTCTACGACTGACTGCAGCATCAACACACGAGGTCAAGGAAATCTGAAGTTCTCTTTTTAAAAAAGATGCTGAACTCAGTACACACATCAGATTTTAAAATTATCTATAGTACAGATGCTCTAGAGGCTAAAAGAAAAATTAGTGAAGCATAAACTAATACAATTTGGCACATAAAAATGCACCCTGGATTGGGGGATAAGGGTGGGGGAACGGGCAGTAAAAACAGTAACTGACTCATGAGTGACTCAGATACTAAGCAGCATGTACCTAGAAATCCTGTTTTTTATGCCCAGGTTGTCCCCCTGCTGTACCACCTGGCTAGCTTTTGCTTTTGAAAATCAGAATAAAAATAAAGCCCAGAAGTAAAACACTGTTTTTTGGTTTTCATTTTCCATGGGTCACACATGCCCTTAAGTGTATCCACTGTGGACACACTGCCTACAAAGTGGGAGTCAAACTCCAGTAGGAATTGAAATGCCCAAATATAAAGCATTTCAGTCACAAAATTTCAATGAAGAGATAAAAACACTGTAAGCAGAGGAAACTCACAAAGCTGTTGTTGATACTACATTAAAAAAAACAAAACAAAACCCAAACTATTCAAAACCATATTTTCACTGCCACGAAAGTATCTTCTTTTAATATGACTGCTTCAAGTCGCTTTATTGTATGTATTTATCATGGCTCTCCAGGATTGAGGAGGTGGCTGGAACTTTTGATAATGGAAGCCCCTAAAACTCACCATTGTCTCCTCGTGGGATCAAATGCTTTGTCCATGAGGGAACCAGGATAAATTCTGAGGACGCCATTGGGCGTTGCTATGTAACGGCGGACAATGTAAGTGTTCAGGCTACTCATTTCCATTTGTGTCATCCATTCATCTGTGACGTGGCTGGTAGCCATTACTTCATTTCTGACAGAGAACTGGGGGACAAAGGAAGACATAGCAGGGATCCTTTAAGACCCACATGAAAAGAGAGTGGCCTGCTGGCAGAGCTTCCCGAAGCTCTCTTGCAGAGAAGCCAAGCCCAATTACTTCTCAAAAATCTTTCCACAGCAGATGGATACAGCCAAACTTGGGGAAAACAAAAGCTTACTGAAATATAGCCAGTGGACGTGTGATTTACTCAGTTGTTCATCTTTGCTAGGCTTTCTGTGTTTAAGAGGAAAACGACCTGAGAGTGAAGCATCACTAAACACACACACACGCACACATACAAACATGCGCGCACACGCACCTGCTAAATGTCTGCTTCTTAAACTTCGTCATATTTACCTCAACGGGCAGTAGGGGCACTTTACTTCTTCCCCTGGGAAAAATGGGGCTGGGAAAGCTTCCCTGGTCTCCGACTCACACCCCCTACCTAGACAACCCCTGGTGCATCTAAGGCTTGAAAGAGCTTCTTCATCTAGCCCACAGGGCTTCTTAATCCATCTGAAGGGTCATTGCCGACGAGCCTGCTTTGGGCCACACGCTGCCGCACCAGCCCTCCAGCTAAGAAAGAGACACAGACCCAGGGCCGGGCTTCCCACTTCAAAGGTTCGCGGCCAGCACCCACCCTGGGCCTGCAGAGGGCGCACCAGAGACGTGGCCCCGGCCAGAACTCACTTTGAGCCCCGGGTTAGCAATGAGGCGGGTGTTGTCACTGAGATAGGCCGTGTAGTGTTCCACCATGCGTTTGGTCTCCGGCTGGCTGAGGTGTTCATAGGGGGAGGAAAAGCTGCCTGCAGACAGCATGACGGTGGGACTTTCTGAAAGAGAAGCAAACAAAGCAGGCCTGAGAACACTGAGGCTTCACCTCAGGCCCAAACAAAAGCACGGTGAGGGCTCTGCCAGTCTGCCAGCTGCGGTGGCTGAAAGTCTTCCCTTTATAAGGAAAGCAAAGAACTCCAGGCTGGAAGAAAAAGTGCCAGACCTTCTCCCTGCAGGGAGCTTACAGTTGTCAGTGAACCTAGAGAGATGCTGGCAAACGCTCAGCATGCCTTAGACCTACACGTAGTATCTTACGCCCCTTAGCATTGAGCAGGCAGCATGGGACGTGGAGCCGGATGGGGATGAGCCTGAGCGCCAACATTTCCTGGCTGTGTGATGCTGGGCAAGTTACAATACACGTGATGTTTTTACCCAGCTGCAAAGTGGAGGAAACAGCAGTGCCAACCTTATAGAGGTATGATGAGAATTACAGTAGCTAATATACACAAAGAGAACAAGTTAACAAACGCAAATCACTTACAACAGTGCTGGCACAGGTCAAGCCCTCTGTATGTTAACTCATTGTTCATATTAGTATCATCATCAAGGAAGAAAGAAACATGAAAGAGTGAAGTCGGTGCAAAACTTAATTAAAAAAATTATTCTCACAGAGGGGGATACCAACGTGGCATAAACAGGAGCAGTGGAAATGAAGCAGGTGATGTACACGTATTTAATCTTTGGTTTTAGCTGAAGAGGAAAAGTCCAGTTCTTTATTTAACATAGATCCTCACAGTGAATGAATTACATTATGAGAAAAAACACTACATCTTTGTCTTTGAAATTTCCTACTCTTCAATTGTGTATTTTTGAAAGCTTTAAAAAGCACTGTCATGCGTCCTATCATTAAATCTGTGGTGCTCTTCTACTCCTTTTGCTTGCTCTCACTCATAGTGTCTCGTTTCCCTGTGGCCTGGCTATCTGACTGTGCTGCGCACTGTATTCAACAACAAATTAAAAAAAGGGACAATGAATCTATGCATGCTCATGTATAACTGAAAAATTGTGCTCTACACTGGAATTTGACACAACATTGTAAAATGACTGTAAGGCAATAAAAAAATGTTAAAATAAAAACTAAAAAAAAAAAACCCCAAAACAAAAAACCCCAAAACAAAAAACAAAAACAAATCTGTATGAACTGTTGAGCCCCAACAGGATAGGAATAACTTCCTCCAGAAAGGACCACTGTTTGATTCCACCAGGTGCGCCACCCCAAGATGAGGCAGCATGGTAAGGTGGAAAGAGTTCCCAACAAGGAGACTGGACACTGGCCTAAGTGCTGTCCTGTGAGGCTTTGGTATTCAGCTAGTCCATGACTAGCTAATGCTTTAGATTCTTCAGACAGCTCAGATGACAGAAATCCCAAGGCAAGGGCTGATTCAGCTCCAACCACCCTTACCCTAGTAATGCAGTCCTTTAGGACCTCAGCTAAAAGGATGCATGTGTGTAAGGGGTGAAAGGAAGTGGTTTCATTTATTCGTCTCCACCTTTTCGGGACCTTGGATTTGATTTCTGCCTCTCTCCAGCCCTAAGAAGATACCTAAAGCAGAGTTTAATTTCATGGCTGTTTCTTCTTTTGGTAAACATGTGCACTGTAAAAGCAGCTTTAAGTGTTGGCTTTCTTCTCTGGGTTCTTATGTTCTCCTAGACTTTGGTCCACTACCTTTCAGGTTAGTTCTTTGATGCTTTTCTAAAAGATTTATTGAAAAAAGATTCCACCCAGGATTTCTGGTTGAACCCAGCAGGGTGGGTCAGAATGACCTAGTCTGCCTTTACCAGAAGAAGTTGCTTCCACTAATACCATGTGTCATTTAATTCGTATCATCCTGGTATGGCCTGGGAGATTATTATCACATTCATATCAAAGAGAAGAAAACCAGAGACTTAAAAAGGGTAGGTTGCCTGGCAGGGTGCTCTGCGTTCACATGCCTGTGCTCATGGGCCCTCTGAGCAAGGATGCGCCAGAGATGGAGGACTGGCCTGGAACTCAAAGAGCTTGAGCCAGTGGGAGAGAGAAGACTGAAGAAGAAAGAGGAAAACAACAATAGATGAACACAGTAATGTAAGAAATGTCTCAGAGACAAAAGCGTTAGGCCAGAGGAAGGGGAAGAGAGGAGCTTGGGGAGTGGGCCTTTCTTGTAGTGACAGAGACTGGGCATTTTAGAAATAGCTGGTGCAGCAAGATGGATTGAAGGAGAGGGAGAAACCAAGATACAAGATCCAAAGCTTTATGTCCAGGAGCGAGACACAAAGCCCTCATCTACGTAAGACACGTAGTACTTACATGCATACTTGCGTATTTCACTGCATTGGATGACGTTCTCTTTAAAAATTCTCCTTTAAATATGAAAATGAATATACGTATGTATATGCATGACTGGGACACTGTGCTGTGCACCAGAAATTGACACATTGTAACTGACTATACTTAAATAAAAAAATTTTTTAAAAAATTCCCCTTTATGTACCAAGAAGACAATGTTCCTCCTTCAGCCCTTCTGACGGCAGCTCTGACATACATTTAACACCATGTCTCAAAATCCCCATCATCAGTGAAATTAGGTGGAAACCACTTATTTGCCATTGTTTCCCTTATTTTCCTTTTTTCCCCCCAATATTTCAATGATCTTGCTTCACTTCCGTTACCAGCCGACACTAACCCCCCTGGTGACTCCTCCACACACTGTCCTGGGGGTTCCATGGCCAAGATGAAGCTGAATGGTGGTCTGGTGGAAAGAACACCTAGTGAGAGCCAGACGCTGGCATGAGGTCTGTCCGTGTGCCTGGGACCAGCCCACCAGTCCAATGGAAGTTACTGGAGTTGAAAGCTCTACATTTTCTGGGTGTCTCTGTGAGGTAGCACTGTCCCACTGAAACACAATGCAATCCCCAAAGGTCATATAAAATTTTCCAGTAGCCACATGAAGAAAAAGCACAAACAGGATAAATTAATTTTGCTAGTATATTCTATGGAATCCAATCTATCCAAAACATTATCACTTTAACATGTAACCAACAGGAAAAAACTGGGTCTGTATTTTACACTTAATGGCAAGTCTCAACTTGGACTGGCCACATTGTAAGTGCTTAAGAGCCACATGTGGCTAGTGGCTACCATATTGGACAGTGTAGCTATGAAGGATTATCCAAAGGAAATAAAAAAATATCTAAGCTTGAGCTTTTTTTCTCATCCAGAAAAACTGCTACACTTCACTGTCTCAAATGTAAAAACAGTGACCTCCTCTTCACCAGCAGCAGTGTAGGATTGTTTACCTGGTTCCCACAGTGGCTAAGAGAATCAAGCCCATCCTAGCTTTTCAGTAAGCAGTTCATAAAAATATGAATTTAGAGGGTACACATACTCCTGCATAAAATCAGAAGGCAAACCCCCCCCAAAGCTCCCTAAACGATAACAAGCAAATGTAGAATCCAAGTTGGCATCTCTGGCCCTCTCCAAGTTGTCTGCACGGCTGGAACGCGGGACAGATAAGACCGCTCTCTCGAGCTCATATCCAGGCAGAAACTCGGATAGAATTTAAAGGAGAAACCCAAACACGAGTGCTCTCATTTGGAACCTAGAGATTGGTGGCTTCCATTTTTGATCCTCTTCCCATCTGTGTCCCCTCTACTCAGTTTGCCAGTTGTCCCATGATTCTTAGTTATTCACTTTTGAACCCGAAGTATTTTCAACGGTGAAGAGAAGAATGCCTGTTTTACGGCATTGTGAGTCTACCACGGTGCATGGACCACACACACCACTGATGCCTAGCGTGTGCCCGGCACAGGGTGGCTTGCAATAAAAGGCGGCCCAGGCCTGGGAGAGGCACGAATCACATCTCAGCCTGGCTACTTTCTGTGTTACCTTGGGAAAGCTGTGGCGTTGGGATAAACCCAACGTCCTCACCTGTCATAGGTCAACCCAGATCCTGAGTGTAGAAACCTGGCATATAACAAATGTAAATTCCATTTTGCTTCCTTTGAATTATTTGGAATTATTCCTATTTCCTAATCTCTTTTGAAGACAGGGACCTGTGGCAGATACGCTATGTAGACATACAGGTGTGCTACCCTTGGACCCTTTGACCATTTTCCCATCTCCTACCCTGCAGGTCCTCGTCCCCACATCTGTGGGCCTGCCTCTCATGGACCATACCTGTGACTCTCTTTGATGGACACTCCTTGGCCTGCTAAAACCTCTCTGCCCAGCCCTAGCAGAAGGCAGAAAATGACTAAGGAATATGAAAGTCCATCTCCCTTTCTTGAGCCCGGGCAAACTCTGCAGTGTAATTTATACTTCTAAGCCCTCCCCAACCCCCTGACCCTGCCCACAGGATTAGGTGGAGGCTGGAACTTCACCTAAAATCCAACCCTTGTTTACTTTCTCCTCCTTCCTCATCCCGTTTTTCTCACTTCCTCGATAGTTTCTCCTGAGAGTTTGTCCTTAATAAATTACCAACCCACCAACGCTCAGCTCAGTGTCTGATGGAGAACCCAATCCAAGTCCAGGACTCAAATTGTTTTTACACCTGTACCCCAACCCAGGCCCCGTAGGCATTCAACACCTTAATTAAAACTGACACTGAGGGTGAGCTGCTGTAGGAGCACAAAGCAAGCCGAGGAACGCGAGGCCTTTACCTAGAGTGGCCAGCTGTTTGAAGTGCAGGCAGGCGCTAGGCTGGCCCAGGAGGTCCAGCCGGTGGTACAGCAGCTTGCTGCTGGGGACAGTGTTGAGGTTCTTCAGTTGTTTGACAGGTATTTCCGGTTGTATCACCACAATGCAGAGAATAAAAGAAGTGTCTTGTACCTGGAAAAAAATCAAGAGAATTTCTTTTACAGAAAACAAAGGCTTCTGGGGATGGAGACTTTAGCTACAGTGTTTTCTGCGGTTTCTGTCTCCCCCGACCCCATAGGAAAATATTTGGTGATTGAATGAAAGGCAGGAAGATGGGGTAATAGGAATGGTTCTGACAAAGGATAACACTGTCTACTTTCTATTTTCCCTTCTGACCGAGGGAAATCAATTTCAGTAACAGAAAATCATGGAGCTAATGAAGGGATTAGGACACGGTCCCTTTGAAACAGCGACCCTCATCCCCTTCTGCTTGCTTAAGCTAATGGATACAAGCTGGAACGTGGCGTAAGAATACAACACTTAATTTCTGTTTGGGTTTGAAGTGTGTTTAAAAATATATCATTAGTTTTGCAACGAGTGTTCCGAGAACTATTTTAAATGCCAATGATGAATCCACACACACAGCCCGTGGAGAATCTGGTTTATTCATTCAGTTCCCCACGAGTGCTTTCTCTTCTCTTGGTTGGAGATGACAAGGACGTCAGACTCATGAAAAGTGCAAATCCTATGGCTCCCTCACAAAGCCAGCTTGACTTGGCCTTTCAGATGGGGGATGGCAAACGTGCTGTAGCTTGGCCAAATTTAGGCTCCTGTCTAGAGAGAGACAGGAGTACTTTCAAATTCGCTTTGCTTCTAGAAATGGATGCTTGAATAAAATTTGGTGGCAAAAATGTCTACCAAAGAATCAAAAGCCAAGGAAAGCTACTTATCTAGCTCCCTGACTTAAAAATACAAGAAAGCCACACTTCTCTAAGTCCATTATATTGGGAGGTGAACAGAAACTGTTTAAAAGATGGCTTGTAAATAAACGTAAGGAGTGATAACCGGTTAAGTCAGAACTAAAGGGTAGCCAGAACCAAAGTAGCTGAAAAGATTTACTTAATGATCAAGGAGAAAGTTTTTAACCAGGCAGGTTAGAGTTAAGTGCAATGTAGAGTTTATGAGAATGGTTGCAGAATCTTTTTAAACACAGGGGAAATTTGCATCTTCCTGGAATTGCTTTCAAGTACTGCTGCCAAGGATATTCAATTAGATTAGCAAATTTAATCCTCTTCCTCCACCCAACAAATTGGGAAGTGACAAAGTGTTCTGAAGTGGCAACGACTATTTCCTTCTTTCCATCTCACACAGGCATCCTTTGAGCCTGCTTCCTGTGTGGCATGTTCTAAGGAACCAAAAGACAAAACGTTTACCGGAATGATCAGAATATAATTTTATAATTCAGTTATTTCTTTAAGAGAGAGAAAAAAAAAATCACTCTAACCACCTAAAAGCAACACTTCATAAATAGTTCTTAGCTGAAAAGGAAAACAGATTTCAGTACAGGTTTTTCTATCATGTCCTTAGCTGAAAAAAGAGTCTCTGCACTGAGGAGCTCTGCAATGTATCCAGGAGAGTTCTCCATGACTGGGGGTGGGGGGGGTGTTCTGTTTTTATCCACTGATTGTCCATAGGATTCGTGCGTTCACATGAACCATGCCTGTGTAACACAGGAATAGTGCAGTATCTTCTGAGAGTCAATATTTCCTCCTGTGTCAGCGTGCAGCTCCCCAAATCCTCAAAGATGGGCTTGAGTTACTCAGTGACAGAGCAGCAGTCTCAACACTGCTAACCTCATCTCTCGTTACATTTGATTCAGGACAATAATCCACCAGTATCTGCCATAGCTATGGATGCTAAGCTAGTTTAACCAGTTATTATCAACATAGATAAGCTAAATCTATTTAAATTATATTTAGTGAAGGAATCCATTTCATTCCTGAGGACAAGATGAGTACCTACTTCCCCCTCTCCCCAAAGTAACTGAAGACAGCTTAAAAACACTTTCTCTTTTTACCGGGTAACCAGGCAAGCCTTTTAGACTTCAATCTCACTATTTGCCACCTCTTTAATTTTTCACTTAACAGTGATATTCTTGACAATTTCAGAACTCTGAGAAAGCTACCACTTCTACCTGAAGTTATTTATATCCATTTGGTTTAAGTAGAGTGACAAGAATTTACCAGCATCACTGAAGAAAGACTGTCTTAAGAAGATACTGCTTTCCAAAATGTTAACATTAGGTTTATTTACTATATAAAGAAGGTCGTAAAATGCCTCCATTTCCTCCTTTCTCTTTTAATGCCAACAAATATTAATGTATAGATCCTTTCCCCGGATGTAACTGAATTGCTTTCAATCAGGGTACACTGTTGGTAAACAATCTCCAACAGCAAATATAAAAGTATTTTCCAATTCAGAATTCTGGTGTCACTCTTCCTGATGTGAAATTTAAGCAATTGGTCTTTACTTTAAAATTGTATAATTATAAAAATAAGGGCAGATGGTGCAATCATTCTCAAAAAAAAATTCCTGAATGTGAGCTGACTCAGAGGGTTTCAAAATAGACTTTAATCTTTTCCAAAATCTGTATTATCAGTAAAATATCAATAGAATTAGGCTTGTGAATGTAAGTTTCTCAAATGGTCTCATTTGTTACTTTGTTAGTTTTCATTTCCACTTTAGAGGTTGCTGTTTCCTTATGATGACACTTCAAGAATGAAACAAGGTCAGAGGACAGTCTAAAGGCACGTCGGATACCCCTGATCCCTATCATCCTATGCAGACACAGTACGGAGCTGCTGAGTTGTCTGCACCCACTGCTAAGCTGGATGCTCCATGAGGGGCAGAGAAGGTATCATCCTTCCTCATCCTTCTCAGCTCATAGTCAGTGTTCAAGAAGCAGTTCTCAAAGGGATGAATAAACAGATGCATTTGGAGTCAACGACAGGCAAAACACCAGATATGGCTGTCCAAGGGGATCTCAAGTACGACTGCATTTTAAGTTTCATGATTAATATTTGATGATAAAAATCCAAGTCCACTCTTCTTTTGGTCAATTACAGCACTTAGGGCCCCATAATAGCATTGTGATGCTATGCTTAGACGAGGGAGTGGAGGACAAAGACGTAAGTAAGGCGGACAGTGTGTGTTAGATTCTATTTCTCTATGACTCTTCGAGGCCTAGCATCTGAACGAGGCTAGTGAAAGAAAGCGGAAGTGGGTACCACAGTTATGGTTAAACTGTCAATCTGCTTGTGATGTCGGGACACAATCTAAATGTGTATTCATAGGGGACTGTTTAAAGAAATTTGGTCCATCTATATAATGCAATACTACAGAGCCGTTAAAGTTCTGTACACACACACACGCACATACACACAGAGATTCATGCCTGTGTGTGAATAATAATTTTCTGGAACTTGATCAAAGTGGTTATTTCTGAGAAATGGAAGGTCCAAGTCAGGAGGGGGAAGGACACAGTTCACTTTCCACTTTATATTTTTTTATATGGTTTGATTTACTCATCATGAACAATGACTGGTTTTATAAACAAAAAAAGGAAAAAAAATAATTTCTGTGGAATTGCTTCTCTTTTTCCAATCACTTTAACACTGATTAGTATCACTGTCGGACTGAAGTTCCCCAGAATTCCCACGTAAGGAAGAAGTCAGAGCCCCGCAGCTCTGCAGGCAAAGGAGGCTTCCTCCCGCTCACCATCTTCCAGGCGTAGCTGACGTTGTAGGCCTCCTTTCCAGTTTCCCTCAGCTTGTTTATGTGCCAGGACAGGGATGAGTTCACAGGGACTGCGATAATCTGGCTGCCCAGAGGGAGGCTGTGTTGGCAAACAGAATGAAATACTTCAGGCAAAAGATAAAATGAAGCCCTTAATTAAAGGCAGGGAAGATGCTCCGAGTCAGTGACCACCTCCTGATTCTGAAAAGCAATGACGCTCATCACTTTTGAAAGAGATAATGTGATATTTTCAATTCTGTAAAAGCATTATGTCAGCTCTGCGCTGAAAACATTCCTTACTCTCTACCCTGCACCCTCCTCCCAATTCTAATTCTTTCCAGAGACTAACTTGTCTCAAATCACTCAGTCATTAATTTACAACCAATGAGCACAAAGACCTGTTTCTCCATAGGTTACCATCTGCCAAAATAATGTATCACGGTTGGAAAAAATCCAATCTGTTCCTTATTTTGAGAGAAAATGTTGTATGATTGCGCTGTCAACTTGGAATGGACACCACTTTGCCAAGTGGTTTTTCTGGCACGCTGTAGAGCTGGTCCTCGACTTAACCTTTTCTTTTGCCAACGTTTTTCAATTTGGTATAACTGGCAAATTTTTTTTTTAAATGAGATAAGATAGATTTGATTTTTACAATTAAAGGCCATGTGAACACAAGAATTTGATTTACAAGACATTTCCCCGAAATAATAGTTTTTAAGAGAACCTTACCTATTTCACAAAGTAAACAAAATTTTGGCTACTATTCTTGGAGAAAAATTACTGAGTATAATTTTGATAGCATTAAAATAATCTATATACTCTTGTTTTCTATTCTATTATAAACACTCATATTTGACTTAATGGGTCCTACTCTCAGAGAAAAACAAAACATGACCACCCTCACCTTTTCCTTACCTTAGGATATTTTGCCGAACCAACTCAAATTTTGGGATATTTTCATAGTGAATGATGTCAGTATGAAGGGGGGGTTCTGACAGTAAATATGGCCTGGTAAGAGATGGGTGCATAAGGGTATACCCTGAAATAAGAAAACAGAAACACATGCTATGGGAAACATGTAGGAAGTACTGATTCTAATAAAAGTGCCCATCATGGGTTTGAAATGTGGGATACTCTGGGATGACTGCCCAACACTCAACTTCTCAGTCTGTAACTCTCCAGTCTAATAAAAATTCAGTTTGTTTTATGTGTTCTTGCATAAAACTCTGGAAGTGTAGAAAGATGTCTTAAATTATCAGACATTTGTCTAATTAAGAATATTTTGGAGGTATTGGTCATTTGGTTTTCATTTTATAAAATGTTCTAATCTATCACGTAAACCTTAATGCCAGTAAATCTAAAGATAACAATAGAGACAAAAAAAAAAAAAAAAAAAAAAAAAAAAAAAAAAAGACAGACAGACCAAAACCCACCCCCCCAAACCACCAAAGAATCACATTCGATGTGTAACTCAACTGTCAAGTCTAATTTTCTGATGTTACAAAATAACTGTTACCTACTTCTCAACACAACACAGAAACAAATGCCTGATTTTCAGGTTCATTCTGCCATCTTTACAGTGTTCTATGAGAAATGAGTAGCTCCAGTCACACTGTTTTTCTATAAAAACTCTCACTTCCCTACTTTATTTGTTAGTATCAGAATAGCTACAGATGCTTTTCTTCAGGCTGTTGAGGAAATCGTTCTTTCCTATGATTAATTTTCAGCAGGTTACCTTTGTCATCTATGAGAAAAGTGTAGGAAGCCAAAGAGTCTTGGTAATACGTCACATCTTCAAGGATGTAAGCCAGGTTCACATCCACACCTACAATTCCCAGAAGGAGGTTTCCAAAATAACAGGGTTTACTCACGGTCATTATCAGACCTAGGAGTTAAAAATGAAAACAATTCAAAAAACAAACAAAACAATTCAAAGGCTAGCAGAGAAGGCACTGAACAAAGACTAAGCACTGTGCTGTGTGCTTGAGTGAATCCTGAAGGCCAGGATCCCCCATCTCAGTTCCGTGCTGAAGAAAGGTTTCCCTTGTGACTCTGTCACCAAGCCCCACCTTTGCAGACAGCATTAAGTGAGTTAGACCGCAAGGAACACGGAGTCCTTTGGGGATTCAGATATCTTAGTTAACGTAAATGGAAGCAAGCTGCACATTCTCCACAATTTTTTCACCTAACAGGATATGACATTCCAGATCAGTGTAAAACGTCAGTGGCACTTAATGCATCATTCTACCTCCCGAAGTGAGGAAGGCCCCGCTGCGTCTGAAAGACCGCTGGACGAGGAATCTCCAAATTCCGGGTTCTAGCCCTACTATATCCCTTGTGTATCATTTATATGACACTAGACATAACTCTGAGCCTTGATTTTCATGTCTATTTAAAGGACACAGTAGTAACTGCCTTACTAATTTCTAGGGGTCATTCAATGAAAGAGCTTATGGATAAAGAAAAGCTTATAAGGTATTACAGTTTATTAACGTATTAATGCATTTTATTGGAAACAGGAAGATGACGGAAAAAAAAAAACCACCTAGAAAGGTACAGAATCTTATTACCTGACCACTTAGAACTCTGAGTAGGTAAAGGAGTCACTAAGTTTTCAAAGGAATGTATTTCTAGTCACTTGGGCTGGGAGTTCGGCATTTGTATGTAAAGGGTCAGGAAATATTTTAGGCTTTGTGAGCCAAAAAGTTTCTGTTGCATACACTTTTTTTGTTTCTTTTTTTAAACAAAGCTTTGAAAATGTAAAAACCCTTCTGAGCTCTTAAGCCATACAACAACAATAGGACAATTAGGGGAACGTTCAGAAGGAGAGGGCAGGAATGGTGGTCAGCGTACAGCCCAGGCATCAGAACGGCTGGGCTCTCCTGGTTCTGCTGCCACCTCTCCCAGTGCGTCTCTTCCTGTATCAGAGGGGGAGCTGAGACAAAGTGATCTCTAGGACCCTAGATTCTGCCGTCCTACGGCTCTAAGTACAACTCAAAACAAAAAGATGGATAACTTCTCTCCAGCTTGCTCTTGTACTTTCCGGTGCTTGATGACACATTCATGCCTTAGCGGCGTATCAGAAAGCCATTCTTCTATCAACACCTAGGAAAGGAATTTGGATAATCTTGAAGAACTTCTACAGAGACACCGTGTTTGATGTAAACTCAAAGTATTACTGAGCTGCTGTGACTGCAAAGGCCAATTGAATGCATCACTGGTGCATCACTGGTGGAGGAAGAAGCGGATACAACACTGAAAAACTCTGTGAAACATTACGCCCGGTTATAGGATAAGTAAGCTCTGGGGATGTAATGTGCGGTACAGGGGCTACAATTAAGAACACAGGATTGCGTATTTGCAAGTTGCAAAAAGAGTAGATCTTAAAAGTTCTCAACACAAGAAAAAAACTTGTGAGGCGATAGGTGTTAACTAAGCTGATTGTGGTAATTATCTTGCAACATATACATGTATCAAATCATTACGTTGTACACCCACCATTAATGCCACATTGTATGTCAATTATTTCTCAGTAAGACAGGAAAAAAGGAAAGTTATACAATGGGTGGCTATAATCGTTTCAGAAGCATTCTTTAAGCAGTCAACATTTAGAATGCTATCTATCAGTTTTAAAGCATTTAAAGATAATAGGTTTTTAAGAAGGTTTTCAAAATGCCTCTCGGAGGAGGTTTCTGCCCAGGTGTCTCTGGACGAAGGGGTCATAAGTGGCGGCACCAGCAGTGCGAGGGCCAGCAGGGAGACAGAGGTCGTAGTCCACGCGCCACACTCCCCTGGGCTTCAGCCTAAGATTAAAGCCATTTTCAGAGAGCAGTAAAGTACAGCAGACATACTCTAGAGACCACACGCTCACTTCAAATTTCTATTCTCCACTGTATACAGAGAGCAAACCTGATAAAAGAAACATAGTCTTACTTTTCAATTATCCTATTGTGGCAAATAAAATATGCTAAGCTCTTGCCACACTTAATGAAACCCCCAAATGCCCTCCCTACTTTAACCTAAAGCACACAGACTTGCATTGTAAAATAAATACGTACAGTAACTGATATTTTAATCTGCAGAGGTTTTGAATTAGAGCCAGGTAAACACAAGTTTCCCTAGGTGCCCCGTCCTCTTGTCATGGAGTTAAAGGGGTCGTCACCCAATAATTCTAGGGACTGAAGATGTGAAGATGAAAATGACACACGCTAGTAGGGGAATGCGACAGACCAGTAAACCTATCTGAAATCCACTGCACAGGAGTCATAAATCGGGCCCGGAGGACTAAACTTTGGAACACATCAGCCAACAGGGAACCAAAGATTTGCACATAATTTGATTTAAAGCATTCACGGTAGCTTTCTGACTTGCAGAGTAAATTTCAGAAAGGGTTCTACTCTACCTGACACAGCTAACAGGAACAGAATTTGATGGCATAATCCTTGGTGCTTGTATAGGACTCAGCTTCTACACCTGTCTCTGTTCCTTCCACACAGAATTATCATGATTCATTTAACCGTCTTTGTCTTATCAGACCTGAATGCTTGTTGAGGGTGGGATATGTGTCTCACCCAGCACTGCCTGACAGAGCTTGGCTGGCATGCAGTCATGATGGTTAAACGCATAACAGGTCACTCGCATTTAAGACTTGACATTTCCCTGTGAAAGGAAATAGCCTTATCTAAAGGTGGGACTTTTCTATTCTATACACACCTGTGGGCTCTGTCAGAAACAGGAAGGAATAAAAAAAAAAACTGAGGTGTAGCAGTAGCTACCATGTTTCTTCCTTACAGTAAGAACATGTTTACCTAATTTCTAGAAAACGTAGTCTCTGTAAGGCTTGTTATCTTTCACACATGACGTTTCTCTGAGTATCTATTTCTGAGAGTTCCTAGTTAATGGAACACAAAAGCAAGACCTCATACGGTGATGCTGTCTGCCTAGTAATTAGCTGCCTCTTCAATTTTTTCTATCAAGAAAGAAGAGAGGGAAGGATGTGAGGGGAAAAGATAGGCAAGATGAGGAGGAAAAAAAAAAAAAGGTTGTGTTTTTGCTGAGCACACACTGTTGGCCAGGCGTTGTTGGAGGTGCTTTACAGACACCAGGGCATTTCATCTTCTCAACTGCTATGAGGGAAACATTCCCTCTCCCATTTAAAGACCAAAAAAATTTAATTAGGTGAGGGTTAAACACTCTACCCACTATCATATTATGGGTAACTTGTGACATGAGGATGATGATGATAGTAACAATAACAAGGATAAAATAATCAATAAATTAAGCAAGGGCAGTCATTATCATTGAGAGGTAGGCTGGGCTCTAATAGGTCTTATAATCCTGGTAACTGAAATATTTGTTACATAAAAGATGTCATTTTAACAGGTGACCAAATGTGAATTAATGAGATTAAATAAATTAGCAAGGATAACAACTTAAGTGGTAGAGTGGGATCTGAAATCCTGTCAATACCAAGCCCGTATTTGTTTGACTACATCGTATTGCTTTGCCTTCGAGGCTGAATCCTAAGCACCTTATTTATTTATTTACCACTGCTCCACAAAATTACTCTTTAGTTCCAATTCACTAACTTTTAGATATTGGGGAATCCTCACAAAGCTTCCCAAGTAGATAAACCCATTGTGTCGACCGAGGCTGGGACAATGAGGAAGAAACAGGGCTGGGGATACAGTGCCACCAGGTAAATGACAGGGGGCTGGCTGCACCACGCTCTGACCGGGGAAAGGCATGTCCACTCCCGTGCCTGTCCAGACCCCCTTAGAGCTCACATGGCGAATAGCGAACGACATTTAAAAGTTACTGTCAGACGTATGTCCATTGCTTTTCCCCTTCCTTTAGTAGGAACTTTTCTCCAAACTTACCATCCCCCATCTCGTCAGAGAAAGGGAGGCTGAAGACAGCTTCATCAATCATCCGGTTGGGCAGGTTGGTGTAGAACCTGCCAACCGTGGTCTCCAAGTTACTCAACTGGTTCAGCACCATCATGCTGCCCTTAATCACCGGCACGGCCGCCCGCTCCAGCACGCCGTACTTCCCCGAGTTCTGCTCAGCCAGGTCTCTCAGGAAAGCCAGCTCTTTCAAACCAGTCACCCCGTCTGAAACAGAAAGCCCAGGGAAGACAGGGTGAAACAAAATGGTGTGTGTCGATAAAATAACTTTGCCATTTAGATCCAACAAAGGTCTAGATGACGTCTTAACAATGCCAAAGGGGTCTCTGCAGAGACAACCTGGACTCGGGACGCAGATACCAGTTCCTGCTGAGGCACAAAGCCTGAGGCTCCACCTTTCCTCAGACACTCAAGAGGGCAAAGGGAGCCTTCAAAAGGCAATGATGAAAAACACATGAGTAAATATAAAAGCGCCCTATTCAGCAAGGATGCTCTTCCCTAGAAGGTTAATTATAAAATTTAAATTGCTTTTCTGCCTTTAATATTTGGAAGCGAAAGTAATGATTAACAAGCCTGCATTTAATTTAAATTAGTAGATGAAGTTGTAGGAGCTTTAAAGGACAGAGGTTTACCATTTCATTTCTTACCTCTTTGCCTATTAAATACTTGCCAAATTCTCATGCAACTAAATGAAAGAATTATGGATTGTATTTAGTGATGCCTCCAAACCCTGTTTCTTTAAGCTCATTTTAATTACAAATGTTTTCATGCTTTATGTTGTTAGGATAATACTGGGTTTGATTTACTCAACATATATTTTTTATGTTTAGAGAGTTTAAAAATCTTTGTAAAAGATTTAGGCAGACTGGGATGTACTGTCCTACAACATCTGTAACCTATAGCACAGAAATAAATCTAATAAACCCTTTTTAAAATTTTGGTTTGCTATTGTTGGAACTCAGTCAAAAGGATTAGTAACTGATCCCATATGGGTACCACTGTAAACAAATTCAAATGATTTCAGTCACTACTGAGATTCTACTGATGAGTTTTTAAAAAGTTTTGCTTCATGTTCTTGAACTGTTTAGTCATTAAAAAAAAAAATCTGAAGAGTTCACGGATCACCTACCTTACGGGACTTTATCATTTCTAAATTGGAAGTGTACACACTTCCACCTTGGAAGTCCATTTCTAAAGTCATCCCAGGATCTAATGGATGTAATTTTTTTTCTTAACAGATTTTATTTAGATAATTTGGAATTTGCTCCACTCAAGCAATGCTAAAAGTAACGTCAGAGCCAGATTATTGTCGCCTTTGTCTGACAGAGAGTTGAGATGAGAAGTGAGTGAGTGGTATACTCCAGAGTAAAAGACAACACAAAAGATGCGACTGATCCCTGATCTTCTACCTTAAAGAAGCTCAAAGAGGTGAGTGATAAAAGGAGACAACTCAGTGCATTAAATACATTTCCTTTCTTTGTCATGTACTGTTTGGCTCTCTCAAAACGTAAAAGAAAAGTAACAAACAGAACACCTACTAGACAAAGAAGAACAGTGTGGGATGAAAGATATCAAAGATCCAGTATTTTATGTTACTCCATTGTGAAACGTTAAAAAGGGGTGGCAGACTGGATTATTCTATCATCAACATGGTGATGCTGGACACATTTCCCAGAATCTCACTTTTTGCAATGCTTCCAGGTCAAAGGTGGCCAAAAGTGAAGTGTTGTAAGATTTGAGAGGTTAAGTGAGAGATGTTAAGAGACAGACATGAAGGACCAGAATGTTCCAGTTCATCCCACTCTTCTGATTTGTGTTCAGTTCCCTTTCCCACCTGCTGGCTTACTCAACAAGGGCAACCCCAGGTCCACTCCAGATGCTTCACTGAGAATTCACAGGGTTAGCAGCCAGGAAGAGCCAACAACCTCTCACAGACTTCTGCACCAGACCTCCTAAGTGGTCTTCAGTGTTGCCAGCTTCCAGACATCCCTGCAAGCTCCAACTTGTCTACCCAGACCATAGCTGGTTAATAAACTGAGTTGTCAACTCCTCTTTCTGCATCTTTACTCTTCCAGTTTTCCCCACAATTGTGTACATGCTTTGTGTACGTGCTTATTTTTTCTTAATTGAAATATTGTTAATTTACAATATTGCATTAGTTTCAGGTATATAGCAAAATGATCCAGTTATAGATATCTTTTTCAGATTATTTTCCATTATATTTTCCATTATGACAAGATACTGAATATAGTTTCCTGTGTTATTATAATAAATCCTTCTTGCTTGTCTATTTTATGTATAGTAGTTTGTTAATCTCATACTAATTTATCCCTTCCCCACTTCCCCTTTGGTAACCATAAGTTTGTTTTCTATGTCTGTAAGCCTGTTTGTTTTGTATATAGTTCATTTGTCTTATTTTTTAGATTTCATATATAAGTGATATCATATAATATTTTTCTTTTCTGGTTTACTTCACTTAGTATGATATCCTCTAGGTCCATCCATATTGCTGCATATGGCAATATTTCCCTTTTTATGGCCGAGTAATATTCCACTTTGTATACATATGAACATACCATATCTAAGGCCAATCATCTGTAGATGGGCACCTGGGTTGTTTCCATGTGTTGGCTATTGTCAGTAGTGTTGCTATGAACACTGGGGTGCATGTGTCTGTTCAAATTAGAGTTTTTGTCTTTTCTGGATATAAGCCTAGGAGTGGGATTGCTAGATCATATGGTATGTCTATTTTTAGTTTTCAAGGGAAACTTCACACTGTTTTCGATAGTGGCTACACCAATTTTCATCCACACCATTTATTCTAATAACAAGTTTGTTATACTGAAATTTTCACAATGGCTCTGCTTCCTTCTCTGAGCCCTGACTGATAGAGTGAGGGAGTGTGTCAACCTCCGGGAACAATGTTCAGAGATCCCTCTTAGAGAGGAGGAGCACTTGTGGTGACGATGTGTGTCTGGCTAGATTAAGGGGAGAAAGAGAAAAGATGAGAGTGGTTAGAGAGAAGTAACCTAAAGTCTTAAAGAATGGAATTATCAGGGGCACAGCAGGTGCACAAGATACTTGTGGAAAGACCTAGGATCACTGAAGGGATGGATGACAGCAGGAGAATTTCTTTACTCAGTATCTGCCTGGGTAGACCTTCAAATTGAACGGACAAGAAGTGATCACTTCCTTCTCTGTTTCCTTACTCCTGTCCTCTTGCATTTAATCCACTTGCCTTGTCTGTCTTCCTCAGTGGATTAAAGGCATCTTGGAGACAGAGATGTTGTATAATACAGCTCTAAAACCTCAGTGCACTATGGTGCATCTGGTAGGTGCTCAATGAATTTTATTCCACCTTTACTGTCTCCTTCTCCCTCCCTCCCTCTCAAATGAAACAAGCTAAACTGTAAGCAGAAAGAACAACAGGTACCCAGAGAGAACAGGGTATGTATCCCAGGCAAAAACAGACCAAGTCCCCCGACCCTGGCTGTGCTTATTGCTCAGAGTAGAGAGAAAACCAAGACATGGTTCACATTAGAGAGGCTCCCATTCTCGGGGGAAGTGGTGGGAGAAGGAGGGGAGCGCAGATGTGAGTGCGTCACCACGGTGTGATGCGGGATGCACAGAAGAGGAGTAAGCACAGCATGTGGGAGGGGGACAGGGACTCTGGAACGGAGAGCTGGCCCCAGATCAGGACCAGAGCAGGAGAGAAGCACCCCCACCTCTGGGCTGTGCTGTCTGAGACGGGAAATCACACAGTCTTTCCATTCACTCCTCCCACTGGCACTGAGGACCTTTTATTGATCAGGTACTGTGTGAGGAACTCTCAGCACATCTTCTGTGTTTATTATCACTGCAGCTTCATGCACATTTTGTTATTTCCACTTTACAGGTAAAACTGAGGCCCTCAAGAGATTAAGCCACTTGCCATGAGCCATACAGCTAGCAAATGGAGACTGAAACAGAGAACCTCTAGGCACCAGCCCCTGTGTTCTTCCACGTGTATGCAGCCCACAAAGTATCTGGAAAACGGTCATGCTGGCCAAAACACAGAGTCCTGGGCCCCATCTAAGAGGGTCTGAATACAAATCTGTAGACACTGCCTGGGAGTCTGCATTAAAAAATTAGTCTCCAAGTAATCTTTATCCCGTTAAAATATGAGAACCAGTGTCCCTAAAGCCACATGGTTCTACATGGAAGTCTGGAAGTGGGTGGGGGAAACAAAAGACCACAGGTGGGAAGGGCTGCTGGATCAAGACATGGTCTCTTAACAAGGGGATGAGGGCACCTTGAACACTGAGGACAGGGGCCCAGAGAGGAAGAGGACAGATTGCTGTGCATTAACAGGTGGGCAGAGGCTAGAAAACTGGGCTGTCATCAGATTGAGGATGGTTAAATTCTGGAAGGAAAACTATTGAGTCTTTTCTCAGATTTGGCAGTTTACTAAACCGTCTCACATACTGTCTGATTTCACAGTGACAGAATCAACTTTAATGAGCACCTAGCACATGCCCGGCTTTGTCCTGGGTGTTCCCTGTATGTGGGGGCCAGTCTTCAACAAGCCTGTCCAGTAGATCGCTCCTAGCTCCCTGACACAGCTGAGGATGGGGAGGCGGAGAGAGCGGCCAGAGAGGCTTCTGGTGGTGACTCCGCAGGAAAATGTGATAGTCATGGGCTTGTTTATACAGAGAATCTAGGTCAGTACTTTGGTTTCCTGCAGCTTAAATCCATGAGATAGGTTAATAACCTCCATGCAGGCTCAAAATCCAATAAAATAAAGGAGAACGGGGGAAAAAAGGGGGGGAGCTGTACAGAACCCTGTGCAAGACCTCATACCTGGAGAAGGCTTGGAAATGAGTGCTTGGCTGGAGAGCAAGACAAGGGGAAAGGGACGTCCCAACACACGACCTGAGTTATCCACACAAGGGAGAGAAGACGGGCTTGGGGAGGAATCTGCGTCTTACACCCTCATCAAAGCACACTGTGATGGTTCCTTATTTATTTATTTATTTTTTTGAAAGCAGCATGCACTTAGAACTTTCATCCGAAAGAAAAAGAATCTCCAAACACTACCTACCATTCATGAGGGCGTAGGTGAGAATCATTACGGAGTTGTTGAGAAAGCTATTTTCTTCATTGATGACACGGAGAGTCGCCTTTTTATCTTCCTCTGAAGAGTCCTTTGATGTGATACCGGCTGACAGGTAAATTATGACCATGTCTGTATCTAAACAAACACATACAAACTGAACGTTGCATCGGAGCCAGGCCAGCGGCAGCAGTTCAGCTCCTCTCCCACCTCCCCCGGACCCCACAGCCTTGAGGACCTGCCCGGTCCCCACACCTGCCCACCTGATGCCGGGGCTCTCATCTCCTTGCCTCTGCTCCTCTTCCATCCTGCCCCAGGTGGGCCCCGGGTCCTCACTGACCCAGCGTCAGGTAAGGGGATGTTCCTAATGAGTTTACTAGGTAAGAAGGTGGTTCCTTCAGCCATCCACGGCTGTGGCAGTTTAGCCATCCAAACGGACATCCCTCCTGCCTTCTGGAATGGAGGGCTCAGAACCTTGATTTATCCTTTTCTCAGTGACTCAGGGTCTTCACCAGGAACATACATTTGGGGGGTGGGGACTAGGCTGCAAAATGATGGTTCTTCCAGAGACACACAGGGTTATCTGTCTCTATACCAAGTAGCTCCCCAAACATTTATTTTTAAAACTCATCAATGCAGGAGAGCAGTAAAAACATGGACACAGGAGCCAGGCTGCCTGAGTTCATATCTCAGCTGTGCTTTCAAGCTGTGGGTGACTTTAGGTAGATTTCTTAACCCTTCTACACCTAGACTTCCTTACCTACAACAAAACTGGGATAATGACAGCATTTATATCACAGGGGCGCTGTGAGGACTAATTGGCTAATTTAAGAGTGAAAGCAAAAGGGTGATGGTAAATAGATGATAAAAGAGAAAAGAAACCTCAACACAAACACAAAACAAAAACAAAACCCCTGTCTTGGCCTGAAGCAGCACCTATGACTCCAGAGTAAAACTATGCGCCAACTACAGTGAATGGGCAGAGCAGCTAAGTCATTTTAGCTCAGTGTGAAAAACTCCTTTCAAGAGGATTTAATAAAAAATAAAAGTGGTGCATTTCCTAACAGTAAAGATGCAGAGGCTGAATGACAGCTTTAACGGAAGGGGGTAAGTTAGCGAGCTGGACCTTTATATTGTCTTTCTAATCTGAGGTTCTCAATCAATATACATTTTTAAGACATCCTGCACAGAAGTTTGCCTTTTTACTGAGAAATAATTATTGATATGGTATATGCTTATTGTGACAGAATGCAGCAGCAGTCATGGGGAGTCAAGAGATGGATTAAATTAGAGAAACACAGTGGCTTCCACCTTGTGTGCTCTGTCTCAGGGAAGCCAGAGAGCACATGGTGAACTGGCCTATGAGAGGCAAGGATGGAGGCCCTTAGAATGGAGTCCACCACCAAGCGTGTCAGTGAACTTGGAAGCTGATCTTTCCAAGTTGAACTTTGAGATGACAGCGGCTCTGGACAACACTTTGACTGCAACCTCGTGGGACACCTGTAGCCAGAGGCACCCAACCATGCTGTGCCCAGATTCCTGATCTACAGATACTAAAACAATAAATGTTTATTGTCTTAAGCCACTGAGTGTTGGGTAATTTGTTATCCAGGAATAGATAACGAATACAGTTATCCTTTTAAAAATTATCCTAACAATGATGAGGATACAATGACTAAATTTTCTTCCACTTGTAAATTTCCATTTTAGACGCTGAAGCATCCTTTAGATGCAGCATTGAACAGTTAATTACTAAGACTTAATATACAAGCAAGTCTTAAAAGTCAATTTTGATGCTTGAATAATTCTCTAATAAATACTAACTGCAAATCTAATTTGCATATTTATTCAACAGAAATTAGGAAGTGAAAACTGACCCAAAAAATAATCATAAGCTAGGCAATATCTCTGTCTTAAATTAGGTGTCAATCTTTTTCCAATGCTGGAAATATACTCCTGTAAATTATTTTTCTTGGCTGCTAAATAGCTCACTTTAGCTTCAGACTGGGAAAAAAACTACTACTTGACTCCCTAGTAGGTGGAATACAGATACACGATGAAGCTGATCTAAAGTATGAGACAAACCATCATCCAGGGCAAAGGCACCGGGTGTGATAAATTCCTGGATACCTGTAAGACTGACCTAAAATGAACCCTTTGAGTTTTCTTACTTAGCTTTCTGACTCTGGATTAAATACACTGTCACTGAGAGCTGGCTTCAGGCACAGGCGCATGACTGGACAGCCAGAAGGTTTGCAGCCTGCGATTCCTTCAGCTGCTGAGTGTATTTTCTTTCCACCCCCAAAATAAGACATACACTTTGTAAGCATCCTCATCATCTCTGCCCAGCCCCCGACTCTAATCCTGTCCTATCCTTAGGCAAAATTGAATTTTTTTTTTATTTTTATATATCAGACCTGCCAAATTCGGTCTGATTTATTATTATTATTATTATTATTTTTACTTACTAGGCTATTCCTTCTCTAGCCGCTCATGGGGATGTTAAGCCTTGTGATTCATAATGTTAGGGATGAGTAATTATAGGGACTTGGGGGCAGAGCAAAGACATAGCATATACCTGGAAGAAAATACAACACTCTTCATTTCACAAGTCCCCATCTAAGCCACCAGCGTACCTTGGGGTCAATTAACAAACAGGGAAGAACAACTCAAATTTGGGCTTCGCCCACACCGTTAGATCCCCACTCCTAACCATCTTATTCCTTCTGCTACAAAATGACCCCTCAACCAGTTGCCCCTCCAAGCAAAGCCAGAACAAACAACCCAAATGTGCTGATGCCATCAGTTATAGATCTACCATGGGACTGAAAGAGAGTCAGCATTGGATAGAAGTTTCAGATTTTCTGATTAGTACAAAGCAAATCAGTACAAAGCCACCACGATTTATGCCATGTGGCTTTTATTCATATGGCCACCAGCGTGGCACAGACACTTTACTTCCATGCGCAGACTAGTCCTTACAATAACCCTACAGGGTAGGTCTTACTCGTTGGAATAATCCCCCCCTCATGGCCTTTCAAACAGCACCAGGTGCACAATAGATGCTAAATAATTGCCTGTGGCGTGAACATGAGTAATGATTTATTTAGAGTCCAAGCTCCTAAGAGGAGTACACAGGCCCCTCACAACGCTGTAGCCAAAGCCACCAACGGTCCGTGGACACCTTTGGGCTTGGAGTCAACTTAGAACATCTGGGGTGTCTGCTCCCCTCTAGCCAGAGGTAGAAGTCTTGTAGGAAACTGAATATCATAATAACTACGGTTAATGTTTATTTAATATTCATGATGGGACCCTGCACCTTGTTATCACCCCCAGTTTGCAGATGAGGAAACGAGGCCTGGAGAAATCAAATAATTTACACAAGTTTACAAGTTTAGAAAAATTTCAGAGTAGGAATTCGAACCCACATTGATTGAAATTCAAAACCCACACACTTAACTACTATACTACATCGAGAGCACCTCAAGCCTCTCCTTAATAAACTGGGTAATGCTAATTCCTGGAGTGTTTTCTTTTATGCAATCTAATTTGGATTCTTTTTCCTCTGATCTGCTAGTAGAAGCTGTGAAGTGGAAGCTGGTGAGTTAAACTTTAAAAGCATCTCACGCGGACTAAAAATGACTGTCCTGAGCATTTAAAAACCCATGCCATCAAAATTTGTCCAAGCCTCTGATGGTCACTCTTCTTACCACATTTTCGCTCACCAACATTAAGAAAACACCCAAAAGCTAGAGAAATGTTTTCCCTCAAAGCGGCCTTCTGCGAGTGTGCAGCACAGGTGGGTTTGTAAGAAGAGGTTTAATGAGGTCTCTAGTCACAGTTTTAAAGCTGGAAGAAATGTCAACATTTGAAAATCAAGGGATTTCACATAAAAATTTCTGGCTTCTCTTAAATCAGAAGATCTGGCAACACTGGACAGGTATTCCTGCAAGGCAATGAGGCTGGACAGACGATCCGCAGCCTTCCTGACAGAGCACGCGCCCTCCAGCTCACTGCACTCCCCAAACAATCCTCATGCTCGCAGGACTGCCGCTCACTGCCTGGCCGCTGCCAGTCTAACATTTCTCTCCATTACTTAAACAGTGTAATAATCAAATTTGGACTTAATCTCTAACGATGGTTTGATGACTGAAGAATCAAGCAGACAGAGCACATCTGGTGAGGAATGCTGACAAGCAGCTGGCAGCTGGTAAATGACCAACTAGCCAATCTGTCTGGAATACTTGAGAGGTCAGCCTTATCCTTTGGTCTTACTGAATTGTGCACAACTTTACCCTCAGCCATCCTGGAATACCGGTTTGTGGATAGCTGGTGTTTGCCGAGGCTGGTGGGCAAAATTCTAAGATGACCCCAGTGACCCACACACCTCGTGAGTGTGGACATGAGCAGTAATTTGCTTCTGACCATATGAATATGGCAAAGATGATGGATATCATTCCTGGGACATATACGGCAAAGATGAAGAGATTCTGCAGATGCAGTTAAGGTCTCTAATAAGTTAATCACAACGGCGAGTAACCTACTTAAATCAAAAGGGAGAGTGAGCCCTATTAGATCAGACGTACCCTTTAAAGAGGGTCCAAGCCTTCCCCAAAGTCAGGGGCTTGAAGAAAAGATGCTATCTCTGAGTTTTACAATTGCCAAAAATGAATTCTGCCAGCCGCTGAGCTTGGAAGAGGACTCTGAACGTCAGATGAGACCACAGACCTGGCTTATACCTAGACTGCAGCCTTGTGTGATCCTGACAGGGGAGAGGCTCAGTAATACAGGACTCCTGACCCAGGGAAACTGAGATAATAATAATAAACTGTGAGATAACAACACACAGAACCATCAAACTGATTCGCCCTCCACCATCATTAGTTGTAATAATTACAGCAGCTTCCATCTTTCAAGGGCCCACCATGTGCCAGGCACTGAGCTGTGTACTTCTCAATGTTGTCTTAGTTTTAATGCAGACACACTAATGAGCCTGAAAATATATGCTTTAAATTTATCTCAATAGGATACATTCATTAAAAAAAAAAAACCTGCAGACAGATTTTCGAATATAAAAGAGAAAATGACATAGATTCCTTTCAGCGGTTTCAAAGCATGTGTCTTATTTCAAATTTCCTTCCCTTTACTTTAGCAGGCATCCTAATTCCAGATCTTCTTTAATACATGAAAATTAAATTAGGGTGCCTTTGTGCATTTGAAGGGCTGTGCTCATCTACATGACAGCTGGTTAGGAGGAGGAAGGATCAAGGCAAGAATTCCGGCTGCCCATTTCTGCACAGATGCGTACAAGCAGACATCCCCTCAAAGTCACTGAGGAGGCAAGGCTAACAATTAGCATTAAAAAGGATGTGGGCATTCCCCTAGGAAATAAATGGGAGTATGTTCTTAATAAAGGGCAGGAAGAAGAGGCTCCGTGAGTGAGGAAATCATGCAGATGGAGTACCTTTGATTGGAAAAGATGAGATCAAATCTGGTAAGATCCTAGTATGAGATGACCATTATGACAGCACAAGAACATTTCATCCCGTCAATTTAGAAAAAAAATACCTCTAGACATAGTTGTGTGATCAATTCACAGTATTATTTCTATTGCCATCCTGTATCTATTAGTTTATGAGTCCTCTGAGCAAATGCACTTACTTGCTTGGAACTTGGTGTTATTGTTTGTGCTTCGAATCAGCTGGAATGCCTTTTGGAACCCCACCGCGTGCTGGGTAGGGCTGTCCAAAGACTTGACGCTGCTAACAAAGGTGGACATTTTCCTTTTGGTCTCACTGGTGGCTGGAGACAGGAAGGTCTTATAGCACTGGTCCAGCGAGCAGGTCCTGACGGTGTCTGCCACAGTCAGCACAGAGATCTGGAGGGGGGAAAACAAAAAAAACTTGTTATCCTGCCAGGGAAAGGCTTTTTTACGTTTTGGAAGAGCCCAAGGAGTGAGAAGTTCTACACAACAGTTTTGGAGAGTTTAAAAACAAATGCCTGGAGGCATAAATCTATTAAATTTGAAGATGATTAGGTAAGGACTGGTAAAGGATAGGGACTCCAGAGTTTGGTTTTTGTTCCAAAATGAAGTCAGCAGTATGGTGTTCATCTAAACATTAAAAACAGTATTTCACACAGAGAAAAATTTTGGCAAGTACTAACAGTTTTGATTTTCCAACTGGAAGTGAGGGTAAAGGCATAGGGTGTATGTTTTAAGCAACTAGATTAGTGAGTAAAAAAACCTTAGGAGCTGGAAAAGTCAAAATGATGCAGCAGAAAATGTCTAAGGGCAACAGATCATTGCTAGCTGTAAACACACCTATCTTTGAGGTGTCCTGGAGATTGGTAAACCTCTAGCAGCCTTCTTGTCTCCTTTCCTTCCATCAATTTTGAGATAAAGTCCAGCCATCCACCAATGTCCAAGCCTTCGCCCTGTTCCTCCTTAATATAATTTCCACTGTGAAAGTCACAGCTAATTAGAAGTCTTAACAGGAGCCACAAAGGAAATGCAAGACTCAATTTGGTGGGGGTGGTTTTAAGAAGAGATTTGGAACCAGTGTTGGCAGCTGTTTCCTCAAACACTAGAATAAAAACTAAACCACTCTCTTTTCTCAAAGTCATTCTTAAGGATGGACTTAAAGATATGTATCATAAAACAGAAAGTACTTTAAAAAAGGTATTCAGGAAAGACTCAAAGCCATGGGGCAGGGGGCGGAGGCCACTGGGATCATGGTCACCTTATCATGTTCGTCGATGGCGCTGAGGATGACCTGGGCAGCGTCCTTGGCGATCTGAAGCTGGGTGTCTGTGACGGAAGCCCCGTGGTCCAGGATCACTACTATATGCTTTGACTGTGGCCGGACGGTAGAGACGTAGATAGGCCTAGAAGAGGAGAAGCTCTCTGGGGTCAGTCCTGGTTTAGGTTGAAGCCTCAACCTGACACAGCTATGAGAACAGAGGGGCAGGCACGTTGGTCTCCACACGTTTCTCTGGGGATGGCACAGGATGGAGAGACCAACACAGAAGGAGACACTATCCTGGTGCACAGAAAACACCTCAAGACAACCATATGTTTCTGCAGAACAGGGATTGGTAACTTAGGTTTTCCAAAGACAAAAACAACTGGGAGAAGGTTTTAAGAAGCCAACACTTTGCAAGGCTGGCTTTTTCAGCACACGTGAAAGTCCAGCCTCTCAGCTGCAGGGGGTGATGCTGTTCACCATTACCCCACATTCTGCCGTAGGAAATGGAGCCGGTGGCCCCACGGGCGGCAGAGAAAGCACAGCAGGGAGAGGAAAAGTGCACTTGCCGGTGCTGGGTCCGCTTCTGCAGACTTAGAGAGAAGCTTGGCTAAAACCAAGGCAGCCTGTAATCTGTGAGCATGCTGAGCAGCACTGAATAGCAAGTTTGGTTTCTCTCTCCACAGACAAAGGCCATTGCTACGAGGGCCTTTTTCCTTTCTGTTCTGAAGCAATTTACACAGGTCAGCCACCAAAAGGCCCCTTATCTGAGCATTTAAAACCATGCCATCAAATTTGTCCAAGCCTGTGATAGTCACTCTTCTTGCCAAGTTTTTGTTTGCCAACATTCAGAAAAGGGGGTGGGGTGGATGGGGGAACTCCAAAGGGGAAATGCCACCTTCTGCTAGTGTGCAGCGCGGGCAGATTTGTGAGAAGAGGTTTAATGAGGTCTCTATTCACAGTTTTAAAGCTGGAACAAATTAGAGGGAGCTTAAGAGAGCAAATCAGCCTCGAGAGAATTCTCTCCTTTATTGACACCCCTAAAACACTCGATTTTTCTGTGAAATCTTAGATGCCAGTTGAGTCACAAAAGCCTGGGCACAAATTGAGAAATACAGGCAAGGTACCAAAAAACTCAAAATCGGGCCAAGTTTACACTAATTGTTCTCAAGCCAAAAGTCCTACATCAATACTAAAGTACTACTATATTTTCACCAGTCAATACCATTCAGCTAAGTAGGGAAATAAATGGGAGAAAAAGAATCTGGGAGAGGTGGCTACAGAAACGAAAGAGGGAACAGAAAAGAAGGAAGTCTGACTACCCCAACACTGACAACCATGTCATAAAGGCAGGTGAGTAGATTTTTTTTTCCCAGTGACATACCTCCTTCTTTCCAACTCAACTCAATAAATGAAAAGCAGAATATGTGTTTACATAAATAGTAGCATTAAATGTACAATCTGGGAGGCGCTTTTCATAGTGTGATTGCGTCCTGTCTGGTGTGCTCTGGAACCCCTCCCCACACTTCAAAGGACGTAGAGAGCTTGCAAAGGCCTCAGAGGAGAGCAGGACAGGTAAAGACACGCGGTGGCCATCTCCAAGGAGAGGAACTCGGATGACTCAGCCAAGGAGACAGAGGCTTGAGGACTGATTTAATGCCTAGTTAGGGTAGAAATGCACAAAAACCTCCAAGTGTGGGTGAATGCTGACTTGTGACCAGGTGCTGCTTTTCCTTCTGGACTATCCCTCACAGGTGATTCATTAAAAGCAGAATGCCATGTCATCTATCTTCTTAGAAGTCGGTGAGAATTAGATGGTTCATGGTGTCTTTGGCCTTTCCTGAGACGTGAGCTAGACTAGAACCCAAAGTCAAAGACTCTGGTACCGTCTCCAAGATGCTCAAGTATTCACCATACTGTCTGGGGAGGGAATAAAAGAAACTGTACAAATGATACAAATGTCTTTCTAGGAAAAGCACAGAAGTAGTATCTGCCTGGAATAACATTTTAGATACCATTTTTTCCTCCTTCCAGTTGTATTGAGCGACATATGTGCAGCATAATGATTTGACTTACATACATCACTTAGTGATGATCACAACAAGTTTAGTGAATAGTTTTGCTTTCAACTAAAGATGGAGAGACGCTAAAATGGTGGATAATTTAGACTAAAAAGACGGCATGACCAGTGAGCATCTTGCACTAGGTTCCAGAAGTTCTGGCATCAAACATCTAACACTGCAAAAAAGAAACTGGGGGGATTCAAAAGAAAAGTATCTTTGCCCAAGGGGTTCTGGACATTGATGAGCCTTGTCATACAACCATGTCATAAAGGTAGGTGAGTAGATTTTTTTTTCCCAGTGACATACCTCCTTCTTTCCAACTCAACTCAATAAATGAAAAGCAGAATATGTGTCTACATAAATAGTAGCATTAAATGTACAATCTGGGAGGTGCTTTTCATAGTGTGATTGCGTCCTGTCTGGTGTGCTCTGGAACCCCTCCCCACACTTCAAAGGACGTAGAGGGTCTCACCATTGCTGCCCTTCTGGCTAAGTGGTAACATCTCAAGTCATTTCCTGAGAAAAGCAGGATAGGATGTTAATGTACCTTAATCCAGGGTTTTCTGGACAACCTTAAAACTTCCAGTAGCGAGATTTGCATGTAAATTTCAGAAGGATGGCCAAGCACATGATCACCGAAAGGAAAGCTGAGAATCACAAACTCAATTCTGAGACACTGTACAATTTTCTAGGGCTGCACTTTAGAGAAGGTATTATCATACGTGTCTGGAGCTCAAAATAGTCCTTTATTTTGTTTAGTAAATGCCTTGTTTTATTTGGCTTGTTAGATAGTTCTGGAATGACTCTAGGCTTCCTCATTTTTCCTTCCCTAGCATTTCCACATCCACGTATGTTAAATGGTGAAGTCATTTCAGAACAAATTCAAGTTTCTAAAACCACGGTTTAGAGGCAGAGCCATGTCTATAAGGAAGGAGTCTCTATTTTATACAGATTACTCGTAAGCAGTCATTAAAACTTTAGGAAGCAAGTCAACATACCTACTGCGATGTTCATAGCTGCCCTTACACCGGAACTTGTGTGCTGGGAAAACAGTGAAAATTCCTTCTTCTGAACTGAAATACTGCCACTTAATTCCAGGGTTGGATTTCAGGTTGTCTGCAAGAACTGGAGGAGTGGGGAAAATGAAATATAACCAGCAAATCCACAGGTGCACACAGACACTGCTCCTTCGGCATCTGTTTTGCATAAATGGTTTGTAGTATAAAGAAATCCCACTAGACAGAAGGCTGTAAATTTTCTACTAAACATTTTCTTTCTGTCCCTTAAAAAAAATACTCCATGAATAAAAAACGTAATAAATGTTTCAGTCCAGTGAAGCAATTATTCTTAACACTGTATGGTGACACTGTATGTCCTGGATTATTTTTCCAGCAAGAACGATTCATTTGCATTAATCTCTCTTCTCTCTGGGCTGGTCCCTGTTGGGCCAGTGTATACTTGCTGGCTTGGGGTCTGTTCTCTAACTGTGGAAAACAGTAATATTCATAGGCTTGTCCCCAGAGGGACCAGACCTGTGACCTTGACCTTGTTCACTTCACAATAAGGGAAACAGCATTGATGGTACTTGAAAGGCCAAAACTATAATCACTTAGTAGTAACTTACAGAGTGATTCCAATGTGCTAGCACTGGAGTAGAGGCTTTGCCTTATATTATCTCATTTAATCCACAAAAGAACCCTAGGATGAAGGTGGTATTATTATTCCCTACTTTGAAGTTGATAAAGTATGCTTACAGAGCTCAAGCAATTTGTCTGAGGCCCCATCAGTAGCTGGCTGAGCTGGGATTGAAGTCTGGGGTCCTGGCTCTCGTGCTCTTCACATCACCTGTGTTGCCTCCCTTCCTAAGTGCACTGCAACCCTGCCACTCATCTGCAGTTGCAATGGCAGCTCCTTTATTGGGTTCAATCCTGTCCCCAATCTTCACTGAAGCCTCTCTTACCCTCTCTTGCAATCAGTTCTCTCTTCTCTGATGACCTTTCACTCTACTCCACACCAATGTACGTATTATGCACCTACTGTGTATGGGGTCCTGCTTTACATGCTGCAAGATGTAAAAAGATGAGCAGAAAACATGCCCTATTGTAATAAACAATATGCAGGAAGAATTATACAGAGGGAAATGGAGCAAAAAAAGAAAGTGTGAGGTGCCCTTGACAAAAATATATATAAAGGTCTGAATGCCACATGGTCACGCTTTAGCTTGGCTCAGGGGTCAGCAAACTTCTGTAAAGGGCCAGGTAGTCAGTGACCCTGGCTTTGCAGACCATACTGTCTCTGTTTGAACTAGCCAACACTGCCCTGTGGTGCGAAGGCAGCCACAACAGCTGTAAGTGAATGGGTGGGTGTGTTCAATTAAAGTGTACTTGCAAACATCAGTGGCAAGCCGGATTTGGTCAGTGGTCCTTCAACCACGTAAAATGCACTACCCAGAGGCTTTCAAGCACAACCAGGGCCTCAGGCCTGCAGCACCTACCCTGCCCCCACACACCAAGGAGTGAGGGAGCCCTGTGCCCTCACAAAAATCCTGGTGGTAAACAATTATTCTCCCCAAGGTACAGATGACAAAACAGGCTGAGAGATTTCACAGCAGAGAAGGGAGTCCAGCTCGGGTATGACTGCCTGGCCCCTCTCTCCACCCTGCCAGGCGACCTTATCAACGTCACCACCTGGACTCAGGCGACCACCCTTCTCCGGAGACCCATGGCTGATGGGAGTGGAGGAGGATTTTTCTCTGCCTTGTCTCCTGCGAGCCGGAGCCTTAACCTTGATCTCGTACTAGCCCCACTCTCCCGGCACCCCTGGCAACCCGCCAGTGAAAAGGCAAACACTGCTTTTGGAAGTAAAGGAAAGCTCTGTGACCACATTTAAAAGTAATATCTGTAACAATAAACAAGCTACAGTGACACCATTAAAAGGGGGGCCAATGAGAGTAACAATGTTTCAAAAAGAAATCAGAATTCACACAGTGCGTGATGCATTTAGTCTCACCACAAAAGATCATTCTGGTTCCTTATAATCGTTCCAGCACCAGAGCCTCAGTACCAGGCAAGGTTCCTCAAGCCCTCCTGCTGAGAACGCCTTGGGTATCAGATTAAATTTCATCTGCTATTCAGCACTAGCAGAAGATGATGGATACGATGGTAATGAGGACCCCGGGGCCCAGAGGCAATCTATCATCGTTGTGTGCACCCGAGGCGTGCCCCTCTCTCACCTACATGTGGAGGTAGATGACAGCCTTATTATCTATGTGGGCAACTCAGAGGGGGCTCCCCTCATTCATAGGAGTTCGTTAGGCCTTCTGCCCACTGGATAACTGGGGCTGGGGTCCTCCCCTCTCTTTCCTCAGAAATGCTGGAAGCCGTCCAAGGAAAAAAGCTGGGCGTCTGCCCAGCCTGTCACCCATGATGCACAGCACTAGGTTTTAGGTCATCATCGAGCAGGGTCTGTATCTAAGCTGCTCTGCACACCTAGCTCATACAGACACGTGAAGGAGGCAATCAATGGTTTTTCCTCACTGCAGTTTATCCCCAAGACAGAAGTTATCACACCGTCTGACATCCTCGGGCATTTTACCCATTCCCACCTTCTGGGTGGGATTATTGTCCTATACAGATCACTTTCCAATCCTCCACCCCTAGATTCTAAGATCCTCGAGGGTGAGATCTGTAATCTGAGCCATCTCTTTACCCCTGAAGCAGAGATTCCCAGTTTTTTTCACATCAAGGCATACACTCCGTGCAAAGGCTGAGATCTGCGTCAAAGACTTGCTTCTCAAATATGTTTTGATAACTGTTGTTTGATAAATTCTAAAATCTTACTTTCCTCTAATGCCAAATCCAATCAAACATAAATGAAATACTGTGACTAAATCAATACAGAGCAATAATAATTCTAGATACGTTTAAAAATGATAAACTCTCCCTTCTCCCAACTGCCAATACAGTATAAAACGAGGTAAATGGAGAAAGTCTGCTCATCTGATTTTACAGGATTACACAAGTCAAAACATACCAATCACATATGCTAAACATGTGAAGTTTATCAGATGCCAATTATACCTCAATAAAGCTGATTTCATAATACAATAGTGAACACTTACTGAGCACCATACAAAATAGTTTTATATATAGTTTTGATATTTTTCATAGTGCCTATGAGCTTGCTATTATACTCATTTTACAGATAAAGAATGAACTTGCTCAGGGCCATGACTTGACTTAGGTGTCTGTCTCCAAAGTCCTTGCTCTTTGCAGAACACCACACTGCTGCCACATGTCAATAAACACATCCTGAATGAATCAGCAGCCAACGGATAAAGAGCACGCTGAGCACTTCTTGAGAGGCAGAATAAATACATAAAAAACATGTTGATGGTTTCCAGTGAGAATAATCAGTTGCTTCAGTTTGTAAATACACAGCGCACATAAATACAATTAAGGAGACACTCGACAAGAAGGAATGGTTTCAAAACTGCAGTGAGATAAAGCTAAAATGAGCATTTAATCTTGTGAGAAAAAAACGAACTGCTGAACTGCCAACACCGGCACACACCCGCTGGGAGCCCAGTGTCATGGGGTTTGTCTTCAACCCCACAGGCTGGCTTACCTGGAAAAAGGCACAGACAGGGTCCAGCTTAGAAGGCAGAGCCAGCAGTAATTACAGCACGCAGGACTGTGCATGCCATCAAACAATAAATGGCACGTTTTAGATAACAGAACATTTGACAGAGAAACTACAGAGCTGAGACCTCTTAATTATTTTGTAGGTGCTCCACAGGGCAGAGATGTGAGCCTTATGTGTCTTCCTTTCACTGTCAAACTGAACAAGCAGACGAAAGCCATTTGGACACAGGCCCGATGTTATTTTGCACTTTCTTCTTAATTCAGGTTGGCACTTAGGAACCAGAAGACAGGCCCTGATAAATCAGGGTGGACTGGGAACAAGAAGCCATGGGTTTAAGTCCCATCTCTGACTGGCAAGCCCGCCGACCTTAAACTGATTCTTTACAGCATCCAAAGGCATCTTTCCAAAATGGAAATCAAATCCCGCCCTTGATTTGTTTAAAACTTTACAAAGGTTTCCCTCTTAACCACACCTAGTATTACATCCAAACCCCATCAGGCCTGTACCATCTGGCCCCTTCTGTACCCCAACCTCACCTTTCCTGTTTCCAATTCACCACACTGTATAGAAAGGGCTATTTCTTTCAGTTTTGCAAATATGCCAATGTCTGCACAAGGTGACCCTTAGACCCAGAACAACTCCTTCACCTTCTCAGAGAGACCTTCCCTGACCACCCTCAGAGCACCCAGAATTTTCCTTCATAGCAGATTGGTAAGCTGGGTGTATTTATTTCTGTAGCTCTTTGTTTTGTGTCTCTCAGGGAGAGGAGCTGTCGAGTCCCAGGAGGGCAGGGGCCTAGTCAGTTTTGTTCAGCACATTCCCAGAGCCCAGCACAGGCCCAGCGTTTAGGACACCTTTGGTCAGTGGGTGTAGAGGGAACCAGTGAATGACAATCTTGGCCCCAGCTCTTCACCTCTGTCCCCACGAGATTTCAGTCTCCTCATCTGTAAAGCAGTGGATTTGGACAAGGTGTTCCCAAAGACCCCTTAGAAATCCAGAGAAAGGTGGGAAGAGGGTAAAGAATGAAGGCCAATAGGAAGGAAGTGCAGAGATTTACAACTAGAGAAAAAGAGCTTTGATCAAGTTCATGAAAGGACAAAAGGAGGAGCCTTCTCACTTCGTACTGGCCTAGAAGCTGTCGGCCAGCACTGTGAGATTATCAGTAGTGATTCAACACTCGCAAAGTGTTCAAACAGCACGAAGAAACATTTAAATGAGGATGATGGAGAAAAGCTAATATTAGTCTTTAAAGAATGAGGAGCTCCCTGCAATGGCTCCTGGTTCTTTTTTTTTTTTTAATTTTTAATTTTTAAAGATTGAAGTACAGCTGATTTACGATGTTGCGTTAGTTTCAGGTGTACAGCAAAGTGATTCAGATATTTCCATCTTTTCCAGATTATTCTCCATTATAGGTTATTACAAGATATTGACTATAGTTCCCTGTGCTATGCAGTAGACCCTTGCTGGTTGTCTATTTTATACACAGTAGTGTGTACATGTTAATCTCAAACTCCTAACTCACCACCCTCCTTTCCCCTTTGGTAACCGTTGTTTGTTTTCTGTCTTGAGTCTGTTTTGTAAGTAAGTTCACGTGTATCTTTTTTTTTTTTTTTTTTTTTTATTGGCTCCTGGTTCTTGAAAGGCAAGCTGTATTCTTTCCACCCTCTTCTGGGTAAGGCCTTCAACAATTGACTATTTCTCTCATATACTTCCTATGCTAATTAAAAGACCAACAATTTTGCCACACCCATTGACTTATTTTTCCTTTAACAAACTGTCATCAGATAAGCAGCTGAAAAACCATGCCGTTCCCTTTTCCAGGCCCTCTTTACCTCCCATCCACTGAGTCTCAAGATCCACCTGCATACAGTGTACTGAACTGTCTGTGGGTAATTCTAACATATGGGCCCCAGACTCCATGGCCCCCAGTTATTTTCCTTCCAATTTTATCATCTACAGCTAACTGGTTCTTATGTCATCGGCCTCTCCAGTCAAAACAAAACCAACCATGTCCCCCAACCCCTTGCCTGCCTTCTTTAATGCTTAAACCACCAGGCCAATGAGAAAGAGATGGATTACAAACCACTTGTAGCTGGGTTGTGATTTTTGTTTTCTCAATAATATTATCCAGCAGAGGTAGGGACGAAAGGGAACTGCTCTGTAATAGAAGGCCGTGCTCCCCGTGGAGGAACTCTGGGCTTTCTGATGCCCAGCCGATTATCTCAGCAAAACACACAAAGCTCTCCACCTCCCAGAGCTTGCCAAAAATAAAATATAAGAGCTGTCCTAAATACACAGAGTTGCACACACAAAAACTTCCCCAACAGGCCAGAAATTACGTAGCACCTCTCAGGAATACTCTGTGCAACAGCAATCCTTTTGGAAGGGAATAAAATACACTAACATTCTGAGGACGCTAGACAAAGTTTCTGGCATTATACCCTATCACATCTTTCCAATTCCTACTCCTTGCTCACATCCTGAGTATCGTTTTACCATGTATTCTGGAAGGGCCATATTTCATGGACCCCCAGATACTGTTCATGCTCTTCCACTGAGTGTCTGTCTGTGAACCAGGTGCTTTGCTAAGTCTTTTATCTGTATTATCTCAATTAATTCTTACAACAACCCCATAAGGTAGGTTTTACTTATTATTCAGGAATCTAAGGCATATAGAGGTTAGTTTTCCTTAGTATACAGTAGCTAGCAAGAGCCAGAAGGTGGAGGTTTACCAAAGAGATACTGTTATTCCCATTTTATAGCAAAGGATATTATGGCTCAAAGTTAAGAGTGACTCAGGCTTCGAGCACGGAATGGGATCCAGGCCACGTAGCTCTCTGACTCTTCCACCACACTGATCATGTTAGCTGAAGCCCAATGCCAAATTAGATTTAACAGCAGTTGATCCAACTCTCTCACTGTATTTACTTTAGTCTAAAACTAAGGAGAGGACATCCACAAATCTCTGTGCCAAGCTCACGGCTCATCAGGTCCATTCTAAGCTGACTATATAATGCAAAATACCCAGGGTATTCCGTCCTCGATTCAGCTGAGACAACCTGGTCATGGACTCATGATAATCCAGAATACATTTCTGGGACAATCCAGAATCAGCACAGGATCTACTGCTTTACCTTTTTCCTTTCTAGCAGACCATTCCCAGAGGATCCCAAGGTCAAGGTGGTCTCCAAACATTCATGGCAGGAGTAAGAGAAAATGCACCAAGATGAAGTTCTCAAGCCTGGATGATCATCACAATCAGCTGTGGAAACCTACAGGTTCCTAAGCTTTAACAAGCCAATCAGCCAATTCTGTTTCACTAGGTCTGGGTTGAGGGGACAAAGAGCAGGTATTGTTGACAAAGCACTTCAGGTGACCCTGATCATCAGCCAGGTTTGGTACAACTGGACCAAGGCATTAAAGTCCTGTCTTGTTTGCTTAGCTTTACTTGCTTCCTAGATGCTCCGTCTTCAGTGTATAAATATTGTCTAGTTGTCCTCATTTAAAAAACTAGCAGCAGCAGAGATAACGAAACCCTTCCTAGATCCTACGTCTTCCTAAATTATCAGTGACCTTTCACCTTTTCTCCACCAAGCAACTTGAAAAAGAGGTCCACACGAATTCTCCGCTTCTTGCCATCCATTCACCCCTCATCTAATCATTTTGTTTTTGCCACCTCTGGATGAACTAGTCTACCTGCAATTTCCTCTTTCTCCCAGGCTAACGACCCTTCCACCCACCTTCCACAAAGCTCTCTCATCTGCCCCGCTGAAATTAAAGTCTGTCAAGTGGCTGACTCTGTCAAGCTGAAAAACAAAACACCAAACCCAAACCCAACTCGTCAGACTGATAGACAAGGCCCATCAATGTCTGGCTTAGTGCTGCCTTCAGTTTCTGTTGCTTATTCCCTCACACAGTGACCCACGCTGGCTGCCCATTTCCGGATTCTGAAATGGGAACTGTGTCCTTTAAGACTATTGTCTTTCACATGAAAATGAATATATGGATGTATATGTATGACTGAAACATTATGCTGTACATTAGAAACTGACCAACTGTAACGAACTATACTCCAAAAAAAAAAAAAAAAAAAAAAAAAGAAGACTGTTGTGTTTTAAGACTCAGCTCAATCTCACAAGCTGGGTCAAGGGCCCCAGGCTTACCTTTATCACAACGGCATTTAGCACCTTAACCCTGTTTGTCTGTTGATTTTCCTCCTCCTCTCTGGGCCCCCAAACACCCACACTTACACAAGGTTGTGAGCTCTCTGAGGGAAGGAACTGCCTCAGTCACCCTGTGTCTGCCATCGAAATGGCCATAAAGCTGTCACCAAGAGCACCATGTTATGAGGGAGAGAGATGAAGGAGTCAGGGTTAGTCCTGGTCTCGGGGTTTGGTGCTACCTGACACGTGGAGCCGGGGCCGAGAGGAAGCCTGGGTGGGCAGAGAGGAGATGAGAGGTTTGGTCCAGGACACAAAGAGTGTTAACTATCAGAAGGCAGAATGCAGTGATGGAGAGACATGTCTTCATCTACCGTAAGGAGCCCGTTGGATGAGGACACAGAAGTTTCGTCAGGTCAATAACAATTTGCTGTTTGACTTGAGGAAGCCCAGTTAAGTTCTCTGGGCCTCTTTCTCACCTATAATATTGAGTGAATATTCTTCCTTGGTATCCATGGTTAAGAATAAGACAAAAGTATAAAATGGTTTTTGAGGTACCAAGAAGAAATGGATCAATTTCCTTGTGTGCATTATATGAAATCACTATAGCTAGCTTCATGCAAATAATATTGTTCATCTGGACGGTCTCTCTCGAGTCTCCATATGCCTGAGACATTTATATGTGCTGTTAAACTAAGGAAACCAGTGCTAATTTACAGCATATCACAACTACATTCTTTTCTTCACAAAGGTCCTTTCAAAAGTCTTGGTTATCTTGCTATAAAGATGAGGCAACAAAAGGACAAAGAAAATCCTACTTCTCTTCATTCACTTGCTCCTTCAAGAAGCACTTACTGTGTACCTGCTATGGGCAAGGCACTGCGTGTTTAATTTTGTGTATATACATAGATACATACATTCCCACACACATGAACGTAAACTGAATCAAATAACCTCAAGAATCTAGATTTCTAAGTGACTGTGTAGTTTGTAGATGTTATACAAATAATGATCACAACTTTTATGATAATAAAGCAATCATGAAGCTGGAGTAATTGGGCATTTAAAAAAAACCCCTAGAAATCCCTAGTTTGGTTGATTTTTATTCTTCTATTTAAGTTTTTAGGTAGAACATAGCTTTACACTTCATGGGTATTAGCACCCTTAACAGATAATTTTCAAGGTGTTTTAAAGAAAAGCGATAAACTGACAGCACATAGCCAGTCTTTGTCATTCACAGCAGGAAGCGATGAAGTCACTGAAATGAGCAGCACGGTCCACAGCCTCCAGTGCCCACCTGTACCTCCTGGAGCACGTACTGCTGTAGAGTGACTCGCAAACGCCCCCTGCACCCCGTGACTCCCGCTTCTCAATGAAGACCGCAATGCGGCCAAGATCGAAGTTTGCAACTTCAAATGCTCTTTAAATCAAACACAATAAAGAAAGTCCAGACACTTTTTCTTTTGGTGAGAAAGACTAACTCCCACTTCCACTCTCACCTCAGTTACATAACGCAAGAGAGCAAGAGGCAACTTTCCTTGGACTCTTCAAATACACTCTCTTTAGGGATCAGGCTACACACAAGAAAATAGCTCAGCAGGAACTTAAAAAAAGAGCGAGAAAGTGAGAGAAACTAGAGATAAAAGCAGGAAAGACCCTGAGCAAAACATTACCAGCACCATAATGTAACACATGCGCTGTCAAACGTTAGTTATTTGAATGGAATCAGGGACAAGGAGTCAATTTAGAAAGCACAGATCTGGCAGGGGTGGTTTTAAGAGAAAGAATACACATGTGTGTTGGATGGACGGACACATGACCTAGTTTTGGATAAATGAAGCTAAGAATGGTTTACAGTTTATGTGAGTCTGTTTCCAGCTAGTCTGAGAGGCAATCTGAAACTGTGTTATCAATTAGGGACCCATTGATGGATTATATACAGTCTGAAAGAGCCTAAGGCTGGACATCTTACAGATGTAAATATCAGACATGCGATAGCCTACGAAGCACATTAACTGTGCTCTGAAAAGGGTCATGAGCTGGAGAGGAGGAAAAGGGGGAGCTCTGAGGTCACCCTTCACCATCCACCACTCCTCTCCTATTACAAATGACTGCTCAAGAATGTGGACTTTGGGATGTAGCCACTGCCTGGTGGAATGTCACAAAACTTCAAATACAAGCGAGTCAGTTCTCAAATACCTGAATACTGCCAAAAACTGCTTGTAAATCTAGCTACGTCAGCTGCACCAAGAACAACTCTGAGAACAACTCTTGTTAGGTAGTATCTCAGACTTGAGACATGCTCTTGGAAAGAGCAAAATTCAAGATCTGATCTTAATTACAAACCTCTGCCCTCACATCCTCTTCCTCCCTACCTCTCCCTTGACAAATACATACTGTAATAGAACAGCATTTTGTCGGACCCCCAATTATCTGTGTAGCTGAGTTCTACTCTAAAACCTCAGTCACAAAAGAGAATCTTGGCTATAACTAACAGGTCTTCAGTGCCTCTTTCCCTGGCCTCGCTCCCAGCTGATCAGCTTGCTTCCTAATTCTCTGAGAAAACAGAATCACTATGCAGGGCATGTCCCGGGGTCCCGGCACTACACTGACCATTAGGGCACCTCTACACATGCAATCCCCGCCCCCCGTTAAGGATGAATCCTCTGGGCTTCTACATCCTCTGCTTGGAATCCCACCATCTCTTGCCTAATCAAGGAAAAGGCTCCAGCAATTGTCTCTTCTCGCGCCTCACTTTTCTCCACGGGATCATTACCTCTGGCACATAACCTTGCTGTAATTTCTCTCCATTTAAAAATATTCTCTTGACTTCACATGGCCCTCCAGCTTTCCTTTCAGCAAACCTTTGGAGTTCCTGTATTTTTTTAAAATGCTGATTATTTACATTTATTTATTTTTATTGAAGTATAGTTGATTTACAATGTTGTGTTAGTTTCTGGTGTACAGCACAGTGATTCAGTTATACACACGTATATATTCTTTTCCATTACAGGGTATTAAAAGATATTAAAGGTAGCTTCCTGTGCTATACATTAAAGACCTTGTTGTTTATCTATTTTATATACAGTAGTTTGTATTGGCTAATCCCAAACTCCTAATTTATCCCTCCCCTATCCTTTTTTTCCCCTTCGGTAACCATAAGTTTGCTTTCTATGTTTGTGAATCTATTATTATTTTGTAAATAAGTTCATTTGTATCACTTTTTAAGATTCCACATATAAGTGATACGATGTTTTCCTTTTATTTTTTATTGAAGTATAGCTTATCTAAGTACACAGATCTTAAATGTGCAGCTCAATGGATTTTTACATGTACCCACACCCATGTAACCACCACTCAAATCAAGACATGGACATGTTCTGGCACCTCGAGGGTTCCCAATTAACCCCTCTCCTCCAAAGATAACCATCTTTCTATCACCATGGGTTAGTTTTGCCTGTATGATATTTGTCTTTCTCTGTCTGACCTACTTTACTTAGTATGATAATCTCTAGATCCATCCATGTTACCACAAATGGCATTATTTCATTCTTTTTTATGGCTGAGTAGCAATCCATTGTGTATATGTACATGTGTACACATACACACACACAAACCTCAACTTCTTTATCCAATCATCTGTAGATGGACATTTAGGTTGCTTCCACGTCTTGGCTATTGTAAACAATGCTGCTACAAACATTGGGGTGCAGGTATCTTTTTGAATTAGCATTTTCTCAGGATAATACCCAGAAGTCGGATTGCTGGATCAAATGGTAACTCTATTTTTAGTTTTTTAAGGAACTTCCATATTGTTCTCCACAGTGGCTGCACCAAATTACATTCCTGCCAACAGTGTAGGAAGGCCCCTTTTGGGAATTCATATACTACATCTTCTTTTTTTAATCCCCAAAATTCTCTTTTTTATTGAAGTGTAGTTGATTTACAATGTTAGTTTCAGGTGTACAGCAAAGTGATTCAGTTCTACATATACACACCTATATATTTTTTTCAGATTCTCTTTCATTTCAGCTCACTACAATAAATTGAATATAGTTCCCTGTGCTATATAGTAGATCCTTGCTGTTTATCTATTCTATATATGGTAATGTGTACCTGTTAATCCCAAACTCCTAATCTATCCCTCCCTCTTCCTCCCCACCAGTAACCACAGTTTGCCTTCTATTGAGTGAGTCTATTTCCAGTTTGTAAATAAAATTTGTATCTTTCTGTAGATTCCACACATAAGTGGAGTTCATGTACTTCTTATCTCCACCTCCTTCCCTCCATTCTTAAGAGCTTGAACCAATGAGAATCAGCCTATCATTCTATTCTATTGCTCCACCACAACCTTTGACAAGTTCACCAATAACCTCTTCTTGCTAAATTCAATGGTTAGTTTTCTTAGCCTTCATCTTTCCCCCCCTATATTATATGGTGTGTTTTATTTATTTTCCCCATTAAAAAAATGAAGTATAGTTGATTTACAATGTTGTATTAGTTTCTGGTGTACAGCATAGTGATTCAGTCACATATATACACAACATAGATTCTTTTTCGTTAAAGGCTACTATAAGCCATTGAATATAGCTCCTTGTGTATACAGTAGGACATCGTTGTTTGTCTGTTCTGTACATAGTGGCTTGTATGCGCCAATCACAAACTCCCAGTTTATCTCTCCCTCCCCACTTCCCCAAAACCAGTAACCATAAGTTTTCCATGTCTGTATTACTGGGCCTACTTAACAAAGTTGGTCTTTCCTCCTCCTTCTGGAAACACTTCCATCATTCGGCTTCAGGGAGATGGCTCTCTTGGTTCTCCTACCAGACTGACTTCCATCTCAGATTCCTTTACTGCTTTCTATTCATTTCAGTGACCTCTATGTGGTAAAGTGTCCCAAGACTCAGTCCCTGGACCACTTCTCTTTTTTTATCCACAGCCACTTGCTACGTGATCTTACTTAGGCTCATGATTTAAATACTTGCCTATACACAACGAATCTCAATGATAAACCTCCAGTCTGGCTCATTCCCAGGACTCCAGACTTGTATATACCACTGTCTCTGAGACATTTTCACTTGGATAACTAATACCCATCTCAAACTTAACTTCTCTAAAGCTGAAATGCTGATTCCTTGCCTCCCGCACAAACCTGCTCTTCCCCCAGGTCCCCATCACAGTAAATGGCAACTGTGTCTTACTCAGTGGTACCTTGGACGTCCTTCCCAACTCTTACTCTCACACACCCTAGCCCCCACCGACTCCAATAATCAGCAAATCCCATTGGTTCTACCTTTGAAACACACTCAGAATCCAACAACCTCTCACCACCCTCACTGTTACCACACTATTGAATTTTGGACTAACCTCCTAAATGGTCTCCCTGCCTTGCTATATATAGCCTATTCTTGCCACAACAGCTTGTAAACCTTTTAACCTAAAATGAATCATGTCATTTCTCTGCTAATCCTTTTCCTCCCCACCCACTCCCCATCCCACGCCACTGCCCCTTAGAACTTTTATTTCATTCAGAGCAAAAGCAACAGTTCCTGATAATTGCCAGTAAAGTAAGGCTCTTGATAACCTGGCCCCCATCTCGCTCCCTGGCCTCATTTTCTTACATTCATCTTCTTCACTGAACCACAATTGTTGTGGACTTCTTGCTGTTTCTGTGGACACCAAACATTTTCCCAACTCAAAGCCTTTTCCTGGGATACACTTTCTCCAGTTTTCCTTGTAGTTTACAGCCCCACTCACTCAGATCTCGCTGGTGAGCCCCCATTTCAAATAGTAAGGTTCCTCCTCCCTCCTGCCTTCCGCTCCGCCCCCCTCTCCGGCCAACAGCGTCCCCTATGTCTCATCCCCGTGTTATTTCCCCCCGTAACACTCACCATTATCTGACATGTATATTTATCTGTCCATTTGTTTAAGATCTATGTCCCCTGGCTCCCAGAATATACGCATTTTGTTTTCAGCCAATCTTGTGCAAAGGAGAGTGTTTACCACATCGAAAGTGCTTAACAGATAATTTGTTGAATGAATTCTTATTGTACTGATTCATTCCAGTTAGTAGGCAGGAAGCCATTACCTGGCAAAATGGCTTCTGTATTCACTAAGAAGAAGGCACAACAGTACGACTATTAACGATGGAGCGAGAACTCAACCACATGCTCATTATTAGAAACAATGAACAGACACAACACAAGGCAATGAGGAGGCGGCAGCAGCTTCCAGATCCTCCAAGGTCAGGCCCACTGAGGTGAGTGACCCTGGCTCCCAGGTGAGCGCCCACCACCCTCAGTCCACCCCAGCCTATGCCTTCTCATGGTCCCAGTCACACGGCCAGGAGGGTAACGGAGCTTCACGCAGAACCTCAGCCCCAGGCTGGGGACCTACCATCAGAGATGTGTTAAGAAAGGTACTGACTACCAGGAACAAGTGGAAATACATTAGAAAAGAGCCTGCAATTCCTTCTTGTTTTATTTTTCCTGATTATAAGCACAACACATGCTTAGGTCAAAGTTCAGGAAATTAATAAGTAAAAATACCCTACTGCTTCCTCACTAAAGAGACGTATCAACATTTGTGTGAGCCCTTCTAGATCTTAAAAAAATAAAAGAGTAATGCACTATATTTTTCTCATTAATTCAAAAGCCCACAAATTAACATGTACTGTAAGAATTTTAACTACATAAAATGTTGGATGCATGGTGTATTTCTGGGACACATTTAAACTGATCCTATTCAAAGACTGCTATTTCAGCCTCCAGCCTTCAGGCCCAGCAGCATGCCTTGTGTTCCTGAGCACACCCGAGAGAAAGGGGGCAAATACTGAATCTGGGCATCGAAGACTCAAGTTCCAGCTCTGTGCCCTGTGCCACCTTTGCAGTCTTTCATCATTCATTTTCTCTGCCCATTCCAAGCCCTTATCTACTCTCTTCAGTTATTTTTTTACGAAAAATATCTCAACTGAGCCTCCTTTCCAGGCGTAAACCCCACCTGCTCCCGAAGGCCTCCAGATTCTCCAACTTCTTTTTGTTTTTTTATTTTTTGTTTTTTTTTAACATTTTTTATTGATTTATAATCATTTTACAATGTTGTGTCAAATTCCAGTGTTCAGCACAATTTTTCAGTCATACATGGACATATACACACTCATTGGCACATTTTTTTCTCTGTTAGTTACCATAACGTTTTGTGTAAATTTCCCTGTGCTATACAGTATAATCTTGTTGTAGAATAGATAAACAAGATTATACTTTTTTTGTTTTAAATGTCCAAATTCGTTAAATGTTGGTCCAGGCAGTATGCGGCTGGGTTGGGTCACATTAGCTAGCAGCTATAGTTTTACTGTCCTTAAGTGATCGAAAGCTTGCCGTTCTTTCTTTCCAGATCTAATAGATTAGCTGGTTTGTACACATGATGCCCAAAGACTATACCTAGAATTCTTTCCCTGGACCAATACTGGATGGGGTTCTAAAAGTAAATATTCTGGTCCTCTGGCTCCTCTCAGGTTTTACACGTCTCCAAGAGACCTGGAATTTTGGAAATACAGCTCTTCATGTCTAAGGATTAGTTCCCTCATCTCTCCAGTAATGATGGAAATCTCAGGACCCTTCTGAATCTCAGATAATTCGTTGGTAAAATCCTAGGATTGAGGCTGGCAGGTGATTTCTAAAGGTACCTCCAGCTCTCAAAAGGTGAAACCTTCAGGTTCTGAGGTTCATCAATCAGCAAGTGTACATAACAAGACAAATAGCGGGAGAAATAAAGACTGGAACTCCAGAGAAAGAAAGCAGAGACACTGAGCTGCTTTGAAGCTCTACGTAACTATGCTTACAGGCACCCTGGTACTTATTACTATTGCACGTGACTGCGTTTCAACAAGACCAGGAGGGAAGTTCAACCTCAACATATGCTCAGTCATCTGTATCCAGAGATACAAAACTTGCCGATACAAAGGGCCAAGTGTATTCATTACACTATGTCATTTTATATGAGGGACTTGAGCATCTGCAGATTTTGGTATCGATGGGGGTCCCTGGAACCAACTGCCTGCAGATACTAAGAGATGGCTGTATAGCACCGTGGTACCGTTCATTAGTAGAAAAGCTCCCTCATCAAAAATCAAATAAATTTAAAATTCTAAATAGGGAATACAAATAAAATTCAGTATTTCCTAATGCAAAGATAACTGGGTCTCTTAATTAACTTTTAAAATAACAGATGTGAAACTGCTAACAAAGGAGATAATGAAGACTCTAACAAGGTACAAGGCATATATATTCCATATATACAGACGCACATAGTAAATGCCCCACACATGTCTGCTTGATTTTCTTTTTTCCTTAAGTGTCAACTTTCCAGAAAGAAATACCCAATTTTAAATATATATAATTTTTCTTCAAAACTAAAAGGAAATATCTGAAGTAATACATTTATTCAACTTGAATGTGGTGTAATATAGTTCACCTTTATAAAAACCAAGAGATTACTGACCTGAATTTAAGTCTCGTCCTGGATTGAAGGCCCGGCTATTAACAGTAGTAGACAGTCGATCACAACTAATTGTTCTAGATACATTGGTATTAAAGTTCCCATCAAATCTGAAACAAGAAAATTAGCAATATTTGGTATTTATTCAATCCAGCAAACTAACCAGCAAAAGTAATAGTCCATACGTACTGTGTACAAAATAAGCCAGCCAATAAACAGTAAAATTGCCATTAAATTTTAAATATTAAAAGAAAATCACTTCAGAATAGTACGGAGAAAGAATAACATCTGCATCTAGAAGGTTTTAGAAATCAAGTTCAACTCTAAGGAGATTAAAAAAAAAACCGTCCTCCAAGCCAACTCTTCCACCAATGAATCTGAGTCAGGTACTATGAATAAAATCATACGGAAAATAGATTTGACAAAATTCAGACTAGGATGACAAAAATTCAGATGAGCTCTGATGTGGTATATGAAGCAGTTCTTTACATTTTCCTGTCTGAAAACCAAAGACCAAGAACAGCAACAGACATAGTGAAGGAGAAAGATCGAGACTTCAGACTTTGCTCTGTCACTATTAAATGTGTGACTGCACAAGTTCTCCAGTTTGTCTGAGCCCTGGTTTTCTTATATGAGGAAAAAAAAGAAATAATAAAATTTATTTTCTAAAGCTGTCAAAAAGATTGTCAATAATGTACCAAAGTTCTTCTCATGATACATGACACACGGCTTGCACCTTCCAGGTGGTAATGCAGGTGAGGCCAAGGTCTCTCCAGATTTCCTGCGCTACGCTAGCACCAGAGTTGGAGCAACGCCATTCCTCTGGCTAGCAGCTGCTCAATACATACTAGTGACTCATGTGCCAGAGCAAACAACAATCTATAAGAAAATAATAGGAAAATGTACCAACTCATTTATGTATAATCACTAGGGGTATTTTTAAGTGAATTAAATTCAGAATTAACAAAAGAGAAAAATTTTAAACTTCTAAATAACATATTTACGATTTCAGATACTGAGAAGATTCATGAGGTTTCTAAGAGTTACCCACAAATAAACTCATGAAATTAGGTTTTTAAAACCTATTTGTTTTAAAATGTGTATCTCAGATGATAAATGTCATTAATGGAATTCCATGAACACAGGTAGAAAAGCTATGTAACCCTGGCAATATCATGCTAAAAATCAAGATCTGCTTGACTATTCACATGAACTTTGATTTTCTGAATCTTATAATATGTAAGAACTACTCAGATGAACTGATTATATGAGCAAAGGGGTAAGTTTTCAAATAGTGTGTTGAGATCCAAAACAAAAGTTCAACAGTTTTGTTTTGATACATATCATCTCAAAGAAGGAGACCTTTTAAGAGATTTTAAGAGACATTTCATCCAGCCTCTTACCCAGTACAGAATTGCATCAGCATTGTCAACTGTGCCTCTAAGGACACAGTTGCTTCACCAATGTGGTCATGCTCCCTTGGACCTGCTCCAACCTGTCTAGACTAGAAGACTGCTGCCTCAAAAGCCACAGATGGAGAGAGAAGGAGAGATTAATACACCGGCAGCTGCCTGTGCACACGCTGGCAAAGCAGCATAATCCCACTGTCCCTCTCTTGTTTTAGCATTTAACATCTGTGAAGCAAGAGCAGCACTCTACAAGGAACTCACTTGATCTCCACGTGCTAGATAGCCCCATTAGACCTGTTCCCTCACACACTTTTAAAATAAAAGACATTTCATATTTAGGCTCTGAGGGCTACCTGGTCTCTGTCACCACTACTCAACTCTGCCATTGTGGTGTGAAAGCAACCAAAGAGAATTTAGAAAAGAATAAATGTGGCTGTGTTCCAGTAAAACTTACTTTTCAAAGATAGGTGGGTGGTGTGCCAGACTTGTTTCACTACCCCTGGTCTGCACCAGGACAGTCCAAGAGAATTCTCTGAGATGATGAAAATGTATTATTTCCATACTGGGCAATATGGCAGCCACAGGTGGCTACCAAGCATTTGAAATGTGACTAATGTAACTGAGATACTAAAATTTCTACTTTGCTTACTTTTGATTTAAATATAAATTGTCACTGAAGAGTGGCTACCACACTGGATGATGCAAGTCTAGAAGGTTCTCCCGATTATCTGCTTCATCATCCCTCAGGATGTTCACTTACCATTTCCCGAGAAAGTCCAACTCTGACTGTGGGGGACTTCCTAGTCTACGTCACCAATGTGGTCACGCTCCTTTGGACCTCCTCCAATCTGTCTAGACTAGAAGTGTCCCCGACTTCTCTCAAAGCACATGCATAATGTTTAATTTATGGCTCCATTTGTGTATTTCTTTAGTGGGTGGATTTTTATGGGTCAGGCTACATGAATAGACAAGAGCCCCTTGAGAGCAGACACCACGTCTTGTTGGTTTTATTCTCCACTGTGTAGATGTAACAGTATTGTTCTTGCCAAAAGCAAGCACTCATATTAACTGATCTTCTATGAACATCCATCAGCTCTATTCTGGGTTCCCCCAGAAGGCTCCAGAAGTCCAATAACTGAGGACCACGACTCAGATAGATGGCTCCTAATTACTGAAAGTCTGGCCGTATCAGAAGCACCTGGAGGCATGCTAGAATGCAGATTCCTGGGAGCTACCCTGGAAGAGTCTGATTTAGTGAGGCTGGGGTGAGGCCCTGGAATCTGACTGACAGGCTCTCCAGGAATGAGAAGCCCTGGAACCCTGTCATGCAGATTCCTTCAGAAATAAAGCAGTAAAATGACTTTCTGTGTGAGCACGGGTTCTTCCCCGTACGCCTCAGAGAGACCAGGGACAGAGGGTCTTCCAATTTGAATCAAGAGAACAGAGTCAATCTCAGGGATGCCTGAAACTCACAGCTGGGCTTTGCTGGACAAATTACAAACCCCTTTTAAACCTGCCCTTCTCACAGTTGAGGAAGGTGACACCAAGGAACGCGCAGCACATCAGGGACCTAAGAGATTAGATTGTGTCACCTAACTCCCTGCACAAGGATGAGCCACACACCACACTGCTTCATGTCAGGGACACAGAAGGAAGAACTCGCTAAAGGGAGCAGGCAACTCAAGAGAGTTACTCATAATTTCTGCCAGGAGAAGCGTAAGCCTGCAGAGAGCCCCTGTCCCCCTGGATGGAGTCTCCACCGCCAGGACCCATGCCATCAGCCCCACCCCTGGAGAAGGCTGAGGACCAGTGCTGAGCACATACAGATTCCCTGGGCCTTTGTGAAATGTTTGCTCCTGGGACCAGGGAGACCACAGAACTATTTTTACAGGCTGTTTTCCTTTTTGTACTGAAAAGATCACCTCTAAGAGCATTCAAGAAAACATTTTTTATAACAATAAAAATGGAAATGACACATTAACGAAAGTAGGTGCTCAGTAAACATTTGTCAGTCATAAAATGGTTTCACAATGTTGTGCTTGTCACCAATAATCTACCCAACCTTCTCTTCCCACCGTCTCCCAACCTCCAGTTGTAAGTAGACCAGTCCCTCAACACATGTTTCCCTCTTGGGTCCCAACTGTGATGCTCTGCAGGGTCCACTGCGCCCATTGTACAAAGCCCAGCTCTTCCCATTCTCCTCCCAGGAACTCCTCGTCAGCCCCAGCCTATCTGAGCCCTTTCTCCTCTAAATGATTGGTGCCACTCTGCATCTTAATTCATGCTTGTGTCTCTTCCCCTAGTTTTTAAGTTTTGTTTTGTAATCAGGCTTAACATAGCGCCAACATAGTTGATGTCTGAGAGATACAGATTGGTTAGTTTTAGATTCTGCTTAAATCAACAAAAGTCTAATAGATAAAAATTCTAAAATAAGATTGATTATAAATAATGAGCAAGTTATCTTACTTTTATTTTGCCTTCCCCATGTACTAACAAGGGTGTAGTGAGGGGAAATGCCAACATATTTTGTTATGGAAAACTTACTGTCTAAACCCTACCCCACAGCACTTCAATTCCCAATTCTCTCTAAAACCTTTCACCTATTTGAGAAGTCTGAGTTCTACCAATGGAATTGTTAGTTACTTGAGGATTTATATTTCTTTCTCGGGTCTAGCACATTGCTGGGAAAGTATAGTTCTCCATACATTTTCTTATTGGTGGCTGACCAATGTGGAAGAGGGCTAAGTCACTGGAAAGTTGATATATTTTATTCAGTCATATTCATGAACATCTATGATAAACAAGGAACTGCCAAAGCATGGTATGTCCTGGTCAGGGGCATGGTTTCAGAGGTACAAAGACCTGGACTGGAGTTTGGGGTTAAATCGCTTATTGCTGTTGAACTCTTGCATAGAACCCACATTTTCTAAACACCCATTTTTCTCATTTATAAGATGGTGATAAGAATAGTATCATTTTTTTCATAATTTCATAATTTCATAATCAGAAAACAGCTCTTAACGAGCCTGGTACACACTAAACATTTAATAAATAATGAGAACTACTATTGGATGTATTAGTAATGGTAACAGTTAACAGCTACTGTGTTACATTATACTATCACAAGGCTATTCCAAGTGTTTTATGTGGATTAACTCATCTAATCTTCACAAACCTGAGGGAAATACTATTATTATCATCTGAAGACCAAGAAACTGAGGCAAAGAAATGTTAAATTAAGAAGCCCAAGGTTCACAGACGGGAAGTAACAGAACCAAGATTTGAACATAAATTTCTCATCATAATGAATATATTATACTGTATCTCAATCAATCAATCATCATCAACTCTAGCTAAAACAGCTAAAGTAGAATTCAGTTCTCTCAAAGGAAAAGATTACTCTCAAAGCTTGTGGGGCTTAGAGGAAACCTTTGCTTTTTACTTAATAGGAAATGACAGTAGCTAAATATAAAGCTTCACAATGGACAGCTACAGAGAAAGAACTCTATGGACAAAGACAAGGATGCAGAGGAAGAGGAAGATGCTATTAAAGGCAGATGTTCTCTATCAACTGCAGATAACTGAGATTTTCAAAATGTCTACCACTGGCACACCTATGGAATTGGCCATTTGTGGGTTTATCTTTTATTATTTCATTCCAGAAGAACCTCAAGCTCCCTTCCCATCCACCACTGAACTGTGAGAGGTTTCAGGGAACGGGTGGCAGCCAGAAGTTCCAGATGGACAGAAGAGCGTGTACGTCTTCTGCATGGAGAAGAGACAACAGCAGATCTGGTGCCAGCTTGCACCAATGTTCTCTTTTTCCTGGTACCAACTTTCTCCTCCAAGAGAAAGACCCACGCATTCTGGTAATCTGATGACCTTAAACAAATAACTTATGTACAAAAAAGATAAAATAGAAATAAGAAAAGGCCAAGAAAGAAGACATTTCACCAAATTTCTGAAAAATTCTCACACAGGACAATGAATTCAGGATGCTGGATAACATAATGGACAACGGCCACAATTTAAGTTTTATAGTAAATGTGGGTAAGATGTAAGACTGCAACAGCTCAGGGAAGCTCTAGCTGATGTGGTCCAAACACACAGCCTTTCAGAAATTAACTTGATCTAGAAATAAAATGTAAAATACCCGAAGCAGCTCTTTTTCTGAAAGAATCCATAGAACAATCCTGATGTTTGAGAATTAAATAACCACTTTGCAGGAGAACCTCAGCCAGAGGGCAATTTGATCTAGTGTCTGGTTAGCTGATGGACATCTGGATTCTGAAAGTTTACTAGTAAAGGATGAAACCAGATTGTTACCTAATTTCAGAACGTGATTTAATTCTTGCTCCCTGGGTAATGTGCACACAGTGAATGCCAGTGGTTCTAAGTTAATTTATTCCTATCAAGCCTACATCTGATATTTAAAGGATTCAGAGAAAGGTTAACCACTCTGCTTCCCCCTGCTTCTTGCTACATGGAATCTTTACATGGCAATGTAAAGATGAGTTCCTGCACACGTGCTGAAGTCAGCTCTGGAGCATGCACTCCCCAGTGGAGTTAATATGAAATGCCCAGTAATAAACCTTGCTCTGCTCTGATGGCTGCCGGCCCTGCTGATGCGCAAGTTGGGTTATGGAAGCAGGTGTCGACAGAGGGCTTAAGAGATACAGGAGGCGGGTGTGTCCCAAGTTGGTGAATCAGCTAGGAGAAGTGATTACGTGAGCAAAAGTCCTTGATTCTCTCTCCACCTTCCACTCCCTTGCACTCACTAATGCTTGCTTCTCTTCTGGGCTCCAAACACAGCAGTAAAACTTGCTCAGCTATCCTTGCTACACTAGTTACCTCCGGGCCCCAGAGGAACAGCTGCCCTGCCTAAGACAGGAACCCGTTTTATGCACACGTGCCTTTGAGAAAAAGATTTAGGTAAAGAAACGTGCTACTTACCCTGATTTGGAGACTGTGAGGAATGTAAAGTTGCTGCTTACAATACTTTATAAAAACATGTCAGTTACTCTTAAGGGTTACCTCAAAGATTTTTCATTGAGAAGTATATTAGCCACTAGTCACATTTATCAAATTTCAGGTTTATGGAAAGGTTAAGAACTGGTCAGATTATAGATTTTTATATAAAATAAGTAGGTGACTCAACGTATCTTTATATCTGTCTTTTAAAATAAGAAATAACAGTAAGAGAACAATCCTATATAAATCTTCTGTAGACTCTCATTCTAAGAAGGGGAGATATTGGATTATGACTGCTTTCCATATTTATTTTCATAAGATAAAACCAGTGCCTGAAATTTAGTTTCAAGAGCAATAACTCCATCTTTCTTATAACCCCTTAAGTTAAAAAAAAGAAGAAAAAAAAAACTTCCTTCTAGATTTACTTTCATGAACAACCGATCGAAACTGCATCCCGAGGGAGAAAACAGAACTGTGACTCCCACTTTGATCTCTTCCCCATGGAGAAATTCACTCCCTGCCTGGCTTGCAAGATGTTCATTTGATTGACGTTTGCTCTGATGTGCAAACTGCTTTGAACTTCAGACATTTAATTCCCATCAGGCTGCAGTCATTTTTATTCTCCTTCAACAGGATTTACAAGCAGGAGATCAGCAAATGTAGAAGATAAAATAAATTTGCAGAAGCTTTGAATCTTACATCAAAACAGTGTTCAAGTGAGTTCCAATTGGATTTCATTCAGCCTCGATTCACAGTGTAAATCAACTTTTCAGTGGAGTCCCAGTTTTGAAAGAAAAAGATATAAAGGAGAGAGACACATTCACCAGTTGGGGTTTACTTTCTGAATCTCTTTCTTGGTCTTTGTGTAAATTTCCTATGGATGGTGATTTGCCAGGGAAATCACTCAAAACCTGGGTTTTCCTCAACATTTCCACGGAAGTCTGGCCAATCTATCACATAGCATGCAAAACCCACACCAACGATGTGGATTCCAAGGGTGCCGGTGAAATGCAGTATATCGTTCATGGGCACATTTTTCAGGTAATAATTTAAAAAGCAAATCCTTGTGTCTATCTCAGAAAAGAAAGGCTTACACTGATAGTTGAGTCCATAAATAAAGCCTATACGATGACAGCTAGTAGAGTAGGGGATATTTTTTCCTTGTTGGCTTGTTTTTCATCACTGCTACAGACAGGTACAAAAGGTTAAAAAAAAATACCCTACCATTTCTTACAGAAGCAAAATCTAGTGTCAGATCAGAAGCTGGTGTGGAACAAATGCTGTGAGGCTTCTGATGGAGCTCCCAGCACAAGGCAGACCCTTGCTGCTACTGCCACCCAACTGCCACGTTCCACTTTAAGAGCAGCACACATTTTTCTGGGACGCAAAGAAGGCAAACCCCTTGACCAGTAGCTACAGGAGCCTTGAAAAGAAGGTCTGGACACCAAAAAATGTCCTAGTCACGGCCCAACAGTGTCTGGTTCGCTAAGATATGACAAGGAGACATTTCACTTCACCTCCACTCAGCCAGGTTCCCGCTCATTCTTTCTGGGAAGTGTCTGCTCTCCAAATATTTGAGCAACACCAGTTGAAAAGAATTAAACAAGAACCTCCTTATCTTCCACTTAACCACCCATGAGAATAAAGTTAAACAAAGAAAGAGCTAAGATAAAAATCAAACATCTGCACTGGCAAATATTTAAACTGTTTGAATGGTGGAGGACGGGGTAAGAGTGGGATCACTTCAAAAAGGAACTATCACATTTATAAAGTAAATGATCCTCGACTCCCCCCCAACCGAGTTTACTTATTCAAACACCTAAATTAATGGGCAAACTGAAAAGCTGTCAAATAATGTGTAATCATGTTCCGAGAAATGGTTTTTCCTTCCATCTCCGTGGAGATTGGAGAGATAAGTCACATTCTTTCCATTCGTATCAGTAATAAGGATTAAACCTGCAGGGTTCAGCAACTCAGCCAGAGTGGAAACCAGGCTGGGTTCATATGCCCTTGGAAGGTAAGGCTTTTCGAGCAATAAAGCATCTCCCTCGCTATTAAAATCTAAATATCATACAAATCAGCCACATTTCTTTTCCCCACTGCAGCAGATCCCTGGGAGGTGGCCCTGATGTGACCTGTGTTTGGCTCCTAGATCCCATGTAATCTGCCTTCTCACACAAGCCTGGAAAATCACACAAGTGACATCTGGGGGAACTGGCCCCAGAACCACATGGAACATTTATCCTTTCACTGCCTCGTCACCAGGTTGGGGCAGGGGCACGTGAAGAATAAAGAACGGTATCTGGGAAAATAAAAGAGCAAACAGGCAGGTGGACAGAGGCCCAGTGGGACGCATAGGCTCCCTTTGTGCTGTTCCGTAGCCTCTGCCTTGTCCATCCTCCCACTTGACCTCTAACAAGGACTTAACGTACTTCACAGTTACTTATTTACATACTTTATCCCTTGGCAGGAAGATATAAGAGAGATCCTTTCCCATGTTTATCCCTAGAGCCTAGGGAGCCTGCCTGTGAAGGGTAAAATTTTAGTAAATGCTGAATGAAAAAAATGCAAAAAACTGAAGAGGCTGAGACTTGCTGGGATTAGAGCCTTAGAGCACAGAGCTTGTAAATTCGTGGGTTTTCTTCCTGCACATACGCTGCGTACTTAGGAAACAGCAGACAACCAGGAGCGGTGCGATACAGACATCAAAGAGAGGCACTAAGAACCTCAGAGTTGGCGGACGACCTTGGAGATGAACTGGCTCAATCTCTCAGGCACGTTCGCATCAGAGATAGACAAGGTCTGTCCAAATCTCCGTTTCGTAAAAGAAACACGAAACATAAGATGTGAAATACTTACAGCTAATGTGTCCTCAAAAGAAATTACTGACCCAATATTGAAAAGTTAATAAAGCTACGAGTGTGAAGATACTGGGTCCATCATCAGACCAGACTAGTCGAGTCTCCCAGAGAGATTATAGACACAGCGACTTTAAAAACATGACCTTCTCTGAAAACATTTAGATACTTTTGCACAAAAATGTATGAAAATCTCAAGGGAAGTCCTCTGCTACAATGGGGTCTATTTCTTACAGCTAGCATAGTCTACCAGGTATTTTCTTTTAAAGACTAGACAGACAGACAGCTAGGAAGGAAGCAAGCAAGCAGGAAAACCACAAGACCAAGACTCTCTAAAATCCATAAAAGGCCACTGATGAAATCAGTATTCTAGGCAGTGTGGCGGGTCTCCTGTCCCTCCTTCAGTGAAGGTCACTCAAGGAAAATCCAGAAAGCAGGACTGTCAGCAGACCTAAACGCTGGTGCTTTCTGCTATGAGAGTGCACATCAACAGTCCTGAAGATGTTTATCTGAGCGCACACACGCACGCACACACAGGGAAATGACATAAACTACTGCAGCACACACTTTTAAGACTGAAAAACAGACTAAACAGACAATGGGAGCTTTATCGTCAGCCTATTGAGGGTCATACAATAGCCTCAAGTGAAATTCTAAGAAGGAACACATAGTACAGCATTTCAACTGGCAGATACACCACTCCAATTTTACCACTGGCCAAAGTATTTTGTCACTAAGAGCAAAATGATGCGGAATCAGGAACCCTAGATTCAAAACCCAGCTCCCCTGAGTCCAGACACAACCTCTCTGCGCCCACTTCCTCACCTGCAAGATGGGGGAGCTGGTGGATTGTACCCTGCTGAGCTGTTGAGATCATAGGAAGAAAGTCATGTAAGTAAAATAATGTATACAGAGGAAAGTACGTTACTGTGGTATAAACATATGTAACTCCTTTACATAAGTTAAATACTGTAACTGAGCAGGCCTTCTGAAATGCAAAGCATTGTGCAAAATCTTTGTTCAATTTTGAGCTCAGCTCAAGTCCTTCTGGTACCGATATCTATAAAGACTGTATCTGTAACATTTTGCCTGCCTGCAGGTAATAATAATCTTTAACCAACAAGGCAGGAAGAATGACTTGAAAGACTGAGACTCGCCATTCATTACTTTGGGGGCAAAAACACAAAACACATCTTCCTGGGGAAATAGGAACTATGATAAAATTAAACTCAGTGGTCAAGAACCACGCTTGTCACATTATTTGACTTTGTGACATCAAAAGAACAAAAGCCTTTAGTGCAAAAGCACCTGGCTAAGTCACAGTGCTTTGTTTTTCATAAGAACAGTAACAGTAAGAAATAAAACATATATAGGGTTAAACATTTGTTTGTTGTTGTTTTGGGGAGGGATGGGAGGTAATTAGGTTTATTTATTTTTAGAGGTGGTACTGGGGATTGAACCCAGGACCCTGTCTATGCTAAGCATGTGCTCTACCACTTGAGCTATACCCTCACCCCTGGATTAAACATCTATCGTTTTTTCATGTGCACCACCTTAAAATAGGGTTGAAAAAAATTGGATTTGCCCACATGTGGGTCAGCTGTTACGTCTAGAAACATCATTTTATACAAAACTCAACTGTGCGTTAACTCAACAGTAAAACTACAGTTTCACTTTGCCCTCTCTCCTGAACTGCCATGTATAGAACATAACTGTGGGGGTGAAAATATTCATAGGATGAAAATAAAATGATGCTACAGGCTAACCTCAACTGCTTGCCAAACACCTCCTAAGAATGATCCACATGTGATTCAAAATCAAAATCAGTGGTTCATACTGAATTGATCTTCCTCTTAAATATCTTTTGTTCTTATTTTCCTGTGCTAGTTAATAGATGCCTCTCCTCTGAGATATTCAATTTAAAATTTAGAACCATTTTTTCAAATCTTCCCCCTAACTCAAATCTTCAGTAAAGTCTAGCTGACAGAATCCATATTATTCTATACTCCCTGTCTATGGATAATATTCTATGGAACCCACCACTGCCCAGGACACCTTTTTGTTTTCCTACAATCCTTCCTTAAGGTGTCATTACTTTCCTCCTGGATTATTAGGATGGTCCAACTTGACAAGCAACTTTCCTGTCCACCACAATTTATCCTTCACTTGCCAACTAATTAATTTGCCCCAATTTTAGATCTGACTACAGCCTTCCTTTGCTTTAAAACCTATTGCTTATGGAGGGAAATGTGTCCAGTCAACCAAGGACTTTGAGCCACTACCATGCATCTCTTATCTGCCAATCTAGCTGTGTCCTCCTCTTCACCACCCTCAATGCGCTATGATGCTTGCCGTCTTCTGGTCTGAAGCATCCTTCCCCTAGATCTGCCTGAAGGAGCTCCACTCTTCAAGGCCTCAACTACCACTTTTGTACCAAGCCTGAGTGCTCAGAGACCTCTGTTTAAGATCACTTTTTCTCCTAAAAGAGTCCAGCTTTCTCATGACACTTGGCACAGTCTGTTTAGCTTACTCTGCATATGTCCCACAAGCTCCTAAAAGGTACCACCTGTTCTGTTCATCTTTGTCTGCCACAGTGTCTAGCACAATGTCGCGCACACTGAACTGCCTTGAACGTGATACAGACGAGTTGAGTTGAAAGTGATACATACATAGATATTCGGAAATTTTGTGCCTTTGTATTTACCCTGAATACAATTATTAGTATTTGTTATAATTATTCATATCCATTACTGTTATTATTGATGATTAAATCTAATAACTGAGATGACTAAGTCAACATTAACTTAAGTTTCCTATCAGAGCTCAAGGGAATAATACTCAGATGAAAACAATGACTGTTCTGAATGGGCATAAAAGTACTTGAACTTCTGCCTGGAGGTAAAGTAGCTCAATAATTTGGAAATCGTCATCACTATCAATACTCAAAGTAAAGACAAAATTAGGTTTGCTACCACACACTAACTCCTTCAGCAAATGAATACAAAGTTGAATCTGACAGGGTCCCTGAACTCGAGTATAATGAGAAGAAAGATGAGAGGCTGCTCTCGATACAAATAGGACTGAAAACCTGGTATCAACCACTCTTCACAGTTACCCAGAATCAGCCTCAGCCACCTCCGATTCCTCCCTCTTCCAAACACCCAAGGCAGTGGGTGCCAACAGCCAAGCTCAGGCCCCTCTTTTTCCTTGCCTACACCGACGAAATCAGACTATGTCTTCTAGTGGCTACATGGGTGACAAGTAACATTCCCTTAAGGGGATCATCATTTCATTCCATTTCTCAAAGATTTTAAATTCTCTCGTTCAAGCAACTAGTATCTGCTGAATGTCCACTATGTGTCAACACAGAAGCAAGAGAAGAATTGTCCTTGATTTCATTTGAAGAGCTCAGAGTCTCCTAAGTAAAGTTCAGCATTTGCTCTGAACCCGGCTTCTCAGCTGCTCCTCCCATCACTTCCTCCAGACACAATGTCCTCCTCAGTGCTCTTGGCCACTTCCTTCACAGGGCTTTCTACAAACTGACCTTTCTCTCCCGGAGACCTCTTCCTCCATATCACTGTATGTTCAAATCCTTTTCCCACTTCAACACTCAGCTGAAATGCTTCTTCCATAAACCATTCCACAAATGTTTATTTTTTTGAAAATGAATGACTAAATGAGTGAGTCATTTAATCTCTGTAGGCCTTGATGCATAGTATCATCTCTTTTGTCCCCCCTCTAGGAAGCTCTCAAAAAGATGAAAACAAATTCCCTAACGAATCTAGAATTTACCAATTTGGGCAGTAGGAAAAGTTGCCGATAATGGCAAATGGCTCCAAAACCAAAACTTCTAAGAAGGTTGAGGGAAATTAATGAAATCTTAAGAGGTGGCTCTCTGGAGTATAGTTTAAACTGCTCATTTCACAGCCGAGGAATCTGTGGACTAAAGAGGCTAAGCGAACTTTCCAGGATCACATAGCAAACTGGCAGAACTAGTCTTAGCACCACAGTCCCATGATATGCACCATAGCTGAACTTAAAGTGAAAGGGCAACTGTCTCCACCGTTTTCAGGTATTTCTTCTTCACCACAGTAGAGACTGACTTGATTTAAAATTCAAAATTTTTAAAAACTTAAGAAGAGGCTTGCCTCTTATTAAAAAGGAAAGAATGCTTATGTTTGAGTTCAGTTAAAAAAAAAAAGGAAAGGCAAAACACAAACCCCAATCTGATGCTCTTAAGTCCCTGAAGAATCCCAGAGAGCCTCGTACAGAAATCAGATCGGTCAGCATGTTCATCAACAAAATTAAAAACAACTCCCTAAGTAACTTATTTCTGGTTCCTGTGTGTCAGTAACACTTGAAGGACTTAAAATGTGAACCCAGAAATTTGCACAACATCTAAATCATGCCACAAAATATACCACCAATTTACATGGATAAAGACTTAACTCAAATGAATACACTACTTTGCAGATAGCTTATTATTATGGCCATTAACTTTTTTTTTTTTTTTAAAGAGAAGCAGTCCAGGAGAACACTAGAAAGTTCTAGGAATGAGAGTCTGGAATCCTCTAATCTAAATCTGAGGGTTAATAAAAATTCAACTCCAGTGGTATGTTTTGCAGTTCAATTTTCTATTCTGTCTCGAAGAGGGTGTGATGGTCAATTTTATGTCAATTTGGCTGGGCCAGGGTGTCCAGATATTTGATCAGACACTATTCTGGATGTTTCTGCAAAGGGATTATTGGAATGAGATCAACATTTAAGTCAGTGGCCTTGTGGGTGGGCCTTATCTAGTTAGCTGAAGGCCCTCATAGAACAAAGACTGACCTCCCTGAGCAAGAAGGAATTCTGCCAGCAAACTGGAACTGCAACTCTTCCTGGGTCTCCTGCCTGCTGGGCGATCCTGCAGATTTTGGACTTGATCCCCACAATCACCAAAATTCCTTAAAGTAAATCTCTCTTCCTCTCTCTCACACACATCCTCTTGGTTCTGTTTCTCAGGAGAACCCTGACTGATGGGGAGTCATAATAGGGGCTTATTCATGAGAACTGTAATGAGGAGGCTGTGTTCTTGCATTCGAACCCATGCCATCTGCTCTGCCTGCAGCACAATACCCTCAACAGGTGAGTGATAAGGCCTGATTCCTGAAATCATACAGTTCTCCTGGATGCCAGCCAAGGGAGGCACTAAATCTGGGTTCTCAGAAAGAGAGATGAGTCCTGTATGCCTTCCCCAGTGACTGTATCCATCTCAGTGGATGCCCCAACGCAAAGAGCAACTTGTAAAATAGCAGGAATCCAATTTGACAACAGTTCCCAGAGTTTCTTCACTTGTGGGAATCAATGAAGCTTTTTAAGTCTCCCCTGAGGGGTATGGGAGAATTCTCTGTGCAGCTGAAGTCTCCTAGCTCCAGGTGGCTGGCTTCAGACAGCCTTAGAAACAAGTTGCTTACTTACTGTAGTGCCATCAGAGTATCACTTTGCTCATCCCCAACCTGGCCTGGATGCTTTAATGCCAGTTCTCACCATGATTAGCCAATTAACGAGCATTAACTGAGTGGAGGATAACAGCACTGAGTCCCACTTGGAGACACAAAAAAGAATTAAAAAATCTAAGCTCATTTTCCCAGTATCTCCTCCCTGGTTCACCTTCTCCATTGTTCCTCTCTTCTTAAATAAAGACATCAAAAATAAAAGATCAGAATGCCAACAGGCAGAACACCTCCAGAAGAAACTGGGGAATGGAGGAGAGAAACGGATTAAGAGATATGGAAGATAAAGTTATTGATTGATTTGTGTAAAAGCCAAGGGTTAGCAGGGCCTGCTGTCTAAGCATTGCTTCAGATGTGCACGGCAGAACCCCATCTCTGTGGCAAGCCAGGTTTCGGGACAATCTCAGTGCTATGCATAAAGGAGCTATGCTCTTTAAAACCTGACAGAAGGAGCATGCGTGTTTAAGTTGGCATACCAGGGAACGCACATGGAGAAGACATTTTAAACATTTATTAACATGTTATAGTCTTTCCAGATCAGGAATTTGCAAAATCACATGCTAATGTGGGCCAAGTAGGTCATGGAAGTCAGAGGACTGGGTTGGGTGTAATGCAGTTGGGACTAAGGGGGGTGGTGGTGAACGAGAGAATGCACACCCTGTCTTCGAAAGGAGCTGCTCTTCACAGCAGCCATTGCCCAGTGGGCATGTGGAGCCACCATTGCCAGATCTGATTTTACAGAGGTCAGAAATTTGGATTTTTAAAATGTGTAATTCCTCCGAAGTTCAAATGTTGGCAAGAGAGTTAAAAATTTACAAATTTTAAAACCTTTAAAACACCCTGTGGGGCCAAGATAAACACATCTGCAGGCCAGATACAGTCCATGAGTGTTATCGTGTGTTTGTGTGTCTGTGTGATCCTTGTGAGGGAGCCCAGGACCTTGCGGTCCCTCACCACCTTCCCCATTACAGCATAAAGGGAGCTGCTAATTAAATTACATGAGTAAATAACCTCCTTCTCAAAAGTGTGCTATTTAAAGTGATACCACTGAAAATGAGTCTGTCTTAGAGTAAGCCATAGCCTATCTTTTCCCCCACATTAGAGAATATTAATTCTTCAGATCACTCCCTCAACAAATACTGTCGGAATTCCTAATCACAATGCAGGACTCTGTACACTGTAATTAGCTTCCAGGGCTCCTAAGTCAGAAGAGTTGACTGGTCTGAGAAGGGAAGTATCAAAATCACCTGAAAAATCGATTTTCTGCTGCTTTGGAGGTTCTCTCTGTTGTCATCACAGTATAGCCTTCAGGGTGTATTCTGCAGAATACTTATTAACAGAATGCTTTAAAGCCCCTCTCCCTTCAGAACTGGGCATTCTAGTTTCTTTTTTTTTAAATATGCATTATCAAGCTGCAGTGACAAAAATCAAATATGTATTATACATCAGTAAAAATCAAAGTATGACTAATACAAAAAATAAAAAACAGCCGTTGGTTAAAATTGGTTATAAAAATACTGGTCTAGGGCTAACCCACGTTTAACACAGTGGACAAGCAAGGTCAAAAGGCTACAGACACTTTTTTTTTTTTTTTTAACAATGTCAGTAACAAACAGCTAGAGTGCTCTTGGGCCAGTGTTGGATTTTAAAAAAATGTTTACAGGCCCCAGACAATGAAGAACAGACAAGATCCAGATCTAAAACCGGCGATCTCTTACCTCAAGTCCAATGGGTTTTCTTTATTAGAATGGCAGTATCAGTGCATATGCTCGAAGCCAATTCATGGGTATGAAGAATTTGCTTTATAGAACAGTAAAATCTTACAGTTTGGAAGAGCTTTCACAACAAACTTGAGTCCATTTTTCACTAATTTCAGTCACTACCATTTGAAGATCACCTTCAAAACTTTGGTCACATTCACTTACTATTTTCATTTAAATTAATTCACTTTTTAATTTAGGTACATTTATTTCAAAAAGAAACTTTATGCTATTTCTATAAGAGAAAAAACAGTATCTCTTGACATAGAGGATAATATTGAAATCCCTCCTTATCAAATAAAAAAGTTAATGACCTAGAGCATCTCCCTACAGTGACCCTGTGAGGCAGGTAGTATCAATATTCTCATCTTACTGATGAGAAAACTGAGGTTCAAAAGTAAGTGACTTTCCAAGGTCAACTTATGAATGAAAGAGGTATGATTCAAAACCAAATCTGCCTAGCATTAAAAAAAAAAACCAGAAAACCCTGCTTTTAGTCAAGTCCTTAAATTGCTTCCGTAGACTGGGAGTTCCTTTCTGCACTTAACTCCAACATGAACTCCTTGAGATTCAAAATGCAGACTTTTTTTGGAGGGCCTGGAATATAGGAAAGAGAACTGAAAATGTGCTCAGTGGGATACCGTAATAGTTAGAAAATACAGATGAAAGCGTTTTTTGAGAGCCTGGGGAAAAGGCAGCTAAGGATTCCTGCCCTGGTTCACAGCAATAACTTACTACGAACTCTTTCCATTTTTGACTCTTCATTAAAAAGGTTGAGAAAGCCTCTTAATTTTTTGAAAGCATTTGTACTCAGTCAATGGCTAGAAAAGCGTCAGCTCAGAGTTCACTCCAAAAGGCCCTTCACACATTTCCCTGATAAGTAAGTAAACTCAATGCAAAGCCAAGAAGACTCAGTCTAAGAGAAGGGTAGTTGTCACTTACCACTTTTTGCTGCAGACAGTTGTGATCATGTCTCTCTTTAAATACGCTGCTAGAGGGAACCTGTTTTTTGCTCATCTGTACATCTTCTGATTACTCAGCTTTATCATCAGAACTGTTCAGGTTTTATTACATTCAGCCCAAATGACAACTCTTAGCTTTGTCAATTACTCCTAGTGAGGAGAGAAGGTCACACTGCAGCTCCACGGAGTTCCCATTCAACCAAACACAGAGGTCCAGCCTCTGAAGGAGGAACAGTGTCTCAAACTAACCTGCTTCCTCAGCACCTATCCTTCCAGGAGTATAACTGCGGTCTCCTAGATGTTAAACTGAACTAAATGAGAAGTTCCTGGAGGGCAGACACTGCATTTTATGTTTTATTGTATTCACCTAAAGGTAGACCATTGATTTCTGCCAAGTATCTGGATGGCCTGCATCTCAGGCCTCAACCCTTATCTCAGCATATTCAAAATGGAAGTCACTGTCTTTATCCCGAAACATTTTGATGTGAGTCTCCCCAAATTTTCAACGTGTACATATGTGTACACATGTGTGGCCAGTTTCACAACTCAGCAAATTCTCTTCTACAGCAAGACTGTATCTTATCATGTTACCACTTTATGACTGCGATATAATTCCCTTAACAAATCTCCTATTATTAGAAGTTTAGGATATTTACAATATTCTCTATTCTAAATGGCACTACGGTGACATTCTTACAAATTTATCTTTGTAAACATGTCAACATTTTCTTATGATATTCCTCCAAATGACCAGATCAAATAAGATGCATTCTTTTTTTAAAAACTGAAGTATAGTTGCTTTACAATATTGTGTTAGTTTCAGATGTACAGCAAGGTGATTCAGTTACATATACATATATGTGCATATAATATTATTTTTAGATTCTTTTCCATTATAGGTTATTATAAGATACCTAATATAGCTTCCTGTGCCATAAGTAAATCCTTGTTGTTTACCTATTTTACATACGGTAGTGCGTATCTGTTAATCCCATACTCCTAATTTATCCGTTTCCCCCACTTCCCCTTTAGTAAACATAGGTTTGTTTTCTATGCCTGTGAGTCTGTTTCTGTCCTGTAAATAAGTTAACTTGTACTATTTTCTAGATTCCACATATTAAGTGCTATCACGTAATATTTGTTTTTCTCTGTCTGACTTACTTCACATAGTACGATAATCTCTAGCCCAAGATGTTGCTTCTAAAGTTCATAGACTCTTTGTGAAGCCATCCACCTGGTATACTTCTCTGCTTTAAGGAACCACAGCACATCTCCGCTGTGTCACATTTTGCCCTAACTATTAATTATGTTCAGTGTTTGGCCCTCACCCAATAATTTTTTAAATTTCTTGAGAGTCGACATCCCCTCACTCATCCCCATATTCAAGTCATTTCAGATTCCAACAAATAGTAATCAAACACAATTGCGAGGTACTGGGATCAAACTGGATGAAGTGTAACCCCTGCCCAGAACAGCAGGGGAGGCAGACCTACCAACAGCACGTGATTCGTTCAGTTCTACACCGTAACAGAGGTGTAGCAAACTTACTATGGGAACAAAGATTGGGGAGCAATGAATTTCTTCAGGGGCAAAGGGGAAAAAAAGAGAGGTTTTAAAAAAAAAAAAGAAAGAGAGAAAAAGAGAGAGGTAATAGGAAGCTATGGAGCGCAGCAAATTGTTGAGTTACTTCTTGAAACGGTAATAGAAATTCACGAGGTGGGCAAGTAATGGGAAGGAGACAAGTGGGCAGATTTACAAGTAGACGCCAGTCAATTCAAGCTTTCTGTTTCATATAGAGCTGCAGTTCCACTTAGGAATTCATGAAGATCTCCCACCTTCTGCGGCTACCTCTGCACTACCGACATTTTGAGCCCGACAGTTCTTTACTTTGGGGGCTGTCCTGTCCATTATAGGATGTTTGCAGCACCCCTGACCTCAGCTCAGGGGTCCCCACCTTCCAACGGTGACAACCGAAAATGTTTCCAGACATTGCCAAATGTCCTGGGGGTGAGGGGATAGGAGTGGGGGAGTCACCCTGTTTGAGCACCACTGTTTTAAGCAGAATTCTAGCTTTGAGGATTTCTCCCTTACTATACTATCTCCTCTCTCTGGCAGGAAAATGATTTTCTTTGGTTCAAAATGCAGCTGGACCTTGTTTTTTATTTTTAGATTAGAGAGGAATTGTCAAAAATACTGTTACTGATGTCCTAGATATAAAAAAGGACATCTTCTTGGATTAAACCTAATTAAAAATGTTCACTATATGAAAGTATATAAATATTATGGCCAATATTTGTTCAGAACATTACAGTTTGCAAAGCATTTTCACAGTTGATTTCTTTGAATGCTCACAATACCCTGTGAAGTATCCATTATTGTTCCCACTCTAGAGATGAGGGAGGGTGTTGTCAAAACCATCAAATATCCGAGACCACCTGAGCATTAAGTCCTGGAGCTGAGACTCATATCCAAACAGTCACATTCCAAATTGTACACCCTTTCCATTTAGTTTAGTTAACAACTAATATGATCTTCTCTAGGCTGCTGACAGGATAAGCCAGAGAGAAAGGCTTGTCTTAGTATCACACAGATGAAGGAACGAAATGATTTGAGGATGCTCTGTTACTTACATACCCACCAAGAAGCTATAATAAGTAAAAACTTGCTTGTGGAAGCAAAGCATCATTTAGTCACCAGAAAACTATGTCGTCTCTGCCCCTTGCATAGCTTCAAGAACACTTATTGTATAAAAAGAGTGATACATACTAATTATGGTAACACTTACACTCATAATTTTTAAAGCATGTTAACATCTTTTAGTCGTTCTAAATAGCCAATCCTAAATCGGTGTAATAAAGATTATTACCCACTGACAGCAAACTGTGCATAAAAATAAACATTAAGTAACCCGATTATGGTCACACAGCTAGTTAGAGACCAAATCAAAATTAAGTTCTGTGTACCCCTAGGTAAGTGTTCTTTCTGCTACAATTTCCACCATCACCTGACCCTACACCCTCCAGATATAAATATCACTATGCCAACAAATAAAAATATCTTCAGCCATTCAGACACTAATTATGTTTCAGTATTATCTGAAGCCACGTCTACATTGGCAGTTTTAAAGACACTAAAGTATGAAGTGGGAATTTTTGCTATTCTAATCAAATGTAAAAAGCATTCCCTTATATTAGGCAAATTACCAGAATCAGTGAGACTGTCTTACTGGTTACCCATTAATTAACACATGAAAAAATGTTTGCAATTGTCTAGACTTAGTCAACTCTGTACTATTTGACACTTCTGAACCTGGATTCCAGCATGACAGAAAGGTGATCAGGGAAGGTCCAGGAATTTCCTGGATATAGAGTCACACTTCCTTAAAAGTTAATGGTCTGTGTAAAGAAAAGGACTTACTTAAGACAGCAACACCAGACATTTTGCAGTAAACAAACTGGTATTTTGAATATGAATGGAAAGCAATTCAATTCCTGGTTTAAACAATAGCAAAGAGATGTAGAGTCTTACTCCATCATGGAAGGTGGGATGGTACAGCAGTCTTGAATTGCAGTTAGTGGAGACGTCAGGTGAGCCGTGTAAGATGCCTCTACAACTTGCTTGTTCCGGTTGACCACATCCAAGTAACGGTTGAACTTCTCTCGGATTTTTTTGGCTAGCTGTGGGATGACAGTAAGCAAAATAAATCGAAAGCCCAGGACAATAACTCACTCTACTTTTTCTAATAAGCGAATTAATTTGTGTCACAGGCTGGAATGTACTAACCTTCCGGTAAAACAAACACATACACCCAAGTCTTACATCACTGTGCATAATTGAATAAAAATTGCAAAATGCCCAGAAGTCACAGAAGGATATTCAAATAGCGATAAAATAATAACTTCAGTCTCAGATGATGATACATTAAGCACATCTCATGAGTTCAAATTCAAATAGAATAATACTGATTGGTAAAATGCCTTGCTGGAGAAAGGAAAACAGTCTATTGATACTACTGTCAGCATGACTGCGGGTTTTAGAAGTTACAGAGCAACAACAGCGATTGGAAGAAAAAACACCACCATTGATGGTTCTGGATTCACAAAGATTTTTCAGATCTATTTTCACAAAAATACCTGAAGGAAGGGAAATGACATTCAGTATCTTCTGCTACACAACTCTAGGGGCGCCACTCAGTCTTCCATGTGAATGGCAAATCTCTAAAGGTGTGCAATGCAGACATCCACATAAAACAAAATATATAGTTAGAAATATACTTGTGGTTTGGTCTGTTACACCTTTAAGATGGACAAATGCCTTTCTTAACTGCCAAGAACAGAACACTTCATCATAATTTACTTTCACGTGGGAATAGCAAAAGCAGATTGCTAAGCATACCGCTTTTCCCTCCATTGTTCCCACCAAATATCACAGCTTAATTACAGATCTCCAGGGAAAACAGTGTTGTTTTTCTTCCCCTTAAACAAAATGTTACCCAAATGAAATGACTGATAGAATTATAGCTAATTGGTTTTGCAGAGCTGTTCATTATCAGCACACTAGAGGAGAACTAATCGTCTCCTTTGGGTTATGAGTCTCACACCATCCAACAGCTTACAGGCTGAGAACATGGAGCCAAATCAGAGTATCTTCATTTGTTATTCTCAAATCAATTTTAAAATCTGATTTTGTTCCAGTGATATTCAGGCACTTTCAGAGTTTCCATTAAATAACTGAGGTTCTCATTCTTGCTGTATGATGCACAAACTATGAAGCTTAGAAAAATTTCCAGACACAAGAAAAGAGTACGAGTGTCATGTTTAACGTTATACTAGGTTGTCCAAATTTATTTCCGCATTTTCAAAGGAGGAACTGTGCGTCTTAAAAACTAACAAGCCCGCCTGCAATTCTACTCCCTCAACTAGCTAGATTCCTGACTATTAAAAAAAAAAAAAAGTCCCTTATTCTCATTGAGGTCTTTGCAATACAATGTAGAGACACAGTTTAATTTCCCATCTTAACTGAGACTATTGGTGATTTTGCCTCCCAGAGGGGACATGGGATAAAGTTTGAAATGACAGGATTTGGTAGTCATAGCTTGGTGCAGAGTGCTGATGGCATCTAGCTGGCGAAGGCCAGGATCCTTCTAAACATCCTACAACGCACAGAACCAGGAATTATATGCCCCCACCAAAGTCAATAGAACCCCATCAGAAAATCTAATGCAGAGAAAAATCAAATATAAGCACCCCAATTTGTAATTCAGCCAATAGGTCCCAAACTGTTCTTCTAGGTTAGTTCTCCACCACTCAAAATGATTCTTTAAGGAGGAAAAAAAAAAATCTAACACATTTCAGTATTTATGTATTTCTATTTAGTTCTTTGTCTTTCCTTTCCCATGGTGAGAAGATGGTGAAAGAGGCCATCGAGGATGCCTGTAGTTCTTCAAAATGTAACCCAAACACACAGATAGGATTATTCACTATCAGCAGACGCGCTGCCATGTTTAACAGCAGTTTGCAGTAAGTAACAATCCTTTTTCCCTAGATTCTCACGTTCAGTGGGCAGTGAGGATGAGAGAACAGGTCAAGCTTGAAAACCTGACGTGTGTTCTCATACCGCTGTCCCTTGGGCTACCATCTGTTGAACATCCCATTACCCCACTAGACTGTATGCTTTGTGAGGGCAGGTCCTACACATTTTTGTTCCTCTCTATAGCTTCAGCACCTACTACACTGTCCGGCATGGATGGAAGACAAAAATATTGAATGAACTAATAATGGTTTTTTAAAAAAATATTCTCCAGAGAGTCATCAACCTTATCTTTTGGTCTAAGGATCACCACCTCTTTAAAAACATGTGATACTTATTTTAAAAATATACAACAATATGTATTTCTGGAAACTTCATTAAGAACAAATTCTTTTTTTTTCTTTAAGTTCTAAAATAAAACAGATATCATTAGTTTCCCACCTACAAATGTAGTCCTTCATTGCCCTTGGGAACAAATGTTTTGTAACAGGGTAAAGATAAGGTGTGCCTGAAAGGACTGAAATTCCAAATAATACCTTCACAAGTTCACTTCTTGGAAATGCAAAGGGAAATTGCAATCATTTCTTTCTCTCACACATACACAAACATACAAACACGTGAGAAAAACATTTGGGGAATTCTAACTTAAGAAAAAAGTTAGATCTCGCTGATCATGATATTCTAATTTGGCTCACGGCCTTTTTTTTTTTTTATCATGATATTCTAATTTGGCTCACCGCCTTTTTTTGGGGGGGGCTAAGAATGAGTCTTACATTTTTAAATGTAATTTTTTTAAAGAGGTGTTTCGTGCTACTTAAGAATTATGTGTAATTCAAACATCACTGTCCCTAAATAAAGCTATTTATTGAAACAGTCATTTGTTTACATGCTGTTTATGGCTGCTTTCATTATATAACGGCTGAGTTAAGCAGTTGGAATATAGACCAAATGGCTTGCTTTGCTGTAGGTAGAAACCAGAAGCCCCTCATGTCCAAGACTGAGCCTTAACTACAGTAATTTTATAAAAACTTGCAACAATTCTTTCTTTTTTGGTGTGTTGAGGGGAGAGGTAATTAGATTTACTTGTTTATTTTTAGAGGAGGTGCTGGGGATTGAACCTAGGACCTTGTGCATGCTAAGTATGCACTCTGCCAGTTGAGCTGTACCCTCCCCTCTAAACTTGCTCCAATTCTTTTAACGCTTTAGAAACAGGGTCCCTCCACTTCCACTGTTTGGTTCTTCTATCAGTAGCGCACAGAGAAAGCGATACTTTGTGACTTCTAAGGCTAGGCCACAAAGGGCTACAACGCTCCCGCCTGTCTCTCTGGGAATGCTCTCAACTCTCATGCTGCAAGACGTCCGAGACACATGGAGACGCCACAGTTAAGTGCTTGGTCGGCAGCTTTAGTCCCCCAACCATCCCAGCCCCAGCTCCGGATATGTGTCAGGAAGCCTCCAGATAATTCCAGCCCCAAGTCTTCCCTGATGAAGCCCCAGACATCATGGAACAGAGATAAGTCATCCTTGCAATGCCTGGACCATAGAATCCATAGGCATAGAGAAACAGTTGTTTATGTCACAAAGTTTGGGATGGTTTATTACGGAGCAACAAGTAACCAGAACACCCAGGACAGGCTGGATTCCATCATAAGATAAACACATTGAAGCTAAGCTAAACAAAGCTGCATGGATGGAAGCACTGCGTCTAAATCACCAGAATTATCGGGATTGTAGCGTGCAAATTATAAACCTGTTACAAAGAGATCTCAGGGTTCTTCAGAAAATTGTAAACCAGAAGGACCCTACAATGTAATGATTGTCATTTATATCAATGAGTCGCAAGATAAAAGAACTCTCACTCATTCGAACTCAGAACTGTCTTGTCCATAAAATCTGTGTGTTCATCTGCCCCAGACAAATCAAACTTAAGAGAAGCTGCAATAGTGGCTTGAAATTTAAAAATGATGACAAATCACACAATCTAGGGAATGGAATTCATACTATCATCATCAGGCAAGGCACAGAGTGGGCTGACTGTGGGACTAAGAGTCCCTTGGATGGGTTGGGGGTTCTGGCTGATGGGAGAGGGGCCCTTGCCTGGTGGTGAGGTAGGAAGGGCGGGTGGTATCTGCCTTCGGTCTCCTGGTTGCAGTGGGCCTCAAGCTGATTTCTTCATTAGTGGAGGCAATAGCTTGCACGCTGAGCCCAGACACACGTGACAATTAACAGGAAGTCTCAAAAGTAACCTCCCTCTACTTGGGTTCGTACCTGTTGGCCAGAAACTCCTCAGTGTTTCATGTTGTACACTCCATCTTATTTTGTTTAAAAATAATATTGCCAACAATTGTTGAGGGCAACCTATGCACAGGGCACTGTTCTAAGTACCTCGCAAGCGTGTATCAATTTAATCCAAGGAACCCTCTGAAGTACAAATCTCCATCTCCCAGAGGTGGACACTGACAGCTCAAAAACTTGCTCAAGGTCACAAAGCTAGTAAGCAGGAGAGCTGGGACCTAAAACAGCATTCTGCTTCAGAGCCTAAGCTTCAACCTTCATGCAGCATTTCTCTGTAATATGCACACCAACAACCTACCCCGCCTTTTCTTTTCAAACCCATTTTAACAAACACTATGAAATTCTCAGCAGAATACCGTAAACCATACACAATCTCACTGCTTCATAATAAGAATTCGATTTTAATAGTTAATATCTCACTTAGCATTCTTCATAATTCCAATGAAAATCAAAACTTAGAGGAAGTTGAGAACTGCTGAATTCTACCACCAACATGAAAAATGGACAGGGCCAAAAAGTGAAATAAGATCTTCTCGAAAACTGTGCCTATCTGTTACTACCTGGCTACCGTAGCGTAAGTTACACCGACCTAACTTAAATCGTTCTAATTACTCCAGGGTGTGCGTTTGTCCATAATCTGGAAGGAGAACCAAGTGACTGTACCCTTCAATCCTTTCCTCTGGGTTTTGATCTGAATTAATTTATCTGTCATTAGAGGGCAGTAAGATGAAATTTTAATTCCCACTGGTCGTGTGAAAAAAGAGGCATGTGGACCGTAAGGGTCTCTGGACTCCCAGGGGTTGCTCCAGCCTCCTGTGACCCCACTGCCCGAGATGTCCCATGCCCTTCGGATGAGGACTGAGACGGGGACTCGCTGTAGGAACTCCACTGTGGGGTCATGTTTTCTCCTCTCTAAAAGCAATCTCTTTCAAGCATGCCAACCAAATCCAGGTTGCTTGGCAAGCATAACAGAATCTATTAGAGCAGAGGTAGCCCACAGAGAGCTTAAATCCTGAATGTATCTGTTAAACTCAAAAGGACCGGCTACCAAGGCAGAATCTCCAAGAGGCCAGATTCTGGGTCTGTATCCTGCCATGATCCCTGCAGATGGGAGAGAACAAAGGACGTTCACAACAAAAAGCTACAGGTGGACCCACAATCCTCCTCAGTGTAATTAAAAACATTTTTCTTTCCACAGCTCAGCTTTCATCTTTTATCCTTCTTTATCCTCTCCCCTTCATCCCCTAAGGGGTTCCTGAATGCTGATGAGACGACGGGACTAAAACCATCTTGTCATCTTTTGGGTCAATTCTCCAGCTAGCCAGCATCCAGCCATGGGTCAAATGATGAGTAGGTAGTGCACCGTCCCCATGGGAACGGATTCTAATTTGTCATCATCTCCAGTGACAACGTTTCATCACAACATCAATGAATTTCTTTCTTGCTGAATTTCACTTCCCTTAATTTTCCCATAGACATTTCTGTCATTTGCATACTTCCCCAGAGTCCCCCCCAACCCCCTGCCACCACTCCGCCTGGCTTTTTTAAGGTTCTTTTTACCTTAGCTTTATACTTCTGAAGATTGGGGGTGGTGTGGGCACACGGTTAGAACAAGGTAAAAAGAAAACAAAAATGCAACGGCATGATACACGTTTTTTTTTTTAATGTCTCTTTCCTAAAAGGAAGGTCCGGAAGGAGTTTTGAATGTTAGGGAAAGCTTTATTTAAAATACATGACAATGAAGCTGACAGGCACAGACAGGAAAGGTACCCTAGGGGACTGAAGATTCATAGCAAAAATTCCTATTGAATGTAGAAGAGTTTAACATTTGACATTCAAAAACCTTTGTGCCATGATAAGAATTTAATAGCTGATCCCCCTTTCCTTTGATTCCAGCCTTATGATTCAAGAAAATAAACCCTTCGTTTCCCAGCAAGTTTTGGGATTTGGTTATCTAAATGTACGTGACATAGAAATAATTTTAAGTATACTCAAGCACAAATATTCAATATCTCTGCACGTCACACCACTGCATTCCAAAGTTCAAGTAGGAAACATTCTCTTTGTTTCATCCTGTACACTGTACACAGGATAGAAGAAACGTTCTACCCTTGCTATTATTATTGGTAACAGTTGTAACATTCTAGACAGCTCTCCCCATTATTAGCTGGGAACTTAGGCAAGTTCTTTGACTTCCCTTAGCTTCAATGTCTTCATGAGTAAAACAGGAGTAACAGTTTCAAGGGCTTGTCCTGATGATCAAATGAAGTAAGGAACATACAAAGCCCAGGATAAGTACGAGGGATTACTCTCATTGCTGCACCCCGTCTCTGGACTGGGAAGTGCGTGTGGTGGTGATAAGGAAATGATGTGGGATCTAAATTTTCTAATAAGAGAGCTATAAATAAAAGGAGAGAGACTACCCGAATATTAGCCATTTCATTCATTTAACTCATCCTCATGCCTAATCATCCAAAGGAAACCTGGCACAGGGTCTAGGGGGTAAAAAGGCTTTTTTTCCCCCTCCTTTAAGATTAACAGCAAAACGGCACAAAGAGCTTAAGCTTTGGAGTCAAATTTGAGTTAAATCCAGCTCTGTCACTTACTAGCTAAATGGAACCAAGTAAATTATTTCTCTAAGCCTCAACTTAATTACCTCTAAACTAGAAATAACGATAGCTACCTCATAATACTGTTTGAGAACTAAGAGGAATAATGTTTATGACGTGTTTGGCAGAGTCTCTAACAGACTGTATGTGCCAATATTGTTGCGACTGCTGTTTACTATTCTCATCGTTGTTGTTGTTACGGGGAGGGGTGACTTGATGTACTGACTCAGGCACTGTGAACGGAGAATCCCAAAGAGCATATGAACTGTCCGCTGGACGGGTGTGCTGACGCTGGGCTGTGACCTCACTGGGGCGTCAGTGCCCCTTCCCCAGCGCTGTGTCATGCAGGTTATGCAAGTCCAGTCTTAGGGAGTTTGGGATTCTTCTGGCATCTTCTTATTCTAAACTTAAGGATCTAATAAGGACTTGACTCTCGTGTCACACTTTACCATTTTCACAGCATTCTTACATGACTGTCACATGTGTGCCTTCCAACCAGCCCGCGAGCTAGGCAGAGCAGATACTCCCGGCTCCTCTACAACCAGGAAATCAAGGCTCAGTGGTGCACCGAACTCACACGGGATAAGTGCAGAAAACAAAGAGACCATTTCTCTGAACTCCTAGCTCCACTGTCTTTCTGCTACAAGCTCTCACCAAATTGCAGGAAAAATGTGAACTCTCCCAGATCAAATTATCTAAGTTCTACTCATTCTTCCAGTCCCAGACCAGCTTTTGTCTCTTCGAAGCCTTCTCAGGCCCTTCTTTCCCCAGATCGCCTAGGACTCAGCACCTGTGCCACTCACTGTCGATCTTTCCTCATTCAAAGATTCCATTTCCCCCCAAGAAACCAATAACATAAGTCATTAACATTTATTGATCGCTTGCTATGCGCCGGGCACTTTGAAAGTGCAACTTTTCAGTGCTCACACAGCTCTTGGTAATTGCTATATGCTATTTTTATAGAAAGTTCTGATAGATTCACTTGCCCAAGGTCACACAGCTAATAAAAATTAGATCAAATCCATGCTCTTGAACCACTGCACCACGCATTTTTCTTTTATGTATACCTAGCATCAAGGAGAGCTTTCAAAACATTCATAACTCTACTCATTTCCCCTCATACAATCTACCCTCATTTGCCATATTGGAAAAAAACCTGCTTCCAGGTCTTTTAGGGCAGATAACCTACGAATATTGCTCATATCTGATTCAAGCCAATCAGAAACTCTGGGCTGGTCTAGTTCCCTATCTTGACCTGGCTCCTGGATCATCTCAGCTGCCCTGGAGTAAAGTCCTGCTGAATAAGAAGCACCAGTTCAGAGAAGGCACCCCCACGGCATCTGGCCATAGTTGTGACGTGGCTGCTCATTCACTACCAGTTCGGGTCTCAGTGTGGAAAAGCCTGGGCATGGCAGGCAATGAACGATACAGGACAAGATAAATGAAGACCTAGAGATGGGCTAGGGCTGGTCTGAATTTCCAACAGCCCCGGGAGGCCGCAGGGTTGCCTAACGGATGTGTGGGAACAGCACATCCGACGGAGAAGTGGGGCAGCCGCTGACAGACGAACTGCAGGTGGACCAGGAAGATTTATGTGCAAGGCTGTCTGGGCTCCAGGGTCACATACCCCGATCCTGGGAGAGGTGGGGCCCCTGTGGCTGAGCTGGGGAGGAGTGCAATGGAAAAAACAGAAGGCAAGTGCTGACATGCCAGAGAGCCGGTGGAGGCTGAGCCCTGGGAAACGGTGGAGAGCAGCAGCTTTGCTCTGCATTTTGCTTAAAAGTTCTAGTGGGGCTGCGTGTGGGCAGCAGCTTGTGTTAGATACTCCGAGAGAGTCATGGAAACACACACCCGGGCCTCCTGAAGGCCAAGGTTATCAACTCAAGGGCTCAGTGGGCTCTTGCCCTGTTTTTCACCCAACTCTACCCTGAACAACCAGATCATAACAAGAGAAACAGAGGGAAGGGCAGGCTTCAACCCACTTCTCCTCACTTCTCTCTGTAATAGGAGCCCCTGGGCTGAGGTTCCTTTAAACCCAAATAAGCAAGAGCTCAGGCCTGGAAAGTGTACAGCCCATTCCTTCACAAGGAAAGGGCAGTTTAACCTAGTCTTAACCTTCAAAAGAATCAAGAGGCCGAGAACAGGGGAGCGGGGGAGCAGCAGGAGCCACAGTATAAGGAAGAATCTGACGTTTTACGTTACAGTTTTTGAGATACGTTTTCTTAGTTTATGAATCAGGGAGGAAACGGGTTAAAATACCCTGGGTTCATGAACTTTGGAATTCTCTGGTGGCCCATGAAGGACACATGAGAAAAGGAAAGAAAACCCAGTCCCATTACTCCTACCATGTAAAGCTCTCATTTAGACTGTATCTGTGCATAACTTATAAACACCAAATATAACTCAGAAGCATTCCAAGTAACAGGGTGGGGTGGGGGTGCATTAGAGGAATCGAGGTCAGTAGGGAGGGCTCTGGGAAGCTGCCTGTTCTCCCCACACCCAACGCAAATAACATATCGAATCTTAAACCAACCTTGCAACCTGGGCCAGAGCCTGGCATGCTGCAGGGACTCGGGCAATGTTTTTTTGTATAAACGCAGGCCAAAAATCTGACCTAGCCTCCAGTTGGAGGCCACTGACCAGAGTGTTTTCGGGTTCTTCACCAGCCCTTTGAGAGCATATCCGTCAAATACTTGCCAGCAAGTGTCAATTAGCTCAGCAATGAAGTGGAAAGATGGGACTGGCAGGGAAACAAAAACTTGCCACTAAACGCTTCCTCAACCTCAACATGGCCAAGAATTCATTAAATCCAATTCCTGGGAAGATAATCTTGAGATACAACGGAAAAAACAAAAACAAAAACAAAAACAAAAACAAAACCTCAATGTTTTCACTTCCACTTTCTTTTTTTTTTTTAATGGAGGTACTGGGGATAGAACCCAGGACCTCATGCATGCTAGCATGTGCTCTACACCACTGAGCTATTACCCACCCTGCCCCATTTCCTCTTTCTTAATAAGTTGACTTACCTTTCTAATGGAATATAATAAGGTGCCATTTTACCGCTTCAGTGATACACAGTTCTAGCAGCAGCAGAGCTCAACTGCAGTAGGTACAAGGTCTCTCCTACTCCCCATTATAAAAATGTGTCAGTGAAAGGCAGACCTGACGTACAGCACCTTCCATTTTTTGAGTAACAAGTTTTCACAACATAGGAAACCAAGGAAAAAATACTAGTACAAGAGCAAGCATCTTATAAACATTTGGTTTCTTCAGCTGTTGAAGACTGGCCTTGACTACCTGTAACCATCTGAGTCTTCAATGTGGCCCAACAATCTCAGGAGGCAGAAGCACTCTCTTACCTGGTCCTAAGTTCATACAATGAAGCCAGCTTGTAATACACTTACCTCAGTAGATAGAAAAGCCACTTCTTGGCTTTAGTTTCCAGACACTAGCCCCTGAGGTCAAGGGCCTTCACAATGCGGGCCTAGAGCTCAAAGTACTAACCCAGAGATGTGAGTTTTTGTTTTTCATTGTTTTTTATAATTAGGGAAAACAACAACATTCACATACACCGCTTTGATGAGGTGCAAATGTTCGACGCTAGCGGGAAATGCATTGCTATTAAGACTTGCTAGAAACAACAACAAAAAGTAATGTTTCCCATGTGGGTTCCACTGCAGAGGAATGAAGATATTTGCTTCGACCACAACAATTTTATTATATCCTTCTCTGAACTATTCTGTGTGTTCCCTTGCCAAGCTGCATCTGATATCATTCTGGAACTCACAGTTGGATTTAGGAAGGTCTTCTCATTGCCTATCTGATGACTGGGAGGATTGCAAACAGAAGAACCAGGGTATGCATGCTCTCCACTGGCTGCTTGTTTCTGTAGGACTCACTGCTCACATCTTCCCCCAGAGGGTGGTGCCTGACACAGGTGTCAGCAGATGTGACAAGGACCCTGGGATGACTTTGCAGAAGAGCCAGCATACACTTTGCTGCATTTAGAAGGACGAGAGAGTGCTTAAGGAATAACCAGAGAGAAGGCCCGTAAGCAGCTATTTCAGCATGATCCCTACCTGCCCAGAATCTTCTAAAGTTTAAAAAAGAAAAAAGAAAAAAAAAAAAAAAGCTGTAGTTGTTGGTAAGTTTCCAAGTTTATCATACCACATGTTATTTCATGGATACGGATTTTCAAAGTGTTTAGCCAGTTCAGGAGTTCTTGATATTAGCAGCAATTAATTCCTCTGCATCATGATCACAAGCATTTCCTATTGCAAGAAGGAACATATTAGGGATAAGTTGGTCCCTGCTCTGAAGTTGCTTGCCAGGTTTGAGAATACACTCTGAGTTTCTGTTTATGCATTCTGTCAGTGTAGATGATTTGTGCTTATTTTATTTTTTCAGTAGAAGCAGCAGTTTCAGGTGGAGGATGGAACTAGGGGGAAGTGGGGAGGATCTGAAGCGGTGTTGGCTGCCATCTTCTCATCAGCATTTCCCAGTACTAGTTAACTTCGAGATACTGGAAATGTGTGTACCGTGAACTTAATTATTTCCATTTTTAGTGGAATGTTCATTTCTCATGATGAAGTCTTCCTGGCTTTTAGAATGAGGACTTGGACTCAATCTATTCCCTTCTACTTAAAAGAAGCTTTGAGCATTTGATTGAAAAGCCCAGGCTCATACTTTTCAAGAGTCTGCTTCACTGAAAGAAGGCACGTGCACACATATGGACTGCAGAGTTATGTGAAAAGCTGCAGCCGGGCGAGATGCACATCATGGCTTACATGTCTTTTCCTGCCCTGCCCCAAAGGCCTGGCCAGCCGCGCTCCTGGCTGCAGCCTGTTCTCTGCAGCTGCGCCTACCTGCAACACCACTCTCTCCCCTACCTTTGCCGATGGAGAAACAGTATCAGCCCATTCAAGAGTTTCTTTACACACAGTTGGAACACAAAGTGTGGGAATTAAGGGAACAAAGAAATAGATTTTTCTGGGTTTTTGACAAACTAACAACACAAAAAAACTTGTAATCATAATTGTCAAGCCTTAAATATTAGTGTGTGGTTGTGGTGGGAGATACAGAAAATTCCATTTTTCTCTCATTGGTAGGAGTGTGTATATACAAATGTAAAAATAAACTCTGTTGTAAATACTGTAAGTGTATGTATGCATAAATACAATTCATATACATAAGCAGCTGATATACTTTGTAGTAAAATGTGTAGGTATACAGGAGGACTGTGTGTGTGTACGTACGTGCGTGAGTGTGCATGTGTGTGTGTGAGCAGGATAGTCTCAGTTTATCTCAACACCAGGCATACACTGGCTAATGTATAATATGTACCGCTGAAGTCAGCTGGTCTGTATTTAGTACAGGAATTAAAGCTTTCATGCATGCATACATATTTTAGCTTGCAAATATATACAAGGACACAGAGCATATGCTGCATATATATTTTTCTGAATCTATAAAGAAAATAGTTCAATACTTCAAATTCCAAATTGCTGTTTCTTACATAGTGAGATGGTATCTGTCAAGCTGTTTTCTCTCTTTGCCCACCTTGGGTCCCCCCCCCCAAAGAAGCTGGCTAAGCAGGTCCCCCAGTATCCCTGATTACCATCAAAGCTTCATACTGAGAGAGAATCTGGGAGTTCTGAGGCAGCTAAAAGATTTGTTACATTCTCCATGGAAACTGCACTAACAAAAGCTTTACCGTCCACAACTCTACACGAAGAATTCCAAAGACTTACCAACTTCTACTCATGGGCAACAGAAAGAAAGCTCACTTGTGTTATAACTAAATCCTACTAGCCCAACAGCTGCAATTTTTCATTCACTCAATTAGCTAAAAGTTCTTTTTCAGGAGGTACTATTTACCCCCCACCACAAAACCCCAGCAAAACAAAACAAAAATCAAGAGTCTATAGAAGTTCCACAATGACACAAATTAGAAGTAACTGCCTTAAGGTTGTGTTAATAATGGAATAATGATGAACTGCGGCAAAGACAAAGGTGTCTTCTCTTTAAATAAATCAAGGACTTCATTTATTTTTAAATCTTATTTATGTTCCTGCAGGATGGTCCATTAGGAATAGAATGCTCTTCCTCATCATGCACAAGTTATATCCTTGTGATTTATTAGAGCTAAAAGGCAGAAGGCACCCCCCACCATTGTTTGGCCCATGTCAACTGAGCATTTAAACTCCATCTTTCCCTCATTTAGCAGCTGAGTTTTCATCATAGTACTTACAATGTTTAGACGTATTATTTATCTTACTTTGGTTAATGTGTAATACTCCCAGGAGAGAATAAACCGCCTTCCTCTTAAAAAGTTGAAAACATAGAAAAGAATCAGCAGTGGAAGAAGTATGAAAAGCAACACAGTATTGTGGTTAAGAAGATGGATTTTAAAGTTAGAGCACATTGATAAATTTTTGCTGCTATCACCTAACTCAAGAATGATTTGGGGAATCATTACTTAGTATCTTTGGGTCTCAATTTCCTCAGCCCTAAAACAAGGAAAAGAGAACATATTTGTATCACAGGGTTGTGGCAAAAATTTAATGAAAACTTGGGTGAAGCAGCACTTGTGAAATGACCATGAACTATCAGGTGATATAAATCACCTTTTCCAAAATACAACACAACCTAGGTACATACTAGTTCTTGTACCCTTCCTCCACTTACTAAATTCTAGAAAAGCATACATAATTTGAACATAACTAACAATCCTGCCCCACTTGATGGCATTCACAGCCCATTTAGACCACCATTCTGCCTCTCACAAATGCCTAAAGATGGCACTTCTCTCCTTCGGGCTATCACCTGCAAGAGACTAGCAAGATACACCAAATACATGAACACATATTTCCTGTGACTTAACTATGTCCTTGGGATAAGCTCTCTGTTTCTCTTCCTACAATGCCAAGTACACAGTAAGTTCTCAACAAGTGTTTGCTGAATTCAACTGTCTACCACTTAACAGAGGTGCACTCAGAATCTCCCTCTTAAAGAGCTCATACTCCAGTTTACCCATTCATTCCCCAATGTCTATAAAGTACTACAGTGAATCATTCTGACAATGTCCCCACAAGCAGGAGTTTAGGTTCCCTCAACTTAAATTTTTGAGAAGAGGTAACAAACACCACAATTTTCTTTCTGCTCAAAAACATTTACAGTATTTAGTAACTTCTTACCTCTTCCAAAGTTTAAGGCGTAAACTAATCACAGTATTTTTCTATTTCTTTTAAAACAAATTAAATTCAACCTTGCGTGATTGTTTTTGGAAAGCAGCATGATGTAGCGTAATGATTTGAAAATCTATTGAAAGTGATAGACCATTCAAGCAAAACAAAAAAACCTCATAACTAAACTTCAGACAAGTAAGGTGAATTGCTGGAGGACGGGATGGGGAGGCAAAGGACAGAACCTGGCCCCTTATGTTCTGCAACAGCCTCTGCAGTACCTCCCTCATACCTTGGGAAATGAAATTTGAAAATGTATACTGGAGTCTTGAATCCCAATTACTTGAATTCCAAATTGAGTTTGTTTCAGTTGGATAACCTTAGACAAAATATTTCTTTGGTGTAATTTTCCTTGTTAGTAAAACTTGTAGAGCTGCTTTGAGGATTATTAATTCATGCAGCAAATAATTACTGAGTACCTACCATTGACTACGTTCAGGTACTTTTTCATGGTACTGAGGGCACATCTAGGACTGAAACAGACCAAAATCTCTGTCCTCACAGAGCTTATGTTTTAAAATATAAACCATGAAACAATGCATACGTAAGCCCTAGGTGATAAATTGTAAGGAGATAAATAAAGCAAGAAAGTGTTAAGAAATACAGGTGGGTACAATTAGTAACATTTATAAATGGGTGGTCCAGGAGGGCCTCTCTGAGAGGTAACAGTGAGTCAGGACTGAAAGGATGGAAGGGAACAAGCCACATGGATCTGAGAAAAGACTTAAGGGCAGTTCTTGATTAGTAACATACATTCAATAAATGATGCCAATTATTATCATAGTCAATATAATATAAACAAGGAAAGCATAAAACTAGGATTAAAAATTCTGCCTCTGCCACTTTATGAGTTCTCTGAAGCCTTGAACCTCTCTGAGATATGGTTTTCTCATGGAACATGGGATAATAATACGTGCACTTTTTACAATGTCATTAAGAGGATGAAAATGAGAAAATATACATGGGAACATTAAGGAAAGACAGAAAGAACCACATAAATATCACAACTATTGCATCCCCTCTCGTACTATTTTTCCAGAATGACAGCCCACCATTCCTTCTTATTAACAAGGCATCCAGATTTTCGATAGTTAGCCCAGGAAGAGGGTAAAAAAGTAACTTCTTTTTTGGAGAGTCAGACCAAGAACAGTAAGAGCTGAAACAGACCTAGATTGATTTCCAATCAAGGAAACCTAAACACTAACCAGCTCAACTTGCTGGGGCTCTGGTTTGAGAGAACAGTCATCTGTTTGCTCTGCTCCTCGGTTGATTCATTATAAATTCCCCATCCGGGTGGCTTCAATACACCTCAATATTTCTTTTGCCTTCCTCCAGATTTAGTGCTTTTTGTTCACTCATTCAACAAACATTTAATAAATACTTACAATAAACACAGAGTCAAGTATAGATTTGGGTGAGGGGGTGAACTAAACCAGGACTCTGCCTAAACAAATCCCCTGTGGAAAGGTGGGGGAAAGACTGGGGGCAAGGAAAGCAGGGAACCCATACTGCCTCCAGGATTCCTCTAGTCTGAACAAGTCTGAGCCTTCAACATATTTCACTAGGTAACTGTAAACAAAATGAGAGCCTTCAGGCTACCACCACACTAGATTACACTTGGCAAGGCAACTTCGAAACAAACCTAGATTCTGGAAATATAAATGCTGAGGGGCAAGAGTATCTCCAATCATTGTTTTTTTTTTTTAATCCCAGCGAATATTTACTAAATGCCTACCTAGTACCAGGCACGGGGAACCAGAATTCAAAGATTCCCAAGTGTTCAGCCCTTCGATACCTCCTCTTCTTGCCTAACCATTGTCCCTTTTCTCCCTTGGTCCAGTGCATAGTTCAACAACATAACCAAACTTTTCTGCAGTGGAGAGTTTCTGGGAGCAGGAATAAACACGTAATACAAATGCAAAGCCAACACAGCTCCCATGCCCAGTCTCACAATTCTCAACTAGCATGGCTTTTATTTACAGCTCCCACTTGCCCTTCCTGAGGTCTTTCTGTGGTCATTCTCTCTTGGAAACTCTCCTTCTAAAGTTTACACATTTTTCCTTCTGGGTCTTACCTAAGAGGATTAAACAGCAAACAAAGACTAGCAAATCTCCTCCCCAGTATACTCTACAGCCACACTCTACCATCCTTTTGTATTCTGAAAGCACAACACAAAATACTGAAAGCCTACTCTGAACCAACCACATAATCTTTTAAACGATCTTGCAAGATAGACTGTTATCCCCATTTTACAGATAAAATTGGTGTAGACACTGAAAAAGTTAAATAGCATGCCAAAAAAGCAAACAAAATAATAAACAATAGAGTCCTGCTTGGAGCTCAAGTTTTTCAAATTGAAAGATGAAGTTCTTTACTTCTCCATTCTGAGTTACAAAAGGGCTGTCCAAAAAAAAAAAAAAAAAAAAAAATGAAGAAAAAAAAAAAAGAGAGAGAGAGAGAGACAGGGAAAAAAAGAAAAGTTTTCTAGCTTTTCTGATCTTGTACCTATGGTCTCTGATATTCCTTCCAGCTTTAAAATTCTTAAAGATCATGCTAGTTAGGACTGGTTATTTACATTTTAGCATATAAAGTGTTTTCTCTTTAAAATTGATTCTCTATGCATAATCTCTTTGAAGAAAGAGCTCTTTTATGTTTGTAGGCCACATGTAAATTGCTCTGCTACAGAGTGTCTTTCTTGTCCTATGAAGAAAAGGATATAATTTTGTGTAAAATCCGTATCTTGCTTTTCAGATGGATCCTAATCTACTGCTTTGAACAAACTGGTCCAAATTCCTCATGACTGGGGCCTTGAGTTCATATTCATATAAAATAATAATCTGGAGTATTAGCACCTGCTCAGTATCAATTTCTTTTAAAACCAATATGCTTCTCCTTTACTATGTCCCAGTAAATGGTATTTGGTGAAATGAAACCTTAAACTTTAGATCTTTCAGGCAGAACTGTCAGTATCAAATAATAATTCATAAAAGTAATTAAGAAAAATCAGACTTGCAACAGAATGCTGGAGTGTTTTGAAATACCTTTGGAGGCAGAAAAAATTCTTAGATCATATATGAGGTAAAATGCGTCTAGGGATAAAAAAAACTGAGCTAAGATTTGAACTGTTGACAAAAAGACAAATCAGCAGTTTATGTCCAAGTTAACTGTCTACTAAAACAAAAAACAAACAAAATCAACACTCTTTCATAGGAATATAACAGAGTCCAGAGTTTATCATAATCTCTAGGATACAAACAAAATTTTCTGACATGTAAAAAAAAAAAAAAAAAAAAGCAAAGTATAACCAATTCTCAAGAAAAAGAGACAATCACAGAGATTAACTTCAAACATTTGCAGATGTTAGAATCAGCAGAAGGGATTCTAAAGAACTACTATAACTATGCTCAAGGATTCAAAGGAAAATATGCTTGCAGTGAATGAAAGGAGAAAAATCTTAGTAAAAAAAAAAAAGAGTCTATTAAAAAGAAACAAATGTAAATCCTAGAGCTTAAAAATACAACACTTGAAAATTTTAAATTACACCTGGAGAGGTCAACAGCAGAATGGAGATAATAGAAGTGAAGTTAAAAATCAAAAAAAAATTACCTGATCTGAAGGTCAGAGGGAGAAAAATTAAGAGAAAAAGTCAAGACAAGGAGATATCTTGGGAAATTGTAGTAAAATATCAAGGTTCAGCATATGTATAGAGTCCCAGAAAGACAGCTCAGAATGTAGTGGAAAAAACCATTTGAAGAAATAATGGGCAGAAGTCTGCAAATGTGATGAAAGACATAAATTTACAAATTCAGAAAGCTCAATAAGAAACAAGCAGGATAAATATGAAGACTTCTATGTTTTCATAGACATCTGTAGTCAAATTGCAGCAAACCAAAGATACAGAGAAAAATCTTGAAAGCAGCTATAGGGTGGAGGCGGGGGGATGACAACGCATACAGAGTAATAAAAATGTTCACTGACTTCTCAACAGAAACCATGGAGTCCCACTGCATTAAAGTACTAAAAGATAAAAAACTGTCTCAAGCAGAAACATCTTTTAAGAGAAAATAGAGACATTTTCTGGATACAAAATATCATGAAAAACTAATAGAATTTGTCACCAGGAAGTCTGTACTATAAGCAAATATTAAAGAAATTCTTTAGACTCAATAGCAGTTTTAACCTTACCAAAAAATTAAGAGCATTGGAAATGCTAAGTATATTAGATTTTTCTTTTCTTTCCTTTATTTATTAAATTCATATGACAGTTTAAAGCCAAAGAAATAACACTCTCTTGTGCAGTTTGTAATATTTGTAGATGTAATAGATATGATGGCTGTAGCATAAATGATAGTAGTGGGAAAAACAAACCTATAAGTTTGTGAAGGTTCTAGATTCTACATGAGGAGATAGAATAGTAACTTTAAATAGACTATAACAAGTTAAGGATGTACACTGTAATTTCTAAAGTATACACTTAAAACATGTAAAGAAATACAGCTAAAAAGGTAAAATTCAAAAATCCAAAGTGGGGAAAGGAGGTACTAATAAAAAAGGAGGGAGGGGGAATGGAAAACAAATAATAAAATGGTTGACCCAAATCCAACAATCAAACTAAATATTAATTGATGAAATAGTCTCAATTAAAAGACAGAAATCATCAGAATAGCAAATAAATACGTACACACATACAGAAACAAAAACAAAAACTCCAAAACAAAAACCAACACAAAACCCCTCAACTGTATTCTGGCTACAAGATACACACTTTTAGCAACAGAGACATCGAAAGTAAATGCTGTGAGAAGAAACACCATGCAAAAATAGTAAGATATAAAGGCTGGAGTGACTATGTTAATATCAGGTAAAATAGACTTCAAGGAAAGAGCATGATCACCAGAGATGAAGAATGACACTTCAAAATGTTACAATTAATAACTCATTAGGAAGACCTAACAATCTTAAATGCATATGTCCCCAGTAGTAAAGCCTCAAAATACATGAGGTAAAAATGCACAAAATTAAAGGGGAAAATGTACAATTCATTATACATGAAGGTATTAATAGTCTTCTCAGCAAATGATAAAATTAGACAAAATAAAAATTAGCCCCAAAATAAATTATCTGAAATATCAACCAGCTTAACCTCATGGGTATATAAAGAACATATCAACCAACAACTGCATAACACACATTCTCTACAAGTTCACATGGTATATTCACCAAGACAGATCATATATGGGTCATAAAATCGTACTTTCAATAAATTAAGAAGGATTGAAATCATACAGTGTATGTTCTCTGACTACAATGGAATTAAATCAGAAATCATTAACCATAAGATACCTAAGACCCCAAATGTTTTACAAGTTGGACAAGGTACTTCAAAGTCATCCATGGGTCAAAGATAAAATCACAAGGGAAATCAGGAAATATTTAAAAACTGAATGATAATAAAAATACATCATGTCCAACTTTGTGAGGTATAACTAAAGCCATGCTTAGAGGAAAGCTGTTAGCTTGAAATTTTTCTATTTGAAAGACAGAGGTAAAATCCAATGACCTAGAGTTCCAATTTAAGAAGAAAAAGAGCAAAATTAACCTAAAATACAAGGAAAGAAATAACAAAGAGCAAAAGTCCGTGAAAAAGGAAACAAGAAAAAAAAAGAAGAAAGCCAAGTTTGAGTTTAAAAAAATTGCTTATTATTAATTTCCTTTCCCATTTATTCTCACTTTCTCTGTTGCCTAGTTTATCCATTATACTGAGCTTTCTCAAAGAACCAGCATTTCATTGTATTGATTGTTCTCTACTATCCTTCTAAAAATATTAAAAGGTTAATAAAATTATTAATACCTTTATGCCAATAAATGTGACAACTTAGATGAAAGGGACAAATTTCTAGGGGGAAAATTAATTTATCAAAACAGACAGAAAATCTGAAGGAGAAAAAAGGAAAGGAAAGGAAAAAAAAAGAAAAATCAAAATCCCCAGAAAACCCCCAAAACCATAGCGATTAAAGAAATGGGATGATCAAAATCCTGCCCACAAAGAAAACTCCAGGACCAGATGGTGCTGCTCTGGAGAATTCTACCAAACATTGAAGGAAGGTCTAATATCTTACTTTCCTCCAGAAAGTAAAGAAGTAGGGAATATTTCCCAACTAATTTTGTAAAGCCAGTACTCTAAAACCAAAAAGTGATAAGTGATAAAGAAAAAAGAAAAAATAAAGGAAAAGCAGGAGTTTGGAAGGGCAGTGTGGGCTGCAGTTATAACTATGGTGGTTACCTCTTTCCGAACACGATATTTGAGGAAAGATTTGAAGGAAGCAAGGGCCATGGGGATACATGTTAGAACAGAATGAGTACAAAGGCCCTAAGGCAGGAATGTGCCAAGAAACAGCAAGGAGGCAACTGCAGCATTCTGAAGGTCAATGTTTGGAAAGTTTATGAAGGGAGACAGAAGGGATTAACCGTTAAGTACAATGTTAGTGAAATACAATGAGGACCCTCAATGGGAGAACTGGTGAGTATAGACACCTCTTGCGATGAACTGTGCCTCAAAGGGGAAGAAAGAAACAGGACAGTAGTTGGAGGGGAAGGTGGGGTCAAGGGAAGGGCTTTTAATTTGTGTGTTTAAGATAGAACAGCATGTTTCCATGCTGAAGGACGTGATCCTGACAAACGAAAATGCATCCCCTTGCAGAGAGGGGGAGACCATTGGAGGAACGCCCTTGGCCCAAGTCAGGTACGTCTCCTCTCTAGGTACCCAGTTCTCCTACCAACCCGCCCATCGCAAAAGAGTTCCAACGTCTTCTAAAATCAGCCTCTGCCAACAATCAGTAGTGTATGAAACACTGAATTAACTATGACAATATTCTCGCCATTTCATTGAATAAATGGTTAACATAGATCACTAGAGCACTTGAGAAAAATGAGAGCAAACTCTTGCAACGTGGCCAAGGTAGCTGATTCCTTTGGTCATCCAATCGAGGCCCCAAGAAGCTTTTTCTCCTTTTGTTTTTCCTTCACTGCTTTGTGTTTTATAGATCATACTTTGCTATCTCCTGGGGCACCTGATCAAAAATTTATGTTTCTTGATGCAGGTTCAATTCAGATAATGCCCTTATGTGATCACACAACTTAATTTCTTAAAGTATTAAAAAATGAAGCCTATGGGAGGTGCTCCACACAAGAATGTGTGCATGGGATTTTTTATTTTCCCAAGGCTGTTGTCATAGTTTTTCTTGGCAGCAAAGCTACAATATACTGAACTAATTAAAGATTTAAAACACATTGTTAGGCAATTTAGAACCATACTCTGAAGGTTAATTTAAAAGAAATAATGAGGAAAAGGTCTATACAAGGATAAGTCTATACCATAGAGAGTTTTGTGGCAAGAGTCAAAAATCACAAAATGTTTTTTTATTAGTTTTAATTACTTTGCTCCTCTAACCAGAAGGATATTAACATATTAGATTTACTGCCAAATTATATAGTATACATAAGTTAGATCCAACTCTGAATAAGATTTGATTAGTAAAAGGAAAGGGCAAGAACCCAAGGGTTCTAGTTTTCATTACCCCAAAGGAGAAATGATGGATAGAAAACACAAATCAGTATTCCAGATACTACGAAATACACAAAAACACACATAAAGAAACGGTTCCCTTCCAGCTAAAGACTGTGAGCTATAATTAAGACGACATAGGTCAATATTCTCCTTTGAATAACTAATCTGTTTTTGGTTTATCAAACAAATTTTACAAGCAGTTGTAATTGCTCCTATAATTGTTAAGAGGCTAGTATCCTGGATGAAAGTGGAAACGACCTCTAGGGGCACTGAGTCCCCCGAACAGGTCAGAGCCAGAGATCTGGGAAATAAGCCAGTGCGAGACCCTGATGTCACCCTATGAATTGGATATCATCTGGAGATCTTGAGCATCCACTTCGATGACAGCACAGATCACCAAAGCTGAGAGATAAACCTCAGGGCTTGGCCAAGATGGGAAATCTGATAGGAGACACTGCATAAAATTGGAACCCAAAGAGCTATGCTCTCAGTATAACAGGAGAATACAGAGGAGACAGCCAGAAAACTAGAAAGACTCTACAGATAATTGGAAATTTTAGAAGATAGTTTTAAACAACTTATAGATCAAAGAAGAAATGACAATGAGAATTGGAATACACCTAAAACTAAACAATAAAAATAACATATATCATAGGTAGCCACTATTACCATACTGGCACAATACTCTTCCAGAGTTCAGTGCAGCAGGACACAGAAAAGAAATAAAATGTCTAAGAATGAGAATGAGGGAATCAAATTTAATTGGCATATATGATTATCTACATAGACAACCAAAGGAAACTACAGGTAAGTTATTAGAACTAATATGATAGCTTAAGAAGATAACTGGATGTGAAATAAATATGTAAAACTCAATTGCAACAGAAAAATATAAATTTTAATTATATTATAATATAAACAAAAAAAATCTAGAAACAAATCCCACATGCACGAATATTCAAGTCTTTTGTGAACAAAATTCTAAAACTATGCTAAAAGACATTGCAGAATTTCTAAGTAAATGAAGAAATATATCACATTAATAAAGATACCCTCCCAAATTGATCGACAGATTTATTATAATGCCAATTAAAATCCCAATAGGGTTTTCAATTGGACAAGCTAATTCTAAAATTCACACATAAGAACAAACGGTCCAAAATTCTTACATAACAGCAAAGAGCAACAGATGCTCTCAAGAAAATAAAGGGGATGGTGCTACCCTTCTAAATATATACTGCTGGCACCACGAAAGATACATCAACGGAACCAAACGAAACTCACACATACGTGGGAAATTGACTAATGATGGAAAACAGATTTAAAAAAGACAAACTGTTCAATAGATGGTGCAAGAACACTTGGAAATGAATATGCGACAGGGGCAAAGTAGCTGAGAGAAAGCAGCAAGGTACATGAATACCTACTTCACATCCAATACCAAAATCAACATTAATTTCTTCAATGAGAAAGGCAAAAGTTTTACAAGACAGTATAGGAGAACATCGTTATATCTTTGGGTCAGAAAAGAGTTTAACAATGCAAAATAATCAGAACAAAAGGGCAAAGTGCTGTCTAAAAAAACTAACTCTGTTAAAATCAAAACTTCAATTTCTAAAGTGATGATGTCATAAAGAAAATGAAAAGAAGCCACACATTGGGAGAACACATTTATGAAACATAAACCTACAGAGGAATCTAAAATGGTAACCACTGGCCATATGTGGCTATTTTAATTAAAATTAGTTAAAATTAAATAAAATTTAAAATCTAATTACTCAATAGCCCTGGCTTCATTTCAAATGCTCAGTGGCCACATGTGGCTCACGGCTGCTTGATTAGTGCCAACCGGAATGGAACATCTCCATTATCACAGGAAGCTCTCTTGGACAGAGCTCATCAAGAACATGCACTGAATATTTAAACTTCTCATATAAACAGACAACCCAGTTTAAAAAATGGACAAAAGATGTTAGCGGATATTTGACATCAACAACAAAACACACACATACACACAAAATGTACCATAAATATGTACAAAGTCATTTCAACCTCATTAGTAATCAGAGAAAAACAAATTCATTAGATACAATTTCAGGCACCCCATTAGCAAAAGATTACAACTCAGCAATACCAAGTACTGAAGATGGTCCAGAGCAGCACATTTCTACACTGTCTGTAGGAAAGTAACCCATGGCAACCACTGTGGAAGCAGTTTGGCATTGTCTAGTCACGTTGAACACTCTGATACCCAGTAATTCTACTCTAGAGAGGGATTTCTAACCTGAGGTCAACAGTCCCTCTCCCCATCTAAGCTAAATAATGAATTGAGGGATATTGATATATATGCGTATATATGCATATATACATATATGTATCTCTCAAATACACACACACACACACAAGCAAAGGAATGGCTAACAAAAAACCAGGATAGAATTCTTTCTGGGCGAGGGAGGGAGATACCACCTGGGACGGTCAAAATAGGGCTTTCTAAGTACTGTAATGCTGTATTTCTTTAGATGGGTAGTAGGCTGAGATGCTCATTTTAATACAGAATTTCTTCATTCTGCTCTTTACATGTTTGATGTGTTCCATAATTTAAAAAAAGCCAGCTTACTTACTTATTAGCTAGGACCCTTGATCTTTCGGAACTTGGTTAGTAATAGTAACTCCCCCGACCTTACAGAGTTATTCTGAAGTTTCAGGGAGATAACGTATGAAAGTGTGAGCGACTGTGATGGGGGCTGTTTTCTAGAAGAGGGAACAGAAGAAGTAAGCACTGCCCTAAAGATTTCATCCTGGGTACCGTCCAGGATCACAGGGCCCAGAGGTCCTGGGCAGTTATTAATCAAGTCGAGAAGACGAGGAGACACCAGGAGTCTCTGTTTTCTCACTTTAGAAGGGGGATAACTCCTGTCCAATTCAAGTCACAAGAGTACCATGATACTGAAGTGAGAGCAGAATATCCTGTAAATATGCAAATACAAACTTTTATAAATGATAGCGGAATGATAACTTATCTCCAAATACTGGATGCAAAAAAAGCATAAGATCTAGTTTGTTCAGGCTTCTTCCAGAGGACAGACTCAATAGACTAGAGAAAAGTTAAAAGTAACTTGTGGGTCAGGAGAAAAGAGGACTTTTTGCCAATTAAAGAGGAGATGTAGAAATGACAAGGTGGTGATTCTCCTTCATTTCACTTAATTCAGCTAAAGACAGTTCAGCAAACTCCTGTTTTGTATGAAAATATCAGCTAAAAAAATAAACTCCATTGAAATAAAAACACAGGTAATAGAACTTAGTGTCAAACTTATTTTTGAAACTCTCTCTCTTATTAGCCATGAGACTACAGCTGACTTATTCTACCTTTTGGAGTTTCATTTAACTCATCTGTAATAAGGACAGTGTCTTTCCTTCAAGGTTACATGGAAAAATCAATGTAATAATATATTGAAATCACCAGTGTTCTGTAAGTGCTCCATCAGCTGCTGTAATTTTTAAAAATTGTCATGGAAGGCTTCCAGACTTGTTCGCAGCGAGATAAGTAAAGCAATGACATCAGATCAAGAAAACAAAACAACTTTCATGTTTAAAGAGAGCCGAAGGAACAACTTGTATCTGTTACTTCAAGGAAAGTGGCAAACTGATACCCCTGGATCAGCTTCTTTAAAGTGTTATCAAATGGCCTTTGGTCTCCCAAAAAGTTTTCTTGAGTGTGCTTTGTGTAGAAACCTTCCCCTATAAAAAAACCCTTTTAAATTCCATGACCCTAAAGCACTTTCCACTTTGCTAGAATAAAAATAAGATGGGAATTATGAAGATAAGACTTGATACAGCAAACCACATTCACTACAATTTCAGGTCACTTATTTTTAAAAATATCTAAAGCTAAGAAAAAGGGTACCTACATAATGGCTGTGTCCTCTAAATTTAACCTGCAGAAACCAATAAAAAATCTTTAATGTCTATAAACAGGAAATGCTGAACTTCAAGAAACCACAGTAATTTATTATAAATAAATAACTATCCTATAAATAACTTCACTTCAATGACAGTTGCAAAACTTTTCCCTCTTGTATAGCACTTCTGAAGTTCCTATCAAGTCAAGCTGTTTTCCATGAATAAAATAAAGGCGGCAAACCTCAGAAAGTTTCGATTATTATGTATTTTCCTATAGTTATCTTCCTATTCTGTGGAAGCACTCTGCTACATTCCGGTTTTAAGCTTGGGCTGTTTTTTACTTAAGTTTCCAACCTAGCTTCAAATTACCAGTTGACAGTCACACAGTGTAATGAAGTTGGTGGATTTGCTGAAATTAAAACCCAGAATCCTCTTTACCACTCTTCTTTTCAAGCACAGATGCATTATTTATGACCAAGGTCACCCACACTATGTTTTAATTTAGGAAGCAGTCAGTCCATCTGAAGCCAGCTATAAATAAAGCAAATAGAATCTGGCCTCAGAACTTCTTGACCCCACAGAGCATTAAAAGGAGATGGGAGGAAAGAGGCAGTGGAAGAATACAAGAAGAGGAAAGAAAAGTAAAGAACAAAAGCAACCAACATCCACTCAGCTGCTTCTAGGCCAGAATCTTCCACCAAAGGATTTCCCTTACTCTCAGTTATTCTGACATTACTTCATTTAATTCTCACAACCCCATCAGGCAGATATTATGTTCACCTGATTTAGCTCAGAGGCTAACGTGTAGTTTACACTATAGCTCAAAAGGCTAAAATTGCTTACTGGGAGCCATGGAGTAGGCAGGAAAGCCAGAATTTGACCCGGGGTTTGTCCGAGTCCAAAGCCTGGGCACTTTTTCCTATGTCAGATGAAATAATTTTTAATATTTTAAAATGTGAGTAATTTAGGAATTTCCAAAACAATAAAAAGGAAACATAGTATTTTCCAAGTATAACACAAATAGCAGAAAACCATCCATATATAACCATAACTTCAACTGCTTATAAGTACTTGAAGTAGGAGGTTGTCACCATCTTGCTTAAGATGTACATGAAATCATATATAAAGAACCACAGACAACCTCATGCAGAGACTGGGAAAAGTAATGAAGCCACGTCCAAAAGCAAGACACATAATGTCAAGCACTAAGTAGCCTCTTACCTGCTGTACCTCACTTTCTCCGTTAGAGATTTTCTCAGTGTAAACAAAGGAGTTGAATATCCGCTGCAAGGAAAAGAAAACGAACATTAGCTTTTCTAAATAAGACAGCCATTTTCTATATGAATGTGTGTGTGTGTGTGTGTGTGTGAATAATCTGTTTACAACACAAATAGAGTCAAGCAGAAAAATTTAATCAAGAGTTATTTTACACAGAGAAATCCAAATATCAGCCAAAGTCAATCAAACATATGTAAGCAATACCCAGGCACTTCTGTAGTGAAATAAACCAGATGTTACACTGTATTTTTCATTTTCAAAAATACATTTAATTATAGATTTCCGGAGCCCATGCCATTTTATCCGACTGGTATAATCTGACAAAGTTGTGTTTCTCATTTAAATCCTGCACTCCGTGAATGCCCTAATTGTTTACAGACACTACCATCTAATGTAATAAAGCTCTTTCAAAAGGATTCTTTCCATATTCTCTCATGTCCCTGTCCAACTGGTACCTACCCAATATTATCTATCACCTCCAATACCCGAGCACCCTCTTGAAAGAGTAATGTAGTAGGGCTTGCCAAGTATGTGTGGCCTTTAGAGAGGATCTAGTTCTTACGTGCCAGGAAGTGTGACAGCCGCGCCAAGACACCAGCCCAGACTGCGGCACACAAGCACACACATCCTCCCACTGGTCTCTGCCTGGCTAGCACCCACTCCTGCAGACACTGCCTCCATTTACAACATCTCTGCAGACTTACGACTTTACCAAACCTACTAATACCGGCCAATCACAAGAGGTTAACATATAACAAACTAAAAAAAATGAGAATCCAAGAAATGTATTGTTAGAAGCTTAAAAAAAAAAAAAAAAAAAACCCAGCAGCCTCATCATTTATCCTAAAACTTTAAAGATAGCTCTGGAACTCTCTCCAGATGAGTAAGGAGTCAAGACTTGGAGATGTCAGCCAAAATTTCCCTTTTTCATTTCTATCCTACTGCCAAAGGTTTGTCAGCATCTGGGACAGCTTCCCAGACAGCCTAACAAACCTGCACGGCTGTGGTGAGGAAGACAAGCACCAAGTTCATCAAGTGCTGTGCAAATGAAGGAAGATCAAGGCGCTGGCGCTGGGGGAGGACAGAGCAGGGAGGGAGGGGGAAAGGAAGCAAACATACTTGGGAAGGATTGAGATGGAATTAGTCTGGCAAATTTTAATTATGAATGGTTGTAATTTCTCAATGCAGCGCTCATTCATTCAACAGGTGTTTATTGTCCTTTACTTTCCTAAAAATGACTCTGCTGACAGGAAAGGTGTAGACTGTAATGGTGATAATGATATTGGCTACTATTTATTAAATGCTTACTGTGGGGCAAACACTAGATGTTACATCTGTATGCTTATTTAACTCTCATAAAGTACCTTTGTGATGGGCACTATTATCTCCATTACACAGGTGCGGAAACAGAAGCATATTTTATTGAGTGCCTAATGCAACGCACATTGTACCTCAGCACATACCTTATTTAATCTTCATAAGAAAATTACTGCAGCTCCAAAGATGAAAAACTAAGACCCTGGGAAATTAAATAACTTACCCAAAGTCACCTGGCAAGGTTGGAATTTGAACCTAGGCAGTGTGATACTAGTTATGGCGCTACTAACCCCACTGTCTCCTAAGCCTTTATTACATGGTTGCTTGACGCATATGAGAAACATTCCTGTTAGGAGCTAACACCCAAACATCATGCAGATCAACAAAACCTTAAGTGTAATTCCAAAATTCAAAAGGCTCTGAAAAAGCAAAAGTTTTGCATAACACATTACTAGCAAAATGACATGACCTGAGCTTACTGGCAGTACATCCTAACTTGAACTGATGGGTATTTATAGTTGACCTGCTCGAATAAATAGTTTGGTGCTACCACCAAGCAGTTTTTGCCCCTCTCCTTCTCCCCATGGGGAACGGTGTTAGTGAAAGGCCAGCAGAACCTAGACAAGTAACTCACAACTGAACAAGTCAGCCAGTCACGTCTGGTCCAAGGTTAAAAGTTCAGGCTTAGTTGTGCGCATGAGATTTCAAGGTACAGAGTGAGTTTCCATTATGCGCTAGGTTAACGGACAGTTGCAATCTTTCTTAAAATGCAGGGACTGCTAAACCCAGCTCTCAAAGGCTTATTATTATTAGGCTTAGTGCTTTCTTAGTTTACAATTTCACATAAATGATCACATTTGATCCCCACAACAGCCCTGTGTGGGAGGCAGTGATCTGAAACCAATCTTACAGATTAAAAACTACGGCTCAGAAGTCAGAAAATGTATCACAGGTGAAAAATTCAAGTGTTGAGGTCTAAATTTAGGGCTTGAGTTAAAAACAGGCATTGCTTCTAGCAAAGCTATTAAATTTACTCATCTCACCTTTTTGTTCAGGATAATCTTGGACTCCTAATACCAACTATAGGGGGAAAAAATGAGAACTTGGGGGGCTTCTTTCTATCCATTTTAAGCAAGATATAACATGCTCGTATGATTTTATATACACACACACACATATATACACAAAGTTATATATATATATATATGAGACCAACATTAGGAGTATAAGTGTCCTAGACAAAGATTTAATCTTTTATTACTTTCTATCACTACTTAAAACTGTGAAAGGAATAGAATACAGAGTTTTCTGGGGATTTTTTTTCATTTGAGTCAGGAATTCCAAATGACATACGGAGCTGACATTTTGGTGACCTCAAGAGTTTCTTAGTTGTTAAAGGACGTGAAAAATAGACATGGGAAAAAGTCTTCCTACAACATGGACAAGAAGAGCAATCCCTTCAGTAACAGGGGGTGTGGGTAGGTGGGCATTCCACATTCTATTTCCAACTTGTCGCTTTCCCTTATTCCAGGTCCCTGAAGGACCATAGGAATTCCAGAAATTTGAACTGTTAATGTGAGCACAACCTCTCAAGTAACTCTCCTCAGTGTACAAATCCCTGGAAGTAAAGGCAAAGATACTGCTCGTCCTTGCCCATCAGTCGTCTTTCTCATTCTCATCAAATACTAGAAGTAAAAATACATACGCTTTATTGTACAGTGAAAAGGTCGTTAAAATGGGTGACGGGTTTTAACAGGTTATTTTAAGGAGAAATAGCTTATTGAATCCTCTTTCTCAGGTATATTTATTTTCATAATCGAAAGACCACCACAACAAGATGACTTGCTTATTCTTACACCCAGGACAACTGAGTACTCTGATCTAAAAACAAAACTGACCTTTCCCTCATTAAAACACACACTTTGGGAAACTGGCAGTTATCTTCCAAAGTTAATTATACGCATATCCTATGACCCAGCAGTTCCCCATCCTTGGTGTATGTACCTTGCAGAAATATGTTCATGTTTATCAAAAGAAAAGCTTAAGAATGTTCATAGCAGCACAAGTCATAAGAGAGAGCCCCAACCTGGAAACTATCCAAATGCCTATCAGCAAGAGAAGAGACAAATTGCGTGTACTCACACAGTGGAATATTCAGGCGAGATGAGAAATGAACACACAATCGCAACACGCATCAACGTGATGACTCTCACAAACATAATACTGAGTGAAAGAAGCCAGACCCTAGAACACAATATAATTCCACTTATTTCAAGTTCAAAAACAGGCAAAACTAATCTAGCCTGGCCTGTTAGACGCCAGGATAGTGGTTACCTTTTGTGGGAGAGTGAACAGAAACGGGCATGAAGCCCGCTTCGGGGTGCTGAAATGCTGTTTCTTAATCTGGGTCCTGGTTGCAGGGACGTGTTCACTTTTGTGAGAATTCATCAAGCTGTACACTTAAGACTGTGCACTTTGCTGTATGTACACTATACTTCAATAAATTTACTTGAAGCTTACATTCTAGGCAGTCTCTTTAAAATACACCCTTGTCAAATGTTTTCATATATTTTTAAATGATTTATGGATTCTTTAAAAGGACAAGAATCTATACAATTATAAATTCTAATATGGGCTATTTTAAATTCTGAAAAATCTACACCCCAGTCTGCAATCCAGATGAAATTGGCCTGTACCAATGCCGAGAGCCACCTAGAAATTCACGGATAAGGTCTCTGGAGCCTTCCCTGAGGCTACATATTAATTGCTCCCTTATATTCTAAGTGCCTAACATGACTTAGTTCTTCAGCTTCCCATCCAATGGTACTGTACTAACCTGAATTTTCAGCAGGAAAAAAGGAGACTTGATCTGACTCTCATCCAACCTGCATGCTCTAAACTTACATAACACAATTTAATCAAATCTCTTTGCATATTCTGCTGTTTTATTCCCTAAGCACAGCTTTCCCCCTCCTCCACCAAAGAGAAGTTTCAACCCAAATTAAGTTGGAAATTAAAGAGTCATGTAACACTGGAATATAGTTCCCCCTGCCTCTCATGTAAGAGCAGAAAAAAGCCATCCTGCTGTGTGTGTGTGTGTGTGTGTGTGTGTGTGTGTGTGTGTGTGTGTGTGTGTGTGCGCGCGCGCATGCGCGCATGCATGCACGCATGTAGCCTACTTTTTCCCACCTCTTAAAGGCTGCACCTTAATCCTACTCAGGTCCTCACTTCACCGACCCACTCACCCTACTGGCAATATTTCCCTCCTGAATCTCTCTATTTAATTGAACCTGCTTAGCAGATGGCAAGAGAATTCCACTTCACTGGAACAGGAACAATTGCATGAGTGTTTAATAAGATGGTCAGTCCAGACAGTTGGCCCCACCTTCACTCCTCTAACAGCTCTGCCAAATTTTAACTAGATATTTAAATGAATGGTACAGCACAATACCACAGCGAAGAAATAAATACCTCTACAACCCTAATGAGATTCTGCTGGTATTCCTCCCTGATCTTTGCAGGAAAATGCAGGACTGAATTTTTATTCAAAAGCTTATTCTCTTGATGTTTACAGGTCTCTGTCCCAAGCCAATTTGGCTGACAGTTCACTAATAGCTTCACTGAGCTCCGGATCTCTTCCTACGATTCCAAGAATCGTGGCCAAAGGGGAGGAAAGTATAGATCACCACTGTTATCTCAACATGATGATGATCAACAATGACCATTAAAAGAGAAAGCGCTGCCATTAAAATAAACTCCAACAATCACCGGACAGGGAATTAATGGCACTGGACAGGGAAGTAAGTGTTTCAGGAAAGAAAATACATGCTTGACTTCATTCTCCCCTAAGTATATGCCATGAATAAACTTTTACTAGGTTTTAAGGGACCACTCCTGCCCAGATTAGACATTGTCTTATTTAACCTCAAGCTATTAAACATATGGAATCTAGAAAAATGATGCTCTTTAAGGAGGCTTATCATTCTGAGGTCACAAATCTGGCACTGTAAATCTCCATCATTTAAAAAAAAAATCTCTAACTCATTCATTCCGGATATGGGTAGCTCAGGAAAATAGTTTACCATGAATATTGAAAAGGTTACCTCTAAAAGTAAAAATCAACAATAACCTGAATATCCAACAATAGGGGACTGATTAATTACTCTTCATCCAACCAAAAATATATTATGCAGCTAGTAAGTGTTTACAATGATTTGTTATTGTTAATATTTTAATTTAAAAGAGCATTTAAATACACAAAGTTTGTTCTAATTATGTGTGTGTATGTGGAGGGGTACATTATACATAACAGTGTTACTGTGTTACCGTGTATATTAACAAGGGCCAGAATGAATTCAGGTGCTTTGCAACACATTATCTCACTTAACACAACATCTTTTCATAAGTTACTATGTCATCATTTTACAGATGAGAAAACAGGTTCTGAGTTTAGTTTGCTCAAGTATAGGCTATTGTAAGAACGTAGCCAAGTCTGAATGCAAAATGTGCCTTACTCCAAAGTTTGTCTCATCCTCTATGTAAAAATCATACTAAGAGAAAACTTAGGTAAAATCTAGAAAGTGACCAAAATAGTAATAGGGCTTACCTGTGACTAATGACTCCAGAACATATATTCTTTCCCCCATTCCCCCTAATCTCAAAATAGAGCATGTATTTCCTATATGATGGATAATGATATTTTGCAGAGTTGTCACACACACAAAAAGGGACAGACATTCAGAGTTACAACTAAACTTTACAAACAACCGTTTGCACTAGATCATCACCCTAAGAGCTTTCAGAGGAAAAAATAAATGCAGGGGCTCCTGCTTCATCCTCAGTATAAAAATACAATCTTGAATACCACAGTGACTTATAAGAAACAGGGCTATTCCAGTTTTATGACAAAAGGAAATGCTTAGGTCCTAAAAATCATGGCAGAGGAAAAGGCCTAGATTAGGAATTTAAAACAAGATGAACCAGTACACAATAGATGACCTTGTGCAAACGGTACCCCAGGCACTCATGTCCTACCCCAACAGACTTCCTTATTTTGTTTTAAGGTTGCTATATATAAAAAACAATAATAGCTATTGCTTATATCACATTATCTGTCCAGCACTAAGTACTCTACATATCTTAACTCACTTACCCTCATAAATATGAAGATGAATTTATGTAGAGTGCACTAAAAACATTCAGTCTATTTCACATACTGTTGTGATAATTATTCAAACAGTCCTAATAGTTATTCTATTATTTTATACCATTATTGTTACTCTTAAGAATATTCTTACGACAATTATTCTATGATAGTTGGAGGTATGAGGGAGAAAAAACCCTGTATAAATATTTACCAATTCAGTTCCACCTCATTCTTAACAACCTCCCAAAGGTAATCTCTCTCTTCTATGAATTTCTGCAGCAAAGACTGCCTATGCTACAATTAAAACAATGTGTTCACTGTAGAAATTTTGAAAATATGTAAAAGAAGAAGAGGGGAAAACAAAGCTAATGTCTAACCACTCGTGAAAAACCAACTACCATGTACATTATACTTTATTTCCTTCCACTCTTTCGGATTCCTAGGTTCTAATTTTGTTGTGGATTCTTTGACAGCGGGTCCAGGCCATGATTCCTTAGCACAGTGCATCATACATAGTAAGCATAAATAAGCATGTATGTATCCATTAGTCTAGGCATTAAATCAACCAAACCATGATTTTAGATGGTCACTCGACCAGCTAGCCAAAAAAAAAAAAAAAAAGAAGAAGAAGAAAGAAATCATCCTTTCTCTTTAAGATAAAAAACTGTTCCCCTTCTCTCAACAATCTATTAATAGAGTCTCCCCTCATCACTCCTCTTTTTCCTTCCCTGTCCTCTTTAGGGTCTGAGTACATACACACACAGCCCCTTCAAGTGCAAAAAACTCAAATTATAAATTCCTTAGTCTGATGGTATTTAACTTAACACCCTTCAAACCAACACGAGCTCTGAATAGTAAGAAAGCTTGTGGGAGAGTCACAAGTCGGTGACAAGTGTCACCTTTACAAAGGGCTGCCTGTTTTGGTCCACTCTGTCCCTCAAAAGAAATTACCGGGGAAAAGGAACAGCCTGCAGTGTGATTTAGCAGGGAAAATCTAAGGCAATCATCTCAGCAAGCAAAGTTTCTAGCCTTGATCACTTGATTTCCTGTTACAGTACTCAAACCAGGAGAGCCAGGGGGTAAATATGAACCAGGAGAATAAAGGCAGGCAAAACGAGACGGAAACACTTCCCTAAATGCAATAAAGCTTCTGAAGGGTTATTGACTTTTTGTTGTTGTTGTTGTTTTGGCTTTCAAAGGGGGTAGGAGGGGAAAAAGCAAGTAAATCAGTTCCACATGTTGGTGAGATTCAGCCGTTAGCCAATGTAACTTGACTATAAGTAATATTCATGACAATGCACATGGCAACCTCTCAGAAATGGAAAGTTGAGTTCCCCAAATGCTTTGCAGATGGTGCCAGATTTCCACTCCCCTACTTCCACTCCCCTAACTCTTAATTTCCCCACTCCCTACCCCCTAGATCTCCATTAAGGCTTTTAAAAAATTTCACCTTGAAGAAAAAAGCGGGGAGGTACTTAAATGGCCGTGCACTTATTCTTAGAAAGAGGCCCTTTAAGTGGATAAGCCTTCAGTATGCAGTGTTCTGTGTGTATAAACCCACACAAATGGTCAGGTCTTCGGGAATCAATCCATCCATTAAGGATAAAGGGAACTGGAAACCCTGAAATGCTTAACTTTCCAGACTTAAATGACTATGTTTAATTAATAACTCAGTTAATCCATCATGTCCTTTCTGAAGGAAACCACGTAAAATGTAGCTCCATATTCTTAAGGAGCTCGCTCTCTAGTTGGGAGGAGAAATTAAAAATTAAAAAGGAGGAAGAGTGACAGTGCAATAGAGACTCGGTGCACTCAGTGTGCTTGGCGCACACCCAAGGCACTGTCAGAGTTCTCGGGGGTGGAGGAGCAGAGATCTGAAGAGATGAGACCTGGGCTTTAATGTGAGGTTGGATTTAAATGGGAAAAGAGAAAAAGAGCTTAGGCGAGAGCACTGCAGAAAGGGTTTGTCCCATGGTACTAAACACAAAGTACTAAGTACTCTGGGCCAGGCACTGTTCTAGACACTAAGGATACAAGAAAGGAGCATGACAAAATCCCTGCCCACATTGGACCCTACATTCTAAATCCTTTGGCCTCAAGAAAACCCTTAAAAAGGACTTACTAAGCACTGGCCTGTGTACTTGGAAATGGGGTGTTCAAAGATGAGCAGATTGCTTCTTTTCTAGAAAAGCTCACAGTGTTACAGAGAGAACCTGAAGTCAGCAATTATGATACAAAGTCAGTTTCATAAGGGGAGCTTTATGGGAAGAAAACTGAACTAAATAGAACAGAAATGATGAGGCTAGGCTGTGGAGGTTTTTCAAGCCAGGAAGAGGAGTTGGATTTTTACACACGTGGTAGGTACTTAGTAAATATTTTTTGAATGAGTAAATGAATAAAGGTCTATTTGCCAAGAAGTAAAGAGCTGTTAAAAGGATTTTTAGCTGGGGAGTGACATGATGAACTAGGTGCTTTAAGAACGTTTATATTCTACATGCTCAGAACCATGCACCCCCTTCCCTCAACTGTCCCTAGGCCTTCTCACAAAGAAACCAATCCAGTCCGTTTAGAAACCAATTACTATTCCAAGGATCTGTGGCAGCTTTAGGAACCAAACAAACTGGATCGTCTTCGATCCCTGGTATGACACTTGAGGGACCTTGAATTCAAGTTTCCCAGGTGTCTTATCGCCTCCGTAAAACTGTAAAATCCTCGAAGGGACTGTTTTGTTCAATTTTACGATCCCTACAGCACTTGCACAGAGCAGTACTATGGAATGAGATGGAGAAATACTTGTTCAAAACAATAATATAAAAATAACTCAATGAAAAACAACTGTCTGGGTTTAAAGCATAGTTGCAATGTTGCATTCAGAGTTGAAAACTAGTTTTTGACATTTCAAAATATACTACTGTGGCTGTTTTGGATATTTTTCAAAGGAAATGTTCATATATGCCATAGCTAAATAGAATTTTTATAAATGCCATTCTAGTGTATTCTTTTATTTAAAGAGATGCCTTTTTAGTACAATCATTTAGTATGGAAACTATAAATCATAATTTATCACAAAAACTAATAATTAATCATGTCAAATTGCAACTCTGTATAAACTAGCTCTATGCCTGATGAAGTCATTTAGCCTCCCTAGGCCAAATTTCACTTAACTATAAAAAAACAAACAAACCTGGGTTAGATTATATAAAACTTGGTGATCCTAAAATTCCCATGCTACTATTGCGCTGGAATCTTATTGAAATATCAATTGTTAGACTTTTGAGAAACTACTAATGCTAGGTCTTTCTGTCATATGTAATGGATTTTTAAGAAAATTAATTTGCTGGTGAAATCTGACTTAAATTGTCAAGAAAGATGTTTTATCTCTAAAACTTGTTGCAGAAGGGATGGCCACGTATTCAAGGATGAATATTCTCAGATGAAAATCTAAATGGAGAAAACCAATCTTGAACACGGTGAGTATAAATTAAGACAGGAATCGGAGCAGTTAGCCTTTATGGAATAAATGTGATGCTAACATGATTACACAAACGTCTACCAGGTCCTCCTGGCTGTATCGTCTTTCAGGCTCTCACAGCCAGGGTGCCTGTTACGCATATCGAATGCCATGGCAACAACCCTGCCAGTACCGGCTCCAGGCTCCAGCACGACAGGCCAGGATTCTCAACAATAATCCTTACCTAACCTCTCCACAAACAATGGCTCTCTGGGCTCAGTCACAATATAATTTTAATGAATAAATAAATGCTGATTAAGTTTCTTCTTCATTTTTAGGGCTAAAAAAAATAGGAATGTGAAAGGGGAGTTAAAAAACAAACAAAAAACCTCTATTACCAGCTGCTGGGTGGCTGTGCAGAGGTTAGATGTGATCCATTTCCTAATTTGTAAAACAGAGGTGATAATAATAGTGAGCTCCTAGGGGTTTTGTGAGTTTCCCTGCATGTATAGCACATATTCCTTACACACTAAGAGCTCAACAAATCGTAATTTTTAAAAATCCTTCAAAAAGAACAACTATTTCCAAGAATAAAAAGTCATTTGAGATTTCCCATGTCCTCATCCCAATGTCGGGAACCCTTCCCCATCAGTACTTCTGAAGCCTTCCACAGCAACAAGACTTACTAAAACGCTCTATTTTCAGGAAATGGCTTTCACATTAGCTCCCGGTGCCTTGACAAGCTGAGCTCCTAGTCTCAGTGAACAGGCTTCTTCAAGTTTCTTTGGAAACCCACATGCAAGCTGGGTCCTTGAAAAAGTGACTTTCCCCTTTGATTGCTGAGTACTTGGTGGGGAACACCTGTCTGAGCACACACTAAATCTCTAGATTACTTGACCCTGAGGCTTTGTAAACACATGCCAAGGAGGCCAAAGGAGTAAACTGAAGTTGGAAAATCTACTGCGGACGCGCTGGTCCCTCCAGGCCTAGTATTGCTCAACAGACAAAGTTCCTTACCTCCTGCAGAGTAGCGCCAGCGCTGGGGGAGGAAAGTAGTCCTAAAAAATCCAACCTGCCCGTGCTAAGCCGATAGGGGCCACAGGAGAGGGAGAAATGCAATAATCAGCTGTGCTTCCAACAGAACCCATGGGCTCATCTGAGACACCTTCCCAGACCTACCCAAAAAGGGGCCAGAAGATTAAACCTCCTTTAGTGCCACCACTGAATATTTACTTTCACTTTGGATTGCAAGTATTTATTTAGATACATTAGCAGTGACCTCACAGAAGGCAAAAACAGCTCCTGCTCACCTGGAGAGGACTGTGGGGATTAAGGTCCCGGCCTTGGAATCATCCAGACCTCATCCACCTTAGCTGTGTGACCAGCACAAATTATTTAAACCTTCTGAGCCTAAGTTTCCTCTTGAGGATTTAAGCAACATACCTCCAATCCCACAGAGACAGAACAGCGATAATCACTACCTACCAGGTTTGCAGTTAAAACCGGATGCGATGACAATTTAGGGCAGTGTGTGACAAGTTAGGGCAGATGTTTTGTCCAACGAGGCATAGCTGCTGCTAAAATGGTCACCATTTTCTCTGAATAGCCAGCATCCAGTGTAACCACCATTAAAAGTTCAGTAAATGCTTAATGAATAAAGAAAGGATTTGGTACAACTTCCTCATTTGACAGAAGAGGAAAGCGAGTCTCAAAGAAGGTACATGATAGGTCACAACCAGGGACAGGACCAAACGCTGGTTTCTCCCGACTTTCAGTCATGCTGATTTCTGACGGAACTTTTAAAATCGGACTGCGCTGCACAATGAACTAAAAACTAAAACCTATTTATTTATCCTTCAATGCCAGAATGGGAATGGAAAATATATTATCTAAAACTACAGAATGAGGATAAAACCAGAACTTCAAATTACCCTCCCTGCCACGTAAATATTTCATTTGTCTTGAGTTCCTGAAAGGGAGCATGGTCTAGTGGAAAGAGCATGAATTCTGGAAGCAAGGAAGTCAGACTACAGCCCTCAGCTCCGCTCCTTACTGTGGGGGTTGGAGGCATGTTGCTTAATGTCCAGAGCCTCCATTTTCCTGTCTTTAAAAATGGGTGTTATAATATCTATCCTTGGGCGGTGACTACTAATGGGTATAAGGTTTCTTTGCAGGATGAAAATGTTTTTAAAATTAGATTATGGTGATGGTTGCACAACTCTGGAAATACACTAAAAATCACTGAATTATGCCCTTTCAATGGGTGACTTTATGTAACGTAAACTATACCTCACCTAGGGTCATAGCTGTGAGGACTTAAGTCACTGTGAGGAGTATGAGAGCACATAGTAGGTGCTCAGTAAGTTATACAAATTGGATTTCCATCACTAAGGCAGTAGATATCAAACTTCAGAGCTACAAAACAAATCCTGTTTGCTTGTAATGAAATGCAGATTCCTGGGCCCCTACCTCCATAGTGAATGAGTCCACAAGCCCGGGGAGGCCAGTCCGTGCAAGAGCCTGGAGGAAGTCCTGATGGAGGTGGCCTACTAATCGCCGCTTGAGAAGTCCTACACTAGTGAACCTCTCAAATCAAACACTCCTACTGTGAATCTCCTTGAGATATCAGTAATAGTCTTATGTTCAATTTTTTGTACATATCCACATTTCCCTAGAGTATGGCCTGGCTAAAAGAAATGTCTTTTCAAAAAGAAAAGAAAAAAGAAAGAAAAGAGAGAGGGGGAAGGAAAGAGCAAGTCCCACTACTGCTGACCGCGTAGAGGGAGAAAAGGGGCACGTTCCAGATCTCCAGGCACTAACAGCTGCTCTCCACCTGCAGCCACCAAGTTCAGAATTAGACATGAAATAAGCTTCGGGTGGGGCTTCTTGGAAAGACAGGAGGAAGAAAAGGAAGGAGCACTTGGATTTGCTATGCTCTGCCTTACCTCCACTCTGCAGGGGCGGGGGGGGGGGAGAGTGCATCCCTGTTTTACAAACGAGGAAAGAGGAAACTAATGAGGAGGAAGCTTCCTCCAAAGTCACACATCCAATCCATGCAGGGTGGGCTCACTCTTACCTCAGCTCTAGGCTTCCCTGGAGGCCATGGCTCGAATCTGGGATCAAGCTCTCTTGGTCCCTCAAACTGCTAGAGCAGCTGGTGAGCTTCCTTTGTCCAGCCTTCTCCAGCTGGATGTTCTGGAGGGGCTCACCTTCCCGTAGCCCAGCTCAGTTTTCTGTTACTGAGCACAGACGATGGGCTGGCTCTGAGCTAGGCTCTGGAAAACGTGGTGCTAAGCTAGTCCCATCCTCCCAAAGGAGAAGGGGGAGGGGTAAGCAGACGCTGCAGAAGCTGTGGGCAGTGCCCAGCATGAGGAAGGCGCATCTGATCCAAACACAACCCGAAGTTGCCTGGAGCTTCAGTCTCTGTGTTCAAAAGGGAATATTAAGGCCTGATGTGCAGAGTAGGGGAGATAACAGGGGGGTTGGTTGGTTGGTTGGTTTTTTTGGCCTGGGGTTCATAGTCATCAAAAGCCCCAAATCTATATGTTGGCTTTTCTCTCCTAATGAGACATTATACACAGCCACAGAGATAAAATCATAGCACAACTTTGGACTTGTATCCCATTAACAGAACACGCCAAGCATGTACAGTATCCTCGAAATTCATGCTTTAAAAATAAACACTGAAATTAGCTCATAAATGGCACAATTATGCTGCCTAGGAGTTAATGTGTTAAGTAGAAATATTTAAAATATTTTAAATATTAAATATTCAAATATAACAGTGTTGGTAACTGTCGCATTTCTTTATTTATTAATACACCGCTTCAAAACTGGAGGGGGCTGGACAGCTCTCAGTCTCCCAAAGGCCCAGCTGCTGTTGATACACACGACTATCCACAGCTACCCAGGTATCTGCATTTTTCCTCATCTATAGCAACCACAGCCCAGTGTCCGCAAAGCCTGATTTGGGAGCTTTGTTCAGAACTCCACCTCTCACACTCAAGTCACTGCCCTCACCCTGCAGTCATCTCTCATTCACACTCTGCCTCTTAAGATACTGATAAACAGAAACAAATTCTCTTCCTGTTATCTACCTCTTCTACTATTAATATTAATACTACCACTACCACCACGCCACTCCTCCTCATTATGGCCTTCAAGGTAAGAAGAATAAGCCTCATTTTATGGGTAAGGAATCAGACAGAGCTAGTAAAAGTGGCAGAGAGATTTGAACTCAAATATGTCTGACTCTAAGGCCAAGGCTGTTGTCACTTCCAGGCACAAACTCTCCAATGGATCCCCAACCTATTCAGGGTAAAAGCGCAAGCAAGTCCTTACCCTGGTTCCAAAACCCCTACCTATATCCTGTGTGTCCTTTGACTTCTCTCCTGCCCTCTCCCCACTCTGTCTGCTCCAGACACAACCGCCTCCAGGTTGCTACTCAGACCTGTAGACTACTTTCCAACCACAGGGCCTTTGCACTTCCTGTTTCCCCTTTCTGAAATATTTGCCTTTGGGTGGACTTGTTCCCTCCTGCCTCTAGGGTTCTGCTCAAATACTCTTTTATACAAAAGAGCAAGCCCAGTAGCTCCTGTCACATCTCCCATGACCTATATTTTATTCTTTGCTGTCTGTCTTCCCATGTATGCCACATGTGCAAAGGGACTTTGTTTTGTTCCCACTGTCTGTAGCAGCTAGAACCACTCAGTTAATGAATTCATGAGAAGGGCACAAGTTGTACACAGACCGTGAGACAAATATACCCCACTGGGAATTCATAACACAGGGAATCATTCAAAGAGGTCACTTCCCCTGCCTAGAATGTACTTTGCCACTAATTTTCTTGATACGTTCATCATTAAGGCTTCCTTAATTTTCACTTCCATGGAAAGTCTTTCCTAATCTCTATGTAACCGGGGCATCCCACTATCCTAACACTTAACAAAACACACTGCAATTATTTGTTTACGTAACTTCTCCCCACCCCTGACATCTTGTGTTTCTAGAACACAAGGACTGATTCTCCTTCATCTTTGAATTCTCTTGGTAGGCATGCTGTTGCTGACTACATGGTGTAATGCTACCTTTTAATACGTCCCACAGAAGCTGTCAGTTTATAGGTAACAGTGTGAGTCTGGCATTAACCAAAATTGTGACAGAAGATTCTCTGGCCACAGACAGCAAGCAGCATCACCCACTGAGCCCATCAGTGTATAAACACACTCCGCCTGTGCTGGTGCAGCAAACACTTCTATGTCTGAACAACAAAGAGACATCCGGGAGTAATAAGCAAATTCGCAAGCTGAGAATCATTCTAAACACACTCTACAGATAGAAATTTGGCCAGAGGTCATGTTCTCGTTGACCTTGTTTCCCTCCCCAAAGTAAGTTCTTCAAGGAGGCCTTCTTTGTGATTGTTCCAGTTCTCTCTTCCCACCTGTCTCTCCCTCTCTCACGCCCGCGCACTCACGCCTGTGTGCACTTACAGCCTGTTTATACATTCTCATCCACCCTGCGTCCCCAGTGAAAGCAAAGGTGAGGTAGATGGCAGAGGTAACTGCCAGGCATCAAGAGTCCTGGGATTCAGTTCCTGACAAATTAGATGTTTGCCTGGATTCCTCCCTTCTCAAATCCCTTCAACCCTAATGAATAATTGGAAGAGTCCATAGGCAAAATGCAGGCAGGTGAGTATTTTGCTTTTGGCAGAAGCACCGCATTAGACTGCAGTGAACCGGATTCCCTGTAGCTGTCTGATTTTCAGACCGCTGCAGTGTTGTCGTTCAAAGGGGTCTGGGGCAGGCATTAAATAAGGCTGCTTTCCATTCTGTCCACAAGGCACTGATCCCAAGTTTAAGATGTGAAGCCAGTGGAGAAACATTCCATGAAACGACCAGACTTGTTCTGCATTATAGAACTAGTTGAATGTGATACACAATTAATTGTAAGGTTTTAAGAACAAATTTCTGCTAAAGAAAGAGAAAAAAGGAAGAAATATTTGTTTTATTTCATTCTTATTTCCTAAAAAAAGAAGATGAAAATGAGCTTATTCTTACTAATTAACTGTTCAAGAAAAAAGCTGATCCATTAATAATGGAGAGAAAAACCCTGGATCGCTCTTTACAGGTAAATAAGGCTCAAGGTACGTCTCACTTCACATCTGAACTATTATTAAATTTGGTCTTTCTCTAATTAACTCCCCCACCTAGATGTATACATAGGGATTTCTAAGATCTGGTCAATGACTTTGATTTTCATCTCAAACGTCATTTCGTAAAGCTAAGTTTTCACCTATCATTTAAAAGTTGCTAGTCTTAAACCTCTAGGAAGGAATGTTGAGATTCACTGTGGAGGCAAGATTGGGAAAATCAAATGGCCCCAGGTAATGCTGGATTGTTCAGGTGCCAGCAACCAGTGTTTTTCCCATTAAACTACAGGGCAAAATGCTGAACACAATTTTAAGCTTGAAAAGAAGAGTTCTGTGCTATCAGATCCTGACCACAAAGGACACCTGACTATTGCCAGGCACTGTGCTCCTTCAGGAGACACCAAATGACCCTCACTGGATCAAATCAATGTTAGTCTGAAAGGCATCTTTTTTCCTTTGTGCTTCTCTTCTAGTTAGTCAATCCTTATCAATCACAAACAATGACAAGGATGAGAAAGCAGATTTGGGTAAGATCACGGAGGACCTAGAAGCAAGGCTGTGAAGGCTCAGAAGCAGTAAGGAGTCTCTGAAGTAATGTTATAGAGCCAGGCAGTGAAGTGATCAGATCTGGACCTGAAGAAGAATAATTTGGCAGTAATAGATAAAAATATGACCCATTATTAGCAAGTGAGGCCATAATATAGCGTTGAGCATGGACACCAGTGTCAAAGGCTGTTGTGGATTTAAATCCTAGCTCTGCCAATCTCTAGCTGAGTAGTTCAGGCACGTTACCTAACCTCTAAGCCCCGCCTCTGTCCCCTGATTTCCTACTTCATAGGACCATTGTTATTAGATATTATTAATTGGATTAATATATGTTAATAAGATAATTCATTTATCTCACTAACACAGTAGCCAGCACAAGGTAAGTATTCAACAAATGATAACTTTTGTTGTTGGAATTGTAATGCACCAAGGGCGGGGAGGGTATGCAGGGCTAGAGTGAGGGATGGTTCTAGAACTAAAAGAAGGAAAATGGACACAAGGGGCATTTTTGAGCTCTCAGTTGCTGATGGCTGTGGACTACTGAGAGATGTATCAAAAATGCCAAAGAAGTTTGAAAGCTAGGTAATTACAGGACCAGCAATGATAGGTTCCATTTTTAGTTTGTTAGTTTTACCTAGATAAAATGAAAAAAAAGAGAGAGAGAGAGACAGACAAGAGAAGCAATATTCTCTACAATCACTGCAAAGGCGAAAAAAATCAGAAGCGTATCTCCTGAAAGTTAGCCCATTCTTTTCAAACAGCAAGAGCACAAACATTAAGCCATTTATTTTAGAAAAGGGGTTTCTCAAGAACAATTCATGAAATTTAATTAAAACCATTTTTTGGAAACACATATAACACACTCTTTTACAAAAGTAAGCATCAAGACTATAGACTCACGGATCGCTCATATGCGGAATCTAAAAAAAAAAACAACATAAATACAAAACAGAAACAGAGTCAGACATAGAACACAAACTAGTGGTTGCCAAGGGGACGGGGGTTGGGAAGGGACAGACTGGGATTTCAAAATGTAGAATAGATAAACAAGATTGTACTGTGTAGCACAGGGAAGTATATACAGGATCTTGTGGTGACTCACAGCGAAAGAGAATGTAACAATGAATGTATGTATGTTCATGTGTAACTGAAAAATTGTGCTTTACACTGGAATTTGACACAACATTGTAAAATGACTATAACTCAATAAAAAAATGTTTTTAAAATAAGAAAAGAAATAAAATTCTGACGCATGTTACCACATCGATGAACCTTGCAAACACTGTATTAAGTGAAATAAACCAGTCATAAAGAACAAATACTGGATGATTCCACTTACATGAGGTACCTAGAGTAGTCAGGAGGTAGAATGGGGGTTGCTGGGGCTTTGGGTGAGTGAGGAATAAAGAGCTATTCTTTAAGGGATAGAGTTCCAGTTTGGGAAGATGAAAAAATTCTGGAGATGGATGGTGGTAATGGTTGCACAACAATGTGAATGCACTCAATGCCAGGGAATTGTCCACTTCAAAATGGTTAAAATGGTAAATTTTATGTTATATATATATTTTATCACAATAAAACTTCTTGTGTCAAGAGAAAAACATAAAGCAAAACAAAACAAAAAAGACTATAGACTCACGGATTCAAATCTCCCTTTCCCCACCCATAACTGATACTTAGGACAGCGTGCAACTACAGTAGCATATTATCCAACAAAAAGTAGGAAAATATGGTGAGAAACTATATAGGTATGATTTTTTTTTTTAATGTCACATGTCAGCATTGTAAAAGAAACCCAGGAGTCTTCTACTTTATTCCCACGCCATTAAATCACGGGAATGTCATCGATTATCAGGATTTTTTTAAAAGGAAAAAAATTATATGTGATTACAAATATCAACATCAACAAAGTTATTCTTGAATAATAATAGTAATGATCATGCTTCTTTTCAGAGATTCCACAAAAATGTGTATAGTACAAACTCCAAATCTCAAGAGTCTACAAAAGCACTAGCTTTAGCAAAGCAATAAACCTAGGGAAAAATTTTTTTTCCAACAAAGATATTTTCTCTGGTCATTTGACTTTATTCTTTAACTTTACACCAAAAATAAAAAGAGGGCAGAGTGATTAACCTCCAGAGACAAAACTAGTAATTTATTTCAAAGTAAATCTCTGCTGTGATATTATTCAGAAGGCTTCTATTTATATTAACTTCATGATTTAAGACATCCCCATGCTGATCAAATATATAATGTCATCTTCATTAAAAATAATTAAGATTCCCTAGGCAGACACTCACACTTGAAATGAGGGGGGAAAAACCCTCAATTTTTTATACACTGCAAGGTTTTCTAAAACTCATTCATATTTAATTTTTAAGGATGCTTTGCAGCACATTAAATATTTAACAGTCAGAGGGATTTCAAACCCGAATGCTAAATGTCAACCAATTCCTCCAAAATACTTCTTATTTCATTTGCAGTAAATAAGCTGGACCTCCTTTCAGAAACAGGAAAGAAAAAAAAAGTCTTCAAACTTAACTCACATTAGGACATTGAGATAATAATTATCTATCCACATAATTAGACCATGTAAGAGACTGGATTTTAAATACCAGGCTTACTAATAAGTACTGTAGAATTCTGAAGTAGTGCAGCTCACATTATAAATGGAGATAATCTTTCAGAAACTTGTCCCCCTCTCCTTCCCAGAATTCATTCTGCATCGTGCAACATACATTAACATACACAATGGATGTGATAAGTCAGTGCTGGCAGGAGCAGAGACACTAAGGTTCCGCGGTATTGGGCCAGTTAGCAATGCAAGACAACAACTGAGAAACAGGGTGCACCATCGGACCCTCACTAAGGAGGGGTCTTAGCAAACCCACTTTAATTTCTGTAAGGAGTTGGTAATTAGAAGGTCACAGACCATGTGGCAGTCAGTACTTACTGACCTCTACTACAAGAAACAAAACAGTCCTTTTATAGGTATGGATACTCATTCTAATATTATAAGGGAAAGTAAAATCTGCTTAACTTTTAAATAGAGAGAAAGGAAATCAGTTTTCAATGATGATGAAAAGAATAGAGGAAAGGTATAAGGAAAAAAAAAAAAAAAGAAGAATAGAAAATCTCCAAGACTCAGAGACTATCAGACTGGACCATATCAGGTCAAAATTCGGTTCCTCCAGGCCTTAAAAACTCAGCAGATGCCACCACACAGAATGCTTTCACAACAGCACCGTGTGAAAGCGTGTTCGCACTGTTACCACACAAACACAATCATGAGGCTTCCCCAAGAAAGGCAGCAGCCACTCTCACCTCAAGTCGGCAAAGGGGGACTGCAGATTTGTGGTGAAGGCCCCAGTCAAGAGGAATCTAGTGGCTTCACAATGTTTGGGTAATAAACGGTAAGGAGCACACTGTAGACATGCCAGCTAGGAGTGCTGTCCAGATGCCACAAGTGCTGCACTCAAGGATTCCAAATTTGGGCACCCTTGACTTATCTGTAGAGGTAGGAAGGTAGACAGGGAAACAGAATTCCCATTCTTCAAATCCAAGGAGATCTGCACCTGTCCCCCACCTGGCTCCACTGTCTTCTACTCACCCATTTCAGGCCATTTAATAGGAATCAAGTTATTTTTCTGACCAATTTTGCCAAAGATGTCCTTAAAAAAAAAAAGCCGTCTCTAACTCCCTGTGTGGTTCCTTCCCTCTACCCAACAAAAAAATCAGGCAGGATCTCCACACCGAAGGTTCACTAAGTGCCTAGAAAAGTTCCACGAGTTACTCCGCCTGCTCAGGATTCTCTGGCTAAATGACGCATGTAGCCGTCCTTTCCTTGGAGGTTTTGTGAAAGAATCATAATTAATTGAGGCTGATATTCCACCACCCAGCGATGTAAACCGAAACTAGAGGCTCTCAGGAAGGAAGGGGCACTAAGAAATGGTCTCTACAGGACCATTTCTCTCTCTATAGGAGCTATGCGCTCAAAGAGCCGGGCTCCGGACACCCAGAAGCAAAAGAATAGGTTTCTGACTTACATGGAAAAAAGAAATGAATCTGGAGAGCTTTTTGCATTTACAGGAATAGGACATTGCTTCACTTCATCAATTTTGAAACTTTAACTGCTTCTTTCCCTAATTCTCTCCTCCCACCCTGGGTCTCTTTAAACTTTAGGCTCTAAAAGAAACCATGTTACAGAACTGTCAGCCCTCTCAGGACTTCACAAATTTCAAAATAAGTCATAGCAGGCTGGAAGGTTTTCTTATGGGAAGAACGCTGTTATTGTTATTAACTCCTTGTGTTTGTCTCTTTCTCAAACCACTTTAGAAAGTCATAAAGTCCTCATGGTCCCCGTAGACATGGGTGGACATGAATCATGTCTTACCGTTTTTCACCACTGAGAGATGAATGAAAAAGAAATGGTTGCTAAGAGGAGAAACCACCCATAACTGGGAATCCCACAAGCAGCTTAAGTATGACTCAGGAACCCATACCACGTAGAGTCTTAAAAATAAAGAGGCAACAGGTCACACAGTCTCTGTGAGGGATGGACACCACTGCAATTATGCCCATCTTAGCACACAACATGCGTGGGTTCTGAAGGGCTGGGACTTGTCTGAAATGAGTTGAGCTCAAAACTCAAACTCCCATCTTCTGACCCTAAATCCCAGGAAGCTCAGCCCATAGATCTAATAAAGCAACACTCAGGCAGGTTTTTATTTGGTCCTATTAGTGGCACCTAATGCAGGTGCCATTCTTTCCAGTTCTCAGATCATCTGTTCCTTGAAAAGCAGTAACAATTTTTAAACGTAAGCACACACCCAGAACAAAAACAAAAACAAATGTTGCTTACATTCCTAAGATTTTTATAACCACGTAAAAATGAGTCACTATAAAATAAAATTTGAAAATTATTTTAACAGTTTAACTAAACGATAATAAAATGAGTAGCAGTCAGTGGTCTCTACTCAGAGAGGCTCTCCCTCCTCCTCTTCCCTTCTGCATATGGGTCTCCGTGCAATCTCACAGGCAGTGTGGCCATTACCTAATGAAAACCTGAGCGTCCAGAGAGCTCTAACCAGTTAAAGCACACTGCACATGTGGGATCAATTAGGTGGAGATGACCTTTATATTTAGGAAAATACTAAAATGCCAGCCAGCCCCTTTAACGTCTGACCTACATCTGAAACTAAAGAACAGTTATAATTCTAAAGGTTTAGGCACTTCAGGCTACTGTATTTAGTCATCAGTAATCCAGTGCAACAGAAAAAAACAGCCAGGATAAGGAAGTAAGTGAGCTGCATGGAGAACCAGCACATCACAGCTGGACAAGATTTTTCAGAGCTTCTTATCTAACCAAATCATCTTAAAGGGGAGAAAGAAATGTCCAAATAAGTTACTGATTTTCCAATTGGGGGTAAATATCTATTTGCATTCTTTGACTGTGTAATCATCATTGAGAGATTTTTCACTAACTGTCATTTTAATCCTCTGGAGGATCATATTTTCATTCCTTCTCTCTCTGATCATGAATTCTAATTTCTCAATGCTTTTCTTGACAGGAAACCTAATACCAAACTTGTCTAATTTACAGAAATTTTAGATGAAATATAAAGCAGTATACAAAATAATGATGTGATTTTATAATATGACAATATATCCACAAAAAGGGCTGAGTGGGGAGACATCCGCTAAGACTGTCCACTGGTAGTGGTGTACCGTATATACATATATACACACACATATGTATATATAAATATACACACACATATATACATGGATGTACCACATATATAAATACAGAGAACCAAGCTCTTCTTTAGCATAAAGTTCAAATCCTGTCTCTCCACTCACCAGCAATGCAACCTTGGGCTAGGGACCTGGTCATTCTGGCTCAATATCCTCATTTGAAAAATAGGAATAATAAGCGTCTCATCCATGGAATGGTTGTATTTACATCAAAGTCCAATAAAAACCAATACATGGAAAGCAGTAAGAAACCAGGAATATTACAGGCACAACAAATAAAGCTATACTCACCACAACCACCACCACCACCATCACAGTCTTTGTCTCCAGAGTTTTTTCTGCATTGAACATGCATTATTTTTGTAATTTAAATACATGATTAAAAAATATTTCAAGGATAATTTCCCCCTCATTCTGCCCTTCAGCTGTTCTTACAATACAGAAAGTCATCTCTAGAATCCTCCTTTTTGAGAACTCCTCTTTGGATTTTTGTAATAAACTACTAGCTGTCACTTGTCGCATGAATTCAGTTAGGGAGTTGGCAAACACAGCGTGTTTAAAAGTACTTTTTACATAGTTAGGTGCAAAGCAGTATATTAATCCTGTGTCAGTCCTATGAACTAGAAAATGGGCCAATTATATGGGCAAGGTCATGCAGTAAAGGGTTAAAAACGCAATGTATGGTACTATGTGATCTTGGACATGGAGCCCAATATGACAGAACGCCACAGTGAGCTCAATTCTGGAGAAAAGGTGGAAGTCGTCCTACGTACAAGCTATTCACAGAGGTCAATATTCGTTTTGTACTTATCACTATTCAAGTAGTAAAATAATCCAGAGCTGTTTGAAGCTGCTCCTTCTTTCAGCTAAAACAGCACAGATAGTTTCGTTTGAAAATATGTATAAACAAAACAAAAAAGTCAGCAAAACCTTTACAAGGATTTTCAGAGCCTGGCACCATTTACATCACAAAGTTCAACAATTTACGAGAAGTTAGAACGCTCGGATTTCATTATACTAGCAAAACCAAGAATAAAGCATAGAATAATTTCCAGATGGTGTCCCCTTTTTTGTACAGATTTTTCAATTTAACATTGTTCTGAAAGCTTTAGCCAACTGAACACAGAGCTGTAACGACTTTATGCAAGAATCTCGTTCTTGGATAAAGACTCAAACACTGCATTTACTGAGGTTTCTAGCCATTAGAAAGAGAGCAAGAAAGAATAAAGCATGAAAAAGTCTCTTCTACAAACAGAAATTAACGATTGGAAAAGAATACAGCTCAACCTCCCAAATGGCCAAACTCTCTATAGACTATCTCTGGCTTTTTTTAGTTATCAAATCTCTATGTACACACATAAATGTATATTTTATATATAAACTTCCATTTTAAAAAGCATAAAGATTTACAGAATCATGGGTTTAAAAAGCTTTAAAAAATAAACTCACATAACTGTGAAACAAAGAGCACTGCAGATTAGCATCTCCAACATACAGACCAAAAGGGCACTGCAAGCAACAGATGAATTCTGTTAGGCTCTACCAGACCTCAGATGGCTCCAGAAAGCCTCTAAGGTTTGCCTCTGAGAAGTGTGCATTCCAGGAACTGCTCCTAAGGACCCCTCCATCCCAGTGTAGGCAAGGACATCCAAACCCAGAAGGGATCCACTTCTACGGACAACAAACACAGCTCAAAAGGGAAATGCCTCCTAAATGTTTCCACTGCTGTATTAACAATGAACAGGGGAGTTAGAGCATGTGCTTAGCATGCACAAGGTCCTGGGTTCAATCCCCAGTACCTCCATTAAAAAAAAAAAACAAAAAACCCCCACAACTTAATTACCACCCCTTCCACCGCCAAACAAACAGAAAACAATGAAAGAACCCATCCAAAACTAATTTCTTACTATGGAAAACCTACACAAGAGAAAACAGTATAACAAACCTCCACACACCCATTACCTAACTTCAACCATGACAAACTTGTAGCCTTTTTCACCACATCCCCACCTCCCCAACCTAAATTATTTCTGAAGCAATTTAAAGACAGTCAATGCCATCCAAAAAGTCTGCATAAAACTCTAAAGGATGAAAACTATTTTTGTAAAAATAATCACAATACTATTATTATAATATTAGTATATTAATATTAGTATTATATTACTATTACTATAATATTACTATATTAATATTAGTATAATACTACTATTATTAATAATAATAATTCCTGAATACCATCAAATATCCAGTCAGGGTCCAATTTAATTGCTGTATTTTACAGACTGGGAAGCTCTACTGGGAAGAATGGGAGCAGCAATGAGGACCAGGACATCACTGTCATTTATGCTTTTGTTTTAAAACTGTGCCAGCCCTGAGGTTGCAGCATGGTCTAGTTTTTTGGACTCAGTTCATGCCAAGCTCTACTAAGGGTCCTCTATTTCTCTTGCAGCCAAGATGCAATGTTCTTTCACGTGGAAAAGAGGCCACGCCAGAAGAAAATACAGGAAGCCATTTTCCTCATAATTTTCATAATTAGGAGGAAACTATTAAATGAGATCAAATCTTCTGAATTTTCCCTATACCCTAAGAACATTTTTTATAATGTTTTCTTTTGTTATACATCTGAAACTAATACTGTATGTGAATTATTCTTCAATTAAAAAGTTTTCTTTTGAAAAAATTTCCGACTTACAAGTTACAAATATAGTCCGAGTAGCCACGTACTGTTCACCCACCTCCCACAGCAATCACCCCTAGCATAAGGGTTTTTAAGAACCAGCATCAATCCGTACATCTATGGCCAAATGATTTTTAAAAAGAGTGCCAAGACCATTCAGTGGTGAAAGAACAGTCTTTCCAAGAGATGATGCTGGGATAACTAGATAGTCGCATGTAAAGAATGAAGTTGGACCCTTATCTCATACCCTATACAAAAATGAACTTTAAAAAATGAATAAAAAAACCTAAATGTAAGAGCCAAAATGATAAAACTTCTAGAAGAAAACAAAAAAGCAAATCTTCATGACCTTGGATTTAGCAAAAGATTCTTAGATATAACACTAAAAGCGTGAACAACAAAAAGAAAATAAAGATATACTGGACTTCACCGAAATTAATCAAGGGACACCATCAAAGAGGCAAGACAGGACACAGAATGGGAGGAAATATTTGCTAATTATGTATGTGATAATGGACTTATACCTGGAATATATAAAGGATTCTTACCACTCAATAAGAAAAATAAGCATAAAATAAGCAAAGGATCTGAACAGACATTTCCCCAAGGAAGACATACAAATGATTAATAAGCACATGAAAAGATATTCAACATCATCAGTCATCAGGGAAACAAATCAAAAACCACAATGAGATAGCACTTCACATCCACTAGGATGGTTAGACACAAAGAGTCATTAACAAGAAGTACTGACGAGGGTGTGGAGAAATCAGAACCTATATGCACCGCTGACCAGAATGTAAAATGGTGCAGCCACTGTGGAAGAGAGTCTGGTAACTCTTCAAATGACTAAACAGAATTACCATATGACCCAGCAATGTGACTCATAAGTACATGCTCAAGAGAAATGAAACATATATCCACACAAAAATCTATCCACAAATCCTTATAGCAGTGTTCACAGCAGCCAAAAGTGTAGAAACAATCCAAACACCCATCAACTGAAGAATGATGTGTGACTGGGACGTTGTGTTGTACACCAGAAATTGACACACTGTAATTGACTGTACTTCAATACAGAAAAAAAAAAAAACAGGAAAAAATAGGAAAAAAAAATAGAAAAAAAGATAAACAAAATGTGGTATACTTCTACAGTGGTATATTATTTAGTCATGAAAAGGAATCAAGTATGGATACATCATACTTCAACACGGATACACCTTGAAAATATTAGGCTATGTGAAAGAATCTAGTCACAAAGATCACATACACTTCTATTCATATGAAATATTCAGAACTAGGAAATCTATAGAAACAGAAAGTAGATGACTGGTTGCTTTGGGCTGGAAGAGAGAAAAGGGAGGATAGGAAGGTGACAGTTCAATGGTACAGAATTTCTTTTTGTGAGGATGGAAAAGTTCTAAAATTGACTGTGATGAGAGTTGCTAATATTTGTAAATATATTCAAAACTACTGAATTGTGCACTTTGGGTGCATTACATGGTTTGTAAATTATACCTCAATTAAGCTGTTAAAAATAGATAAAATGCATAGATATATTTTAAAAGAGAAGAAGGTCCTTCATTACAGGCTTTCAGTCCTTAGTTCTGCGCTTCTAACGAGCCTTTCCTGGCCACGGTCAAGTACACATCACTTCCCTATAGAAGGAGGACAAGGGGAGTGCAGATGGCTCTTGGAGATACCAGGCTTTTTATAAGTTCGAAGGAGACAGCCAAAGGGCAACATCAAAAGTTTTCATTTACTACCTCTGAAAGAAAGATGTGTCTGGAGCATAAAACACTTTATTCTTTATCGCCTTTACCACGAGATATCAGGAAAACACTCTGCCGGGAAGGGGAGGGAGGAGTGAAAACGCTTTCCCTACCTGCATCACGATCTCTGTTAAGAGAGATGTGTATCATAGTACCCAGTAAGTACTCAATGGGTTTGATTTGATTGATATGGGAACAAAAAATGACCTAGGATATAAAAGCACCAATGGTGTTTCAGAACCTTGTACAAGAAGGCATTCTTTTTTAATTTGCATTTTTTATTAAAGTATAGTCAGTTTACAATGTTGTGCCAATTTCTGGTGTACAGCACAATGTTACAGTCATACATATAAATACATATATTCCTTTTCATTATAGGTTGCCACAAGATATTGAATATAGTTCCCTATACTATATAGAAGAAACTTGTTTATCTATTTTATATATAGTAGTTAGTATTTGCAAATCCCCAACTCTTAATTTATTCTTTCCCACCCCCTTTAACCCCTGGTAACCATAAGTTTGCTCTCTATGTCTATGAGTTTGTTTCTGTTTTGTAAAGTTCATTTGTGTCTTTTTAAAAAAAGATTCCACACATAAGAGATATCGTATTTTTATTCTTTTATTCTCTTCCTGGCTTATTTCACTTAAAATGACAATCTCCAGGTCCATTCACATTGCTGAGAATGACATTATTTTATTCGTTTTTATGGTTGAGTAATATTCCATTACATCTCTCTCTCTCTCACACACATCCTCTTTATCCAGTCATCTGTTAATGGACATTTAAGGTTGTTTCCATGTCTTGGCTGTTGTAAACAGTGCTGCTATGAACATTGGGGTGAATGTATCTTTTTGAATTACAGTTTTCTCTGGATATATGCCCAGGAGTAGGACTGCTGGAGCATATGGTATATATTTTCAGTCTTTTAGGGAACCTCCATAGCAGCTGCACCAATTTACACTGCTGCCAACAGTGTTAAGAGGGTTGCTTTTTCTCCATATTTTCTCCAGCATTTATTATTTCTAGAATTTTTAATGATGGCCATTCCAACTGGTGTGAGGTGGTAGTTTTGAATTAGTGATGTTGAGCATCTTTTCATGTGCCTGTTGGTCATCTGGATGTCTTCTTTGAAGAGATGTCTATTTAGGTCTTCTGCCCATTTTTACTGGGTTGCTTATTTTCTTTTGATACTAAGCTGTATGAGCTGTTTGTATACTTTGGAAATTAGTCCCTTGTCGGTCACATCATTTGCAAATATATTCTTCCATTCTGTAGGTTGTCTTTTCATTTTGTTGATGGCATTCCTAGCTGTGCAAAAGCTTTTAAGTTTAACTAGGTCCCATTTGTTTATTTTTGCTTTTATTTCCCTTACTCTAGGAGCTGATTCAAAAAAAATATTGCTATGATTTATGTTAGAGCATTCTGCCTATGTTTTCCTCCAGGAGTTTTACAGTATCTGGTCTTACACTTATATCTTTAATCCATTTTGAGTTTATTTTTGTATACAGTATTAGAGAATGTTCTAACTTCAAAGTTTTACAGGTAGCTGTCCAGTTTTCCCAGCACCACTTATTGAAGAGACCGTCTTTTCTCCATTGTATATTCTTGCCTCCTTTGTCATAAACTGACCATAAGTGTGTGGGTTTGTTTCTGGATTTTCTATCCTGTTCCATTAATCTGTGTGTCTGGCTTTGTGCCAGCACCATACTGTTTTGATTATTGTAGCTTTGTAGTATAGTCTGAAGTCACTGAATTTATTCCCTCTGTATCTAGGCACCTGTCACCTCGGATAGGCCCCTTCCATTCCTCATGATTAGGAGCTCCCATTGTGCCACTAACTCTGGGTCGGGTTCCAGCTCCTCTTTTTCTTTATCTCTCTTCCTTCGAGATGAAAATTTCCAAATAGGGTTTGGTAGGCAGAATTCTAAGATGGCCCTAAGATTTCTGGTCCCTGTTTGTACAGGCCTTGCACAATCTCTGGGACTGACATTTTACTCTGTAATCAGGTTATGCCATATGGTACAGTTGACTTTCAAAAAGAGAGATTAGCCAGTGGACCTAACCAAATCACATGAACCCTTTAAAAGCAGAGCTTTTCTCCGGCTAGTGCCAGAAGGGGCCTCAGAGGGGCACACTCTGGCTGACCTAGGAGGAAACACTGCCCATGGTGTGCACTGCCTATGGAAGCCACCTGGCAAGGCAGAGAGAGCCTACAGGAACTGAGAGTGGTTGCTGGCCAACAGCCAGAAGGAAATTCTGGGACCTTGGTTCTACAACCACAAGGAAAGGATTTCTACCAGTGAGCTTGGAAGATGACCCCCAAATCCACATTCTAATTATACCCCCAGCTGACACCTTGCTTTCAGTCCAGAGAGACCCTGAGCAGAGAATCCAGCCATGCATTGCCTAGAGTTCTGCCCTAGAGAAACTGCCATATAATAAACTGGTGTTTTCAGCCACAAAGTTTGGGGTAATTTGTTACATAGCATTAAGAAGCTAATGCAGGGGTTATACGACAGCCCTGCTTACAGAGACAGACCTTGGTTTAGATAAGGGTTCCACTGCATCTCTTTCTTAGCCTCAGTTTTCTGTCTACAAAGTGGAGCTGAGTCTCTACTCTACAGAGTAGCTGAGAGGATAAGTAGAGACAAAGCACATAAAGTATGTACAGACACATAATAAATGCTCAATAAATAGTAACGTGATTTTCTACCCTCTGACGAGAGATGGTTCTGAGTATGCAGAAGTGAAGCAAAGCTTTCTGAACAAAGGAATCCTGACAAATCGTTTCAAAGTCTCACTCCTACAGACTGCCATCAGTCTGTGGTGGTTTCCACTATGGGGTTCTAAAGACCATGTTAAGATGCCTAATTAACTTAGCAATAATTCAGTACAGGTAATGTGATATCATGCATGAGTTAATTAGGTTCAACTACAACTCAAATGCAGTTGGCACCGTCTTCAGGAAGGCCCACTCCACGGGCACACGACTCCTGCTCTAACCATGAAGCCTGTACTCCAGAAAAGGCACTGCAAATATTTCTGTCATCCATGTTAATCAGCACCAGACCCTTTGCCAGTTAGCAAAGTGAATGTCAGAGGTTGACTAGGGTGGGACCTGTGAAACGCGTGGCTTGTGAACAGGCATTATGTTAGAAATGGGTCTCCACCCGTGAAATGAATGCTACATTCAAGTTAAAAGATTGACCAAAATACGTTAGAGCGCCCCCGACGCTTGCGTGAACATGAGTGTAGCCCTAATAGGCTTGTTCCCTACACGGCCCCAAGTCCAGCTACGGTTGGAAGGCTGCCAGCTGCTTGGTGCTGATTATTAAGGATAAGAGAATGCTCCTCTGGAATGTTGTCAGGTCTAGGAGCGCAGTTTTCCTGTGAGGTGGTGTTCAGAGCAGATAACAGAAGAGAGGGGGGACTTTATCAAGCATACAGAGCAAATTTGCATGAACTATTTTGTGCCTGTTTGGCTGTTCATTAGCATCTCTCTGTGCAGCAGAATCATGTCTCAGACCTGCTCCAGTGATAACCAGGTGGCAAGCTTGTGGGATAGTAGTTAAACCCCACTCACCTCAAATAATGTGGCTGCTGTCAAAATCTGCCACCACCACCCCACTCCCCCCACCCCCCGCTTAAAACCCTAGGGAGTTGTGCCTAACCAAATTGGCATAGGTCAGTTTACAACAGGGGGCGATGAGGACTCTTTGGGAAAAAAAAAAAAGTCAAAATTTGCCTGTCATAAGACAAGCTAAAACATCAAGTTTTTTGGTTTGCTCTGGAATTGTACCAACTTAGCATTCTAACTCTGGTTAACTAAAGCTGTTCAGAGAATCTGATTGACAGTTTATGGGCAGTCACTGATAACTTTTTGCTGGAAGGAAAAAACAAGTTAATTCAGAAATAGTTTGGTAGGCATTTTAAAAGAATTAGAAATAATCCTGAGTTCTCCATTACTGAGTTAGTCAGTCCTTTCTCTTCGGAGATAAGGAAACTGAGGCCTGGAGGAGACAAATAGTTTTTCGAAGGTGTTCCACATATTTCCAGTTCTGAAATCAGACCTCCTCAGGGTATCTGATGCTACTCGTAGCAATTTCTGGCTGTGCCTCAAACAAAAGGTTCCATTCTCTCAACCTGTTGGCCCCAGATTATTTAGCATCTGGAATTTCTCCCCATTTCCATTGCTGAAGGCAAAAAGTTTATCCATTAGGCCAAAAAGCTACTTGAGTCTCTTTGAGACTTTTGAGCAAATTCTTCCACTAAGTCTATTATCAAATGGGTAACAAGGGGTTAATAAGATTTTTAAAAGTTCCTGCTAATGAGTAACCCCTCAATCATAAAGCTTTAACTCAACTAAGTGATGGCTATCTCCAAAATTATCTCAAATAGTTAACATAATGGGCAAAAGATGGGGTATCTTGAGGGGTAAAAGATATGAGTAGGACCACTACACAGAGGACAGTGTTGTTAGGACTAGGTTGGAAGGTACAGGCTGATGGCCTAGTCAAGGCCCTTATCTCTAGGGTTCTAGAGTGCAATGGATTGTAAATAACCTGAAAGAAAGCCAAAACCTTCAATTCCCAGGGAACGAGGCAGCGGAGCAACACCACGCTTGACACACTGATGCTCTCTACAAAAGGGGGAACAATAATCACCCTACCCTCTCTCCATTCCCAAACAATAACTTCGCCAGAAAAATGGATCCCAACATTTGGAGTCACAATTCGAGTATCTTGGTGACATCCATAGACCTCATTTTGTCCGTATTCTACGAGGTAGAAAAAGCACATTGACTTAATCCATTCGGAGAAAAGGAACTTCAGGCTCAGAGACGTCACAGGTACTGAGCTACTCTGACAAAGCCAGGCATGGAACCGAGCTCTTCTGACTCCAATCCCATGTGATCCTGTGTGAAATTCTGCATTATGGCCCACTTCCACCCCATCTACCATTCCCTCATATCACCATATTCCCCTGTGTGCATTAAAAAAAAAAAAAAGATTACATATTAACTTGGTTGAGAGTAACAGGACACAAAACAGTGGCAGATGATCCTGGATGCTGAAGCCAGGTTTAGGAGTCATTGATTTCTCATTGGAAACATAGCGCAGAAACGTCTTCCACTCCCGTGTGTGTTGAAAATATGTCTGCTGCTGTTATCTTGGATGAAAGAAGTTAAGCATAGGTCATGAGCTGACAAATTACTACACTTAAGCTCTTCCTCCTACCCCATAATGGATCCTCCTCACTGTAAGGAGATACAAACATTTAAAAAACACTAAACCAACCAACACCTCCCAGGATCCCTCTACAAAGGTTTCCCGGTTCAGTACAGGGAGCCTGGAAGACATCAAGTCATGTTCAAAGAGGATCACAAGCTGTGCTACCGCGGGATTCTACTTCCCTCCACTCTTAAGGCCTAATCATTTCCTTTGTTTCCCAAGGAATACAACCACCACAGCCACAGGACTGCCAAGTTCAATCAATGACACACAGTAGGCAGGGCAGCTACCCTGGGGTGGTGCAATACAATTTTTCCCCACACATTTAAGGTATAAAAGGTTAAGCTAATAGGAGAAAGAAGAGCAAGGAGCTCCCAGGGACACCACTCACGTCCCTCCTCCTGATGAGAAGCAGCATGGCGATGATGATGGAGCATGTCACTCCTCTGCTCGAGGCCCCTCAGTGGCTCCCCATTACCCTCACAGTGGCCTCTGAAGCCCGAGTGACCCCCCTCCCTGTCCTCCTGCCACCCTGGTCTCCCTGCTGTTCACCCCTGCCTTAAGCCTCTGCCAGGCTCTTCCCAGAGCTCCACATGGAAAACTTCCTCACATCCTTCAAGTCATGAGCCCAAGACTCACCTTCTCAAAGATGCCCATAGTGAATACCCTATTTCATGACAACCTCAAAGGCCACCCTAGGCCACTACAAACTCTCTGATCCTCCTTATCTCCCTTTACTTTTTTTTTTTTTTAAATAGCACTAGCCACTCTCCAACAGACAATCTAATTGAATTACCAGCATTCATTATGTCTATTGTCTAGCTCTTCCTTGCTGGACAGCTGGGAGGTAAATGCCACGCCAAAAGGGGTTTTTGTTTAGATAACTGATGAACTGGTAGGACTCAAGTGTGCCCAGTACAAAGTATGCACTCAAATATTTGATGAATGAATAAATCTACCTATGTGCTAATGACAACAGGTAGCATTTGAGAAATTATGTCTCAGACATACAGCAGGTGCTTTACCTGCATAACCTCCTGTGATCTCACAAGCCTACGAGGTAGATACCAACAGTATCCCCAACTTACATATGATAAAACTGGGGCATAAATGACTTGCCCAAAGTCACATTACCAGTAAGTTGAGAAGCCAGAATGAAAATCCAGGTCTTTCTGGCTCCAGTTAACACCAATGCTGTATTTTCCATTCCAGCTCTGCTAGACCAGTGTTTGTGGTTTTGTTTTTGGTGAAACTCCACCAGCATTTATTAGGGGGAAGGGTTGGAATAAAAAAAAAAAAAAAAAAGAACTGCTCTAGAAAATTTCAAGAGGTAAGTCTCTAGAAAAAAAGTTTCCCCAGAAACATTTCAGAAGATATCCTCCTGTGGTAGAGCAGCAAGATCAGTAGTCAGAGAATGAAAACCTAGGTTCCAATCCAGACTCATTTTTCCTAACCAGCCCTGAGATCATTCAGGGCTAATAATCGATTAAACAGGGATAATGACATCTATCGTGCAAGACTGTTTTAAGGATTAAATGAGATAATTTTCATGAAAGTACAAAAAAAAAAATCTGGCTCGTTATTTGGTCCTTCCTTTATTCCAACATCAACCACCTATCTCACCCACAGAATCTTTTGTTTGTCCATCAATGAACGAACATTAAGCACCTAGTATATGTCAGGCACCATGCTGGGTGTGGTGGTTACAAACACAGTAAGGTGGAATGTTTGTTACACAGCAAGGTTCCCAGTCTAGAGATGGGGCAGGTCAGCAAACCAGCTATTCTAGAACCACATGAGAGTTACGTGGACATCACAGGACACTTAGTGCTGAAATGAACTGCTTTGGCTAAAGTGAGAATGGAGAGATAACTGATTTCTGATAGCCAAATCACCAGAAAACAAGAATATGAGAAGGATAGGATGATGAAGAATTAGGACTACACTGATGAACAAAGAAGCCATGTTACATTATCCTTAGCTTAGAATTAATCTGCAAATGTTCAGCCATCAGTCTAGTTTTCACATTACTTATCAAGAAAAATACTACTTGAATAAACATGAAATTTTGCAGATATTTGTCGTCTGTATGTGAGAATCCTATTATCTTCTACCATTTCCTCCATGCAGCATACCCTAAATTCCAAAAACTTGAACATCTCAAAATCTCAGGCTTTATACATGCTTTAAATTCAGGAAGCAGAGTTAGGCAAGGGAAGGGGTGAAATCCATGTCCTTCCCCAATTTTTAAATTAAAATCAGTGAACCCCAGAGTTGGAACCACGAATCCCAGCCACTTTTCCATAAACACAGAAAGATTAGCATGCTAGTTTAATTTCTGTACACCACTTCAGACCACCTGCATCCCCCAACAGTGTCAGATAACAGGCCTTTCTTCATATATTAATTTTACATTACCCTCTCTCTCAGGCAGCCAGAGAACTAACAAGCAGTCCCTGCGGCTCAATCTGAACAGAATTGGCATGCGTTCAGGCAACACAACTACAGCTGTTGCATAATAGCATTCTTCATATGAGAAAAGTCATACCACCACAAATGCTAATAGTCAAAATGATTTAAGAAGGGAAAAAAATGCTTTGAGATATTTTGAACTTGCAAGGACAGAAACTCATTTTCGTTTTTAATTGCATAAGCTTATATTCCAAAGGTCCTAGACAAATGTCAAACCAATCAGACTGGAAATGCATCTGGTTTGAGGAGACTCTTAGGGTAATTTAAGTTCAGTCTCTCACACAAAGTGGTAGGGTCTGTATTTTTCCCTATCAGTTTTCATTATAATCTGAAAGGGAAACATCCACAGCTCCTCAATTCTGTTTTCCAAAGTATATCCCAAAGAAATTATTTTTCAGAAGTACATTGTTCAATTAAGATGAGCAGACATTGTTAAATTGTTGAATAGTTTGTATTAATGAGAGTTCAAGATTCATTATAAAAACAAGAGTGAAAAATCTAAGAATGCATACCAGTGAGATTAACGGAGAGCCCTAATTTTTACCCTTCTAGGCTGTATGGGTATGTATTCCAAATCTAACACTGTAATGTGACAAAAATCACATGGACACCAACATGCCAATGAAGAGAAATGGAGTGCTTGAACATGGAGAAAACATCTCCATTATGACCAAGGAAGGACATGTGAGCTCAAGAGCCCATGAACTAGTCAACTTCATGCTCTTTCTTGGCATAATAATAAAACATTAATTATAATTACTAAGGACACATAAGGATTCTGTAAGAACAAATCAGGCCAAATTATGCCATTCGCTTCACTATACGAGTAGAAATTGTATGAACTAGTACCTCATTGATTTTCTCAAGGCTTTTGATGAAGTATTTCATGCTTCATCCTTGAGATGAAGATGGTGCACTGAGCTAGACTATCAGATATGGAACCTGGACACCATCATAAAAAGCTAAGCCATCTTCGGAGACTTAAAGGAATACAAACAGGGGTTATCACATAGCTTTGTTGCTGAGGTAAATATCAACAATCCTATGGTCAACTATGAATCTAGCTCTGCTGCCTTCGGATACATTCTTTCTCCGAAGTTCAGTTTTTCAAAATCTAGGCGTGAAAAGGAGGAGAAATTCCTTCCTTACAGTGTTAGTTAAAACACTTTTCCGTAAAGCTACAAAGAAAAAGGAAAAGGATAAGAAACTCACAGTCAAGCTGGCAAGAGTTCCTTTTAGCTAGATGGCCATATGGACACCTCTTGAAAAAAGCCATATGGTTATACTTGTTATTTTTGGCCTCTTTACCCTTAACTTCTCTCTTGTATATAGAGGTCTCCAGTTATTACCACCAAGTGATAAATCACTTTGAATTTCCAAGGCTACAAAAGGCATTTATTGGCAACCATTCCAGGTTTCACTTTTAGCTGAGGACCCTGGAGAATTCTTAAGTGAAAGATGCTCACATTTTCCAAAAATGTTATTTTATTTGAGCTAGGTCAAAACTTTAGATCTAAACTTTATCTGGCTAGCTAAGGCTCAAATGGAGAAAGTGAAACATAGGTGGAAATGAAAAGTGTACAATAAGAAGGAAATTACCAGTATAACTTTTCTTCTAACAATTTTTTGTTTTGTTTTGTTTTGTTTTGTTTTGTTTTGTTTTTAAGAGAAAGAATGGGAGACGCCCCACCTACCCTGAAAAGAGTACCTGGAACAGAGGCTGCAAACTGGCAGTCTACCTTGACCTGCATCACTCTTCTGTTTGATCAGCACAATGCTATTGGTGTTTTAACCTGAGCCAGTATTTCAAATTCAGGAAATTTCACATTTAACAAAAATCTGGATTTTCCAACATCTTGTGGAAACCTGGAAGATCTGGCAACATCAGACTACCAACAACTGACTTCCACTGACTAGTAACTGTCTCCTTTAGGTGGGTCATACAATCTCCAGTTTCCGGTACGCACTTAAGGCCTACCTCACTCATTTCTGTTTTCTGACTAGCAACCCATCAAAAGACTAGAAGCATTGGTTTCTTCTTGGAGTCCTTTTCCTCTCTACTCTTCCCTTTAAGGTTTAATTCAAACACCAAGTGTCACCTTGCCTTTAAAATATTAACTGAAGCTTGCAGATTTATCAGATTCTACGTTGCACCACCTCTGCCATAGCTGCTCAGAAGCAAGGATAGTAACTTAACACATGGTTATTTTAAGTCCCTTTTCTCCACAGCACTTAGCACAATGCCTTCCCTTGAGTAGATATTTAACAAAATGCCTAGTAATTATCTTACAGCTCTTCATCAGGCAACACGCTTTTACATACAGAACAACAGTGTTCTACGTTAGAACAGTGTCTCTCAATGGGGGTCAATTCTGCCCCCTCCCAGATAAACATTTTTGGGTATCACAACTGGGATGGGAGGGAGAGCTGCTGGCATCTAGTGGGTAGAGGCCACAGATGTTAAGTAGCCTAAAATGCACAGAGTGGTCCCTCTTCCACCACTACCAACAAATATCATTAGTGTCAAGGTGGAGAAAACCTGGCTTAGAACAACCCTGGTAAGACATATGTGGATAAATTTGCAGACATATTCTGAATTGGCTTACTTGAGGTAAACCAGCTTGCAGTAGAATCAAGGTTTGAACTTTGGCTCCAGCCTCTCAGAATCTGATAACAGCAATTGATGATAGAAAAACAGAACACAGTAAGGATGGAAACTTGTGCCTCTGTTTGGCATGGACTTGTATAAGGACGTTCATAGCCCAAAGATTAACATTTAGCCAACAAAGTGTGTCCCATCTTTTGTAAAATATATAGTGTGGCCTGATAATGAGAGTCTGGGAGATACATTTTTTTTTTATTATTTTCCACCAAGTATCTCATGTCAAGTTCACCACATACATCTACTGAAAAACAAAGTTCTACTCCCTGAAGAGCTGATGACCAGCTATTCAAAACAAATATATTGAAGTGACACCTAATCCTCGTGCTAACGAATGGAGAATGAGAATGACTGAAATAACAGTTTTAAAAGGAAATTCCTCTTAAGGAGGCAAAAAAAGAAGAGGAAAGTGTAGCAAGCTGAGGTATGGAAGTGTCGAATTTAGCCCAAGACTGTCACATCTGCAGGGTGTTTTTTTTTTCTTTTTTTCCTGTTATTCCAGTTGGCCTTGTGTAGCCTCTCTCTGGTCAGAGTAGGGCAGTGGTAGGAAGTGTGAAGAAGAAAAGAGCAAAAGTTGAATCATTTGCCCTTGAACCTCAGGGTTTCCACTTGCTTTTCCTGTGACTCTCGGGAAGTTCCATCCATTTTCGAGATCTGGGAAATTGGAATAATAATTTCCAGCTCAGAGTTATGGGAAGTAGTAACAACAGTCAGTAACTTTACAAACCCCTGCAAAAAGCCTCACTATGTGCCAGGGACTGTGCCGCCTGCTTTCACTCACTTGATCTTCATAACAGTGCGGGGGTGGCCCCCATGTGTGGATGAGGGCTTCCAGGGCCACAGCCTCAGTACCGAGAGCAGCACAGCCACGGCAGAGGCGCAGGGATTCAAACCAAAGCAATTCAATGCGAGACAGCTGGTTCACAGCCACTTTTCTACATAGCCTTATCAATTCACAGTGCTTATGACTATTTTTAACTGCTAAGAGGTTATTACTGGTAGAGAGGTAAACCTGGGGCCAAGAAGTCCCGCGGTTCACAGAGGGTAATTTCCTGATGGCTAGAGCTGTCCACAGATGGAATAGACCATCTAACAAGGTAAGATGGCTCCCCATCACTATTGCAGGAAGAGGCTGAGTGACCACTTCAATGGAGGAGTGACCAGCTAGAAAGCCTGACGAGCTTTACTCATTTAAAGTCCATTCCAGTCTCACAATTTTATGACTCCTTATCCCCGATTTTTCAATAATCTCTGGAACCCTAATGGTTGTCTATTTTCCTAGGTAAGATCTATTCTTTCTCTAGTCTTTGTCTCATTTCCTTCTTTCTTTTCCATTTATCTTGCATGAATAGCATGGAAAAAGCCTGGACTTTGACATAGAAAAGCCCTGAAAAATGAATGTTCAGTGTCCAAAAAAATTGCTAATTGATATTGGGCAAGTTACTAAGACTTCCTCTCAATGAGGATTTCCTCATCTATAAATAAAGTAACATAAAATGAGAAAAAATAGATTAAAATATAGTGCCTGATCTACAGGAGCTCAGTAAATATCAGTCTTCGTCATTTGCAACGTTCTCTCAACTCTCCTTACTACACAGTCACACTCTCACGATCTGCCCTAGGGTCCTGGAGTGCCTGCAGAGATCTAAGGTTCACTAAAAATAGGAACAGTCACAAACTTATCTGTGCATTTTACTTCCACATAGTTATAAGCAAAAGAAAAATGTCCTGTATTCTCTGGCTCAATATGGGCTCTCAATGCAAAGACCAGAACCATTACCAAACCTATACCCTTTTTTGACCTTCTAAATCTCAAACAGTACCCACAGCTATATTCATCCCACAGGTCTTCCCTGCATCAGAACCTCCAGGAATAACAAGTTACAAATGCACTGAACTTCCACAGCACGCCAATATGCAATATCTCATTTAAACTAGACAACAACCTTGCAGAGAGACTTAAAAGGGCACTTGACATTATTTGAATTTATCTGCATCTTAAATCCAGTGAGCCAATCTCTCTGTACAATGCTGGATGATGACCAGCAATGGGAAAAAAAATTCAAGATGGAAATTACCTTAACTGGAAAAGGAATTTGTCAGAAAGACATTAGAAACACAACAAGACACAGGAACTTAGAGGTTAGATAGCTGAGAACGTCCCCAAGGAGGTCAAATTACTAAAACAGCTTCCCTAGAAGGCCACCATGAACACCTGGTTGTCCTGTCTCTGGCATCTCTTCTCCATAAGCTTAAAACATTAACTGTCTGATCACCCTAGACATTTACGGAGCAGGGAAAAAGAAGGATCATCTGCCCTTCCTCAAAAAGGGTGCCCAAGATGCAGGGCAGCCAAAACAGCAACAAATGTTCAAAGAGCCACTGAATCTTCATCAAAACCCCATGGGAGTCGTTCTACTGTACCTCCTCCCATTCCGTCTTAGACAGGACGAGGTACTGACTTGCTCAAGTTTATGCAGCCAGTCAACTGCCAGAATGAGAGCCCATCCAAGACTCCTGGGTCTTGACTCTCAGTTCAAATCTGTCTAAAAAGCAGCTTTAAACAAGCACCCTAATTTGCCCCAAATATAGGGGTTTTTAATGAATATTCTAATCCCTCTTCACTATTCTGAATGAACAAGACTTTGTCTGTGTACGTGAAGCATGTACTACAGCCAGACTGTCAGTTTTTCAGCAACCTTTTCAAATATTGTATTTTTCTGAAGCCTATCATTTCTTTGTAATCCTCGACTTAAACATCTTAGCAGTTGGTTGTGCAACACAGAATACATCCAGGAGCTTTGTTTGAGAATCCTCAGTTCTACCACGTCCTAATCTTTCCTGGTACTAATTAAACAGAGAGGATGCAAACATCACCACTATTAAAATGGGTGTATATATTAGGTTTCTCAAAAAAGATATTTTCATAAAATCCACCTCACAGTTTTAACTTCACATTTATACATAATATTGTGGTGTTTTTCTTCTATGCTTGGAGATTTAACAAAATTTCTCTACTTTAAAAAGCACCCTAGGACCAATTTCACGGTCAAAGAAAACTAAAGCCTTATAAATTAACTGAATAACTTCACTGTTTTACCCTAAGACCTTTTTCCTTCCTACTTATTTTTTTTCCTAAGCCAAGAAAGATAAATGAACTAGAGTTGTTCATCTTTAGTTGATTTAAATCTACCTTTTTAATAGTAAGTGGCTGATGCCAAAGAAAGGATTAAAGAGGGTGTTCTTTCAACAATTCCTTATTACGGCCTGGGATTTGCTTTGCAATTAGTCTCTCCTGGACAGAGCTGAGCCCAAGAGAACTTGTTATTACCCAGTCTGGAGATCTCTGAAAAAAAATCAAAACTCCATGCTTACAAGGGGCGGGAACCACAGGCATGAAAGGCCCCACAATGGAGGAAGTTATAGGGCCTTCGCTAATGACAGTTCAAAGAGGTGATGAGCCCCAACCCTCAGGAATAAAAAGCATTTTCCATCCACACATATAGTTAGGAGGGAGGTAACAGGGAGAGCCTGAACTTCATTAACTTTTGAGTCCTGTCTGAGTCTCAGAGTAGTCCTGTGATGCCCTATTGCTTTCTCTCTTATAATTAGCAATAAAAGCCTTAAAAGGAAAAAAAAGAAAAGAAAAGCTCTTTTTCTTTTGTGCTTGTCATCTGGGCAGCAGAGATGGGACAAGCGGCAGCCAATCATAGAGGGAGAAGAACCCTAAGAAGGGAGATGGCAGGAGACACCATAGGAAAGGCATGTGACTGGGAGCTCAGGGCCTTTTTCAAGGCTATGAAGAACCAAGGAGGTAACTAATCCAGTTGGAGAAGATTATCCTGGGCTTAAGAGGTTTGGGGGGGTTGTTTTTGCTTTTGTCTTTAAAGTCTTTGGAGGTAAACCAGTATCAGACCTGGAGGTCTCAGGTCAGAACACCGTCTACGGCTCTGGGGTATGGGTATGACTCACACCTCTGCCTCACCTAGCCCAGTCTTTCATCAGTGAGAGAAGCAACAACTATGAACTCAGTAGGACCACAGCTAAGTGAGAGTGTAGCAAACATTTAATGCCAATCTCTGCGACAAGTTTTCTAGATGAGTCCCAACTCGAGTACGTTCTTTGCCTGTCAGGTCTATTACACAGAAGGTAGGTATTATCCTCCTTTTATAGGAAACTGAGGGCTCAGAGACTAATTAATTTGCTAATCTGAGGGCACAGAAAAGACCACAAGCCCTGAGTTTCAATCCAGCACTCTTTCTTCGGCAGGAAGCTCTCTCGGCCTCCTCCACACCAGTATTTGTGTGGTTTTACACTTATTACAGGAGTGCTTCTGTGGGCATTCTTATGTAATCCCCACAAAAGTGTTTCAGGAAGAAGATGGGATATACCATTTTTCCCACTGTAAAGAAATGGAGGCTCCAACTTTAAATGACTTGGCTAGGCATACACTAGGACAAGAACTCGAGTTTTCTGACTCTTTAAAGATATGTTCCTTCCTTTTAATGTCACATTTTTGACATATCAAAAGGAAGTTATTTTCTCTCTGCTATTTCCCATGGAGCTCAAGTTCCATTCTCACTCCCAGCTCCTGAAAGCTCATTATTGTCTTATTTCTGCCTCATCTTCCTAATTCAACCTGAGTTTCCACATTCTCTATCTCCCGGGCTGTCAGCAGACTCCTACTCCAGTTCCCCCATTCTCCTGCCCCACCTCTTCCCCAGAGGCCTTGGAGCCAATGCTCTCCCCATACCTATGCAAGATATTTCTTTTCTACCCCGGGGAGTAAAAGAATAGCAAAAACAAACAAAACAAAACAAAAAAACAAACAAAAAAACTAAAAACATCACTTTTCATCTCAACATTAACCAGGCAGTCGATTAGTTCGATGCAATCGGGCTGTGCTCTATGCAGTCTCAAACTCAGAAGCAAAGATGAGCGGGGCAGTACCTGGCTCAAGGAACACCTAATTTGAGGGGCAGGAGGAAGTGCGGAGGACTAACAATAAGTGGTGTAACAGGCATAAAGTGCAGAGTGAAAGGAACTGTTTCTGGCTGGAGAAATTTACAGAAGGTTTGACCCTAAAAGTCTGTTCCTGTCCAATCCTAGCACATCAGGAACAATGTCCAAAGCAGGATGCATAAAATAAATATAAATTTACGAGCGATGTGCTTCCAACACCTTTCTGCCTAGGATCTTAAAGTAATATTCACATTTCACAAGAAGAGATGGAGTTACTATTAACCTCAGTTTATAGATGAGTAAGTTGAAATCCTTGCCTAACAAATGGTCATAAAAAGAAATGAAAAGGAAATTTTGCTCCTATCGTTTTCAGCCACTCTGGAAATGTAATTTTCCTAACTGCACCAACAAAAAAGAAAAAAGTGCTCTAATAGGGGAAGCTGCTCCCACAAAGAACTGGCGATTTTCATAGTATTTAATCAGGAAAATTCAAGCCCAGATATTAAACATGTATTAGTTCTATCTCCATTTTAAAACCTTTTCGGGGTACCCGTTGAGCTTCGATAAACAAGCAGTGTGTACTGGGCAGGAACACAATGATGATACACAAAATACACCGGACACTGGGTGTAAGGGTCACTCCCACCCCCACCCCTTAAGTAGAAACACCACTTCCCCCACTAGAACCGCTTACACCCTGCCTACCGTTCACTTTTGGCTCTGCTGCCATTAGCAAGTGGCCCTGAGTAAAGTTATTCCATCTTTGCCCCACCATGTCCTCTCCTGTATTCAAACAGTAACAATAGCATTAACATCGCATTGGTGGTTGGGAAGATTACACAAATATACATGAAGCATCTAGAACACTGCCTGACGCACCAGAAGCACTCAGGACATTGCACCACTGCATTAGTCTTGTTTGGTGTAGTGCGTAAGAGCACCTAGGCTTAAATGCCGGCTCTTCCACTCATTAACTGTAATTAGAGGGTCCATCATAATACCTACCTGGTAGCAACGCTGTGAGGATACCATAAGATATGTAGGTGAAAGTATTTAGTAAATGGTCAATAAATGGTATTTACCTTACCTGTCTGCATCCTTGAGAAACCTTGGACTCTGTAATTTTTTTTTTTTTTAATTCCTAGAGCCCAGCACAGCACTCAGCACAGCGTTAAGTACTTATTAAACAGCAGATGAACGAGTGGCAGGCGGCAGTTTAGTTCAGACAGGTGAAGGCGATCACTGGTTCCTACTTGGCCTGTTTATCAGCCAGACAATCACTGCCACCTGGCACGTAAATGGGCTTGAATAAAATAATGACACACCCGTGAAGGGCCGTGGAAAATCTCTCCCATTTAGAAAAGCACCTATTTTGGGGGGGACTCCCTTGGTTTAAAACATAAAACGCAGCCCAAAACGGGTAGGACTGGCCGGGACTGTTGGCGGCAGAAGAGGAGGTGATGGCCCAGGTCGCCGCCGCCGGGAGAAGCAGCCCCGGGGAGGGCGGGGCAAAGTTCCGCGGGGTTCCCGGAGGAGCAGAGCGCGGAGGGGAGAAAGGAGCTGGGCGGCCGGGAGGAGGAACTGCACAATGCCCCAGGGAGGTAACAAAGAGCTGGAAGGTCGGACGGGGACCGCGGCAGGCGGAGTAGGGAGGGGTGGAACGGCCCGGGGAGGTGGGACACCCAGACCTGGGGTGGGGAACGAGAGACGGGGTTGGGGCGCGGTGGGGCGGGGCGGGGCGCGGCCTGGGGGATGGGCGGCGGGGGCGGTCCGACTCGCAGGCGGCGATCTTCTGCATCTGGTAAGGCTTCTGAGCTAACGGAGTACCTTGCCTGGCCCACGGCAGGAGCTGAAGGAGAACTGTCCGGTACCCCTCCAGCGCCCGCCGAAGATTCACGGTTGCGAGATTAGCCCACGAGAGAAAAGGAGGCAGCCTCCTGCTTTCGGGAAGAGAGGACAGAAGCCCTTTCCAGTGTGATGTGGGAAAGGTTGTCACTGATGCTGCCAGGATGGCGGTACTGCCTGTGGCTCCCTCCGCTGAGCAGGTACCTGCCCTCTGGCTCACCAGTGGTTCCTGACTGGCCTGTATTTTGTCCCTTCCTCCTGCATGAGGGGGTGATGGCCCTAAGACAAAAGGCTGTTCTTGCATGGATACCTGGAGCTTAAAATCGAATGTAACAGAAAGTTAGTTCTGGTTTCACACCAAGTTAAGACGCACGTCTAGAAGAAATTCTACCTACAATCAGAAAAACTCTTCTGGATGAACAAAAACATCTTTTTCAGAAAAAAATTTAGCAGTCTTGGTGTCAAGGGTTGCTTTTTGGGACCAACGGCCTTATAATATATTGTCATGGAAATGAAACTATAAGAGCTACTACCATTTATTGAACAGCTATTATGTGCTTCTGGTGCACCTCATCTCACTTCGTCTTCACAACCCATGAAGTCATCTAATGAATGTCTTCTATGGGATAGGCACTGTGCCAGGTGGCTGGGATTACTGGAGGCGGGGGAAGCGGGGGGGTGGGGGTGGGGGCAGCGCCAGGCTTTATGAAACTTACAGTCCACCCAGAGGTGTGTACAGTTTGCAAAGGAGGAAATTTACAGTAGGTAGTTTGCCCTTGGTTATGCCTAGATCAGTCTCTCTACCACCACACCCTGCCTCTTCAAATATAGTAGGATTTCAGTGTTAACATCTGTTTCCCTTCTACTTAGGGAAAGCAAAATGAAGCCAAAGACAGACACATATATACAAAATGAAAGAATTAAGCCCAACAGGTAAATCCAAGGCTGAAAAATTGATGGACAGGATTCTGGTACACCCAGACAAGTGTACTTGGGAATTTCCAGAAAATTCACTAACTCAAAGATGAAGTTCTTCAAGATTTAAACGTAAGAAAACAAAGTTCTAACGTGTACCATTAGTTTCCTCCGATAAGATATAGAGTGTCTTAAGTAAGATGTCTTCTCCATCTTTTAACTTTTTCATCTGCATTTCTCTTATGCTCATCACTGTTACCTCTATTTTGGGAGTTGGCCTACACCACAGAATGACAGAGTGATAAGGACTACCTCCAAACTCTTCATTTAGAAGAGAAAGGAAAAGAGTCCCACAGAGGTTCAGGTCCCTGGGGAGACGGCTGGCAAGGCCAGAAATTAGTGCCTAAATCTCCCAACCAATGATCTTCCCAAGAGTATACAGGAAGTTTTACCTACTAGCCCAACAAACCCCTGGATTCTTCACATTTAATTCTCCAGAGAACCTCTTCAGCTGCAAAATACCAGCGAAGTCTAATTTTGTGTGTGTAGGAGGGACTGGCCAATAAAAACATTTCTAACTGAATATCAATTCATTTAACATAAGTTACAGATATTCTTGGTCCTCCCAACAAAACTCATTAGCTCTAATGACTATGCTACATGAAAGCATGTTTAGGAAATGTGGACTGAAAAAGTAACCCAACAGGTAGTCTTTTTCCTCCGGCAAGAGTGCATGAAGACATCTTAAAAATATGAAATCATACTTTGCATTAGCAAAGATTATTTCTAAAAGGCACCACTTAGTATCTTGGCTTTGTAAAAAATCTTTTGTTGTTGTTGTTGTATGCTTTTCCACACAAACATATTCTGTATTTTCTCTAAAGTAAACCAGTGCTTTGGCAGGTTTTTAGATTTTTTTTCCCTTAACTAAAGGCACTATTCAATTTCAATGTCCTTGGAGTGTTTTATCTGGGGATTAGACAACTGTACCAAAACACAGCTGTTCCAGTTTTTTCTCCTTTATTTTTCACATTAAAAAACTCCCACTATCAGCCAGTCCAATTAGTTACTCACTATCAAAAGCCGGCTTTGGTCTTTCATCTTCTGGAAAACTGGATCCAAGTGACAGGGTGTCATGGAAACTGTATCTCGGGTCATTTCCTGTTTCAATTGTTTAGCGACAAAAAAAGTTCAGCTCTATCAGATGGAAATTAATGAAAACTTGCTGTTGTCTTCTGAAGAGCATGCAACTAAATAAAAAAGTAATTATTATTTTTGACCAAATTTTCCCACCAACACTAAGGAATATGGGGAGATCTGTGCACCTAAAATGGGAAAAGTACTTTGACAGATGCAGTGAACCAAAGCCTTTTTTCAGCTTAGTTTCCATAATTCGGTGTCAGTTTTAAGGCTTTCACTTGGGTTCCAGAAAAGGAACTACAGGTTAAGTGGTTTTAATTGTAGATTGTTCTTTCTCTCCTACTTCCAACAAATCTTCACCTCTCCTCACTTCTGCTTTATCCCAGTTTTGACATTCACTAGACAGAGCTGGTTTTCTCCTTGTTAGCCTAAAATCCCTTCAACATAAGGGAATGTGTAACAGAAACAGAAATGTAATATAATCTAAAAAGATTTCTTGCTGTACCTATTCTCTGCAAACAAAGACACACACACACACACACACACATGCACACACACACCAGGGAAAAGTAGAGCAATACCAGGCAAGCACATGTGTTTAGGAAATGAAGTCCTGGCTGGAATTCAGTAATAATGAGCCCCTGAGTGATCTAATGTACACCAGTGTACACTGTGGATGGAAACAGAGTGCCAGACAGGACAATGGGGAACTCAACCCATGTTTAATATGTTTCAGCTCTGTCTAAATAACTGTTGGCAAAAAAAAAACGTGGAAGCAATACAACAAATCAATTTTAGGGCTCAGGAGGATTTGCTCAAATAAGACAGCTCTGAAGTGTACATTACAGGATAAGTTCACAGCTCCATTGTGGGAAAGGAGCCCACTTGCAATCCTTTCTGTCCTGTTTAGGCTGTTATACATCTTCTCTATTCCAAATGAGGACGTATTTGTGCTCTTTCTTTTTCTTAGATTTAAAAAAGAACAACAACTGGGAAAACATCCAAAACCAAATTAACTTTAAATATTATTAAAGTAAACCCAAGCCTTATGTCACGTACATCCAACTGGCTATTTGGACAGTTTCTATAGAGAAGGAAAAATGGACACCTTTTGGCAATAACACCTAAATTCTGGACCTTTTGTCATTAAGTCCCTGAGTTCATTTACCCGGTACCAGCCAAGAGGCATCTAGACCAGCCTTGGCCACAATTTCTCCTCTAGTATTGCTTCACACATGCTCTCTAGCTCCTCCCTCAAAATCCACACTTATGCCCCTAAGAGACTGGCTCTGTTTTGTTAAAAATAAGATGAAACTGATAATTTCTAACTGGAAATCTCTTCTATTTCTTTTTCATCAGCCTTCAAGGAAAGTAGAATATTCATCCTTCTATACTTTTCAGGGAGATAGTCCCTGATTTTAGGAGAACAGTACTGGTAGGCAATCTTACAAAGTCTTTTTTTTTCTATTATACTTACTATGCTTTGGTCTTTATGTGCCCAAAACACCAGAAATAAATTACCTCTGGTGAAACTACTTTTTTTCCCAAAAGTAGGAGACATTTCTAGAAGGCATTTAGATAGTATTTTTCTTACAGAAAAACCACTTAAAATAAGAAATTAATTGCTGAAGGCATCAACACAAAAGGGCATAAATCAGTTCAGAGGTAGTGAACCTAGACTAAAGTAAATCCAAGAATACAGCTACCAAACAGACTTGAACGCCTCTGGTTATGAGTGAAGGTGGTTTTACCCCAAGAGAAACAACACATGAAATAAAGACGGAGCTGGTAGAAGGGGTTGTGAACTGTAAGAGAGGCAAGAAATACAGTCAGTGTATCAAGACAAACCATATTTATATTCTGGTCATAACTTAGTATTTTTCTTTTAATTTCTTTCCCCTAGAAAACGCAATGGTAGTGTGCTCATTGCACTTTCTACCTTATTTATTAAAATAGATGGTGAAGGCAGAGAGAGAGAGAGAGAAAGTCTAACTCTCATTACCTACATGGGAATAGGTTAGTTCTTGTTTAGTGTATGAACTTCCATATTGGATTTTATGAAATTTCACTTCTGGGTTTTGTTTCATTTGTTTGCATGCCCAATCAAGGACACTGTTCATAATGTAGATATTTATTAGGTACCTTCAATATTGAAGATACCATGTGGAACACTTCCGGCCAAAGAAAAGTATACCATTGAGAAACAGAGATGTATGCTGCCTGCTGGACATCCCAAGTGCTCTCCCACATATCCCAGTTAGATGGGGACATGTGACCCACCATGGCCAATGGCCGTGATCAGAAGTGACTTGTGACAGCAGAAGTACACCCAGGACTTCAAGAAGGCATCATTCATACTAGTGAAGGAGAAGAAACTCATGGATCTTGAGACTCAGGTCAGAATAGGGAGCTGCCAGGCTGGCTACTGATGTGGGATTTCACCCCTTAAAGGCACTGTTGGAGCCTGTTACTACTAGCGTTACAAGTAGGTCAATATGAAGAAAGGGAGTGTCTTGAGGATTTCTAAGGTTCTGGCTACTTACACATTTTAACTGCTGCCTTTCTTAACAAGGAACTCAAATGTGAATGGTTATACAAGTACCATCAAAGAGCAAAGGAGTGGAGAGAACTACTCTGCTTTACTGACCATGATTCTCATTGTTTTGGCAACCCTCCTTGGACACTCAATTCTTTCATATCCTAATGGAGAATTAATGCTCTCCAAAAGATGACTGGTATGTGCTTAAAAAATTTTTTTTTAAAAAGTGACTTATGTCATTACCAACTGAAGCCTGCAAGAATGAAGGTGAGTTCTCCATGCCCATTTTGCCCTGTTGAGAAAAACCTAGATGTCATTAAGTTGAGATGCTAAGGTGTCAAGAGAGAGACTCCTAGAAGGAATTAAATAAGAAATATGTATCACTGAGATGAAGGGACTTGGTCGTGACCAAAGCCCATCCTAGGCCAGAGACTCTTAGCTTTTTGGCATGTCCCAGAGCCCTGGGATAGAGCAGTGAACTATGTAAACCTCTTCTCAGAATTATGTGTTTAAAATGCATTAAAAAAAAACAAAAAACCATGTCCATCAACAGGTGACTGGATAAAGAAGATGTGGTATATTTATACAATGGAATACTACTCAGCCATAAAAACCGACAACGTAACACCATTTGCAGCAACATGGATGCTCCTGGAGAATGTCATTCTAAGTGAAGTAAGCCAGAAAGAGAAAGAAAAATACCATATGAGATCGCTCATATGTGGAATCTAAAAAACAAAAACAAAAACAAACACAAACAAAAACAAAGCGTAAATAAAGGACAGAAATAGACTCACAGACAGAGAATACAGACTTGTGGTTACCAGGGGGGTGGAGGGTGGGAAGGGATAGACTGGGATTTCAAAATTGTAGAATAGACTACACTGTATAGCACAGGGAAATATACACAAAATGTTATGATAACTCACAGAGAAAAAAATGTGACAATGAGTGTGTATATGTCCATGAATAACTGAAAAATTGTGCTGAACACTGGAATTTGACACAACATTGTAAAATGATTATAAATCAATAAAAAATGTTAAAAAAAAAAAAAACCCACACAAGACTGTAAAAAACACCAACTCTAAATGTTTAACTTAGGATACAGTAATGTGTGCTTCTATAAATAACAACACGTTCATCAACAGGATCCAGCCATTTGTCTACCAACTACTGTAATAATTTCAAAGTAGTGAGGCTCATGCTATTTCAAGTTATCTGTGGTATTTCCAGCAAGTTATGGGATATCTTTGATTTGTTTTGGTGACAAAGCCCCAGGTAATGCTAAGACTATTTAGACTTGTTTATATCATAGTGAAAAGAAATGCTAAATTTCTATTAGAGGTTTATGTTATAATTTTTTTTTCTCATCAAGTTCATAGGGTCCTTAAATTTTGTGGAGTCCAGAATAAAACCTCCAAATGTTATGCTCTCCTGACTAACAGAGCCATACCACAAGCTCTCAGTGGAGCTCTCCTGGGCTCTCTTTAGTTAGGTGTGTAGCACCGTGCAGGCCATATTCCTTTGTTGCTTCTCTGCCACCATTGAGTTTTTGTCATTTTATTTTGTGTTCACACCAACTGTTTTCACATGATTGCAACTGACTAAGGAAGAGTATCATTCAGATTGTTAAAAAGCGATTTTATGGAGGCATGTGCCTTTAAGACAATGGTCAAGAAAACTGATAAGAATCAGCCCCTAACAAGGGACTGGTCAAGTCTTATGACATCATCAACATCACCCAGTCTGGGAAAAGTGACCAACAGTTGTACAAAAGGCAGCTGGTAAAGCAATCAGTCTAGAGGCTTGCAATGACTTCAGGAAATATGAAGACACCTGGAGATGGCCAACACAGGATGCTGGGGTCACTGGATCAGGATGCTGTCCAGTCCTGAGTTGGTCAGCATTACTTCCAGGAATGTGTACCTCAAATGAATTGGGAAGTCAGTTCTCTATTATAAGCCTATGAAGGCTGGGTAAAACAAGACTGAAACAATTCACACTTTTGAAGGTACTTCTCCATCCTATGAATTGCAGAGAGGAACCACTGATGTACATTCATATAAACCATTGCTATACTTTCCTAGGTCAGCCTAGCACAGTTGTCAACACCTTACTCAAGAATATAAGACACAGTAGACAACTGAGCTGTGGCTCCCAGTCTTGACAGGGAGATAAGGGATCAGACAACCAGGAAGATATTTGAAACATTTGAAATCAACTGATAGACTTGGGCAAGACTTGAGAACCAATAGGGTAAGGCCTGGGAATCCATCTTATTTCACATTTCAAATAAGGAAATGAGGTGATGTATTGTGGTTAAAGTGCCACCAATCAAAAGTCAGGAGATCGGGCTTTTCCTCTAGACCCTGGGACCAGCTACCTGAGCAAATGTGGGAAGAAAAGCCACTGCTCCAAGCTTCAGATTCCCCTTCTTTAAAGTGGGGAAATTAACTTTGAAGGCACCTTCCCACACAAAAATAAAGATTTGGTAACTTCTGAAGTCTCAAAAAGACGATGAAAAGAAGTATAGAATATCACTGTAAACTATAATCAAATTCAGATTTAAACTGAACATTCTATGGAACACAGTATCCCCATTTCAAATGGTGAGAAAAATGAACAGTTCCCATGTGTGAACCACACTGCTGTGCCAGGCACTGTATTTGGTCCTGTACTTATGTTAAATTAAGTTGAGATGTTGCACTGGTCAACGTCTGGGTGCTATCATGAGACCCTCTGCTTTCTCTCTGGTAGCCCTCTCCATGCTATACCTAACCATTGGTCTGACTGTTCGCTAGCTCCTTAAGGGTGTAACGCTGTCTCGTTTAGGGGTCTAATTCCCCAGGGTTAGAAGAATCAGGGCAGGTTTTCTAGAGAAAATTAGAATGCCTGAAGGTCTGTCAAAGGGTTTGAGATCTAGCCTGTGCTCACTCTTGGCCCCTGGAAAACTCCCCCTGCCCCATTTTGCTGTCCCTGTACATCCTGTTGTTTTGATTATTTCCTCCCCAGGGGCTGATCTGTTTACTAGAAGTAGAGGGCTCTTCAGATAATCAGGAGAATGAGTCAGGGTTTAATGTCTGCTGGTTCCAGGCTCTTTTCTAGGTGTTGTTCCCCCTAAACTATACCATTCCAAACAGCCTCAGTTCTTATAACCATCACATTAATTTCACCAGATTTTGAAGCCTCCTAGTTGTCCTTGGCTAAGGGTCTCCTTCCCAGCCCTTCTCCATTGTCCTTGCCAACCACTGCTGGCTAGAATCATGGAAGTAAAAATTCACAACTAGGAAGAACTCTGATTTTGCCCAGCCCACCAGCACAATAAGCAGTGCCTGTGCCCTTCTCTGTGTCTACCGCAGGGCCTCCCAAGGCACTATGGAGCACAGAGTAGGGGCTGGAAAATGTTGGCCACACAAATAGACAATCAAAGGACCACTGCTGGCCAAAACCCTGCAGCCTTACAGCCAACAGAAAGAAGAAAGTCCAGCCTTCATTCTGAGGATAGAGGCACTGTAAAATCAGATTATTTCTCTTTCTCTTTACTGCAAAGCTAACAACTCATCAGTAGCCAATGGGCTGATTACTCCTAGACTCTTGGTACTTTGGATGAAAAAGTAAATTTGCCCAAACACATGATTTGGGGGAAAAACACACACACACACACAGCTAGAACTAAATTTCCACCCTGCTTTGAAACATAAATCTTAAGACCCCTCAGGTTAAAAATGACAGCTAGAGTCCTTTAATCTTGAAAATGCTCTTTCCGTGGAAACCTTAAGGACAGGAAACCACTTAGGTAAAGCTGTTTTGTTTTTTTTTTTTTCTCTTTTGAGGCAACTTCTGAGGAAAATCTAGGTTTAAGGAAACTGGGCTTCCATGCACAACCATCCCAGTAAGAAAGTAGTGCGTGTCCATGATTTCACTGACCCACAGACTGACCCATCAATAAAGCGTCCCTAGCTTGGCTCAGCTGGAGGACACCGCCTCACCCTGTCTCTAACAGACTTATTCTCAGTCCCCAGTGCTCCAGCTCCATGATTAAGATCCTTGTTCGGTAGAACAAGGATTCTGTATACTAAGTAAGGTCCACTCCATTTTTACCCAAAGTCAGTGAATTTTGCAAGCTATAATTTTCGAGTGCGACAAGCACCGAAATGTGATGCTTTTGGCAACAAAGATTGGGAAATGTTGAGTTAGCACATGAGCCGAGAAAATTTGACCTGGGAAAGGATCTAGTAGATTACAGGAGGAAAATAACAGCACATAGAGGTTAAGCAATTAGCTCAAGGCCCCGCTAGCTGTCAAATACGTTTTCCTACCTCAAAGACTGCTAGATTTCCCTCGGCTCCCTAGCACACCACGTCTTAGATATACCATGCTGGCTAAACTTGATGATGATGATGATATTAAGCTAAAAATCAATCAAAATATTTTCAGTAAGAATAAGGTAAGGTAATTTCACAACATCCTGATATCATTCATAGAATCCTGAGCCAGCAGGAGTGAAATATCCCACATATTTAAAAGGATAGTTCTAAAGTAGTCAAACAAGCACCAAACATCAAGTCACTTTCACAGACATCCAAGTTCTAAGGATGCACTGCCTGGGACATCAGCCAGGTTGGCAAACAAATCATTATAACATGCAAAGGTATTAAGTGCCCTCTTGCCTTTGGCAATACACTCAAAGCTATTCAAATATATTAAAGTAAAACTAAAATACAGCTACCAAGTTCTTAGCCAACAGAGAGGGAGAGAAGTCCATGCATGTTTTTTTTTTTTTAATTTGTTTAGGTATTCCAACTTTTGTTCTGTTTCCTTATAAAAGACAAACCTAGGAAGAAATGGAGAAGGTGGAGACTCAGCCATAAGCTTATAGAAAGCGGGGGCAGGAGCAGGCCAAGATGAAGAAATCTGAGGACATGAGTGTGAGGAGCCCTTTGAAAACTTATAGCAACTTAAGTTCAAATTGGGTCCAAGAAAGAAAAAAAAAAGCTACTTCTCTTAGGTCTGAGTCAAATAAAAAGGAAACTATTTCCTCTCTTTCTGTCTAAATGTATTTTTCCATCTCTCTCCCAGTCAACAACTAAGGGACAAAGTCCTTCTACCAACCTCAATCCAGGCAGAGACGAAGTACACGGGGAACACACCCTTTTGTACAGTAATAACTTGGAAGATAACAGAACGTAACAGTCCTTCAACTGTAAGAAGAGCCTGTGTATAATGACAGCAGCCCCATTATCTGTTTCAACAAGCAAGGTTGAGAAGAAATAAATTTAAGATCACACAGGAGAGCTTTTCCTAACACATTAGGAAGGAATTCCAGAGTACAGAATAGACAATGTGTACCACATCTGAGACTAGAATTTGGCATCATGTTCTCAGGTTCTCTTTCTGCTAATGATGATGACAGTAACGTTTTATATTTGCATCCATTTCCAGTTATTGAATTACTTCTTTATATGTTCTGTTCTCTGCAACAGGGTAGGGGGTGGTTCCCATACATACCTACTTGGGACAGAGGAATGAACTAAAACAAATGTGTCTTCAACCACAGGATCTGTTAAACATTTCCTGTTGACTGAGCTACACGAATGCCAGTTTCTCCAGTAACCCACTCCCATGTTCTCTAGAGCCCCCTACACAAACAAGATTTTTGCAGACGGCAAATATTAAGACACTCATTAAATGCTGAATCAAATAATGCAACTAACATAAGTCTCAAGCAGAAGCTGACACGGATTTGAATCCAACCTCTTCCACTTTGTGACTTTCAAAACTTGGGACAAACCAGTTTACTCTCTATGAAATAACCATCTGCGTTTGAAATAGAACCCTAGCCCTTAGCCTAATGCCTGGCACATAAAAGGGGCTTCTAAAATGTACACTGTTTTAAGTCCTATTTACTAATAAAATACCATCCTTGGGAGATACAGTTCCTTAAATTGCTAGGAAAGGAAAAAATATCAGGCATAATCCTTTTGGTTTCACTGGTAGGTAATAGAGAGTGGATAAAAAGCAGCTTCCATTTAGTTAAACTCTAGAGTTGAGCTTAGAAAAATTTAAAGAAAAAAGAAAGTGTAAATCCTTTGTCTAACAAAGCTTTGGGATGTTGTTGTTTGGGAACTCAAGAATTGCTCTCCTTTTCAACTAAATCCTCTCTGTGCTCATATGTCACTAATATAGCTTGACTTGTCCAAAAATGCCCCTCAAATTAAGAGAAAGCAGGGAAAGAACGATAGCTGGAAAGGATGAGAAAATTTCTTGCACGTTACAAGGCAAAGCCAGAACTACAGTGCCACTTCATAAACCCCTACCTGGTCTGAAAGAAAAGTTATCTAAAGCATTAACTAAGAGGATAAGAAGCTACCATTGTAGCAGGCTTAAAGCGATCCACTTTCACTGGAGCTCAGGGTAGTGGGGCCCTCATTGAAAATGCAAAATCCCCAGCTGGGGGTAAGAAGAAGAGAAAATGTTAAGATGCTCAGCTCTGGAGTGCCAAGACCAAGGGTCTCTGCATTCCATCGCTCAGCCTCCTCCCTCCCCCGCTCCAACCCTCTCTCCCATTATCCTGGAGCAGGTCCTTCCTGCCCCGCCGTTTGGAGTCAGGGAGACTTTGGGAAGTGCCCCAGGAACTGCTGAGAGATGGAGAAATACACAAAGGCTGTCCTCCGCAAAGCATTCTTTCACAGAGGCGGTCGAGTCTGTTAAATACCTCCTCTTAATGTGCATACACTTCTGTAAGGAGATTATGAGGACCACGAGCTCACTAAATTAGCCCCCACAAAATGTGTTTAAACCCACTGCAGGGGGGGAGGAGAAAAGGTGCGTGTGGCAGGGGGCTTTCCGCTCCTTGGTAATTCCCAGGGGAAAAGGTGTCGACAAAAGCACCCAACAAGGCTGCTGCAACTCCAGGGTTGAGCTCGTTGGTACTTGCACAATTCCTTTCCCACACCTGCATTCTCATATTGCCCAGCTATGGGCCATAAGACCTTCAAAGTATTCCTTCCTGTGAATAAGGCAGAAGAAGACAGCTGTAGCAATGCCCTGTACAGTAACATGCACTTTTCAAACTGCTCCTCAAATCTTTGGAAGTAGGAAGTATAAAACATAGCAAGTAATGTTCCAATAAAACTTACGATACATTTTTCTCAGAATACGTAACTTAATAAGTGAGGTGCCCAGCTATACATTTAAGTTGTTAAACCACTCATGGAACATCATTTGGCTTAATAAATGCTTATGTTTTTCACCTCATTATTTCTTCATTATATAATTACTTCTTGGAAAAGAGTGAAATTCTTATTTCAAAGAACAAGTCCACCCATAGTAATAAATGGAATGTCCTTTTATTTACGTATGTAAAAAGATAAATCCTTTTCCTCAAGAAGTATTTCTAAACTCTTATAAGATGTGTAAATTATTTAATAATTCACAAAGGCATTTTAGGGACAGCTCATTTGATATAACAGCCCTGTGAAGTATTATTTACTCCCATGTTATAGGTGGAGACAAAAACCCAGAGAGATTAAGGTAGAGCCCCAGGTCTATGCTTCCAAATTCGTTCATTCATTCATTCACTCACTCTTTGCTGAGGGTCTACGCTTGTCCTGGAAACTACTGGTACTGAGGATTAAGGTACTGAGGATGAAGGGAGAACCGACTTAAGAGTCTACCCGTATGCAGCAGCACACGAGCAAGTACAGAGTTCGAAGGGGTCACAAAGGGGCAACACTCAACCCAAATATTAGAATTGTAAGAAAACAGACCACTTTCTAGAGGAGGCAGTGCCAGAGCTGGGTCCTCAAGGATAAACCCAGTGTCCTCCTCACCCAGTGCCTCCCACGACTCACCAGCCTCACACACGCGGTTAATAAGACACGTACCGATGGTGGTCTTCACTCCAGAAGACAGCTGCACGGCACACCCAGAAAGTCCCAGCGGCAGAGCTGTCTTCGACACTCGTGTTAACTCTAAAGAAAAAGTCAGTGGAGTGGGCACCGGTGGGTAGTCTACAAACGGAAGCCTACTATTCTCGTGTGACAGAGGATTTCAAACAAGGGAAGTTAGCGCCTACGAGGGGTCTGGAGCCTGGTGGGAGGGGGAGGGTCTTTTATCCATGGGACCATGGCCACGGATCAAGGCTGGGAGAGGGGACATGGAGGCCAGAGCTGCTGGTCCAAGGCCTGTTCTAAGAAAACAATGGGAGAACCCAACTCCATGCTATCAGGATAAAGGCTATTCGTGCCTGTATTTTTCTCACATTATAAAAATGCCCTTACTCCTGGAGCAACAAAGATTCCCAGTGGCTTTCACTAAAGACAAAACATCCCCCCACCAGTACAGGCTTCTTATATTGAGGCTACAGAGTATCTTTTTCAACCCCCATCTTTCTCCCAGATGAAAAATGCTGCCCAGCTGAAACAATTTCTTCATTTTTTTCATTCTGAACTTCCAAAAAACAGTCCCACTCTTTTTAAACCCATGGAGAAATATGAGAGTTCCAGAGTTTCAAACCATCTTTAGTCAAGTAAGAAAACGAAGGAAACCTCTTTTAAGGAAATCAAAGAGAATATATGACGAACACGACAAAGCTAGTGTCTCATCCTTCATTTTTATTAATAATTTTTTTTTAAAGAGGGGGCAGTCTTTGAAGAAAGGTACCTCATTTCCCACTGCTCTGGGTTCTGTATAGAGGACTTGGACATTGACAGACTGAACATTTATCGTCTGGACCATCTGAAAGCAAGCCCTGCCCAAGCCCTAAAGCAGCATTATCATCAGCATCATTGCAGTCACGTGACCCTGGCCTCTCTGGAATATAAGACACATTTGATTACTTTTTTTTAATTTAAGTGAAGTTTTCTAGATTTCATCGTTTGATTTTACATGAGGATCTCAGAGGGTTAAAGGTTTACTGAAAATTAATGGGCAGGAGAGTTTCGACCCTCCATTTTAAAAGAGAAAATATCACTCTACACCTCTAGTCCCACCACCATTTGCAGACAGCCCCTAAGAGTAAGACATGAGATCTGAAAAGCATGATACAGCACTTATGTACATGCTTTTATTTGATCCTCCCCACAGCCTTTTAGGTACCTAGTACTCACTCCCCATTTTACAGACAAAGACGTTGAGGCTGGGAAGCCAAGTCACTCAGCCTTTGTACAACTACTTTGGAAGTGTTCTTGAAAGACAAAATATTTTTGAATCTCGCTGAGTGGAGAACACGGTGCTAGCAAAGCACTGTGCTTTCCACAAAGTGCACTGCCTCCTCTCAGATGTCTGAGGGGCACATACATCTTCTGAGAAGATGGAAACTCATCAGCTTGGGGAGAAAATGCCAAGTTTAAAGTCAGGCTTGTTAGAGAGGGAGCTATCACAGATTATTAATTTAGCCTTCTCTCCCTGCGAGTGTTTGATGTAAATGGCAAGGGTTCGAAGGTCAAAGAGGAAGAAGTATGTGCTTTAATTTCTCCCCCCCAGAGGTGCGCGAGTGTTTTCTATTAACAAAAACCCTGTAGCCAACAAATCCTGGGCTTGGATCAAACGGCCCTCCATCTTTTAAGTTATAACATCACAGGGAAACATTTCAAGAGGAAACCAGGCCCAGTCAGGCCTGCAGTACCTGAGAGAAGGCTGTTCGGCCCCTTGGGAATTTGAAAAGCATCTTCCTTTTTGCTGAAACTGCTTAGTGACAGACAGAAATGTCCCCAAATAGTTATTCTTGATCTATAGACAAGGGATAAATTGAAAAGAAGGAAAAAAAAAAAAAAAGTGGGCAGGGGCCGAGATAGGGCCATTGGTACGGGAAGGACCACCCTCTTTGGTCAAAGCGATTAGGAACAGACATTTTGGCAACAAACCTTGGTCCACTGGGCTATGTCTGAGCTAAATTTAAGAGCCAGAATTTAACCTGTGCTTGGCACAATATGTAGTGCAGAGTCAACGTTCAGTAACAGTAGCGAATCACATTGTAACACTCCCTTTTTCCCTGCCTTTAACAACACAGAGGGTTCATCCTACTCATTTCTCAGCCCCTCACACACCCAGGACCTTCATGGCCGCGGGAAACCTAGACGTGAGGGGTGGAGCATGGAATTCGCAAGACCCAGCAGCACCTCTCTCCAAAAAGAAAAGCTAACACTTTGTGAGATGTCTGGCCCCAGGCCCTTGTGCATACAGACATTCTTGTATAAATCCTACAACAATTATGGGTGTACCCCCGATTTTTATAGGGAGGAACTTGAGCTCAGAAGAGCAGTGAGAATCAAGCTTGGATTAAATCCGAGTTTCTCCCAACAGGCTTTTGTGAACTGGCCTGGGAACTAGGTTTGCTTTTATAACCCCTCTGGCTGAATGCTGCTCTAAACAATAGACTTTGAAATGAGCTTTGGAAGCCAGACTGTTTGTAAACTGAGGATAGCTGGCACTATTTACGTCTCTTGCCACCTTTGGGGGTGCCTCTGCACTACTTAAAAATGGCTTTTAGTTTAAAGTACATCCACAAAACCTCCAAGAAGGTAAGCATTCCCTTTCCTGTCGAGACAGTCCTAGGAGATTGGAGAATGGGGTAGATCCCAGGCAGCTCAGCCGAAAAAAAGAAAAATCCAAGTGAAGGGTTTATAGGAAACACACAGAGGAAGAGTAAAGCACAGTAATTGTTTACAGGCCACTTGTGAGTCTTCTAAAAGTGCCCATAAATAAGAAATTAGGCTTGGGGGAGACTAGCCTGAAAAAAGTTAATCCCCCAGACAATTCCAGGCCACGTGACCCATCCGCATCCATCAAGCAGAAGTCTTGACCATCGCATTCACATAATTTCCCTGGACTGACCCTCGTCCCCCTGCTGCTCCCAGTCTGCTTACTAATCATCCCAGTGGAATGGGATGCATTTCCCTGCTCCAGGAAAGCAGGGTTGTATTTTGTTGATTACTCTGTCTTCAACACCTACAAGAACGCCTGGCTAGTAGTCGACGTTAACTATAGTGAGATGAAGTATTGCTTATTTCACCATTTACTTATTAATTTCCCAGTTCCACTGTTTAGATACAAGAGTCATTTCTTAAGTTTAAAAGGTGTTATGTAGTGATGTGAATGTTTTGAAGAAAAAAGTATTTACAGAATTCTAATGAGACAATAAAACTGAGAAGAAATAGTCCAATGTCCGCCTATACAATTTTGATCTTAGTCTCTTACCTAAGAGAACCAATGTGTTAAAATGGAATTCTAATGAAATGAAAGAGAGCTACAATTCCTGAATAAGGCATATTGCCTGGTAGATTGCATGCACATTTTAAGTGGCTTCAAAGAAAGGATGGAGGAACAATGGCAGTTATGTTAGCAAGTGTCCATCTCGGTTCAACATCAGATATTTTGGGAAATACCACCACAATCTTTACTTCAATAATTTATCAATATGCTAATTGAAAATTCAACAAGAAGTCACTGCACTCCACTCAAGTCCTGAAAACTCTTGAATCAGATCAAATAGAAGACAAGTTTTTGGAGGATAAACTAAAAAACGGTACTTTTGACACTTTGTCTCCTTGATAATATTTTACTATGTCATAATGAGATTCCCTAAACAACGGATTCACCGTAACTTCATCCAAAATAGATGGCAATGGTTCTTGTAAGTGTAAACCTCTACAAAAAAACCCACTCATAATCACCTCAAAAAAGCTAAAATTATATTCTAACACATAAATGAATAGAATTGCTGTCTAAACTGATTTGGATTCTTCTACTAACCAAACAGATCAAGCAGTCTCATATTATCAGGCTGACATGACACCATCAAGTACGTTGTATGCTTCATGTAGGTGATCATAAATAGTTGAAATGTTTAAGGGGGGAAATGGAGTCCAGTATAATTAAGACACCAGCCAAAATGATGAAAATCACTCCCATATTCGACTGCCATTGGAATGACGACAGAGATGACTGTGGTGAATATGTATGTTCTCTCCCTGCTGCCCAAATCACTTGACTGTGTAGCAGTCATGAGACGTGGGTGGAATCAACCCCACGTCCAGCTCTAGAACAGGTCCTGATTGGCACAAAGGAATGTAGTCCCAACCCTCTTGCATTCTATTATCCATCCTACAATGAGGGGAGAGGGGAGGTGTCCCTGAGAGACCTGGGAGCCCTGCGCTCATTTTCCCACAGGCAAAGCCAGCCTGAGGGTTAGCTGACACAGAGGGTGACGGGGGAGGGGGGGCATGGAGCCTGTGCCTGAAGTTCACACTCTGCGAAATGTCAACCTTTCAGTTATTTAAGCCAACAAACTCTCTTTATCTCTCAAGGCAGTTTTCATGGGTTGTTGGGATGGGTGGTTACCTGCAATTCAAAATTTCCTAACAGAACCAGAGGTGACGAGGACTATGATGCTGGTGGCAGTGGTGGGTCTATGACATACGTACATCACCAAGTTCACAACAGCCCAGGGTTGGGACGGGTATTATCTTCCTATTCATAAAGTGAGAAAACTGAGGCTATGAAGAGAAAAAAGGACCTTGTCAAAAGTTACATAGCTGGTAAGCTAAGACCTCAGCTGCCTTTGATGACTGATCACGGGGCCGAGTATGTGTACACAGGAGGGAGATTACCGATGTCGCTTTGTATTTTCTATATTGAAAAGTCTTATTGTCCTGAATCTTTATTCTGCTGCAGCTGTCCTACTTCCTTTCAAATCATAGCCTTGGCCCAGTGGGCCTTTGTTGATGTAAAGCATTAAACTTATAATATTCCATCATACTAAGTGAAATCACAATGATAGATGTGGCCATACCTGTCCATGAAGAGTAAATACCTTCATTCCTCTCTAACAGTCTCCCTGCCTCCATTTCCGCCTTTCCTCACCCCTGTCCTCATCCCATACACCAGGGTACCTCATAGCCAGAGGGATAGGTCTAAAGCAAAAATCAACCACAACCACGTCACTCTCGTGCCTAAAATCCTCCAATGACTTCCCATTTCAGCCAGAATAAAATCCAAACTCTTTGGTCCCCACAGTGATCCTACCCTCTCTCCTCTTCCCTCCACTCCCACCCTTCTTCAGCGCCCTCTTTCAGCCCCCAAAACACGCCAACTCATTCTCCTCTCAGGCCCTGTGCATCCCTCTCCTTCCCCCAGCTCCTCCTCCCCAATCCCACTCATGCCTCCCCTCAAATATCAGCTTCCCCAAAAGGCTTCCTCTAATGCCACATTAGCCTAATTTAACTCCTTCACAGAACTGATCAGGGCCAAGCATTATCTTGCTTTAATTTCTGCATAAATATCTATCCCTCTTCCAGGATGCAAGCCTCTCAAAGGCAGGGACTCTGTCCTGCTCATCAGTGTACCCCACACCCAGGGCAGTGTGGGCCTGATGGGAGATCCGCCAATAGTCACGAGCAGAGCGACTAAGTCTAAGGACCCACACAGGCCACATTCGCCCAAACTCTTACATAACGCTTTGTTTTTAGCTGAAAACAACAACTGCAAAATCCACAGCTCTCTTTTAAAGACTTTTATCTATCCTCGATTCTGCTTTATTCTTTCTAATCCGGGCATCCTTATTCTTTAAGCTATGAAAGCCAATTTCTTGTAAAAACAATGCCACAAAAGCAAGAACAAACAAACAAACAAAAAAACCCACCACACAGTAGAATTTGGCACTCCTAAGGAAAATTAAAAGTACATCTGAATTTTTTTTTTAAAGTACCTCTCAAAAACTCAACAACAAACAGGCACATAGGAACTTTGAGTAATAGAAATGTTGTAAAACTAGACGGTAATGATCATTGTACAAATCTACAAATTTAATAAAAATCAGTAAATTGTTTTTTAAATAAGGAACAATAAGGAAACAACCCAATGTAAAAATGGGCAAAGGTTTTGACATTTCATACACACACACACAAAGGGCAAATAGGTAAATGAAAAAAAAAAATACTGTGCAGCATTATTGATTAGGAAAATGTTCATTAAAACCACAACGTGATACCACTTCACACATGTTAATGGCCAACATTAACATGACTGACCCAGTCAAGTTCTGGTGAGAGTGTGGAGCTGGACTTTTATCCATTGCTAGTGGGAATACACGATTAAACAGCCCCTTTAAAAACTGGCAATTTCCAACAAAGTTTAACATACACTTAACATAATAATCCCACCCCTAGAAATATGAACAATTATGTTCAAACAAAAACTTGTCAAGATGGCTACAGTAGAAATATTTATAGATTTATGACTTCAAAAAATTCAAATGTCTTTCAGTTGGTGAATGGATAGACACTGTGGTACAACCACAAAGTGGGATTCTACTCAGCAATAAAAAGGAATAAACTACTCATATACACAACATGGATGAATTTTAAATGTATTTGGTAAATATAAAAAGCCAGACTCAAAATGCATACCATAATGCATCCATTTATATGACACTCTGGAAAAAGCAAAATTACAGAGATGAAGATGGTTTTCTCGGGTTCCAGGTTGGGGTGAGAGTGGCAGGGGGACTGGACTACAAAGAAACAGCATCAGAGAATTTTGGAGGTGATGAAACTTCTGTATCTGGATCATGGTGAGAATTACATGGTATGCATTTACCAAAATTCATGGAACTCTACATCAAAGAGAGTGTATTTTCTATTTGCAAACAAGGCAACCAACAAGGGCTTAATTTGCAAAATATACAAACAGCTCATACAACTCAATGACAAAAACAAAAAACAGAAAAACAAATAACCCAATCCAAAAACGGGCAGAAGACCTAAACAGACATATCTCCCAAGAAGACACACAGATGGCCAATAGGTGCATGAAAAGATGCTCAACAATTGTTAGAGAAATGCAAATCAAAACAACAATGAAGTATCACCTCACACCAGTCAGAATGATCATTAAAAAGTCTATAAATAATAAATGCTGGAGAGGGTGTGGAGAAAAGGGAACCCTCCTACACTGTTGGCGGGAATGTAAATTGGTGCAGCCACTATGGAGAACAGTATGGAGGTTGCTTAAAAAACTAAAACTAGACTTACCATATGATCCAGCAATCCCACTCCTAGGCAATATATCTGGAGAAAACTCTAATTCAAAAAGATACACACACCCCAATGTTCACAGCAGCACTGTTAACAACAGCCAAGACATGGAAGCAACTTAAATGTCCACTGACAGAAGAATGGATAAAGAAGATATGGTATGTATATATATACAACAGAACATCACTCAGGCATAAAAAAAATGAAATAATGCCATTTGCAGCAACATGGATGGACCTAGAGATTATCATACTAAGTGAAGTAAATCAGACAGATAAAAACAAATATCATGTTATCATTTACATGTGGAATATAAAATATGCTATGAATGAACTTATTTACAAAACAGAAAGGCTCACATAGAAAACAAACAATGGTTACCAAAGGGGAAAGGGGTGGGATAGGGATAAATGAGGAGTTTAGGATAGCAGATACAAACTACTATATATAAAATAGATAAACAACATGGTCCTACTGTACAGCACAGAGAACTGTATTCAATGTGTTGTAATAAACCACAGTAGAAAAGAATATTTTTAAAAAGAGTACATCTTCACACCCATTAGGATGGCTATTATGAACAAAAAGCAAAAATAATTGTTGACAAGAATGTGGAAAAAATTAGAATTCTTGTGAATTGTTGTTAAGAATGTAAAAGGGTGCAGCCACTAATGGAAAGCAGTATGACTATTCAACAAAAAAATTAAACATAGAATTATCATATGATATAGCAATTCCACTTCTGGGTATATACCCAAAAGAGTTGAAAGCAGAGACTCAAACAATTATCATACACCCATGTTCATAGTAGCATTTTTTTTTTTTTTTTAACAGTAGCCAGAAGGTGAAAGCAACCCAAGGGACCATCGATGGATGAACTGACAAACAAAATAATGGTATATACATACAATGGGATATTATTCAGCCTTAAAAAAGAAGGAACTTCTGATTCACGCTATAACATAGATGAACCCTGAAGACAAATGGTAACTGAAATAAATCAGGCACAAAAGGACAAATATTGCATGATTCCACATATACAAGGTACCTAAAGTAGTCAAATTCATGAAGATCAAAAGTAAATGGTGGTTGCCGGGAGCTGGGGGGAGGGGGTAGTGAGGAGTTATTGTTTAATGGGTACAGAGTTTCAGTTGGGGAAGATGAAGAAGTTCTGGAGATGGATGGTGATCATGGCTGCACAACAATGTGAATGTACTTAATGCCATAGAACTGCACCCTCAAAAATGAGTACAATAAAAAAATTTTTTGTTGTATACATTTTATAATTTTTAAATTAAAATGAAAAATGTTGGACGCACTTCACAAAGATTTAGTCCTAAAATTTCAAGGCCACCTTAAAAAGTGATCATTGCTATCTGCAGGGAGAAAAATAAAAACAGTACATTTCACTATGTTTAAATCTGTCTCTGTCTATCCATCCATCCATCTATCTATATGAGTGAATGAATAAATGGTGAAATACAATGAGGAAAAGTACATCTGAATCATCATTGCAGGACTTCAGTGTTGTAGGCAGAGTTTGCTCTAGAAGTTTTTTTTTTCCTTCCAAGAAAAAGAAGAAATAATATGGGAAGTATGAGCATATATATATTTTTTAATTTATACGTATGGAACAATGAAGCCATATTTTAATTTTTAATGAAGCTACCTCCCCTCTCCCCTTCTCTCTCAACTGGAAGAAAGAAACAAAGGGCCTGCCAAAGATTTTCCATCCCCCAGACCTCTTCAGATCCGGGGCCTTTCACTATGTATCTTCACCCTTCTAACGGGTCCTTACTGGTAAAGACATGGCCAAAAGTGATACAGAGAAACAATTATACTTGCATCGATCAGGAATGAGGTTCAAATTCGTCTGCATCGTCCTCTTGGCATGCTAATACATCAGCTGCCTGGCTTGCTTTCAGTTCTTCAAGTATACCAAAGTCTGGCCTCTCAAGACCTCTGCACAGGCTCTCCTCTCTGTTTGAATGCTAGCCCCCAGCCCTCCCTGACTGGCTCCCCCTTCTTTGGCTAACCCCCACCCACCAAACCTCTCCCCTGATTGGCTCTGATTCCTTTCCATGCCACCCAGTCCTGAGCTGTCACTCCCATTCGCCTTGACCAATGAGTATTTGTTGAGGAACTGGATGCCAAGCACCATTCCATAGGAAAACAGCAGTGAACAATAAATATAAAGCTTACCTGTGGGAGGTTGGGGGAGGTGACATACAAAATGAACAGGGTTAAGGAGAAAGAGTGAGGAGAGTCAAGGGGGTTTTAAAGAAGATGGGCAGGAAAAGTTTTGTTTGCTGTTCCCAAAGGGAAGTTCAAAGGCTCCTGGGCAAGTGTCTGCTTGGAGGAACGTTTCATGTGTGTGTGGGAGTAGGGGAGGGGGAAGGTTGGTAGGAGGAGGGGAGAGAAGAAATAAGGCCATAAGCATATCAGAGACCAGATCACATCAGCTATGAAGGCCACTGTAGTTTTAGATTCTACTCTGGGTCAGATGGGAACCTTTAGAGAATTTTAAGTAGAGAAGTGACATTTTTATCTTAAAGGATATCCCTGGAAGTCTTTCTAATAGCCCCTGTTTCCTTTATAACACTACTCAAAAGTTTATAATTTATATTTATTCATATGATTATTTCTTTAATGTCTATTTCCCCTAGTAGGTGGTACACTCTGTACAAGTAGAGCTCCTGTCTCCTTTTAACCATGAACTCAAATCCAAGCATAGTACCTGGCATATAGTATGTGCTCAATAAACATTCATTAACTGGACCGACGAATTTAACCTCTAGGATAAAGTAGCTCCAAGTACATAATCTGCAAGTACACACTATTTTTGTGTTTTTTAGATTCCTAAATGTCCTCGATCTATATACCTCAACTTCCTGTAACATGAAGAAATTAGACATGAGAACCAACTAATACTTAGAGTCCTAATGTGCTTACTCTGCTAGACACTGTCACTTATCTGGAACATTTTAAATCTTCAGTAGCAAGTGCAGGCTCAAGACCCTTGAGTCGAGAGGAGGAAATGAAACTGACACATGAAACATAGTGGTAAAAGCTAAATTCAGAATAGTAACTGTTAGAAAGTTACTGTTTAAAGATGGCCACACAATTTCTATAGTCCAGACATTTTTTGAATCTTCAAGTGCCAGAGACAATGCTAACCATACCAGGACCATACAGATGAATAAATGTGGGCTTTTTCTGCTGAGAGCTCACGCTCTGATAACTCTCAACTGTACAAAGCTTTACTGTTCGCAACTCTTGCCCATGCTTATGAACTGATTACACATGTATGCAAATAAAAATTTCCAGGCCTCCTTGGTCATCTGAATTTACACTAACTCTGGGGTATCAACCCATAACAAACGAGATGGTTCACAAATCAGAGCACAATCTGGTCCCCCCTAACTACCAAGACTACAAAGAAGCAAATATTCCTGTTCCACGTAGGGTCAGTAAAACCAACTCTGCGTCCAGTAGCCAAGACTGCCAAAAACCTCAGTTCTCCAGGCTCTCTCCAAAACTGCCCAGGGCAGCAACATCCCAGTATGGTCCTCAAGAGAGAGCAGAAAAGTAGAAAACTGGGTCTCCTGCAGCAGCCACTTGCAGCTCTCATTCGGAGAGGACACCATCCAAGAAGAATGCAGTGCCGTGACCACTTCAGCACCTACCGCCCCTGGGCTACCAGGAGAGCCACAGGCTTTGGAGAAAACCAATCAGCAAACGTGGAGGCAATTAGGACAAAGGAGTCCAGTATCCTGATAGGGGCACAGCAAGCAATCCAGTGGACAAAAAAATCCCATGAAGTTCCAGTTGGGTTAGCAAATGCTTGAGGATGGACAAGAAACCCAACAGGTCTTCCTACGCCTCTGATTTCCCGGAGATGAAGGCAAAGATCACAGAAAAACTTTTAACAATATTTAAATACAAACATGTGCTCCACCAATAAGGCCATAAAAATACCCTCAAACCATTTATAAATATTGCAATACTTATCAGGGAGGTGACAGACTTCAACTTTTCTTCTTCAAATATCTTTTCATGGTTATACACACCACGGTAATTGTCATGGCTTTATGGCCTCCCTGTGATTTTTTTTTCCTATATAGAATCCTCACTTTATTTTCAAGTGACATGGAAATATGAAGACTATTTTAACCTGGTTAATTATTTTATATGCGGAGTCAAGCCAGGCTGATGAATCTGTACTTCAGCGTGTTTATGGATCATTAATTTCTGGCCATTCCTCTTTTGAATTAAGATTTGTAAAAAAAGAAAAAGTTGGCCATCATAAACCAGACTCAGTTTGTCTTGTTTCCTTAACATACGCCTTATCAGCTCTGCCACAGCTGAAGTGATTCCAAATTGCTTTATGACACACTTGGATTTTCTCCTGCTAATAATTCCTCTTTCCTGCCCCTGACTGGCAGGCTTCTTCCACACTGCAGTAATGTGGGACAGCTAATTATCTACCAATCCACCTTGCTGTTCCGCACTTGGCAACTTTTATCTGCACAGGACAGCTGCACTCTCCCCGTTTGAAGTGAAATGTCAGTCTCAGCTAATGCAACAAGACTTACATCACTAATGATGTCTCCGCACTTTGAAGAAACAACTCAAAGCCTAATTAAAAATTCAGATTCATTCTCACCGGCTGGCCGATTTTCACTGCCCTTCCACCAGGACCTCGAAGTATCTTTTAAAATACTCCATGCAAAAATAAAATTGAAAAAAAAAATATCCAAGGGGAAAAAAGTGGTGCAGGATTGGGCTTTAACTGAGTCTTTAAAATGACTGTTATGGTTGGAACAGAACGAAGATGTTAACATATACAACAGATAAGAATTTCCTCCACTGGCTTCTACTCTTCAATGACAATAAAGCACACTATTTCCAAAGAAATATGGACCAGAAGCTACTTTTGAGTCGACCCACTCTGGGTGTTGGTACTTTTCTAACTGTAATTAACTCGGAAATCATGTGACTGTGGAAATCTGAAGTAGGGGGAAACTTCTTTTGAACCTAGAACAAAGAAGGCAAGGTAAAGAGGCATTCAAATGCCATTTATTTTGTTTCATTATCAAATCAAATAAACAACCCCTCCATAGGAATGATACTATTACAGTTTTCGCACACACACAAAAAGAAAGAACTTCATACTTCTAATAACTAGGGAGAGAGATGCAGTCCTGAAATTCAATTCCAAAATAGAACTCTGCCTGAAAATTACAGGTGCAATTTCCGTGTGTAGCTTTTACATAAACAAACACCAAAAAAACCAAAGTTGTCTCTCCCCTAAAGTTTTATTTTTTTTATGCTTTACCTTTTTAATTAAAAAATCACTTTGGTGGTACAAGGTCACAATTATAAATAATTATTGGCCACCTAAATTTGTTCTTTTAAAACATATCTAAAAATATCTAACATCATGTGGTAACTCATAACTTTTTGTATTTCTTTAGTGGCTCACTGACTTCTAGGTATTTAAATAACAACCTAAAAAAAAAAAGAAACCCAACACAGCTGTCAAATTAGACTATCAGCTTAAGTTTTCAACCATAAAATAAATCGTTTTTTTTTTCCAAAGAGGAATGTAAAGGTTCTTAAGTCAAGTTTCTTTCCCATTTTCAAGCAATCTTCTCTTGAAATAATGGAGCACCCATAAGACAAGAGTCCTAAAAGAGCGTACTACTGGCGGGATCTCTGGAGAGCCATGTCCCCACTGGGCCTCCGTTTCTCATCTGTAAATGAGGGAGGCAGATCTGACCTTCTCTCTGGTCCTTCCCAGTTCTCACGGCACCCAGCGATCTGTGGATCTGGCAGGCTGGGGAGAGAAGGCGTACCAAGGGCAGGCCTGCTCAGCCTGGATGCGCACAGCCCTGGGGCAGCCCCAGGACCACAGTGGGAGGCCAGCCAGCCTGGGCTCAGGCCCAGAGCAGGGAGACTGCAGAGCAGACCCTCCCAGAACCGGACTGGAGGAGGCAGAAACTAGATGTGGAACAGGCCCTGGGAGCTGGTGGCTGCTCCCAGCGTCTGAATCCTGAATCATGTTCAGCTGAGCTTTCGAGGCACCATGCTGCTAAATTCTCCAGCTTCCTAGTCCCTCTCCCCCAGAGCACATCTCCTCCAAATACGAGACTCGGGCATAATTGGCTAATTCCCAACTTACTGGTAAGCTACTGCCAGCTATGTTGAAACAAAGGGGAGAACCTGTTTAAGAAAGGGGGTGTGCAAGAGGGAAACGGTACTGGTCACGTTGTCTGAGCCCTCATCTAGCTCTGCCCTAAGGTCTGCCCCAGACCGTTCAATCGCGTGAGGCAGCTTGTTCCTCCGTTGTCCCAGCCAGGGGAGACTGGGTGTTCTGTCACCTGCCATGTAATGTCTTGACTGACATGACGGTTCCAAGGACCCCACAACCCAACCTCTGGCTACATCTCTGACCTCTTCTGGTACACTCTCTTCCCTCTGGCTCTCTGAACTCCAAACCTTAGTGCCGTCTTTCCCCTCCTCTGAGGTGCCATCGCAGAAGGAGCCTCTGGGGATGCCGCTCTTTGACTAACCAACTCCTACGCATTCCGCTTTTTCTGGGAGGCCTTCCAGAATTCCTCTCCACCTGCAAGCAGATTAACATCCCTGACACACTTTCCCCAAGCATCCAGAACCTCCTGTCTCATGACAGTCATTGCCTTGGAAATTACTGATGGATTTCTCAGCCCTCACAGAGGGCAAGGCACCAAAGAAACACTCAAAAACTATTTAACAATCCAATTGAGAACTCACCTATCAGAAAGTTTTCCTTTGTTATTACAGAAAGGTGCTTCCCCATTCATTACCTTTACACACAATCACTGATTTGACCTCCTGGAGCTCAATGAATAATTCTGATCCAGCCTACAGACATGTTTGGTTTAGCTCACAGTCTTTCTTTAAAAAATCTGAATTAGTTGCCAACATTTTACGAATTAAGAGATTTCATCATAAAAAAATCATTGACCCAGCTTCTCCTGAAAACCAGTCATGTGGCAACACTGGCCCCACATGGTCACTGGACAGCAATTGGAAGGGCCTGAGGAGCACCTGGCATGCGCCCTCCTGTTTACAACAGCCGACACCACTCCCTACTGACCTACACCTGGCCCACCTTGTGCATTCTGTCCAACTGAGCCCTGGAAATGTTAGAGTTAGCAAACCCAGGTGTAATCTTGATCCTATATTGTAGCGTTTCTTTCTAAACTGTCTTGGCCCGTACAAGTTGGTTTAGCCTCCCTAACAAGACAATGAACTGTTGGAGGGAAAGCAATCAGTATCCTATACTTTCCCTGCACTCTCCCAGCCTCTGATTCTGCCATGAGGCACCCAGGGAATATCTGCTGACAGACTCATCAGGAGAGTTATGTATAACAATTATGTATAACATCCAGCTTTTCCTCGTCAACCTCCCTTCCACCCCACTACTCTTCCAGCTTATTTCACCTTGTTTCTTTCTCACTTTTGCCGCCTCTGGAAGAGGGAGAGAGCGGGAGTAAGAAGACGGGGCCCACGATGCACGAGTCAAACCTGCGTGCTCAGACGATTATAAGCAGGCCACTGTGAAAACAAAGCACCTCACAGGCTCGTGGGGGAAAGCCAGGCATGAAAACAAGGGCCAGGTGGCATGTGTAAGGGAGGAAAGAAGGGCCCCAGAGAAGCTTCCCCAAAAGAATATAGGGCGTCACACCTGGAAGGTGAAGGAGACTGCTGGGCAAAGGTACTAGCTATTTGTGAAGGGCTGGAGTACACAGCGATCATTTTGCCCAGATACATCTTTATAAAAAATTGAAAGCATACACCCTTCAAAATAATCGTATTTTATGGAATTCAGATTCTATTTACTAGTTTACCAATATATTATATACCTTATAAAACATTAATATAGAAATTAAATTAGGCAATAAAAAATCTTATGGATGAAATTATATATCTGGAATTTACTACAAAATCATCTGGGGGGCAGGGAAGAGCAGATGGAGGCAGCGGCAGAGGTGAAACCAGCCTGACCACAAGTTGAGAACTGTTTAAGCCAAGCAAGAGGTACAAGGGCATTCTCATGCTATTCTCTTTCCTTCTGTGTATTTTTTCAAATCTTTGTATTAAAAAAGTTTAAAAGTAAGTAAGTATGAATATAGTAGGTCTAATCCTACTTTCTTCCTAAACCCCAAAGGATGGTTTTGTACCACATCCCTGAGGTCCATGCACCACACTTTGGTAACCCCTGGGCCAGAGGACTGACCACATGGAAATCTGCAGGTTCTGAAGATTAGATGTCAGTTTCATTCAGGCTTGGGAGCTACATGTTTGCTGCCTTCCAGGATCTGTGCCCTGGCACTAAACCGGCTGTCCTGTATTTATTTCTGTTTACTGACTGTTTCTATGTTAGACCTTGTGCTAAAAGGTATTTCCCTCCATTAACCAAATGAAGCATGAAGACTCTGAAGGTCAGAGTGCTTTAATGAAACGCTGGAAGTTACATAGTTAATGACTAGCTGAGTCAAAATTGTTGCCCCTTCATATTTTGGCTTCCAATGCGCTTTTATACCAGGTCCAAGCAGATCCAAGATAAATCCCACTGCACATAATACCAAACTTCCAGAGTTCTGCAAGGTTCCTGCCTGCTCATCCACTTAAGCTCAAGGAAGGAACTCTTCAAGCAGCAACCAGAAATAGCACCACGTTGCAAAGTGTAAAACCGTCCCCTTCCCCTCCCCCACATCCCTCCAGATTCAAGTACGACTGGCAGGAAAAACATACGCACAGGCGACAATGCCAGCTAAGACAGGTATTAGTGGAGAGGAAGGGGAGGAAGTACCAAGCACACCAGGGGCAGAGTCCACCAGAAGTGATTCAACATGCTCTTCCCTGGGCTCATTCTTACCAAGTTCAACTCAGAGTCATCCATCAATAGTCAATTTTCTTCTATTCTAAATGTTCAATCTCAGAAGAAAGCAAGACCGCAGTTTTCCCACCAGGGCTTATATTGCACACAAGGCATAGAATCAAACAACATTATTTGCATTATTGCATTCTTCCCTAAAACATTCTTGATTGCCTAAGTACACATTCAAACTACCCTAAAACATGCCATTCCTGGTAGGATGGACATGATTAAGAGGAAAATGCAAACCTTACCTAAACAGAACTCAAATCAGCATGCAGTTACGCAGAACCACCAAGATGCTTATGTCCAATAAGCACAGAAGCTCCAGGTATTATCGCCAAAGAAATAAAACGTGGGACCTCGTGTTCAGCCACCCCCTACTCAGGCGTGCAAGTTATACCAACTTCCGTGTCCAGTACCACCAAAAGGCAGTAAGAATGTCTGATGAACTCCTGATTTTGTTACCCTTCATGCCTGGGGCTGTGGCTGCTTTCAGGACTGGCCTCTGTGAGTGGACAGTTCACAGTCCACTGAAAAGGCCTCGGGAGGAGTGTCCGGCTTCCATGACCTCACCAGATGGGCTAGGGCAGCTCTTCTCTATACTCCCATAATGCCCCGTTCCCCTCTCTACCATGGCACTGGCCCACTGGTTCCTAACACCTCTCTCTGCATCTTGCTAACTTCCTCCTCTGTCTGTCATACCACCTCCTTCTGTATCTGTCTGCATCATCAGTTGAGAGCTTTAAGGGCATGGATCAGACCTTTTTAACCTTGTATCCCCAGCTTGGCTTAGCCTAACCCAAGGCCCCTCATAGAATAGAAGCCTCCACAAAAGTTTGTTGAATGAATGGAAAAACGAACACTAAAGCTGTGTCATGCTGTTTCCTGGCATACAGAGGGCCTCCCCTTTCACCTTCAGCTGCAGCCCCTGTTTCTAACACTGCTCTCTTTTCAGTCAACGCCTCACCCCTACTGCGCCCTTCAGTTCCTGGAGTTACGTCTGTCCTGGCTGCTGCTCTTTCTTCAACTTGAGTTGAAGCTCTAGTTTGTACTTCTGTTATTTCTTCTGTCCCTATTGGAAGGACCCTCCCTACCCCCCCCCAACCCTCCTCTCCTTCCAGGCCCCACACAGCAGCTGTCTGACCAACCTGCTGGTGTGTCTGCCAAGTTCCCAGTGACTATGCCCAGCCCAGCCCAGCCGAGCCGAGTTAGAGCTAACATCAAGGCGGGCACGCTGGCCGTGTGCCAGGCCCTTGCTGTTAGGAAGCCTGTATTGTCATATAATGTTAAATGGGCCTTATAAGTGCCTGGTGAAATGGCTCCCAGAGCCCAGATATGCCTTCTAACAAGCAGGCATTGTTGCCTAACTGTTTTACCTGTGCAACCTGACCTCCTCCTCCAAACTGTAAACTCTTTAAGGGACTGTGCTGGAATACCTCCTTGTAAATCCCGACACCTAGCTAGCACAGTGCCCTGTGCCCAGCCAGCTTTCAATTAATAGTTCTCCATTTAAGAACAACCACGTCCAGCGACAGCGCCAGCCCCATCTTCACATCAACAGGTGCCTTCACACACACACAGCCACTATTTCCATGAAGTCCACAGAGCCAATCTCTAGGAAGGATGACCATCTCCAATTTTGCAGATCACCCAACTTCTAAAGTTGCAGAACTGGAAACCAGGTCTCCAAATGCCCAATGGGGAGTTCTTCCCATTCCACGATGCTCCTTGGGAAAGGCTTGCTGCATGAACGAAAGAGGCAAACGCAAGTCTCCCTAGACACAGCCATCCTGTGCTCCCCAGATCTTAACGTCATCGATGGCTTCACTCCACCACACCCCTGAGGGGGCAATGATTAAGTTTTTGACTTTCACCCATGATCTAGGGGTCTGCCGCCAGTGGGGGCAGTATTCAGTGGCAGCTCTCCCAGGGCACTGGCAAAATTGATGCAAACCATTTAGATTTTTTTATGTCTGTCCATTACTAGAAAGGAACAACAACAAGAACACGAGCAGGCAGCCTCCATGAGAAAATCTATCCAAGAAAATCTTCGAGACAGACCGCTTTTCAAACTATCTTCCCTATTAGCAAGCACAAAAACTATGCCATGGGACGTTCCAGTGCTGAAAGAAGGCCTGGGTTTTGTTTTTGTAAAATCACTCCTTGTGACCGCCTGTGAGCAGTATGGGCAGTCATTCAAGAGGCGGCAACAGGCCTCCTTTGGGGGCTACTTTGCAATTTCTCAAAATTAAAAATGGTCTTTGGAGAATCTCAGCAGCAGTAACTCAAAATTCTGTAAATAGGCTTTTTAACATACAGAAGTGACCTACAGAAAGTTTCTTGTCAAAGAAGATGCTGTCCTGAAAGGTCTGCACTGTGCTCCAAATGCCAATGTCAAGTGAAAAAAGTCACTCCCTGGATGGAGGGAGGACATTCTTTTCCTGCAAAGAGACATCATCTCTCCCCAACCCCCTCACATCTAAGGATGGAAGTCTGACCCCGCTCACCTTAATGTCCATGTGAGGCTACCTACCTCTGAGCAACACATTAGCTCCACAGCTATAAAATCTAACATGTCACAGGGCAGGGCTATACAATCAGCACTTTAGGCAAGTAGACCCACATAATTTCAGACCCACTGAACAAATCCCAGGTTTACAGAGGAGAATGTGAGGCTTGCAACCTTTGTTTCAAGGGCCAGAAATCTAACCTGCCTTAGACTTTATTTTATGAGTATTCCCTCCCCTGAAAAGCTGGCAGTCTAACAAAATTAAAAAAGGACTCTTTCCCAATTTTCCCCGATGGAGGCAAGTGGCAGATCAATGTACAGCTCAAGAGGAGGAATTTAAATACAGTATGTGCTGCTCCTTTCAAAAAAGGAGAGAAGCCACTTCACATTTTGCCAGACAAAACCCTGTCCCCAGGAGGCCAGTTTCCACAATGAGGTTGCAAAGGTGTTAGAAAGAGGCCAGTTGGGAGGAGATAAAGGGCCATTTGGGCACAAACCCCCCACTGATCAGAGCTTTTTTTTCCTAAAGTGTCTCCTTTTCAACAGGGAAGCCTTTTAAAACTACATTTGCTTTGGATTCCTACCTGAATGACAATGTGTTGGGATCCGATTTCACCTTTTGTCAAGGATCGGGTGAGAAACAGTAAAACTGCTGTCAGCATCTTAGAAAAAAGCTAGTCCTTAGCTTATATGAGGAAGAGGGGGCAAAAAAAAAAAAAATCCTAAGGTCCCTCATCCAGCTCTAGTGATGGGATGAAGGTGATGAATGCATACTGATCTTACAAGCACAGCCTAGAATTGCAACGTAATAAATTCCCTTTATTAAGAGAGTGTCTACGCAAAAATACAATTGTTCGTGCTCTGAACTGAAGCATTCACCAGTGGAAAAAAGAATCCTAGTTTTTCCCTAACATTTTAGTTCCATTTCCTCTAAAAGTCACCTCACTCCTAAGAACTCTCAGAAATCATCAGAAATCAGAAAATGCATATAGAAAAAAATTATAACTTAATCTAAAACCTAAAAGATCTACATAGAAAAGTTAAACGATGTATCTTAAAAGCTTGTCTATTGTGCAAATGAAAAAAAAAATACGACTCAACTGCACCTCAGGGCTGGTATCTTCAAATAAACACAGAATTTACCTTTCAAGCACACCAGCCACTCCTCAACCTCACCTCATTCCTAAATCAAAACAAAACAAAAACAATAGTCTTTCACCGCAGTGGTACAGGTCTGTGGGACTGGCTTTAGAAAAACTGTATCATCTTGGAAGGAGACTGGGAGGGAAGAGGGGATAGGGAGGGAGGTTACCAGAAATCTTAATCTCAAGTGACTTAAAACACCTCTCTCGCTAGGAGGGAGAAGGGTGGTCACAGCAGAATCAAAATCAGAAATCTATTCCAAGAACACATTCCTGGAAACTTCGTTCTTTCGAAGAGCATGTCCATCACCATTATTGTAGAATACGAAAAATAACCTCATTCTCTTATGTAAAGAATGTTATAGCAAAGGTTTCAGAATGCCGTCTCAACCTCTCCTAAATGAGTGGGCCTTCTGGCCAAGTAGGTTAAAATAACGGTGAGATAGAATCTCCAGGTGGTTGCTGTTTAGCAATTTTTTTTTTACGACTGTCGGTTATTAGTAACGTCTTCAGGACTCCATACTAGCCGCAGGCAATCTTTCTTGAGCCCCCCCCCCCACTTTCTCTCCTGGGGAGGACTGACATGGTAAACAATTTAGAGAAATGAGAACCTTATTCACTACATTCCCTTTTTCCTCCTCCCCCAAAGGCATACACAAAACAAAATAAAAATCCTACAGCGGACAGCGCGCAACCGACAACAGCAACAGCAGAAAGCAAAAAGTCCCCCACACAAGACAAGTCTACCAGGCCAGCCCCTCCCCCAATGCCCCCAGGCGGGGAAAGGGAGCTCCGAGTCCACTCCCGCGGCTGCTCTCCGCCAGGACCCAGGTGGCCCTGGAGCAGCTGCCTTCCCTCCTGGCACCCACCGGTACGCCTCGGTCGGAGGGACCCCAGAAGGTGGTCAAGGGGGTAGACTGGCGGCCTCGGAAAATCGTCCGAGCCAGGCAGGGCCGCCTGCCCCGGGATGGGTACACAAAGAGGGAAGGGGAGTCTGCAAGGGTGGCGGGATAAAACAAGACTGCGAGGGAAATTCGTGCAAATTAGAGAAGGAGGTGCAAGGCAACCAGAGAACCCTGGCCGAGATAATGGAGCTGTGCCGAGTGGCTGGGGAAGTGGGTTCTGTGCAAAGGGCAGGGGCTTCTGCAGACGAGAGAAAGGGATTGGGGGAGTCTCCTGGAAGAGGAGTTGGTGTGTAGTCAGGGGACTCGTGGAGAAGGCAGAAGTGTCCAGGGAAAGGGGGGCTCTGTGCATGCCAGAGAGGTCGGTGCACAGTCACGAGAACTTGTACTGGGGATGGGACAGGGCTCTGAGAGGGAGAGAGAGGCGGGATGCTTAGCAAGTTCGCGGGTGCGAGGGGGGCCTTACCTGCATGGTGACGACCCCCAGCTCCTCGGCCGCCAGCCTCCGCATCTGGCTCGCCAGCACTTGCGCCTCGTCCAGGATTGAGAAGTCGGCGTCGGCCCCGGCGCCCAGCAGCCAGCCCGCGGCCAGACAGAGCAGCCAGAGGGGCGGCCGCCGCGCCCCGGCCCGGCGGAACAAGCCCCGACCCCCGCGGGCCAGTGCGGCTGCCCCCGCCGCCTCCTCTTCCTCCTGCTCGCGGGCCATGCCGCCTCCCCCCACTCCCCGCGGACGGGCTCCAGGCGCCGGGAAGCGGGGAGGGAGCCGCGGGAGGAGCGCCCAGGGCCCGCTCGGCGCACCCCGCAAAACTTTCTCGCCCTTCGGCAATCGCCTCTCGGCGCCGCGGCGGCTCCCAAACTTAGGGGGCGCCCGGCTACGGCGCGGGAGCGCGGGCGGCCACCATCGCCGGGCTCCGGCGGCTGAGGCGGGAGAGGAAGCGGCCGCCCCAGCCGTCCTCGGGACCCCGGCGCCGGCGCGGCCCCCGCAGGGCAGCGGGCCTCTCGAGAGCTGCGGCGGCCGCACCGAGTGCGCGGCCGCGGGGCTGACAGGCGGAGCCGCGGAGCTTTCGCTTCCCGCGGTTCCGGGGCGAGCGAGGCGGCGGCGGCGGCGAGGGCGGGCGGCTGCACCCGCGGAGGAGGAGCGGCTATCGGGCTGCGAGGCTGGGGCAGCCACCCAGGCGTGGACGGGGAGAGGTTTAAAAAAAAGAAGAAAGAAAGAAAGAAAAACACTGAGAGAAAGCCAGCGGCGGGGGAAAGGGAGGTGTCTGGTGCCACCACGCTGCGCTCCGGCTCCGTGCACTTCCCAGCCCGGCCGCCGCCGCAGCTGCGGTGATTTATGGAAGCAGCGAGAGAGGCGGGGAAATTCCCCCGGTCGCCCCTCCTCTCTCCGCCTCGCTCCCGCCTCAGAACCGGCCCCTCGAGACGCCGCGGGCCCGAGAGCAGGCTCTCGACTCGGTTACCAGCCTGGCCGGGGGGGGGGGGGGGGGGTGTCCCAGGGACCTGCCCGTGGCCGGAGACAGCGACCCACCTCAGCTCTCAGCGCCTGCGCCCACCGGAGGGCCCCCGGGATCCCACCCGTTCTAGGTTCCACCCATCGAAAGTCCCTTGAAGTTCTAGGACGCTGGCTCTCTGCCTAGCACAGATTTGGGAAGGAAGGGACTGCCGTTTGTGCGTCCCCTGCTTTTCTTTCGGTGTGATTAGTAACAATGGCTTGCATTCGTTGGATCAACAGACTTCTCTCCTTTTTTAAACCAACTACCGTGTGCCCAGCCCAGTGCTATGGGGTTTGTATACATTATCCTTTAATCCCCACCACATCCCTACGAGGTACGTACCTTTATCCCAAAATTTTAGGTTAACAAAGACTGAGGCTTAGAGATGTGGAATAAATTGCTGAAGGTCACCCAGGGGATAAGAGGCAAATCCAGAATTTAAGCAGATCCGAGGCTCTTGCTCTTAAATAGGACATAGTTCTGACTCTCTTTGGAAATGAACCATCTGATCCCATCAAAAGCAAAAAACAAAACAAAACAAAACCCACAAAACTACTGAGCTGGAATGAGCCCCACACATCTATTCTCTGAAGCCTGGGGAGGCAATGCACTTACTTCCTTTGGACTCCTGACTCAGGCTCTCTGAGAAATCACCTGTTGGAAGCACCTGGAACAAGTAAATGGGGGTAGGGGTAGGGTTGGTAAAGCTGCTGTTCTTCCCAGCGTGGGAAGGTTCCAGCTTGTAGGTTCCTGGAAGACAGAACCATGTCCAGGACGATTAAGGCTACCTAGCAGAGGGGGCAGCAGGACTAGAACCTGGATTTGGTGTTCTCTTCTCTTTGCAGCAAATCTGTTTTACTTCTCTGACTATATTGTATTAAAAACTCACCTTCTGTAAGCTTTCCCTGGCCCATTTTATCTGGTGATTGTTTTTCAGTTCTGAATTCCCCAGTATTCTCTCTGCTATACCATGTTTTCATTTTGTGACACTCTCTATGCTATGCCCTGTTGGGAGAGGCATGTTGGACTCTTGGAACACCTTTTATCTGCAATGCTGGTTTTATGTAACGCATCCTGGAACTAAGGTAGACTTGTTCAGGGCTGGGACCAATCCACCTCTCCATCATTAACACTTAGCTCAGTACCAAGAACAGAGCAGACACTTTGAAAATGATTCTTGAATTCATTATAAGATAAAAAAAAAAACTTTGTTGTCTTCCATCCTCAGAGTTGAATTGACATTTGGTAGTGAGATGATCCTATAGGGTCTGTTTTTTTTTTATTGTTATGCCATTGCATATGATGGTTAATCAGTGATACAAAACATGTTAGTCCACGTGGTAAGTGGAAGAGAAAAAAATGATAAGTGGCAGTTAGCATTAGTAATTTTTTGTCTTAGATTCTTCAAGGTTACTGTCACCGAAATTATCACACATTTCTAAACTATCCTTCTGAAGCTCCTTCAAAATGGCTTCTCCATCTTTGCCCAGCCTTTCTATACTGTCCTATTTCTGAGGATTTTCATCCTATGTTCCCTTTTTTCACTTTAAGGTTTTTTTTTTTTTTTGAGAATTCATGTTACACTCATGCCTTCAGTTATCACCAAGACATCAGAGTTTTGCTAACTTCTAAACAAAGCTCCATCTCCCTTTTCAGCAGGATTTCTGAAATTCCAACTGTTTACTGGCTTCTCTACTAGATACACCTGAACTAAAACTCATTCCTGCTATCCCCTCTCTCCACCTAAATCTATCCTCTATTGCAAATCTTTTTGGATGTTACCCACACTCCAAGCTAGGTACTTCACTCACTACTTCCACTCCCAACATATCTCTCTTACCCATCCCCTGTTCTCCATCTGTACCCTGATGAGCTGGATGACTTCAACTCCTCATCACAGCTCACCTGTGAGTATGACTGCAGCCTCCTTTCAGGTCTCCATAGAGTCCATCTCACCCCCATCTTTCTATTCTACATACTGAAACCAAAATCATCTTTCTAGAAGTCAAATCTCAACTTGTCTCTCACTAACCTAAACACTTCTGATGCCCCATCACAGAGAAATAAACTTAACACAACAAACAAGTCTCTCTGCGCTCTGGCTTATCTGCCTTTCTGGCTTTATGGAAGCCATTCTCCTTCCCCCAACCCTCACTATCCCCAGAAAACACCTTTACTGGTGATCTTGAAAGCACCCCCCTTCTCCCCACCTGACAAGCCCCTACTGAGCTGAGATGACGCCTCTGTGAAGGCTTCTCTGAAACCAACCCCCACATAATTTATTGCTCTTCCGTTGGTGCCGCAAGCTCTCAGTTCTCTTAGCACTGATTATCCATTGGAAAGTCTTGTTTTCTCCACCCTAATTCTTCTCATTAGGTCCACCAACCACCTGTAGCCTCAGGGCATTCTTAATAAATTGCAAATCCTGTGCTGCATCTCAGGTCCACCAAAGCAGAATCCTGGAGGTGGGCTGGGTCCTGGAATGTGTGTTTTACAGTCCCTCCCCCTGCCCATGAGTCTTATGAACTGCTGTTAGACTGCAGACAAGCTCCCAAGCATGCTAACTCACTCATCCAGGAGCTCTAGCCTTTAGTACAGTGCCTATACTCAGCAGAATCTCAATACCCATGAAGGGCCATGTGACTTTTCCTATATCACCAACAGGAATATGTCTCAGAAAAATAAAGTCATTTGCCCAAGGTAATACAACTTTTAAATGATGCTACCAGTGTGCAAACCCAGGTCATCAAATGGCAAGCTCTAAGCTACTCATCTGGTGTTAGAAAAGATGTTTACATACATAGATACCAGTACATGATAGACCGATAAAAATGTGTTACCTGATAAACTACTACTCTTTAATGTCTCCAGTGCATTTAAGTAAAATTGTCCTACCATCAACCGCTTTCGACACCAGTTGATTGTTTTCTGGTGAGGGGCAGCTGATTAGACCTGGGTGGGCTTATAATATCAAGTAGCCAATCTATAGCACCTAAGACATGGCAAAAAAAAAAAATGGGCAAATTTTCATTCTGGAAAAGCTTAGGAAATATAAGAGGAAAAAGCAGTTAGAAGTGGCAGTTGAAATTAAAAAGACATGAGAAGGAGTCAGAGGGGACATGAGTCCCATAATACATATTGCAGGAAATATATAGCTATAAACATACATATATATTTATATATAAATATTTATACACACACACACAAAGATGTGTACATATATATGTGGTTGTGTATGTGTGCACGTGTGCATATAGCCATATAATGGAGCTAAGGGCATGGGTTTTGGAATCAGAAAAGCTAGGTTCAGATCCCAAGGGCAGTACTTAGTAGCTGTTGTCATCTCAGTAAACCTGAACTTCTCTAAGCTTCAATTTCTTCATCTGTACAGTATAAACAATAATATCCAAAGTTTTTGAGAAAAAGCTCATAAAGCACTTAGCAGAACACCTGGTACGTAGAAGCATGCCATAAATAGTGGATATGATTCTGCAGGCTGAAGCTATGAGGGCGCAAACACCACAAAGGAGCTAAGACAGCCAGTCAGAGAGAGAGAGCAGAGTACACAGAATGTGTGGCCTGTGAAAGACCATGACCAAGATGCAGAGCTAACTGGATTTCAGAACTTTCCCAATACAATTCAAGTCTACACCCTCTGTTAATAGCAGGCATTTTTTCCCCTCCCCTTTGTCTTGCTGTAACTCTAAGGATTGAGTTTAATCATCCATTCTTACAGAGAGGACACTGTTGACTATATAGCTGTTTGAACTACAAAATGAGGAAAAGACTGGTAAGGGGGCCACTGCTGTCCCTAGAAGACCATAGAATGGACCACCATGATAGCTAAGCCCAGAGTGCTCCTGGACTCCTTGCCTGGGACTGAGTAGGACACCTATTCATTATCTGTTTCCTCTCCGTAAGCTCTAGCACTTAACAGGCAGCCTTGTAACTGTCCATTTGTAAATCTGTTTTCTCCATCTTACTGTTTCTCAAAGTGTGGTCTACAGCCTCCTACAGCACAATCCCTCAGAGGGACTGTGTCTGCCTTATTCATTGCCACACTGACAAGCAAAACTTAGATCCAGAGTAGAAACCCAAGAAATGCTGGATGAAAAAAATTGAAAAAAAAGATTTAGGAAAATCCATTAATCATTAACTCTGTGCATAAAGGGGAACTAACAATATTGTTCCTTGACTACTAAAGAAGGATGGGCCAAACCTCCTCATCAAACAGGCTGCTCTTCCAACGTATGGGAGGTACAAAGCCACTCCAGTGATAGACCACCTCAGGGTACTCACAGGCCAAAACTCTTACCGCAGAAAACTTCCATGTCAAACTGTTTTGAGGAATTCTTGGTCAGATTTCCAAAAATGTGGTGTGGAGTTTCCAAGCCACCACGATTCCCCTTTGAGGGGAAACAGAGCCAAGTTAACAAATTCTCACCCTAATGCTGCTGGCAGGCTTCCCATTCAAAATAATAACTGGCTGCAAACTATCTTGAATCTGTGAACTCAGGGAGCTCAGGAGAAGAGAATCGGTAACTTCAAGGGCAGAAATTAGTGCTCGCTCACTAACTTCTACAAGAATTCAGATTTCAGCAAGTATGCTTTATTGTTAAATAAGTGGAAAGAGTTAACGGTCTAGATCATGGATCCTAGAACACAGAGCATCTCTGTTTTCCACATCCCTCCTGCTGAGTTTAGGAATCATCAGGTTTCCCATTCTCCTTCAAACTGGGATCTCACAATGACAGAACAACAGTAATAGATACAAGAAACCGAGACCCCACCGTGGGCAGGACACTATTTGTAGCACACCACATACCATTTCTTGAACTCTTAGTGTGTTACCTATGTTCTATCATTTAAGCATCAAAACAGAGAAGACAAGATTATTATTACAATTTTATACACAGGGAAACCGAAGCTCAGAAAAGTTAACTAAGTTGCCCAATGTGATAGGCTAGTAAACAGTGAAGCTGGGTGGAAATCCAGGTTTGTTTGACTCCAAATTCAATTCTTTTGCTGTTCTATCATTGCACCTCTCTGAATGAAAAAAGAAATAAAGAAAAACAGAAATAATAATAATTGGCACCCACAGATCTCTGCCTAAGAAACATCCTTCTTTCTAAGGCAATAACTTCATTTTCCCCTGTTAATTTCAACAAGCATCTATTAAGCATTTGCTCTGTACCACTAATTTTACTGGGAACTAGGGATACACAGATAAACGAGACTGGTTGACCGTAAGAACTTTACTGTTTTTGGGGAAGTCAAAGAATTTTAAGACAGATAATAGCACTTAACAGCAAGTGTCTCATGGCCTTTCCACTTACTGTTCCCTGTGTCTTGAATGCTCTTTCTCCAGCCATCTGCATTTCACTGTCCAGACACCTGCATTTCACTGTCAAGAACTGTGAAGGCTGAGAATTTACCCTACTTGCAAGACAACAAGTCCGCCTACCGCAGACTCACGGATGCTGGCAGAAGACACGAGCCTCCAGGGTTAGAGACAAAGGATTTTATTACTTTATTACTCACGGTGATAGCAGTAGCCAGAGAGTTAGCATTGGTGCCAGTTCTTCCAGCTCTAATTCTCACTGGCAGCGTGAAGAGAGCCAGGTAACACCTTCACACCTCAACTATCACTGAAGAAGAGGAATCCCAAGCTTAGATAACCCAAATCTTATTTACAATAAAATGCAAACAAAACTGCCTTTTGCCTCAGAGAGAGATATCTTTACTATACTGGACAGAAAGCAAATTTCCTCCATTCTCTGAAGAGAGACATTATCTCTACCTGCCAAGGCTGTTCACCAAACATCCCTGAAAATACAGTGTGGAGCAATACAGCAGATAATACCTTGCTCACAAGGCAGGCAAAATATGCAAGAAATCCATGGTCCCCACACTGCCTTTCTCTAGTCTGGACTCAAATATGAGGGGCCGCCTTCCCTTACCATTCAAGACTGTAACCCCTGGAACCCTCTCCCTGGAAAGCTCCTACGTCCTATCTCGCCACTGAACTATCTAACAGCATATGTATCTGCTTACTTAATTTACTGTAAGCTCCATGGAGGCAATGATTTCTGTGTCTGAAATAGTACCTGGCACATAGTAAGTATTCAAGAATTATGCTGAACAAATGAATAGAAGATGGAATGCTCTAGAGAAGAAGGTTATGCATCAGGTACAATGGGAAGTACACTTGATCTAACCTAGGAGGGAAGTCAGAGGAAGTTCCCTAAAGGAGGTATCACCTGAGGAGTGTCACCAAGGATAGGCAGAGGTCACTCAGAGTGTCACCAAGGGAAGGCATCCCTGGAGGACAGAAAAGCATTAAAATACATACAAAGAACCAAACAAAACAACATGAAGAAAGGAACTATAAGTCTGGGGTTTCTACAGCATTAAGTGGGAAGGGGCAGTGGACAAGGCCAGTGATGAAGACAGAGGCCTTGGCCCTTGGCCCAGGGACTTGGACTTTCTTCCATGAGAGACAGAGAACCACAAAGGGTTTTAAGCAGGTGAGTGACAGTTTCAAAAGATCACACTATAGTTGTATGAAGGATGGATTTAAGGCAGGGACTCTACTCACACTCATTGACTGAACTAAACAGAACCTCAAAAGTATCTAAAGATTTCTAATTAGGATGGTGAAATTTCTAAGGGAAAGGCACAACATAGGATTTCAGGTTAAAAAATCAAAACAAGACAAAAAATTAAAAATCCTCAGAGATGCAGCAAGATCCCTCACGATTTTTTTATAAGCATAATAGGAATAACTTAAACATAACTTAGGGAGTCTTAGAAAGCCAGGAGCCAGAAGTGACTCTCAGTTAGTTCTACTGCAATCAGATGACGTTTTCTTTCCCTGGACTTGGTAATCCCTTGATTGCACATTGTCAGCAGTGCAGTTCTTTCCATCTTACCAAAAGTTTAAAATTTTTCTAAAAATGATTTAAGAGTAATAGAATTATCAATAAACCAAATCAACTATGGGATGAGAATCTACTATATGCAAAAAACTGTGCTACTTGCTCTGAGTTTATGCTCCGGCTTGGGAGGCAAGCCTAGAAATATACAAAGTGAAGTAGCACTGAGAGATTTAAACCACAGATCGAGGCTGCAATAGGAGAGATGGAACAAAGCAAATGAATTACACAAACAGTGGTTTGCATCGTGAAACGATGACTATATATGGAAATAATATTGATAGCTAACACTTTCTGAGTGCTTACTAGGTTCTAGGCATGATGCTATGTGTTTTGCATGGATTTATCTTCTTTAATCCCTAAAACTCTATGAGTCACAATAATAATAGCTAACATTTACTGAGCTCTCACCTGTTTGCAGGTGGTATGCTAAATGTTTTAAATGGATTATCTTATTTTATCCTTGCAAAGACCCTGTTTAGTAGGTATAGTCATCCTTATTTACAGATTAGGAAACTGAGGCACAGTAAGAATGAGTTCTTTGCCCAAGTTTTCTCAAGTAACATGTGACAGTGTCATTATTTAAATCCAGGCTGTCACTCTTAGTTACGGTGCTCTCCTGCTTCATAATAACAAGCAGGTATTCTTACCAGATCGGTTTTGCAACACAGAAAACTAATGCTCTGAAAAGTGGGCTCATGAACACACGTCTGCCCTCTACCCCATCATACGGGTTGATGCCTCTTCTCCAGGCTCTGTCAACCTATTCCAGGTGTCCCCTTCATTACTCTGTATTGCAACTGTATCTCCTGACTATCTTTCTTGCGGGGCAGTCACTTCCTTTAGCAGAAAAGCAACTTGTTTTTAGCCTTTTGATATTTTAATTCTCAGCAGCAAATGACACATAGTGGAGACTTAATAAACATTAATTCAGTTAATGAACACTTGAGTCTATCACTTCCTATTTAGCCTTCTTACTGATCTGGAGGCTACTTGGTGTTGAAATGCTCACAGGGACCAGGCAGTAATGTAAAGGCACTCACTGACCCTATGGAACACATGTCCTGTCTAGAGTGGCCTCTGGTTTGGGCACAAGATGTTCTTTGAAGATGAAGAAGTCACCTGGGAAAATCATCTGCTCGCTCCTTCTGCCAACAGATGAAGGTTTATCTTTTTTTTCTTCTCGTATTTCCAAGTAAAGAGTTTTCACAACTTTCCCTGAAAATACTATGCCAGTAAGATTAATATGAAAACATCAAATTCACCTTCATGCTTCCTACTGAGCTCTCTGCCAAGTTTCTCTGCCCATCACCATGAGAGCAGAACACTGTTGCTCACGTGTTCTGTTTACCACTTAGCACATGGTGGGTGTTTAATTAGTGTTAAAAGAGTAACTATAATATGCAGAAGGTGAAAGAAAAGGGTAGGTATTTTTAATGAAGAGTGTGACAATTATTTTCCTTTTGAAAGTGCGTTCAACCTACATTGATTTTTAAAAAATTTATATGACCTTGTCTTTTTCATGCTACATCAGCAGCAGGAGAAAAAAAATTTAAGTTTATGTCATAGTCAAAAAACTAGTTAGCTTACATCTTCTCTATTTTGGTCATTCACTTATTCATTCACCCAAAAAATAACCTAGGCCCACTATGCCAGGCACTGTGGCTACTACTCCAATTCTCCTTGAACCCTGGGAGACGCTTTTAGTTCACCCCTCAATTTTATTCTGAGACAACTGAATGATCACCGTCTACCAGAATGTGGCTCTGAGTGAGGGGGACAAGCTTGGACAGCTGCAGAAACACCAGATCTTGATGAAGCTCTTCCATAACCAGGTCCTGAAGCTCTTCCTAGAGGATTCTTAAGTCAGATCCAGATAGTTCTGATGTTCTTCACTGTTCCTCATCGCTGGCCGATATCCCATTCCTGGCCCAAGTCCGGTTCTGCTGTTATGAACCAAAGGTCATTTACCATGAATCTAGCAACTGCTTCCACCTCAGAATGGGTGTTGGCTGGAAATAGTGTACCACCCCCTGGTGCCCTCCCAAATACTCTGCCTCTAGGCTCCAGTGCCGACATCTACACCCGACATCCCTGAGCTCTTTGTGGGTACCACGTGCTCTGCTAAACAGTTGACCCTCCTCCTCATTCAATAGTTCCAAAAACTTGATAAGGGAGATACTATTACTTTCCTCATTTTATAGATGAAAAAACTAAATGACAAGGCAGGATTCACACACAGACCATGTGGGTCTTGGCAGCAAGTTTTTCATCACTGTGTTAAACCACCAAGAATCACCCTCTGAGTGAGATGGCTGTTTCAGTCAGTAACAACATTCAGTGATAAAAACAGTAATGATTCTGTATGTGGTAGAGACTCCTAGTTGCCCTTGATTTTTGAAGCTCTGTTTGTTTTATAATAATAAAATCCTTAGTTTAGCCAGACAAATGGCTGCCTGAAGAAGAGAGAGATTTCCCAGCCCTTCTTGCCATTCTCCAGAGCCACATGAATAACTTCTTGGCCAATGGGATGAAACAGAAGTCGGGCATTTCCAGGAACTTTCTGTATGACAATTAAACTTTTTTGACAGCATCCTACATAAGAAATGAATTTTACATTATATTATATGCATCATATACATATGCATATGTATATATCACATATACATTTCTGAAACAAAAGCTTTATGTAGAAATACTTCCCTTTACTGTGGGGTAAACACTCTGGAAATTGACAAAACATTGTAAACTGACTATATTTCAATAATAAAATTTTTAAAAATTACAACTCTCAGGTAAACTATGGACTTTGGGTGATTATGATGTGTCAGTATAGCTTCATCTTTAGTAAAAAAAAAAAAAAGTACCATTCTGGTGAGTGACATTGATAATGGGAGAAGGTCTCTTTGTGTGTGGGTAGGGGGTATTTGGAAAATCTCTGCCAAATATCTTTCAATATTGTTGTAAACCTAAAATGGCTTTTAAAAAATAAAAAGTCCTTTAAAAAAAGTTAAAAAACAAAACTCTATCTTCTATTCTATTTCATTTTTTAAAGTTACCCATTCAACTGATTTTATGACCTACTAGTGAGTCATGACCCGCAGTTCACAAACATTACTCTACCAGACAACATATATGTACTCCTCTTTTTTTCCCTTGTCCACGCTACCATATTGATGCCTGAAACACAGATGCCTCCACTTTGGACAGTGAGATCAAGGTCACACAAAAAGTAGTATCAAGATGGAATCCCCCTGGGTATCTGAAGTTACAAAATGTCATTAAAACCCCTAAATTACCTACTCGGGCTTTTATATGAGAGAAAGACGAGTTTCTATCTTACTTAAGCCACTGTTATTTTGGATGTTCTCTCCCTCAGGGCCAAAACTAATTGTGCTAACGAATTGTGTGTTTGCTTTCAGATCCAGTTCTCTCTATTTTCCTGCTTCGCTTTTATTATAAAGGGGCTGAGCCCTGTGTTCAGGCTGTGGGGAGTGCTGATGGGAGACAGCAGGGCAGAGGGAAAGAAGGCAGAGGGAAAGAGTCTCCTTTGCTCTCTACCTCGGATGGTGGCTTCTCCAGCAACAGCGGTGTCTCCTCCATCGTTCCAGCTCCTGCTGGACAGGGTTCCATCTTCTGTTGGGCGACCTCAGCTATTGGTCTCTGGTAACACTGGCCTCTCCCTTGATGTCTGCAGCGTAGGGATGGCTGTGGCTTCCGGCTGTCGCTGATCTCTGAATCTTCATGTCTTCTGTCTCTTGCCTTGGGTTGTTTGATTCCCAGTCCCCACATTAAATTTCCTCTGTTCTAAATACTTAAAGTAGTTGCAGTTTTCTTGACTAGATCCTGACTCACACTAATATACCACAGAAAGCGCTTTTGGCAAAATCTCTCATTTCTTCCTCGTCCCGTAAGATAAGACGCTATTCTCTGCTGTCCCCTTTCCCTTACAAATGATGTAACTAAGGCCTGGAAACATATGACCTGTCATGGTCATGTGGTAAGTAGATGGGATGTCCAACTCCAAAGTCACTACCAACATATCTAACTTTAGGAGAGCTTGACCTTCTTTTGGGTTTTTCTGACTTTCAAAAAGTATATATATATATGTATGATATCACTTTACTTTTCAAAGGTCTAGACACAAAAACTATTGGCATGACATCACTCTATGTTACCCAAGTAGGTGGTTTCCATCCTCCAAGTACCTGCCCAAAGCAAGCTGATGTCCTTTAACTTCTGCCTTGGAAAAAGGTCCCAGCCCTTCCCACCGTGTGTGAGGGGAGTGCTTTCTATCCGTTTACATCAAGTCTTAATTATTCTTCCAGGGCTGCATTTACTCATTCATCAAATGTTTACTGAGTACTTAGTATGTGCCCAAGGGCTCGTGTCCAGGGCAGAGCAAACACGAATGTGACTCAGCTCTTGCACCTAAAGAGCTCATTGTCTAGGAGGGACGGGTGTATAAAACAATGAAAGCACACAGGGAACACGTTCTTCAGTGAAATCAGTGTAACAGCAGGCTCGTGGAGGTGTGGACCTTGAGCTGGTTCTTAAAGACTAAGTAGGAGTTTGGGAGGCGAAGGGGATTGGAGGAATATTTCAGACCCAAGGAACCAACATATTGCAAAGGTTCGAAGGCACAAAACATTTCATTTGCATCAAATGTAGGCATGTAGCTTACACATCAACACTAATTTAAATACTTTTGTATTAATCCAAATGTATGTGTATATGTATGTGTATTTATATGTGTGTATACATAATGTATGTGTATATATATTTATTTTTATATGTACTCTGTACATATATACACACTTATAACTACATACCTATATTTTATATAGACATTGTATACTATACATTTGCATATAAATATACAGAGATATGTTTATATAATATTATATGTGTATTATATTTATAAATATAGACATGCATATCTTCTTTGGTTTTTAATTTGCCTTTTTGACATTATATTGACCTAACTTGCTGAATAAAATAATAAAGATGAACAGAAGAATGAATGTATTATGAAAGTAAGAAAACTGAATTGCCATGCGTGTATCTGTAACTGTATTCACACGAACAAATACCCAGGGAAAAAAGATTGAAACATAAGCCATAGACACACAGCTTTCACAAGGACACTCCTTTATAGGGAAAAGCCTAAATGGACCTTGAAGGCTTAAGTTCCTTTCTGGAACTTAAGAGAACTTAACTTTCCTCAGAGAATGTGCCCCATCCTTGTTATGTTTCCACTGAAAGTAAGATGTGAATAATAAAGGATATTTTCTACTGGGCTAGAGTTAGTTCACATTTATCAGTTTGCAGAATGACAGTCTGCCCAAGATTCCTTTTGCTCAGGGCAGGATGACTCTGGGAGATAAAAAGGAATTAATAGTTGCTGCCCAGATTCTCTAAGGATCTTTTGCTAGCCTGTTCTCTGGGTCGTCCACTATGGCAGTGTTTAGGGACGGAGGCTTCCTAGCTTGCCCTCCAGCTCAGTTCTACCATCTGAACCCACCTCTGGGTGGACTTTTGCCTTGCTTCATTTTTCACATATTGTCTTACTTCTCCAATTAGCTTATAAAGTCCCTGAGGACAAGCAACCTCTCAGATACTCAGTTCTTTGGAACATTTATACTGTTTTCTAAAAAATGTCACCCAATGGATTTCCCTTCTTGGTTTTCCAGTTTTCTTTTGCTATTCTGGCCTCAGAAAAGGGAACATATAAATCATCTTGAGGAGAAGGAGAAAATGATGTAGAGGAAGGAAAAGAAAAGATAGTCCTTTTGACACGAAGAAGTAGGGCCTTGGAGGAGAGAAAAGAGGAGTAAGGTAGGGAGGGAAGGCATGTGCTGAGCTGTCTTCTCTGGCCTGAAACCCCAGTCGGTGAGGGTGGAGTAGTAACTTGAAAACAAGCAGGTAGTTTTGACCCAGGTAGACCTGCAGTGATCACTGTGCCACCAAGCTGTGACTCAGGGATAGCAGAGAGGCACAGCAATGTAGTAGAAGACGGATCTCCCCTAGTTTCCAAGGATCCCAGGTTGGCAAAGAGAGGATTCCTAGATTTGCTGTTCCCAGAGAAGACTTGGAAGACAGCAGGGGCCTGAGCCTTGTCCACCAGCTCCCCAAGAGCTATGGGCTCTTGGGGCATGGACCTGCCACTAGGAACCCAAGGGCCCAATTTTCTATCTCTGTACAATTCCTAAAGCCTAGAGGTTGAAGAGGAAAGTCCCAAGAGGGCACTAGAAAATGGGCCACCTGATAGCAGCAAGATGGTACCAGTACCAGAGACATGAACATATGAGGATACCAGCAGCTGGAGCCATCAGTGAATTGACCAGATGTCCCTTTGGCTGAAAGCTGTAGCAGTGTGTGCCAGCCAGATGCTCAGGACAAGAGCAGAGCAGCCAACTGCATCAGAGGCTGACAAAGACCCAGAGCATGGGGACCAGGAGCCCTTCTGTCTCCAGAAAAGGAAAGTTATCCTCCAACTAAGACTAACCTGAGAGAAGGAGGAAAGGAGGGTACCCTGAAAGATGAGTAGTTACCCTACAGAGAGTAAGTTTAAACTAAAGAGACAAATCAAACTGAAGGAGATATTGTTGATGGATGCATTTAAGTATATTTTTCCTTTTACCGAATGAAATGGATCCTAGTGAGGAACTTGAAGCTCATCAGAAAACATTTAAAAAGTTATAAAGTTCTCACATATTCTGCATCTTATGCTATGAAATATTTGACTGGTCTGTATTTACTAGTAGGGACTGGCTCCGAGCACCTTACAGGTAGTAGGCATGAAATAATATTTTAGTAAATAATTTGAGTGGATAAATAGGAATCTACAACTTGCTCCGCCCAAGTAATTGTTAGATGGATTATCAAATTTACTATCCACAGCTAGTGGAAGACTCCATGGCTTTCTAGTTAACCAAATTTTAATGTCTGAAGATAATTATTATTGCTTAAGTTTATACTCAAACCTACAAATGTACAAACTCTGCGTTTACTGATGCACCAATTCCATTTCAAAGAGCTGCCTTACTTTTGTTTACTGCACTTGTCAACCCCTCTCAGCTAATAAGGCATGGAGACTTGGACCAGAGGGAGGAAAACAAACTGTTTTTGCAGCCTTAATGTGTTCTTAAGATTTGCCTCTGTCACTACCTGCCTGTCATCACTTGACTATCTTTATCTACCAGCCACTCACTTATCTATACCAACAAGCCTTAAGAATTAAGGTTAAGTACCTTTTACCACCATGATTAGTTGTGACAAAATTATCATATGTATGCCACCTTACCATTCACAGAATTCTTCTAACATTTCATCTCTTCTAATTTTGACAATCCCAAATCTCTCTATGACCCATTCTAATTAAATCTTTGCTACTACTTACTCCACTGATAATGGCTCTTGTCAAGGGGGTCTGTGACCTCCATCCTGCAGTAGTGAACGTTCAGTCCTTATCTTATCGACCATTCGACACCACTCAAAACACTTTCTGAAAGCATTTTCTTCACTTTGTTTTGGGTCATCTATTGCTTATATTTTCCTAATTCAGTGTTTTCTCCTATTCAGTACCCTTTACTTTTTTTTCTCTGAAAAGAAATGTTGAAGGGCTTCATGTTTCAGTCCTTGGCTTCTCCTGTTTTCACATTCTAGGGGATCTTTGTGCTATGCTTTCTGATACTGTGCTGGTAAGTTCTAAATTCATTTCTCCAGCCTCTTTAGTGTTGAAACTCAAGTCTACTTGGCATTTCTACTTGGGTGTTCAAGAGGCATCGCAGACTTAATACACCCTCCTTAGCCAGCCCTCCCAAATGCACGCGCCCCACCCGCCTTTCTAGTTCTTGGTCCAACGATGGTCTTGACTCTCCTTCTTTTATATGCCCTATTATGACTTAACTACATATTCTGACTCCAATCTAAAATTGACCTCCACTTATGGTCTTGTTCTCATTTGAAGCTGCTCTAGACCTCTAGTCTTGCTTGGCCCACTGGCATCCAAATTCTGCCTCTATTTGTTCCTTTTTCACAGTAAGCAGCTCAGCTTTCCTCAACAACCACAGCTCTTTGTCCTACATCCAGGACTCAGGTTGCCACTGACGCTGGTGCCACTATCCACCTGACCACTTAACTTCTAATGAAAACCTAGCGCCTTTTCATAACCAGTAAACCCTGGTTCCTTGATACTTTCTCCTTTAACAAGGGCTATTCATCACATGGCCTATAGACTACACATTATCAGAGCATCATCAGACAAGGTTTGTCAAGCATTCAAATGCCTATTGCCTTTTCTTGCCTTTTATTTTAGGTAATTAAAACCAACATGGGTTGAGAGATTCATCTCCATGACCACTTTCAGTAATACTGATTACTATAGTACTAGCAACAGTACTGCTAATAATAGATACCATTTCTAGCACGCTTCATCTTTTGCTCAACAATATAACAAGAATTGTGCTCAACTAACTCATTTAATCCTTTCAGTTACCCCATAAGCATTACTGTTATCTCTTCTCACATATAAGGGTATCAAGACTTCGAGATACAAAGTAATGGCTTCAAGTTCTCTTTGCCAGTAAGTGGTAGAATGATACAACCCAAAATTTGGATCCAAAGTCTTTTTCTTAAAGACTTTACTAGACTGTCAATTTGACATTTGTTTAAAATTTTTTAAAGAATTTGATGAGTAACATACACAAAGGACCCAAATCTTTTTTACTTCTGTTTTATTCAGATTTAATTGATATATGTCCCTGTGTAAGTTTAAGGTGTAGAGCATAATGATTTGACTTACATATATTGTGAAATGATTATCACAATGAGTTTAGTTAACATCCATCATTCATCATCTCATTTGGATTCCAAAAAAAAAAAGAAAGAAAGAAAGAAAAAGAAAAAATCTTTTCCTTATGTAAAACCCTTAGGATTTACTCCCTAAACAACTTTCATATAAACCATACAGCAGTGTTAACTATAGTCATCATGTTGTACATTACCTCTCTAGTATTTTTTTATCTTATAACTGGAAGTTAGCATTTTTGAATACCTTCATCCAGTTTGCCTCTGACAACCATAAATACAATATTTTTTTCTATGAGATTTGGTTTTGTTTTGTTTTGGATTCCACACAGAAGTAAGATCACGCAGTATCTGTCTTTCTCTGTCTGATGGTTGGGCACCTGCAGGGTGGTGCACAAGCCCTGTGCTTGCCCAGCTTCAAGACCAAAGAAAGAGCCCAGAGTCAGCAACAGAGACATCACTGGTTTAGTGGATAGGAGGCTTACATGTCTGAGGCAAGGTCCTGGAGCAACAGCCCACCGTGTGTGGCAGACAATGGGCAGGACATAGTGGTAGTCTTTTCTCCCGGGGCGGAAGGGGAGGTTACCAGTTATAGGAGCTCATCTGTTACCAGGGAAACCAGGAGAGGGGCATGCTTCTCATCGCCCCTTTGATAAGCTATCATGGTGGCTAAAGTTAGACCAATTATTAGCTGAGGCCTGGGGCAAGTATGTAGGAAGGTCAGGTGAGTTGGGTGTAGGTGAAGCTGGTGCTGGTTGAGCAGGGGATGTACAGAGCAAGAGAACTGTGGCCTGAGTGGCCTGACCATATACTGATTTATTTCACTTAGCATAATGCCTTCAAGGTCCACTATGTTGTCACAAACAGGGTTTCCTCCTTTTTTATGCCTGAATAATATTCCACTGTGTATATACACCACAGCTCTCTTATCCATTCATCAGTCAATGGACTGTTAGGTTGTTTCCATGCCTTGACTACTGTAAATAATGCTTTTATGAACATTGGAGTGCAGCTGTCTGTCTCTCTGACATAGTGTTTTTGTTTCCTTTGGAAATATTCCCAGAAGATGAATTGTTGGATCATATGGTAGCTCTATTTTTAATTTTTTGAGGAGCCACCGTACAAAGTGACCAAATCTAAAGTGTATATAGCTCAATGAGTTCTTACAAACACTGTCACTCAGGCAGCCACCATTCAAGTCAAGATCTGGAACATTCCCAACAACTTCAGACAGCTCCCTCACGCTCTTTCCCATCTTCTACTCCTTGGTAGTAGTAGCACCTCTGACTTCTATGGCTGCTTCTTCTGAACGTCACATAAAGGGAGTCCTACTGTCTGTGGTCTCTGTGGCTGTTTTCAGTTGCTAATCATTATGTCCAGGAGTGTAAACAGATTATGAGGTGACTCCCAGTGAGTTCCCCTCTAAATCCCATGCCAAAGGGATTTCTAAATAGCAGAGATCATTCCGGCAGACGGTCAGAGAAGTGACACTGGAGTCCAGTCTTGAACGCCAAGAAAGGTTGAGGGGGTGCATCAGGGCAGGCCAGCTGGCCAAGGCACTAAACAGCCACAGTTCCAGCTGAGGTGCAGAAAGGAGTAGACAAATCTGGAGATGCCCTCCCTCAGCCCTGCCGGTGTGGCTAAGGATACACGGTAGGAGGCAGGACTAAGTATTCCATTAAGAGCCTCTTCTCCTCCAGCTATTGCAGTGATCCCAGTGTCTGGTTCTCAGAAGCCAGCATTTTTTTCATTCATTTTTATTTACTAGATTGTAGGGTGGTTTTTGACGAATGTTTTAGCTGCATTTATTTTCTCCTTGTACTTACACTCCAGAACACGATGTTTTCTAAGAAACTGTCATTATTCTAGTATCTGCTAAAGAAATATTCCAGTCACATCCAGTCAAGAAGGAAGCAAATGTTCTCGTAAGCATAATCTCTGCCTGTATTGTTTCCCTGTACTCTTAGCCTCCTCCCTTCAAAAATTTCCTCCCAGCTTCATTTATTCCTGATGGATATGCACAGTTGTCAACAAATGTTGTATTAAAAATAGATTTCTGTATTTCCTAGGAGTGCCTTGGGACGAGAGAGGCAACATCAAAGGCGTGTTTTCTACACAATCTGCTACTGAGAGAACTACAATGCACACTCCAAGCTTTTCAGAAACCTGGGGAAAATTTTTTTGTTTGTTTTCAGTGGCAAAACTGACTTATAATAACAGAAATAATATAAAATGCTCTGAGTAGTATTCTTGCATTCACCAACAGTTTAACTAAGTATCTTCTGATTTAGCCTAGTCCTGACGTTAGCAGAATACTCAGATCAGGTCACACGGAGAACTGGATTGAGGTGGCAAATTCTAACTTTCTGGAGAAAGGAAATTTTAGAAAAATAGCAAAATCAGTTAGAAGGGACTAGAATGAAGTTTTCTGGCCCAGATGATGTACCAGACCCTGTTCTCAGCATTTTTGCACATGTCTGGGGGCCTGACCTTTCTGGGGGTTGTAGGTATCTGCTGCGTTACTTGTGCAAATGTAAGTGCAGTCATGTGCTAGCAAGTGGTACACACTCAGGCCCCTCCCAGGTTCCCTCCCCTTCCTGCTCTCCTGTCTGCACCTCTCCCTGCAGATCCCTCTACCCTCGACTGTGTGTCCTTGGAGCTTAAATTCCTACTCCTACAACCTGCCTCATGCTGACCGTGTGCACTAACTCTTCCTTTCCCTGCTTTCCTTCTGGCTTCACACCTGAAGCCAGGCTCCTAGAAGGAATATCTGATGGCTGCTGGGTGCATCACCTGTTGCTGCTTCAGGCCGGGACTGATCTGGGCGGCCTACGAATTTAAGGAATGTACGACATCAAGGGGGAATCACCTTTCCTCTTGAAACGTAGACAGGCAGACTGACTTAAAGTCCCATCTCCATCGGATATATTTGATTATCACTTTGAGAAAGTTAAAAAGAAAAATAACTGGGAAGAAAGTAAACCTTGAAAGACAGCCAAAGCAGGGACGTGACATTCATTTGCAGGTATCGTAGCCCTGTTTTAACTGTCAGCACGCTACTGCCTTTAGGTCACCCCATGCCACCCAGCTTCCCCAGCTATCCTAGGATCAATACCCCATGGGCAGACTCTCAAGCTCTTTACCTCCCTTTTTATAACGGAATGAAAAACATATTTCTCTCTTGCCATCAGGCCTTTGCTGTGGCCAGACCGTTTGATTCTGTCCCCTGAACAGTCATGCGTGTTCCAACTCCGTGTTTTTACTCACAGCTTTCTGCAATCCCCTTTCCCTCTTCATCTCTCTAAATCCTTTCCCCTTCTAAAAATTTCTTTGAATCCAAGTCCTCTACAAATCCTACCCTGACCACCCAGTGAAAATGAGCTCTTCCTCCACTAATGTTGCTTGTATAATTTGGCAATTTAAAAATTTCAATGCAATAAATATTTATTGAGTGTTTACCATGTGCAAATTGCCATCTAAGGTAGTCCAAGATAAATAAGACACTTTTAACCTAAGCGGAGTATAAAATAAGTACTCAAAATTATAACCAAATGCAGAGCATGCTGTGTACCAGGAGGCATGGCAGACAGAGCTGCAGGGGTTTGGGGAAGGAAAGGGAGAGAGGCGCTAACATTTATACAATTGAAAATGCTGGATACTTTATATTACCATTCAACCCTCACGATAGCTCATTTTATTATAAGGGTGGAAGATAGGGTTCAAAAAAGTTAAAAAAAAATAGTAACCAAAGATTGCATACCTGATTAAGTGGTAGAATTTCAATCTAGGTCTGTTTGGCCTCAACATCCCATTCTTCCTACTGCTCTGAACCAGTTATAAATTTAAGAACATTTTCATGAAGAAGGAGGCATTTGAGATGAGGCTTGAATCATGAGTAGGATTAGACACATTAGAGAGAGTAGTACAGGCATACCTCGCTTTACTGCACTTCACAGGTAATTGAGGGTTTTACAAATTGAAGATTTGTGGCAACCCTGTAAGCAAGTTCATTGGCACCATTTTTCCAACAGCATTTGCTCACTTCATGTCTTTGTGTCACATTTTGGTAACTCTTGCAATATTTTGAACTTTTTCATTATTATTATACTTGTTATGGTGACCTGTGATTAGTGATCTTTGATGTTAATACTATGACTTGCTGAAGGCTGAAATGACATTTAGCATTTTTCAGCAATAAATTGTTTTATTTTTAATTGATTTTTTAATTGAATGAAAGATTTTTTTTTAATTCTATAGGGCTTTACAACTTTCAAAGGTTTTACACACATGATTTCATATAATCCCATGACAACCCTGTTTTTTTCCCCACCCCTATATTGCTCTTCACTCCACTAGTAACCACTAGTTTGTTCTCTGTATCTCTGAGTCTGCTTCATTTTTGTTTTAGCAATAAAATATTTTAAAATTAAGATATGTACATTATTTTTAGACATAATGATATTGCACACTTAATAGAACATAGAATAGTGAAAATATAACTTTTCTATGCACTGGGAAACCAAAAATTTCATGTGACTCACTTTATTGCTATATTAATAAAAAATAAATTATAGGGAACCAAACCCACAATATCTGCGAGGTATGCCTGTACATTCCCCAATGCTTAAAATTCATAAGCAAAGTATCTAGACTAGAATGAATAGGAAGAGCTTAGGTAACAATCAATAGTCAAGTTAGACTGGCTTATAGAATATATGACGAATAATATAGTAATAACTGTCTTTTATTGTGTGAGATACCATTTTACAGACGTTCATGTGTGGAGTCTCATTTGATACTCCTAGCAACCCTGGGAGATGACGTATCAGTTACCTTTTACTGCTTAACATACCGCCCCAAAACTTAATGGCTTCAATTAGCTCACAATTCTGTGGGTTGGAAGTTTGGACTGGGCTCAACTTGGGGAGTTCTTTGGCTAGTCTTGCCTGGAATCTCTCATGCATCTTATAGTTAGCCAGTGGATTAGCTGGAGCTTGATGGTCCAAGACGGCCTCAGTTACATGTCTAGTGGTTGGCAGTCAGTGGAAGGACCAGCTGGGAGCCATGCTGCTCTTCCGCATGGCTGCTCCAAAAGGCTAGCTTGACTTCCTTCACAGGATAGTCTTGGGTTTTCAAGCATGAAGAGTGGGATCCTCAAGGCCTCTTGAGGCCGAAGCTCATAAATCCCACAAGGTCTCTCCCACCTATTTATTCAGGGAATGTCAAAGCCAGAATTTGAACCCAACCTGTCTCAGTGGAAAGCCCAAGCTTAAAAGTTATGTAGTGACTGTATAATACAATCTCATGTGACTGATGGGGTGATGAGTTTTCACGTAATTCAGACAGATAATAACGTGCCATGAAGAGGTTTTTACTAGGAAAATGAAAGAAAAAAAAAGTCATGCTTTGGGATGATTTCTTTGGAAAGGGATAGATTGGTGAAGGGAAGCCTATGTGGGGCGATGCCAATGCAGGAACTCATACAATGGTCGAAATGAGAAGAAAATGTGTGTCAGAACTAGAGTGGCTTCTACTCGAATGGTAAAGATGAGAATAAATGTGTCTCCTCCTGGAAAAGAGGGAATGACTTCAACAGACACTGTGGAGTTAAAATTTACAGAATTTAGCAATCAATGGATATCATGGAGGAATAAGAGGGAAGAAAGATGCCCCCAAAGTTACAATCCTAAGTGTCAGGGGGAAAAGTGATGCTGTTAACAGGTAGAGGAAGTCAGAAGAAAGAGCTAGCTTGGGGGTTATTGAAGAGTCTGGTCTGGGACTTGCTCAGGTGAAGTATCAGCAGAATAGCCGCATTAGAGTGCAACTGGTAGGGAGGATTAGAGCTGGGAAGAGAGACTCTTTCTGCAGGGCAAGCTTAGAAGTTATCTTCAAAGAGGTGAGATTAGGAGGTGTAAAAGTAGATGACTTTGCCATAGGGAGAGATGGTCATAGGAGAAGGTAGTTGAAGTGGAAAGATTTTAATGTCAGCCACTTACAGAGGCTATCCGGAGAAAAGAAGGCCAGATATAGAGATAGAAGAATGGTCAAAAAAGTAGCTGGAAGACAAAAGTAAAGAACGAGTTTCAAGATGTCAAGGAAAGACAGACTGTCAAGATAGAAGAAGGGATCTGCATACAAATGCTACCAGAAAATCTGACTGATTGTCTTTCTGGGGCAAACAGTTTATATCATGATGATAGAGTTGGAGGAGAGGTGGGTTAGTTAGCAAAGTGATGGGTTGTTGAATTCAAGGCAGAAATTCTCAACATTTTAGGAGGTTAGAGATCCCTTTGAGAATTTGATTAAAGCTATATATCATTCCCCCAAGGAAATACATTTCCATAAAACACTGCACATTCAATTTTAGGAGGTTTATAAAGTCACACACAATTTCAGGCAGTTGATGAAGTCAGTGGACTACAATGAGCAAGAAGTGGATTTCAGATTTTGAACACCTGATCTAAGAGTAAATAGTCTTGTTGACATCGGAGGGAGCAGAATACTAATTGATTGATTTGAGGAAGTACTGGAACTAAACAGAGTGCCTGTCTTCTCTATGAATACACATTCCCAATTCTAAAAAGGGCACAAGTAGGGAGAGAAGGAGGGAGACAGACACAGAATTAATTATGGTCAAATTAAGAGCAATAATAATAACTACAGTTTATTAAGGTTCTACTATATACCAGGTATTTTATACATACTATTTTGTTTAAAATTCACAAAAGCCTTCTAAGGTAGGCATTATTACCCAGGTAAGAAAACTGAGATTTAGATCAGTTAAATGGCAAACTCAAGGTGGTCCTTGGCTGAAATAGGATTCAGTGTGAGACCTTTCTGGCTCCAAACCCATGCTTTTCTCAATATGTCATACTACTTCTCAGGGACATGGATTAAAAACAAAACAAAACAAATTAAAAAAAAACCTCTCAGCTAATGACTAGAGAAATGCAAATCAAAACTACAATGAGGTATCACCTCACACCAGCCAGAACGCCATCATTAAAAAGTCTACGAGGAATAAATACTGGGGAGGATGTGAAGAAAAGGGAATCCTCCGACACTGTTGGTGGGAATGTAAATTGATGCAGCCATTATGGTTAACAGTATGGAAATTCCTCAAAAAACTGAAAATAGAGTTACTGTAAGATCCAGCAATCCCACTCCTGGCCATATATCCAGGGAAAACTCTAACTGAAAAAGATGTTTCCCCAATGTTCACAGCAGCACTATTTACTACAGCCAAGACATGGAAGCAACCTAAATGTCCATCGACAAATAAATAAAGAAGATATGGTGTATATATATATATACACACACACATACACACATACACATACACACACACACACACACACACACACAATAGAATATTATTCAGCCATAAAAAATAACAAGACAATGCCATTTGCAACAACATGGGTGGACTTAGCATTATGCTAAGTGAAGTAAGTCAGACAGAGAAAGACAAATAGCATATGATATCACTTATATGTAGAATCTAAAATATGATACAAATGAACTTATTTACAAAACAGAAACAGACTCACAGACATAGAAAACAACTTTATGGTTACCAAAGGGGAAAGTGGGGGGTGGGAGGTGGTAAATCAAGAGTTTGGAATTGGCAGATGCAAGCTACTGTATATAAAACAGATAAATAACAAGGTCCTACTATATAGCACAGGGAACTATATTCAATATCTTGTAATACAGTATAATAGAAAAGCATAAAAAAGTTACATACCTTGTGAAATCAAAGGAAAATAAAAACCTCCCAGCTAAAATGTTAGGAATAGAAAAATTATTTATTTTAGGCATTAGCTAATACAACCATATGGTGACAGCAAGATTAAAACATCAAAGAAAAGCATTACCCAAGGGATTGTTAACTGAAAATACCATAAGAATCAAATGAGAACTTCAATGTATGCTGAAAAGTCACCCAGTAAACTTTACCCTGTATTCTCAATGAAAACTTTTTAAAAGTTGATTTGGAATGTTTACTAGAGAGGTTATGCAATCACTATGACAAATGACTCCCAAATGCAGTAGCTTAACAAAGATTTATCTCTTGTTCACATCACACTTGGCATTGTGTGTGGTGTGATGGGAAGGAGGATAGGCAAGGCTCTGGTCCACTTAGTCATTCAGGGGGTCATTTCCATCCAGCGGTTTGCTTTCCTTAGGGCATCAAATTTCTCTGCTGGATCTTTTGTATTCAGCCAGCTGGCTAGCCAAGGGAAAGAACCTGGGGGATCATATTAGACCTGGCCACATCCCATTGGCTGGAACAAGTCACACGGGTCTACCATCAAGCAAAGGTGCAGGGAGATGTAGTTTAGTTCTGCACCAAGAAATGATTTTGTGGATTTTATAAAATTTTAACTAAAACTGTACTTTTAAAGAGCTTATCCAAATAATTCTAGAAATTGTCTGGAAAAAGGAAGAGATAAGAATAAGCAGTTCTTGAAAAAGATGACTCTTGGTGGAAAATTGTCTAACAATTAAAGTAAAATAAATAAAATTTACTGATTCAAAATACTGATTCAAAGTAGACAGAAAGTCAATTAAACAGATTAAAAGCCTAGATGCTGACATTGGTATGTATAAAAGCTTAATATATATAAATAAGAGTAAGGAAGTAAAGCGTGTTATAGAAATTGGATAGTCCAAAAAAAAATTAATTCTTACCTTATCCTATTTATTAAAATAAATTAAACTTTAATTAAAATTAATTTATTTAAAAAACCACAGGGACAGAGAGAGTTCAAGATGTCAGCATAGGAAGATCCTGTCTTACCTCCTCCCACAGACACAACAAATCTACAACTACATATGGAATAATTCCCTCAGAAGGGGACCTGAAAACTGGATGAACAGAGCCTCTGCAGCAAAGGGTAAAAGGACAGCATCCAGTTAGATAAGAGAGGCAGAGATATGTTCTCAACAAGAGAAAAACCACACTCCAGCCACAGAGATCCACCATCAGGAGGCATCACAAAGGTATGGACCTGTTCCCTGGTGAGTGAGGGATTTGAGCCCCACATCAGGAACCTCTAACTCTAGATCCTGCACAGGAGAGATGAGCCCCCAAAACACTTGGCTTTGAAAACCAATGGGGAATATACATCCATTAAAACTATAGACACTGTAGGAAATGAGAAACCCATTCTTAAAGGGTTTGTGCAGAGTCACTCAACGTGAAAACCAGTGCAAAAATGTCAGATTGAAAAGCACATGGATCATAGGTGAAGGGGACCCACTTACTCATCTTGAAGCACCAGAGAGGCAGAAACCAACTGGGATGCTCCCCCAGGGACTGATGGCTGGCCAGCGCCATTTTGGAATTCTCTCTCTAAACTGTTAGTGCCAGTAGGTTACCCACTGAGAGCCCTGCCCACTCTTGATCCTCAACCAAGTGTCACAGCCTGGAGCAATAGGCCAACCACCAGTGCATGCAGTAGTCATGGGCAGGCCTCAGAGCTTGGCTGGGAGCCAGCCTCACCCACCAGGGTCCCACAGCAGCCACAGTCAGAACCCACAGCTGGTTCAGGAGCTAGCCCCACCCACCACAGCAGCCGTGGCCAGTTTCTGCGGGTCCAGGTGCCAGCTCTGTCTACAGGTGCACTACAGCCGCAGCCATAGCTGCCACACAGGAGGGTGCATCCAGCCCATATAGGGGACACCTCTTGAGTGCCTGGCTCTGGTTGTCAGGCAGAATTGCATTTCTGAGACCCACAGCACAGCTCCTTAGTAAGGCCACTCCTTCAAGACTGAGAGAGATGGCTGATTTACCCAATACATAGAAAGAAACGCAGAGAATTAGGTACAATGAGAAAAAAGAGAATATGTTCCAATTGAAAGAATACGATAAAACCTCAGAAAAAGAACTAAACAAAATGGAAACTTAAAAATCAATCTGATAAACAGTTTAAAGTAATTGTCATAAACATGTTCACAGACTCAGGAGAAGAATGGATAAACAGAGTGAGAACTTCAGCAAAGAGACAGAAAATGTTATAACTTAACTGAAAAATACACTAGAGGGAGTCAACAGCAGACTAGTTGAGATAGACGGATGAGTCAGTGAGCTGAAAGGAAAAACCACGAAACTCCCTGGACAGAGCAGCAAAGTCAAAAAATAATTTTTAAAAGTGAAAATTAGGAGACCTTCGGGGTAACATCAAGCAGAATAATGTTCGCATTATAGGACTTCCAGGAGGAGAAGAGAGAGAAATGGCCAGAAAAGTGATTTGGCAAAATAGTGGCTGAAAACTTTTCTGGGGAAGAAAACAGGCATCCAGGTCCAGGAAGCCTAGAGTTCCATATGAAAACCTCAAAGGGACACACACCAAGACACGTTATAATTGGAGTGGTAGAAGCTAAGGAAAAAGACAATCCTGAAAGCAGTAAGAGAAAAACAACCTGTTATATACAAGGGAAACCCCGTAAGGCTCTCAGCAGATTTTTCAGCAGAAAATTCACAGGCCAGAAGGGAGCAGCACAACATACCAAAGTGCTGAAAGGAAAAAACTTTCAACCAAGAATTCTCTACCCATGAAGGTTATCATTCAGCATTCAAGGAGAGATGAAGAGTTTCCCAGATAAGCAAAAGCAAAAGAAGTTCATCACCTCTAAACCGCCCCTACAAGAAATGGTAAAGGGTTTTCCTTAGAGCTTAAAAGAAGTAGTTCTAATGAATAATAAGAAAACATACAAAAATAAAAATTTCACTGGAGAAGATATGTATATAATAAAGGTAGTGGATCAATCACTTATAAAGCAAGCTTAAAAGTTAAAAGACAAAAGTAGTGAAATTAACTAAAATGATCACATTTAGTTAACAGACGCATAAAATAAAAATATGTGAACTGTGTCATCAAAAGATAAAATGTGGAGGTGAGAAAAAAGATAAAACTTTGGAATGTGTTCAAATTTAAGTTGTTACCAACTTAAAACAGGCTACTATTTACATAAGATGTTACAATGTTCAGTGTCACTAGTTATTAGGGAAATGTAAGTCAAAACCACAATGAGTTATTACTCCACATCTGTTAGAATGTCTATTATTGAAAAGACAAGAAATAACAAATGTTGGAGAGGATATGGAGAAAGGGGAACCCTTGTGAACTGTTGGTGGGGCTGTAAATTGGTGCAGCCTTTATGGAAAATAGTATGGAGATTCCTCAAAATATTGAGAATAGAATTACCACATGATCCAGGTATTCCATTTCTGAGTATTTATCCAAAGAACACAAAAACACTAACTCAAAAAGTTACATGCACTTCTGTGTTCATTGCAGCATTATTCACAACAGCCAAGATACGGAAGCAACCTTGACATATAAATATAAAAAAAGATGTAATATATACACAACAGAATACTATTCAACCATAAAAAGGAATGAAATCCTGTCATTGTGACAACATGGATGTACCTTGAAGGTATTACACTAAGTGAAATAAGTCAGATGGAGAAAGATAAATACAGTATGATTTCACTCATATGCAGAATCTTTAAAAAATGAACAAATAAAATAAAACTAAAACAAACTCACAGGTACAGATATCAGATCAGTGGTTACCAGAGTAGAAGGGGGTTGGTGTAGGGGAGATGGGTGAAGGGGGTAAAATGTATGGTGAAGGATGATAACTAGTCTTATGGTGGTGATCACTTTGTAGTGAACACATATGTCAAATTACAATGCTGTACCCCTGAAACTTATAAAAACCTAGAGATTTTTTGATCTCTGAGAAAAAAATAGAAAATATTAAAACATAAGAAAATATTCAAAAACAAAGACTAAAAATTGCAAATTGAAAAATTCAGTATGTTGTTTATATTATAAATCAACATCAATCATAAATATAATTAAGAAATTAATAACAAACTGGGGAACAAATTTTCAAAAACATGACAGGTAAAAAAATCAATGTCCATTGCTATGGAAAGCTCACAGATGCCATGGAGAAAATTCCTGAGCTCCCAATTGAAAGATGGACCACGATTATCAACCATAAGTTAACATAACCATATACATATACACAAGGAAAAGAAAGATGAAACGATAATGCTTTACACTATGTTAAAATAGTTCATGTTATTAATTATGGCAGAGATGGCTAACAGATTTCCAAAATTTATGTTCCTTCTTTATAGCAGATTTTTAGATAGAAACTGAATTTCTCAGCCACTCTTTTCTCTAAATGACTCCATTTGACTGGTCTCTGTCAATGGGATGTGCATGAAAAGTGACATGGGTCCCTCTTAGAGCAAGGCTTTTAAGAATTAAGTTGTGCCTTATTCAAATTCCCTATCCTTCCTCCTTCTGGATGCAATTAACTATGATGTTCTAGCAAATGTTTGTGACTTAGCTGCAATTATCTGCCATTTTCGTTTTTTATAAAGCGAAGTGGTCTCTTTTCTCCTATCAAGATTCATAAATTAGGGAATTCTCTAAACAAAGGGAGGATTAGAAAGTGGGTAGAAAACAAATGACCAATGCTACAGGATAGTATAAGAGTATACTCAGAAAAGCAAGAAAGAAAAAAACATAGGAAATTGGAAACTGCGGCTCCATATCAGATAGAATTAGATATGCTGCATGCAATAGACAAAAAAAAAAAAAAGAGTAATTTAAACAGAACAGATATGTATTACTTTCTCAGATAAAAGAAACTCAGAGGCAGGCAATAGAGTACTGATGCTATGTCTACACATTACCATTTTGGACCTAGGGACTTATCTTTCTGTTCCACTGCCCTAGCATTTTGCTCCCATATTCAAGGTCACATAATTGTTCAAGATGGATAGTGGAGTGCCTGATGTCAGTTTTGGCTTGAGGAAGGAGAGAATGCAGAAAGCAAAAAGGCTGCTGAGTTAGCTTCCTTAAAAAGCTTTGCAAGGAGTCCTACACCACACTTCTGGTTCCATCTCAATGGCCAGAGTGGCCACATGGCTATACCAAATTGAGGAAGGCTGAGAAATGTGTTTTATACCAGGTAGCAATATGCCTAGTTAAAACTTGAGGTTCTTTCCCAAAGGGGCAACTGGTAGATCTCCCACTGGACCTCTCCTGTAGAGTGGTGAAGAAAAGTTCCAGGATGAGCATCACCAGCAGCTATAGGAAAAGCCAGACCACATTAGAGGAGGAAGGCGGTCTTTGGGACAAAGTTCTCTGGGGGAAAAATTGGGACTGGATGCTTTAGATGATATGATTGAGAGGGTAGGACAACTTGAGAATCTGATAAGGACTTTTTCTTTTTTTTTAATGAGACTTGGCTGTACTGAATTCTGTCCTTTTTGGGTTACAGATGAGTGGTAATTGGAGGAGGGTGAGTTACCCTCAGGCTGATGGTAAGACTTTATACACCATCTTCTAGAGATATCTTGTACTTTTCTGGTCCAGTGCCAGTAGGAGCTCTTCTCAGAGCTGCTAAAAAGTAGCAGGAGTGATATAGGCACTAATCAAATAAAACACAAGAATCCATGATTTTCCAGTACTCCAAATTTTACTTCTCTTGAAGCTCTGTATCCCAGTGTTAATGGTTTCGAGGTAGTACGATACAGAGTGACTTTCTTTTCTTTTTTTACTTATTTGCATTTGCTAACTTTTCTGCAATAAATATGTTAGACACTTACACAAATAAAAAAAGAGGGAAAAGAATGCTGAGATATAAAAAGTGAAAATCATTTGAATGTATTTCCTTGTTTTCTTGATATTATCTTTAACCTTGCTGTCATCCTTTTTTTTCAGGCTCTTTTTCCCAATGTATTTTTATATTTTTTTCTTCTTAAGTTATCATTTCCAATTCTCTTTATTCTAAGTTTTGTTGTTTTTTGTTTGTTTGTTTGTTTGTTTGTTTTGGTGGCGGGAATAATTAGGTTTATTTATTTTGATGGAGGTACTGAGGATTGAACCCAGGACCTCATGCATGCTAAGCACATACTCTACCACTGAGCTATACCCTCCCCTGTTGTCATCCTTTTGATATCCTTGCCATGAGGCAATCTATAAACCAGCTGAGCTACAAGTCAAGAGTCCAGACTTTGTGCTACATACTTGTTTGGCTATTCACAAGTCTGAAATGAATGTAAAAAGTTCAGGTCATTCTTCTTTCTTATAATGAAAAGCAATAATCAGCTTAAATGGCCCATCAAAGAGGAGTTTGTAAGTAAGCTATTCCATCCACTTGATGGTGTCACTGAAAGGGGTTATATGAAGATTCTAGTATCAGGAAAAATGTTTAAGATATCCATGTTATATTTTTAAAAATTATATTTTATATAATATAAATTATATGGATAATAGGATCCAAATCTATAGGTAATAAATCTATATTCAAAAGAAAAGTCACTAGAAAAAAACATACCAATGTGTAAATAGTCTTTGCTTTAAAAATAATGCATGTAAAAGCACCACAGAAAGGTCAGTTAGCAGGTGGTCAATCAGTGTTAGTTAAATTTTGATTTGTAATCTCACTTTTAAGGAATCACTCATAAGGAGATAATTCAAAGTGAAGGGGGCAATTTACATAAAAATGTATTCAGCAGACTCTGAAATGAATAAAAAATTGGAAATGAGCTAAATATTGAAAAATAGGTATGTGGTAAGTAAACAAATTTGATTATAAATATGAACCAATCTCTGTGTGTATTAAGAATAAAGCTAATCAAAAATTGACAAGAGATGAAAATAGTTATAATAGTGAATGGATTCTTTATGTCCCTTGCAATCTGTGAAAGCATCTACATTATACTAATAATTTAAAAATGTATCATTGAAGGAACATTTATTGAAGCCATTCTAAATAAAGTACACTGAAAGATTACTGAGTCTGCCTTGCTGTTGAGCAGTTTGCAACTACTAGGTAAGTAAGGATACTTGAAAGAAATTAAAAGTCTATTTTTGCTCTCCAGTCTGGGAGAGAGTTTCAGAATTCCTGGAACTCCTTAGATCTTCACAAAGTTTTGGAATAACCACTGAACATTTTATTTTTACTAGGTTTTAGTTTTGTTTTTTTTTTTAAAGATTCATTATAAGGGGTTTTATTATGAGATCTGGGCTACCACAGGGTCTCAGTTATTAGTTCTGGATGTGGTGGCCTGTAGCAAAGACATAGATAATAGTTTTCCTTAAATGCATCATACTTTAAGTATGTTTATCCTCTAAATTCAGAAAATATGTTGTGTATGATGATTTCCACTTGAAAACAAATAATGGACATTTCCACATTTTGAGAGCAAAATTGAGTTAACATTTTTTTATTATGAGCCAAAGGAAAGTTATAAATAAATTTTTGTTAGTAACTGATTTAAAGATTATCTCAAGTTGGAAACATTTCTTCTACACTTATATTAACTTGTCAGCAAAAAAAATGCCATAAATTTTTTTTAAACCCAATCATTAACATGTCTATTTTTTCTAATCCTCATTAAAAGGCTTTTGTGTATTTTAAATGTAATCAGTGAATGCATTTGATTTTGTGTCCTTATCTATTTATACTTATTTCAAATATATTTTTTCCATATATGAAAATATCTCATATTTGTTTTTAATCAACATTTTAAACTATATAAAGTATTAATTCTTTTGAGGACTAAGTGAATTACACATTTAACTGAAAATTCATCTCGTATCTAAAAAAATGTAGAGATATGGCATTTATTTCTAACTGAGAAATATTTTTATAGAAAAATCTGCATAACCACAAGCACATTCTCTCACCAAGTAATCTACTCATCTTGCTGCTTCAGGAGAGATATTCACAAATCTTACTCTGCAGCTCTGATCTCTTTTTGGAATTCTAATCATGGGTCCCAAACTGTCAGCTCCTTTGAACTCAGATACCAGGTTTTCCAGACCTATGTGTCCCACCCAAAACCTGACACAGTATTTGGCACACAGATTGTAGAAGAGAACATTCAGAAAAAGTAGTACTACACCAGTCCCTTAGAAAATTTTGTAAAATTTGTTTACAGATTCCTTGTAAAAGTTATTTAATCTATTTTCATAATATTGGCATTTTTATTAGAAAAAGTGTGCATATTAATTACTTCATCCTCTCCTCCTTTCTCTCTCTCTAACATGTTGAGGTTTGTATTTGTCCCTTAAATATTACTTGCTACGTCAGATAATTATTTGCAGGACTTTAATGTAGTCAATCTCTTTAAAAATTATTCTTTTGCTGTTTCACTAATACTGGTTAACAATCTACATTGTGCCAGGCCCTATGTCAGAGGCTACAGCGGTGAACAAAAAAAGAGATAGGTTCTAGCTATCTAGGCAAAGAGAGACTTTAAATAAAAAGTCATACAACTAATATACCATTATGAATTGTGCTTAGAGCGTTTTAACTGAGAATTAAAGGAGGTTTTCTCATGTATCCCCAGGTTTGGAATTCCGGATCTAATCTTTCTAGCTTAAGAAAATTTAATTTCAAAAAAAGCAGGTACACAGACTGGCCTTCTTTAATAAAAGCATAATAGTGTTCCAGGAGGTAACAGACACCCATTATCCACATAGCTTTTTAATCTTTTCTATAATAATTCTTCCATTTATAGCCACTCAATATGTAAAACATAGCTGCCTGTGTATTCCTCCTAGTTGTAAATGACACAACAAAGTCTTAGCTTAATTAAAATACTATAAATAGGGGGACAAATCCCAGCTCCTTTCCCTTTTCTTCTGCTATCAATAGGATTAGGATATTTCTCCATCCAACTTTGCCTTCAGATGCTTATCACAGGCGTTCTCAGAACCACCAGCTAATGAGAGGTATCACCAAGTCAGGGGGAGGGAGAAAAGGGCTTATTTTCCAATTATGAATGTACTGATTCATTAACACTGACTCGAGCATTCATTTTAGATTCAAATTGTCATGGACTTGCATTTAAACAATAGTGGCATGTGGATCCCTGCCATCTTCCATCAATCTTGCATGGGGATGCCATTTAAGAAACAGCAGAAAGGGCAGCTGCAAAGGAGTGAAATATTCATGGCCAAAGTCAAAATTATATAAGCTTGCTTAAGAACCCTTGTTCTTTTTACTTATCTTTGGCAAATTTCAAAATATATTACAATAATGGCTTATTCTACAAACTTAGAACTTAGACACTAAGAAATCCAAAGTAGAAAGGTCATTACTTCACTCAGTGTTACAACTTATCTAAAATCATGGGAAAGTTAACAGCAGTATTAGTTAAAGCATTAAATATTTATGAATATGCCCAATATTTCTATAAGACTACACCTCCTTAGTGATGTGCCACCAAAAGTATAGTCAATTTTAATAGAAAGAATCATAGTACTTTAATTAATCATTATTGTTCAAGCAACCATCTCAAACTATTTTTCTTGATCTAAATTTGCTCTGGACTTAAGAGAATATATACCTTTATTTGTTATACATCAGTGGCTTAGATACCACCCTCAGAATTTTTGTTTATTTCCAGGCATCAATTTTACTTTATTTTCTTCATATTTTTGTATAAATTGGCTACTTTTATTTTAATTAAATTGACTTAAAATAATACGATTAAAATCAAGGGATTGGTGTGATCGTTGTATTTTTTAAAAATAACCACTAAAAGAAAGCTCAGACGTTAGTGTCTATAATTGTTATCAGCTGGACTGTTAGTTCAAGGAAAACTACTACTCTTATTGCTTTTAAGCTACTGAGAACAGAGATTTTCTGTTTTTTATTACACAATAATTTAGCCTATCCTGAGTAATGAGGTATATAACTTTTATATCAATAGTTGTGTACCACCCCTCAAATTCTGCATTCAAACTTCCCTTAAATCCTTTAATGACTACAAAACTGCAAATGCAGAGTGAGAACACAAGAAGCCTAGCAAAAAGTGACCAGAAGAAAAGACTTTAGTAACTACATGGAGTTGGGGAGAAAGAATTTGAAGACCAAATTCTGCCAAGTCAGAAGGGTTTGGTAAATATCTTAGACTTCTCACTAAAACCTCAGGAAAGTCATACTTTATAAAGTAATCCCAGGACTAAGGGATCCAATCAAGAATTAAATGCGAAATGAAAATAAATTCACTATAACAAAACCTAAAACAAGCCTCCACTTAAGATTAATGTGATCCCTACATGTGATTACCAGAGGCAGAGAGGGGGAGGAGGGGGATTGGAGGCAGGTGGTCAAAAGGCACAAATTTCCAGCTACAAGGTAAAGAAGTACTAGGGATGTAGTGTACCACATGACTTTAGTTTAACACTGCTGTATGACACACAGGAAAGTTGTTAAGAGAGTAAATCCTAATAGTTCTCATCGCAGGGAGAATTTTTTCTAGTATTTTTCCCTTTCTTTTTTCTTTTCTTTGTATTGTATTTATATGAGATGATGGACATTAGCTGAACCTATTGTGATGATCATTTCACAACATATGTAAACCACACTATCATGCTGTATGCCTTAAACTTATACAGTGATGTATGTCAATTATTTCTCAATAAAACTGAAAAAAAAGATTAATGTGACTCACCAATAGCTTAGCTCTCTGTTAATACAAACTCAACTTTCTTTCAAAAACACAGTATCTCTATAACATATCATTCACAATATCCAGGACAAAGTAAAATATTACTAGACATTTGGAGAAGTAGGAAAATATAAATGATCAATCGAAGAGAAAGCATAGTCAAGAGAAGCAAATCCATAGATGACTTTTATGTCAGCACTGAAGCAGGAATTTTAAAATAGCTTTTATAAATATGTCAATAGAGTAAAAAGAAAAGATGAGCAAAATGGGTGAATAGACTACAAAAAGAAGTGGAAACTATGAAACAACAAACTTGATATTCTAGAGCTAAAAATACAATATCAAACAAGAAGAAATTACTAGATAGAATTTTAAAGATTCACTACTGCAGAAAAAGAGTCAATTTAAAGACAAGTGAACAGAAATTATTAAACTGAAGAATAGAGAAAGAAATAACTGAAAAAATTAGCCGAACTACTGTGGCTTTTGGGTCAATAAGCTGACTGACATATGAATAACTGGAGTAACAGAAAAAAAAGGAGAGAGTGCTTATAGGGTAGAATTTTTCTTCTTAAGTAATAAGATAAAACATTTCTTTAATTTAGTAGAAATACATCAACCCACCAATCTAAGTAGCTCAGAGAAATCCTAGAAGGATAAACACAAAGAACACCACATTTAAGTAAATTATAGTTCAACTGCTAAGACACAAAGATAAAGAGAAACATTTTAACACAGAGAAAAATATATGTTATAAGAATAATATCTTATTTTTCATCAAAAAATAATGGAGCTAAAACAAAACAGAATGACATCTTTAAAGTTTTGCAATGAAAAATTATCAAACTAGCATTCTATATCCAGTAAAATATCCTTCAACAATGAAGAAAAATAAGGATTTTTCAGATAAAAGAATGCTGAGATGATATAATTTCTACAGAATTTCACTAAAAGAAATGTTAAAGAAAATTGAGCCTGAAAGAAAACGATACCAGGTGGAAATTTCAATCTATAGGAAGGACTTTGAAAAACCACAAATGGTATATATATGGAAACATAGATTACATTTTCTTCTTAATTTCTCTAAGGAAAATTAAACTTTTAAAACAAAAATAATAATAGTGTATTGTGAAAGTTTATACTATACATAAAAGCAAAATACACTACAATAACTGCACCAACAGGAGGTGGAGTGAATGAGTTTATACTGCTTTAAGGTACATTATATATAAAAAGGTCATTTAAACAGTTATAGCTAAAAAGCTAATAAAGAAGATAGAATAAAATAAAGATATTCAACACAAAAGAAAATACAAAAAGAGGAAAAAATCAAAACAGAAACGCTGAATAGAAAATAAATAGCAAGATGAAGCCCAAATACATCATTACTTTCATTAAATGTATATGAATTAATATTAAAGTTATAAAATAGAGATTGTCAGTTTAGTTAAAAACAGAAAACTCAATATTGTTTATAAGACATGCATTTTAAATATAAATATATGGATAATTTGAAAGTAAAATGATAAAAAAGAAAGATACACCATGAAAATGCTAAGCCCCAGCACTATTTACAATAGCCAAGACAGGGGATCAACCTAAATGTCCATCAACAGATGACTGGATAAAGAAGATGCATTTTTAATATATATAATGGAATACTACTCAGCCATAAAAAGGAATGAAATAATGCCATTTGCAGCAACATGGATGGACCTAGAGATTATCATACTAAGTAAAGTCAGTCAGTCAGAGGAAGACAAATATCATATGATATCACTTATATGTAAAGTATAAAAAAATGACACAAATGAAGTTATTTACAAAACAGAAAGAGACTCACAACCCAATCCAAAAATGGGCAGAAGACCTAAACAAGCAATTCTCCAATGAAGACATACAAATGGCCAATAGGCACATTTAAAAATTCTCAGTATCATGAACTATTAGAGAAATGCAAATCAAAACTACAATGAGGTATCACCTCACACTAGTCAGAATGGCCATCATTCAAAAGTCTCCAAACAATAAATGCTGGAGAAGTGTGGAGAAAAGGGAACCCTCCTACACTGTCGGTGGGAATGTAGTTTTGTGCAGCCATTATGGAAAACAGTATGGAGATTTCTCAAAAAACTAAAAATAGAGTTACTATATATGATCCAGCAATTCCAATCCTGTGCATATATCCGGAGGGGACTCTAATTTGAAAAGATACATGCACCCCAATGTTCCTAGTAGCACTATTTACAATAGCCAAGACATGGAAACAACCTAAATGTCCATCAACAGATGACTGGATAAAGAAGATGTGGTATATTTATATAATGGAATACTACTCAGCTATAAAAAGGAATAAAATAAAGCCAATTGCAGCAATATGGATGGACCTGGAGATCATCATTCTAAGTGAAGTAAACCAGAAAGAGAAAGAAAAATACCATATGATACATATGATATCACTTAAAGGTGGAATCTTAAAAAAGAAAAAGACACAAATGAACTTATTTATAAAACAGAAACAGACTCACCAACATAGAAAACAAACTTACTGTTACCAGGCGGGAAAGGGGGTGTGAAGGGATAAACTGGGAATTCAAGATTTGCAGATACTAACTTCTATATATAAAATAGATAAATAACAAGTTTCTACTATGTATCACAGGGAACTATAGTAACCTATAGTGAAAAATAATATGAAAAGGAATATATGTATATATATGTATGACTGAAACATTATGCTGTCCACCAAAAACTGATGCAATGTTGTAAACTGACTATACTTCAATTAAAAAAAAAAAGAAAGAAAGAGATTCCCAGACATAGAAAACAAACTTATGGTTACCAAAGGGAAAAAAAGGATGAGGGAGGGATAAATTAGGAGTTTGGGGTTAACAGACACAAACTACTATATATAAAATAGATAAACAACAAAGTTCTAATATCTAGCAAAGGGAATTACATTTAACATCTTATAATAACCTATAATGAAAAAGAATATATATATGTGTAACTGAATCACTATGTTATATATAAGAAACGAACACAACACGGTAAATCAACTATACCAATTATAGTTGCTAAGCCCAAGAAAGCTGGTTGGGCTATGTTAATATATGAAAAAGTAGACTTCTAAATAAGAAGTATTGGCAGAGGTAAAGAGAAATATTTTACAATGATATAAAGATCATGACATAATTCTAAGTATGTATGAACCTTATAATAGAAATTGAAACTATATGAAGCAGAATATGAAGAAATACAGATAAAAATCATAATCATAGCTGAAGATTTTAATATGCTCCTTTCTCAGTAATTGATAAAACAAGTAGTGAAAAAAATCAATAAGGCTATGGTCAGACAACCAACGTGACTTAATTGACCACTATATACAACATCTGCAGTGTACACATTCTTTTCAAGTGTAGGTGAAACATTTACCAAGATGGACAATATTCTTGCCTGTAAAAACGTCACAATAGATTTCAAAAGTTAGATATCATACAGAGTATGTTGTTTTATCAGAACAGAATTAGACTGGAAATTAATCCTTAGCAATTATCTAGAATATTCTAAATATTCAGAAACTGTGTAAAAGATTTCCCAATAAATTATAGGTCAAGAAAAAAAGTCACAAATAGAAAATACTTGTGGCTAAATGATAATGAGAACACAAGTTAAAAATATAGCTAAAGCAATGACTAGAGAAAAATTTATAGCTTTAAATGAATATATTATAAAAGAAGACAGGTTTAAAAGCAATGATCTAAGATCTTCACATAAGTGTTAGAAAAAGAACAGCAAATTAAACACTAAGTCCACAGAAGACGAAAACAGAAAAGAGTGAAAATAAAAGAAGAAACAAACAAGCAATAAATAAGTTAACAAAGTCAATAATTAGTATTTTGAAAAGATTAACAAAATAAATAAATCCTACCAATACCAGTCAAGAAAAAAAGAAAAACACAAATTACAAACATTAAAAATGAAAAAAGAAGGAATTACTTCAGATCCTACAGATATTAAAAGGATAAAATAAAGGAACACTATGAACAGCTTTATTCAAATATATTCAACAACTGTTAATAAACGGATACATTTTTTTTTCTCTCTTAAGGGGGCAGATAATTAGACTTACATATTTGTTTATTTTTAGAGGAGGTACTGGGGATTGAATCCAGGGCCTTGTGTGTGCTAGGCATGCACTCTACCCCTTGAGCTATACACTCCCCCAAGAAATGGATAAATTTCTTGAAAATCATTATTTACCAAAATTGACAAAAGAAGAAATAGAAAATCTAAGGGGTCCTACATCTATTTAGAAAATGTCAAAACTTTCCTACAGAGAAATCTTTAGCCCAGATGACTGTACTTGGGAACTCAATTGTGCATTTAAGGAATAAATAATATCAGTTTTATACAAATTATCTCTGAAAACAGAGGATGGTAGAACTTTTTCCAATTCATTTTATGGGGCCAGTAAATCCTGAATCCAAAACCGGACAAAGATAGTACTAAAATAGAAAATAAAGATCAATAGCCTTTGTGTACAGTAGATGTAAAAATCCTTAGCAAAATATTAACAAATTAACTCTTGCAATATAATAAAAAGGATAATACATGATGACCAAAAGGACTGATCCCAGGAATGCTAGGTCAGTTTAACACTTAAAAAACAGTTAATGTGATTCACCACATTACTTAAGTAAAAGGTGAAAATAATATAATCATCTTTCTACATGCAGAAAAAGCATTTGAAAAAATTCACCATCTTTTCTTGGTAAGAGTCTTAGCAACACAGAACTAGAACAGAACTTCCTCAATCTAATAAAGTCCATCACTGAAAGAGTCCAGAATTTGTAAGGAATTCTTAAAAGATAGTTCCATTACCAGATACCATTATCTATTAGAAAAGCTATAGTAAATAATTAAAGCAGCATAATATTGATGCAAGAACAGATAACTGACCAATAAAACAGAATAGGGAGAGTTCATAAACAGACCCACACATATGTGGCACTTGGTTTGTAACAAATGCAACACTGCAGGGCAAAGGTAGTTTTCTGCATAAACAGTGTTAAGTGAATTGGAGATATACATGAGAAAAAAATTTTTTACCTGAATTTGTACCCAGCTGTATACATTGGGCTATGTTAAAATTAATAATATCTGTTCATCAAAATATCTTGAGAGTAAAAATGCAACCCAGGTTGAGAGAAGACATTCACAATACATATATTTGACAAAGGACATATACTAAACCTATATAATGAACTCTTATAAAGTGATTAAAAAAAAAAGGCAAATTCAAACCACCATGAGATACCATTGCTCCCATCTGAATGGCTAAAATAAAAAGGAAGGAAAGTTCCAAGTGTTGATGTGATTGTGGAGCAGCAGGACTCCTATACACTGCTGGTGGGAGTGAAAATGGAGTCATTTTTGCAACATCTACTCAAGCTGAACATGTGCATAGTCTGTGGACCAGCAGTTCCTCTTCTGGGTGTATAGAAACAAAATACATACTAGGACATTCATAGCAACACTATTTAACACTATTTAAATGCCCGTCTGTAGAAATATGGATACAGTGTGGTATATTCACACAAAAAGATCCTACACAGCAATGAAAATCAAAGATCTGTGACAACACACAACAATATGGATGAATCTCACAAACAGAATGTTGAGCCACAGAAGAGAAGCCACAAAAGAGCCCACAGTGTATGATTCTATTTGCATGAAGTACAAAAAAGCCAAAACTCATCTATGCTGATAGAACTCAGGACAGCGTTTACCTTGGGGGAGGAATCGTGACTGAAAGGGATCTCAAGGGGATTTGCTCGGGTGTTATAGCTTGATCTGGGTGCTGGTTACATGGATGTGCTTGACTTGTGAAAATGTATCAAGCTATACACTTATGATAGATGCACTTTCTGTAAGTATACTATATTTTAATACAAAGTTAAAAAATAATCTCTTTTCCCTTCCCTTCCTTTCGATCCTCAGCTAGAAGAATTATAACTACTTTTATTGAAAGAACTGTCACTGGATAGATGCGATCAGACAGCAACGTTTTTCTTTCTCTCCTGTTGCTTTTTTAAACTCACCCTGGATGAAATATTGGGCAGGTCCCATGGCTTTTCCAGTCATGCTTAGATAATGGATAAATAGTCCCTTTGTTTTGTCATTAAAAAGTCCACTCTTGCCTAATAATCACATAACTTCAGACTGGTCCTGGGTAACCATCAAAACTTCAAACTTTTATGCAATATAAAGCGTCTCCCTCCCCCAGCGCGATCCTGACTTGGGCCTGGCGCCCACAGAGGAGGCGGAACGTTCCTGTTTGGCTTTTACATCAGTTCCCAGCTTCTACTTTTCTGCTCACTTGCTGCCGGCTTGTCTAAGCCCTTAGAGTGGGGCCAAGGCAGAGGGGATTAGGGGACATGGCACCGTTTCATGTGGCCCGAGCAGCTGCAGTGATCTATTGGTTTGCCCTAGACCCTGGCTCTCTTCAAATACTTTTGCAGGTTTTCTGGAGCGCGTCCCAGGGAGACCTCAGATGGCATCTCCCCAGTGCACACAACGCTGGTCCTCCGGCAGCTGTGAATGCGCTGATTCCAGGCCTGGGATTTCAGACACACCCTACACAGACCCTTTTTGTTAGGATCTTTTCCCCCTGCTGGGCATCCTCTTAAGTAAGATCCATTTTGAGAAGACTCCAGATCAGCTCCTTCTCATGGAATTGACATCTTTCCTTCTTGCGAAGCGAACTGCAGCCTATTCCCCATACATGCTCTTCGAACTGCTGCCAGATCGGTGGTCTGCCTTTAAATGATCAATTAGGTTAATACACAAGTCCTCCTGTTCCTCGGACTTCTGAGGTGCCCAAGAACCCCCTTACTTGGCTTGAGATGAAGGACAGCAAGTCCTTTTCCTCCATCTTCCACCTGGAGGACCAGCGGGAGAGGAATGCATAGCACACTGACTATTCTCTCCAAAGAAATCCCACAGTCTGGCCTCTGACAGGTCAACTCTTCAGTGCCTTGAGGTGGGTCTCCTGGCATCTGTGCCTTGAGGTGGGTTTCCCGGCATGCCCTGTGTAAACGGCCTGGCACCTGCTCTAGGGCAGTGGAGTCACCGTGAGGTACTTGGCATCTTTCAGGCTCTCAAAGTGACATGGCAAAGTCTCCTTGTAACATCCTCTTACATAATTAATCTCCTTCCTCTTCTCATCCATCATAGTTTGTCTCTGTGGGCTTTTGTCCCTTTCAACCTTACCTTCCAGCTATTGATGTGCATATCAAGTTTCCCCTCCCAGACTACAGGGTTCTGGAGAAGAGGGGTCAAGTCTGATTTAACTTTGTATCTCCCACAAAACCTGGTGGAGTGTTGGTACAGAGCTGGGCTTACTACATACAAACCAAGGAAATGAATAGATAAATAATTAGAGCTGCCCTCTGCAGGATGGGATGCTCAGGGCAGGGAGCAACCTGACCTTTTGTTAAATACTCAGGATTTCCTGATTCTGTAGCCTAGCTTTAACAGTGATTGTCACATCACCCAAATCTGGGTGGCAGCTGTGTTTCCTCAGGGTCATCCGATCCACAGTGGGCAATCAACATGTTAAAACACAGTCATTTGCTATTAACCTCCCCAAAAAACTTTTTTTTTTTTTGAGAATTTATTATATGCCAGGCACCGGGTAAATGATTGGAAATAAAGCAGACATAGCCTCCACCCTTTTGGAGTTTAGAATCTAATGGGCAAGTTTGACACTGAGAGATGAGTAAGCTTTGGCTAAGTGGATAGGAAGAAGAAGAGCCAATCCATGCAGGGAAATAACTTGACTCAGAGGTGAGAATGTGTGGATGGATATATCCAGAGAGAGAAAGTATAGATGAGCTAAGCTGGAAAAGAGCAGCCTGGAACAGGCACATGGTCCAGGCTGGAAGATAAATATGCTTGCGGAGCATGAAGTGATTCTAAGGAACAGATACGGACAGGCTTGAGTGGACAAGAACACATGTCTCTGAGGGTGGCTCTGGAATCTGGCTTACTTCAGCATGGGAAGTCATACGCCTTAAAAATAGGACATACAACAGCCTCTAAATCTTTTGTAAACATACTCTTCCTAGTTAATGAAAATAAGCACTGAGGTGTCTTTCTGAAGTCTGTATGTAATGGTACCTGTCTCTCAACTGATAAATAGCCTTGTCGATTTCATGATATTTAAATGTTCTTGCCTCATGATGTCACTGAATGAGGGACATGTAATTTCCTCTTAACTCTCCCCACCACATGCAAACACACACACACACACACACACACACACGTACACGCTCACATACACTTGCCCCAAGAAACAGACGCTGTTTGGCTACTCTGAAGTCAGATGCTTACCTACCTTTCATTAAACAGATTGACAAGGAATTTGAAAAGTGACCTTGGGGAGAGAACACGGCTTATCCCAATTGAACCTTTAACAAAACCATGCCAAGTTTGCCTGAGGGAACAAAAGAGTTCTGCAAAACAGGCTGAGTTGGGCACATTTTCTCACCATGAGAATGTCACGCACAATCATCTCAGCAGTGAAACTCAAAGCCACACGGAGAACCAGGTGTGTGTGGTCTAGAATATTAACAGTGCATTTTAATTTGAAGGCACTTCTGCCTGTAGGGCTCTGGGCCCTTAAACAGGAAAAATAACTAAAAGCAAAAGATGAAGTAAAATGACAGGCCGATCATAATCTCTGGTCTACAAGCAGAGAGCCGCCATGACTCCTAATAACATGTAAATAAGCAAGGTTTATGGAATGTTGTGTAACAGATAAAAGATATTAAAAATATAGAAGGAACAAGTGTTTATAATTCCATGGTTGATTGGTACAAAGTGACTCTAAAACACCCACTGACTAATGTCATATAATCTCCAAACCACGGGGAACTTAAAAGGACCCAAACACTAATGTTGAGGCTTAGGACTCAAGGTGCACTCCATCTGTATCTGGGCAGATCTTTTATGTGGCAAGAGAGTTTCTTCCAATATTCTGTGGTCATGGCAATCATCAGTAACCAATGTTACCTCATAGCTGTGGGCAATGCTACTAGTGAGGGTCAAGGTCAGGGCTAGAAGAAGCTTCTACAGAGAAGCTGAAAAAGATGTATAGGGAAGTAGAAGCAGGAAGTCACTAGTTGCTGAGTGTGGGTGAACAGGAATGGGGCATATTATAAGGGCAGGAAGTGGAGTTCTCCTGAAACACAGTGCAGGATTCAAATCTAAAGGCCAGAAAGAGAATGGATTTTTGGAAATCACAGCAGCCATCAAAGGCCAAAACAGAGTCCAGTGGAGTTAGAAAATCATAAAGGCTGAAAGCCAAAGGAGGAAAGTGAAGACATGGGGAGTAGAGTCCAGGAACAGGGCTGGGTTGGAGTTGTCTTGGGAGACCAAGTGGGGAAGCAGGGAGGGAGGTCTGCGATTGCTCAGAGCGATCAGACAAAACACTCTGTGGCAAGGAACATCTCTTTCAGATGGCTGTGACAGAGCTATTCCAGCTGACAGATGAAAAATCAACACCAGATGGCTCCTAAAGAGAGGATTCTCTTGGGTTTGTTGTTTTTTCCTACCTCAGAAGGAAGAAAGTTGAGCAATAAAGCAATGCTTAACCTCCAACAAGGCTTTCAAGTCTGCTTTATGGAACACATCTTACTAAGACGTTCAACAAGGACGTACTCAGCTGTCAAAGACATTTGAAAATATGCTACATATTATCTTCCTTATGATTTACAATATACATTAGTATATTCAAGGCTCTGAAAAGTCCTGCAGTAAAGAGGCCTATTTAACTTTGTTAACTTTAATGCAGTGCTTCTCAGAATTGCTTGACTATGGAACTCTTTTCTTACATAACACCTCTTAATTTCCCGAGGTACTCTTGTTCTGAGCAGCGCACTTCAAGAAATGCTTTTCTAGAACTTTTGTTACATTTGTCCTGTCGATTCAATTATAAAGACAAAATCCACCTAGACTCAATGCCATGGAGATCATAGAAAACACTTGCTTTCATAGTATAAATGAATTGACACCAGGTCAATATTATGACAAATATCCAGACTCAATATTATCCAGAGAAAGCCTTTGTTTTTATTTATTTTAAATATCCATTTGCAAAAGGACCTGAAATTGTGTGTGTGTGTGTGTGTGTTGTGTGTTGTGTGTTGTCATCTGAGCCTGGAGAGAGATGGCCAGGACAATTATTCAGTTACACTGACTTCTGCTCTTGAAGTGGGCATGACATGAGCAGTCATGGTGGACCAGGCAAAGGGTACCAAGTACTTTGAGGATTAGCCGTGTGTCATTCTTCAAGTCTGGCCATTAGAAGTAGGGCAATGAGGGAATGCAGTGGCTGCCCTTACAAAGGGAGATAGAATTTCTGACAGCAAACCCATTAAATTCAGCATCAGAAAATGGAAATCATACTTATGGTGTCTGGCTGTCTCTGTGTTGAAAACAACTGGTGCAGAGTTATGATGTTGTGACAGGAATTAGGTATGGCATGAGCACTTCTTAAAGCCTTTTGGAGGTGGGATTGACCTCAACAAACAATCTGAAAGTAAATCAAAGGAGTCGATATGGGATCTTGGCTAGGCTTTGGGTAGCTGGCATGGATTACATTTTTCTACCACTTTTCAGTAATAGCATTCTCTGCTTGAAGCAGATAACTCAGGTTGATCTGAAGGACCACATGCCCCCTTCATCTCCTGCCTCTGCAGAGAGAAGCTGTAGTTGGTGAACAAAGAAAAAGGACAATGTGGTATTTGCCTGATTTACCTCTTCCCCAGGATGGGGGTCATAGCCTTTGTGTGGAGGACTAAGGGACTTTGTGTGAGTGATCCTTTCAGAGAGATGCCAGTGTGGCTCTGAAAGCAAGATAGCTAATGAGCTTGCTCAGGTCTGACTGAAGATCGAGCTTCTGCACTGTGATAGAACAATGTTTGGTTACTTCCAACTCCCTTTCTGGGGCTTTGTACTTCCAATAATATTTAGCTAGAAGTCGGTTTTTTGTAATGCTACTGCAAGTTGTAAAGGAGACACCCTTTAAGCAAAAAAAATTAGGGGAGAGAGGGATTAAGAGGCACTGAAGAGCGAGAAGTTCTAACATATATCACTTGTATGTGGACTCTAAAAAAGATGACACAAATGAACTTATTTACATAACAGAAAGAGACTCACAGACATAGAAAACAAACTTATGGTTACCGGGGGGAAGCAGGGAGGGAGGGATAAATTGGGAGTTTCAGATTGGCAGAATACGAACTACTGTGTACAGAATAGATAAACAACAAGGTTTTACTGTATAGCACAGGGTACTATATTCAGTGGTTTGAAAGTTTCCAGAATTAAAAAAACAACAACAACTGATCCTCAGATTTAGGAAGTCCAAAAAACTCAGGACAATGATAAATTCCATCTACTCCAATGTCAGTTTGCCTTCATTTCCCTGAGCTGTAGTTTGAGGATGGTGTTGCTTTCCATCTGCTTTGCTGAGGCACAAGGACTCAGGAGAGCAGGAGTACTAGATTTTAGTGGAGATTAGTTAAAGCTTTTCTGTGGGATCTAAGCTTTCCTTTCTTCTGGAATCCCATTAACTATCTGTAGTAGGGTCCCCCTTTCTCTGCTGGAGATGTTACCTCATTTCAGTATCCTCTGGCTCAGTTCACCAAAGACAGCACAATCCCTGAAAGATAAAATCCTGATGGACTTGCCTAATTGATTAATAACCCAATGTCATATTAAGATAGTGGAAAAAAGAAAGAATAATATAAACCCTGACTTTGTAAGGAAAATATTAAATAAAAAATAGAATGTCTCTCTCCAATAAAATCAGCTTTAATTGAAGGAAAGCTCTGTAGCAAATCACTCATATGAAAAATACTTGCAAAGGTGCTATGCTATAAAATGCCTTTGCTGTGCTGATAAGAAAAGCTGAGGAACATAGAATACTTAATATCCAGTTTGCTAAATAAAACTAAAATGCTGACTAGTTAGATCAAAGTGAAGCTCTAAAGTAAGATTAAAACTGTGTTTTCACTTTCATCAAGAGTAAAAACCATTGATTTTCTTGATATTTAATATAAAGGGATAAGGGCTTTCTGTGGACAAATTATTTTTCTGTTGATCTCATTACTCGTCTGACTTAGTCTCAGTATTTGAATAGACCTCAATGTTTTGAGGAAAGTTTTATAGAATTGCATGAAGTCATAAAATATGGCTGGTGAAAAAGGTAATGATGGTTCACAAGATATACATATGAGATGTAATTATTTCAGATGTAAATAAAGTTGCAATGAATTCCCTAGACTTTGCTTCCCTTTCTCTTTTTTTCCATAGCTCTCTGGGTCTTTGTTTTAAAACACTATAGTGATCATAGAATATTTCCTTGTGCTGAGACACCATCTACTCAGCTGATTCTCCTGGAAGAGTGATTTATAACAAGCTTGTTTAAAGTGTTTTTGACAGTTTCTAAAGCTAACCCCAACATGAGGCTCAGATGGATCAAAACAGATACAGTGTTTGAACAGAGAAAGAACATCACGTAAAAGATAACTTTGATTCTTCTACAATTAAATGGTGCTATGGGTTGGGTTAAACATAACTATCCTACCACCAGTTAAACTCTAGGCTAATACTGATCTCATCTCTTGTGCTGCAAAATCAGCCAGAACCTATTATTTTTTTTTTTTAAAAAGAAACACATAGATGGTATTGGTCAAGGAAGAGTTAACTTTGTGCCAACAAATAAGCTCACCTATGCTTGAGATAATTGAGCCATGTGAAATATGTTTTTTTCCCTCATAAAAATGTGTGCATATTCTCGTAGAAATGGATTTTTAATCAGATTAAGTTGCATCTCAACAGTGGGTGAATTCCCCACCCCTACCCTTTCTCTTCTGATAATGCAGACGTGGTTCAGTCACGCTGGGTCTGTGTTCCTGCTAGGCAGTTATGAGTAGGATGATCTTGGACAAGCTAATTACCTCTTTCGAGTGCTGGTGTTCTCTATCATAAGACTCGATGTAGTGAGAAATGGAAGGGAAATATATATAATAAAAATGCTAGAAACAACTTGTAATAAATGATTACTAATACTATTGAGTTTTTTTTTTTTATTTCTAGCATACTTGGAAGATATAGGGGACAATTAGAATTTGGCATGGTTGGGGTCTGCACATGTAAATAAGACGTGGACCCTGCTTCAATGAGTGTACCATCTGAAAGGTGAGGGAACAGTGATGCCTAACAGGTTAAGACTGTTAGCTAGAAAGATGTCAGACATGTCTACCCGAACAATGGCCTTTCACCTTTGACTAAAAAGTCTGCCTAGAGTAATAAGGATTCTCTTTTCTCTGAATAATTTACATAATGACAAAAGATTACTAGAGGTGACGAATGGTACCAGATGAAGGTGAGTACAAACAACAAATATGGAAGGCTTAGTGTGTGGTAGAAAAAGCCAGATTGTTGACATCAACCGAATGAATCTTGATTTCATTCTCTGCAGAGTATATTTGTGAGACTTTGGGCAAATGAAATTCTCTTTGGACCTCAGCTTCTAAAATAAAAGCACTCAAGCTTTTATTGATGCTTTCTATGTGCCAAGTAAAGTGATGAGGGTTTTCCAGACATTAAAAAAAAAAAAAAAACAACAAAATCCTCACAGCTGCTCTATTTGGAAAGTACTATTATTTTCTTTATATTACAACTGAGAAAATTGAGGCTCAGGAAGGTTAAGTAACCTGCCTAAGGTCACACAGCTAGTAAATACTTTTGCTATTATTTTCTTGGAAGCAGCAGAACTCCAGAATCTGTGGCTCCTAATCCAAATAATACCAACTTAAAAATTTCTTTCCCCCTAAATTTCATGTTGCTGAATAAAGTTAAAATGCAATTGGCTTAAGAACTTCAAAAGCAAAACTATTTGCGGAATTTTGTTGACTAAATTTGGGTCAACACCAGTTGGGTCTCAACACTGGAATGTTCAAATCAGAGCTCCCTCTCCTGGTTTCTGTCCTGTCTAAACTTGAAACCACATTACTGTCAGGATGGGCTCTCCTATGGGTAATTTTGCCCTCAGGTACTTTCAACAATGATATGTGGTAATTACACTTAACTGTATTCTCCTAGGCACTAAATTATTCCCTTAGGAAAAATTTACTTTCTTTTTAAGGTTACTGAATTACTCACTAGTTCCCTGGCACAAAAAGCTACTGAATGATACCCAGGTGACCTTCTAGTCACAGCTTGTTGTTACTCTGCTCACCATTAATAAAATGTTTCTTCCTATACCATGCTTCAGCAATCTTCAGAAGAGTCCTGTCAAGGAGGTATTGTTAATACTATCCTTATTTTCAAATGAGGAAACTGAGGCCCAGGGAATCTGAGTTGCAAAGACGACTAAAGACAGCACCCCCTCAAGGAAATTTACATTTCATGAAAATATTTGAGCTATCACTAGACTTCCATGCAAATGAACTGCTTTCTCTGGCTCCTTTTGCCATGACCCCTCATCTCTGTTGGCTGAATTCAGTGGTCCAGGAAGTATAGTTGTATCTGTGACATCCTGTTCAATAGCTTTGCCATAAATATGAAGGGAGTGTGTAGGTGATACAAACTCTGAACACGCAAAACAACAACAACAACAACAACAACAGAAAGGACATTTTGGTGAGGAAGTAGGGGAAGAGAGTCAAGAATTTAATGAGGGAATATTCAACTCCCTGTAGACCAAACAGAATAGGCAGGGGGTTAAACTATTTTCATTTTCAACGGGTTGTTCTGGACTTTTTATAGACAGCTAAAGTCTCATGAAAACATAAAATGAGTTTATTGCCCTTTCTTTCAGTCTGTCAGACTTCCTTCAGGCTCTAGGCACATGCTAATGATTGGGATAAAACTGATTTTGAATGGAGTTCCTGCTAAACAAATGAATGGTGGCGACTGAAAAGTTAACATGAAAGACAGCCAACTCTTCTGCAAAACCACACAGCAATACACAAAGCCACAATGGGAAAAATTGCATGCATCTGGGAGGAAGGTATAAACTAGCATGTTACAGGGGAATCAAGGGGGCTGGAGAAACGGAGGAGGGTCAGAGATGGAAAGAACTTAAAGGATGGAGGCAAAACCCTAAAAGAAACCAAAGGAAAAATAAAAGCAAATTCTAAACAGCTCCCCTTACAAATGACTTTCATATGCATGGTAAGAAGTGAACTGAAGGAAAACAAATACCAAGAGATATAATAGACACATTATGTAACAAGGATTACTAAGGAGAGGCTCAAACCAGAAACAGATTCAGAATAATCTGGAGATGGAACATTTATATAAGAGATAGACACAACAGGCTAGGGGGAATTGTGCCAACTTGGGTCAAGGAGGATATTGTGTCTGAAGGGAGAAAGAATGTCACATGATAAATAAGTTGGCAGTGGGACAAAATATATTTGGATGGAAATAAAAGATAAAAGGAATATAGAACTAATCACAGGAAATTATTATAGACCATCTGGGTCAGATAAAAAGGCAGCTCAGAATGCTATGCGGATAAGGATGCCCAAGGAAAACAGAGTATGGTCTGGGATGGCTGTATTAGGACTGTATTACAGCAGAGTGACGGATGTGCTGGTTACATTCCTGGAGAAGACAATGGATTCCATCAAAGTTCAGCTTTTGCATTATCATTTGGAAGCCAGAAACCTAGCAAAACACAGAAAGACAGGGTCCAGAAAAATTTGGACACCTGTCACCTGACAGACACCCATCCCTTCATTTTTAATGCTCAGCGGTGTCTGTGAAGACTTAGTGACATCATCTTTCTTGTCACCCCACCACCCTGGTGACCTGCTATAACTGACACTGTCCTTATGAACCTCCTGCCCCCATCAGCCTCCTCAGACTTTCGGCTTCGGCTACACTTGCTCCTAAGCAGTTCAGGTCCAGGCCCTGCATTCATGCAGCTGGGTACCTCATAAAAGCATAATCGACCTATCCCGGTAGCTTCTGGCCACGTGCCTGGTCAGAGGGCTTTGGCCTGGGGCTTGTAGCCAGGCAGCCTTGGATAATGGAACGGAAAGAGGGAGCTAACAGCTGGGATTCAGGCCACTTACCCCTGAACCCTCTAACTGCAGCAACAACAGCATCAAGGAGCTTGTGGTGTTTGTGTATACAGTGACAACCCTGCTGACGTCCTGACAACATGGCCAGAATTTTGAGGACTTTAACAGCAGGGCTGAGAGATTTTCACTTCTTCATTTTATTATTTATTTATTTATTTTTAATGGAGGTGCTGGGGATCGAACCCAGGACCCCATGCATGCTAAACATGTGCTCTTTCACTGAGCTAGGCCCAACCCCCTGGATTTTCACTTCTTCATTTAACCTTCTCTTCTGGGCTCAAAAACCTTTTCTCTTCCAGCACATATCACACTGTATTATGGATGACTAGGGATGGTTCCCACAATAATCTTGAATTCCCCAAAGGTCAGAGACTGAATCTCTCATCTCCCACTTGCCAGAGACGAGCATCTTGTCGAGTAATTCTGGATGCTCAGTTATCATGTAGAATGAATAGGATGATAAGGAGTGACTCAAAGGAATGGATTTATAAGTATAAGATTTTAGAAAGTTGTACTGGCAGTCAGGGGAGATAATTTGCCAAAGGGCTGGTTGGGTGGAAGGGAATAAGAAGCGATGGTACCTACCTGGTGTCCTCAAGTTTGTTCCTCCATCTGGAATTCCCTCCTCTGCTCACCTGAAGACCAGCTCTGGGCATCCCTCTCTGATCTAAGAATTAAAAGTTCAGTTTACAAAGATTGAAAAGCTCCGTGATCCCAACATAGATTCTCCTTTTGTATTTTTCTTATCACTTCTACACAAAGGTCAAGTTACTTATAAATCAACTCCTGTGGGTTCCCTGCAACATTATAATGGCATCGCCTAGAATTCTGCAAAATACTTATGTCTCGGAGAAAATGAGTGTATATTTGGCATGATCTCATGCGTGTTTTAGCCTTGCTAACATGTTTTAGCCTAGAAGTTCCCAAAAGGTTGTATCAGGATGACCAAGGGAATTTAAAAAATGAAAAGAAAAAAAAAGAAAAGAAAAAAAACCCAGATTCCTGGTTCCAGCCTTGGCCTTACATGCTCACTGTATAGTGATATAAAAGAATCTGCATTTTTAGTCCTCAGGTGTTTCCAAAGCACAGCTTGATTTGGGAATTACTGCTTTGACCAAGCACATTTCTTAAACAAATAAAGTCCACTCATTTGGTTTAAAAATATCCCTAGTTAACTTCCATACCATTTTTAGAGACACCAAAAAAAAAAAAAAAAAATCCCTGATGATAGGTAGAGTTAGTTTTAGTTTAGAGCAAAATGTAATAACCTCTGCTCACTGGAACCTTCACCCTTGAAGGAGTAATGAGCCTAATTAGTAACTACAGTTCTTTTAAATGATAATTTTGTCTCTTATGTGGGCAATTACTGAATAAAATTCATTAATATTTAGCTGTGTCTTCATTCATCCTGTATAATGATAATGACCTATTAGTTCATTTTTCAGTAGTGCCTATGGGTAGGGAGGACATGCATAAGGCAGCATGCCGAACAAATTACTCTCAATAGTAACTGTCAGTTCTTTATGTTGTCTGCTTAAGGGATCACTGGATGTGACTGGACTGTGACTGGGGAAAGAGAGAATTAGAGGGGGCAGAGCAGCTGCTTCGAGGTTCCAAGACATTCAGAAAAGAGAAGAATATGGCCAATTTTGGAGTTGGTCCTGACCAAGACCAACTGCCTACAGTTGAGAGACCTTCATTGTATTTTATGAGTAAATAATTGTGGTTTAGAAAGGGGGACATGAAGAATGAGATTCACAGATCTCCAGTTTTAAGGAGCTTCCTGTTCAGGGAGAAAGTTATGTAGCCGTAATTTAAGGTAAAATAGGGTGGGTGCAGAGGTTAAAACCGAAAGTATTCTAGAAAGGTGAAATTAACTTAGAACCATACAAAAAAGACTAATGACCTAGACTTGCTCCACGAGACATCAGAATATATTACGAAATTATAGCAAGTCACTATCTGTGTGTGGCACAAGTGCAAAAATCAGAGAGATGGAACAGAAAGAGAAAGCCCAGGAAAAGACTGTATCCTATATAACCATTTAACAACGAAGGAGATAAAGTAAACCAGTGCTGAAGGAAAAGCGCAGTCAAAGAATAGCTCTCAAAACACTGCAAAGCAGATTTAGATCAAAATGAATTAGATCCTCTCTCATATCACCACTAAGATCAAATGATTAAAAATGCTCGCAAGGCTGTGGTGAGATGGATACTGTCTCATACAGCTAGTAGGAGTACAAATTAGATCAAGCTTTCTGGAAAGCATTTTGTAATATGAATTAACAGATTTTAAAATGTCCATAGCATTCAGATTCAGCAATTCCACTTCTAGATAAATACACACACACACATATATATATATATAGACATACACACACATTAAAGAAGGAAATTTTAGTTAAAAATTTTTAAATTAAAAAATTTAAAATTTATATAAAATTTATTTATATAATGTTCATTAGTATTATTTATAATAAAATGAAACTGGAAATGGCTAATTAGGAGATCATTAAATAAATTATATTAATGTAATAGAATAGAATGCATTTTATTAAAATACATTTGTTGGAAGTTTTTTTATTGGTATGGGAACTTGCCTTTGATGTTGGAAAAAGTAGGGTGCTATTCATCTTAACTATATTTAAAACACAGAAAAAGGACTGGAAATACATATTCAAAAACGTAAATTTTGTAATTTGGGGATAATAAATTTATGGGTATGCTCCTTCCGTTTAGTGTATTTCCTTTCCAAATTTTCTACAACTGGTACATTTTGAAGCAGATTCTTGACATGTGCAGGGGCCATATCCTAAAATAGTTGTTAATCTTTAAAATGCAAAGATTCTCACTTCCTTAAACTTCTTAAGTTTCTATTTATTGCCATCATTAGCACTATCAGTTGGCTTTCTTCTCACAAAGAACATTTCTGTTATATCACCAGAATTACTATATGCTTGATAATGAGAACAACAAAGCCACATTGAGCTTTGGATTCTGGGTGGTCTGCTAGCAGTAATAGCAGCAAGGAGTAAACTCTCCCCTGTCCCCTGCTGCTTTCTAAACCCTCTTCCAAGACATCCAATTACCAACAGTAACAGTCATAGGATTCTTCAGGATGGACAATTGACACTCTCTGATTCTCATATAAAAAGTGAATAAATACACCTTTAGAAAATCTTGCTACCTCTTACACTGTTGGTGGGAATGTAATTTCCAACTACGGAAAACAGTATGGAGTTTCCTTAAAAAACTAGTAACAGAATTACCGTATGCTCCAGTAGTCCCACTCCTGGGCATATATCTGGAAGAAACTCTAATTCAAAAAGATACATTCACCCCAATGCAGCACTATTTACAATAGCCAAGACATGGAAGCAACCTAAATGTCCATCAACAGATGACCAGATAAAGATTTGGTATATTTATACAACAGAATACTACTCAGTCATAAAAAGGATGAAATAATGCCATTTGCAGCAACATGGATGGACCTAGAGATAATCATATTAAGTGAAGTAAGTCAGACAGAGACAAATATATGATATCACTTATATGTGGACTCTAAAAAAAATAACACAAATTAACTTATTTACAAACCAGAAATAGACTCACAGACTTAAAAAAGAAACTATGGTTACCAAAGAAGAAAGTGGGGAGGGAGGGATAAATTAGGAGTTTGGGATTAACATATAAACACTACTATATATAAAATAGATAAACAACAAGGACCTACTGTATAGCACAGGAAACTATATTCAACATCTTGTAATAACCTATAATGGAAAAGAGTCTGAAAAGAGTGTGTATATGTGTGTGTGTGTGTATAAAACTGAATAACTTGCTGTGAATCTGAAACTAACACAACATTGTAAATCAACTGTACTTTAATTTAAAAAAAAAAAACATAAACAGCAAGGTCCTAGTGTATAACAAAAAATTAGAAATTAAAAAAAAAGTTACTATTTCTCTTGATCAAAGGTAAGACCATGTTGGCCAAGCAAGCCTCCAAATAGACTGCAGCCCCTAAACTCCTAATGTAAAATTTGAGAGCTACTTTGCTAGGCTTATTAACTGAACAATTTTAGTCTCATACCATCTTCAAAGTACTCATGATTAAAATTCACATTAGAGCAAGATTACCAATTACCAGGTCACAGAACTTGGGTATTTTTCTTGGATAAACCCAAGAACAATGAACCATTAAATACCAAGAGTATGTTAAAAATGGAGGGTTGGAGAAAGTCATAGAAATAAAGAGAAGGAATAGATTAATTTGATGTCAGTGAATGTGAGGAAGATCTGGAATCCAGGACGGGGATGTGGGGCAGGGGGAATGCATCATTTTTAGCATAATAATGGCCAGGATTATTATTTCACATGAAATAAGACCAATATTCTTAATATTAATAATATGGATTTCTCATGTTTGTTAAATGGTGTCATCTTCAAAAAATAAAGGAATATTTGTGGTTGGGTATTTTACTAGTTTGAGCTATTTTTGGAGAAAACCAGTTTCAGCCTAGTGAAACTCTCATCTTTTTGCCATTCTTCCTGTGGGTTGCTTTTGGGATGTACATCTTAACTCTGTCTTGAATGTTATTACCAAAGTTCTGGGATTAGCTGAATCTCTTTCCCTTTGTCCCTGGAAGGGCAAAAAGTTTTTACAGTGCATTACTTTGTTTACCCTTCTGGTCTCCACTTATCCTTTTCTTTTTTTTCAGAGAAATTATTTACTGTTTTTAAAGTATGTGGATATATGTGTGTATAATATATATGAGTTCTAGGTGTATACATTATAATTTGACATCTGTATACACTACAAAGTGATCACCCACAAGTCTAGTTACCATTCATTACCACAGAGTTGACCCCCTTCACCCATTTTGCCCATCCTTTATTGGCTTTACAAATATCTTCTCCCATTCAGTAGCTGCCTTTTACTTTTGATGATGGGTTCCCTCACTAAGCAGAAGCTTTTTAGTTTGATACAGTTGCATTTGTTTATTTTTGCTTTTGCTTTCCTCGCCTTTGGAGTCAAATCCAAGAAATATCATTAGGACTCATGTCGAGGTTACTGTCTCTGTTTTCTTCTAGAAATTTAATGGTTTCAGGTCTTACAGTCAAGTCTTTAATCCATTCTGAGTTAATTTTTGCATATGGCATAAGATAGTGGCCTACAGCTTCATTCTTTTTTTGCATGAGGCTGTCCAGTTTTCCCAACACCATCTATTGAAGAGACTATTATTTCTCCATTGTTTGTTCTTTGTTCTTTGGTCATAAATTAATTGTCCATATATGTGTGGGTTTATTTTTGGGCTCTCAGTTCTGTTTCATTGATCTGTTTTGTGCAGTATCTAATATTTTGATTAGGTCTGATTAGGGCATAATACCTCCAGTTTGTTCTTCTTTCTTGAGATTGTTTCGGCTATCCAGGGTCTCTGTGGTTCCATACAAATTTTAGAATTATTTCTTCTAGCTCTGTGAAATATGCCATTGGAATTTTGATAGGGATTGCATTAAATTTGTCGATTGTTTGGGTAGTATGAACATTTTAATAATATTAATTCTTCCCATTCATGAACACAGAATATTTTTCCATTTATGTATGTCTTCAATTTCTTTCAACAGAGTCTCATAATTTCCAGTGTACAGGTCTTTACCTCCTTGGTTAAATTCATTCCAAGGTATTTTATTCTATTTGATTCTAAATAGTATTGTTTTCTTAATTTCTCATTCTGATAGTTCATTATAAGCGTATAGAAATGCCAGAGATTTCTGTATGTTGATTTTGTAACCTCCAACTTTCCTGAATTTATTTATTAGTTCTAATAGTTTTTTGATGGAACCTTTTAAGTTTCCCTCTCTCTAGTACCACGCCATCTATAAATAGAGGTGCAATTACTTATTCCATTCACTTCTGTCTGATTGTTGTGGCTAGGGCTTTTGAGACTGTTGAAACAAAGTGGCAAGAGTGGGCATCCTTGTCTTCTTTCTGATCTTAGAGGAAAAGCTTTCAGCTTTCCACCATTGACTATAATGTAAGCTGTGAGTTTGTCATATTTATGACCTTTATTGTGTTGGGTTACATTCTCTCTATAGCTACTCATTGAGAGTTTTTATTTTTATTTATTTTTTATCATAAATGGATGTTGAATTTTCCCACATGCATTCTCTGCATCTATTGAGATGATCATATGTTTTTCACCCTTTGTTTGGTTAATGTGATATATCATGCTAATTGATTTGCAGATGAACCATCCTTTCATCCATGGAATAAATCCCACTTGATCATGATATATGATCCCTTTAATGTATTGTTGGATTTGGTTTGCTAACATTTTGTTAAGGATTTTTGCATCTGTGTTCATCAAGGATATTAGCTTATAGTTTTCTTTTCTTGTGGTTGACCTTGTCTGGTTTTGGTATTAGGGTAATTCTGGTTTTGTAAAATGTGTTTGGCCGGTTTCCCTCCTCTTCAAAATTTTTTGGAAAGAGTTTGACCAGAATAGGTATTAAATTCTCTTTGAGTGTTTTCTAGAATTTGCTAGTGAAGCCATCTGATCCTGGGCTTTTATTTGTTGGGAGATTTTTGATTACTGCTTCAATCTCCTTGTTAGTAATCAGTCTATAAAGATTTTCTATTTCTTCATGATTCAGTCTTAGAAGATTGTATGTTCCTAGGAAGTTGTCCCTTTCTTTTAGATTGTCCAATTTGCTGGCATATAATTGTTTTTGGTAGTCACTTATGACCCTTTGTCTTTCTATGGTATCAGTTGTAATTTCTCTTTAATTTCTGATTTTATTTGAGTCCTCTCTTTTTCTTGGTTAGTCTAGCTAAAGGTTTGTCAATTTTGTTTATCTTTATTAAGAATCAGCTCTCAGTTTTATTGATTTTTCTATTTTTTTCTATTTGTTTATTCATTTATTTCCACTTTGATCTTTATTATTTCCTTCTGTCTACTAATTTTTGGCTTCATTTGTTCTTCTTTTTCTAGTTCTTTTGGGTGTAAAATTAGATTGTTTATTTGTAATTTTTCTTGTTTCTTGAGGTAATCCTGTATTGACTTCCCTTTAAAACTGCTTTTGCTGTATCCCATAGGTTTGGGTGTGTTGTACTTCTGTTTTCTTTTGTTTCTAGGTACTTTTTGATTTTTCCTTCAATTTCTTTGATGATTCATTGGTTGTTCAGAAGCATATTGTTTAATCTCCATATTTGTGTGTTTTTTTCCCTTTTTTTCTTGTGATTTATTGAATGGAATGTTCTATAGATACCTATTAAGTCTACGTGATCTAATGTGTCCTTTAAGTCAGATGTTTTCTTATTGATTTTGTCTAGATACTGTATCTGGTGATGTAAGTGGAGTGTTAAAGTCCCATACTATTATTGTATTATTTTCACTTTCTCCCTTTAAATCCATTAATATTTGCTTTATATATCTTGGTGCTCCTATTTTGGGCACATGTATATTTATAAACGTTATGTTTTCTTGCTAGGTTGATCTCTTCATCATTATGTAATGTCTTTCTTTGTCTTTATTACAGTCTATGATTAAGCTATATTTTGTTATTTTTATTGAAATATAGTTGATGTACAATATTATGTTAGTTGCAGGTGTACAACATAGTGATTCAACATTTAAATACATTATGAAATGATCACCACAGTAAGTCTAGTAACCACCTGTCCCCATAGAAACCTATTACAGTACCATTGACACTATTCCCTATGCTATACAAAAACCTCATAACTTTAAAATTTTACATTTAGAAGGTTTAAGTTCTTAATATCCTTCACCTATTTTGTTCATCCCCCCCCCACTCCTCTTTGGCAACTACCTACTTGTGCTATCTATAAATCTGTTTTTGTTTTGTTTTCCTTATCTGATTTATTTTTCAGACTCCACATGTGAGTGAAATTATACAATATTTGTCTTTCTCTGTCTGATTTATTTCTTAACATAATACCCTCTAGATTTCTTTTTTTTTCTCATGGCTGAGTAATATTCTATTTTGTATATATGTACATACACACAACTCCTAAAAGAAAACAAGGGGAAAGCTTAACAACATTGGACTTAGCAATGATTTCTTGGATATTATACCAAAAGCACAGCTAAAAAAAGCAAAAATAGACAAATGAGACTACATCAAACTTTTGTGCATCAAAGGACCCAATCAACAGAGTGAGAAGGCAATCTATAGAATGGGAGAAAATATTTACAAATCATACATCTGATAAGGAGTTAATATCCAGAATATATAAAGAGTTCCTACAACTCAACAACAACAAAAATCAAATAATTTCCCATTAAAAAGTGGAAAAAAGGACTTGAATAGGCGTTTCTCTAAAGATGATAAACAAACGGCCAATAATCAGATGAAAAGATGCTCAACATCACTAATCATCAGAGAAAAGCAAATCAAAACCACAATGAGATATTACTTTATATCCATTAGGATGGGTACTATGAGAAAAAAAAAAAAGAACAACAACTAACAAGTGTTGCTGAGAATGTAGAGAAATTGGGACACTTATACACTGTTGGTTGGACTGCAAAATGGTACAGCTGCTATGGAAAACAGTACAGCAGTTTCTTAAAAACTAAAAAATGAAACTATATATGATCCAGAAATCCCACTCCTGTAGATACCCAAAATAATTGAAAGCAGGGAAGAGATATTTTCACACCCATGTTCACAGCAGCACTATTCACAATAACCAAGAAGTGAAAGCAACTTAAATGTTCATCAGTGGGTGAATGAATAAAGAAAATATGATATATACATACAGTGGAATATTATTCAGCCTTAAAAAAGAAGGCAGTCCTCTCACATACTACAACATGGAAGAACCTTTAGGACATTATGCTAAGTGAAATAAACCTGTCACAAAAAGACAAGTATAGTGTGATTCCACTTAAACAAGGTATCTAAAGTAGTCACATTCATGCAAATAGAAAGTAGAATAGTGGTTACCATGTAGAGGGAAGAGAAAAAGGAGAATTGCTGTTTAATGGGCATAGGGTTTCAGATCTGTAAGTAAAAAAAATTCTAGAGATCTGTTTCACAACAATATACTATGAATATACTTAACACCACTGAACTGTACACTCAAAAATGGTTAAGATCATAAATTTTATGTATGTATTTTTTACCAAAGTAATAATTAAAAAAAAACAAACAGTGCTTTTCCCTCCCCCTAAATATTCAGAATAGACTGTTTTTCAAATCAGATTTTAACAACAGATATTCTCAACTAGGGGACTTTATGCTAAAACTTTCCTTCTCCACTTCAGGGGCCATCTAATCCATCCTACAGAAAAGTCCCCTTTTATTACTGTGGATTAAACTGGGACTACACATACACAAAGGCTACTCCCCCGGGGCGCATAGCTGTGGCTCCCATTTAAAAGCTCAAACTTCCAGACACATTTATAGTAACTTTCCTTCAGGAGATGGATAGGTTATACAGAGATTGAAGCTGAAAAAGCTGTTAGACCTCATCTGGCCCATTCCCATGGTGTTACAGACAATGAGATTTAAGAGGGTGAATGATTGAATCAATGTCACACAACTAGAGACAAAGCTGGTCCGTTGTTTAGGCATCCTGAGATAACACATTAGCCCATGAAGGAAGAGAACTGAATTCTAGCCCTGGGTGTGATATGTAGGGAAGGTCACATTTCTCTTTTAGCCTTGGTTTTCTCATCTGTTAACTGGACAGTGGGGTGTCTGAGTGGGTAGACTAGATGACTGCTGACCTTTCCCGGACTAAAAGTGGCAGGCATACAGTAGGTGCTTGCGTATTTGTTGGATGAATGGGACATAGATTCTATGGTTCTGTGGCATCTATCAATTTATTATTCATTTAGCATAAACATTCTTCATCAAGTGCTCCCTCTGCCTCAATGGGAGGTTTCTCCTGTCTGAATTTTCATGTTTCTGTTAGTGGTTAAATCTGGATGTAGTTAATTATGAAATTTCTTATTTGATTTACTAACCAAGTAACACCAGATGTGCCTTTTAGCAACCTGAAGCTTTAGGAAAGAGAATGCAAACAAATTCAACTCCATATTAATGACCACTGAGGGCCATGTGACCTGACACACATCTGTGCTCAACAATGTATCTTCCTTCATCATCTCCCCCATTAAGGAGCAGTTTTGATTACCCAGAGATTTAAAGGAGATTTCCTTCTAAGTCCAATCAATCCATCTGTTAGCATTTATCAAACATCTACCCCATTCTCTCTAGGTGGTCTAGGAGTGACAGAAAAGTTTAAGACAAGGTCCCTACTCTCTCTAGCAAGTCAGCTAGGACTGCTGGGCTTATGAAACCACAGACGCTATCGCATGGTCTTTCTCCTTCAGTATCGATTCAGTTTCTTCACATGGCGGTGGCAGAATTTTAAGAGGGCAAGTCCCAATGTTTTCTCAGTCCTCTGCTAATATCTCATTGGTCAAAGCAATTTTCATGGTCAAGTCCAGTCTTTCCAAAGGCTGGATACTGGAGGCCTGATTCATTGGGTGAGGAGAGGGATCGGAGGCATAATGTAAGAGTCTAAGCTATTCAGAGAAAGACAAGGGTCTGATAATATTAATTAAGCACTTGAATTTAGTCATGTCTAAGGTCAAATCTACCCCTGGTCTTCCTAGTTATGTAAATCAATAAATTCTCCCTCCCCTGGTTTGTTTATTTATTTTTTTAATTTAAGGTAGTTACAGTCCTAATTCACACAAGAGGCTTATCTACTACAAAAAGTTATAGAGAAATTAAATCTTTAGGGGTTCTAATATCTGTGTCTATGAAATATTAGGGTGACTCCAACCTTTCATGCCTCTATTTTGAAACTAATTTTAATGTCTGACAAAAGGAATCACTGCATATCAGTATATATCCTATGCTGGCAGCCACCTAAGGATAGATTGATCTGTATGAGCCAGTTACAACAGACAGAATGGTTTCCTAAGCTGAATCATACACCCCCCAATTTTCTTGCACATAAAACTGTTTCATCACAGTATAGGTACACTTCTAGATATCAATGAATAATGTGACAAACGTCAGATGCTGCCATGGTAAGTGGGAGGTGGCTGTCTCAGTTGGGTTTCTACATAAGCAGAAACCCAAGTGGCTGTCTCAGTTGGGTTTCTACATAAGCAGACGGAGAGACAAAGATTTGCATGCAAGTCATTTATTTGGGAGGTCATCTGAGGAAATGCCATTAGAGGCACAAGAAAGTGAGAGGGAACGAAAGGAAGCGAATAAAGGATACATTATAAAGCCATTAACAACTGTGGGCAAATGCCTTTGGAGAACTCTGGGAGACTGCAGAGCGCAGTTCATTTGTTACCGCAGATAACTGAGTCTATTCTGACTAATGCAGATAACAAAGAACAATACTAGCTGCTTTTAAAATGCAAGTCGGCATAGCAAGAGTTCCACATGGGCTAGGAAATACTTCCGAGGTTCTAATTTTAAATGGCAACCAGCCCCCTAGTCCTGCTTTAGATCAGCTGTTCCAAAATCCATTCTGCTTTCTGAGTTAAGATGGGAACTGTGGGGGACCAGCTATCTTCTAGAGCTATCTGTCTTCAAGGCCATCCCTGGTCATGTGGTTTCAAGTGGTTTTGCACTGGTGAATTAATCTGAATTGCTCTGTAGGCAGTTTTCTGGGGCCTGTCTAAACCTATATGCCTGGATGATAGGCTCTTGGTCCCAAATCACAACACGTTCCCCAAAGATTTTTATCCCCTTGAGGCTGCATCTGTTCCTCTTTTGTTCTTTTGTTAATAATCTCAAACTTCCACATCAGGGCGCTACACTAGACCGACACCACCACCAACAACAAAATATTGGCCTATGATCCCATCTGGATTAGTTGCCAATATTTAATTAGTGATCAATATTGATTAATTGCCCAGGGCTCCCCCCTGAGTTAGTTGTCAACATTTGAAAAGCATTTTTGCCACCCAAAAAAGAAACGAAGAACTTCAAAGTCTGGAGTTCCTGCTTTTCTTGAAACCCTGGGTCTTGCAGGGCCAGGACTGATCAGAAGTAAGCAGTAACTACCTCCTTTTAACAATTCACACCCCCACCCCCACCCCCACCCCCGCCCAGTTGGCAACACTCCCCACCCTGACCATCCCACTTATTTCTATGACCAGAAGTGTCTCTGAAAAAATAAGAGCACATTTCCAGGAGGCCATGTAGGTACCGACATTGTGGAGTGTACTTGAAGAGACGTTTGCTCATAATCTAGTCCTGGTGGATTTAAAGCCAGAGTTCTGGGACAGACATGGAACAGACAGAAGCTTATTCTCCTACGCCAGGATTTGAACTGACAAGCAGTATGTCACCAATTCCATGGGAACTGGACTATGAAGAACAAGACTCACTGTAGCTCTGGGGGAAGAGAACGATGCCAGTCAGTCTCTGAGATTTGTTTAAAAAAACAAACAAATGTGCAAAAACTTGCAGCCTGAGAAGTCAGCAAGGACAAGGAAGTAGCTTCAGCCAAGAAGCTAACCTTCAGCAAAGACGTTTTTCCCTAGGTAAACAGTAATACCATATAACATTTATTGAGCATTTACTATGTGCTAGGCACTGAGTGATTCATGTGAATTTTCATAGCTAACACACACAAAACTTCATGAGGCAGACACGACGGCTGTTCCTACTTTACGCATTAAGGAACTGAACCTCACAGAGGTTCAGTGACTTGCCCATCCAAGGTCACCCAGATACTAAGTTGTGGCGTCAAGGTTTGAATCCAGACTAGTGGGACCACAGAGGCCACTGCCACCTTGCAACCACTCTCCATCGTCTTGGAACCTGTTTTGCAGCTCTACCCAGCCTGGTTTAGTTTCTGAACTTATTTGGTGCTCTGATATTCCCCAATGCACTGCTGAGATTCGTTCTCAGAATGAAAACAACTAGAATGTGGATAATGTGATTGATATTCAATTCGGGGCTCACTGAACATTAAGCTTAGCGATGAGAACCAGCCCCCGACACAAAACTCGTTACCCGGCAGCACTGTGGGTAGGAATGCACTTAGCAGCCGTGTGCCCTCAGGCAAGCCAGGCTCGTTTCCCTCCTCTGAAAAACAGGCATGACAATATTTGTCTCCCGAGGTCATTTTGAAGAATCAATGAGTTAACGTAGGTGGGCACCTGGTAGGCAGCGGACAATCCAAAAATACTAACCCCCTTACACTGCCCCCCCAACTGTTAAAAATTGTAATTTTGTTACTAAAACATGTACTCGGTGGCATAAATGTGTTTTTCTCTTGGGCAAACTGCCTGACGGGGTTCTGGAAGCAGTTGTCACCAAGTCTCAACCTGTCTGAAGTGAATGAAGGATGCCGCATTTGGCTCCGACCAGCCTCCTCCGGTGGATTTCCAGTGGGTGGCACAGATGGCAAATAATGCTCCTTCATCCCTTTATTTGAGGGGCAACGCCTTGTCAGGGCACATTGGACCTGACATGTGGGTACATGGAGAGAGATCAGAGTGACTGGACTGTCTCTAAAACTGTAACATCACTTCACTCCCTAAGGAATAGGATCTTGTCTGACTGGGGGTTAAACTGTTTTGTTCTTCTGCATTGGGAGAACAGAGCGATGCACATCCCTCACCTTCTCTGGCCCCAGGCTGCCTAAAGATTAAATATGAGGTTTTTCCCTATGATATCAATTTGCCTGTCATTTTTTTTTCTGAAGACCTAACTCTGCAATTTCCTTTTTCTCCCCCCATTTGCAATCTTCAAGGTTAAAATAAACAGTAACCTAGCCGTTCATTTGTCTTAAATCCACCTCCTACTGACAGTCTCATGAAAGTGTAATTTCAGACTTGGAGGGGACTAAGCCTGGGACCCAGAGGTTAACCGTTTTGCCGCTCATCTCTCCTCTAACTTGGTCTCCTAGCTTCTGTCTAGTGCTCTTTGCACTGTGTCCACTACAGACAAAAAGTGTTTTGGTGAAGCTCTGCTGAAGACTGACGCAGCAGCACGCTGCTTCTGAACGTCCAAGTAAGAGGCTGACTTCTCATTACTGTCCCCGGCAACCACCACCCTCAACCCGATCATCTCTTAACTGGCCTTCCTGCATCCAGTCTTGCCTTCCCTACCAATCTTTTCTTCACACAGAAGCCAGAGGAACACATTAAAACATCAGTTAGATCAAGGCGTGGCTCAGTTCAAAGTCCAGCAATCCCCCTCCATTTCATTCAGAGTAACAGCAGACGTTCCTGCGATGACTGACAGGGCCTATGCATCCTCCTTCACACACATTTTGTTCCAAACATGATGGCGTCCTTGCTGTTCCTTGAACAGCATGCTCCAGGTGCACTGAAACTCCCATATTTGCCGGCTCACTCCTGCGCCTCCTATAAGCTTGACTCAGCCGTCACCTCTGTCAGACCTACACTGACCACCCAATTTAAAGTTGCAAAGCCTTTCCCTGCATTTTTCTGCTCTCTCTCCCTCTCCATGGCATTCAGTCTTCTCGGTTCCCCATAACACAATACCACAGACTGGGCGGCTTAAACAAACAGAAACTTTTTTGATGATCATCCACAGTAAGAAATCAATTTTACATCACTGCCAAGGATACCATGTACATACATAATTAATACAAATGTACCATAGACCAGCACTTATCCTCTATATAAAGATGTCCTCTGTTGTTTTCTAGTTTATTTCATGTTATAACAAAGTGCTGGTTTCTCCCACCAGACTGATCTTCCTAATCGGATCGCTGAATAACGTGACCTGCTGGGTGACCATCCCTGGTCAGGGGCTGGCTGTGGTGTCAGGCCGACCCACCTGCCTTCTAATCTGGACTCTGACTCTCACCAGCTGTGGGATCTTGGTCTGGGACCTGATTCTCTGAGCCTCAATCTTCTCACTGGCAAACGGGAGGATTACCTGTCTAGGGGGTCGCTGTGAGGGTGAACACGAGAAAGTCCACGTAAAGCACTGCACTTGGCACATGGTAATACTTTTATAAAAATAACAAGTCAGCAAATGCCCTTGCCCCAGTTGCATATTAAATTAATTTCTGGTCCTTCCAACCTTGATAAACCAAAGAGACAACCCCTAAAGAAACTCCCAGGAGAGGGCTGACAAAGCCTCTGAAATCACTTCTCCTTTTTTGAGACGCAGATGCGAGTTCTGCTGGCAAACCAAAGGGCTGTGTATCGACGGGCGTGGAGTGCCTGCAGGCCTGTAAACCGCCATCCTTTGCCAACTGGATTTAAGGGACCTCCCTTCCTTTTATCACACTCACGGCCATTGTATTTGCTGATCATTGAATTCTGAGGGAAGGTGAGTGTTCAACTCAAAAAGCAAACCATACATAGACTATCCCAGTTAGAAACAGTGTTTCTCTTTACCCATCCTCTTTTAGGAAGGAAAATTCAGTCTTACCATCCCAAGTCTTTCACATTTTTCTCCCCAGTTGCTTCTAATTCTCTCTCGGTGCCTCTGACTGCTACTTATGTTTAAATCTTAAAGCCTTTTTCTGTCAAGATAGGTTTATGGGCACTTTTTAGGAGCAGGTAAGACCTGAATAAAAAAGAAGTATGTTCAAAGTCTGCCTTTGCCCCAATACTGCCTTCCTCCTTGGTCCTTTAAAAGCACCCAATGCCTGGGTTTCAAGTCCCCCGCGGCTCTCTGAGAAAGCTTTGTTGCCCTAATTTTCATTCTGAATTACAGGGCAGGGACCACAAACCCCACGCAGAGTTCAAAGGGAAAGGCCAGAGAAACTCAATCAGCTATGGCTCATTTGCTGCTAAACTCACTTCACACACCCTCTTCACGGTCAGACCTTCTACTTCAGGGTCTCTGGAGCTGGGGTAGCAGCAGACGAGGATCTCTGCCTTCTCAGAAACAAGCTGAGAGCCAGCCAGACCCCTCATCTTGGTGACTTCTTACCCGGTGCCTAAGTCCGATTCGACTCCCATCCCAACTAATCATTCATCACCAGCAGCTCTAGTCTAGAGTGTGGAAAGTGAATCCTTTCTGAAGGACTTCCAAACTGTGGTTGTGGAGACCTGAACAAGTCTAGAGGGAGTCGGGCGCCCCCTCTGGTGGACTGCTGCTCGTACTGGGACGCCATCCTTCTTTCCTCACTACCGAGTGGGACGATTTCAAGAATTCTATGGTTTTAAGGCTTGTGAAAGGATCTCCGTTTTCCTCTTTTTCATCCCTGCCCTCTCCCTGGGATAGAAAGGGAACAGTCATGCTCTGCTGTCTGTCCCTAGCTGTCAGGTGTCTGTCTTCCCAGGTAGAAATGATCCATCCTACATAAATTCTTCTATGCCTTTGCTGGGTGCTGGGACATTGTTAAATTGACTCAAAGCCCACATGATACCGTACAGGGCTTCTTTGTCAGCCACTGAGTGACCCTGAGCCGGTCATCTTACCTTTGTGGGTCTCAGTGTTCTCCTAATGTAAGATGGTTAGATTAACTTAGGTAGGGACTCATTGGCAACTCCAATTACTTGGTAATAGCTGCTGGGGGACTTGTGTAGAAAACATCCGTTGGGCCACATTTAGGCTCGGTAACTGATTAGTGATGTCTGCCATAGATGGGGAGGTGAGGGGGAGCTGAGTCCCCGTCACATCTGTCATCTTTAAGCTAAAAGTTCCACTAATTAGTCCCAATTTTAATTTCTTTGATTCTAGAATCTTATATAACAGCTATTGAGATCTATCTCAATTAAATCTACATGTTCTAAATATTTGCCTTTGTGCCAATGGGAATGGAGAGAAGGAACAGAAAAAAACCTGATTCTCCAAACTGACACTGCCCTTTGAGTCACAAAGACCCAGAAGCCTGGTCTACTGCTTCTCTTTGAACCAACACATTTTAAGTAGCTGCAGAAACTGGAGAAGGTGGATTCTTTCGTTAGACACAGCCTTTGTTTCCCTTGTCCTAAAATGGAGAATATAATACTTAGCTCCTTTTCAGGCACCAGGCTTATGGACACAATTCTGAGTTAAAGAATGACCTTCAAATATTAATTTAATACAAATTAAAATTTAAAAATAATGTAAAGATTCTCATATTGAAATGAGTACAATGGAAAAATAAAATTAAAGCAAATAATAAAATATATTCCTGTACGTTTTTGAAAGAATGAAAAATATTAGTAAGACAGACCATGGAAACTTTTCAGCTTCAGTGATATGTGTCTGAGGAGAGTGGCTGAGAGGGCCGAACACCTGAAGAGAAATAAAATAAATGCCCACCTACCAAAAATGGTAGAGAAAGTGTAAATATTCAATTTAACTGATGTCAATATACATTCATGCATCAATTATTAATTTTTCAAAAATTTGGAATATGGGAGTGTAATTGACATACGGCTATTCAGAATATTATTTAATCATGCTTTGGTGGTTTGAAGACACTCCAAAATTTTAAAGCATTGACAGGCTACAAAGTCAAACGCCAGTGATCCTTACCCTCTACCAGAACATGTTATGTTGTTTGGCTGAATCTTCCCTGACTCCATATCCTGATGTACATCCAAGAAATAAGGGGCATATTGTTTACATTTTTCAAAAAAGGAGCATGCAGGAAACAGAGGAAAAATTGTTGCTGATTTGAAGTTATCTAGAGTCCTGATAACAAGTTTACTGTACCTTTTATTAATAGAATGCCCACATTTTCAATTCAATTTTTTCAGGTACTGTCCTTTATAAAGAAATCTACTATCATAGCTATCTAGAGACGTAGCACATCCAAACAATGAGTGCACATTACTTTGCCATCATGTGAACAAGATGTTTGCCCCAATTCTCACTAAAAAATGACCCGCAAAGGCATGAATGGTCTCTAGGTGTGTAATTCAGGCTCAGAGACCAGAAGAGAATTAGTTTCCAGGGCCTGGAAGATGGGAACTTTCCCTGATGGAATCTTCATCACATAATTCATTGCCTGCCTGTATGGACATCTTTAGCCTGGACCCTTCTCTGAGCTCTAGAACAACTCATCCACTACATGATGGCTTAGCATAATTTACTTACTTATGAGCCTGGCACGTGCCAGAAATTAGGGGTGCCAAGATAAATAGGATAATGGCTGAGATGGACACATAATTAGACAATTAACCTAGTTGGTAAGAGAGATAAACACACAGTATGGTAGGGAGCACAGAGGAGGGGTCTTCAATCTGTGGAGACTCTGATGACAGCAAGTATGTCTCAACCAGAACTCATGAACTCTGTCCCCACCCAAACTCATACTTCAAGAAACTAAAAGCCATTGATGTGCACACTATGGAGACTTGATAAGATTTGTGAACACCTAAGTTCCTTCAAGGCAATCCTATAAGGTCCCCGCAGAGCCCTCAGAAGGCCAGGTGAAGTGGGAAAACTACTGAGTTAGTTCAGAAAAACTGTAATTTTAGTTCTGATTCTGCCTCTGATCGTATAACCTTAGGCTAATCACTTCACCTCTTTAATTTTTCTGTAAAATGAGAACTTGCAAGGAAAAAAATGGCATGTGGTCACCTGGAATTAAAAGAAGAGTCTCTGAGGCAGACACTGGCAGTACTCAAGCATTATTCAAAGAGGGGACCTTCATGAAATGACATCTGGTAGACAGTCCCTAACCTTGTTCTCCATCAGCTTACACTGTCCCAGTGGTTCACAGCCTGTGTCCAGGGTGCAACCAGAACAATTCAGCTCCCTGGGGCTTGGGAAACACTGCTGTGGCTTGATATCACTGAACACTGAATACTTGGCTTCTGAATTCCTACTCACCAAGCAATCTTCTCTGATTAATATTTGGCTTCCCAGAAAGATTTAATGGGGAGGAAAACGTGCTGGTCCAAAAGACTTTGGATATTTTGGGTCCAGTGGCATTTAAAAATCTCACTGTGACTTCATGAATGGGCCTTCTCTTTTCCCAAAATCCATCCTGTGAGTGGAGTGTTAACGCGAGTCAGCTCCTGAGAGCTGGCCTGATGTTAGTCAGTGTGGGGACACATCACGTGTCTCAGCTGGCAAGGCTGGGGACAGAGGCTGGCTCTTGGAGATCACAGTAAGCTGATGAATGCCAAACAGTCGGGAGGTAGGCTGCTACCTGTTCCCATGAGAAAAGTGTGGGTGTCCATGAATTGCTTCATGTGTGGGCAAAGCTAGTGAATGTGCCTGGCCCTTCCCACACCTTCAGGCAGGAGTTCCCTTTTTCTTCTTCTTCTTTCTTACATAAATAATCTTTTCTTTTAAAAAAAAGGAAGACTTGAACTATTTAATCTGTAAGACTGTCCTCCAGCAGAGGCTGTGGAGAAAAGGGAACCCTCCTACACTGCTGGTAGGAATGCAGTTTGGTGCAGCCACTGTGGAAAATAGTATGGAGATTCCTCAAGAGACTAGGAATAGACTTACCATATGACCCAGGAATCCCACTCCTGGGCATATACCCAGAAGGAACACTACTTCAAAAAAAGACACCTGCACCCCAATGTTCATAGCAGCACTATTTACAATAGCCAAGACACGGAAACAGCCTAAATGTCCATCAACAGATGACTGGATAAAGAAGCGGTGGTATATTTATACAATGGAATACTATTCAGCCATAAAAACTGACAAAATAATGCCATTTGCACCAACATGGATGTTCCTGGAGAATGTCATTCTAAGTGAAGTAAGCCAGAAAGAGAAAGAAAAATACCATATGAGATCATTCATATGTGGAATCTAAAAAAAAAAAAAAAAAAAAAGAACATAAATACAAAACAGAAACAGACTCATAGATAAAGAATACAAACTTGTGGTTGCCAAGGGGGCAGGGGGTGGGAAGGGACAGACTGGGATTTCAAAATTTGTAGATACTGACAGGCATATGTAGAATAGATAAACAAGATTATACTGTATAGCACAAGGAAATATATACAAGATCTGTGGTAGCTCACAGTGAAAAAAAAAAAGTGACAACGAATATATGTATGTTTAGTATAACTGAAAAATTGTGCTCTACACTGGAATTTGACACAACATTGTAAAATGACTATAACTCAATAAAAAAGTTTAAAAAAAAAAGACTGTCTTCCAGCTATTATCATCTATGTTTGGTTTCAGTTATTTCCAGAGGGGATTCTCACCCATTCCTAGAAAGAGTTATTTTCTGGAGAATTTCCCTATGTCATTTTACAGCATTCTATAGTAAACACTGTCTTTTCTTCCTTTTTTTCAATTGAAGTATAGTCGATCTACAATTTTTCAGGTGTACAACAAAGTGATTTAGTTATACATATATATGTATATTATACTTTATTTATATATATATATATATATATATATATATATATATATATATATATATATATAAATAAATCTGTTCTTTTTTAGATTCTTTTTCATTATAGTTTATTATAGGATATTGAATGTAGCTCCCTGTGCTATGCAGTAGGCCCTTGTTGGTTATCTACTTTAGTTAAATTAATTATAGACTCCTAATTTATCCCTCCCTCTCTCCCTTCCCCTTTGGTAACGAAGTTTGTTTTCTATGTCTGTGAGTCTATTTCTGTTTTGTAAATAAGTTCATTTGTATCATATTTTATATTCCACATATAAGTGATATCATGATATTTGTCTTTGTCTGACTTAACTTCACTTAGTATAATAAACTCTAGGTCCATTCATGTTGCTGCAAATGGCATTATTCCATTCTTTTTTATGGCTGAGTAATATTCCTTTGTATGTATGTGTGTTTGTATGTATATATACATACACACACATATACATATACACACCACATCTTCTTTATCTATTCATCTGTTGGTGGACATTTAGACTGTTTCCATGTCTTGGCTATTGTAAATAGTGCTGTCATGAACATTGGGGTGCAACATTGTCTTTTTTAAAAGAAAAGAAACATGTTACCTTGTTCTCAGCCTGGGTACCCACTATCCTACCTAATCAAAATAGAACTCATTAAATGCAACTGTATTTTGCAAAGGCATAATTCACATAATTCTCAGGGACAGATATATCTAGGGAAATTGTGTCCCAAGATAAAATTCAAATTTCTCATCATTATCAGGATTTGTTCTTGTCCAAGAGTGGCGATAGCCTGAGCAGGTTTTCCTTTCCAGATGATAACATTATCTTTCTAATAAACACTACAGTAAAATAGACATACCATAAATTTACCATTTAAGTCATTTTTAAGTGTTATATTCAGTGGCATTAAGCACATTCACATTGTTGTGCAACCATCACCACCATCCATGTCCAAACTTTTACATCTTGTTAAACTGAAACTTTATACCCAATAAACAATAACCTCCCATTCCCATCTTCCCACAGCCCCTGGCAACCACCATTCTACTTTGTGTCTTTATGAATTTTAATACTTGAGGTACCTCATATAAGGGGAATAATACACTATATGTCCTTTTGTGATATTCTTATTTCACTTCACACAGTGTCCTCAAGGTTCATCCATGTTGTAACACTTATCAGAATTTCCTTCCTTTTTAGAGCCAAATACTATTCCAAAGGTATCTATATCTATATCTATATCTATATCTATATCTATATCTATATCTATCTATCTCACATTGTTTATCCATTCATCCATCAATGGACATTTGGGTTGTTTCCACGCAATTTGCTTACTGTGAATAATGCTATATGAACATGTGTATACAAGTATCTTCAAGTTTCTGCTTTCTTCTTCTGGATATATTCCCAGAAATGGAATTGCTGGGTCACATGGTAATTAGATACTTAAGTTTTTCAGGAACTACCATATTGTTTTCCACAGTGGCTGCACCATTTTGCATTCCCATCAGCAACACCCAGAGTTCCAATTTCTCCACATAGTTGGCAACACTTGTTATTTTCTGGTTTTTGGAGACAGCCATTCTAACAGATGTGACATACTATCTCATTATGGTTTTAATTTGTCTTTTCCCCACTGGTTAATGATGTTGAGAGTCTTTTCATATGCTTATTGGCCATTTGTATATCTTCTTTGGAGAAATGTCTATTCAAGTCCTTTCCCATTTTTAAAACAAGTTATTTGGTTTTTTTGCTGTTGAGTTGTAGAAGTTCTTTGTATATTCTGGGTATTAATCAGATTTATGATTTGCAAATGTGCTTTCCCAATCTTGTGACTTTCCATGCTGTTGATAGTGTTCTTTGATGTATAATAGTTTTAAATTTTTATTAAGTCCAGTTTATCTGCTTTTTCTTTTGTTGCCCCTGCTTGGTATCATATTTAAGAAATCACTGCCAAATTCAATGCCATGGAGATTTTCCCTTATATATTCTTCTTAGAATTTTATAGTTTTAGCCTTTATGTTTAGGTCCTTAATATATTTTGAGCTAATTTTTGTACATGGCATAGGTATGGGTCCAACTTTATTTATTTATTTTTTTTGCATGTGGATATTTAGTTTTCCTAACAGAATTTATTGAAGATTCTCCTTTTTATACTGAATGCTCTTGGCAGCCTTGTTGAAGATTACTTGATCATATATGCAAGGGTGTATGTCTGGGCCCTCTAGTCTATTCCATTGGCCTATATGTCTGTCTTTATGCAGTACACACTGTTTTGATTACTGTAGCTTTGCAGTTAGTTTTGAAATCAGGAATGTGAGACCATCAACGTCCTTTTTTTTCAAGATTGTTTTGGGTATTTGGAGTCACCTGAGAATCCATATGAATTTTAGGATGGATTGTTCTATTTATGCAAAAAAAAAATGCCATTAGGCTTTTGATAGAGCTTGCATTGAATCTTTGCCTCATTTTGGGTAGTATGGGCATCTTAGGAATATTAAGTCTTCCAATCCATGAACATGGATGCCTTCACTTATCGGTGTCTTAATTTCTTTCGGCAACATTTTGTAGTTTTCAGTGTACAAATCGTTCTCCTCTTTCATTAAGTTTACTCCCAAGTATTTTATTCTTAAAATATCTCCCTGGGTTAGATGAAGGGAAGTCTCAGAGTTGGAATGGAAGGGGGCAGCTACCATGATTACCATGATGTAAACAAGAGAGTAGGGGTGGGAGGGAAGAAATACTGTAAGCAGTAAAGAAGTGGAAGGTCTTATATCAAAGGGGAACTGTTGTTCCTGGAAAAGTCACTGGCTTCAGACTAAAATGCTCTTGATACAAAACATGACAGCACCTGTTAGGCAAATGTGTTACTGTTTGGTGCCCCTAGTGATGAAGAATGAGATAGGTAATTGATCTTGGCCAGGTTTCTAGATGGTTCTTTAACTGCAAACTTTTATTTGATGTAACAATTAGTGTCCATCATTGTTAGGTGGAGCCCATCCTGGAAGCCAGACTTTACTCCTACTAAGATAGGAGACTGCACAAGTTTTTCATGTCTGCATACCTTAGCGGTTTTGGTTTTGAGTTTGGGTCTTTTGCTATTACAATGCCAAGCCTTTCAGGGATGCCTGATTAGTTCTGCAGAGGGAAGAATCCACTGTTATTACCTCTTTATGTCTTGTACTTAACGTGCTCCCTATAGCACAAGCTTTCCTGCCACATATCACAGATCATAATGTGAGTTACGAGTCCCCAGTTGAAAACTGGAGTGTGTAACTGAATCATGGTCCTATTTCCAACCTGTAGACCCAATCTCCAAGGAGGCAACTGAAAAATGTCCTTATGGATTTAAATATAATACAGTGTTTATATTTTTCCTTCTTAGAGCTGACAGCAACTAAAGATTATATTGAAACCTCAAAGGAAGAGAGAACTAAGAAACAGGCAGACAGTTCCCCAGCAGGCTTCTGACAGGCCTTGCAACTTCTGATTTATTTTCATAGTGATGGTGATGTAGTGGGAGGATGGGAGAGAGTAATCATTAAGTACAGATTCAAAGAAGACCTTGGGAATGACACTGCATGGGGGTGGCTTTAAACCTGACTTACATCTATCACTCCACTCCTAGGCAACGTTGTTACCTGATATGGGTATTATAAATAATACTAATGAAATGCTAATAAATACTGGAGTGCCAGCTCACCTGGCAAAGTGTCAGGTTAGTCTGGCCTCATCTGAATAGTGAAAACTGCAAAATGATGAACTCACATGACACCTTTTCTGTTCCTGCTGATAAAAAAAAAAAAGGTTTTATTATAGCACTGACTTTATTTTAAGGAGTAAGTAATGATGGGCAGGCTGATGAATACTGAATACTGGATTCTGTGACATAGTATCTACTGTTACAAAATGACAGCTACTCGTGTTTGTGGCTGTACAGGTATCTTCCCTGGAAGGTTGACTTTGAGTTTTGAACCCTTTTCTCATTCATCTTTATCTGGCAGAGCCTTGCATATCGTAAGCACAAAATAAACTTATTTATTCAACAGGCTTCTTTTTTGAGGCTCACTATATACCAGATGAGAGTGTGGAGATCTTTATCCTGGAGAAGATCTGAGTTAGCAGGGGAGACAAGCATCTACTATAAATCAACAATAAAAATACAGTTTCAATCGTAAATGCTAAAATAGAGAGCTGGTGCTGATAAATGTAAGTCGAATACAGGGAGGCTAACACAGCTTAGTTTCAAACTCTTTGGGTTTGTTTGTGTGAAACCTCTACAGCCTGCGGGAATCACTCCGGGAAGTCCTGTCCTGACCTCTCAGGTGCCCCAGCCCTTGGCTGGAGGGCTGTTACCAGATCCCTGGCTCTAAGAGTTTGCTTGGAAAAGCTTTGCTCTCAGCTCTTCTGCCAGCTTATAAGGTAGAGATGTTACCTGCTAAAAATACAAGCAGGAGAAAGAGGTTCCAAAGCAGGAGGCAGAAAGGGACTGAAGGGATGTTACTCCTAATGGAGCCGAGAGAAAAAGAGAGAGCAGGCGGGGAGCAACGCTGTGTCCTTCCTCTGCTGGGAGTTTCCACATGCTGGTACTTCCTTTAATCACCTTGACTACACTGCCAGGTATCTACCATCATTTCCTATTTTACGTAGCTAACAATTCTTTCTTTCCACAAATGTTTATCCTCTTCTCTGGGAGGCACTGTGGGAAGCCATAAGACACTGTTGAGGCCCTGATGGCGAAATCGAGATGGGGAGGCAGGCATTGTGCTCAAGGCCACTGCTTCCTGAAGGGTTTCCACATCCAGCCTGGCTGGCTCTGGCGCACCGGCAGAGGTGTTGGACCCCATCAGGCCCCTCCTCTGGTTCAGGCTAGAGGGCCACCAGAGTAGGAAGAGTGTCATTGCAATGACCGAGAATGCACTCACTCACATCTGCAAGGCGGCTGGCAATGGGGAGGCTCAGGCTCCCTGCAGGGAAGAATTTCTCCCCTGCTTGTGAAACTGTTCTGATGGCAGCCACCGCGGGGATTTACAACCTGTTGAGGTGTGCTGCTTGAATATCCATGGAAAGGCATATGAAAAGGAACGGAAGTCCGAACAGATTCTGTGAGATTTTATGATTTCATTTTCATTTCAAAGCTTTGTGAGGGGTTGGGGGGTGGTGGGGGAGAGGGCAGCAGTCCCCGGGAATTCCCTCCTCCCTGGTCCCAGAGCAGGAAGTGAGCAGCTGGGCAGCACCTTTCTGATTCACTTCACTTAGAATGACGATCTCCAGCTCCATCCATGTTGCAGCAAGTGGCATTATTTTGTTCTTTTTTTATGGCTGAGTAGTATTCTGTTGTGTGTATATATATACACACGCACCACTTTATCCATTCATCTGTCAATGGACATTTAGGTTGCTTCCATGTCTCGGCTATTGTAAATAGTACTACTATGAACATCAGGGTGCACGTATCTTTTCAAATTAGAGATTCCTCTGGATATATATCCAGGAGTGGGATTGCTGGATCACAGGGTAAGTCTATTTTTAGTTTTCTGAGGAATCTCCATAGGGTTTTCCATAATGGCTGCACCAAACTACATTCCCACCAGCAGTGTAGGAGGGTTCCCTTTTCTCCACAGCCTCTCCAGCATTTATGGTTTGATGACTTTTTAGTGATGGTCATTCTGACTGGTGTGAGGTGAAACCTCATTGTAGTTTTGATTTGCATTTCTCTGGTAATTAATGATACTGAGCACTTTTTAAATGTGCCTATTGGCCATGTATATGTCTTCATTGGAGAATTGCTTGTTTAGGACTTCTGTCCATTTTTGGATTGAGTTGTTTGGTTTTTTGTTATTCAGCTATATGAGCTGTTTGTATAGTTTGTAAATTAACCCCTTGTCAGCCACATCATTTGCAAATATTTTCTCCCATTCCATTGGTTTTTTGTTTTGTTTATAGTTTTGTTCTTTAATCTGTTGTATATTCACACAGTGCCTGGAACTTAGGCTCAAGAAATATTTTTCGAATAAATTAGTGAATAAACAGTGGATGAATGAAATATGTCTGGTGCATAGTAAGCTGTCAATAAATAGTAACTCTCCTTACACCTATTCTTAGTAGGAATGAGAAGTGTTTATAATTTGGGGGGAGGTAGACCCCTATTCATGAGACAATTGGAGTGCTGAGCGGCTTTACTGTTCAACAAGTACTTTGGCCAGTGGTGTGTCATTGTCATCCTCACTCCAGTCTTAAGAGGTAGGCAGGCCGGGTAGCCAACCCGCATTTTACCAACGAGAAAACTGAATTCAAATAAGAGAAAGCTCAGCTTCCAAGTCTCCCACAGCCAGCCAAGCAACACCAAAGTGCAGATGCTCAAATGCTCCTGTTTGTGCAGCGGAGGTTGAGGGTGGGGTGCAGCTCCCAGCCAGGGCAGAACAGCAGAGCCACCTGGTGGAACAGTCACTGGGCCTTCCATCTGATTTGGGAGAAAAGGAGAGGTGTGGTGTTCAAGGTGACAAGGGATCCTTATGATTTAAGGAAGTACCCCTCTAACCACTTTCTTCCCTAGCTCTGTAAAAATGTAAAAAAAAAAAAAAAAAAATCAAAACCACTAAAGCAGGAACTACCAAATGCTGTCTCATGTTGTTCAAACTCCAGAGCCTAGAGAAGGCCCAGGGGGACACACAGACATGACTGCTGTCAATAGAGGCAGCAGGTCAGCAGGAGTAGGTTAAGACTTCCTGAGATGTGATTAGAGTTGTGAAGCAAAGCCCCCTGTCCCGCACCCCAACTCCTCTCAGTCCACCAGCTCTGACCCTTCAAAGTCACCCCTCCTTTAGCAAGCAGAATCATTTGGTGGCTGTACTATTACCCTATGGCTGCTGTAACAAATTACCACAACCTTGGTGACAACACATTTGTCCTCACACAGTTCTGGAGGGAAGAAGTCCAAAATCAGTTGTACTGGGTGGAGGTCAGAGTGTCAACAGGGCCACGCTTCCTCTGGAAGCTCTGGGGCAAAATCTGTCCCTTGCCTCTTCCAGCTTCTGGTGGCTGCCTGCATTCCTTGGCTTGTGGCCCCATCACTCCAATCTCTGCCTCTGTGGTCACATTACCTTCTCCTTTTCTGCAGTCAAGTCTCCCTTTGACTCTCAATCTATTGTCATTCTAAGTGAAGTCAGCAAGAAAGAGAAAGAAATATACCTTTGATATCACTTATATGTGGAATCTAAAAAAGGACACAAATGAACTTATCTACAAAACAGCAACACACTCACAGAGATCAAACTTACGGTTACAAGAGGGTAAAGAGGGTGGGAAGGGATAAATTGGGAATTCAAAATCTGCACCTCTTGGAGAGTGATGGAAATGTTACCTATCTTGATTGCGGTAGTGGCTTCATTGGTGTATACGTCTATCAAAATTCATCAAATTGTACATCTGAAATATGTATAGTTTACTGTTCAGGAATCATACCACAATAGAGGTGTTATTAAAAAAAAAAAAGACACTTCATTTAGAGTCCACCAGATAACCCAGGATAACCTTCACAGCTCAGAATCCTTAAATTTAATCATAGCTGCAAAGTCTCTTTTGCCATACAAAGTAGCATTCACAGGTTTCAAGAATTAGGGACTTTTGATCTTTGGGGAGCCTTATTCAGCCCACCACAGTGATGAAGAATCTGAAGCTCGATGATCTGAGTGAAATCCTGGCTTGGCTCTTATCAGCCATTCAACCAAGGACAAGTCACTTTACATTCTGTGACCCAAGAAACAATATTCAATGTCATGTAATAACCTATAATGGAAAATAATCTGAAAAAATACACATATAACTGAATCACTTTGCTGTACACCTGAAGCTAACACAATATTGTAAATCAATTATACTTAAATTTAAAAAAAATCAACTAAATATTAAAAGAAGCTGGGTTTTTCACTGCATCATATAATTGTGATGCTAGAAAAGTCATTTTAAAGGGAGGGCTGGGAGTAGTCTGATATATAGACCATGTTATCCATTCATTTTGGAATTCTGTTTTATTTCTAAAGAGAGGTGGGGCAATCAACTACTTCTCCCAAATATACTCTGGAAATTTCTGAAGACAGGAAGATGTGTTAACCTATTTTTTCCCCCATGGTGGGTAATTAGTTTGGGCTCTTGAAATCCTGTACAGTGGCCTACTTTCAAGGGGCAGCTAAAAGCTACCTCAAATCTATTCCCTGACATTCACACAACTACACACACACACACACACACACACACACTCCCAGCATGGCCAGGGGGCTGTCCTATGCTCCCTATAGTTTCCCTTCCTTTGAGCAGGAAGGTGAGGGCCTCATACCCTGTTGGTCTGGGGGCTGCCACAGGGAAGAGAGGAGGCCTGGCTATGGACTATTTCAGCTGTCTCTCATCTCAGGACCCAAGGTGCTTTGATTTAGAGCCAGGGACAGAAGCCTTCCCATTTCACGTTTCTCTCCCTGTCGCTGTGCCTCCTTTCCTTTTATTATTTATTAAAGGTTTTTTTCCTGACAAGTCGATGGAGCACCACACCCTTCAATGTTCCTGTCCATCTCCAGGGTCTCATTTTCCTGCTTCTGGAGGAAATGACTGAATCACATAGAAAGCTGCTGCTGTGTGTGCAAAGCCCCCCCAGATGGGAGGCAGGCAGGAGGGAGGGAAAGCAGACCACTGCACACATCTCTTCCCAGTACAACCACAGCCACACAGAAGTGCATACCCCACAAACCACACCATGCACATGCTCCATATACACAGGCCTAGTGGGAAATTCTAGTTCTAGAATTCACTGGAAGAAAACACACTGCAATGTCTGTCCTGTCTCTAGCATCATCCACGTCGCTGTCCCCACCCCTGTCCAAGACCTTGCCCCATGAGAGCTATAGAGCCAACCAGAGGAGCAGCCCCGTCTGAGGCATTTTACCCTGGACCACCTTCTCCTTTCTTTACTCGACTTGTCATCCTTATTCTCTTGATTTTTCAGTCAGGCTCTTGATACCCGATTTTGGTCCTTCTTTGGCTTATGTCTTAGTTTGAGTTTCTCCAGAAGCAGAGCCTGAGCCAGTAGTTTGTTTGGGAGGTGGAGGTGACCTTGGCTGGAGGGGAAGGCAGACAATAAAGTGTGTCTCATGAAGTCACCCCAGACGGTGACTGGGCCACCACCTTGCAGGGAAGCTCTAGGAAACAGTGCAAAGCACATGCCTCAGAGTTATCCTCCCCAAGAAGCGAGGGAGCTGGGGTATTTATACACCAATTCCAGACAGTCTTTGTTTGAGGGCTATTGCTGGGGGCTGAGAATTCCCCAGTGCTTCTGGTCTGCCACTCATTGGCACAAAGCCACTTTACATGGTTCTGGGAAATGAAGCCCCCAGACACAGGGATGCAGATGCTGGTAGTTGGAAGGGGAAGGGTTTGAGAGATCTGGATGGGCACTGATGGTGTCTGCCACAGGTTGCCAAGTCTGGCTCCTTCCTCAGCTTTCCATACCTGACTCAAAGTGGGCCAGTCACACACCTTCCTAATACTTTAGAAATTGAATTTGATGAGGGAGAGTGAGTGCCAGTTCCTCTCTGCTTGGGGAAGGCACTGTCCTCCACTGTTTGAATAAAGCTAGGCTGCTATGAGAAAAAATGAGGCCAACACACCACGAGAAGTGAACATGAGTGGAGGAGAGAATCCTTTTGTCCTCATTCACTATTCCAGCTGCCTTGAGACTCACTAAGCTCCCACTCCGAGCCTTTAAGGAATTCTCCCTTTCTGCTTAAGTATTTGAGTTGGGATTTGTTCACTGGAATTCAATGAGTTCTGACTAACGTACTGTCTGGGGTTGCCTCTGCCCTGCCACTATCCATAAATAACAGTAAAGATGGTGATAATAAGCACTGCACTGCTACTGTTTGTCAGATGTTTTCTAGACACAGAAGTAAAGGGAGGCGGTGATTGCTCTATGAACAGAATCTGCCCATGCTCTTCCTTCTTGCCTTTCTCTGCCTACTCTAATGGCCCTTATTTGGCCCCCAGTACTCCCTATTGAACTGTGTGCTTCATATGCCCAGTTCCTACACAGCCTTTGGGTCTTGCTCAGTGCTATCTCTTTAAGATAGATTTCTTCTCTCAGCCAATGTGAAATCACTGATGCTTTCCCAGTATATGTGTCTATTTTAAAAATAACTTCCACAGTTTCTCCTGAAATTTAATTTCTTTTGGCAAAGAGAATAGCCCTCCATGCAAAAAAAAAAAAAAAAGTTGAAAAAATGTTCCTGTATGGTTATCAGGAGACTTTCAGCTGCAAAAGGGGGATTTATTGGCTCACACAGTGAAAATTTCAAGAGCAACAGCTTCAGGTATAGCTGGATCTAGGAGCACAAGCAATGCTTAGTGTTGTTATAGCTCTCAGATCTGTTTTCCTTGGTGCTGGCTTCATTTTCAAGTAAGCTTTCGCTACAGGGTAGTCTCTCTTTTCATCCACAGCAGCTTTAGGGTGACATCTTCTCAAAAAAAGTCCTAAGGCTAATGTTCATTAGCTCTCATTGGCCAGTTTCGGTCTTGGATCAATCCCTTGACTTATTACTGTGGCCATAGGCATGTAGTAGTCTTATTGGTCTTGTCTGGATAATGTGCCCACATCTGAATTCAGAAGCAAGAGTTAGGTTTCCCTGATTCACATGACCTGGGGTTGAGGAGAAGTGGATCTCTGAAAGAAGAGAGAGAAACTCTTCCCAGAGAAGTGGAGTTGGATGCAGGGCCCAGAGAAACACTAAGCCCCTATACCACGCAAAAACCTAGATGAGAGAGCTCCTTAGTGCATATGAGTTTCAGGCACATCTTCAGCCAGTCAATAATACAGTATAGTGTTTAGTTACAAGTCTTTCTCTGTTCTTCTGGAGGAAGAGGATGCAGAAAGCAAAACAACAGAAGGACCTCAAGTGTGGTGAGGGTTTCCTGGTATCTTGGAGAAAGGGATTAAAAAGGGAGGCAAAGGATGCTCAGATGTGCTTCAAAGACAGGATTCTGTCCAAGCTGATTATACTTTCCTTCAACTGGGTGGATGATATGAGTGGTGCTTGGAGGTGTCCTAGTCATGACTCCCCACGCTGTGACTCATTTACCATAGTTTTCTCAAGATACCTTTGTGTGTGTGTGTGTGTGTGTGTGTGTGTGTGTCTTTGTGTGGAGCAGCTTCTCCTCTGGGGCCTTTTAATTGGGATACTGCTCTCCAAACACATTTGGCAAGATCCTATGAGATGAACAAGCTACGTGTGGGGGAGTGGAGAGCGCTGAGAGGCACCGCATTAACCCTCTCTGGCCATCAGGTAACCTGAGTGGCACTGGACAGCCACTATTATCCTGCATTTTCCAGAGGCCAAAACTTTCAGTATAGATTTTTGTTACTTGCCTGGAAGCACTGATACTACTGTATTAACTTTCTCTTTAATAATTCCATGTAATCAAGGTATGGATTATTTGTGGGAGGGAGACCAGCTGAGACCTCAAGCAAGTCATGATTGGTTGAATCCTGGTGCAGGTCACCATGCAGATGTCAGGAGGCACTGCCTGCCTGAGACCAGAAGAGTCACTATCCACAAAATAATGACCAGTATTTACTGAGCACTTATTAAGAGCTGACTAAATGAGCATTAACTGATTTAATCCTTGCGACGATTCTGCATGCTAGGTTCTACTGGTACCACTAATTTACAAATAAGGAAACGAAAGCCCCCAAATAAACAACTTTCCCAGGATTACAGAGCTGGTAAAGTGGCAGAGATGGGATTAGCCCCCAACCTGTCTGCTTCTAAAACCCAGGCTCTAAGTGATAACCTATCCTTCAGAATCAACCTGGGTAGACCTTACCTTTGGAAGGCATATGAAGCATATTGAGTCCCAGCTCTCACCCAGCACAGAAATTTCTAATGGAGAAACTGCCGTCCAGCTTCATTACTTGAATTCCTCCAGTGATGGGGGCTCACTATCCGTCAAAAGAGTCACTGAGATTATTGGTAAACTGTAATGATTAAGTCGCTTTCTTCCCTTTACTGAGCGCCAACTACCCTCACTGTAGTTCCTGTCCTTGATGTTAGAGATGGTGGCCCTGTACAGAACGAGCATTACATGCCTGGCTCTGTGCCAAGCATTATCTTATTATCTTGTTTCATCGTCAAACTCTTACCTACAAATATAGGGGAAGAGACACAGAGAGACTGGGTAATTTGCCCAGTGCCATGCAGAAGAGATCAGGTTTAGAATCCTAGTCTATCTGACTCCAAAATTATCCCAATAAGCAACAAACATCTCCCAGGAGCAGCGTCTTTGCCTTTGGAGTACTTCATTTACTACAATTCAGCTTTACTTAGTGAGCCACTGAACCACTGCCATGGTTTGGAGGGTTGGGGACATAAGGGGCTTTGTGGACTGATGCAAAGATGTATGTAAGACAGAGTATGTCCCAGGAGTTCCCCATCTAAAGAAACACATCGACGAGTATGTCCACAGTCGGATTCCCTGGGATTGAACTTTACGGAGAGAGTGCTGTCAGCTGCGGGGCAGATGGAGCAGCTGAGAGAACACGGTGTATGGACCACCTCCTCTGTGGGTCCCACGGACTGACCACAGGTATCTCCGGCATGTTCCCTTCCAACTTCCTCCAAAGCCTTTTTATCAGAATGCTGGCACTTTGGGAGAAGGAACTCTCCATCTAGACCTGCTTCTGGCCTCAGTGCTGAAAGGGAGGAAGAAATGAACGCACAAGCTGAAGCACGCACTGGGAGCTGCCTGGGACTCAGGGAAAAGCCACCAGGAGCTAACATCTGAAGATAGTTATCGCTACTTTTCTATAACACAATAGTGTGTTCTCCAAACAGAAAGTCAGTGAAATCTTCCCTGAGGCCTTTGGGCAGGGTTAGTCACAGCATTCTGTACACACCTTGCTCTCTGACTCACTTAAGCACATTGTATTATAATTGTGTTTACATTCCATTCTCCTTCACTTGAATGCCAGCTCCCAGGACTACCGTGTTCTACGTTACAAATCTCTCCCCCACTTGGAACAGCACATGCAAAGTGCTTTGCCAGAGCACCTATCACAAGCGACTCTGCCAGACACTTCTTTATTTTGTCCATTGTCTTTCTCTGTAACTGAGAGGCAAGCTCCTTGAGTGCAGGCACTTTATCTGTTTTGTACAGAAATGTCTCCTCAGCACCTAGGACAGTGCTCAGCATGATGTGGGTGCTCGGTAAATACTTGCTAGATGAATGACCATCCCTGAGGCTGGAGGTAGAGTATGGGGAGAATCAGAAAGGAGGGTTGGTTCACCCTGTAGTAGAAGAGGGTCACCGATGCTGGCCAGGGAATAGCCAGTGTCCCTTATCATGGTAGGTTAGAATGTGAGTCATGTTTATTCCTGTTGTCATTTTTAAAGTATCTGTTTAACAGTGACCTCTCTTTCAAATAATAATTCACTCTTTTGAGGAAGCAATAAATTTAAAAATGCATATGTTGAAATTTGCATCCATAAACACCATGTTGAAAATTTAAAATGCTTACTAAAAAAAAAAAAAACACAACCACCTCACTGTATGTGATAATAAGATGTTAAGTGAGACTGCTCCTGCTTTCTCAGGAGTTATGTTAGTTGACCAAAAGGCCAAGAACACTCGTGCATCCTCAGGCGGTGCCGGCATAGCTGTGCCTGACTGATGGCGAGATCTCCTGGCACAAGCTCCTCACCCAGGTCAGCAGAAAGGACTGTTTTGGAGAGAACTGTAGGTAAGCTCATTTTCTTCTTTCCTATCTACCCCCATGCTACTTTCCCTTTACCTGAGCCACGTGAAGAGAGGGTTTTGAGAGACTCATTCAGGGAGATTGACATGTGTTCCCTGGGATTTCGAGGACCCAGGGACTCTCAAGGGAGAAACTCTAAAGGCTGCTGCACATGGCAGAGCAAAGTGCAGGGAGGGCTGTCCTGAATGCTGTGCCTCCCCCTGTGGCAAGCCAAGGCGGGTATTTCTTGTGGACTAGATAAAGGCCTCATGGAAGGGCCAGCCTGGGATCATCTTGAAAGGCGTCCACCCCAAGAAGACTACCTGAAGTGGTGATGTGACTCAACACAGGGGTGGGCCACCCTCTGGCCAGCTGGAAGAAGCGATGCCTGTCGAGAACTTTAGAAAGGAGGTCCTGGAAGGAATCTCCAAGGGACCCATTAAAGTGCCCGCAGGAGAGAGCCAGCAATTGTGCCTCTGCTGTATGAAGGGAGCCCAAAGCCAGGGCACAACTGGATCAGTAAAGGAAGACTCTTCTTATTCCTAACTTCTTTCTGATCCTTGAGGGGTCCAAAGCAGCCACCAGCTAGAGGCGGAGAGGGTGAGTAAGGACAGAGGAAGCAGCAGCCACGTCTCCATCTCGTGTGCAGACCACCAGGTCTAGGGCAGGGGAGAAGTTCACCATGGATGCGTCTGGAGTTTGGATTATATACTGGACTAGACTGGGCTGGGCTTTGCGTTATCTCAGAACGAGCTGAAAAGCCATGAGATATGATTGTGGTTTCATCCATTTCCCTTGAATCATAGCCCCACCTGGACTAGTCGTCCTTCTTTGCCCTTGCTCCTCCTGAAGCGCTCTGCCATCCCCTGAATGACCATGTCCTCCTCATCCTTCAAGACACTGCTGGAGAGGCACTTCCGCCACGGCTTCCCCAGCACCCTCACACTGGGGCAGGCACCTTGCACCTGTGTTCCAGCGACACCCTCACTTATCTGACGGAGAAGGTCAGTTACCCACAGTATCTCTCTTCTCTTTCTTCTACGACAACAGAGAGGTATCTGGACAAGTGGTACCTGACACGCACACACCAGAAACGGTATCACTCAGCCCACCCAAGCTGCAGTTAGAGGTGCTGATGTGACTAAGTGTGTGCTAGTGCCATGTCACTGCTATTCCAGGGCCTCCAAATGTGTGACTCAGGCTCTTTCCTAATTTTTCTCCTTCCTGCCAGTGAGAGTACAGGCATGTTGCCCCCCGGCTTCAGCCATACGGATGAAGGCAACACCACAGTGGGGCGGGGTGCAGTAGATTAGTAGAATGGAAGGACCTGGATCCCTGAATGACAGTGTGGGGTGGAAGATGCCTTCCCTCCTGGGATTATTGCCTAAGAGAGAAACACACTTCTTTGTTCCTTAAGCTACTGTTTTGTTGGCTCTTTGTTTGAGATGTTCAGACTTTGCCATAACGAATTCAACACACGGTTCTAAACTGTACTGTACATGTTTACCTGCCCATCTTTCTCAGAAGACTCAAAGTTCCCTTGGGGATTGGAACCAGGACCTAATGAATTTTGTTCCCCTAGAGCCTAGGACAGTATCTTTGTATGCATAAATGCAAAATGAAAGAGAGTAGGTGAATTTAAAAAAAAAAAAATCACAGTGCCCCGTGAAACAACCAAAGGCTTGGAATAGCTCTCAGATGGATTGCTTTTGACCAGTGAAGCAAAATACTCCCCTACTGCCTCTGCGACCACTGCACCTTGATAGAGTCTTGATGTGTGGGCGTGTTTCAGTTGCTGAGTGGTTTCTAATAGTTATGTGTAGGTAAGAATGCTGCAGTTTTCATTTCTCTATTCTCAACAGTACAAAGAGTGTCGAGTGGTCTGTGGATTGGTGAGAAATGTTTCTCACGTGCCAAATTATTCCCCATTCTTCTTCCCCAAGAGCAAGCGCTTTGGGTCTCTGGGTGGCGAGGAGGAGGAGGGAGATTTTCCAATGATAAAGTTCGCAGTTAGTTCTGCCTACCTGGTAGAAATTTCTGATTTAGGAATACAAAAGCCACTATTTCCTATTGGAAGTGCCCATTTCTTTTCACCCGAAGTTGAAAAGAGTAAAGAGTACTTGCTGGATGCTTGTATAACTAAACTGTTACAGTCAAATAACTAACAACATGTAAGTATTCTGCATACGCCTGAGTTCATTTGTAGATGATAGAAAGTTCTGATGGAGTACAATGTATCTCTCTTCCATTCATTCATTCAGTTATTCATTGACAAGTATTTACTGAGTACACACTGTGTTTCTGGTACTTCATTGAGCATTAGGGATTCAATAATGTGAAATGTTTTTCACACGTCCAAATCACTCCCCATTTTTCTCAATTGCTTAGGGTCTAACAGGGAAGCTCAATAGATATTCAACAGTAATTTGAGTGTGAGAAGGGTGTTACAGACTGAATGTTTGTGTCCCCTCAAAATTCATACTCCAAAGCCCTAATGCCTAATAGTAATACCAATGTGATGATGTTTGGAGGCAGGGCCTTCGGGGAGTGATGAGGTTTAAATGAGGTCATGAGGGTGGGGTCCTCATAATGGGATAGGGTCCTTAGTTTTCATTTGATTAAAGGATTCCACCAATAACATTGTAAGTATGCAAGCTATTGCTTTAGAATATCCCTAGAAGATGACCTCTATCCTATATAAGACAGGCTGGAGCTCAGACTTGTTTGAGGGGTGGGGAGAATCTCTCTACTTGGGTTCAAAAGCCAACTTGGTTTCCCAGTTTAAAAAAAAGTCATCAGAGGAGGCTACATATTTTAAATCTCCCATGTTGTCCTTTCCAGACTGTGATGACAGCCAGAAAAGAAAGCAGGGAGCAACTGGCATCTTGGTGAAATTTAAAAAAAATTTATTAGAGAAACAAAAGCCTCTGATTCCTCCATGGTAGTGTTATTTCCACAAAGGACAAGAATAAAAATCACAACCTCCATGGCTACATTTGAAGTGGCTGCTATGCGCCAGGTACTTGCATGCATTATGCCAGGCAGTTGCACCAGAACCTTCACAGGTGGCTATTAGTATTCTCTTTGTTTTTTAAGTGAGGCACAGAGAGATGAAGTAGCTTACCAATGATTGCACAGGGAGGTAAACACAGGACCTGCCTCTACATCTGTCTAATTCCAGCAGGCATGCTCTTTTACATTGGCTTTTATTGCAGCAAGAGTGATTTTGGATATATAGAGAGTAAAATCATTTTGAACGGCTACGAGGAACTGAGATCTATTACTAAAGCAGGTTACATAATCCCCTCCCCTAGTAATCTTTCATTAAATAGGCTGGACACTCAATTGCTTAAAGGGTTTAAAGGTGAAGCAGGGCTGGAGGTCCAAGTGGGGATTGCCCCTCTCTTGGCCCACCAACTGGTAATTTTGTGGCAGTGCACCTTGGTCCACACCCATGAGAAAACATCAAGAGTGGGGAGACAGGCAAGATTCCAAGGGCATTTTTTTTTTAAAACGGAAATAGGAAAAACACTCCTAAAATTTATATGAAACCACAAAAGATCCTGAATAGCCAAAGAAATCCTGAGAAAGAAGAACAAAGCAGGAGGCATCACACTTCCTAATTTCAAGCTATACTGCACAGCTATAGTTATTAACACAGTATAATACCAGCACAAAACAAACAAAAACACCAATGGAATAGAATAAAGAGCTCAGAAATAAACTCAAGCATATAAGGTCAATTAATATTTGACAGAGGAGCCAAGAATACTCAACGAAGAAAAGTCAATCTCTTCAACAAATAGTGCTGAGGTAATTGGATATGCAGCTTTAAAAGAATGAAACTGGACTCCTATCTTATACCACTCACAGAAATTAAGTCGAAATTGATTAAAGACTTAAATGGAAGACAAGAAACCATAAAACTCCTAGAAGAAAACATAGGAATAAAGCTCCTTGACATGGGTCTTTGTAATGATTTTTTGGAAAATCACACCTAAAGCACAAACAACAAATAAAAACTAAACAAGTGGGACATCAAACTTAAAAGATTTTGAACAAGACAAGACACTATTAACAAAGTGAACAGAACAGCCTATGAAACTGGAAAAAATATTTGCAAGCTGTACATCTGATAAGAGGTTAATATCCAAAATATATAAAGAACTCATACAACTCAATAGCAAAAAACCAAATAATCCAATTAAAAAATATTCAAAGGAACCGAACAGACATTTTTCCAAAGAAGATATACAAAAGGCTAACACAGGTCCATGAAAAGATGCTCAGCATCACTAGTCATTAGGAAAATGCAAATCAAAACCACAATAGGGCATCACCTCAGGCCTTTAGGATGGCCATCAACAAAAAGACAAGAGATAAATGCTGGCGTAGATGCAGAGAAAAGAGAACCCTTGTGTACTGTTGGTGAGATTGTAAATTGGTGCAGCCACTATGGAAAACAGTATAGAGGTTTCTCAAAAAATTAAAAATAGAACTACATATGATTTAGCAATTCCACTCCTGGGAATAAATCTGAAGGAAATGAAAACACTATTGCCAAGAGATATCTGCACCCCTATGTTCAGAGTGGCATTAATTTACAATTGCCAACACATGGAAACAACCTAAGTGTCCATCAATGGGTAAGTGGATAAAGAATTTGTAATATAAATACAATGGAATATTATTCAACCATAAAAATGATAAAATCCTACTATTTGCTCCAACATGGATCCTTGAAGGCAATATGCTAGGTAAAATAAGTCAGACAAAGAAAGACAAATACTATATGATCTCACTTATATGTGGAAACTTAAAAAAAAAAAAAAACTCATAAAAAGAGATCAGACATGTGGTTACCAGAAGTAACCAGGATGGGGAGAGAAGGAATTGGAGAAAGGTGGTCAAAAGGTACAAACTTGCAGTTCTAGGATAAATAAGTAGTAAGGATGAAATGCGCAACATGAGGACTATAATTAACACTGCTATTTGGTACATTATAGGAAAGTCGGTAAGGGAGTAAATCCTAAGAGTTCTCATCACAAGGAGAAAACTTTTTTCTTTTCATTTTATCCTGTCTCCATAAGATGATGGATGTTAGCTGAACCTATTGTGATAATCGTTTCACAATACATGTAACTCAAACCATCACGCTGTACACCTTAAACTTATACAGTAATGTATGTCAACTATTTCTCAATAAAACTGGAATAAAAAATAATTCAGTAAGAGGAAACAGGATATTCTTGGATACGCTGTTAAAAAAGTTTTCAATGAGAATTCCAGAATAGTCAGGATGTTAAACAGATATATTATTTTCCAGACTTAATGTAAGAAGGAACAATCATTGTAAATCTGTACAGAATACTTTGTCTTAATATTGTTTTCCTAATAAAAATACAGAGTTTTTTTTTTAAAGAGTGGGGAGATAGGGAAACACACTAAAAAGGGCACTGCCTCTCTTCCTTTGTCAGGCAGGACCAGCCAGCAGGGGGAATTGCTGGCTGTGAGGGGCAGGTAGGGGATCTTCTGCTTTCAGACTCTTGGTTTCCCACTGTTGGGTCAACTCCAGGGCCAGTAGAATAGAATGGACCGGACTGAGTTAATCCTAACTCCACCTCAACCATGGATTATCCTTAAACAAATTACTTAATCTGCCCAAACATCAATTTTATCTTCTATGAAATTAGAATAATTCCTCTTATAGTTATTATAATTATTGTGATGTTTACATAACCTAATAAATTAACATATATGGCATAAATAGGTATTCTGTGAGTAGTTTTCTCTTTCCCTCCATACTCTGTCTTCCCTAGTTCCCCTCCCCACCATAATCGCCATCTCAAATACTGGCTGTAAGGCTGCTTCTAGCACTACAATTTCAGGGTTTTAATTTCCAGAAAGCTCTCTGACAGGAGCCTTTCTGCGTGCCCTCAGGTAAGCAGTGATGGAAATCTGAGTCAGCAAAAACCCAACAAAGTGGCAGAGAATCAAACTGAGAACTCCTTTAGACTGAAAAAGGACTTCTGATAGGAATGGGGCTGGGAAAGGTCTATAATAAGAGATTGGTGGAAGAACTGAACCAAGGCCAGCGAGAACAGAGGTTCATCAGGATCTCTGTCAACTGCTGTCATGTTTTCTTCCCCTTCTTCTGCATACTGAGTCACTGCCTTTCCCTACAGATTGGCTTCCTTTGCTTCGTGGAGATCCTGGCTAGAATTTCCAAATTTCATAGCTTGTGGCTTCTTTTCACCACCAGAGGAAGAATGATCCACCCTCTCTCACTGGTGTCAAGAATAAACACAGGGGACTCAGCTTGAGTGATCTGCTTACCCTTGGTCTATTCCATTGTGACTTGAAACAGCAATTGCAAGAACATAGTGACCCCCACTCAAAATAAGGGGATGAAGTTGGGATAAGAGGATTTCCCAGGAAAAAAAAAAAAAGGGAATTCTGTTTTTAGAATAAAACGGAGGGATGCCAGACACGTAAAGCAACAGATGTCTTCTACAGAAAGTATACACTCCACCACCAGCAGTATGCTAGGCTGGCCACACTCAAGCTACAATTTCTCAAACCAGGAAATGGCTACACTCCGCAGGTGAAATGTCCTATCTGAATATTCATGGGCTCTCTTACAGGTAAATCTAAATTCCCAGGGTGCTAGGCTCCAGGGATGTGTGTCATTTCCATGGAGAGTGTTATTATCCTAACAGATCAGTTTCTATCACAGATTAAGGCATGAACACTAATCTAGAAAATCACAGATTCCTAGAAAGTTAGTATATGGTGGCATCTTAGAAATGGTTCAGCCCATTTTTCTCATCTTACAGAGAAGGAAATTGAAGTACACAAAGGTTCTATAGATTATTAGACTAGAGCTGGAATCTTGCATCCCTGGGCTATTTCACTGATCCAGGCACCCTTCTCATTTGGTGGTAAGGGCTTGGCCAGGACTGAGCACGTGCAGACTTTGGAGAGGGTGCTGGTTCCATGGTGGTGGTAGTGGTATGGTCTAGAACATCCCCAAAGGTGGAGCTCCCCATCCCTCTGCATTCCTGGTGACCGCAGGGGCTCAGTATTTGTTGGTTTAACTGAAACAGTAATTTGGATGCCCTTAAGAAGATGCACAGGTTTCAGCACTCAACAAAGCAATGCTTCAAACCCAGCCTTCCCTTTTTCTTTCTCTTGGGCGTGCCCCATGACAGAGGAATATACACTCAGGCAGGCACGTGGGCACCAAAGCACTTCCGCTGAAGGCAGCCCGGAGAAGAAGTGGCCCAGAACTGGGCCAAGATGACCTAAGTTCAAATGGTGGTTCTGCTACTGTCTCGCTGGTTGAAATTAACTAAGTCGCTCACTTTCCCCAAGCACCAGTTTTCTAATCTGCAAAGGGCAATATGCAGACAATAATCTCTGCCTTGCCTACTTTACAGGGAAGGTCTCAAGATTCCATGAGATTCTCTCCTTCCCACCAACATAGCCGGCATGACTGGCAGCCAGCGTGGGGTGGAGACAAGTCCAGACGAGAGTCAGACACTTTGGGTTTAAATTTAGTCCAAATGCTTACCCACTAGCTGTGTGACCTTGGGCATTACTTAGTCTCTCTTGCCTCACTGTCCTCATCTGTAAAATAGGGATGGTATTATTACATCCTAAGATGATGACTTCAGAGTACAAGAATTAACCCATGTGATATGTTTAGAACAGTGCCTAAGAGAAAGTGCTCAGTCAAATGCCAGCATTTTATGACTAGCTTAGAGGGTAAGTTTTTTCCAGCTTAAATTCTCACATGCCCTTATTTATAGGATTCTGTTTTTCCCTCACGAGTCCATCCTAACACATGCTCTCCCTCCTGACTCTCAGCCCACTGCCCGATGAGCTCACAATTTCCTCAGATCAGTCTGCTTCCAAATGCCCAGCAAAGACAGTAAACAAGAGCATCCGACCAGGCCTTAGCTGCTCTTGTTCCTCAGCCTCACCTGATGGTGCCTGGTCCTGCCTGGTCACTCGGATGCCCGTCCGCTCCGGTGATTCCCTCGTCCCTGGGACCCTCGCCAACACACCAGTGCCCCCTTCTTTTGGCTCCAAACCTACTCTCTCTTGGTTCACACTCATGACACTTCTCAAGTCAGAACTCCTAACTGGGAAGCTGCGTCTAAAATCCTGCAGCCTCAAGTCCAGGCCATGCGAGGTTGAGCCTCCCTGGTGAGAATCTTTGCTGTGCCCTTCTGCACGCTAACCTTGGTCAGGCTCTAACTTCCATCCTCCACACCCTAACTGTGACCCTCAGGGACACGGGTTTGGGTTCACAGCAATTTCCATCCCCTTTAACCCAGCAGTCAAAATCTGGCAGGGAGGGCCGGCCTTGCTATGCAGGGAGGGCCTGCTCCCCTTACCTCTCTGAATCCAAGAGGACCCAGGGCTCCTGCCAGAGCCGAGGTGGCCTATTCTGAGGTCATCCCCGACGTAGCGGGTGGAATGGTGGCCCACCTAACAGATATGTCTACCTGGGACCCGTGAATGTGCCCTTATTGGAAAAAAATGGTCTTTGTAGCTGTAATTCATTTAAGGATCTTGAGATGAAATCCCCCTCTATACCCAAGTGAGCCCTAAATCCAATGGCAAGTGTTTTATAGGAGACAGACGAGAAGACACAGGCCCACGGGGCGGCAGCCACGTGAGGACCGAGGCCAAGATTGGAGCAGTGCTGCTGCAATCCAGGGGACAGCAGGAGCCGCCAGGAGGTGGAAGACGTGAGGAGGTTCCTCCTCTCGAGCCTCAGAGACATGGTGACCATGTGGACACCTCGATTTCAGACTTCTGGCCTCCGGTACCGGGAGAGAATAATTTCTAGGGTTTTAAGCCACCGAGTTCGCAGTAACTTATTACAGCTGCCCTAGGACACTAATACCTGGTGTCCACCCACACTGAGAAAAGGCCAGCAGCTTCCTGAGTCCTGCTGTGCAGACACTTATTAAAAGTCTGCTCCCTTCGTGCTGGTGCTGGGCTAGGGCTGCTGGAAAAGGACAAAGCGTGCCTTGTTAAGCACAGGGTGTGCGCCGCACAAATGTGTAGCGTTAGCTGCGCCGATGATTGATTTTATAGAACCCGACTCTTAAAGTTGGGTTGGGATTTTAAAAGTTGTCGGAGCTTAACCTTGAATTTCCCAAGTTCAAGCAGTGATAATACCTAGCTTTAAATTAAGCCTTTTGCGCCAGGCACTGTTCTCTCTTCTTTATACGTGTTATTTTCCCTAACCCTCATAACAACCAGAGGTACCTACAACTAAGATCCCCAAGTAGGGGTGATGCATTCAAGGGCAGAGAAAGCAGATAACTTGCCCCAAATCTCACAGCGAGTAAGTACAGGAACCGGGCATCAAACCTGGGCCCCCCTGCCTAGCCATCTGGCCATTTGACCACAGTACCTCATCAGCCACTTACCAAGTCCTTAGATATCAGTGGTGGAGTTAGGTGCTGGGGCCCCCGGGACGACTACCATATGGTCCCTGCCCAGAAAATAATGGGAGAGATGAAAAGACAAACAACATATAAGAACAGGACTATCCAAGTTCTACATGGATTAAAGGTAAGAAATGAGTCTAGAGACTGATGTGGGCAAATATTAAGGAGTTAAGGAGTTTATTCTACAGGCAGGGCAGGGCCACAGAAGGCTTTAGGTGGGGCTCTGCAAGGTGCCAGGGAGGGGGCATCCAAGAGAGCTGGAAGGAGGGAGTGCAGAGTGCAGGATCTTCTGAGAGTCGCCCTGGCCTGGGTCATCGGGATGGTCAGGGATGAACGCTTCTGGCTCCTTCCTCCCTAACCTGGTCAGCTCACGCTTACTTCACGCTGGGTCTAGGGAACCCACCATGCATTCTCTCCAGGCTTCTTCCAGTTTCCCAGCAAGTCCCTAACTGGTCAGCTTTTCTTTCGGCTGGCCCCGGAATCCAAGTCTTTTCTAAATGACCTGGTCTCTCAAATGGCATTCTCTTTTATAACTCCCTTTATAGTTCCTTTGACTTGGACCAAATTAGCATTCTTTACAATCTCCAGTTTCCTATTCTTGTCTTATTCCTGGTAACCAACTCGCAGCGGCTGTGCAGCTGCACTTAAGAAGTCCTGGAATAATTCATCGATTTTTATTGCCCACCCTTGATGTGCAGGGCTCTGCTAGATGCCATAGAGGATGATCAGATGTGTCTGTCTTCTCTATTTGACAAGAACCTTATCTTCTTGTTTTGGCGCAGTGCCTGACCTTTGGAAGATGCTCAGTTTCTGTCAAAGGAATGAGTAAATGAATGAACAGTTTCTACCTTTAATGAGCTTGTCATCCAGTCAGGCAGGTAGTTACAGTAATGTCTTTATAATCCGACATCACTGGGGAATAAAAAATCCTAGATAAATGAATTTTTCAGATAAATGCAAATATTCCTTTGAATACCGAATTATATTTATCTTAGACATTTTAGGTGAGAAAATTTAACATCTTCCTTTTTTTTCCTTCCTGTAGCAGGTAGGACACTTTATGTTGCCAGTATTAGAGTTAAAACTGGCTTTAATAATAAAGTGTATTTTCTTATCTGAAAACCAGGGGTACACTTTCAGGTGTTGCTTGATCCAGGGCCTAGGCAATGTGATCAGGATATAGTTTTTTTCTCTCTCTCCATTTCCGGCCTCTCTCTCCTAAATGTTTCATTCTTAGACAGACTTTTCCTATATAAGACAGTACTTTTCCTGGTACAATAGGGTGCCAGCAGCTCCCAGGGTACACTTTTCCTTACTCATTTATTCTTTATTCCTTAATCACTTCAATCAGGAAGAAAAAAGTATCTCTGGTACCTCTTATAGAAGAAGAAGGCTTATCTTTTCCTGGAGACTTGGGAAATTTGGAATTGCGATTTCCCTGGCTACCCTCACCGTTTATTCCAAGTTGACATAAAAACTAGTGAAACACCAGGGGGGAAGGTACAGATCAAGTGGTAGAGCGGAGGCTTAGTGTGCACGAGGAAGTCCTGGGTTCAATCCCCAGTACCTCCATTAAAATAAATAAATAAACTTAACTCTGCCAGCCAAAAAAAAAAAAAAATTGGTGATAAGTCTAAACTGTTTTACCTCTTCACTGCCACGTTACGAGACCACAGTTGCCTAAAAGGAAACACCAAACCACCCGTTGAAGAAAATGGAGGCCACACGATTTAAAGTCTTTTGGATCATGTCTTCTTGTCCTCATCGTGGCAGGGGAGCCATCTGGGCAGGTGATTAAGTCATCTCCTTTAGCTTCTTTTCTCAGGAGTACTCTTAGCCAGTATGCTCTGCATTTTGATGGGTGCCCCTTCTAGGTGGTCAGTGCCATTATCAACCTCCAATTTCTTCAAACCACAGCAGTACCAACCCAGTGCCTGTAATAACGCAATCCCCTCTGGGTATGGTTCCTGGTATGATTTCTTTAAAAACTGCCCTTCCAGAGACATCTGGCTTTAACAAAGGGGTTCCCAAAAGTGCAGCACTCCCGGATAGCAAGGTTGTAATCAGCAACCTTCCCATCCTTATAGGTGCTGGCCACTAACCTCAACCAACCTTACTTGCCCCATGGTTCACCCCACACATTCCAGACAGTCCAGTACTCAGTCCCATTGCTGACACCCCACCCAGCCATGGAAATGACATGGTTCATCTAGGCCTTGTCATAATATTGCCATTTGCAGAACACCTCAGCATACATGGCCTCGTATGACACATCCAGTCAGGAGGGGACACGGGATGAGGAAGAGAAGGAGGGCAGGAATGGGAGACGTGAGTTCAGGAGAGGGTCCAGAAGGCAACAGGAAAGCCCCAGAGGCAGGAACGAGATCCAAGGACTGGAGGGGTGGTGGGTGGCTGGCTCCAGGGAGAACGCCAGGCTGGAGTTGTCACACCCGCCATCTTGTCAACAGTGCCCCTGCAGTGGCTGCTTCAATCAGAGGACAGGAAATATACACCAGTGCAAAGCATCTATAAAGGCTCTGAATGCTGACATCTGAATGGTGACTGTGGGTTTAGATACTTTTTTTTTGCCAAATATTAAAACAGAAAATGTAAACACTGAAGCTTTTATTCGGCCCCAGTCCAGCCACAGATGGTTCTGTGGCTTCATTTACAACTAACAGATGAAGAGCAGAGACCGCAGGCTTTGCTGGGCCCTTTAAGTTAGTCTAATTATTTTGGAAATCCTTTAGTATTCCCAGATATTAATCACAGATTAACTATTCCAACTGATTTTATGATGTTTCCCTTTGCTTATTCCATAGGAAACAGGCTCAGACCTCCACTGTTCCTGTCTTTTTGGGGGACAGCCCCTCCATCATGCACGCATCAGGCAGGCTGAAGGAGCACTGTGCTGCCCCCAGGATGGCATGGATTCCTGGCCACGCTCCTGAAAGGGCTATGACTCGGTCGTCAGCACCCCAGAGCCACCACTTTGGGCGTCCATGGTTTTTGATATGGGCCCTTGATCTTATCTCAATCTTCTATAAAAATGACTCAGCATTTGTACTTTTCTTTTTTTTTTTTTTTTCTGTTCCTATTACTACATAAAAAACACTCTAACTTAATGTGCTTGTTATGCAAACTTAAATTTAAATCAAGTTCACAAGCACCCTTTCACCATCAGCCTGCAACCCCTAATTGGGAACAGAAGCTGTGGAGCTGGCACCACTCAGCACCACTCTGCCTCTGGTCAACCGTGTGCTTGCGTTATCTTTCACACCTCTAGCAAGCTCAGTTTCTTCTTCAGTAAACATAGAATAACCACCCCTATTTCGTGGAGTTGTTGTGACTATTAAACAGATCACACGTAAAGCACACAGCATGGTACGGGGTACTTCATGAATGCTCAGTAAATAATTACCATTATCATTAACTAGTATGTGTCCCAAGGTCACACAGTTAGTGAAAGGCAGAGTCAAGATTTGACCCCAGATAAGACCTTAAGATTTGCCCTTTCCGCAATAGAACTCTGCCTGGCAGCTAAGTAAAAGATTCAAGATGTGGTCATCCCCTGACAGGACAGGTCGGGAGGTGAATGAAACATAAAAGAGCAATGAAACGAAGTATGTGCTCAGTGGCCAAATAAGCGGAAGACAGGACGAACTAGAATAGCACAGAGATGAGGGGAGGTGTCGCCCGGGCTTAAGCTGAGATTCGACAAGCAGGGAGGAGGAGAAGGGGCCTTCTTGTTTGCATTTATCTTCTTAGTTGACTGACAGCCTGGAGTCCAATCTTCCTCTCAAAAGAGTTCAGACTTAGGTTGAAGTCCCGGCTCTACACCCATCAGCTGTGTGAGCTCAGAGACACCACTGCAACCTGGGTCACGGTCTCCAGCTCTGTGAAATGAGGGTCTTAGACTGTAAAGCCCCCTTGGACGCCGCCTTGTCCTGGGAGAAGGCTCTGTTCTCAGGAGCCCAGGGTATTACATATAGTTACCTTCTTTTACTTTGGGCGGTTGATTTTAAGTAAGAGAACCCCAATCAAAATCAATTTAGAAGGGAGAAAGGAAGGGGAGGAGGGCTATGATACAAGAATACTGTATTTTACCCAAGAGTAGGAACGCGTTCGGGCTTTGGACCTGGAGAGACCCAAAGGGAATTGCCTCAGTCTCTCTGTCTTTCACCTGCTCTTTTGTCTCTTTTTCTTGCTACACTTCTGCTCCCGTCTCTTATTTCTCTTTGCAAACAAGTTCTCTGCTTGCCCCTCAGCATACAAAGCCCCCAAACATGCAGCCCCCAACCAAAATGCCTACCTTGGCTCCCAAGTCCACGGCTTTCACAGGCTCCAGCGCCCAATTCCAAGATCCTGGGAAGGAAATCTGATGGGCCCAGCTACGGTCACGGGGCCGCGGCGGTCCTCCCAGCTGCGAGCGACGATCCTACAGCGGACCAGTCCGCGTCCTCGGCAGGGGCGGGTGAGGGCTGGATGGGAAAGCCGCTCTGGGATTCATCCTTTCCAGCATTTTGTCAAATTAATTATACCTCTTCCACACTAGACTGGGGGTTCCTTGTCCATCGTTGTATCTCCTGTGCCAAACAAAGGGTCGTAAGGATTCACAGTATTTGTGGAACTGAGATGATACAATGGAAACAACATCTCACGCCCATATAGATCTTTACAGTTGACATTGTAGTTTCCCCACATGTGATCTCATTTGACCCTCAGGACAACTGTGAGGAGTAAGTGTTGGTACTACCTCCATTTTATGGTTGAGGAAAATGAGACTAGCCCAAGGCCAGGTTGCTATTAAGTGGTGGAATCAGGATTCAGATTTAAATAACCTGGCTTGAAATCCCAGCAACCAACTGAATGATTGCTAAGGATACTTCTGGTCCTAATATCAACCAGCACAAGGAGATTAATACCTCTGCATTTTTAAAACCTCCCACCTCCTTATGCTTCTTGATAATTACTTCCATCTCCTCCCTGGTTTTAGCTCTGTATCATGATATGGCAGATAAGGTGTTGCACTTTTAAAAAACCACAGCACATAGGGTCTCATTTTATTTGTCGAAAGTACATTTCATTTGAAAGCAGGGAGAGTGGAGAGGAGTGAGGAATTTCACAATAAAACAAGGAAGGCTTTTAAAGTACCGTCTGGCTGTGTCTTTAATGAGAAGCATTAGCCTCCGCTCTTGAGGCCATCTGGGACGGGGTCTGAGAATCTGGCTGAGGTTTCCAGAGTAACTCTGGTCACAGGCTGCCCCGGGCACCTGCATGAGCGGCCCTCTGTTGTTGAAATGTCAGGAATGCCTTTAATTTCTTTTACGGGTAGAGGACATGTTTTTGGTGGCCTAGCTAGTGTTTGTGTACATCCTGACCTAGGTTTTCAGCTTTCTTCCCTGGGGAGCCACCCCTGGGGAACTGCTTCTGGGAAGAACAATAATGAACGCACTATCACATGTTGATTACCCTACAATGCATCAGGCAAGTAGTGACAGTTTACATAATAATACTCATTTAATTCTCCCAGCACTCCTACGAGACAGGTAATACCTCCGTTTTATAGATTAGGGCTACTGCACTGAGGCTCAGAAAAATACAGCAAGATCCCACAGCTAATGAGCAGCAGAACTAGCATTGACTCCAGCTCTGGCTGGCTGCAAAGTGCCGGCTCTTAACCGTTGGATTCAGGGTCTCACAAGCCTGGGTTGGATGCCGAGTGGCAGGCGCCACATACGAACCCAATTTTGCTTCATTCCAAAGCCTGTGTTTCAAAGAGAATGCTCTGCTTGAAATGCTTCGTATATTTGAGTTTTAATTAATACATTTTTTAAGTCTCCAATAATGAAAATATAATAATAATCATGATAACTTTGATACTCTATCACCTCCATTGTCATTCAGAATGTCCTCCAATTGCCTCTCGCCTCCACACCCACCCGTTTCTCCGTCTTCTAGGCATTTGGCTTAGGATCCAGCATCTTCCCAGGAGGCCCTCCTTGCAGTTATGTGGCCACAAGACTGAGTTCTGGCCAACATACATCTTTTCTATTATTTCACACTTGGCAGCACCTTAAATTAAATATTTTGGAAGCCTTAGCAAACAGTCTTATAGTCAGATGCTCGATTTGTTCTTTGCTCTGAGCCATTTTTTACTTTGAAATTCTCTGGCCCATTGGAGAGACTAAAAATGTGAAACTTTTATTTTCCAATCTAGCAAGTCCTCGTTTCTCTAAATTTCCTTTGTGAGGCTTTTTTTTTCCTTTTAAAAAAATTTTATTTGCAGTTTTCTTTCTTTTTTTTGGTAGGGAGAGGTAATTAGACTTCTTTAATGGAGATACTGGGGATTGAACCCAGGACCTCCTGCATGCTAAGCACGCACTCTACCACTGAGCTATATCCTCCCCACCCCTCTTAATTTCCTTTAAATTCTGTTTGAAAACCTAATAGTTCTCTCTTTAGCTCACCTCTCTGTTACAGCTGAAAGCACCCCACCTTCAGCATCCATTCGGAAAGCTTTTAAAGCCGATCAGTGATTTTCTATCTTTTAGGTTACTGTAGGCAACCGTTTGTGAATGGTTTTGCTACGATTGAACATGGGTCATCATTCCCAGCCTGCTGTACTAGTTCCCTCAGTGGTTTCCCAGTCTCCACTAGTGATGTCCTCATCATTTTCCGGTTTTTCTTTTTTCTTTTTTTTAACAGTTTCCTCATCACGTTTCCAGCTTCTCACCAGCTGGTCCCATTGCCAATACCTAACTTTGTTTTAGGGTTCTGTAATAGCTACACCCCACTTCTGGTACCAATTATGCATCTGTTATCTATTATTGTGTAACAAGCCCAGAAAGCTTAACTGGCTTAAAAAATAATTAATACCTTTTTTTTTTTTTTTTAAAGTTACTAAGACTCTATGGCTTGGCTGAGTAATTCTTCTGATCTGGGCAGGCTGAACTGGGGCTGGAGGATCACTGATGGCCCAGTCACACATCTGGGGATGAGCTGGAACAACACAGTGTCCGCAGCATCTAGCATGCTAGCCCAGGTTCTTTACATGGAGGCTGGGTTCCAAAAGCAGCAGCAGAGGGCGTGCACTTTTCCATTTTCTGTTTGCAATTCACTTGTTAATTCCCAAATGGCCCAAACAAGTCACTGGCCAAACCCAGGATCAAGCAGTAGAGAAACGGACTTGATGGTAGGTTGGCAAAATATGTGGACATTCTAAAAATGTGTAAGATAAGTACTGTTTTGTGGAACTTTGATTTCTTACGTGTCTGGGGGAATGCTGGTTGTCTAGTGTGATGGATAATTTTGTGTTAGCTTGACTGGGCCACAGAATGGCCAGATGTTCGGTCAAACATTATGCTGGCGATGTCTGTGAGGTTGTATCTGAGTGAGATTAACATTTGACAATAAACTGAGTAAAGCAGATTGCCTTCCCCAGTGTGGGTGGGCCGCAACCAATCAGTGGAAGATTTGAATAGAAGCAGCAGCTAAGAGCCTTCTGCCTGACTGCCTGACAGCCCTCAGATTGGAACTTACACCACTAGCTTTCCTAGTTCTCAGGCCTTTGGATTCAGACTAAAATTACACTATCGGTTCTTCTCAGTCTTAAGCATGCCAACTGCAGCCTTTGGGACTTCTTAGCCTTCATAACTGCATGAGCCAATTCCTTATAATTTATAAATATAAATGCATATATATTTCCTATTGGTGCTGTTTCTCTGGAGCACCCTGACTAATGCAGCCAGTATTCCTGGAGTAGTGGGGTGGGTGTGGGGAATCATCTTAACACCGATCAAGGGATTGCTATGTTCCAGGCCCCATTCATAACAATCCTATGAAGTAGGCATGTTTATTGCCCCCATTTATAAAAAATGAATTGGAGGTACAGAGAAGGTAAGTAACTTACTAGAGGACACACAGCCACCAATGACAGGACTGGATTTGCAACCAGGGAGTCTGGCTGTAGAACTTGTGATCTAATGACTACACTTGACTGACTTTCTAAAAAGAAAGAGAAGTGGCAGAGAAAGGAGCAAGAGACAGAGACATGTCAAGAGGACAGAAGCTAAGGGATGATGTAAGAGAGGTCTGCAAGGCCTGGGTCATAACGAATCTTGTGTGCTGAAGTGGCACTTTCAGGGGTGTCTGTAAGGTCACATAACCTCTTTGAGTGCTTCCTCCAACCAGACACTCTAAGGAGCTATGTATACACATTTTACCCCTTTCCCCTGATCCCAGTGGGTCAAACTGGATCCAATATGGGCCAGTAATAATCTCTCAGGAGTTTGGAAATTGGGACCAAGAGATTCCAGATTGGCCTGGACTGGACTGTTGAAACCAGAAGTAAACTCAGGAGCAGTGAGAGGCCCAGTCCTTCCTACCATGTGGCCTTGACAGACAGAGAAAAGGGAAGTATGGATGTGCAGGAGAAGAGGTGGTGAGACTCAGAGACCCCTCTGTTCTCAGTCCCAGCAGCTCCCTGGACTCCCGCTCTTTGGGTCCATGAGGTCCTCCTGTTTCCGCCACTTCCTGCTTCCCTTAAAGCCTATCAACCTCGGTCCTTATTACACAAGCTCTGAGAAATTCTTTACACCCAGGGAAACAGTTTAAAGTTGATTTGAAGGTGATGGAAGGCCTCAGAACAATTTAAAAAGAAGGAAGGTGAATGGGGGGGGGGTTAAAATTGTTTTGTCTGGACCAAAGTGTGGCAGTTAGATGGAGGCTGATTTAAGCTCAGAAGAATGAAGGACTCCTAACACTAACACTGTCTAACCCCAGGACCGTGGGGACCTGAAACTGGGGGCTCTCTGGCCCTCGGGCGGCACGAACCCAGGGTAATCAACTACCTGACGGAGGGAACTCAAGCTTCAGGAGGGGCAGGAGTTAGACGAGGCAGTGACGTCTGGGGTGGATTCCACCCTGCGACTGTGGTTCTGTCACTCCGCCGTGGGACCCTGGACATTTTTCAGTTAGAGCTTTGTTTCCAGTGAGGAAGGTGGTCCTGGTTTCGGATGCTGAGTTGTACCGTCCACCAAAGGGCACGTTCGTTTTAGCAGGAGAGCCTCTGTGAGGAGACGGCTGGCTGCCTGGGCCCCTGCACTGAGAGGAGCGAGGCAGGAGCCAGGCCTCTCTATTCTCCATAAACAGCGCCTCTTCCCCCCCGCCTGCCGTGACGGGCCGGCGGTTCCCGGGCATGTGGGTGAGCTTCTCCCTGGGGGAGGCCCCGGCCCCGGCCCCGGCCCCTCAACGGCAGCTAAGACCCAGGCGGTGCCTGAAAGCCTGACGGGCTTCTGCTGCTCCACACACCCTCGTTGGCGCCTCCTTCCTCTCCCCACCCCTGCACGACCATCACTGGTGTGCCAGGTTCTAAAAACAGTAATTATGTCCCAGTAGAGAAACCCAGAAAGCCCAAAGAACGTAGAGATTAGTCAAAATCCTACCACTCAGAAACAACCACCACTCAAAACACTCACTTTTTTGGCGAACATCTATCAAATGTCTCTCTCTGTCTCACACACATGCTCTACTCTAATGATCTCACCCCTGGAGCTGTTCTATAAGCTGCTTTTCCCCTTAATCACCTCTCCTGGCTGCGTTTTCACGTCGATCAACATGGCCGGACCTGACTAGGCCCCCTCTTCTCCCTTCCTGATGGTTTTCCTACTTCATTTGGATTGTGTCAGGCACCTTGGCCCCGCCGGCCCGCCGGCTTCCTTCCCCAGACATCAATAATTGAACAAAAGCCTCTGCAGACTCGGGGCTGGCCCCCACGTGGCCTCCTGTGGCCCGGAGGCTGCTCTGCCCTCCTCAGCCACAACCTCCCTGCTGAGGCACTGGAAGGAGCAGCTGCTGGAGAAATCACATTGAAGCAAGGCGACAGCAAAAATTTCTTTTGGCTCCTTGGCTGGCTTGTCTCTTTGCTTCTTTACAGAATTCTCGCTTTGTCCCTCATCATCTAGCACCCAGAGCTTCAGAGCAAGGCTGCAGCTGAGAGGACAGCATGTTTCACACAATTTGTCAAGGGAGTTTAGGATCTTTGGCACAAAAGACATTATAGCAAAAGGAATGAATGTGGCTGTGGACACACAGATTCTTGCCAAGTTATCGCAGGCAACAACGGATGATGCCTGATGGGTGGGCCTGCCATCAGCATCCCCATGGGAATGTTCATCCTGACTGGGGACTGCCCCCCTCTTCCCTGGGTTATCCTAAAACAACAATCAATGCTTCCAAACCTACGCTTCTTTTTTGGATTTTTATTTATCCTCTATTTGGAGACAATAAATAGAGAACATGGTCTCTCAGCCTTTGCCTTACTGACATTTGGGCTGGATTGTGTGTTGTTGTGAGGGGCGCTGGTGTGCACTGTAGGGCATTAGGAGCACCCCTGCTCTCTGCCCACTGGATGCTAGTATCATCCACTTCAGTTGCAACAACCCCAAAATATTTCCAGATATTACCACATGCTCCTGGAGGCGAAATTGCTCCAGATGGAGAACCACTGGTACAGAAGTTAAAAGGGTGACCACTGCAGCCTGGACAACCTGGATTCAAGTCCTGGCACTGACCCCTACCTTAATTATGTCACCTCATGAAAGTTACTCTTAACATTTTTGGTCCTCGGTTTTCTCATCTTTAGAATGGGGAAAATAACATTCCCCACTACTAGGAGGTTAGTGAGATGATTAAATAATATGAAGGAAATAAATGGGTTAGCAAAGGTCTCAGTGAATTTTATGTATTTGTTTTTCACAGTTATTCCTTGAGGTAGTTAATAGCAATAGCCCCATTCTTTAGGAAAAAAATTGAGACTGAGGGATGATGGGCGATTTCCTTGATTAGTAAGTGTCCTATGCTGTTAATTCCTAGAGCAAAGGAATTTCTCAACCTGGAATAGGTCACTAGTGTACTGCAATTCCAGTTCCCTTAAGCCAGGGGCAGCGAGCAGAGTCTGAGGTACTGAAACTCATGAACTGTCTTGGCTTATCCCAACGTGCTTCATGGATGTCATCATTCTTTCCTTGTGCCAGGTTGTACGTGAAAGCCCTTTTGCAACTCCAAGCCATCATACAAATGAAGGCTGTTATTATTATACAGAATTTATCCCTGTGAGGATGTCGATGCCTAAGGAGTTTATTTACTCTGTAGGAGTGGACCTTATTAACCTTCAAAATTCCTTTCGCTGCTGAAGATTTTATGGAGCCAACATCTTACAAATGACGATGCTGAGGACTAGCACGGATGGTGAGAAAAGTGAGGAAGAAAGTCTGAGAGTAGCTAGAACGGAGGAGTGGGGAGGGGATAAGACCCCAGACAAACAAGTAGTTGGGGTGGTCTGCACTGTGTGGTCAAACTGGAGGTTGCTTCCTCCCTGAGGATGGCCCTCTCTTCTGCGCCATCCTGAACTTCCAGAATCAAGACTCAGTTGTGGGTCGATAGAAGGATGAGTAGGTAACTGATAAGCAGATAAAGCAAAATGTCAATGATAGTATCTAGGTGGTGGGTATATAGGTGTGTTCGTTGTAAAATTATTTCACTTTGCTACATTTTTGAAATTTTTCATAATGAAAAGTATTTCATCTCTGAAAGAATGAATGATGGAGTAAACAAGAGATACATCCTAAGCAGAGAGGCTGGCTGCAGGTACAGACAGGCTCAAGGCTTCCTCTTCTCATTCTGACCCACTGGAAGTCCAGTTGGGCAGATGATACTGGGCTGTGGCCACCCCCACTTCAGCACAGTGTCTGTGGTCCTGGGACGTGGGGGTGATCTGGATAGGGGTACAGGGAAGACAGAGGCCAGACTCCCTAGGTCACACCCCCAAAGGCTGCAGTTCGATGGCTGTGCTGTGTCACTTCTCCTTCCCCAGTCTGTCTCACATGTGCAGAAGTCCCCTGGAAGAAGCAGCCACCCTTGACATGGTCCCCTGCTCTGGGCCTCTTTCTTCACCTGATTCAGCTGTGGCCTCACCGGGCTCCAGGCCCTCAGAGGCCCCATCCTAGCTTCTGACGCTGAAGGTGAGTTACCAGAAGCGCCAGATGGTAGTAATCTATTACAGTTCCTGCTGTGTGGACCTATTACTCACTTCTCAAATGTATTTATAGTTTTACCAGGAACCCAGCAGAAAATATTTCTTTCCTTTCGAATTTTAAACTTGGAAATGTCTTAAAAATTTTTTTGTAAAGTTTTTGCAAAAATGCAAAATATCTCCCATAACTCCTTCATTCTACCCATTTTTTTCCCCTGTCAGCAGTAGTTACTGATTGAGATCACTGTCTTGGGATAAGCATAGGTTTGAATCCCAGCTCTGCCACTTGTGAGCCACATGACCCTGGCCGGTTCCATAGCCTCTCAAAGCCTCATTTTCCTCACCTCAAAGGTAACAATTCTGCTTAACATGGTTTTGAAAATGAGAATATCACCTCTGTAAAGGTCTTTGTGTGATAGGTCTTTGGCACAGAGTATGTTCTCAATTAATGGTAGCCGGTAACGTCATTGTCATTATATTTCCCTATTATCCTTTAGCTCCTGTCTACAGATATCCAAATTTTTATAGAGTTGAAGGAATAGCTTACTTACATATAGAATTTCTGACCAAATTTTTGTGTGTGTTATTGAAGGATAGTCAAGATAACAATGTGTTGATGTCTGGTGTACGGCATAATAGTTCAGTCATACATATGCATACATATATTTGCTTTCAGATTCTTTTTCATTATAAGTTACTACAAGATATTGAATATAGTTCCCAGTGCTACTGACCAAATTTTTGACACCAGGAGGCGCTGCCCATCTGGCTGCCAAGTACCAGGTTGGCGTTATCAATCTTGGGAATTTATTTCTATTAATCAGACTCATAGAAGGCCGAAATATAAATCCAGATGTCAATCTGTTGACTTACTGAAATGTAACTGCCTCAACTGTTTAAAAAAAAAAATGAGAAAATGTAGGTCTAAGGTCTTTCTTAATGAAGGGGAGAGCTTGCCTGATTTATATAGTGATGGTTTGGTTTAACACAAGGCTGGATGATTGATTTGCAATTTAAGAGAACAAATTCTCCTTCCTACTACAAACATGCTAGAGGTTAAATGGACAAAAACATATTTATCAGCTTTTGTGGTCAACCTATGTCTTACAGTTGGAGGTTACATTCCTGTGGGATTAAACAGAAATCCTGAATTGAATAGTCCCAGAAGAATTTTTTTTAAAACCTTGAATATCATGAGAAGCTTCTTGATATTTCTTGATAATAGAATAAGATTTTTAAAATCCATAATTATTTCAACATTTTTAAAAAAGCTGTCTCATTTATTCTGTAGGTAGCGTGGGTATATGATTAAAAACTCAAAAAGGATAATGATGTAATAGTGAAGAGTCTTTCCCTACATCCCACCATCTCCCATTCCCCCTCTGTAGGGGAAACCACTACTGTTAGTTTCTTAGCCTTGTTCTTTCAGAGGTATTTTATGCGTATCTGAGCAAACAGGATATGTTACAGTTCAATTGCCCTTTTCCCCACCTGTCTAGACTTTTTGGTCCTTGTGCTTCTGAGGGCACAGAAATGTAAACGTTCCCAGCTTCCTTGCCTTACCTCACGAGGCGGGTAATGACTAGCCCAGTGCTTTGAACTGTGCAAGTACTTATGTCAACAAGATGATTTCCTCTGACTTCCAACTAAATACCATGGTGCTTTATGGTTTATATTTTAACTTAATTTTAAGGAAGGTTGAAACAAGGATTTTAAGTTTGTAATTTCTCTTTCCACACACTGGACAGTAACCACAAAAGCATCTCAGTATGGTGCTCACCACTAGAAATAAAACACTGGGGAATATGGGTCAGAATGCACCAGGGCACATGAGGAGGCTGTTTCTCTCTGCGTAGAGAGACCACTTAGGAATTCAAACATATTCGAAAGGTTCTCAGTAAGAAAGCACAAAGAAATAATAAATAAATATAACTAGAGAAAGATATAACTTTCTCTATGTAAAAAACTAAAGCCAAAACCAAAAAAAAAAAAAAAAAAAAAAAAAAGAGTAAGCTCAAAAGGGAAAAGACAAACTTAGGAAAAGTCTTTGAAAAATATATGTCAGAAAAATGATTATGATCCTAACTCTATACAATGCAGCTTGGCACTCATAATCATGGGCGCCCATATTTTGAATAACTTTTTTACAATTGGGGAATTCCTAAGTTATGAGTCCAGCCTCCGCAGTGTTGAAGTCAAAACTCATTCCCGGGTTCCCTTGTCATTAGACATCAGGTACAGCCACATGAGACTGATTTTGAAGAGAGCCAAGCAAAGAACTCGGGCTCTCACAGAGCTCCCGTTCTGCGGGTGCTAGGTCAAGTTCCTAATACAGAAGGGGCAGCGATACAGACATGCTGACCTTACAGTCTAATTATAGGGGGTATAATTTTTTAAGGATATGGCTTAGTTAATTCCAAGTACCTCCTGTATTATTTTTATTATTAACATATATTGTAAATATTTTATTTAAATATATTTGTAATGATGGAATAAACTCTGCTGGGTTGTTGGGGAAACTGCTTGAGACAAGATGGGGGTAGCAGATTTCTGAAGCTGGCTACAACCCACATGCTGTTTTACAAAGTGACCTTGCCATGCCCTTCGTCAAGAAGGAGAAGCTATTTCTCTCTCTTTGAATCTGAGCTTGTCTTCTGAGTGACTGAGAACCCACAGAATGCAGCAGAAGTAATACTGTATGATTTCTGAGGTTATGTCAGAAAAAGTCCTGTACCTTCCACCTGGCTTTTCTGGGTCTCTTCTTCTAGGGGAAGCCAGCTACCCTGACAAGAGCCAGACCAGTTCAAGATCTCTGTGTTGGAGAGACCACATGTAAACACTTGGGTTGATAGTCATGGATGAACCCGGTCTTCCAGCTGTCCCCATTAAGACTCAGACCTGTTGATGAAACAGTCTCAGACTCTCCAGTCTAGCCCATGTGCCAGCTGAGTGCCACAGTCAAAGAGCAGAAAGTCACCTGACCAAGCCCTACTGAAATTCTTTGCCCACAGAATCCACGAGCTCTAATAAAATGGTTAACATTTTAATCCTCTAAATTTTGAAATAGTTTGTTACACAGCAATAGTAACTTGGACAAGGAGTTTGGGGAAATGCTACAGTTTAACAAAACATTCAACTGATGTAGTGTCTTCCATGTGTGAGGCATTGTATAAAGCTCTGGGGATTATAGCAAAGAGTCAACAAGATTCCTACTGTCAAAGAGTTTATAGATCACTTAATGGAAGCCAACTTGCAAATAAACAAATAGCCTTAGGTGCTGTGATAGAAGTAGGTGTGGAATAATGTTGGGGGGAGCATAAAATAGGGATGGAAAATGGTTATGTCATTCATGATTCTAAGGTGTTGTCACCTGCTCTTTCTTCTAACCCTCTGCTTTTGACATGGTAATGTTGACTAGCAGACACCCATGTTTCATTCTTAATCCTAGAGTAAAAGCTTTAAATATTGTAGAGGTAGTTTTTGTATTCTTTTGCAAATACTGTATCAGATTTAGGTAATTTCCTTCTATCCCTCTATATATATTTAATATTGAATGGATGTGAAATTTTGTCAAATGCTTTTTCTTCATTCATGGATACGGATACAATTTTCCTCCTTTATTCTGTTAATTACAGTGAATTACACTGAATGATTTTCAGTGTTAAACTACCTTTGCAATCCTGGAATAAATCCAATTTGGTAATGATATATGGTCTTTTTAATATATTGCTAGCTTCAATTTGTTAATACTTTTAGGGTTTCTTGTATTTATGTTCATGAGCGAGATTGGCCTGAATTTTCATATCTTATAGTGTAATATTGTCAATTTTTCATCTCAAGGCTGTGCTAATGTTTTGTTTGTTTGTTTGTTTGTTTTAATATATGGGAGAGTTTGTGCAACGTTGGTATAATTTCTTCCTTAAATGATTGGAGAATTGACCAGTGAAGCCATGTGGGTCTGGAGATTTCTTTGTGGGAAGGTTTCTAATTATAAAATTAACTTGTCTATTGGGGAAAAGACTACTTGGATTTTAAATTTACTCTTGTATCACTTTGCTAATTTGTGTGTGTCAAAGACTTTGATTATTTTATTTAAAATTTCAAATTTATTGACATCATATTACTTATATTATCCTATTGTTAGCTTTTTAATGTCTGTTTCTCAAGTCCTAGCATCTGAGTTGGGGCTGTTTTTTCTTTCAGTAAAACTGTTACCATGTGCCATATGTCTCCCAAGGTCTTTTCTGCATTTCCTACACATTTTGCTCTCCATCCTTTAGCCTGAATATTTCTATTGATCTATATTCCAAGTCACTTAGCTCTGTATCTTTACAGAGTCTTTTAGTCTTTAGTTCTTTATCTGTTGTTAAATCCATCAATTGAATTCTTTAAAATATTTTATTTATTATTGTATTACTTATTTAATTTTGGCAGGAGAGTGGGTAATTAGGTTTATTTTTAGAGAAGGTACTGGGGATTGAACCCAGGACCTCATGCATGCTAAGCATGTGCTCTACCACTTGAGCTATACTCTCCCCACTGAGTTTTAAATTTCACTTGTTTTATTTACCCGAACTAGAAAAGCCATTTTATTTTTCAAATGAGACATTTTTAAAAATTAAATTCTCTATCTTGTCATCAATTTCTTAGACCAAAATAATTAGCAATTTAAAAGTCTGTGCCTGATAACTCTAATGTCTGTGTTGCCTGTGGGTCTGTTTTTATTCTCTGCTTTTTCTCTTTGTTCTAGTTCTTAGTATGCTTGTTAATTTTGAATGATAGAAACTGTTGAAGAAAAATTGTGAGGCTCTGAACTTTTGTTCTCTTCCTCTAGAGAAGATCTGCCCTATCTTCTGGCAGACAGCTAAGACTGAGGCAGATTGCCTGAAGCTAATCAGGGATTGAGTGGCTTTGCGGTTGGGGCATATCCTTGAGTCTCAGCTGTGGAATTTATGTGACAGGGTCTACCTCTGATTTGCCCCTAGCTATAAAGTGGGGTTTCCGCTGAGGGACTGGATTGTTTACCAGGGTACTTTCCCTCGGCAAATCCTAAAATCCAGTCTTATCTCCTCAGCATCACAAAACTGTCAAAAGCTGTTCTTTAATTTCCAGTCATATTCTCCTCATTGTCTTAGCCTTTAACTTGACCCAGCTTAAGAGATAACACATTCCTTGAGGCAAAACAGGAGTAAAGCATTGGTCTCAGCTATTTGCATCGCTTTTCTCTTTGGAGCTTGGCCCCACAAGTCATGGCAGCCTTAGGATATACAAACCCACCTTTTGTCTCCCCAGTCTCATGAGATTGCTTAAAGCTCTGTTTTCTGTTATCAGCTGTCTTCTACCCATCTTCTGTAGCTGTATGGCTTCCTGCAGATTTTTTTTTTTTTTTTTTTTGCTTGTTTCTGTTTTTAATCCAGCTTTCCTACTTATCTGGTTGTTCTTTTGTCTTTTATCTTTTCCACTTATCTATTTGTTCTGCTGCACATTACTCCATCCTAGCTACAGTTAATTTAGTTTTAAATGTAGAAAGAGTCTACATATAAGAATCATACATTTTCTCATAAAGTCATACATTAGTTCTGTTTTACAATAAAACCTCAGTTATACATATAAAAAAAAATCTTAGATTCTCAGGTTACTACAATGAACTTGGCCATAACCAAAGAGGCTCAAAAAACTAAGCCCCATAAATGGAAACTAAGATGGAAAGTCTATTGATGCTATAGTTCAAAAAATGGCTGTTTTAATATAAATTTTTAAAAAATTCATAAGGAGGAAAATTTTACCCATGTAAATTAAATTTCCCACATTACAGAATAAATGAAAGAAAATTACCTCAGTGCCTGACACGTGTGCCTGAAAATATTTATTAAATAAAGGAAAATGGATTGAAGCTGACAAAGTTGTAAAGGGGATTCTGATACTGAAAAAACATAGTGCTTGAGTTCTGCCAAAATAAAACACAAAATTGATAAAGACTGTGAAGATGATGGTTCTTTTGAATGAAGGGACAAGCTACTTTGCACTTTCATGCAATCAATAATTTTATAGAAAGATGATCATAATACTCTATTTAGGAGGACACGCACTTGAAACTGTTTCTCTGCACTTTCAGGAAAGAAAAGAAAAATGGCCAGATAGCAACCAGATGGTAAGGAAAACAGATTTAACAAGTTTCAGGTCAGCACTTAGAATAACTTAGAATATAGGTTCAGTTGTACTGACAGACCTAAAATAGCATGTTTTCAATTATATAGATCAGGAGTCAGGTAACTATGGCCATGGGGCCAAATCTGGCTCACCACCTGTTTTTGTAAATAAAGTTTTATTGGAGCATGCCCACATCTATTTATTTATGGCTGTTTTTGTGCTATGACAGCAGAGCTAGCAATCACGGCACCAATCGTATGGCTTGCAAAGCCTAAACTATTTATCATGTGATCTCTTACCAAGAAAATTTGCCCATCCCCGGTGTAGTCATTTCTTTTTTGTGTAAACATATAAGCAGTTATAGTGGCTCTGCACTGTGAGGTCCTCAGGGGCTCAGGATCTTACTATCTTGTCACTTGGCCTTCCCTAAGATGATGATCCTGTTCATATGGTACAAAATGGCCGACCACAGGGTCTGCATTTTAGCCATGGGGAAGGGCTCACGTCAGTTCCTGTCAACCTACATCTATAGCACAATAAGTGAACCATTATATAATGTCTGTCTATTTCAAAGAAAGGTTAACCTACATTCAGAATATCCTGGTTTTTAAGGAAGCCAAACAACATATTCTAGAAATACTTCCATTTAAAATTTTATGTGCCTAAAGGGAAAACTTCAGTTATCTTGTGTCCCTCTCCTCCCAAGCATGAGGGATAAACGATAGCTGTATGGTGAAGGGCGTTTTGGAAGTCAGACAGAATCTCAGCTCCATCCCTGACTGACTTGGGCAAGTTCGTTACCCCACTGAGTCTCAGTTTCTTCATCTCAAAAACAGGCTGCTGAGCAAGCAGTTGTGAAGAGTAAGTCAGATGCACGTGCAGTGCTGACTAGCAGGTGCTGCATAGCTGTTGGCTTGTTTTCCTTTCCACAGATTTTCCAGTTGTGTCAATAGGAGCTTGATTCTTGGAAGCAGTTAAGCAGGCTGGAACCTCGAGGGTTCCCTTGAACAGAAATGCACCAGGCCCTACAGCCATTATTTATCTCATAACAACTTGTGTAGTTAAGTCTCCTTTGTGTATAAATAATTTGCAAAGAGCCACATCGTCTTTCTGCAGATACTGACGTTCAGGAGGCCTACGACCATTCTTGGGTAGTGGGGGCATTTGGACTGAAGAGCACCTTTGCATGTTGTGCTTCTTAAGCCCATAATTAATGATGCCTTAAACTACAGTATATAATTCAGTGTGAAACTTCTTTTGTGTTAGTAAGAAGGTACTCGATAATTCACTTCCTAGTCCTCTCACTATAAATCATGACAAACGAATGTGGTTTTAATGAGGTTCTAATATGCTTTTCCAAGGGAATTCTGCAGTTCTGTAACAATTAATGTACCATGATAATGAAGACACAGTTGCCTCAAGAATGAATGCACCTCAATACCAAAGATGACACTTTCAAGGGCCAGTCACAGGAAGTTCACCAAAACACCTTCTACAGGGTTGTTGTGGAATATGGAGATTAAATTGATCAACGCTCTGCACAAATCTGAGATGAAATATTGGGTTCCTTCCCCTTCCTGAAAATACCCATCCACTATGGAAAAATATCAAAGAAAAGAGAAACACCGATGCTTTCAGTACTAATTATCTTAAAATTGTCTTAAAGCCAGTAACTAACCCATTCCAGGTGCTTGATACTATTTCTCTGCTCTTTGAATTCCTTTGTTCATTTTAATGGGATTCATTTTGTTTTGATGATCCTTGTCCCTTAACATTTTGTTTAATCATCTAAGATGTCTCATGTGTTTTTCGAAGGAGGCAGAGCATTAATTCTAAACAGAAAGCCAAACAAACAAATGCAAAAGACTTGTTTTCACCTGGAAACATCTGAGACGTGTTGGGTATGCTACTTAGACCTACCCTTCTATGCACTAGGTGTCACGTTATAAAATCTAGCAACAAGGAAGGTAAGTGACCACCAACCTCGATTCAATTCAATAAACATGATTTAGGCATCTGCACAGTCAAAACAAAACAAGATGCAGCACATTAAGGGGGCATAAAGATGAATAAATGCTTCTAGGATCTCATGGTATAGTAGAGAAGACAAACAGAAATAGCACTGATATATGGGGTCGTATGAAATCTGTTATTATAGAGTACTGTGTATTAAGGAAATTCAACAACTTTCATTTGAATTGTGCTTTTACAGCTTACACAAGCTTTTATGTGCATTTTTGTTCATTTGGATCCCACAAAAATCTCATAAAGCATATAATGATTATTATCCCAGTTTTACAGATGAGGAAATTATGGTTCAGAGCTGTTGACTAGCCCCTGTTCATAGGGTAAGTAGGAAGAGGAGTCAGGCTCCAAGTCCTTGGCTTGATTTGCAGTATTATTCTGCTTTTCTTATCTAATATGAAAGGGCAGGGCATTAGAGAGCTCTCTTTCAAAAACATTAAGTCCAGTAACATGTGCATTAGCCCTGTCAGGAAAGGCTGACCTGCCCATATCACATGTAAATCCTTCACTGGCTTACCAAGCCCTGGACCTGGTATAGGAGGCTGTCATCACTGGGGGTTCCTGTTGGAGTCTTCAGCCCCATTGTTTGCCATTCCTGGCCCTGAACTCCAGCAACACAGCTGCACATGGAGCTCTTCATGTGCTTGATGTAATTTCTCACCTTTACCAAAAATGTCTCCTCTACCTGGAATGGACTTCCTTCCCATTTAAACTGACAACCACCTATCATCCCTAAGACTTCCCTATTTCATCTCCATTGGAAGCTTTCCAAACTCTATCAGGATCAATTAGGTTTTCAACCTCTGTGTTCCTATAATATTCTTTAAAAATGTATTTTTATTGAAGTACAATCAGTTTGCAATGTTGTGTCAATTTCTGGTGTATAGAACAATACCTCAGTCACATAGGAACATACATACATTCGTTCTCATATTCTTCTTCACCATAGGTTACTGCAAGATATTGAATATGGTTTCCTGTGCTGTACAGTATAAACTTGTTGTTTATCTGTTTTATACATATTAGTTAGAATCTGCAAATCTCAAACTCCCAATTTATCCCTTCCCACCCCGACCCCCACCTCAGGTAACCATAAGTTTGTTTTTTATGTCTGTGAGTCTGTTTGTTTTATAAATAAGTTCATCTTATTTTTTTTTTTAGATTCCACATATAAATGATATCATGTGGTATTTTTCTTTCTCCTTCTGGCTTACTTCACTTAGAATGACAATCTCCAGGTTTACCCATTGTGCTGCAAATGGTATTATTTATTATTTTTTATGGCTGAGTAGTATTCCATTGTATAAACCTACCACAAGTTCTTTATCCAGTCATCTGTCAATGGACATTTAGGTTGTTTCCATGTCTTGGCTATTGTAAATAGTGCTGCTATGAACATTGGGGTGCAGGTGTCTTTTTGAATTAAGGTTTCCTCTGGATATAAGCCCAAGAGTGGGATTGCTGGAGCATCTGATACATTTGTTTCTAGTTTTTTGAAGAATCTCCATACTGTTTTCCATAATGATTGCACTAAACTACATTCCCACCAATAGTGTAGGAGGGTTCCCTTTTCTCCACACCCTCATCCTCTGTGTTCCTATAATATTCTTGATTGCATTTTCCTCATTTTATTATCATCATGTTTATGAGCCTGTCTCCTTTACTGAACTGTGAACCCAGTGAGGACAGGGGACTAGATCTTATTTTTCTCTGGGGCCTAGAAAGTGCTTAATAAAGGAGGGCTGTATGAAAGACTGGATTCATCTAAAACATACTTGCCCCTGACATGAGGTTCAGGACAGTACATGGCAAGCACTGAAGGTAACTTGTCTTATATTCTACAGGATGCAACTGGTGGATGAGTGGAGAGGCCACTCTCTGGTCAGCATCAGCCTGTCCACTGTGCTTCATAGCCTAGACTAGAGGGTGTAATAAAAGCAGAACATAGTCAATTTTTCCTAGTAAAGAGGTGACAACTAGAGACAACCTGAAATGTTGAAATAAGTGAATTACACTTTTACTAAAAGAGAATAGTGATGTTATAAAAAGTTTAACTCAAGGATGCTTTATTCCTAGAAGCAGATAATTAGAGGTAGATGGAACCCAAGAGATTGTCTAAGCCAGTCTTAATGTGTGATGATCTCACACACACACACACACAGCTGAACTTCACGACTAATGCAAATAATGCATATGACTAAGAGAGCAATCCTGCAATCCCACCACTGCATTTCTCTTCTCCAGTTACTCTCCCAGTCTCCTAGATGGCCAGTTAGTACCTTCTCCCTTTACTGTTTCCTGCTTCATTAAGAAAGTGGGAGAAAGCAAACTTATGGTTACCAGTGGGGAAAGGGGGTGGGAAGGGATAAATTGGGTGTTCAAGATTTGCAGCTACTAACTACTATATATAAAATAGATAAACAACAAGGTCCACTGTATAGCACAGGGAACTATATTCAATATCTTGTAGTAACCTCTAGTGAAAAGGAATATGAAAAGGGATATATATGTATGTATATGTATGACTGAAACATACTAACCAGCAGAAATTGACACAACATTGTAAACTGACTATACTTCAATAAAAAAAAAAAATGGATTCCAGGCAAATTAAAAGAAAGGAAGGAAGGAAGGAAGAAGAGAGAGAGAAAGAGGCATTGACTGATAGCCTCTGGAACCCTGACCTTCATGATGGGGGCCCTGGGAGCTCATCACCAGGCAACTCAGAGAAAACCTCTGGCGGTCATCTGGGTGGCCTTCTTGTTTGTCTCTTCACAGACTTACCATGACCGAAATTAAACTCTTGATTTCTCCCCTAACCCCAAACCTGCTCCTCCCACAATTGCCCGATCTCGGTAAATGGTGATTATATTTTTTCAGTTGTTCAGGCCAAAAACCCTGGGGACATTCGTGACCTATTTTTCTCATACCCTACATTCAAACCATCAGTAAATCCTATAGACTCTACATTCAAAATTATCTGACCATTCTCCTCACCTTCCCTGTTACTCCCGGGCCTACGCCACCACGTTTCCCTTAGATTTTCACACTGTCTCCTCACGCATCTCACAGCCTCCCCTCCACCCTGGACAGTCTATTCACCACCCAGCACCCAGGGCAGTCCTTTGAAATGTGCCCCACCTTGGCTCTAAACACTCCAAAGGTTTCCATTTCATTTGGAGTTAAAACCAAAGGCTTTTACATGACCTGTCCTAGCTCCTAGCCTCCTGCCACTACCGCCCAACTGTTCACTTGACTCCAGTCTTACCACCTTTTCTCTGTTCTCAAACACACTGAGTGGCTCCTGCCGCAGGGCCTTTGGTAGCACTTGCTCTGCTCTGAGCCAGGAAGGCTCTTCCCTCAGACAAAGGCTTGGCTTATTCCCTTATTTCACTCAGGTTTCTGCTCAAATGTCTCTGAAAAAGAGGCCTTCCCCATGCACACTCTATTAAATTCTAACCCTCTCCCTCACTCCCTGTCACCATTACACAGTTGTATTTTTCACCAAACACTTATACCACCTGACCTCTTATACACCCAGTATATATTTGTTATTAAATTTACTACCTCTTTCATCTCTAAAACAAAGCTAATCTCTGTGTGGACAGAGATTTTGTGTTTTACACTGGTGTCTCCAGGAACTAGAATGGTGCCTGGCACATGGTAGGCACTCAGTACATTTGTGTTGATTGAATGAATGCATGGAAGAGTCAATGAATGAACATCTCACTTATCACACTGCCAAAATTTAAAAGATCAGTAACACTCGGTGGTGGTGAAGACATGGAGCACTAGTATCATACTCCGTTGCTGGGAGGATAGATTGAGACAAGCACTTCAGAGAGCAATTTCGCACTTGGAAATATCCATTAAAATAAAAGATAAACATTCTTTTTGCTTCAACAATTCAATTTCTAGGAATTTTCCCCATAACAGTACTAGTTCACAAAGACATATGGCCAACAAGAAAAAAGTATTTTTTTAAAGAATAAAATAAATTAAAAAAAAAAAAAAAAAAAAACCCTTAATGCCCATTAACAGGGAATTGGCTGAATAGGTCTTGGTGCCTTGGGAAACAGTTTTGAAGGCCAGCAAGGCAGATCTACCTGTTAAAGCTGCCTGGGATGTGCTGTTGAGGGGGAAAAAATAGTAGGTTACAGAGTTTTATGAACGAGCGAGCCTTCTTACTTTTTTCAAAGAAGGTATGCTTATGTGCACCAGACGGTACCTGAAGTCATCAAACTGGAGCAGCGATGATCTCTGTGGGGGAGGGGAGAGGTGACTTTGCTTCCTGATTCAAGCACTTCTGTGCCTGTCAGCCGAGGGAGGCTGGAGAGGGATTCGAGGTGAGCTGCCCCAACTGGAAGAAGGTGCAAAGAGCCGACCTGGAGCAAAACAGCACTTCATTGCAGTACAAGCGGGTGGCGTGCGTGGCGGGCGGTGCTCAGGTGTACGCACTTGTCCTTTTACCATGCTAGTGGCGCATGCGTAGTGTTCATAATGCTGACTCACGCTACTGGCGCATGCGTGGTGTTCATCATGCATGCGCATGCGTACATTTACTTCTTACCAGGTGCACGCTATTGTGAACTTTGGCCTGGGCCCCACGGCCTGCTCACTTAAGGCTGCCGACAGTGCCATTTGAGTTTTTCCATCAACACCTACTTTATTTAAAAATGATTTTAAATACTATATTTCTCAGAAGTCCTAAAAAAGCAATAAAGAGAGATAGGAAGACTTGTTTGAATATTGGCTCTGCAACTCACTAGCTTGTGACCTTCAGCAACCAATGTAACCTCTCCAGAAGTCAGATCCATCACTTGACAAGGAAGCAGGCAGCCTAGGACTTCCACCTGGCTGTGCGATGGAGGATGTTCCTGGACCCTGAACTGCACTAAGGAGCAGCAGATAACGGAATAGATGGAATCTGAGGAGAAGGGTAGCATAATGCTGTTTCATGTCACTGAATAAAACTGACGTTAATAGGCTCCATAAAGCTCTTCCCCTTTTTGCCCAGGATGTGAACCAGACGTCTTTAAGATTGCAGCAGTTAATTTTATCCATCCAGGCTTCCCAATCAATGCTTTTACTTGGAAGATATTTATGTTTAGGATGCTGAAAAGCTTTCCCCGCCCCCCACAGTCAGGTCCCCAGGGCATTCTAATACTACTTTCTAGAGTTAAGTGCTGAGACCTTGGACCCTTGATGTGAGAAACAATAAATAATCATGACTGCAGTGCTTGGCAAATATAAAGCTTTGTGCAAAGTTGTAGAAAGAATGCTCAAGCATGCAGAATGAACACGAGACACAGAATGTAATGCTCTCAGCTTTTGATCCTAGCAATTAGAAGTGAGAACAGCAGCTATAATTTTTAATGTTGGACTGTCCCCTTCCAAGCACCTTGTGTATCAATTGTCACTGCTTATTAGGCTGTGTTTCCTTTTCTTTTCAGTCCCCGTGTCCCTATTCTTCCTTTCCTCACCACCCTCATTGTGCCTAAGATTCTGTTTGCTCCCCAAATACTGTAGTTACTCAGCTCTCTCTCCCTTCAGGCCCCCAGTGGTGCCCACTTTCCGTCTAATCCAGAATATTCAACTTTTCATACCATAATTTCAACATAGCCATCTCCTGCTTGAATGCTTCCTACTATGTGCAGAATTAAATCTAACTTTCTTAAATTGGCACTCAAGGACTCCTCTATAATGTGAATACCTCATTTTGCCATAAGAGAAGGAGCAGATTATGTGGTGTTAAGAGACTTGGGTTCGGGTTAAAGCTGATTAGCTTGTTTGGATTTCTCGACCTCTTTTAGCTTCAATTGTCTCATTTGTAAAAGGGGATTAATAATAATACCTACCTCTCCAGGCTACTGTGAGAGGCAAATGACTCTGTGCTGGTGAAAGCACTCTGTAAGTAGTAGACGTTGTAAGATATAACAGTAGCGCTAACATGATTGAGCCCTGGTATGAAATGCTAGGGAGTACACTTACTCTCTAAACCTCACAGTAACCTAGGACGCCTATTACTTTTTCCATTTTACCAATAAGACAACGAGGTACACATGGGTTCAATACTGCATCCTAGTTACACAGCAGACAGTGGGAGAACTGAGAGTCTAACACGGGCTCTTACCCTGGAGCCCTGGCTTCCCCGTCTCTGCAGCTCTACCATCAGACAGGAGGACTGCTCGGCTGCTCTTTCCTAATAGAGGCAGGCGGCTGTTCAGGCTTCCCAGCCAGTTCTCCCTTCCCCGTGTTTCAGAGCATGCCACGCATCCCTACCTTCTGTCCACCTGACCTCTCCTTCCTTCCCACAGAGCCAAGTCCTTCATAACCCGGTTCAACTCTTACCCCTTTCAACGAATCTCCCTTGACTACAGTCCTGACTGAAACCCCTGTTCTCCTCTCGCCCAGCCCTTGATCTCCCCTGCCTTGTATTTGCCTCCTCTGCGGGCTCCTGCTGCCCAGAAGGACCGAATGCCTCTGTCTTCCCAGCATTCAACACAAAAGGAGGAGCTCAACGAGCAGTTCTTGAATAAATAAGTATTATCTAACTTGGTAGTCTTCAAATTTATCCATTTATATAAATCACGTGGAGCAATTATTAGACATACACTTCTGTGCCCTGTGCCGGACCTGCTGAATCAGCAATTCTGCAGGTGGGTGGAGCCAGTTCAATAAGCAACTCAGGTGATTCTTATGATCAGGGAAGGTTGGGAAGGGCTCATCTAATTCAAAGGCTTGTAACGAGCCTACACACCTGAATGTCCTGGGAAACTTTTCATGCCAGGCAAGTCCATTTTCATCCCTACCCATCTCAGAGATGCTGGCTCATGAAATCTAGAATGTTTTGAAAAAGTTTCTTAGATGATTCCTGTGTTCTCCTTTCCAACTCCCACCTCAGTTAAGAACTCATTTCTAATTGCTTCAAGTATCTGCACTGCACCCCGCCACCCCCACCCCAACAGAAACTAAAATATTGATGGTAAATATCATAACCTATACTTTTGAATTCAACACAATGCCAAGGACATGGCGGTGTTCAACAGGAAATCGTTTAGTTGAATTAAAAATTCTATTCCATTCCCTTATCCATACCTCATTTCCCACCCAACTAGCTTTTGACCCTACCATGTCTCCAAATGTATTCCTAGTTTAATTTACTTGTATCGTTTCCTTTGCCTGCTTAACTATCTCTCTACACTGGAATCCATGATAAGTGACTTCCAAACCTACCCTCATCAGAAATGCAGATCAAAACTACAATGAGGTATCACCTCACACCGGTCAGAATGGCCATCAGTCAAAAGTCCACAAACAATAAATGCTGGAGAGGGTGTGGAGAAAAGGGAACCCTCCTACACTGTTGGTGGGAATGTAAGTTGGTGCAGCCACTATAGAAAACAGTATGGAGATAACTTAAAAATCTAAAAATTGACTTACCACATGATCCATCAATCCCACTCCTGGTCATACATCCAGAGAAAACTCTAATTTGAAAAGTACATGCACCCAATGTTCATAGCAGCACTGTTTACAATAGCCAAGACATGGAAGCAACCTAAATGTCCACTAATAGATGATTTCTAAAGAAATTCAGGTTTATATATACAATAGAATACTACACTGCCATAAAAAAGATTGAGATAAAGCCATTTGTAGCAATATGGATGAACCTAGAGATTATCATACTAAGTAAGTCACACAGAGAAAGACAAATATCATATGATATCACTTATATGTGGAATCTAAAAATGTGATACAAATGAACTTCTTTACAAAATAGAAAGAGACTCACAAACATGCAAAGCAAACTTATGGTTACCAAAGGGGAAAGGGGGAGGTGATAAATTAGGAGTTTGGGATTAACAGATACAAACTACTATATATAAAATAAATAACAAGGATCTACTGTATAGCTCAGGGAACTACATTCAATATCTTATAATAACCTATAGTTTAATTTTTAAAAGGCCCCTACCCTCATTAGAATCCTACATCCTTTCAGCCAAGACATGGAAACAGTCTAAATGTCCATCAACAGATGACTGGATAAAGAACACGTGGTATATTTATACAATGGAATACTATTCAGCCATAAAAACTGACAACATAATACCATTTGCAGCAACATAGATGTCCCTGGAGAATGTCATTCTAAGTGAAGTAAGAAAGAGAAAGAAAAATACCATATGAGATCACTCATATGTGGAATCTAAAAAAAAAAAAGAACATAAATACAAAACAGAAACAGACTCATAGACATAGAATACAAACTTGTGGTTGCCAAGGGGGAGGGATAGATTGGGAGTTCAAAATTTGTAGATACTGACAGGCATATGTAGAATAGATAAACAAGATTATACTGTATAGCACAGGGAAATATATACAAGATCTGTGGTAGCTCACAGCGAAAAAAATGTGACAATGAATATATGTATGTTCATGTATAACTGAAAAATTGTGCTCTACACTGGAATTTGACACAACATTTTAAAATGACTATTACTCAATAAAAAAGTGTTAAAAAAAAAAAAGAATCCTACATACTTTCAATCAGTATATTCTGATTTATTCAGACCATCGATGTAAGCCCTGCATCACATTTGAAGCACACCTTGGCTGCCAGCAAACTTCGGCCTTGCCCTTGGTAATGATGTATACTCAACAAGCTCCATCCTAATGTGCGTGAACCATGGGTCTCCCTGTGATAGGGCTGATTGGACACAGGAGGACTGCTCAGCCAGAAAAATTCTCCCCAGCAGACCTGCCCAAGTACTTAGAATTTGTAATAGGGCAACTATATATTTTCTTATTCAGGCAGTGCAAACATAACATGGTATTAACATCCGTAAACACTCAGTTTATTCAGTTATTTCAGAAGTAGGCCATGAGGGCAGAACACAGGTCTAGTCAGCTTTGATAGATGGGAGAAGAAAAGAGCTCGTCTGTCTAGCACTTGAGGGCAGAAACTCGAATAAGAACCCCTGAAATACATGTATTTGTGACCACCCAGGGCCGTATAGAAAAGGGCAGGGGTACTTGATGAAGCTGCGAAAGGGAGGCATAAAACGCAACTCACATGTAACACTTTTTCTGAGAACACAGGCATGAAATAGGACATTTCTGACCATTCGACTCATATAATTTCTACTTTCATGTTGTCCCTCAATCCGGTAATTTCAATATGCTGATACTTGTTACTCATTTGGATTTTTTATCCTCTCCCTTGCCCTCTTAGACCCACTCCTATTTCTCTTCCTAGTGTCTAAGATCCTTTAAATATGCTATTTTCCCTCAAGCCTTGATTTTCACTCCTTCAGCTCTCCTTGGATGTGAGATGTGTTGGTAAAGAAGACAAGACAGGAAAAAAAAGACATCAACTTAGAATCCATCATTTGTCTGTTCTAAAGTTGATGTGTGGGTGTGTGTGTGAGAGAGAGGGGGAGGGAGACACTAACTGATTCTGTATTTTCCTTAAAGAGAATTGGGACTTCACTGTATTCTGTAACTATGTATGAGGTTTGGGTTTATTTCCTTTCTTTCACTTTTTTCTTTCTGTGCTTCCCCCCTCCCTTTTCCTGAAGTTGCTCTGGATTGCAATAAAGGCGAAACAATCTACCATTGTGTACAATTTGCACACAAGCTGCCAAGCCGGCTGCCAGTTTTAGTCCTGATGTGATCAAGAATGGTTGGGTTACAAAGCCACTGAAAAAACCGGTTTTCTACAGGAAATAGAAATGTATTAAAATCAGGCCTCATCAAATGCTCTGGCTGTTAGCTGGCGGCCCGCCAGCTCCGCCCGGCTGGGAGAGAAGGAGGAGGAGGAGGAAGCTGGCAGATGTGATCTTCCTGCCAGGCTGGGGGCACTGCAGGGACCTGGAGAGCCAGCTGTCGTCACATATACAGCAGAATCCCCTTCGCCTAGGACACCAGAATTACGGTTTCTGACTCTCTTTTATTCCCAGGTTTTCTAGCGAGTGCCATTTGCGGATTTTGGCTACTTGTAGGCTCTCAATCTATACTTCAACTTGTCTCTGATCTACGTGTAGCTTTTCCCCCAACAGAATCAAATGTTAATAGGACCTTCCTGAAGCCCTGGGTTCTAATCCCAACAGAGATCTTTAACTTCAAATACCCTCCATGAATTGCGAACTTAAACAAAATAACGCCCAATAACGGTGCTGCTGTTGTTACCACCCGAGCAGGGCTGGGTTTGGACACAGCTTCAGTTCCGGATCTAAGGGCCTCCGGACCCCTGGGTTGGCTCGCTAGTTTTCCCTCTGACCCTGTAATAACGGCTAACGTTTACTGAAGCTGTACTTGGACCAGCGATTGTTCTACTCACTTTGAAAATACTAACTCATTTACTCCCAATAGACCCCTCACCCTCGCCCCGCACGAGGTGGGTACTACTGTTATCTTTACCTTACAGATTAGGACACCAGGGCACAGTGAGATTAAGTCACTTACCACAGCCGGTGTTGGGTGGCGGTCACATGGGAGTCCCGGCAGCTTGGTTTTCCAGCCAGGCACCTAAGGGCAGGGCCACAGAACCCGTGATCTCTCTTGTGGAAGGAAGGAAGTGTTTTGTTTGCCTTGTTTTGTTTTGTTTTTGTTTGTTTTTGTTTTATTAGTAGACTCTATTTTTTAGAGCAGTTTCAGGTTCACAGCAAAACTGAGCAGAAAATACAGAGTTTGTACGTAGCCCTCCTCACCCACACGTATATATTCCACTACCCTCAACATCCCTGAAGGAAGGAAGTTTTTAATATATAGTTTTCAGAACATTAGCATCTAATGCAGTGCTGGGAACTTGGGGAACAGATAAAAGACAAATACTGAGGAACAATATGGGGCAGAGAGAAGCAGCTTGGAGTGTGTGTCTGGGGCCGGGAGCAAGTGCATGTATGGCCAGCCTCTCACAAGGACGGCGTGTCTCAGCCAAGATTAAGACAACAGTCAAGGGGCCTGAGTCCACCTTATTTCCTCAGATCCCATGTTTCCACTCTCCCCCATGCTCCTGCCTCATTCTGACTCCTCCTGAATTTTCTAAACAGCCTCTAGGTCTAATTTTCTTCCTTTCTCTTTCCCCATTTTCAGACATAAATAATTGTAGTTAGCATTCATTGAACTCAACACCGTGTGAAGCACTTTATATACAATTTATTATTGGACTCCAACAACAACTCTGTGAAAGATGCACTGTTGTTTTTTCCACCATATGACAAAGGAGGGGAGGCTCAAAGAGGCTGAGTGATTTGCCCAAGGTCACATCTCACAGCCCACAGGTAGAGAGGCCCAAGTCTGAACTGAGTCTGGCTCCCTCCAGAAGCCAGCTTTACTCACCTGAGATCAGATTAAAATAAATACTAAATTTGACCCTGGAAAAAAGACTCAGATAATCTGTGGGGATTTCTAGCAATATCTCACCCCAAATTTCTTAACCCCCCATCTCAGTAAATGACCCCATTGTCCCTCAGGCCATCCCGAAGCCCTGACCCCTCTCTCCTCAAGTCGAATTCATCACCCACTCTTGTCAGTTCAGCCTTCCACATAATCCGTAATCCATCCACGTCTTTGTCTTCTCTCTGCTCTGCCCTTGTCAGGCCCCCATCACTTCTCACCTGGCCCGCTGTCTCGTGCATGATCTGGCCCCTGCCTCTTCCTCTTGCCTCACTCTTCTTACCTCTTGCCCATCTACTGTATGAAACAATTATACTGAACTACTGTGAGGTCTTCTCAGGTGTTGTGTGCTGCCACCTGTCTCAGGCAGGTTGCTAGACAAACGTTCCCTCCGCCCATGCACTTTTCCACAGATCTCCTCTTTGCCTGCTTAAATCCACTGATTTTCAGGGCTCAGCTTAGACCTTACTTCCCCTGAGAAGCTTCTGCCTGGCCCCCAAGTCTCAGTTAAGGGTCCCTGTAACACCAGTCCAGCTTCAACTTCACCCATCACCCCTGTCCATTTGTTCGTTTATCTTCTCCTTTAAAGTATAAGCTCAGTGAGGGCAGGGTTCATCACTCCCCCCAGTACTTAACTCAATAGATACGTGCTGAATGAATGAATATGTACATGTATTCGGGTTTTCTAGAGAAACAGAACTGATAAGATGTATATAGAGAGAAATAGATTTGTTATAAGGGATTGGCTCATGTAATTAAGGAGGCCATCCTGTCCCAAGATCTGCAGGGTGAGTCAGCAAGCTGGAAACCCAGGAGAACTGATGATTTAGTTCCAGGTGAAGGCTGGTAGGCTCGAGACCCAGGAAGAGCTGATATCTCAATTCAAAGCCACAGACAGGAATCATTCTCTTATTCAGGGGAAGATCAGCCTCTTTGAGCTATTCAGGTCTTCAACTGATTGGCCAGGCCCACCACACTAGGGATTTACTCAGTCTACCCATTTAAACATTAAGCTTATCCAAAACACCCTCACAGAAACACCTGGAATGCTTCACCAAGTATCTGGGCACCCTGTGACCCAGTCAAATCGACACATAAAATTAACCGTCATAATACATAAATGAGTGAATGAAGGAATGGATAAACAAAAGAATGACCAAATGGTCCCACTGTCCCTCACTGGCCCAGCTAACTGTATACAACTCCCTCTTTCTCTCCCTCCAAGGTCACTGCCATTAGTCAGCAGTTGGGAATGTAAGATCTAAATTTTAGTAGCTGAAGAATAAAAATGGAATATCTGCAAATGAACTTATTTATAAAACAGAAACAGACTCACAGACATAGAAAACAAACTTATAGTTTCCAGGATGGAGGAAGGGGGTGGGAAGGGATAAATTGGGAGTTTGAGATGTGCAGATACTAACTACTATGTATAGAATAGATAAACAAGTTTCTACTGTACAGCCCAGGGAACTATATTCAATACCATGTAGTAACCTACAATGAAAAAGAATATGAAAAGGAATATATGTACATGTATGACTGAAACATGATGCTGTACACCAGAAATTGATACAACATTGTAAACTGACTGTACTTCAATTAAAAAAAAAACTGCGTGTTTGCCTTTCTGGTTGTTCTCTTCTATGACTGCCCTATTTCTCCTGCATTTGCAAACACACTGATTCAAATTCCAAACTAGTATGAGGCCAATCCCTGACTCCCACCCCAATCCCACTCCATTTCCAACCGTAGCTGGGAATGGTGATCACTGCACCAGGTGGGCAACATCCACTCTGCTGTACTTCCTCTTATTCAATAGAAACAGAAAACATTAAATAAGCAACAAAAAAGAACAGAGATACCCCTGTACAGCAATGAGAACACCCAGAATGGTTTTGTCCCCGCCACAAAAGCACCACTGTCATCTGCCCTCTTCTGGCCTTCTGTCCACATAGTTACATTTCCAAGAGACTTTAAATCAACATGCAAAGACTTATTGAGTGTCTCCTATATGGCAGACATTGGACAAGGCTTGAGTGAGAGCAGTGAAGAAAACAGACAAGATCCAAGTCTTTATGGAACATAAGGAGGAGGTAAATCTCCAGATCTGATTACTCTTTTTATTTATTTTTTAAAGTATAGTTGGTCTACAATGTTGTGTTAGCTTCTGGTGTACAGCATAGTGATTCAGCTATGTTTATATATATATATCCCTTTTCATACTCTTTTTCATCATAGGCTATTACAAGGTATTGAATATAGTTCCCTGTGCTGTACAGTAGGACCTTGTTATTTATCTATTTTATATATAGTAGTTAGTATCTGCAAATTCTAGACTCCTAATTTATTCATCTCTCTACCCCTTCCCCTTCTGGTAACCATAAGTTTGTTTTCTATGTGAGTCTGTTTCTGTTTTTTAAATAAGTTCATTTGTATCACTTTTTTTTTTTTGTTTCCACATATAAGTGCTATCATACGGTATTTTTCTTTCTCTTTCTGGCTTACTTCACTTAATATGATAATGTCCAAGTCCATCCATATTGCTGCAAATGGCATTATTTCATTCTTTTTTATGGCCAAGTAGTATTCCATTTTATATCAGATCTGATTATTCTGATTTTTTTAAAAATTGATCTATTTACATTATAACATGGTAGTGCTTATTTTTTACCAAAATAAACAAAGAAACTGCTCTTGGTGTAACATCTTGGGGCAAGTAGCTTTCACTTACCTAGCACAGCCCCATCCTCTCATGCCTCACATGGCAGAGTGTAATTGCTAGAGCATCTCCTGCACAACCCCTATTACACAGTCCACTGCCTGGCACACGGATGAACAAATGAGGCCTTTATTTAGTGGTAGAGAGGCTTGAATTGATTCATCTACCCTTTCTGCAGTGGATTGCAAAAATGACCACAGTGCTTTGCTCCTCACTGTATTCGTGCCCTCTGAATGTGGCTTTGTAGCCCTTCCTATTAAGAGATGGAGTCAGTTTGCACCACAACACTCCCTGTGCCCCCTCCTCAAATCTAGGCTAAACTTGTGGCCTGTTTTGGCTGAAAAAATTTAGTGGAAGTAATGGTCTGCCAGTTTTGAACCCAGGTTTACCAGAGACCTTGAACATTTCCATCTTCTTTCTGGAAATCTGTCCAGCTGCCATGTAAACAAGACTGCTAGTCAGCTAAAGGATGAAAGACCAAAAAGAGCAAGACAAGCTATCTCAGTTGGGGCTCAGTAAGTCAAACAGACCTCAGCTAAGCTGGATGCTGACTGCAGATACACGTGGGTGAGTCCAGTGCTTCCAGAAGAACTGTGCAGCAAAGCCCAGTCCAAACTGCTGAAGTGAAGAATTGTAAGCTAAAAAAATGACTGTGGGTTTGAGCCACAGTGTTTCAAGGTAGTTTGTTACACTGCAAAAGCTAACTGATACACTATTTGATCCCTTCCTTTTGTGAGCAACAAATCCCAATACCATATCCTTATAGATGTTAGGATAGATATGATGGGGATAACATCTGTATGCAAAAATAGATAACTCTGGTCCATAGAAAGACTGTACTGATGACTTGACTTTAGAACAAACTGAACTGATGGATTTTGGTAAAACCATGAGCTGGTGTTTTAAAGTGTGGAAATTTATATTGTTCTTTAAATTTACTTATCTCTATTTAAATTGCAAGATAAATTGAATTTGGAAGACAAATCTATTTGGATCTAAAGTTCTCAAGCTTCTTGATGAAATTCAGACTTTATTTTTTCCATTTCCAAATTCTTTACTTTAATAGTAACTAATTGTATTTATTAACTTATTTATTTTTGCCAGAGATAGGATATCTTTTGGATGCTCTGACCAAAACAAGATACCACGTTCCTGGGGCTTACTTATTTGTGAGTTAGGTAAAAGTCCATTTTCATGTAGCTTTCCTGAGAACCTTAATATTCTTTAGACTTTCTTTGATAAGGTTCTCTTTTAATTTTTGGCCAAATTATATTCAATCCCAAGTTAAAGATAAAAAAAGAATTCTTGAGCTCTTCTGGTTATCTCTTTGTACACATCATATTTTTAATATAGAACAATGGCACTGGACTTATTTTATCACGAGGGCAATCAATGGAAAGCCCAAGGCTGGCGGGGTTGGATATCTTAGTCTCAGAATGCTCGTATTTACAGAGTGAAATCAGTTCCATATGTCAAAATCTTGAATGCTGAATCCTACTCTTCCCCACCCCCACCCCTCCCATCAACTCCTCAGCTCCAGGACACTGTAGTTTACTGCTCTTAGATAATTATCTAAACTGCTCTTGACCACAAGAACGTTGTTCTCTCTGGATCCTGTCTAGGTCTCTTGGATTCTAGGCTGCAGTTTATACTGGATGCTGACATTAAGCCATCTCTTTCTGGGGCCACCCTGGGCCTGACCATCCCCGGCTGCTGCTACCTGTGTTGTGTGCCAAGTTCTAAGCACATCCTAGTTTTATGAGGTGCCAATGGACTGTCACATCACTGAAGCCTACAAATTCTGATGTCTAACCATCCCACGATACCTTCATTCCCAGTGCTTTTATGACTGAGAAGAAATTACTTCAAGGAGGACCCTGTATTAGAACTCTTTTGATATCTGCTGGTTTCACAGAAAATGTTAAAAGCACCTGTCCTACGCCACCCAGGATATTTGGTTACTAACCAAGATATAAATGCCTAGAATTTCTGTAGTCTTAATTGTCTGTCTCTCATCTGCTTCAAAGTGAGTCAAACATTTTTGCAAGTACAAAAATACAAAAAAGAAACTGATATGTATAATCCCTCATTCCTTCCTTTATCAATGAATGCATTTTAAAATATGACAAAGGATATGGTAAACCACCTACTGAATCAACCATGAATGAAGAAATGAATGAGTGGATGAAGTGTATTATTAACAGAACTGATTTTAAATTTCTAGCAATTTCATTTTCTAGCATTGAAGACACTGAGTTATCTTCAGGTAGCCCTTTGCTCTGGAACAGGGGTAGCAGCCAGCATCACTCCCCTTTCTTTTCTCCCCTTCTTTCTATCTTAAACACAGATGTGAAGTCTGGAGCTTTAGTAGCCATCTTGTAACCATGAAACAAAAAGCATGAAGGTAAATTCCAATACTCTGAAAATACAGAAAAAGCTTGGTTTTGGATGGCATCATTGCACAACTGGCTGGACCACTGTCAGCAAATTCCCACCTCAGGACTCCTTTTGTGAGAAAAGTGAATCTCTATTTCTTTAGTTCTTTGTTAGGCCTTCCGTTATTTGCAGCTGAATATGAAAAAGTTTTTCTTCTAGTGGTCACGCACTATGAGGAACCATTTATAATCTGAACACTTTTGAAAATTAAAGTGGTTATTATCATATTAATAGTGTTCATCCGTGACACAGACTGAGGTTTATTTTAGACTTTTATAAATTATTATACATACACTTAATCAAAATAGCTTAAGCCATTTGACTTCAAAATACATAGCAACTTGTGAACACATCTATTTTATATGATTTTCTCCTCTACAGAAAACATTTTTCTCTATCAGTAACGCACTGTTAACATGAGCTAGTTGTTGAGACACGTAAAAAAGCCTCAGGAGATCGGATTGGATGTTGTAATTGTATTTGTTGAAATAGAATTCAACCTGTAAATATAATTATCTTTGGCTGCTTGAGCGATCATTTTTCATTTGGATTCGAGTCTGGCCTCTAGAACTTAAAATGGAAATGAAGAGTCAGAGGCATGGTTTGGACATTCAGGCCATCATAAAAAGCAAAAAGGGCTGGGGCTGGTTAGTGCAGACAGATGAGTGTGGAACACTTAAAATTAGCCTTCAGGTCTATTAAGGGATATTGTTCAGAAAATGAGAGCCAGCTGTTCTCCATCATTTATGATGAAAACTCTCCTCTCAAGTGTGCATACATTTTTTTTTTTTTGCATTTGGAATTCAGAGTAGCCAAGAAGAACTCCCTCCTGGAAGGTGAATATTGACTATTCTTCCTGGAATTAAATATTTAGATAAGATTTGGATCTCACTCTCTGGAGATAGTGACTAAATTTAATTATCTCCCCCCGAAATTCCAATTAAATTCTGGGTTTTCTTATGCCTTTTGTTAATAAATAAACAAACATGCACAGGATAGGGTCTCCCATGACCCCCGCCACGTGCAAAGATGCTTGAGTATTTACTCTTGGCCTGTAAGTGAGAGGCAAGGAGGCAAAGGCCATCTGGGTGGGGACAGGCCCTGAAGGCTTCTGGCTTTCTGCCAGCCCCTAGAGAACTACCCTCCTCCCTCAGGTAGGAGGCAAAGCAGCTTTCAGTGGATGCACTGGTGTCTGGAAGTCATTAAACAAAACACCGAGCTTTTCTAGTTCTCTCTTTGTACTCATTCTCATCTCCGAGAGGGTGGTGTCTGTGTGGTCCTGCCTGAAGGCATTGGTCAGAACTGGCTGATTTCTTCATGATGGTTCTGTGATTTTATCAATGTGCATAATTTGTAAGCTCTGGGTTATTTTCCTTTTAGTAAACCTTTCCTAGTGCTGCATAAACATCTTTCTGGGGAGGTAAAGCAAAATATTCCCACTCTTATAAAATGTTCATGTGCCATGCAAACCTTTAAAAATATAAGAAGATGGGGTGCCCGGCTTCCAGGGAAAATGTTAGTGCACCCTGACTTTGAGTGCATGGCTAACTGGCGCCATCTGGAGGGCAAGAGGACTCTAAACAATAAAGCAAATTTAAAACACTTAACTAAGGATATAATGACTTACAGGCGTTACCTCGGAGATATTGCAGGTTCCAGACCACTGCAATAAAGCTGAAATTGCAATACAGTGAGTCATATGAAATTTTTGGTTTCTCAGTGCATATAAAAGGTATGTTTACACTATACTGTAGTCTATTAAATGTGTAATAGTATTATGTCTAAAAAAGCACTGTGCATAACTTAATTAAAAATACTTTATTATGGTAACTAGATTTATCATGATTATTTTGAAATGTGTAGAAATACTGAACCACCATGTTGTGTACCAGGAACTAACATAGTGTTGTAGGTCAATTATAGTACAAAAAGAAACAAACAAACTCATAGAAGAGATCAGATTTGTGGTTACCGGCAGTGGGTGGGTGGGAGTAGGATGAACTGGAAGAAGGTGCTCAAAATGTTCAAGCTTCCGGTTATAAAATAAATATGTACTAAGGATGAAGTGTACAACATGATAAAATAATGAACACTGCTATATGTTACTTATGAAAGTTAAGAGAGTAAATCCTAGGAGTTCTCATCACAAGGAAATAAAAAATTCTATCTTTCATGTTGTATCTATATGAGATGACGGATGTTCACTCAACTTATTATGATAATCATTTCATGATGTATGTAAGTAGAATCACTTTGCTGTACATCCTTAAACTTATACAATGCTGAATGTCAATTATATCTTAATAAAATTGCAAGAAAAACAAAATTTTAAGAAAGAACTACCAGAGCTTAAAAAAGAAAACTTTGTTGGTAAAAAACACTAACCATCATCTGACAACGCAAAGTTGCCACAAATCTTTAGTTTGTAAAAAACACATTACCTGTGACGTGTAGTAAAGCAAAGTGCAATAAAACAAGGCATGCCTGTAAATCTGAACATTATAGAAAAAAATTTTAGTAGAATGTCCTGCTTCTTTTCTCCTCCCATCTCCAAACGTGCCTGGGCCAATCCCAAGAGGCTGGGGGACCTTGACTTTACACCAGACGTTTCTCTCCAAATCAGGAGATGCCCTCAGCCATGGGGCATGGAGACTAAACAACATGCTACTAAAAAACCAGTGGGTCAATGATGAAATCAAGGAAGAAATTAAAAAATACTTTGAGATAAATGACAATGAAAAATCTATGGGATGCAGCAAAAGCAGTCCAAGAAGGAAGTTCATAGTGATACAGGCCTTCTTCAAAAAACAAGAACAATCTCAAATAAACAACTTAACTTACCACCTACAAGAAGATAAAGAAGAACAAACAAAACCTAAAATCAGCAGAAGGAAAGAAATAATAAAGATTAGGGAGGAAATAAATAAGATAGACATGAGAAACAATAGAAAAAAACAATCAAATCAAAAGCTTATCTTTTGAAAGAGTAAACAAAATTGACAAACCTACGGCCAAACTCACCAAGAAGAAAAGAGAGAAGACACAAATAAAATAAGAAATGAAAATGGAGAAATTACAACACTACAGAAATACAAAAAAAAAAAAGAAAAGAAAAGAAAAGAAAATACTATGAACAACTTTATGGCAATAAATTAGACAATCCAGAAGAAATGGACAAGTTTCTAGAAACATACAATCCACCACAACTGAATCAAGAAGAAATAGACCACTTGAACAGACCAACCACTAGCAGTGAAATAGAATCAGCAATTAAAAAAACTTCCCTGCAAACAAAAGCCCAGGCCCAGATGGCTTCACTGGGGAATTCTATCAAACATACAAAGAAGAGCTCATACTGATCCTTCTCAAACTTGTCCAAAAGACTGAAGAGGAGGAGACACTCCCAAACTCATTCTGTGAAGCCACCATCACCCTGATACCAAAGACAAAGACACTACCAAAAAAAAAAAATTACAGGCCAATATCACTGATGAACATAGATGTGAAAATCCTCAACAAAATACTAGCAAACAGAATTCAACAACACATAAAAAAGATTACAAATCACAAGCAAGTTGGGTTCATCCCAGGGACACTAGGATAGTTCAACATACACAAATCAATGTGATACACCACATCCACAAGAGAAAGGACAAAAATCACATGATCATCTCAGTAGATGCAGAAAAAGTATTTGATCAAACTCAACACCCATTTATGATAAAAACTCTTACCTAAATGTGTACAGAGGGAACATACCCCAACATAATGAAAGCTATACATGACAAACCCACAGCCAGCATAGTGCTCAGTGGTGAAAAGCTGAAAGCCTTCCCACTAAAATCCAGAGTAAGACAAGGATGTCCACTCTCAACACTTCTATTCAACATAGTATTGGAAGTCCTAGTCATAGCAATCAGGCAAGAGAGAGAAATAAAAGGGATCCAAATTGGAAGAGAAGAGGTAAAACTGTCACTATATGAGAATGACATGATACTATACAGAGAAACTCCAAAGGCTCCACACAAAAACTGCTAGAGCTGATAAAAGAATTTGGCAAGGTAGCAAGATACAAGATTAACATACAGAAATCCATTGCATTTCTTTACATGAACAATGAAATATCAAAAAAGGAAAGTAAAGAAACAATCCCTTTTAAAATTGCATCCAAAAAAATTAAATACTTGGAAATAAACATGACCAAGGGAGTGAAAGTCTTATACATAGAGAAGTACAAAACATTGACTAAAGAAATTAAAGATGACTTAAAGAAATGGAAAGATATCCCATGCTCTTGGATTGGAAGAATTAATATTGTTTAAAATGGCCATACTACCCAAAGCGATCTATAGATTTAATGTGATTCTTATCAAATTACCCAGGACATTTTTCACAGAACTAGATAGAACAAATTATCCTAAAATTTATATGGAATCACGAAAGACCCAGAATTGCCTAAGCAATACTGAAGAAAAACAACGAAGCTGGAGGAATAACCCTCTCAGACTTCAGGCAATACTACAGAGCTACAGTAATCAAAACAGCATGATATTGGTACAAAAACAGACATATGAATCAATGGAACAGATTAGAGAGCCTAGAAATAAACCCACAAACTTTTGGTCAATCTTTGACAAAGGAGGCAAGAACATACAATGGAGTAAAGACAGTCTCTTCAGCAAATGGTGTTGGGATAACTGGACAGCTGTATGTAAATAAATGAAGTTAGAATACTCCCCCACACTGTACACAAAAATAAACTCAAAATGGCTTGAAGTCTTGAACATAAGACAAGACACTATAAACCTCTTAGAAGAAAACATAGGCAAAACAGTATCTGACATAAATCTTAGCAATGTTCTCCTAGGGCAGTCTACTCAGTCAATAGAAATAAAAGCAAAAATAAACAAATGGGACCTAATTAAACTTATAAGCTTTTGCATAGCAAAGGAAACCATAAGCAAAACGAAAAGACAACCTATGGAATGGGAGAAAATATTTGCAAAAGATGAGACTGACAAGGGCTTAATTTCCAGAATATATAAACAGCTTATACAACTTAATAATTCAAAAACAAACAACCCAATCCAAAAATGTGCAGAAGACCTAAACAAGCAATTCTCCAATGAATATATACCAATGGTCAATAGACACATGAAAAAAGGCTCAGTATCACTAATTATCAGAGAAATGCAAATCAAAACTACAATGAGGTATCACCTCACACCAGTCAGAATGGCCAGCATTCAAAAGTCCACAAATGACAAATGCTGGAGAGGCTGTGGAGAAAGGGGAACCCTCCTACACCTGGTGGGAATGTAGTTTGGTGCAGCCACTATGGAAAACAGCATGGAGATTCCTCAAAATACTAAAAATAGACTTACTATATGATTCAGCAATTCCACTTCTGGGCATATACCCAGAGGGGACTTTAATTTTGAAAGATACATGCACCCCAATGTTCGTAGCAGCACTTTTTACAATAGTTAACTCCCAACTTAACCCTTCCCACCTCCTTCCCTCCCTGGTAACCATAAGTTTGTTTTCTATGTCTGGAAACAACCTAAATGTCCATCAACAGATGACTGGATAAAGAAGTTGTGGTATATTAATACAATGAAATACTACTCAGCCATAAAAAAGAATAAAATAATGCCATTTGCAGCAACATGGATGGAACTGGAGATCATCATTCTCAGTGAAGTAAGCCAGAAAGAGAAAGAAAAATACCATATGATATCACTTATATGTGGAATGTTAAAAAAAAAAAAAGACAAATGAACTTACTTACAAAACGGAAACAGACTCACAGACATAGAAAAGAAACATGGTTATGGGTGGAGGAAATGGGTGGGAAGAGATAAACTGGGAGTTTGAGATTTGCAGATACTAATTACTATATATAAAATAGACAACAAGTTTATAGCACAGGGAACTATATTCAATATCTTATAGTAACCTATAATGAAAAAATATGAAAACAAATATATGTATGCGTATGTATGACCGAAACATTATGCTGTATACCAGAAATTGACACAACATTATAAACTGACTATACTTCAGTTTAGAAAAAGTAACAGAATTGAAAAAGATATACCATGTTAATAGTAATCACAAGAAAACTGGAGTGGCTATATGAAGCAAAACTGATAGACCTGATGGAAGAAATAAGATTAATCCACAGGTATAGTCAGAGAGTTTAACATGCCTCTCTCAAGTTGATAAAACAAGCAGACAGAAAATCAGTGAAGATATAGAAAACTTGAACAGCACAATCAACCAACTTGACCTAAATGACATTTATAGAACTATCTACTCATCAGTAGCAGAATATATATGTTTTTCAAACGTACAGGGAACATTTGCCAAGATAGATCATACTGTGGGCCATTAAACAAGTATCAGTAAATTTTAAAGGATTTACATCATACACAGCATGTTCTCTTTTCACATGGAATTATAGTAGAAATCAGTAGCAAGACCTCTGGAAAACCTCCAAATATATGGAAAGTAAGTAAAACACTGTAAAATAATACGAGTCAAAGAAGAATCTAAAAGGTAATTAGAAGTATTTTGCATCGAATGAAAATGAAAATACAGCACATAAAAATTAATGGTAAGCTGCCAAAGCAGTGCTTAGAGGGAAATGTGTGCTGAGGAATTCCTATGTGAGAAAAGAAGGAAGGTCTCAAATCAGTGACCTCAGTTTCCATCTCAACAAATTAAGGGGGGGAGAAAAAAGTAAATTAAACCCAAAGCAAGCAGAAGACAGGAAATAATAAATATTACAGTAGAAATCAGTAAAATAGAAAACAATAGAGAATATAAATTAGACCAAAAGCTAGTTCTTTGAGATCAATAAAATTGATAACTACCTAGCCAGACTGAGAAGGACAAAAGGCAGATGTAAGTGACATAACTAGAGTTTGCAGATATGAAAAGGACAATAAGGGAATACTACTAATTACTTTATGCTAAAAAATTAGACTCCGTTGATGAAATGGATAAATTACATGAAAGACGCAAACTACCAAAGGCCACTCAAGAAGAAATGGATAATCAAAATAGCCATAAAGCCTTTAAAAAAATTAATTGTAATTAAATGACATCTCACAAAGAAAACTCTAGGCCCAAATGGCTACACAGGTGAATCATACCAAATACAGAAATAATAACAATTCTGCAAAAACTCTTCCAGAAAATTAAAAAGTAGGGAATTCTTCCCAATTCATTCTATAAGGCTAGCATTACTTTGATATTAAACCTAGACACAAGGACATTTGAAGAGAACTATAGCTGATTTCCCTGATGTAAAAATTCTGAACAAAATATTAACAAATCAAATCAAGAACAAATAAAAGGACAGTATACCATGACCAAGTGGAATTTACCCTAGGAATGCAAAATTAGTTGAATTTTTTTTAAAACCAATGTAATTTACGATATTAATAAACCAAAAAAGAAAAATCACATGCTTATCTCAATAGACACAGAAAAAGAATCTGACGAAGTCCAACTTCCATATGCAACACATGGACAACTGAAAGTTACAAAAGCACAGATGAGCTATCAGAGAAGACCCAAATAAAGAAGAATTCACGAGTGGGAAGATAGTATAACTAAGATGTCAGTTCTCTCCAAAAGACCCATCCATTCACTGTAATCTCAATAAAAAATCTTCACATGATTTTTTGTAGAATTGATGAGCTTATTCTAAAATTCATATAGAAATGTAAAATGCCTAGAATAGCCAAAACAATTTTTAAAAAAAATAACAAAACTAGAGGTCTAACATTAATTTATTTTAAGATACATAATAAAATCATACCAATCAAGACAATACAGTATTGATGTAAAGATATTCAAGTCAGTGGATCTGAGAGTCCAGAAATTGGCCCACATGTATATGGGTAACTGATTTTTGACAAAGGTACTAAGATAATTCAGTGGAGAAAGGATAGCGTTTTGAACAAATGGCAAAAGAACAAAGAGAGAGAGAGAGCAGGAGGGAGGGAGGGAGGAGGAAGGAACACATGTCCAGCTGTGATCTGTTTTTTGTATTGTATACAAAAATGAACTCAAAATGGATCATGGACCTAAATGTAAAACCTAAAACTGTAAAATTTCCACAAGAAATAATAAGAGAAAATCTTTGTGACTATGGGGGTTAAGCAAGAGTTTGTTAGATACAACACCAAAAGCAAAGTCTACAAAAGAAAAAATAATTTTGTTGGACTTTATCAAAATTGAAAGCTTCTGCTCTTTGAAGACCCTCTTAAGATAATGAAAAAACAAGTGGCAGAGTAGTGACTAGTTCGAAAATTATAAATTTGTAAGTCATTTATCTGTTAAAGGATAAAATACATAAAGAACTCTCAAAACTTAGTAACAGGAAAAAAAAACCTAATAAAAAATGGGTGAAAGATTTGGACAGATATTTCATCAGAGAAGATATAAGGATGGCAAATAAACACACAAAAGATGCTTGTCATCATAGTCTTTAGGGAAATGCAAATTAAAACAATGAGATACCAATACACACTTTTTGAAATAACTGACATTTAAAAGACTGAACATAGCGAGTGTTGGCCAGGATGTAGAGGAACTAGGGCTCTCATACACTGCTCGTGGGAATGTCAAATAGTAAAATCTCTTTGAAAAATAGTTGGCCATTTCTTAAAAACTTATATGATCCAGCTATTTCAATTCTAGGTATTTACCCAAGCAGTACAAGCAGAAGATAGATTTTATTGTGCATTGGCTCCAAACGTGAAATGAAGAAATAAAGAGAGGAAATGGTAGATTATGATTAATAAATCTGACTGAGAAAATATGGATGACACACTGTTGGGGGAAGTGGAAACGCAGGGTCAAAGGTGGAGACATAGTTGAGAACAGGAGAGACCCAAGCATATTTGCAGGTTGGGGTAACACAGGAGACAGAGGGGGAGAAAATGAAGATATGAAAATATGAGGGGAAGGTTGGTTAAGGTTGAAGATACAGCAGAGCATGTATTCTGGGAGAAAACAGAAGAGGAACACTGGTGGGCTGGACAGGTGACATCCCATCCCTTGATTATGGAGGAAACAAGACGCTACATTAGGCAGATGTAGATAAATGTACAGATCCCCTACTTGGGTTAATGTCCAGCCTCTAGAGTTCCCGAGTGCTCCCCTCCTACACCAGTCTCTTCCTGACCCACGTCCTGCCTGTAAAAATGCTCAACCAGCAGCCTAAAGCTCTGGGTATAACACCATTGATTGGAACACCACAATGAGCAGTGCTACTTGGCTAATGTAGGGTCAAACAGTGAAGGAGAGCTCAAAAAATTCAAGGCAACGTATTCACTGATTTGCACTTATATTTCTAATTTGTTCTTGAAGTGAGAGATGAGACTAATTTGGAAAAAAAAAAAAAAGGAATCCCAGTTCTTCCAAGTTGTTCCATGAAGCTGAGCTGTGAGGCTGTTTATTTTTTAAAATCCTGAAGCATTAGGCTTAATCTTCTAAAGCATTTGTATCAAGAGTGTTGGTCCAGGCGACCAGACTTGCCACTTCTTCTTCCCATGGCTCATTTGTGTTAACATCATCTGGTAAAACTTTTCTCTTCTGCCGTTCCTTTATGACACCCATCTTTGTGACAGTATTTGTTTCAGTTTGTGAATCAGAAAAAGTTTGAGCTATAATGGGAAATATGAAACACAGAAATTTAACAGACATGGCAGGCAAAACAATACAAAGAAAGGGTCCCCACACTTGCAGCAGAATGCCTAAGATCATCTAAGTGAATGCAAGTAAACTTTTTAAAGTGTCTCAATTTCACATTTTGCAATTAACTTGTCATAAATCATTCTTTCCATTTTCGTCAATCTTTTTATGCTCATATATTTACTGAGTCCCTGCTAAGTGCCAGTAGGTGTGTCAGGGAAAAGGTGTCCATGGGGGCCTCACAGCACAAGAATGGATTAGCTGTATCTACATGAAAAAAGTCAGACTTTGAAAGAGGAGGAGCAGTTTGCTAAACAGAGAAGGGCAAAGAAGGGAGAGGGGAGCACTTTAGATCGAGGACGTAGCACATACTAAAAGGCAGAGGTACAAGAGAACCTGGCAGGTTTAGAGGTAATCAGAGTTGATGCTTCAGTATTTACACTCTGCCAGGTGCTGTGCTAAGCATGTGCTAATGTGTAAAATATAATTTAACTTAGACACAACCCTTGTGATGGGCAGGTATAATTATCCCTATTTTAAAAATGAGGAAATTGAGACTGAGTAACCTGCAGTACTGCCCAAGGACATCCAGCTAATAATAATTAATCCTGGATCCATCAGATCCAAAATCACTGTGTTACAGTGCATGGAGAGCTCAGTGGAGCTGGCTAGTTAGGTTGAGGCCCGATTAGGAGAACCTCGTATGTCACGCAAATGAGTGACATCTTTACTGTACAGGTCTCCTAAACAGGGAATTAGATGGATTCTGTTTTAAAAGAAGAATGTAGATATAGTATCTTTTTCTCAGTATTTCCACTTAGCGTGGGGAGCTTGCTTTCCAGGGATGACCCCTAGCTGGTGCTCTTGATATTCTGTTACCCCCACGATGCCAATGCACTCTCCTCCCTCTGCGTAACTATCGCCTCCAAATTCACTGCCCTGCCTGGGCTCCAGGGCAAATTCTGTTGGTCCCATATGTTCATTTCCCCAATTACATATCAAACGAACCTTGTAATATTCATTGTCTTCTAGTTGTGCTATAGACAAGGGTTATCAATGAATTATGCTCTTGGTCTCCTTGGTTTATGGAAAGATTTTTAGCAGAATTTGAGTTCAGACAACTGCCATTATCCTATAAGAAGCCTGAGCTCTCCCATGATTGAGATTTTATTTTTATACTTTAATATGAATCTCTAGCTTTCCTTAATTTAAAAATAAATTCTGTCCTTCCCTTTATCTTGTTCTACTTATACTTGTTCTACTCATAGAACAAAATAAAATGTTCTATTTTCTATGAACATAGCATTGATGGGTTAACTCCAGTTCTTTCTAACCATGTTGGCGCTCTTCTGAATTCATACATTTTTGGTCATGAGAAACACAGAGCCCAATTCAAACCACTTTAAACAACAGAGAAATATCTTCTCTCACAGGAGAGGAAGATCGGAGGGAGGGCAGGATTGACGGTTACAGTGACACAACAGCGTCGTTCAGGACAAGTTCTCCCCACTGCTCTGCTTTGCCATCTTCGGTGCTGTTTTCATCTTCAGAGTCACAGCGAGAGAGATGCAGCCATTCTAGGACTCGTATCAGACACAGCAACATCCAGAAGAAAAAGGGGTCTTCCCTCTAGGGGCTCATTATTAAGAGTAGGACAACTACATCCTAAAGTCCCTAGTGTATTTCTTCCCAGGCTGGACTGTCACATCCCACCCTGAAACTAGTCCCTGCACAGGAAATGGGATTACCACCATTGGCCAACACCAGTCGTTGGAGTGGAATGAATGTTCAGATCGATGACCTTAACCATTTGCCCTCATTTCCTGCTGTTACACAAAACAAAACAAACACAAAACTCCTAGGAAGCATAAAATGAAATCCTGGCTAGATTAGAAGAGCATAATGCAAACCAAATAAAAAATGTTTCCTCATGACATAGAAAAAAATAAATATTATTTTGAACTTTTCCCCTCCAGAAAATCTTAAGTATTATAAATCCCTCTGAGAAACCCTGGATTTAACAGTTGGAATCAATACTATGTTAAAGTACGTAACGGAAGCACAAATTCTATTGCTTTATGGTTTGCATGCCTTTCTTGGGATGGATCCTAAAAACTCTGCTTCTTGGAATTGTTTTCTAATCTTAAAATAATTTAATGTGTGAAGATATTAAAATGTGTTATGATGGGTGGGCTCTGATTATTGCCAAATGGTTTATTTCCATTCGTGTCTGTATCCATCTGAGTTCAGTTAGGAAAACAGAGCCACCACAAGTAATAGGAGAGTGAGGGGTTTAATACATGAAACAGGGATTAAACGTGCAGGGCTATAGATGGAGAACTGGAAGAATGGTCAGCACCTACATTAGCCTGATGCACTGACACGGGCAGGAAGACCAGAAGTGCATGGGGGTACAAGGAGCTGCACACATTTAGCCACCCCAAGTGGGACAAACGCGAGCTCATGGAGAAGCTGTGAAGCCATCACAGCTGTAAAGAGAGAGTCTGTGAAGGGTTGCATGGAACCGTTGTGTCTGAGGAAGCTGCCATATATGATACACACAGCTTCTTAAGGACAATGTCCACCCCACCCCCCGCGCCCCATATCACAGAGGAATTTTTTCCCATTGGCAAGATATGACACGCTAACTCTCCGCAAAAGGGAAGCACGAAGGTCATTCCTTTTCTAGTTGAGTCCTGTTTCCCTTTGGTATCCTGTATAAGCTTACTCTTGCTACATAATAAACAAGCACAAGATCTCAGGGACATCTCAGCAAGCAGCTGTTTAGGTCGCACACCTGCTGGTCAGCAGAGGGCTGGTTTATCTGGGTTGGGGATGGCTGGGAAGCCTGGCCGGGAAGCTCGGTGACCAGAGGGCTAGTCCAGGCACGTTCTTGTGATGATGGCAGAAGTGAAAAAGAGCAAGCCACATTGCACAAACGCTTCCCAAACCCTGAGCACATCACAGCCACTAAAATTCCACTGAGTTTTAGAGGTCAGTTTAGTGTTTTGTTTAGTTGTGCTGCACTTACACATTTTAAAACTTAGCCTTAGATTTTCAAAGTGTATACTCACTTATTAAAGGCTACAAAGTTTTAAAGTATAAATGATTCTTTTTCTTTTTCCTAAAGCTCCAATTCTTAACTAAGTCATTTACTGAATTTATTTTGTTAGTCAGAAAGAGTGAAAGTAAATTTAAAAGGAGAACACAAGAGTAGGCCTCACATATTTAAACTTCCCTGAATGGAACAAAAATTTAAATTTATGACTATGACTAGTATTTTAGTTCTAAACACGAAGTGAAACAAACAGGTTGAACTCAATTTACTTGGCGTTGTGCAGTGATAACTTCTTTCAGCTGGATAACTGGCTTTGTAAGGCCTTTTCTTTTCCCTGGCAAGCCAAGCCATGGCAGCCGTGTACCTAGAACAATGAAAAGAAGAAATTCTCTAACTTCCCAAATGCATCCTGGGAGGTGTGCGTTACTTTTGAGAAAAGTAAGGCAAACAAATCAAATCGGTCAAGCAGAGCAATGGACTTTGGATATCTGTGCCATTCTGAGTACAGACTAGTGTGATGGTAAACTGAACTATTCCAACACGTGTTTCCCAACAGCATAGGACTCTGGAAAGTAAACACATACGGCGTCAGATGAGTACTTTAAGAGTAATAAAAACATCATTTGGTTTAGCAAGGTATGTTAGCTTCCCAGGGCCACCATGAGAAATGACCACAAGCATGGTGACTTAGTAACAGAAGCTTAACCTCTCACGGTTCTGGAGGATAAAGTCTGGAGCCAAGGGCTGTGCTTCCTCTGAAGGCTTTAGGCGAGAATCCTTCTTTGTCTCTTCCTAGCCTCTGCTGGCTCCGAGCAATCCTTGGAGTTCCTCGGCTTGTAGCTTCCTCGCGCTGATCTCCTCCTTTGCCACCACATGGCCTTCTTCCCTGGTCTCTGTGTCCTCACTTCTTCTTCTAAGGACACCAGTCACTGGATGTAGGGCCCACCTTAGTGTGATGTAGCTTCATCTTAGCTAATTATATCTCCAAAGGCCCTATTTCAAAATGAAGTCACATTTGGAGGTTCTGCGTGGTCATGAATTTTGGGGAACAGTTCAACCCACTTAGACAAAGGAACAATTCTATCAGGAAAACTCACGGCATATCCTGGGAAAAACCACCACCTGGCAGGATACCTCAAGGAGCCTGTCAAGCGACCACATCACTTCCTTGGGGAAAGAGTCCATACAAGGAAATGAAAATTTTTACAAAAATTTCTTTTGGGGATGACTAAATGTTTTTCTTAAATACATTATGACAAGAAAACTTTCGGTGGAAATAGGGTTTATTGTCATTGAAATTAAGTGGAATAGAAATGCTTTTGTCCCACAAGCGTACCTCACTTACACAATACTGCTGAAAAATTCGTTCATTTGAAAAATATTCATTGAGCACCTACCTACCTTGTGCCAGGTGCTGATCTAGGAACTAATGGTGCAGGAAGAACAAGACAGACAAGGTTCCTGGCCCCATCAAGAGGAGACAAAAATGAGCGAATGTGAAAATCAAGATACATCAGTAGTGATATGCACTATGATGAAAATAAAACCTGCAATAAAATGTTGCAGGGAAGGGCTGAGAGCAGACATCCTCGCCTTGTTCCTGGCATTAGGGGCAAAATATTCAGTCTTTTATCAATATCACGCGCATTGGCTGTAGTATTTTCATAGATGTGCTTTATCAGATTGAGGCACTTCCTTTCTATTCTTAATTTACTGAGAGCTTTTTTCAAAATCAGGATGACGAAATTTTCTTCACCTGTTGCAATGATCAGATGGTTCTTCTTTCTTATTCTATTTTACATTGTTTGTATTTTTCAAATATTAAACCAACGTTATATTCCTGGCATAAACTGCACCTCGTCATGTATAATTACCTTAATTATTTATTATAATCAATTGTGACCAAGTGGGTTTAGACCAGGAATGTAAACTTGATTTAACATTTTGAAAAAAAATCAATATTTACAATGTTAAAACAATGTTTAAAATATACATATTTCCAAAATTTGCTAAATGTTTTTTCATCTCATGTATATGAGTTGTATTGATTTGTAGTTTTTTTGTTTGTTGGTTTTTGTTCTTCTCGTACTGTCTGGTTTTATCATCAAGGTAATGCTGACTTTACAACTTACATTGGGAAGTACTGCCTTCTCTTCTATTTTCTGAAACACTCGGTGTACGTTGGTATTTTATTTTCCTTAAATGTCTGGAAAGTTCTCTAGTGAAGCCATCTGGCCTTGGAGATGTCTTTGTGTGAAGGCTTTTAGCTATCAATTCAGTTCCTTTATTGGACAGGATTATTCAGGTTATCCACCTCTTTTTAAGTGAGCCATGGTACATGCTGTCTTTCAAGAAATTTGTTTATTTCATCTATGTGTTTGAATTGATTAATGTGAAAAAGTCTTTATTTTATCTTCATTTTAGAGAGATTTTCACAGGGTATAAAACTCCAGGTTAACTCTTTCTTTTAAACAGTTTAAAATTGTCATCCATTAGTTTTGGCTTGCAAGTTTTCAGACATGAAGTTACTGGTTGTTTTTTTTCTTTGTTTCTCTACATGCAATGTGTGTGTGTGTGTTTCTCCTTTACTGCTTTTAAGATTTTTCCCTTTATCACTAAGTTACAGCAATTTGATTATGATGTGCCTTGGAACAGTTTCTTTATATTTCTGCTTCTTGGGATTTGAGTTTATACCTTTCATCAAATTTGGAAATTTTTCAGCCATAATTATTTCTTTACATTTTTTTCTGTTGGTTGTTTTTTCTGGGACACTAATTATGTGTATCTTGTATCACTGAATATTGTCCCACAGCTCACGGAGGCTTTTTTTCTCTAGTCTTCTTTTCTTTCTATGCTTATTTTTAGGAGTTTATATTGCTGCATTTCCAAGTTCATGAGTTATTTCTTCTGCAGTACCTAATTTGCTGTTCTTTCCACACAGTATTTAAAACAGTTTTTATTTATTTTACCTCTAGATGGTCCAATGGCCTTTTGTATATCTACCATTACTCTTCATCACATTTATGATTTTCTTTGGATCCATGAATATATTTTCTAAGATGTATAAAAGTTGCTTTAAGGTCCATAACTACTAATTCTGTCAATCTCTTACTTTTGGATCTATTTATATTGATAGATTTTTCTTTTGGTTATGAGTTACGTTTTCCTGCCCATTTGTATGACAGGAGTTTTTTCATGAGATGCTGGACATTGTAAATTTTATGTTGTTGGGTGCTGAATTTTGTTATTTTCCTTTATATATGGTTGTCTATTGTTCTGGCATGAAGTTTAGTATTTTGCAAACCAGTCTGATATCTCCAGTGTTTGTATTTAAGCTTCCATATGTGTCTAGAAGAGCATTTATTTGGAGATGAATATTTCCCTACTACTAAGGTATGGCCCTATGAAGTCTCTGTCTCATGTCCTTTGACTTAAGAGTTGCCACTCTAACTAGCAGGAACCCAGCCTATTTCTAGCCTCTGTGAGCCTTGTGTGAATGTCAAAGCAAACAAAATCATTAGAATCTTATTTTCTTCAAGGCAAACATGACTTTAGAAGACAACACAAGTTGATTTACATGTTTTCTCCCCCAATGATAAATCCTTGTCCTCAAAAAACTATATAGTATTGACATTTCCTTTTTCATTCAAACATTTGCCTTTATAGAACTGAAAACACAAATTGTAAAAACAAAAATGTTCAAAGTGCGATTTAAATGACTATGGAGGAAATTTAAGTTAAAAGAAAAACAAAAAACCCCAATGCCTGTTCATTTTAAATTCTCATATCATTTTGGTGGCTCTGTAAGTTGCTACATGGTCTTGAGAAGCCACTCTACGTACACAACAAGCATCATAAAACTTACTGTATCTACAATTATATTAATATATAATATATATTATTATATGTATCTATTAGTATATTATTATATTGTATATTAGATGCATACATCTAGTAATCTGACTTGTGGTAACATGTTTTAAGGGACCTTCTTGGCTTCCTTTTTATTTCTCCCTTCAGGTAGAATAGAATCTGATGTGCCTTTAGGGAACCATCATTATCCTCACTCTCACCCCTGCTCAGACCAAGGCCTAAGTCAATCCACGTGTCACATTTCTGTGGCCACAGGGAGTGGGAGGTATCAGGAGAAGGGAGATTGGGGGGTCAGTGGGGTAGGTTGTTGGGGGGGGGAAGGCAAGGGGGAGAGGGAGAGAGAGAAAGAGACAGAGAGACCCCTCCCTCAAAAGAGTGTTCTACGTGGGAGCAGAACCAAAGGAGAGATTCTTTCAGGGGGAAAAAAAGCCCAATATGTATTTCTGAAGAGAGATGTAGGGGAAGCAGTATTAAGACACATTGTTTATAATACAGGAGGCTCCACCAGATTCTGTGCTACAATCAGAAATCCATGGTAAAATCTGGGGGCAACATTCTGAGAGAGAAACTGATGAAATAAATTACATCCATAAGAGGGGAACAATTGTTAAAATGGCCATGCTACCCAAGGCAACCTTAATGTGATCCCTATCAAATTACCCTGAACATTTTTCAAAGAACTACAACAAACAATCCTAAAACTTATATGGAATCACAAAAGACCCAGAATTGCCAAAGCAATATTGAAGAAAAAGAACAAAGCTGGAGGAATGACCCCCCCAGACTTCAGACAATACTACAGAGCTACAGTAATCAAAACAGCATGGTCTTGACATAAAAACAGACATATGGATCAATGGAACAGAATAGAGAGCCCAGAAATAAACCCACAGACCTGTGGTCAATTAATCTTAGACAAAGGAGGCAAGAACATACAATGAAGTAGACAGTCTCTTCAGCAAGTGGTGTTGGGAAAACTGGACAGCTGCATGTAAATCAGTGAAGTTAGAATACTCCCTCACTCCATACACAAAAATAACTCAAAATGGCTTAAAGACTTAAATATAAGACAAGACACGATAAATCTTCTAGAAGAAACCATAGGCAAAACATTCTCTGACATAAATCTTAGCAATGTTCTCCTAGGGCAGTCTACCCAGACAATAGAAATAAGAGCAAAAATGAACAAATGCGACCTAATTAAACTTACAAGTTTTTGCACAGCAAAGGAAACCATAAGCAAAACAAAGACAACTTTTGGAACGGGAGAAAATATTTGCAAAAGATGAGACTGACAAGGGCTTAATTTCCAGAGTATATAAACAGCTTATATAACTTATTAATAACAAAAAACAACCCAATCCAAAAATGGGCAGACTTAAACAAGCAATTCTCCAATGATAACATACAAATGGCCAATAGGCACATAAAAATGCTCAATATCACTAATTATCAGAGAAATGCAAATCAAAATTATAATGAGGTATCACCTCACACTAGTCAGAATGGCCATCATTCAAAAGTTCACAAACGATAAATGCTGGAGAGGGTGCAGAGAAAAGGGAACCCTCCTACACTGCTGGAGGGAATGTAGTTTGGTGCAACCACTATGAAAAACAATATGGAGATTCCTCAAAAAACTAAAAATAGACTTACCAAATGATCTAGCAATCTCACTTCTGAGCATATATCTGGAGGGAACTCTAATTCAAAAAGATACAGGCACCCAAATGTTCATAGCAGCACTATTTACAATAGCCAAGACATGGAAGCAACCTAAATATCCATGGACAGATGACTGGATAAAGAAAATGTGGTATATTTATACAATGGAATATTAATCAGCCATAAAACAGAATAAAATAATGTCATTTGCAGCAACAGGGATGGACCCAGAGATCGTCATTCTAAGTGAAGCCAGAAAGAGAAAGAAAAATACCACATGATATCACTCACATGTGGAATCTAAAAAAAAAAAAAAAAAAAAAACAAACAGGAAGGAAAAAAAGGACACTATGAACTCATCTACAAAACAGAAACAGACTCACAGACATAGTAAACAATCTGACGGTTACTGGGGAAAAGGGGGTGGGAGGGGATAAATTTAGGAGTTTGAGATTTATAAATGTTAGCCACTATATATAAAAATAGATTTTTAAAAAGTTTCTTCTGTATAGCACAGGGAACTAATGTTCAATATATTATAATAACCTTTATTGGAAAAAATGTGAAAATGAACATATGTATGTATATGCATGACTAGGACATTGTGCTGTACACCAGAGACTGACACATTGTAACTGTACTTCAATAAAAAATGCATAAGGGGGGAACAATAAAGAGTATTAAATTCATTTTTAAAAAAACAGTTGAAAGAACTGGGTGTGTTTATTCTGAAAAAGAGGAAATAAGGGGAAGTGGGTGAAAGACATGACTTATTTTCTGGGACTTAAAGGGCAAGTCCACAAAGCAGAGGAGGCTCATTTTTGTTGCTTCCAAGGACAGGTGGTGGTACTTTCTTTTCTGCCATAACAGCATCCTTTGAATCCTGCCCTCTACCTGTATCCAAATCCACGCCTGGATCCTCAGTGCCCGAGCTGATGCTTGATGCAATAGAAAAAAGGCACGGGTCATAGCATCTGGTAGGTCTGGAATTTCAACCCTGTTATTTACTGAGTGTGTAACCTTAGGGAATTTGGTTTTTAACTTTTTCTGTGCAACTTCTTTATAAAATGGAGGTAATTTCTCATTTTCTGTCTGGTTTTACAGACAAATGTAAAAGCATATGGTTGGTGTTTTATAAAAGTCTGTTAAATGAATGAAAGCAATCTGGAATGGCTGACTACCATAAGGTGTTAGATATAAGCTAGAAATAAGGACAATTAGAGCTGTCTAAAGATTCCCTGAAGTTACTGAGCTTCCTATCTCTAAAAACATTTAAGTAGAGACAAAGAGACAAAGTAGTTGCTTGACAAAATTATTTTTAAAGGAATTTTCCTCTTTGACTAATTTTTTCCATGTCTATATTTTATTTTATTTTTTAATTGAAGTATAGTTAGTTACAATGTGTCAGTTTCTGATGCACAGCACAATGTCCCAGTCTCCGTGTCTATCTTAAAAGAGACACTTTCAATATTCATTCTAATGCCTAGTCTCTCTTTCACCACAAGATGGCACTCAAGGTTTAATCTTTTGGGGAATAAAAATGTATTCCTCCTTAAAAATGCATCAAATATATCATGTAAACCTACAAGAACAGTGTTTAACTTAATAACCCTGAAAGGATAGCACAAACATACATTAAGTTAATGTACTCAGCATAAATGTTGTCTATGTAATTGGAGAAAAGGGAATCAAACATAGTTGTGGGAAAGGAAGATCATACATTTTTATGAGTTAAAACACATACTCAAAAAAACCAGACACTATAGGGACTTCGAAATAATATATATTAACTCCTTAATTTAAAATACAGTACAACGAAGTCCAGAGTATATTTTGTAAGTACAAGGAGGTTTTATGTAGGTATTTGATATAACAATGCTAACTATTTTATAAAGGAGAGGAAATTTGTTTAATAATAGAATTTAAGATCTACCCCCCAAAACACAAAACTTCCACAAAAGGCGGACTTGATTTGTACTCACAATTGGGCAGGCAGTATTCTTACATGCACTTGAAAAATTTAAGCTTTTAATAAGCACATATTAATAGGCAGATAGGGAATAATTTAGTTTTAGTCTTCAAAAACAGTATGTATTTATCAAGAACTTTGGGCAAGATGGTTAATCTCTTTGTGCCTCAAGTTTCTCTTATTAGTAAACTGCAGATACATCTACCTCTGCTTTTTCAGAATTTTTGTAAAGAAACCTGTAAAGAAACCAGTTGAAAAGGGAGGCCAGGAATCTTGTCATGAAGCTGTGTCTGTATAACAAGGAAAGTTTTAATTGGTTTGTTGTGTAGATTGGCTGTTTGTGGCTTCCAAGGAGGCCGACAGATATTCCTGTGGGTTCGACTTAGATGTGTGTGCTTACCCTTAGAGGTATAACTGTTAACTCCACAGTGTGGCCAGTACTACATTAGGAAATGAAGGGAGGTTCCTGGCACACAGTAGGTGCTTCACCATGTCAGTTCTTGCTTCCTTTGTGCTTCAAAGTATAGACAAGAGCAGTATTCTTTTCTGAAGCTACATAGAGTGTAAAACTTCTCCAGAACTGATAACTTTTATTTAGATAACCTGAAGGCTGACAAAGCTTAGGTGACTGGCATGGTTCTTTCCGTTACCGCACAAGCAATCACCGGGTACAGTGTACGATGTAAAAATAGTGTTACATGTGCTTAAGTAAGAACGGTCAGAACACAGAATACAAACTTGTGGTTGCCAAGGGGGCGGAGGGTGGGAAGGGATAGACTGGGATTTCAAAATTGTAGAATAGATAAACAAGATTATTCTGTATAGCACAGGGAAATATATACAAGATCTTATGGTAGCTCACGGAGAAAAAAAATGTGACAATGAATGTATATATGTTCACGTATAACTGAAAAATTGTGCTCTACACTGGAATTTGATACAACATTGTAAAATGATTATAAATCAATAAAAAATGTTTAAAAAAAAAGAATAAATTGAGTATGCTTACTCTAGTATAGCAACTACAGAAAAAAAAAAAAAAGAACGGTCAGAAGAATAGCTTGCACTGTTTTCTGAGTTTGTACCTTTCAATTTCTCCAGAGAAAATAAATATGAGCTCCTGATTAGGTTCTAGATTCATATTCTTCCTCATGTCTCAGTAGAAATAAAGCATTTGCATGAATAGCCAAAAGACAGGCAGAGTAATAGAAAAGAAAAAAAGGCCTTAGAAATGAACACCAAACCAAATGATCCATTCATGAATATTTATGATCTGCTTATAATGACAATAGGTTAATGCTAACTGAAAACATGTGTAAATCTTCACAATTTGCATAAAATATTCATGACAAGTCATTTATATTTCCAGTTTTTAATCACCATTCTATGACTATACCCTTAGAATTCCCAAAATATAACCATAATCTCTACATTAGAATGAGCCTTAATAGAAGTTCAGCACCTACATTTGATTTTTCCTAAAATTAACTGCCTTCACATTTAAATCTCCTATTAAGTGGGGACACAGGGTAAGTGCGCATCATTGAACAAACACTAATTGAGTGCCTACTAGCTGCCAGGTACCAGGGTAAGTGCAGAGACCGCAAAGCTACAAGAATGGGCCTGCCCCTGTCACTCTGCGGACAGATGCATTTGCCCACCACAGGTGCTGAAAGAGACAGGAGCAGAGGGCTAGGGAAGGAGATGATGGGGGGACATGGAAACCTGAGTCAGGGACCATTCCACAAAGACACATTTGAGCTGGACCTTCGTGCATCCTTGTGAAGCACTTTGCCAGACTGCAGAGATGACGGGACAGAGGAGGGGAAAGTTGAGCCTAATGCAGCTAAAATAAATGTTGTGATCAGCGCTGTTTTCTTGTTTCTAGACCGAGAAAAGTTTACAATTTCTACATGGGTCTGGCTATTTTTATTCTCTGAAACGTTGGAGGTCATAGGCTTCTTTCTCCTCCTTGTCTCAGGAACTAATATTTATTGAGTGTCCATTTGCCAACCCCATGTGGTTTTACATACATGGTCTCATTGAAGAGATTAAATGCAAAACAACTCTGCAGGGTAGGTAGTACCCCCATTTAAGAGATAAGGAGACAAGCTCAGGGTGGTAAGAGCTTCTCCAAGATCCGTTGGACACCACAGCCCGTGCTTTTTCCCCATGTGGCCTCCAAAGAAAAATTTTCCACGTGAGAGTTGAACTAGGGCCACGGAAGGGAAAGCATGAATAACAGCGAACCTGGAGCACTTACTATGTGCTGGATACTGTTTGAAGTGTTTCACACAATTGTATTCATGCATTTAATCTTCACACTCTCCTTGGGAGGTAGGCAGGGTTTTTACTGCCATTTCACCGATAAGGAAGCCGAGGGACAAAGCGGGCTGATGACGTGCCCAAGGTCACGGAGATGGTTCCCGGCAGAGCCCGAATTCACATCCAAACAGCCTGGCTCCGGTGTCCCTGAGCTTCAGGGCTCCACGTTCCACCTTTTAACTCAGACCGAGTCCTAACTTTAGACCACCAGCAAAGCCCCTGCTGGGAAAGATATCCCAGGCAGAAGGCACAAAGCGTGAAAAGAGCTTATGTTCCCAAATAATAGTTTAAAAAAAAGAAAAAAGAATTTAGTGTGGCTTAAGAATTGGGTCTTGATTGATGAGGGGAAGGGAGGACAGTAGGAGGAGGGATATGAGGCAGGACAGACAGGTCTCTTTTTCCTTAACGCCCTGCAGAGGAAAGATTCTCAATTTGCATTTTCTGATTTGTCTTTTTTTAATGAGAAATTTCAGCACAAGGCAAGCACTTTCAAATATCAAAAAACAGAGAGACGCAAATGGTATTATACTGTGTGTTCATACAGACCAATCACTCACTTCCATGGATTCCCAAACATTTCCTACTTGGATCTCTATGAATTGACAATTTTATTATACCTCATGTATTTTGATGAACATGAGACTTTAAATAATTATTTGCAAAGAAGTTTATTCCACTATACTTTATATTTTTGCATGCTCAAATATTCATGCTGCAATAAAGTTACATAAATATCTTTTAAACACGTTATTTAAATAATGTTTAAATCGATGTTGTGTTATCGTCTGATCTAAATACATTCTCATCAACCACCAGATGGCATAAGGTGTGAGAGTTGTATTCTGACAGGGTCACCATGCACATAATTTGACCAATAACTTCAAAATAATGCATTTGAGGAAATGTTCTAGCATTCAAACAGCTCGCAAATATTTCAGCCATAGGTAGAAGTGGATGGATACGTTGAAAATGACACGGTCCTACTTTTTCTACATTTTTGGGGTTCTGTGGGATGCTGGTCTTACATAATGAATCAATAATCAAACAAATAAAACAAAGCAGTTCTGTTAAAGGAAATCAAAAAGGAAGTCATGTCAAAGCAAAATTAACCTTATATTCTAAGTGGGTTTCTTCAACTCTAAACGAAACTTGAAACTTGCCTTCAAGAAAAAAGCATGCTTGTACTCCTTCAAATTCTGCTTAATAATAAGCTTTTCTACTGCCTATAATTTAGTCTGAAAGCAGAAAAGCATCTAGTGCAAAAGCTTTTCTCTACTTTAGCTTGAAGGTAAGTTGTTGCAGAAATCAACTGAAAAAAGAATATCTAATTGAAAAACCCAATCTGAACTATGACATTAAAGGATAGGAAAGTCTATTTTAAGAGTCTTGACTTCTACACAAATCTGAAATAGAGCCCATTATTTTCATTAATCTAATCATCTAGGAAAGAGGTCACATTGCTAACAAACCAAGAAGCTAAAAAATGAGGTAAAAGAGGTAAATACAAAAAATAGGATCTTTAATTCCCCCTGGCTTTGTGGTAGCACATTCGCCAAACACTTTGAAATAAGCACACCAGAATAAAGGCGCACTACACACAGCTCGAACCACATCTGTGCTCCAGCATGGCGAAGCAGGAAAAACTGCCTTTTGGAGCCAAGAGACCAAGATGAGATTAAGGTTCCTTCCTTAATGTGGTCTAGGAGTCAACGATTTCTCAAGATACTGTAGTAATTTTTCTTTCTATTTTTATCATATACTTTCTCATTAGATTTACTATATTTGGTTCCTGAGTGAGAGATCTGTGAAAGGGGAAAAGATATAGGAACCACGAGAAGGATGAAACCCTAACTGATGAGCTGTAAGTAGGCTCCTCCCCCCCATTTCTCAGTTATATTTTGATAAGGAAAAGGGGGGTGGAAATGCAAGGAGTAATAGGGAAGGTATTATGAGATGCCTTCAGTGTGGCTCATGCCCTTGCTCCATCTTTGGCAGCAAAGATGTTTCCCACCTGGGTTCACACTAAAGGAAAGAAGCTATTTCTTACTCTTGTTCATATGGTTAGGCAAGAGCCTAAGCTGTTATTTCCAATGGGTTTCTTCTGATAGGTCAGTTAGTAGGAAGCGGTTAATTGATATTTCAAGTTAATAGGGTCATATTCTAGACACTGAAAATTACTTACTTTAAATGACATTCTTTAGGATGTTTTCCCTCATTTTTCTTCCATTTATAATACTCTCCAACGAAATTTGGATCTTCAAGCACTGAAATCAGAGTAATTTTAAAAGGAGCTATGCATATGTTCTTTACTAATAGTTCAAGGTTAAAATAATTCACTTTTTGAGTTGATATGTGGCAATAATGTGCACTATTATAGTTCAAGTCATAGTACAGTCCTCAGACACTTTTCCAAATTTCTTCCTTTTCCTTGAACTTTGTGATATCGGGTATTGTCTGAAATAACTAGATTGTGACTTTGTAACTTTTCATTATAATGATATTTGTTTATGTATCATGTACAGAAAGCAGGACAGTGTTAAAATAACTCGTGTAGGAATTATAGACACTATAGTTCAACAAAATTCTAATTTAGCATTTCAAGTGAGTGACTAAAATCTTGGATTTGATCTTGATCTTCCACAAAGCAAGAATATGCCCCAGACGATCACCCAGCCTCTAAATGAACCCCTTGCCTCTACTGTTGGGAGACTTCTGCTTCTAATGACAGGCAGTAAGGTCACAATGTCCTTCCTTAATCTGAGGGCTGTGAGTTTCCACTGCTCCTAGTTCTGACCTCTGCAGCAACACTGGGTAGGCTTATCCCTCCCACATGGCAGAGGTCCCTCTAATATTTGAAGACAGCTCTCAGGTCGTCTCAGTTCCTTTACCTTTTCCTTAAGTCATGATTTTCTAGAGTCCTAACCATCCTCATCCTAGCGGTGAACTCTGTTGATATTCCTAGTAAAGTTCTCATCCAGAACCAGCTCAGAATCTTGATTTCATAAGAATAGCAAGACGCAAGCGGGATTACTGCCTCCCTTGGTCTGTGTGCTACACTTCCACCAGTTTAGCTCAGATCTGCATCAGTAGTTTCTGGAAATCACATGACACCCCTGGCTCATACATTTGTGGTTAATTATAAGCCTTATGTCTTCAATCAAACTGACATAAAATTAATTGAAAACCTACTATGCTTAAGCTCTGGTAGTTTTTACATGAAATCCTGTTAAGCCAGATCATTCGTACACACACATATATCTTCCCTTTTCTCTCTCTCCCTCCCTCTCCTCCCCACCCTGTTCCTTCTAATTGTCTTGGGTTTATAATCTGGAACTATTCAACCATGTACATGCTCCCTACCAGTCTTGTTCTTACCTGGAGCTTCCTTCTTAACAATGATTAATTAACCGTTTCAGCTTGATGAAATTTGTCATTGATAGAAAAACATTCAAACTGAATAATCCTCCTTTTCTTCTATTAATATTACATGATTTTCACCAGCAATGTTCCTATCTTTTATCTTCTTGCTTCAAACACACATATGTACATATTCTTACAGACTTCATTAATACTTTTTATTGTTGTTTGGAATACACTCCTCCTTCTTCCCACCGAGGAAGCAAATCTGAACTCCCCAGAGTTCTCAGCAGGTTTCATTATTTCCTTTAGCTGACTACAATAACTAATATTAGAGTTCTTACTACATACGGGGCACTTGGGAAGTAGATGTGCAGTGGTAACCACTATAATGCCCACTTCACAGACTAACGGACAGACACACAGAGGTTGAGTGATGTCTTCTCACTGGGACTACTCACGGCTTTTAAACAAAATTTAAAATTTATTTGATGCTTCTAGTCAAGGATAATTCATGTCTTCCCTTAATTTTTTGGAATTGCCTTCCCTACATTTTCCATTTGAACACGTATGGCAGTCTCTTCCTTACATATTATGAAACCTCAAATGGCATGGTCCTCTTTCTTGAATATTCCCATTACTTTTATATCATAGACTCATTTTCTTCATTGCTTTCTCTACTCTCTGAGAGATGAAAGATGCCACAGGATTTCTCAAAACTTTCATTTTAACGCTTCCTATTTTATCCCTTTAACTTTTCCACTCATCTGTGTCCTGCCATCTGGCTGTAAACTCCTCAAGAAGCTTATCATAATGCTTAACCTTTTGTGTCCAACACACAGCCCACTGTCTAGACATAGAAGATGCTCAGTGAATGGTGTGATGGGAGGGAAATGACGAAGAAATGAGGACCAGTGAAATGTTGTCAGAAGTTCTTGAAGTTAAAACTCCCCCATCACTACCATATCTTGCCTTTGTGGCAGTTTTGTAACCTGTGATAGAAAAGCATCTTTTGTGCTGTGCTGTACACCAGAAACTGACACAACACTGTAAACTGACTATACGCCAATAACGATATATTTAATTAATTAATTTTTTAAAAAAGAAAAGTGTCTTCTGTTGCCTCCGTAACATAGTTCTTCCTTCCTTTTCTTCTGAGGCTTACTGGACATTGCTTCTTCTCTGTTTTTCCCTATGACACACCTGTTATCTGATATCTGTATATATTGATCTGAATTTTTTTTTCCAACTCTGGGACTGTCATGTCCGAAGCAATATACAGGCACCAGCTTACCTTACCTCAGCATGCTTTATTTTCACACATACTATCTGATGCTAACCACAGAGGAACTTAAAATAGAGTGGAATGTTTTTGTCAATGAGTAGAAGTGAAAAATGAGGTACAGAGAGTTAAATGACTGACCTAAATTCACTTAATTGTATGTGCAAAACTAGTACAAGGCTAAGGTCTCTAACCTGTGATCTCATGCTCCTCCCCCAGGCCCTTTCCAACCTTGCTTGCACACAGTAACCACCTGGGGAGCTTTAAAAACTACCACCCCCTGGTCCTGCTCCCAGAGACCCCAGTGCAGCTGATCTGAGGGTGTACACTTCACGTGGGAATTTTCACACACTCCTCTGGTGAGTCTATGAGCAGTCAAGACCGAGACCACTGCTTTAGAAGTGGATGGTACAGCTTCTTGAATCTAAGTGCATTTTGGAGATACCTGCCCTCATTGCGGGGTCAGAGACTCAAAGAAGGGAAGTCTGCCAAGGGAAAGCAAGCATCCCCATGATGCTTCAGGCTGTTTGGTCTGTCTTGATGGCAGCAGACAAACATCAGGAAGCCTCCGCTCGCTATCACAGGGTGCACTGGTCTGAAGACATTCTTTTCCCCTAACATAAACATTTCCTATGGGGATCATATTCTATCATTAAGGTGCTGTTGCCCACAACCAGATGTATTGGTTCGTTCTCTGCCAAACTCTTTATTTGCCATTTACAGTGATGGACAGAGAACAGTGGCTCTCCAGTACATTTACCCACCTGATTGCCTGTGATTAGGAACAGGTAATTATAATTATTGAATATGTACTGCATATATTTCAGGTTTTGAATTTAAATCTCAGGTTAAACAAAGATAATAATTTTATGTCATCTTATGGAGGGAAGCTAATATAAAAGAAAGAACAACAAATGTGGAGTCAGAGGATCTTGTTCAAGTCTCTGAGTCACAGCCTGCTTGTACTAAAAAATAATAACCATACTTACTGAGTGCTCACTCCGTGTGAGGCACTGTTACAGTGCTTCAACGTTACAAGGTATGTTTTGTGATGATTCTCATTTTACAGATGGCAGAACTGGGACACAGAGAGATCAAGAAACTTATCCAAGGACACACAGCTAGTAAATTGCAGAGTCAGGATTAAACTTTGGCAATATGCATCCAGAATATACACTCTTATCAATATATGATATTCCGTGTATGACCTTAGGTAAATTAGTTAACTTCCCTTTGTCTTGGTTTTCTCATGTAAAACAGAGTAAAAATAGTAACAATGCTCAGCTCATTGGGTTGATCTCCAACCATGCATGACATATATTAGGTGTTCAATAAATATTGGTTGATAAGTGAATAAAAGAATGATAAGGTTGGGATGACTGAAAAAATACAGATTAAGAGGTATGAACTACAATGCGTAAAATAATCTACAAGGATATACTGTACGACACGGAGAACATAGCCAATATTTTATAAGAACTATAAATGGAACATAACCTTTTAAAATTGTGACTATGTTGTGTAATTATGTAATATTGTACAACTGCACCTCAATAAAAAAAAAAACAAAAAAACCCAATGCAGAGTATACTCTAAACTGTATTATTCAAGAACACATTTGCTATTATTATGGCATCCATGATTATGTATAGATTTGTAGCACAAAGATATGCAATAAAATTAATACTGAAAATCAAAATATAATCACTCATCATTATTCATGAAATAAAGAGCTTCTTAAAATATGTGTGAGTCTAATAAACTTGCCAGTGATAAAAATATAACTGTAGAAAATGAAGTTATTACAAGTTTCCCTTTTATTTCTGAGTAGTGGAAGCATTCTGTAATTGAAAAGCTTCATCTTTATTATTATCAGGAAATTAGGCCATTAAAAAAGATAGCATTGGATCTCATCCAGCTGAATGATCCAAAGACAAAATGGCCAGCAGCACATGTAAGGTTTACATTTAATTTTTTTAATTAAGTGCTGGTAATTATTGAAGGAAAGCTTTTGAGACATTCTTTTAACAAATCCCCGTAGGAAAAAAAGGCAGGGTGATTGTGAATCTTGCACCAAAAGCTAGAACTAAAGTCTCAGAAATCCTTCTGGGCTCGAGGTAACCATTACCAGCTATTGCCATCACAAAGACGGATGAATTACATACTAGGTTAGTGACAGATGTAGAAACAAGAACCACATTAAATATTTTGGTGTCAAATTCTTTTGAAGAAGAAATTGCACTCAGTGATGCTTCATTATTTCTTCCTTGTTCTTTAAAATTGTTCTTTCATCACAAGACAGCCATTTCCAAATTTTTTTATTTTGGCTTGTGCTTCTTCTTCTTTTTTTTTTTTTTTCCCCTAGCAGTTTGGAGTTTCCAAGTGCCTCTCTACATTTACATGCTATTCCATAAAGTGCCATCATGTAACAATCTGTTTGTTTTCTCGTTGAAGGACCCAGACACTGAATTGTTTCTTGGTGCATGCCAGCTGTCTTGACGTCATGTTTGTTAAGGGTTATCACCTCCTGGACCCCACTGAGCTCCTCAGGGCCTCATATGTAGCAAGTACTCAAGATGTGTTTGCAGAATTGATCAAGGAGCACCCAATCAAGACCTTTGAAATGAAGTGAACATTCATATCTCCTGGTATCAAAATCAATAAAGCTCTTTACGCTGATAGTGTTGTTAAAGACTGTATTTCTTAAAGTTCCTTAAAGAAATTACTTTTCTTAACCACGAATCTATGAGTCAGTGAGGAGGATAATGTATAATCACAAAATAACTTGGTAGCTCACAGTGAAAAAAAATGTGACAATGAATATATATATGTTCATGTATAACTGAAAAATTGTGCTCTACACTGGAATTTGACACAACATTGTAAAATGACTACAACTCAATAAAAAATGTTTTAAAACAAATAAGCAACATCCTGAAAGAACATGTAATTTCTTATAAATTATTGATCCAACTTAACATTTTTATACTTACTAAGCTTAGTACCATTTTTTGCTCTAATTTGTGTCTTAAAACTAGATACTCTTTTTTGCGTGTATGACATTTTGTTCTCTTAAAACCAATTAGTAAAACAGCAAGTTTATACTGCATAGCACAGGGAACTATATTCAGCATCTTGTAGTAACCTATGGTGAAAAAGAATATGAAAACAAATCTATATACGTTCATGTATAACTGAAGCATTGTGCCGTACACCAGAAATTGACACAACATTGTAAATGGACTATACTTCAATAAAAATGAAAAAAAAAAACAATTAGTAGACTAGCACAAAGATGAGATGAAACAGTGAGACTACAGATTAGGACAGTGGTCATGGAGGTGGAGCAGAAGGGAAGCAGCTGTAATGTTGCAGGAGATAAAATCAATAAGGCTTAATGAGGGAGACAAAAAGGACTAGGAAATGTCTGGGATTCTGGCTTGGCAAGTAAATGCAAGAATGATGACCTACCACTAACCAAGAGAGGTAATAAAGGAGGGTGAATAGATTTGGGGGCAGCATAATGAATTCAATTTGGGACATGTTAAGTATAAGGTACTTATCACACATGTGGGTGAGATTTCTAAAGCACAGGGGTAAATGTGCATTCAGAATTCAGAAAAGAACCTGGCTAGAGATGAGGCCTAAGGAATTATTGGCATGTGGGCTTGAGGCAGGAAACCCCATAAAAAGACCGGCAGTACCCCTAGGCAGGGCCGCTGCTCTCCTCCCAGCACCAACGGGTTCCCTGGCCCAGAGGCTTTATCTCACTTCTTGCCTCTAAAGCGGCTTACACCTAGAATTCTATTGGTTCCCTGAGGTCACTTCTAATTAGTTATTTCCTTCACTCCTGATTGGTTATTACTCTCACTCCTGATTGGTTATTACTCTCAATTCTGATTGGTCCACTTCCCTAACTTCTGATTGGTCCATTTGTAGTACTTCATTTGCATGGAGCTCACTCCTGATTGGTCTATTTCTACAAAGCTTGTTCCTGGTTGGTCAACTTCTGTTGTACTTTATTTTCATATGATATTGCAAAGTGTAAAACTGACAGCCTATAAAAGGCCTGTGTAAACCTACAAACGGGGTCCAGAGCTTGGAGTGTTAACTCCTCTGGGCCCACTGGCGTAATAAACTTGAGTTCCCCAACTCTTCGAGTGCTGCTTGGTCTCTCGCTGGGATCCAGGTTGCTGTCACAACTGAGCTGTAACACCGAGCTGTAACACATTTTTCCACAACAGGCTAATGAAAACCATGGTGGATGGATGAGGTCTCTGAGAGAGAGTTGGGTAGAGAACACTGAATGGAGAAACCACTGCTAAGGAAAGATGCAGAGGAGTGCTCAGGAAGGTAAGAGGAAAACCATGGAGGCACAGTGTCATCTAGCTCAAGGAGAGCATGGCCAATGGGAGTTCAAATAAGATAAGGGCTAAAAAACGTAATCACTGAATCTAGGAATTTGGAAGTCACCAGTAACTTCAGAATGCACCATTTCAGCAGGATAGCTGAAGCAAAGTCATATTTCAGTAAATGTGTGCACACTGGATAAACTACCTCGATACAAATGATGAAAGCGTAAAGATTAGATTAAATGGGACCAGAAAGTTGTCCAGCTTCCCCATTGTTTTCTAAGTTCTTAATATATGATGGTAACGGATGATTTTTCCCTAGACGGATATAACTGAGCAGCCTTAAGTATGTGGTTTTTTTTTTTTTTTTTTTTTTTTTTTTTTAACTCTCTTTCTACTTAACAACATCTCTGGCTTTGAGGATAATTCTGTTTAGAATCAGAAAAGTTCCTCCTGCTCTGAAGGCTTCCTTCAGGGGTGAAGGGACTAAAGTAAACCTCGTAAGACTGAGAACTTTGTCTTTTATTCCTCCAATTGCTTACGTTTCCTTCTGGCTTTTAATCAGACTAGGACTCCCTACAAAAGAGGGACTAAACGACTAGTTGTTGAATGATCACTATATGGAGCCAGCAGGGAAGTTTATCACCCTCAAATTCCAAATATGTGTCAATTAGTCTTTGCAAGCGAGACAAGCTGAGAATAATTAAGAGATTAACATTACCCTTTCTCCCCCCAAAACAGGACGAGGCTAGATCACCTTACATGGAGTTCTGTAATACTCCGTGGCTTTTGACGTGGCTATTTCAGACCACGTCTTGTAGTAGTCATTAAATGAGATGGATTTAACTGATCTGAAAATATAAATTAAAATCAGATAGTGAGTAGTGTGCAAGTTTGTTTTTAAAATTGTCTTGTCAAAGCAGACTCTTTCAGACATCTAGTTGCAAGACATTAGACTGATTTGCAAATTCTAACACATTCATTTCTAACGAATCTAACAATTTTCCCACTAATACATGCAAATCACAAAAAAGATCTGTTCAGAACATTTTCATTAATAAGTATAAATGTGCATCCATGTGTATATTATAAAAAGAAAAAATACAGGCTTAAGATATCTACCTTTTGTGACTACCTTAAAAAGGACTTTAAGTAAAGCAGCATTCCTGCACATTTTTTTTCTACAATAAACAACTTTCTTAAATTTCTATGCCATATTTTAGTAAAATCACTAAATATTGTGAGGAGAAATAAAATACCAGAATTGAGATTAGTTTAATTTTTACGTGGAATCTGGCCACTTTCAAAGAGGGTAAAAAATAAAACGAACAAAAAAACCCCCACAAAACCTCTTTTCTAATATTACTGCCTACACATTTCCTTCCCTGTGCTAACATTACCATATCCTAATGGAACAGCAAGGATTGTTACAAAGTATTAAACAGGAACTATGAAACACTCTCTCACTCTTGAATAATTGCATTTCCAATGTTTATTCCTGCACATTTTTGGAATGCAGAGATTATCAACACTCTATATAAGCATTACTTTGGGATATTTTTCAGATGTGTGAAATCACCAATTAACTGGCTTAAATAGATGCTTAAACATCAAATGTAAAAGGCCTCACGTCTGCTTTAACTTTAAATTCCTAGCTCTTTGGAGGAAGAAGCAAATTTTCAGTTAGAACAGCTCACTAATATTAATTTTTATAGGTAAATTATAGATACCTTAAATATTCGACTCAATTTTGAAATTAATGGGGCAATATCTAAATGTGTTAATGCACTCATTTATTCAAATAATAATTAGACACCTAATTTTAAGACTAACATTTTTCAGTGTGTTATTGCTTTTGCAATCACACTTAAGTAGAAATCTGAAACTTGGTGAAGAAAAATTAATCACTAGTATTATTGCTGCCAGAGCTACATGTAGTGCTTTATATTAATAAATGATATACTGAACTAACATTAATTTGCCAACGAAATGTTTCGGCATTTGGCAATGGAGGTAACGAAATGAAAGGCTGCATTATATCTCCTGCATGAAAAAGCTTGTGATCAATTTGCTGTCACAGATCATTTAGCAGACAACAATGACCCAAGAGGAAGGAAACTGTCAACACACTGTCTCGTGAAAAAAAATACACCGTCTTCAGGCACAATCATCTCCATTGTTTTTTGTCTGTTTGACTACGACCCATGACCCTCTCCTTTCCCAACGGCGTCCTGTTCAATTTCAAACTGTTAGCCTTCAGGGGCTTTCTTTTTTTTTTTTCCTTAGAATAATTAAAAATAGTACCCTAAAAGGTATAACTTTAGTATGGCTTGAATATACAAAACAGAATGCCTTAAACATTTGGGAGTATCTGCATTTTCAGTTCTATAAAAAAAAAAATAGCCCCTTAGCGTAAGAGAACAGTAACTATTGACTATTACTCAGATAAGTCACTTAGTTTACAAGAATATATATAGGTAAAAAATACATGTGTTTATAGTTTCAACCAATAACAGGAATTTATTGAGTATTACCACTGGCATTAAGAATATGAAAAAGAAGACATAAGTTTAAACCAAACATCAGAGCTTATTATCCTGCTGGGGAAATAAAATATGTATCTGAACTAGTAAATAGAATAGTTTTCATTAACATAATAAACTGTTACATCATTTAACATAGACATTTGGAGACTACTGTGACAGATGCTTCTTTGGCAGTGGCAGTAAGTGAAGGAAGTTGGAGGAGGGAGCTATAACTTTGTTTTGGAGCCATTAGGGAAAGAGTCACTTGGGATATGGACCTGGGACAAAGGAAGGAGGCATCTTAGGCCAGGGAAAAAGTATTAGCAATAGCTTAGGTAGCAAGGAGGATGGTGTGTGCACGTCTGCATACAGAGGATTTCGGGGGAAGAGGTGATAGTAACAAGATAATTGACTAGAGTGGAGAGTTCCAATTTCAGAGGAATTGGAATTTGATAAAGATAAGTGAAACTAGGCAATGCTTGGTCTTCAGATTTAGGCAGAGGACGGATTAGAGTGGATTCAGTAATCTTGATTTATTAGGTGATAGAGAGTAAGTAATCAGTTCTCAAACAAGGCAAGAAAATAATGAAACCAGTGTTTGAGTAAGATTTCTCTCTGGCATTAGTATGCAGAGTGGATTACAGCAGAGATTAAATGCAGGGGGGCCAGTTAGGAACTAAATTCAGTAATTCAAGCAAGAGATACTGAGAGCTAACACTAGGGTGGGAGCAGAGATTATGAAGGGGAGATGAATCTACGCTAATGCTAAATAAAGAGCTGACTGAGCTGGTTGCCTGATAGGGTGTGAAAAGTGAAGGAATTTTAGGGTCAAATATTCCCCTAAAGCCCAGAAGACCAGTTAGTTTTGCTATTAATAGAAAGTGTCTAGAGAAACTGAAGTAAAATATGAGTTTAATTTTAAACATGGGTTGTAGGTGACGACCTTTAGGAGTGTGACTGAGAAATTAGGACTGGAAGTAAGAGATGCGGGTCAGATCAACATGAAGGTTAACAGATGACGCCATGAGGGAAAACAAACTCCTAAAGAGTAAGTAAGTGTTGAGAAAAGAAAGAGCAGAAACCAATTCAGAGTTTAAGGGGAGCCAGTGAAGGAAACCAAAAGGACCATTAAGGGAAGAAGAGAGTCATGGTAGTGCTATTTCATGGAAGCAACATCCCAGCCATCACCAAAGCCTAATGACTGAGTTCCTAAATCTCTCTGGATATTAGTCTGCAGTATCATGACCAAGAGGACAGGCTCTGGAATCAGCTGGCCTGGGTTAAAACACTCTGGTACTATTACTTATTAGCTGTGTAACTCTGGGAAAGTTACCTAACCCTTCCACGTTTCCAGAGAGAGAAATTTCTCCAGTGGTGGTTGTGAGCAGTCAATGACATCATGCAAGAAGAGAGTAAAGGTGGGGTTAGCACCCCTTAGCACTCGGCATCAGCTGGTCTCCTTGCTTGCCTTGGACAAGTACCTCGTTTTTCTCCCCACAAACTCTAAGCAGCCTCCTAATTGTATTCTACCTCGGTCTCTCCCTATTCCAAGATATTTTCATGAGTCCTGAAAGTTCCCTGCTGCCGCTTCCCAGTCCAGCTCCCTCGACACTTTGGGTAATTGCTGATCCAATTTCTATCCCGTAGATCAGTTTGGCCTGTCCTAGAACTTCATATAAATTGAATCATACAGCATGTACTCTTTTATTAGTCAGGGTATTTTTTTTCCCACTCAACATAATGTCTGCATTATTATTCCACGTTGTTGCATGTATCAACAGTTCATTCACTTTTACTGCTGAGAGTATTCAATTTATAAATATAGCACAATTTCTTTATTATATATCCCACTGTTGAATATAAAATGTTGAATGATGACAGGCATTTTGGTTGTTTTCAGTTTCGGATATTATGAATAAAGCCCCTAGCAACATTTCTGTACAAGTCTTTTTGTGACTATATATTTTCATTTCTCTAAGGTAAATACTTAGGAGTGGGTCAGAGGGCAAGCGAATGTTTGACGTTGTACAAAACTGCTGAATTTGTTCCAGAGTGGCTGTGGGCATGTCAAACGGCACAGCAGCGTGTACAGCGCTGCAGGAGAGCCCCGGGGACCACACATCCTCGTCGATAACTGGGGTTGCTAGTTTTAGCCGGGGGCGTGCTCTTCCAAACCCCCTCACCCAATCTCAGGAAGTCACAGCAGTACCCATCCAGTTCAACCCAAAATCCAGTAGTAATGTTAGATTCCACTTTTTCTCACTCCCCATATCAATCAAACTAAGCCTGGAATCCACCCACTTCTTCCACTTGTCTCGCTCTCCACATCTGTGACCTCAGCCCTAGCCCGAGCCACCGCCATCTCTCCTCGGCTCTACTAAAATAACCCAATAATTCTTCTCCTTGCTTCCACCCGAGATCCTTTGCAATGGATTCCCCACACGGCAGTTAAAGTAGTCCTTTTAAAGTGTAAACCTGATTATGTCTCTCCCTTTCTTAAAAGCTGTCCAGCTGCATCCCAATTTCCACCGCAAGGTTAATAAATGCAAACTCCTTCCTTGGTTTATAAAGCCCTAAGTGATCGGGCCCTACTTCTCTTACCTCATCCCCACCTACCTCTTCTCCCCTCGCTGTGTTCTGGCCACAGTGCCCTTCTTTGTGATCCTCTAACCCACTATGCTCATATCCAGTTTAGGGTCTGTGCCCTCCTTACTTCCTCTGCCTAGAATCTCACTGCACCTATAAGATACCACTCTCCCCCAACTCCTCACTCCTTTTTCCCCTTTCAATTTCACAAATCTTGATTTTTTTCAAGATAACACCATCTACAAGCTTACCACACCATGGTTCCTGGTAGTTAAATCTTTCCCCCAGACCCCAGGTTTTATTGTCCTGTGATCAGTGCCGGATTCTCACGTTGCCATCTGGTTACTTTGCTGCCTGTCTGATGAGGTCCTCCGTGTCCCAAAGAGTCAAAGGGCCAAAGCTTTCTCCCCATGATGGGTTTCCCTTCTTCCTGCTCCTGCCTGAGACAGACCCACCACTGCTACTGGCTGGTTCTCATCTGAGTGCCGGCAGGGAGACAAGGTCAATGCTCTTGCTGTCATGTCCCAACTAGTCACTCTGTCAGTCATTCTGGATCTTCTAATTCTGAGCTTCTAACACTTCCAGGCACAAAGTCCCCTGATGAAACATTGTTGCACATTCTGGGACAGAGCCCCGACCTGAGGGCTTCTTCAGAGTCCTGGTTTGACTTCAGTCTCTTGCGAGTATCTCACTGTTATTAATCCACTAAAAGGAGCCTTGTTTTGGAGCATGTACAGTATAAAACCAAGATAGATCAAGTGTTATTTCAACACTAGTTAGTTGGCTCTTTTCCACATCTGACTGACTATCCAAAAAAGGCTGATGGAAATGCTGGAGGAGCTAAATGCTGCAGAACCATATTTGAGATTATAGACCTGTACCTTGTCCCGGTGTTTAAGGCTGAATTGGTGTCATACTGTCAGGTTATCTCCCAAGTGTGCAATGGCTTCAGCCCTAACTCTCACCATTTTCCTCCAGAGCACTATCATTTCCTAAATTGCTTGGATTTTTTGTGATCATAATGTAGACAAATTTTTTTTTTCTTTTCAGCAATAAAAAAAGAAAACTAAAAAGGCAAGTTAACACAGCTGCATTAACTTTTAACTAGTCTATAAAGAAGTCAATATTTTCTACATTCTTTTGTAAAACATTTTAAAAAGGAATTGTAAGAGAAAATGTATTTAAATAAAAATGAAAAATTTTATAAGTCAAAAAAATGAAAATACAATTATGATAGAAAACTGTTTAATAATTCTTTTAGTATATATATTTTATAATTATAGAATTGTAGAAAGAAAAACTTACTTGATAACTTTATCAGGGTCTTCAGGTGGCTCAGAACTGTCACCTTTCACTGCGAAGAAAAATATGAAAAGATTTTGGTTTACTTGAAAGATTGAGTATATGGCCTTATATGCCCTCCTTCCAAAGCCTCAGTAAGATGATATTAAAGGAATGAAAATAAGGCATAAAACCTCAAGGAGACCAAAAGAAAGATGGCAAGAGAATTTTTTCAAGATAGAAAGCAGATGTCAAGTGGTAACTGTCAAGTGTGACAGGCCGTGGCAATGTGAAACCTAATGACATGATGAGGGGGGCCAGTGAAGAGCAAGCAGATTTACACTTCAGAACTTGAGAAACAGCTCAGGAGTCGGAGGTCCCAGATACCTCTGAAAGGTGAAGCGCACAGCACAGACACCAAAGACTTACACCCTTTGTCTGCAACCAGGTGCGCAGCACTGCCCAGGCAGGTGGGGGGGACGTTTATTTCTGGAGAAACTGAGCCAGAGAGATTCAGAACTAGCTACAAAGCAGAACAAGAGTCTGGTAAGGGACTGAAGGCAGCAAATAAATCAAACACATTATTTGAATAGGTAAGATTCCTTACTTCGCCCCTTGTTTGGCCCCTAGAATGTAAACAGTTCTCTCTCTCTCTCTCCAAGCATAAGACTGGGGATTCATCTCACAAAAATGTCAAGCCTAAATAATGGGAAGGTCAGGTCCTCACTGGACAACCCTATAATGAAGTAAAACCATCGAATCCAGCCTGTATTCAAAATTTCCAATCCTTCGAATGATTGATTTCCAGTCATCGTATGTTCATCATATGAATGGATAGTCAAAGGTCAGTAGGTATTTGAATAAAGTCAATATCATGAAAGATAACAAAAGATTTTTAAAAGTATGTGAACCCTATGTTTTAGATATCAAAACAAACATGATAAACAGAGAATAAAATAACTGGACCATATAACCACATAGAAGTAAAAGTTCACCAGGACAAACTGGGGAAAAGATGGAAGAGTTTACAGCAGTTCCCCCTTACTGGCATTCCAGCCTCCCAGTGGATGCCTAAAACCAGGAATGGTACCAAACCCTGTATACACTATGTTTTCTTCCTATAGGTACATAGCTATGATAGTGTTTAGTTTGTAATTAGGCACAGTAAGAGGGTAACAACAATAACTAATAATAAAATAGAAAAATTATCACAACATTGTAACCTGATTATACTTCAGTAAAAAAATAAAAATAAACAAAAAATAGAACAATTATAATAAAAGTTATATGAATGTGGTCTCTTTCTCTCTCAAAATATCTTGTACAAATTTAATGCCTTTTCCATCTTAACTAGGCACTTATGACACATTGTGGCCACATCTTTTGCGGTTTGAGGTGAGACAGCAAAACTAGCACGAATTTCTTTTTCCTTCTTATCAAATTCATGGGCAGAAGATTTGTTCTCACTGTAAATCTTAGCAACTTTAGCACGTGATTTTTTTCCTTATTTAGTCAAGAACTTTCACCTTTTCACTTAAAGGAAGCACCTTATGGCTTTTCTTTGGCATATCTGAATGGCCAGCAGCACTAGTCTTGTGCTTTGGGGCCGTGATTAAGAAAAATAAGTGTCGCTTGAACACAAGCACTGCGTGCAATGCCTCAGCTGTCAGACCGTTCATCTGATAACCCAGATGGCGACCAAGTGACTAATGGGCAGGAGGCGCTCTTTGAGATGATTCACATCCCGGGCGGGACAAAGCTGGATGGTAAGAGATTTCATCATGCTACTTAGAATGGTGCATGATTTAAAATTCACAAATGGTTTATTTCTAGAATTTTTTCATTGAACACTTTTCAGACCATGGTTGACTGTAGGTAACTGAAAACTTGGAAAGTGGAACTGCAGATGAGGGGGAACTACTGTAAATGAAATCACTTTGTCACAAATTCGAAAGTAAGTAGCAATACTCAGAATCTAGGAGGCAAAACAGTTGTTATGCATTGTCTCCGTCCAGACCTCCAGGTTTTCGTAAAACAAACTGAAGTATAGTTTGGAAGGCACTCGAAAGATCTCCTTGTCCAACTCCCCACACTGAGCAAAAAGCTCTTTGAAAAAGAGTCATGAAGCTCTGTCACATGAACACGAGTTATAAAAGCACACCTTTAGTGGAAGGGTGTTTACCACCTGCCGACACGGCCTTGCCCAGGCTCAAGCAACTTGAATTGTAAGAAAATCTTTCCTCATGTTTGGCCAGCTAGGGCCTGGATGGACTGTACCATGAGGGATGCTGCAATGACAGTGGCATTTGCTTCTAGGAAAGACCAGTTAACCCAACTGACCATATAATTTATTGCCCAAACTGCCACACACAGTGAAAGGGAGAACTGGAAGCAATGATGCCAGGCCTGCCCCAGGCAGGCTGGTGTGTGTGAGCCCCTGAACTATGAACAAGGGAGCCAGGCCACAAGGAGAAGAGGCTGCCAGGACAGGGGAAAGCCGTTGGGACCTCCACCAGTGAGGGTTGGGCTCTAAGCTTGTGTGTTCATCTCAATACAACAGCGCAAAGACCTCGCTGTTCAGGCAAAGAACAGATGTTAAGGAAAGTTTGGGGAATGAGAGGCATTTGCATATCGACATACCAAATACCAGGCTTAGGCTCAGGAGAACAGAGTTAATTCCAGACCACCTATCACAAGGAAAAAGTCAAGGTATGTTCCGGCTCAAGCCTGTATGTTCTGGACATCAGTGGAGACAACCTAGCAGGCTGGAGGAAGGCATGACTGACCTGTAGCCTCAACATTAGTCTGACTTTAGTTTCCTGGAGCAACAGAGAAGGAAATTCCCCTGTTCTCTAGGAAATCCCTTCAAATATTTGAAAACAGCTTTTATAACTGCCTTTTATCTTTTCTTCCCTTAGCTAAACATGCCACAGAAAATGTGATGCTCCAAACAGAGTATGACGGGGTTCCAGGGCAGGGCCCACCTCACCAGAAGAGGGAAGGTGATGTCACTCAGGCTCAGCAGAAGGGCACTTTCTGTTATCAGTTCAAGTTACACTTGTGTTCAAATAGCTCCCTAAGACTTTTCGCATAGACTAAAGTTCTGCAATGAAGGCAGGTTTCTTTTACTCTGTGCTTGGACATTTTAATTCTTTGATCCCTAATGACTTTACATTCACCTCACTAAACCTGGAGGCGCAGGGGAGGTGGGAATGCCCAGGTTGGGTCTCTGACTCTGCAGCTGGTTGTGTGTGGTCTTGGGCTAGTCCCTTCACCAGTGACCCTCAATTTCCTCACGGGGGAAGAGGCTGAGGATCAGATGCATAAACATATGTGAAACCATTAGTTTGTTTTCTATGTCTGTGAGCCTTTCTGTTTTGTAAATAAGTTTGTTTTAGATTCCACATATAAGTGACATCATATGGTATTTTTCTTTCTCTTTCTGGCTTACTTCACTTAGTATGACAATCTCCAGGTCCATCCATGTTGCTGCAAATGGCATTATTTTATTCTTTTTTATGGCTGAGTGGTATTCCATTGTATAAATATACCACAACTTCTTTATCCATCATCTGTCGATGGACATTTAGGTTGTTTCCAGACATAGAAAACAAACTTATGGTTACCAGGGAGGGAAGAGGGTGGGAAGGGTTAAGTTGGAAGTTCGAGATTTGCAGATACTAATACATATAGAATAGATAAACAACAAGTTTATACTGTATAGCACAGGGAGCTATATTCAATATCTTATAGTAACTTATGCTGCAAAAGAATATGAAAGCAAATATACGTATGCTCATGTATGACTTTAGCATTATGCTGTACACCAGAAATTGACACAACATTGTAAACTGACTATACGTCAAAATATATATATATATATATATACACAAAAAACACATATATTTGATAAATAAATTTTTTTAAAAAAGTAAGTGAAAGCACTTAGTAAACCATGAAGTAAAATTAGGATCTAAGTTTATGTGCATTTTTTTCATTCATTCAATCCACAAATTTTTATTCAATACCTAGAGCCAGACACTGCTATACTTGGCACTGAGAATATTGCTGTAGCTGGAAATCAGTGCCTACAGAGATGATACAATTAGCAGCCCTCATGTATACAATTAACTACCTGCTCCAGTTTTGTGTTATCTAAAAATGGGACAGTAATTTCTTCTATGCATTTTCTCAATCTATTAATATATTAAATGTATATGAGAGATGATTCTTGGAGCAGAGACCTTTTTTTTTTCCCCCAAGTTGTTACAGGTAATTCATTCTCATTGGATATTGTTTTGCACAGAAATCCACATAGTATTACACTAGACTACCATCGAATTGAGAGTGAATGAGTTTTGTGCACGTCTTCATTTCCCACCATAGCAGCTGGCTCTGCTGTGCCACAGCACTCTTTCCCCGTGAAGCTGCAGATCATTCTCCTCCTGGCACAGCAGGTACCACTCCCAGTCCTGCTGTGATGGCAAGCAAGCTGACAGCTATTTGCTGTCTTGGATTTCCACATATTTCACCAACATAAATAAAGAATAAAGTGAAAACCCGTCAAGGCACTATTTGCCTTGTTGCTCATTTGCTGGGTGATTCAGCAACTTGGACAGCTCTCCTGTCTGGTTTGATGGCAAAACAGGGACCTGGAATGTCTGAAGGATGATGTCCAGCTGAGAGCAAGACAAAGAGAGGGCCAATGTGTTTTCTGGTGTCGTCTCATCCTTCTCTCCACAGGGAAAACCCAAAATCTGTTGCACAGAATCATTTACTATAGAAAAAAAATTTGAAACTAGTTTTTAAATTTCCATTTACCAGGATATGGACATAGCTTTGTATAGAATATTTCTGTATAACGATAGAACAGTAGGGCTCCATTAAAGGATAAAGGATACGTATCATTCACTCACTCATTCCACAAATATTCACTGAGTGCAGAGGACACAGCAGTGGATGCTACAGTATTCTGGTAGGTCAGGAATAAGATCCAAATGAAGCAGTACCATTCCTCTGTGTACAAACCAGCCTCAAAACTGTCAGGGAATTTTGAGGACCTCTGCAACGATCATGACATATTTGAAGATACTGAAAAAGATGCCTGATCAATATTACATCAGACCCAGATGCCCCGTGGAGGAGCACTTGAACTTGGTCACAAATTGTACAGACCTAACCAATGAAGGGACTGGCAGGTCCTAGAAGAGGACTGGAAAAAGAGACCGTGGACATCTGAGAGAAAAAGAATGCGAGAGATGAGTTTGGCAGAGTCTGAACAGCAGAGCCTGCTGACTGGGGAGGCAGCAATACCAGCTGCTCTGCATGGTTGCTGTGCTCTGCTGAAAGGAAGGGCAGACTATAAAGGAAAGAGCTAAGTCACTAGGAGCCCAGCCCTCACTTGCGACAAACCCGTCTGGGCATAAGGAGCCAAGGCATTGCTCTGCTCACTGCAGAGAGTGCAAGGGAGGAAGGGAGGTGATGGAGCTAAGAGTCATGCAAAGGTTGCTGGCAGGATGAGAGTGAGCAAACCAAGGGTACCAGAAAAACATTGGTCGATAGACAGAAAGACTGAAGAGCCTCAGGTTTCATTTCCATGTAGACACTTTGAAGGAATACCTGGAGGGAGAATTCTCAAGAAAAAAAAAAAAAAAGCTGAACATTTTGTTAATCCAGGGGAAAGGATCCCAGATCAGTAAGATCTAGGGTACTGAAGGTGAAGTCTGGGAAATATCCACTGCAGATCCCTTTACAGAGGGTTCAAAACAGACGTCTTATCTTTATGATGGGTAGACTGGTTTCATTTGCACCATTCGTCCATATGACCATTACATTTAAAGTTACTAAGCTTATGATTTTTGATAATCTTTAAAAAGGGACCACACTACTGATGGGCCTCACAAAGAGGTATAGTAGGAGAGAGCTTAGCACGATTTCATTATGGGAAATGAATACAGAAAATATTCCATATACAAGTTATTTATAGCTCACTTGCTATAAATAATAATTGGCAAGTAACAATAAGTCAGCACTTCTTACATGATAATGGCTGGTGGAAAAGTTGTAGAATTATTAGTCTGTACAGAGTTTCATCTTTAGTCAGTATATGGGCTGCTTCCACATTCACTGGGTTTTCTAACACTGGATTAGAAAGCATAACCTGTAGGAAAACATATAGAACACAGGGCTTTTAAGGTAACTTTCTTTCTTAGAGCAAAAAGACAAACCAATACATACAACATTCAAGAAGCATTTATTATATATCATATCCACCTGGAGATAGACACAAAGACAAATGAGACATGGTCCCTACTCTCAAGAAACTCTTGATCTATCTTGGTTCTATACTGTACATTCATGAGCCAAACATTAGGTCAAAGCAAGTTACAAGTACCTTCCTGTACCTTATTCCTTCCTATCACATAAGTTTAATTTGAGTTATGTATAAAGGGAACTAAACATTAGGAAACACTGAAACATTTCCATTAAAGCCTATGAACTTACATTTTAACATGAGGTCATATTTAGATCCCGGATCAACAAACATATGTATTAAAGATTGCATGCAATTCAATATCCCTCCAGATCACTGAATGACTAATTTTGCATCTGTAGTAATTTTCTACTGCCGCTGTGACAAATCACCACAAATTTAGCATCTAAAACAGCAACATTTATCATCTCACATTACTGCAGGTAAGAGGAAGTTGGAGTTAGCTGGGCTGGTTTCTCTTTTCCAGATTTAACAAGTGTTTAACAAGCTGGCTGGGCTCTTATCAGAGGCTCTGGGAAGATGTGGTTTCCCAGCTCATTCTGGCTGTCTGTTAGCCGAATTCAATTCCTGAATTCAGTATTTGTAGGACTGAGTTTCCCACTTCATTGCTGGCAGCTCACTGGGGGCTCCCCTCAGCTCCAAGTGTCTCTCACCAGTCCTGACACTTGCACCCCTGCATCTCAGAGGCAGTAAAGGTGTGAAAAATCTTTCTCATGTTTGGACCCCTCCTGCCACATCCTTTCTCTTTCTTTTCTGCATTTCTCTGAGTGACTCTTCCATCATCCTCTTCTATTGTTAAGGGCTCATCTGATTACTTTGGGTACCCCTGCATAATTCAGGATAACCTTTCTATTTTAAGACGAGCTGATTAGTAATGGTAATTCCATCTGCCAAGTTCATTCACACCTAAGTTAGTTTGATTGAAAAACCGGAGGATGGGAGTCTTTGGGGATATCTTCAGAATTCTGGCTACAATAGTCTCTGTACATATGGACAAAATAGGTGACCAGTAGTAACCAAAACTTAACAGTTTTTCTAGACAATGATCTTGCTTATCTAGCATCTCAAAATTAGTGTTAGTCCAAATTTGAAATATCCATCGAATAATTCAGTATATTGAATCTTACATTATTATATACAAACTAGATAATAAAATATAGCCAAAATAATAACCACCAGGATATCTAAGTGTAGATACAAGTCAAAGTGGATTATTGTGGTTTAAGAGTTATGGAAATGATGGTAATCTTCCACTTATTAAAGCAGTAATCTGACATCTGATATTTCAAAAACAACAGGAATTTTCTGCTTTTTTTTTCCTATCTAGAAAACACATTGGGCTATATTTCCAAGAATATTAATAATCCTTAAATAAGGATTCAATGTAGGTTGCAATATATCATTCAAAGTAGGTGGGAAGCAGATGACGCTTATCTTCAAGAGTAAGCTTCTGGTCTTTGGCTGGAGAGAGAATCTCATTTAGAGAGGCACATTTGGTAAAGTTCATTCAGTAGTCTTTTCATTGACCACTGTGCCTAAGACCTTTTCATATAATATGTACACAAGCAATTAAGTATATTTAGTGTTTTTTAAGAACTAGAATATAAGGAATATATTAAAATGTACAGATCTGACATCCTGTTACAATAGTAAAAAAAAAAAAAAAGTCCAACTTTGAAATTAGCCATGTGACAATATGAAATAACATAAAAAGCTATCCAGAGGATAAATACAAAGAATTGAAGCATCAATAAACAACCATACCAGTGGGTATATTTTGCAGTATCCAATTAGTTAAAGCCCATGAATCTGGAATTTCTTTTATGAATGAGAGATGATTTTACTTTTGTACTGTATATGGAAGTACAAATTTTCAAAGAAATTAAGATTATACAAAATTTTAGGAGGAGATGATTAGCATATTTAGACTTTAAAATATTTTAAACACCATTTCAAGTACCATTCCCTTGGTACTTGGATAACAATGTGATAACTATAACTATGTTTCATATGTTAGTCAAAAGATTGTAATCAGAAAGCAATCTAAATTTAAATTACTTAAAATTCAATAAAATGAAAAACTCAGTTCCTCAGTTACACTAGCCACATTTCAAGTGCTCAGTAGAATGTGCAAACGATGACTTTCAGATGTTGCAGGTATTAAACATTTCCATAAGTGCTGAAAGTTCTATTGGGCAGCACTGACCTTCAAAGGACTATTAAACAGCCATTAAAGCACCAATTGTAAAAATCTGGAAATTACTTGAGATAAAATGCTAAGTGGAAAAGAAATAGGCTATATAATGTGTACATATATACCATCACTGCAGCAGTGTAAAAATTCAGATTCGTTGCTTCCATCACGTTCCTTAGTACCTACCACACGAATTAGACTTGTTTCCTGACCTCAGAGAGCTTGCAGCCCAATAGAGGAAGACTGGTAAGGAAACAGCAGGTGTGTAATAGCACTACAGTGCTCTGATGGAGATTTGCTCAGGGTACCACTCCCTGTGGGTCTCAGAGGAAGTCCCCCTCCCCTCCCCTAAACCAAAGCCAGCAATTTCACCTAGGAAAGGAAATCAGGAAAGACATCCCAGAGGACAGTTTGTTTGACCTGACTCTTACAATATAAGCAATTGCTTGCCAGACAGAGAAAGAGGGGAAGCAGCTAGTTAGATAGGGAACTGGACTGAGCACTTCCTAAGGTCCAAGACTGACTTGAGTTTGTAACTTTAGTGTCTGGAACTCTATGAGTGCTTTTTAACCTGCACTGAACCAAGTACGGTGAGTGAAGAAAAGCATGAAGATATAAATACGAGCGGGATGGCAGTGTTTGGGAAAGGCTAAAGCCAGGTGTGAGGCAAAAGGAAACTATCATTTGTCAGGCAGCGGAATTTGGGCTTGACACTGTGAGTGAACGCGGAACTGAAGATTTTCAACTGAAACATAGCGGAGAAGAAGAAAATGCTAATAACAATAGGGTAAGGAATTTTCTTTAAGATTACCAGTGATTTTTCTTTTCCTTTCTACTATCTTAAAATTTGTCTCTAATGTGGGCATATTTGTTTTACAAATCTATTTGAAGAAAAAAACTGTGTAATCTACTGGCTTTCCATGACGTATTTGGTAGTACTTTGTTGTAACTTTGTGTTACTGGTTAAGATTAAGAACAATCAAGATATTAACTGGATTGTATTGAGTTCTTTTCATGGACCACTCCTGGTTCTACGTACTTTACATGTATTAATTCATTTAGTCCTCACAAGTCGCATGAGGTAGCTACTAACAGCCTGATTTTACTGAGACGGAACTGGGGCACCGAGAAGTGAAGAAACTTGTCCAACAGCGCAAAGGTGTTAAGTGGCAGAACCAAGATGTGAGCCAAGTAATCTAAACTCACAGCCCCCGGGTTACTTCTTATTAAATGATTCTGCGATTCAAAATCTTCACCATTTTATTCTGGTTTGCTCTTGTTCACTACATTTCTGAGAGCGCTGATTTTTTACTATTCTTAAGGCAGGTTTTATTTGGGTGGAAGAGACAGAACAACTCAGTTGGAAGGAATCCAAAAGATCACCAGAGTTCCGCATGTCCTGCTTAATTCCTCAAAGTCTTTGCTCGAATCTCTCTCCTAGAACATGGCCCGGCACTGGTACATTTGTTCAATACCTATTTGTAGAAGGAACAAATTGAATAAATAAATTGAACATTGAATTTTTTTAAGTAGTAAATTTTACTCAGCATACCAAGATGACTAGACAGAAAATCAATGATTGGCTTTGTTTCATTTTCAAAGATAAGAAATGGGAGAGATGGAATTTGAATTATAACTCTTTGCTACTGAGAAAATTCAATTAAGCCAGAATACTATATTCTCCAGGTATTCCAGATAATCAAAATTTAATAGTTTATCTCTAGATATTATTAATAATGAGTAAGTCCTTGGATAGAATCTTGCTGAGCCAGATGCGAGTGGTCAAAGCAAGTGTTATTGCAATTCTTTATCTTAGCATCTCACTTAAGATGAGGCTCCTTGAGGAGTCAGGAATAACACGACACTGAGGCACGTTTCTAAAGACCATGGGCCCAGGAGGTAAAGGGTGCATCCTAGAAACAGGCATCTATCTGAGGAGAGGAGGCTGTTCCTCATTTAATTTGTTCACTGGGTTTGATATGAAAGCTTATAAAAGAGCAGGCTGCCAGAACTGTCAGAAACAAAGGATAAAGCTGAATATTTTACACTGAAGTCACTCGATTCACCTCTCTGAGGACGGCAAGGTTCATGAATGAGGAAAGACCTAAAAGGCCTGTTCAATACTATGAAGTGAAGTTAGGAGCCAAAAGCAAACCTAAGACTGTATTTCCACAATTGAAACCACCCAAACAGTACTTCTTTTTCTTTCTTTTTGAAGGGCCTAAGCCATCAATTTCACTTTAAAAAGAATAGTCTGTATAATTCAAGTTCCATTTTACAGTCTTGATGTAGAAATGTTACTGATGTATACAGGCTTACTCAAGTCCTTTCAATGTTTAAACATGCATCGTACACCTTATTCCTTATATTCTGAATAACTGGAGTAATTAAAAATATTACAGAGAGGATTAGACTAATCTGTTCTTACCTGGAGGGTAAGTAAGATGCTGCTCAATGTATAGCTTCTATTCCACTGATGAGGGTTGTCCAAAAAATCTATACAGGGCTGGCCAGTGTGTGGGTCCACTGCATTCACATAACACATTAATACTGATACATATAATAAAATTATTATTTAAAACTTACGAACATCAACATATCATAGGCAAAATTAGAAAGCAAATTAGGAAACAGGAAAATTATTTGCAAAGAATGTGACAGATAGTTAATACAGGGCAGCTGTTAAGAGCATGGACTTTGGTGTCAGACACACATAAATTGGAACACTGACCTCTCCACTTACCAGCTGTGTGATGTTGGGCAATTAACTTTACCTCTCTGGGCCTCACTTGCCTAATATGTGAAATGGGGATATGATTAATGTACCCACCTTCACTGAAAAGAATTTTAAAAAATAAAGTCCTCAGTAGAGTACCTGGCATATAGTGGATCCCTTCAAAATGATGGCTGTTATTATTAATGTAATGTATAAATAATTTAATGTATAAATAATTTTTATAAATGAATAATAAAAACATTTATGCTCCAGTAGAAAAATCTTGCAATTAAAAGGTAAGAACTGGGAAGAAAATTTTGAAAAGGTGAAAAGAGGGGTCTTTCTTGGATTTAGTACATTGTATTGCAAAACCATAGTAATAGTAACAGTGCAGTGGGACACAAGATGAGACTGAACAATGCAGTAAGAGAATTCAGAACAAGTCTTAGTCTGTATTAAAACTGTTGTTACTTAAACGTAAAATTATGACTCAGTGGTGAAAGAAAACATTATCAAGAAATGGGACAAAAAAGCGTGTGCAAACTACTCATCGCCCTCCAGTATTTGCACTTCCTTTCTTCTCTCTATAAAGAAACATGGTGCCTCCACTCATCCCCATCCCCTAGCGTGGTTTTACATGAATACGTGGTTGCCCACACTTCCCCAGCCTTTCCTCCAGCAAGATATGGCCATGTGACTTAGCCTTAATCATGGGATACCTACAGAAGTAAAGTGTGTACCTTCTGGATCATATTTTCTTAAGGAAGCTGTTTGCCCTCGTCTCTTTCTCTTTCCCCTTCCCACTGGCTAGAAATGGAACCCACATGTTGAGGATGGCAAAAACCTCCCTGCCAGCTTCGTTCTGTTATATATAGATTGGAAAGACATTAAGAAGGTTGGCTTCTATGCCCTAACACCGTTAAGTAACTAAATCAGTATTTGGGAAAAAATACAAGTAAATATGAAAAATAAAACCACAGAATAACTATAAGAATATTAAGATGATGATTGGATTGTGATTTGGGAAAAGACCATCTAAGCGTAAAGATAATTCCAAAAATCTCAAAACATAAGACTAGTAGATATGACCTATATAAACATTTTAAAATCCCAGATGTGAAAAAAAAAAACAGCAGCATAAACAAAACTGAAAAATTAGTGACAAAGGGAAATATTCGCAACATCTAGGACAATGTTAATAAGCCTGACAATTTACACAATAATATAATCAACAGATGTGAAAAAAATGTTTAAGTCACAAGTATTCAAAGAACTGTTTATTAAAATAAAGCAAGATTGTTATCAAATTGGCAAAAAATTTCTCCCAAGTTGCAATGCTCAGATTTGAAGAGCGATAAAATGAGAAGTTGATATACACTTACTGGAGGAAGTGAAAATAATATCCCGAGAGGCAATTAGGTTTTATGTATCTAAAAATTTAGAACCATACATAGCCATCTTTTGGAGTTTGGGGGCTGATGAATAACACTCCTCTCCTCCCAGGTTCATACATAATGAAGTAGGCCAAAGTGCTGAAAGATGTTAGTAAAAAACAACTTTGCATAAGACCGAAATGGAGAATGCACTTGATCAACAGTTTTAATTTCACCTCCACAAAAGTCACCCCGACTTGAACTTAACCCCGCAGCAGCAGGTCTGCCTAAGTTTCCTACCGGGAGAAACTGAGACTGCACCCATCCTAAGAGTGTTGGAAAGAAGAGTGTTGAGGAAGTGCTGAGCCACACAGGCATGGCTTGCTTTCTTCCCTCTCCCCGGTTACACAGATCACCCCAGGAGGAGGGAGGGCGGGAAAGAAGAGCAGTCACAAGCTCTGGGATACTTCTCCCTCTCAGAGACAGACATTCTCTCCATTGCATGGAAATGGGAAGCATGAGGATTAGGGATAAGCATGCCCCCTCCCCACCCCCACCCCATTATATTTAATTTACTAATTTTACTCCTAAGTGCTTATTTTAAGCAAATAATGGCAAATAACACAATTAATTTTGTACCATAAATTTAACTTTATCCTTTAAAAATAGGTTTTAATTACAAAAGTAATAATGTACTTGGAAAAAATTACATAAAGTATATAAAATGTGATGTGAATGTTTCCCTGCCTACTAATGCCACTCTTCAGAGTTATTACCAATTGGTCTATACAAATACACATACACATACACACGTGTATCTCTGTGTGTGTGTGTGTGTGTGATTGTATGTAGAGTTTTTAGGGTTTTTAAATTAAATACAATTATATCTTACATTTTATTCTTAAAAGTATTTATTCATTTAATAGTAAATTGTCAGCATATTTCTGGATATATTTATTCAAAAAAATTTAAGTGCCAATTATATGCCAGATAGTGAAGATTCTAGGGGTATAACAATGACCAAAATGTATGGTCTTCACATGTCTTCCTTGTTATGTTTAAAAGCAATGTATATAGCGATAGGATATTTTATGTAAAAATTTCTGTATTAATGGGCATTGGAGTTATTTCCCTTTCCCATATTTCCAACATTGTTACTGGAAAGAAAATTCTTTAGTAATTAAATACTAATAAGAATATTAAACATATTCTTTAAAGTCTCCCCCCCCTAAAACTTTTAGAACTAATAAATGAATTCAGCAAGGTTTCCGGATACAAGATTAATATACAGAAATCTGTTGCTTTTCTATACACTAATGATGAACTATCAGAAAGTTAAAAAAAAAATCCTGTTTAAAATAGCACACAAAAAAATTCTAGGAATAAATTTAACCAAGGAAGTGAAAGATTTATACCCTGAAAACTATAAAACATTGATGAAATAAATTGAAGATGAGTCCAAAAAATGGAATATCCTGTGCTCTTGGATTGGAAGAATTAATATTGTTAAAAGGGCCATACCAACTCAAAGCAATCTACAGATTTAATGCAATCCCTGTCAAAATACCCAGAACGTTTTTCACAGAACTAGAACAAACAATCCTAATATTCATATGGAACCACAAAAGACAACGAATTACCAAAGCAATATTGAGAAAACAGAAAAAAGCTGGAGGTATCATCATCCCAGACTTTATACTACAAAGCTACAGTAATCAAAACATCACTTTACTGGCACAAAAACAGACACATAAATCAATGGAACCAAACAGAGAGCCCAGAAATACATTCATGCACTTATGGTCAATTAATCTACAGCACAGGAGGCAAGAATATACAATGGAGAAAAGATAGTCTCTTCCACAAGGGGTGCTGGAAAAACTGGACAGCCACATGTAAATCAATTTGATTAGACCATTCCCTCACACCATATACAAATTAAACTCAAATGATTTAAAGACCCAAATGTAAGATCAGAAACCATAAAACTCCTGAAAGAGAACATAGGCAGAATACTCTTGGACATAAATTATAGCCATAGTTTTTTGGCTCAGTCTCCTAAGGCAAGAGAAATAAAACCAAAAAATAGTACCTAATTAAACTTAAATTTTTTTGCACAGCAAAGGAAAGCATCAACAAAGTGAAAAGACAACCTACGGAATGGGAGAATATATTTGCAAACAATGTGACCGACAAGAAGTTAATATACAAAATATACAAATAGCTCATATAACTTAATATCAAAAAAACAAACCACCCAATCAAAAAATGGGCAGAAGACCTGATTAGACATTTTTACAAAGAAGACATACAAATGCTAACAGGCACATGAAAAGATACTCAGCATCACTAATTATTAGAGAAATGTGAATCAAAACAATGAGATATCACTTCATATCTGTCAGAATGGCTCTCATCAACAACTTTACAAATAGCAAATGTTGGCAAGGATGTGGAGGAAAGGGAACCCTTGTACACTGTTGGTGGGAATGTAAATTGGTATAACCACTATGGAAAACAGTATGGAGGTTCCTCAAAAAACTAAAAATAGAGCTACCGTATGATCCAGCAATTCCACTCCTAGGTAAATATCTGGAAAAAATGAGAACACTAATTAGAAAAGATATATGTACCCCAATGTTCACAGCATCACTATTTACAATAGCCAAGAGATGGAAGCAACTCAGGTGCCCATCAACAAATGATTGGATTAAGAGGATGTGGTGTATACATACACACACACACACACACACACACACAATGGAATATTACTCAGCCATAAAAAAGAAATGAAATACTGCCATTTGCAGCAAAGTGGATGGACCTAGAGAATATTATGCTTAGTGAAATAAGTCAGAGAAAGACAAATACTCTGTTATTTATACATGGAATCTAAAAAGAATAATACAAATGAATGTATATGCAAGACAGAAACAAACTCATAGATATAGAAAGAAAACTTGTGGTTACCAAAGGGGAGAGGGAAGTGGGGAGGGACAAATCAGAGGTATGGGATTAATAGAAACAAACTACTGTTATAAGCAACAATATACTATAGAGCACAAGGAATTAAGATTAAGTCCATTATCTTGTAATACCTTGTAATGGAGCATAATCTACAAAACTTCTGAATCAGATTGCTGCACACCTGAAACTAACATAACATTGTAAATCATCTATGCTTCAATGAAAAGATAACATATTCTTGCATACTTGTGTTAGTATTTCTACAGAATAATTCATAAACATGGTATTATAAGGATTTAGAGCTATTTGCATTTTGTATCTGATTAGAACTGTTGTCAAACTTTCCCAAAAGTTTGCACTAAGCTCTTAATTATGTCAGAGAACCCTTGTTTACCCATCCCTACTAAAATTGTATGTTATCTTTAACATTTATTTTACTAGTGAGGTTGAACATCTTTTTATGTTTATTTTCACCATGTTTTTGCCATCCAGTGTTTGTTTATAATCTCTACCCATTTTTCTACTGCTTCATATTTTTTCTTACTGATTCACAAGTGGTCTTTACATATTATAAATATTCTATTTTATGCATTGCAAATATTTTCCCTCCATTTGCAGAAGTCAGTGTATTTTCTGTTTATAATGTTGTTAACTGTAGAAAAGTTTTTAAGTTTATATAGTTTGTGTCATGCTTTTCTCATGGTTTCTAGGTTTTGTTGTTTTTAGAAAAACCTTCCTCACCAAGCCCATAAAAAATTCTATTAGATTTTCTTCTTTTTAGAAGAAATTAAAAATTTTTAAATTTGTAATTGATCAGGAATTTACTTTGCATATAACTTAAGTAACAATCTATCTTATTTATTTCTAAAATTTTAATTTGTCAGTGAATCATTTTTATAATAAAAAAACAGATCCAACTAAAATATTGAACAATATAGAAATGGTTAAGTTTATCATTTGGTCATAAAAAATTATCTTTTGAAGGCTGTTTAATACTGCAGAAATAAACATGTCATTTTAAATTAAAAAGATATAAAACTTTACGTGTAATACTTCAACTATTGAAAAAATAGTACGGAAAAATGCATACATAGAAAGGAAATAAATTTGGTTAAATGTTGAGAATAGTATCTCTCTGAATTAGGATTCAGGTGATAATTTTTTTTGCCTTTTAATATTTTCCCCAATAAGCATGCTTATTTTTATAATCATAACAAAATGATTAAGTGATTATAACAAAATGTTAAAAGATAATATTAAACACTAATAAAAAACAAGGTTAATAGGGACAGAGATCTTGATGATAAAAATTTCATTTGTTCCTTACCATTTGGATGAAAAGGAATTGTTTTAAATTTCACAACTGGAGGGACAAAATTGTACGCCAGTGTAAAATGTATCACCAATTGGAAGAATGAACCTACAATACAGAAATAAGCATTTTTACTCAAGTGTCATGTTCTACTGGTTAACCTGATTAGCAGAGGTTTCTTCCTACAGTTTAGCCTCCCCAAGGTCCCTAGAGTTTTATTAACAAGTAAATTGGATTACAGGGTGCATAGACTCCTTCAGATGGTGTAACAGACTCCTAACAATCTAATCCCAAGTCGCGTTCTCACCAGTCCCTCCCACCCACTGATGGTCCCCCAACACCTGCCCCCTTCACTGTGTCTCTCATATTTACTGAACTCCCTGCTGCAGAACCCTCTTTTGTATATAGGCTTTTGCCAGGCTGTTTGCTCTGCCTGAATTTCCTTCTCCTTCTTCTAAACCTGGCAAACTCTCACGCATTCTTCAGGACTCAACTCAAATGTCACTTCCTTGAGATGCCAAACCCGACTCTCCAAAGCAAAATTAACTAATCACTGCCTCCTCAGCATTCCATTCAAAATCCATAATAGCACATGCTATATTTTATTGTAATTATCCACTTACATGTTTTCCCCCACTACCTCACTCAACAAATACATCTTGTTAATCCACAACTATGAGAGTGCATGGGCATTAAGGTTTATAGTGGCCCAGTCTTTGAGAGTTTGATTTATGGAAATTTGTGGGAAAATTGTAGAGGAAAAGAAGAGAGATAATTGTGGGGTTTTTATGCCAGTAGACATTTTAATAGCTATTATCTGATTTCATGGAAGACTGTTAGATGATATTCTCAGTTGATTGGCTTTCCTGTGTCTGCCTCTTAAAAACATGATAACATTAAGATCTGGCATAAAGAAAACTTCAAACCTGAAACTTCTATCCATGTTGACAAATAGCAAAAAAATTAAGCCATACAGTGCAAAAATAACATGTGAATACTTTTGGAATTCTAGAAAATTTATACAATGCAACTTTAAAGAAATCAGTCTAATAATATAAAGACTTTTTTAAAAAGTAAATTGGTTTTGAAAGCACAAACCATGCCAAATTGTATTCTGCAGACCTTCAATATCAGCTTCCCATTCCATCATATCTTCACTTATAGGAAAGGCAGTGATACCCTTTAAGAAAAATTAAAGTGGAAGAAAAGATTAAATATTTATTGCAGCTTTGAAAATCAGGCTTTAGATTACAATGAATTCCAAAAGCTCTACATTTTCTTTTCCTGATAAATTTATTTATTTTTTGATTTGAGATGTTATAAGTTGTCTTGTTACACAGAAGTTAAGGTAGATTCCAGAAAACACACGCAATAGTACATTTAAAATAAATCATTAGTGTGGAAATCACCAGAGGGACAGGAAGGTCAAGGCTGGAATGTGTGGCATATGTTAGTTGACAGACAATTTAAGATTCAAATTCGAAAAGAAGGAAATAGTTGGAAAGTACACATTTCTTCAAAGCTTTAAAAAAAAAACTATATGAATGCTATACAAGGCATGAAGAAAATATGCATTAAGAAAACACAACTCCAAAATTAGGCTCATATATATAAATAAAATTTTCCTACTCTTGAGATATTCCAACAGAGGAACAAGACTGTATTTCATAGAAAGCCTTATTGGTTACACTGAGGAATACACTTAAATATAGTCAATAAACACTTCTGAGCACGCACATAGTTATTAGGTACATTAAGCACTTGTCTGGATGAACATTATATCTCTATTATCTACATTTTCTATATTTACATATCATTTCTTCCTTCATCAAATTTTCTTTCAAGAGAGAACCTCAAAGTTCAGGTGGAGAAAAAACAATATCAAATGCTACTTCCATGCCTCTGGGATGTCTATTCCTAACACCTCCTGTTAAGGCAATACCTCCATGGCAGTAATGCCATTGAATACACCTGAAGCAGGTGTTGCTAGGCATGCTATACCCTCCTTCTATACACAGTTTTCTATTCTTTCTCTTAATTACTCCCTCCCCCCTTCCATTTTTAAATTCTTCGTATCATATGTGATGAAACAGCACCCGTGGATAACCTCATTGATGGCATTTGGGGCAAAGCCTCTGTCTTTTATAAGTGAAAGGCATTTATGCATTATGTGTCACAGGAGTTCACAAAAAGTGCATTAGACAGGAAGTAGCAGAACCCGAGACTTTAGAAAGCAAGGGATTTTTGGAGTCAGAAAATCCTGTGATGGAATCCCGGGGCCAAATACTTACTAAGTCTTTCTGAGGCTTAGGCTTCGGTAGGTAAAACAAAACACTACCTACTTATTTTATAGTATTGTAATTAAGGAGTGCAACCCTTCACGTACTAGTCACTTACTACCTGATAGACCCCGATATTCAGGGTTTAAACGCACATAAATTACTCAGCACAATGTGCTCAATACTGTTAACTGTTATTATAAAGTACTAATAATTGTTATTACTATGAAATATGTTATAGTGAAAAAGGTTCTTTAGACAACAATTCTGTAGTGGCAAATTAGGTTTAAGTAAATTATGCCTTATAGAACAGACACAGATCAAACTGGTTTTAAAAATTCGTACCCCAATGAAACACACCCTCCAGGTCTCCAGTACTCACCTCATAATTGTTCTTTTTCAACTCTCGAAGTCTCTTTGCAGCAAGTAGTAAGCTCTGCTGAGCATGACAGGGCAACAAACGGTCTGGCACTTGCCCCTGCACTCCCCGGCTTCACTCTGAGGCAGTGTCTGAAGTTAAGGGTCCCCTTCCCACACCTAGTTAACTGACAAGTTACTTGCTTTCTCGAGCCTCAGAACGCTGTGTGCTCCCAAGGTAAGTGGCTCTAAATTGGGCGTATAACAGTGACTTTCTTTTCTCCACTAAGTCTTCTAAAGGAGGACTTCAGAAGGAAAACTTAGGCGCTTTCTCGACAGCAGTGTTTCGCCGCAATGCCAGCCCGCAGCCCAGGCTGAAGGCAAACTTGGAATGAGCACCTGGGACCACACGTTGTTTGCACGTGAGGTGGGCGTGGGAGGTGTAAGCGTAGGGCTGCTGTAGCCAGTCGTTGGCTCCGCTTCACAGGTGTAACTAACCAGGCGCCCGCTCAGCTGGAGGACGCAAATCGGTTGCCGAGCAACAGGACCCTGTGCGACTAAAGAGAAAGAGGTAGGAGCGTGGTCACGCCTCATCCAATCAGCGACTTGCGGCGGCCTCTGGAAATCTCCGCAGCCAATCGTCCAACAGTTTCAATTTGAAGGGCCAATGAGATCCGTTGTTAAGGCAACCTTTCCCCTTCCCTCCCCCTACCCCGCGCCTGCTCGGTTCACCAATTTTGGGCTCTCCCCAATTAGAGTAGAGGGTGGGGGTAAAGTCAGAGGATTGAGCGTGTAAATCTGTAAGTCAGAGAAGCCTTCGTTGGAAGTTCCTCTGTGAAATAATCCTTTCTTTTTCTTTGAATATCAGAAATTATTAAGCAAAAAGTGACTAGTAGTATAGGTCTGAACTTATTTATAATAACTTATATGGCACGTTAGCGTTCACAATACGTTCACATACATTATTATCTTATCGAATCCTATAGTTACCCTGAGAGAATTCTCCACACCAGGGAACTACTTAAAGTTTCTCAGATTCTCATCTCTAGCACAGTTTTGCACCTGCTGTTTCTTCTATCTAAACATTTACCACGTTCCTTCCATCCTTCCCCTCCTTTTTCCTTTACTCATCGTTCATATTTACCTTTGCCTATGATTCCTTAGGGGATCCCTTAAGTTTAGGCTTCTCTTTTGTAATCCTGGAGAACCCTATATTTACCTCCTTCTTAGCATTTATCATGCTGTATCACAATTGTCTGTTGTTTTCTCCAGCAAACTGTGAGCTGTTAAAGGCATTCATCTGCCAGTGTCAACTACAGAAACTGTCATCCTTGTTCAGACTGTTCTTTTTTTTTTAATTATTTACTATTTGTTTACTGATTTTATGGAAACAGAACATCAGTTCAATTATTTTATTCACAAATATTTATTTACCACTTACCATGTGGAACGATTCTGTTGAAGTGACTGCCTTTTTGGCTTTCGTATTCAATAAACAAGTATACAAAACCAAAACAAGTATATAAAACAAAAACCATAATTTCAGATCATAAGTGCTATATAGACAATAAAACAGTAATGTGATAGAGAGTGGAGGAGGTATTTAAGGGTTAAAAATGGTAGTCAGGGAAGGCTTGTGTAACATGAAAGATGAGAAGAGGCCGGCTATGCGAAATCTTGAAGGCAACGGGTTCTGGGAAGGAGAAAACACTCGTATCCTCCTCTGATTAAGTTGACTTATATGGCATAATTGACTTTAAGAAAGGGAGCTTGACCTAATCTGGTGAGCCTTAAATGGGACTGGGCTTTTCCAGAAGTGAGTAGTTGATAGTGTGAGAGGGATTCCATGTGAGGGAGATCATCTGTGGACACTTTTGAAAATGGAAGGGGCCATGTAGCAAGGAATATGGGCAGCCTGTAGGAGCTGAGTGGCTGCCGGCTGCTGGCCAGCAAGAGAGAGCCTCAATCCTATAATCACAAGCAACTGAATTGTGCCACAAATACATGAAGTTGGAAGAGGACCTGAACTCCAAATCAGAACACAATGTGGCCAATACTTGTGAGACCCTGAGCAGAGAATTCAGTCATGCTGGGCCCAGATCTGCTGGGCTAAAAGAGAGCTGTGGGCTAAAAATTGGATATTGTTTTAAGATACTAAGTTTGTGGTATTTTGTTATGCAGCAATAGCTAACTTAAACAACTTCTTACCCAGAGTGTACAGCCACTGACCAAGACAAGTTATGTGGCAAAAAAGGTCAGTCACTAACTCAGCTGGGCTTACCTGATTTAGTATGAAAAGAACTTGGGACCAGTTTATAGGCATAAATATACGTCTTTAGACAGGGTTCAGGGATAACATGGGTATGGCACCCTGAAAAATGAAGTCAACCAAGGGTCATGCCCAAATTTGCATCATTCTAGGTGAGCAAGGCCCCTCAGAGCCTGATTATTTCATATTTGCTAAGTTACTGAGGCCATCTCTAGGTTTCACAACCAAGCCTCCCCACCCCCTCTTTTTAAAAACAGTTCTTTCCCTCAGGACTGGAACAGATGTTTTCATTTTACTTAAATGAAAAGACTGTTTTCCTCACCCACCAGGACTATGTACCAGTACAAAGTGTTAACCTCATTTGGATTTGAACCCCCATCCTCAAGAGCAAAAGAAGGCTGAGGAGCGCCAAATGTCAGCTCAGCTGTGAGAAGTGTTTTAAATCATATTTTGACATATGTTACGCTGTTAACTAGAAAATGAAGTGTAGCACACATGCTTCTAGTAACTCTGGTTTCAAATCATATGATCCCTTCTTTGTCTTGAAGACCTTTTGATGTGCTTTCCCAATATTGAGTTTCTCTGCTTTTAATAATCTTATATTCCTTCCTCAATATAAATATCATGAAAAATACTGAACGCTAATCTTCAAAGATCAAACAGGAAGAAAGAGGTGGGCAGCATAGTTCAGTGACTTGAATTCCTGAAATTTTTCATTTAAAAATTTGATTTTAGCTTCTCAAAGCCTAGGCTCAAAGAAATGCTTGGTTCCCCTTTGTAAAGTTGAAGTTGCAGGCTGCCCCAAATTTCAGATTTGTGTTAACTGCAAAATAATTTGGTTTCTCCCTGTCAGAGACCTAAGATGCAGGGAGCCCTTGATCACTGTTACATCTGTATTTGCATCTACCTAACAGAGGGGAGCTCAGAATCAATACATGCTGACTTTTCTTCCACCTTCTCTGCTTTAGCTAGAGTGACCAAGAGTCCAGCTTTGCCTGGGGTGGGAGAATTTCCTGGGGAAAAGGACTTTCAGTGCTAAAACTGGCATAATCCTTGGCCAACTGGTGCCATTGTTCACCCTAGCTTGAGCATCAAGGACCTTTTCAGGGTGGGAGTTGTATAGGCAACTTGGTAACAACTGTTTACTTGTGTTTGGAGGTTGGTGTTTAAAGGAACTGAATTTGTTTTTCATGGCAGGCTGGTGCTCAAACCTCATAATCAAAGTTATGAAACATAATGCTCAGAATTACACCAGGAGAGGATTTTAGGGCTGCCTATGATGAAGGAATGCAGTGCCTGCTTGGTACTTCACATGCGCTGAAGTGTTACAGGAGAATCCCATCTCCTTTCACTTTGTTTCCAACATGGGAACATGAATCATTGACAGATACTGCATTTCATAATATCTAAGTGCATCTGTGACTGCTAAGTGTGTGTGTGTGTGTGTGGGGGAGGGTATAGCTCAGTGGTAGAATGCATGCCTAGCATGCATGAGGTCCTGGGTTCAATCCCCAGCATCTCCATTAAAAAAAAAAAAACCCTAATTACGTCACCCCTCCCCACCAAAACCAAAACAAATAAAAAAAGGAACAGAGGTCCCTGAATATGGATACTTAGAGTCACTGTCCTTCAAATTGACTATCCCCTGAATTATCTTTATTTCATCAGGTTGACCTTTTGAGATACTGACCTTTTAAAAAGTGTAAATACAGGAATACTCTCTGTGATCTTAATGAGGAGTCTTTCTCCTTATTTAATCATTCTTGGATAAGAATAGCTACTAACCTGGTCACGTGGCTAAGGATCGGCCTCACATTAGGGCTGGTCAGCGAAAGTTCTAGTCCTCGTGTGAATGGTTCATAGGTGCCTAGAATTCAACTAGTCGTAAATATGTCAACAGACCTTCTCCCTGTTTGTCTCCATGTTTTTAAGCCTTCCCAGCCTAATTTCCCAGAGGATTACACTGACCTTGAGTGCTTTGATGGTTTGTAAGGCGCTCCTTCCTCTGAGTTAACAGCATCCTAATGCTCTTGGCATTTATGGTAACAAACTTCAGGTGCAGCCATATTTTGGCTGCAAAAATTCCTCTTATGTGTGTGTGCCCTCACTCCTTCTGCTCCTCTAATAGAGCATTTCCTCCTTCACGTTTGAACTATTGGTTGAAAAAAAATGCTCTGTAAATTAAGCGGAGTATAAGCTTCACCTCTAGCACCTCCCTCAGTTCCCCACTGCTGTCCTCCCCCAGAGCTTGCTGCCCTCTGAAGGCGGTGGGGAGCTAGCCTGAGCGAGGAGTTCACCGCCAGCCCGGGGTAGCGGGGGAATGATGGACTGCAGCTGGCAAAGGAACACAGTGGAACAAGCCACAGGTGACTGCATCAGCCAACTGGGTCGGGTTGTCACAGGAAGCTCAGGGGAGGCCCGGAGCCTCTGCAGCTGCTCCTGCTTGATGCTTACTGGGAGCTGGGCCTTCCCTCCTCCCAAGAAAGACCAGCCTATCTGTGACCTCAGCTTTGTCAAGTTGCGAATCAGAGGAGAGTTCTTTTAGTTGTGTTAATCATCAGCGCAAGGAGTCAAAGAAAGGTACACTAAGATACCGAACTCTTTTGAGTTTGTGTGTAGAAAAGAAAAAGCTTTTGGTCCCTATCCAAGTATGTGGGCTTGAGTGAACTAGACAAGGAGTATATTCTTGTGAAAGTCTAGGTACCTTTCTATCCAAGTGAATAACTACAAAAAAAAAAAAAAAGCCCAATTGTCAGATGATCAATGCAAAAATTTTTAGGGCTGAATTTTTGATAAAGTAAAACTTGAGTAACTTTAAAGAGATTAAAGCAGCTGAAATGTTATTAAATGTTTATATGTCCATTATTGAGGATGTAATGACCATCCTTCCCACCTCCCACACCCAGGCCTTTCAGTTAGGCTGGTTCTGCAATTCTCTATCTTGACACTATAGAAGGGCTTGTGAAAGCACAAGTTGCTGGATCCCACCCCAGAATTTCTGATTCCATGTTTTGAAGCGGGGCCTGAGAATCTGCATTTCTAACAAGTTCCAAATCTGCTGGTCTGAGGACCACACTTTGAGAACTACCGGGATAGATCATCTTTGAAGGTATGTAGATAATCGAGACCCTCTTTAATCAGTATTCAGTGATTTATAGGAGGCGTTATCTGAGATGGTGCTGGGAGCTTGCAGATGTTGGTGATGAGGGAATTAAGGGTAAGGCCTGGATCACAGAGTTGAAGGAACTGGGGATGGTGGGAAGGAAGAGCCTGGAGACACAGAAAGGAAATGGGAGTTAAGGGCAGACAGAGGAATTCAAGTGAGAGGGAGAAACCCAACCTGACACCGATCGCATTGCCATGTGAAGTGATTGCTCTATTGAGTTTGATCGCTGAGGTGGTGACAAGAGCTGTACCTAAGACAGATGGATGAGGCCCTGAAGGTTTTATTGTGTTCTCTTCCGTATTAAACAGCAGAAATGGACAAGTTCTTTGAACTTTCATAATGATACTCATTTTCCTTGACAGTGTGTCTTCATCGCCACATGGGGAGCTCTTTCTTTGGGGCAAATAAGGTCATAAAGATAAGCTGTGACAATCAAATGGCCACGTTTATTTTATCAGTATAAGATGTACACAGCTTTTCCTTCTTCAGATTGCTAAGATGACTGTTGATGTCTGAAGTTCACACGGAAACAGCAAGGCAGAAAAAGATCCAACAGTCAAACCCAACTTTGACATTCTGTTTGATTGTAATTATTCAATATATTATTTTGATCTTAAAAATTAAAATCTTGCCATATATAGGTGGGTAATATGTGGTCATAAACTCATTGAGATTCTCCCTTCTACCTAGTCACTAGCAAAAGAATGCCCATGTCTATTTTAAAAGCCTACTTACAGAAAATCATTTCAAAGAAATAGCAGTAAATAGGAATCATGATTCAGCTTTCTATGAAATGTCAAACATTAGGAGAAATAATATTAAGATTCCCAAATACCTCCATGATAGCAATGTTCAGGAAATAATATTGTATGGTAAACATTTTTAATAAACAGCAGCATAAACTAATCAGTGTTTAATATCATCTCTGGTGTGTGAAATACAAATGCATATAACCTCAATATAAAATAGGCTTCTTGTCATTACAATCCCATGCTTGTCTATTTGAAATGCCCATAATAACAAATCAAACATTATGTAATACAGTGATTAAATGCATGCAGTGAAAATAAGGAAAGGTGTGATAGGGCGAGGTCGCTGAATATTGCCATTATATATTTGAAGAAAATCTATATCGAGTTAAAAACAAAGGAAACAAGGAACCAGACCCAATATAAAAATGCAGAGATATATTTTCACTTCTGTGATACAAACCATAAACATAGTTTTGTGCAAAAAAGGGAAAAGATCTGAAAATAAAGTCATCTTACAAAACACTGTCAACAAAGCAAAAGATATTTTTCAGTCTGTGAAAAAAATACTATTTTAATACAAAAGGGACTGTGTTATATAGTATCACAGTGCTTTATAAAATACATTATTACAAGTGGTTTTGAAATTTCGCTTGCTAACTTTAATGACTTCAGTAATTATAAAATGTTCAAAATAAATGTTATAATTCTTTATAAAAAAAAACTAACTGGAATTATTTTTTAACCATAGTAATGTTTTTCCAGAGAAGATATTTTACTGGCTCATGGAATGCTAATTTCCCTTTAAGGGACTCCTAGAAAAACTCAGATTCACTGAAATTGTGTTTACTTAAAATAATAAATATTCTTGGAAAACAATTGATTGTCGTATGATATACAAAATTGTGGTTTGAATCTTCATCATTAAACAGTTGCATAGCAACAAAAGGATACAAATATTCTCCTCTACCTAAAGTTAAGAAATGTAACTTCTGAATCAGCTTATGTATGCCCCCCAAAAGCCTTAATTTATCTTCCAATAAATCTGAATATAGCCAATTCTTTGAGTTCACAGTACCTATAAGTCCATGTTTGTTGTTTGAAGATTCAGTATTTGGGAAAACTGCCACACATTTTGGTAAACATATTTCCTTGATTTCTCATCCATTTTTGAATTTTTTTTAAAACAAAATTGAAACGTCAACGTGCTTCTAATTCTCTTACATTCTCCTCATCAAGTATCATTTCCGGGAATTACTTTATATCCTGTAAGTCTCTTTATAAAGTCTCTTTAGCTGTAAAATAAAAAAATTGAGACTTTGAGACATTGTTCTTAGAAGAAAGGAGCGCTGTTTTTTAACAAGAGAAAAATCAATCATAACATTCCTTCCTATACAGAACTTGAAACCCCTAAGAATTCTAAACTTGGCAAAAGACAGCTAACAGGTAAGACATGAGATGCACATTTGATACCTTCCTCTAAGGTGAAAATGATCATGTTGCTCCTGTATACCAGCTTAAAAAATTCAGCTCATAGTACTCTTTGAAGTGAGAACTCAGTACTTGTTTTCTTTTTTAATGCTGAAATATTTTGCAAAATAGAATTCATAGTCTTCGGATTCCAAGTAACTCTATGAATAAATTGTCATAACTCTTGGTGCTGGAATAAAATCTGTGAACATTTCCAGATCAGGAAAAAAAAAGTGAGAGAAACTTTAGATTAACTAGATACTGCTGTCACAGAGCTTCCTGCTTCCCCAGAGTCCAGTGATGGTGAGCACTCCAATACCTTGGACAACTCATAAGCAGGAGCATGCAAGCACTGATGGGCTGGTCTATAGCCACGCCGCTATGCTTCAATATGATTGGTCCAGGGACGCTTCTGTGAGGCTGTCCCCATGGGAACCCTTGTTCCTTTCCCACGGATGCTGATCTAGGCCAAGGGGCCATTTTCCTGACTGTGCTGCCTTTGGTTCCTCATTTCTAATGCAACAAAGTGAACTATCAACCAACGATCAATTTTAGCATCCACATCTAGCCTTCTTATGATCTATGTCCTATGTGATTTCAAGGGCTTGTGTAAACACACTGTGGAAAAGGCCTTCATGATCAGCAGAGGAGATTCACAGAGAGGCACACTCTGCACCTTCCCAAAGAAGCCCCACTGAGTAGAAGGCTTCAGGGAAACTTACATTTGTCTTATGGCTCGTTTCCATCTGGGATTTTAAATTTGGCCTAAAGTGTCCTCATTGATTCTGAACATCACTTCCATACAAACACGCATAGAGTCTAAATTGAGTCAACATAATTCCTGAACATCTGTCCTGAAGAAAAGGCAGCAGGTAGACAAATGCTACGGTATATACATTTTGGGGCACGACCAGTCATGGCGACCAAAGGTGAATACACAAAGCACTGTTTAACTTTCCTTTTTGGTTTCATGCTTAATCATAAGGTTCTTTTCCTCTTCACTGGTTTGCAGTTTTCAGTACTTGAAACCAGATGTACCAATCCCAACGCCATGGCATACACCCTGATGGAGTATTAATCCCACAGTGTGTTTTTTTTCTGGCTGGTGTCTGCCCTGCTTGGTAAGACACAGTTAAACTTCACAGAAGATACTTGTTGCAATGTCTGCTAAATGAGAACCTTACTTTAATAAAAACATTTGAATATAAATCTTTTCTACGACTTTCTAGTTTTTCCTGTATACCACATTTACAAAAGTTGTGTGCATTTTACAGATCTGCAGAAATCATTGATTCGGTGTGTCCATGAATGTTGGAGTCTCCTAGCAAAGATGGTTGCTTTGAGTCTATTTTGTAGGGTTTTTGAGATTTGTTGCCAAAAACGGTGATACCCATTCCACTGGGATGATTTGGAATCGACATGTGTGGGAGTAAGGGAATATTTGCTTCCTGATTGGATCCTGATGAAGGCAAGCTGGTCACATGACCAGTACTAGTTGACCCACTGGCACTGCTCGGGGACCGACTCTTGGGAGGTGGGCAGTGCTGGATCACTCTGGGAGGACCTGGTGGCTGATAGTGGGCAGCTGGAAATGCTGCGTATCCAGGAGGTATTGGGTATCCATTGATGGGGATGAACCGCTGGTTCTGAGGTATCGGTGGGCTGATGAAACCAGCAATCTGGCCCTGTGGTGTAATACCCTGGCTCGGGAACATATAATTGGGATACCTGGGGTTACTGAGATTACTCACTGGGCTGGCACTAAGGGAGGTCGTCTGCGTGGTGGCATTTCCGCCCGAAGGAGTAGTTGAGCTGGTGTGACTTGAGAGCCCCTCCCAGGACCGAAGCCGGACGTGAATATCTTTAAATCTTGGTCTCCTGGAAGGAATCTCATTCCAACACTCCGTCATGAGGCTGTACATTCTGGGTGGGCAGTCTTCAGAGCATGGTAACAGCTGTCGTTTTCTCACCATTTCGATCACTTCCTGGTTACTAAATCCATAGTATGGCTGGAGTCCAAAACTGAAAATCTCCCACAAGACAACCCCAAAAGACCAGATATCTGAATCGGAAGAGAATTTGCCATACATAATGGCTTCAGGGGGCATCCAACGAATGGGCAGCAAAGACTTACTCTGTACCCTGTAGTAATCAGCGGAGTATATTTCTCTGGAAAGCCCAAGGTCTGAAATCTTTACGTGAAGTTGCTCTCCGATTAAAATATTGCGAGCTGCAAGGTCCTTATGGACAAAGAAGTGACTAGACAGGTACTCCATGCCGGCTGCAATCTGAATTGCAATGTGTAGAAAATCTCCGTGATCCAGGCTGGATTTTACAGTCCCGTCTTCATCACTGCTACAGCCAACATCTGAGTGTGGGGACCGCATGATGAGGAACTCATGCAGATCTCCCTGATTCATATACTCAAAAAGCATACACACAGGCTGTTCCTGGGTGACGGCCCCTAGAAGGCAGACAATATTGGGGTGGTGTAGTTCAGCCATCAGAGAGGCTTCCTGCTGAAATTCTGTCCATTGCTGGGGGTTGTTATAGTCTTTCAAGGTCTTTATAGCAACTAACTGAGCATGGTCCATGCCTGGGAGGTAGAGGTGGCCCTTATAGATCTTTCCAAGGGCACATTCACCCAATTCTTCCATAAAACGTACAGCGGAAAGAGGCAGTTCTTTTGCCTTGCTCTGTACAAGAGAAAGGAAAAGAGTGGTTTAAAACACTTCTTAAGACAAGACATCCTGGCATCTGAAAGGAGGGGTTGGGCATATTGAGAAAGGCTCTATAAATTAAATTAAATACAACATCGTACACCTATAAGTCTTTAAAATTGTTGGCGGCAACTTGGAGGAAGTGCCATGGGCAAATTTCTGTCCTTCACTCCCCTATCTCCCCATCCATACCCCCTGCTCCAACAATGGTTTTCTGCTGCTGCCTAGAGTCTTGCTATCCCAAGTGTGGTCTTGAGACCAGCCACATCAGGATCACCTGAAGCGCACTACAAATGCAGACCCTTGGGCCCACCTGAGACCTATGGAATCTGGATCTGCATTTAACAAGACCCCTGGTGATTTCAGTGAATGTCAGCATGCGAGAAGCACTGCTGCAAGAGGATACAGCCTTGAATTCTTAGCCTGGCACTTGGAGTGATTGTGATTTGGTTCTATTCTTGCTACATCTCTAAGTGATGGCCTCACTTTGGTTAAACAGGTCTCCTCAGTGTCCACATGCAAGCACCATGCACATTCTTGCCTAATATTTTTGTTCTTCCAATGCTCTCCTATTTTTAAGGTATATATTGAGCTGAAAGCCAGAGAAACCAAAACAAAAGACTGTCCTGAGGTGTTCATAGTGGAAGTGGGGAGGTTTGGAATGTGCTCCTCTCTATTTATCAAATCCTTGCTCTGAAACTCTCCCTGACCACTCTGGTCGTTGCCTCATCTGGAACCCTTTTGGCTTTGTGGTCTGAATGCTGCTATGTGCAAGACACAGTGAGGTGGCTGGTTACATGCATGACCTCCGCAGCCAGACAATTTGAGTCTGAATCCTGCCCTTTCCACTTACCAGCTGTGTGACCCTGGTTACAGTATTTAACCACCCTGTGCCTCAATTCCCCCATCTATAAAATGGGATGATAACAATTATACTTACCTCATAGGGTTCTTGTGAACTTCATGCTATTTAACCTTTAGCTAATATTACCTTGCTGTTGCTTTTCTTCCTATGAATATATTTTGTCCTCTCAATCAGATTTAAATTTTTTGAAGGCAGGCATTGCCCTTCATACCAACTGATTATCTATGGCTTTGCAAGTGGGTTGTTTACTGATTGATCTTAAAACAGACAGGAGAAAGCATCCAGCTCACAATGAAAGTAAGTATTAAATTGTGACATTTGATCTTGACAGTAAATGTCTATTATGTCATGTGTTTTTACTATTTTTGAAATTCACCTGAAATCTACCCTGACATTTAATCTAATTTGTTAGGAAAAAAGTCATAAAAGCAATACGTTTGTTCATAAACTGATTTTTAAAATAATCCCTTTAAATGCACTTTCAATCCTTATTTTTTAGAAAAAGAATACTGCTGTGGTGAGTATCCCAAATGAAGCTGACAATTTTGCAAATACATATGGAATTCAGAGCGCTCCATACAGAGTTTAAAGCAACAGTTTAGAAAATTAAGTAAAACATTTCTCTAAACCAAACTCCACTAATCTAAAATTCATGATGATTAGTTCTGTTCTAGGCTGATATTTTCCAGGGCAAAATGCCCATCAGCCTAATGGTAAGTGTAAATAAACTTGCAGCAAAATACCCACTTAAAAGGACAAAATAGAATTGAGGATTTTGAAACTTTAATTCCTCCATGTAAATAATACCTTATTTTATATAGGTCTCACTGATTTGTTAAAGTAGATTTTATGGAGTTTGTATATGTAAATGTCTTAAAAAATTTTTTTTGTTGTTTTTTTTGGGGGGGAGGAGGTAATTAGGTTTATTTATTTATTTATCTAACTTAATTGAGGTACTAGGGATTGAACCCAGGACCTCGTGCATGCTAGGCATGCACTTCTACCCCTGAACTATACCCTCTCTCCTGTGAATACTTTATAGTACAGTTACTTCCGCTGAAAATAACGGCAATCCATTGCTTTAAACATTCAGGAAATTAAAGCTTATTAATCCAGTCCTAGTAATTATAGTATTCTTTGTAACAGCAAAAGATTAGAAATACCCTAGAAATAACCTGTCTATTTAGTGGAGAATGATTAAATTAATTGTGGTGGAGCCAGTAAACAGAATATTATAAAGCTGTAAGAACAAATGAGGACACTTTCTATGTACTGATATGGAAAGATCTCCAAAATCCTAAGTTAAAAATAAAATGTAAAAGAACAGTGAATGCTGTATGCTGCTTTTGTATGAAAGCAGAGGAGAAAAAGAACAAATATATTCATATTTCTTTCCACAGGCATAAAGAAACTCTGAAAGGATGCTCAGGAAACAGCAGTGGTTCCTGGATCAATATGGAAGTGGGCACTGGTGGGTGGCGGGAGGCAGACGGGGGAGATTTTTCACTTCATGCTTTCTGACCTCTTTACATTTATGAACCAGGTGAACATATTAGCAATGAAAAAAGTGAATAATTTAAAAACATAAGACATATCTTTCCAACTGATTGAACCCAGGAAATTCCTTCTACAGTCACGGTTGCTTCACTATTTTTCCTTTGGCTTCTAGGGTCTGGATTCCGTGGGTGCGAGGGACTTCCTTTGGGAGAACAGGATGTGGGTGACAGGAGAAGTAACCAGGTGAACCAATCCTACTCTTTTCTCTTGAAGCCCTTCAATGATTTTGCTTTCATGGGCAGAATAATCCGGGGTGAATTTTCCCCACATGACATTAAGATAGGGATTTCCAACAGAACTTTTCCTAATGACGTAAATGAATCCAATTTATGTGAAAGTCCCGTGAATGGCACGGACGGTATTATTTACTTTTCGACCTAAACAGGATCCTCATGCTTTTGGTGGCAGAGAAGGGTGAGGGACTGAGTAATAAACTACTTTTGAGGGAAACCGGGAATTAGGAACGAAACCCAAGGAATAGTAGACTGATCTCATGAGGAGTTAGGCCTCCTTCCCCTTCCCTGCCAAGGTTAACCCATAGGCAGGGTGGGGCAATTCAAGCCATGTGACCTTTGGACTCACACAAATCTGAATTTGCATCTTGGACCTGCTGCTTTCTATTAAGAATAGTTAATATTTATAGACAACTTACTATGTGCCAGACACTGTTCTAACTACTTAACAAATATTAACTCAATGACTACCCCAACCCTGTGGGAAAGAACCTATTCATTAGATGGCTGACCTTCGGTGAGTTTGTTAGCTTTTAACCTCTATTTCCAAATCTATGAAATAATGTAGTATCTAGCTTCCATAATTGCAGTAGGGATGAAATGTAACAATGCATGAAAGTAATTTCCACCTAATAAGTGCTCTTTAAATCAATTTTACTGTCCTTATTAGGGAAGTAATCCAGAAAGCAGAGTCAATGCAAATGACTTAGATCCATTTAAAGCCTTACATAGTTCTAGATAGTCTTCTACAATTCTATGTTTAAAATAAATGTTTAAGTTTCTTCTTGTTAATCTTTCTCTGTTCTCCGGTAGTTGTTGGTTTTTGTTTTTGTTTTTTTAATTCTTTAAAAATGACAGAGTTTGTTTTGGAGCCCAAGGGTGGGCAAGAATTTGAGTGGCCTGTGGCCTGCTCCTCTGAGGGTTCTGGGAGATGCAGACGGAGGTGGAAGAGTGGATGGTGGCAGATGGGAAAAGGAAGCAAGCCGGCCAAGCCTGTGGGGATGGGAAGAGAAGAGGAGGTGGACAGGACTTTGGCGCTGGCCTGACACATGGCCCCTGGGGCTTCACAGCGAAGAAGGCCGGCTGCATTCCCCTCCACTGAGGTAAGCAAATTAGTTCTCTGGTATTTGCCTTTGGAAGAAGAACTCCTACTCTTGCCATTTTACAGATGGAGAAAGAGGCTTAGAAAAGTATCAAGAATTTTTAGGAGAGCCAAAAAGAGCTGCACTTGCGTGTATAAGGCCTTCTGTTTGAAACCAGAGAAGCCTGCTGGCCGGCAAGCCCAGCTGGACACAGCACGTTGCTGGAGGCTTAGCCTGGGGCCTGACACCTTGCAGGGCTATGAGGTCGGCCTTCCGTGTGTGGTCACTCCGTGGAATGATAACTGTTTTCTCCCTGTTCAGACCCATGACAAAGTACGTTTTGACTCAAAGTGTGTCTTGTCACATGTCACCAATACCCGGCGGGCCAGACAGCAGAGAGTCCCACGTCTTCTGCAGCCAATTGAAGGAAGGAGTAGTTCACCAGAGCTGGTCATAACCAAATTTGGGGATGTGCTTTGGAAAGAAGCACGTAAAGTAACTAAAAAGGCAGATTTCCCAAAACCTTTCCTTGGAACACCTGTGCAGCAGCCGGTAATAGAAAGACCCAGAAGAAAAAAAAAAAAAACAAAACAGAAAAACCTGCTCAGAGCTTGGTTTCAGGGGTACAATTTGCACAGTGATTTGCATTTTTAAAATGCTCAAGTTATTTGGTACAAATGAGTCTTAACTAGAGACTCATTTTCAAATTTCACATAAATCCCGAACTAGTTAAAAAAGCATAAAAACCCTTAAAGAAGCAGTCAGTAGACTGTACGGTGACGGCAGGAAATTAGCTGTATTGTTGAGGAGCAGATGGTTTACATTATACAAACCCTTTAGGCTAAACTTGTTTAGGTCTGGCATATTGTAAATTATATTTTCGTAATGAAAGTGAAATGACCTCTGCTTGACCTCAAGTGGGGTTTGTCTGTTTGAACCAATGTAGTGGAAAACTATGAAAGAAAATGAAGTCATAAAGTTTTGGCAGTTCAATTTTGGCTCATTTCAAGTTAAGGGGTTATAAATCTGTTTAGTTTTTGTTTGACAAGTATTTGTCATACAGGGATGTACAAAATGTAAAGAAGTGTAAAATACACATGAGGCACGATGCCAAAGTAAACCAAGTACAAAGGAAAACTGGAATGAATAGGGTCCTGGGCTCCTATCTCTTTATCACTCCCTCCATTAGTTGAATGACAGGATGGGCTCCGTTTATTATATGCTGTAAGGCAATTAAGTACCTTAAAACTGAAACAGGCTTTCAGTTTAAATGTTAACATTTTTACTCCTCAAAGTAAACACACATCTGCCTCAGTGCGGTTTTAAAAAATTATATAAATTTGTGCGGCGGGGTTAGGGGGGTGGGAGGAGAAAAATCAAAGTTGGATGTAGAAGTTGATACAGGATTCTAAAATCTGATTGTGCTTCTGCCTCGAGGAATTTTTGAACAGCAACTGTATTCGAGTTTACATGAGCTCTTCACAGAAGGAAATGAGAGAACATCTGAGATGTGAGTCATGAGATGTGGGTCCAACGCGAGTCTTGCAGTCCCGTCTAAAGAGCTGCTAGAGAGGCCCGGCGGATGTTGGTGGCTCTCTCACCTGTGTGATCAATACTAAGTGGGGACAGGTGCCCCTTTTAGAGCCATTAACTTTAGGTATGAAAGCAATGAACCATGTGTAGACTTTTTAAAAATTGTAATTATGTAGATGGCAGATGAAAAGGAGGGCAGCCTCAGGGATTTTCTCTCTTTTCACTTTTGGGAAATTACACCTTAGGCGATAACACACTTGAAATGACTCCTCTGGGTGACACAGCTTGCGACTGGACTGCCGCTTCCCGCTCACTTGCCCTAAGAGATTACCATAGGAGACGAGAGGAGGACTTTGCAATGACCACCAACATTTGCATGCAGCACAGATCCTGCTCTGTGACTTTTCACCTGTAACCTGAACAGTGTATGACTGATTGCTCTGCGTTTGAGTCCAACTTGAAATAGACACACAGATAAAAAGCAGAGCCACGTGAGGGTGGAGGGAACCAGAGCCCAGAACAGTTCTCTGGGACAGGAAGGTGGCTCGAATAGCAGGTGCTGGAAAAGGACTAAGGCTGATACTCCCACAGCGGACCCAAACCTCCCCCTGTAGTCTTTGCAGCCTGTACTTGTGCCTTTCCCATCCCTCACGCCCTGGGACGGCTGCCGTTTTACAACTCTCTTTTGTTCTACATTTGCCGATTCTAGTTGGACACAAGTATCTGCAGGAAGAGAGCAGACCCCACACAGGGGCATTTGTCCTCAGTCTTATTAGAGGAATAATGAAGCAGATCCTGGCCTTGCTGAAATTAGAGGGGTATTCTGGGTAATAGCAAGACATTACCAGGTCTGTTTCTTTTTGGAAGCACAGTTTTCTCTGAGAACTGTATTCCCTGGGGACTTACGCTCTGACTCTCAAGTACTAACCAGCAGAGTCTGCACCAGAGCAGCACTGGAACCCCCCACAGGGCTTGGTGAACCACAGATTGCCTTATTCTCCGAGTTTCTAATTCTGTAAGTCAGATTCTGCAGTTCTGACAAGTTCCCAGGTGATAAGGATGCTCTTGGACTGGAATAAATGAGAGAACCACTGGAATAAATGAACATAGCTTTCAGAAAAAAAAAAAGAATATGACTTTCTGGATCAGATAGTTACTGAGTGTCTGGGTTCTTGCTATCTACATGATGAATGACCACAGTGTCTCTGAAGAACTTGCTTGAGCAATTCTGACACAAGGCAGAAACAGTAACACTCTGCTTGGGAAATGCCAGCCAGAGAAAAATACAAGAACCACCGACCGGTATTTTACTGGGTTATACTCTGCATGGCTACTGTCTTAGAGAGATTCAAGCTTTTGAAATAGAAATCACTCTATAGCTTGGGCCGTGTCATCAGTTTATTCTATTTTCATGGGCAGCCAATTGTGTGGGATATATTTTAGTAGCTGATTATATCAGTCAGTCAACTGATACTGTATATACTAAACACCAAAGAGTATACACACAGAATAGGAGATGAGAAACCATGCAAGAACCACGAGGAGAGAGGACATAGCTCCTATTCTAGGTGTCTGTAATCTGAGCTTAATAACAGATACCATGTATTGAATACCTGCCACGTGCCAGACACTGAGATGGTAATAATGGCTATGATTTTTGGTGAGAAGTGTTTATGTGTTAGGCTGAAAGTGCTTTACACATATTAATTCTTTTCATCCTCACAATAACCCTATGGAATTGGTTGCTATGACCATTAACCCCATTTTACAGATGGAGAATCTGAGGAACAGAGTAGTTAAGCGATCCCACAACTAGCAGGCTGCAAATTCAAACTCCAGAGTCTGTCTTCCTCATGACTAGACGACACTCCCTCATCTGCTTTCTCAAGGCTTCGGGCATCAACTCATTTAATCCTCATCACAAACCCATGAGATTCATACTATGACTTCCCCACTTTATGGATCAAGAAATGAAGGCATTCAGTGGCTAAGCAGCTTGCCCAAGGAGGCACAACTGTTAAGTGGCGATGCCAAGATTCAGCTCCAACTATGTCTGGCCCCAAAGATGGAGCACTTTTCTGGGAATTAGTGGTAGTTTTCATCTGATCTTCAGAGGACTCTGCAGTTTGAAAAGCATGAGGCCCATTGGTGTCAAAGTGGAATGTCAAGGCATAATTGCTCTCTGGTTGAGCCTTGTTGGTCCCATTGGTTGACTGGGATAAGTGAACAAAACCTTTCAACAGCAGCCTTCACCTGAGTTGGGCACAGAAGCCCTGGAGAGTATATGAAATTGAGATTTAAAAAAAAAAAAAATTTTTTTTAGTATCTGGACTTGGCTGTTGACAGGAATCTCCTTGACTCCAAAACCTGTCTTCCTTTCTTATGCATTTTACTTGTTCTTAGGTAAACAGCATTCGAGTTGTGAAACAACCGACTCCACTCATAAACGGAAATGACTGCATTCTGAAAGCTTAAAGGCCACGACCATTTTATCTGGGGAGGTTATGGACATTTTCAAGGACGACAGCCGAACTAAGTGCCCCCTGGCTCACGCAGTCGAATTCTCGAGGGAGTTTCAACCAAGAGGTTGCCATGTTTGCTCAGAGTTCAGCGGCACTTCTCTGGAAGTGATTTCACTTCAGAAACAGTTCTTTATAATGTAACTTTCCGATGGCTCATCTGAATGCCTGGTGGTGGTGGCCAGGGTTGATTCTGTGGTGGAGTTACTCTATTAATGTCAACAGGAGAGGTTCTATTCTGCCTGGAACAGATGCCAGTGATTTTAACGTCAGCCTGAGCCACCACGCGCTCGTAACTTAGGCTTGTGTGTTTCAGTCAGCCTGGCAATGAAGGAGTAGAGTGAAATGGGGAACCCTTGAGCTCTGGACCCGGGCAGACCTGGGTTCGAGTCTTGGCTCTGCCACTTACTAGCTGTGTGCCTTTGGGCAAACTCTTCATCTCAAGCCTCAGTTTTCTCACTCCCCAAATCAGGCTCAAACTAGCACCAACCTCAGAGGGTTATTATAAAGATTTATTGAGGTAATGTGTGTGAAGCACTTCGGCTTATTCACGATTCCCGTTTTGACATATCCCATTATGAGGCTCCTTCCTGGAGGTAAAGCTTCTACGGACACAGGTGTAAGCAGAGGTGCAGTGCTGGGCAGCCTCCCAGGCCTCACTGCCAGGCCCTCTCCACCCCGAGGGAGTGAACAGGGCGTGGGGCCAGAGGATGCCCACAGGAACACCAGCGCTATCTAAAGGGCTACCTCTATCATCTTTGCCGTGACTCCCTTGTCCTCACCTCATTTAATGCTGTGGGCTGCTGGGTTCGATAGCTTCCTCCCCAACCCGCAGTATCCTGTACACAGCATTTGGTAGCTAATCAAAAGGTTTGTAATTGTTCACATCATCACCAGAACAAAAATAATAGTAACCTCTAGCTGTCGAGTACCTGTGAGGGGCCAGACACACTATTTTGAAATGTCAGAGACATCTCTTTTAGAACAGATTGGTGGTTGCTAGAGGTGAGGGGTAAGAGGGAAGGTGCAAAATGGGTAAAAGGAGTCAAAAGGTACAAACTTCCAGTTATAAAATAAGTAAGTTATGGAGATGGCATGTGCAGCTGGTGAATAGAGTTAATAATACTGTATTACATATTTGAACGTTGCTGAGAGAGTAAATCTTAAAGGTTCTCATCACAAGAAAAAATATTTTGTAACTACGTATGATGATGTTGGCTAGGCGTATTTTGAACATGTTGCACTATACAAAAATATTGAATCATTATGTTACACACCTGAAACTAATGTCATGTATGTCAATTATACCTCCATAAAAACAATTTAATTTAAAAGTGTCTTTTTTTAAGGACTGTTTGTATCCTTGTTTTATAGTTTCAGAGAGTGTGCTTACGTTCCCATGGCAAGTAAACAATGGAGCTACGTTTTGTAATCATATCTTTCTGTCTCTAAATCCTTGATCTTCAAAATTTATCATACTACCTCCCAGAAGTAAACTAAGAACAAACGTGGCTGGAAGGGTAAGTTAGCCCCAGAAAGTACAGACTCCTGGGTGCCGGGAGGAAGAATTTTATAACTTGAGATTGGTCCTTCCAAACTGGGGAATCCTTATGTCAAGTGGGAGATAAGCAATGCCAGAGGATGAAATCAGCATGAGACAGAGAGGAGAGAGAACTGACAAACATCAGAGGAGGCTCCAATTAGGGAGTTAAAAGAAGAAGAACTAGTGAAGGAAGCAGGAGGAGACAGGAGGGGAGCCAAGAGAAAAAGCATTTCAAGATGGTGGTTAAGAATGCCGAATGCTCCAGAGAAATTAAACAGGACTAAGACTTGGAAACGGTCACTGGATTAAATTACATCACTGGTGATTCCCCAGAGGCCATGTCAATAGAACGATGAGCTCAGAAGCCTTGGGACACCAAGGCTTTAAAGAGTGAGTGTAAAAGTTGTTGAGGACATTTTAGCACTGAGTGTCGTGACACTGGATAAGGACAGGAGTTTCAGAGGGGTGGCCAGACCGCAGCAGGGATTTTGAGATGGGAAGTATGCTGCCAGCAAAAGGGACAGGCCCAGAGAACATACATGTCAGGACGTTCAGCAATGATCTTGGCTGGAGAGGCAAAGGAGAGATGAATAATCTGGAAGTGAAGAAACAGAGAAGCTGGCAAGAGACGAGGGTTGGTTGAGAAATAAAATACAGCCACCAGCTTCAGCAAGCTATAGGCAAGTCCTGCTTTCCCCTAACTGTTCCTTGTATCAGCCAGGAGGTGCAGTTTGACCCATAGGCCCTCCGCCCAGTCTTTCTGCCCCTCATCCTCAGGCTTCTCCACCCCCTAACCTCTCTGCATGTCTAAATCTCATGGAGGTGCATCCCACAGGGAAGGACAGAACTGGGCTCACCCTGGGCTTGAGGGGGAGGCTCGACTTTCTAACTCCCCAAGAAGCAAGCCCCACAGCTTTTTTCCCTCACCGAGACTGCTCTGTGTTTCACACCTGACAGTTGTGGGGGTGAGGTTGGGGAGGAGGCAAAGGAAAAGAATCAGAGAGACGAGAAGTTAGGGTTTCCAGGCTTCTTGGAGAAGGTTCATTTTCCACAGTACTTTTAAAAAAAATCACCTACTCAGACTGTAAAACGTGTAATGTAAGATATAAAAGTCCTACTTAGTTCTTGCATCACCAGAGTCCTGTCAGAGGATTTTAAAGATGGAAATGATAGGAGATTATCTAATCCAGCTGAATGGCTTGACATCTCTTGCTGAACAGAATAAAAGGAAAATAAACAAGCCGTCCTTCTGCAGGGATGCAGTCGACTTCTTTCCCTGAACAGCTGAGAAAATTGAGACACGGAGAGGCTTACGGGCTTCTCAGGGTCACAGGGCAGTGAGAGGCAGAGCCAGGGGAGCATCTCCATTTCCTGAATGTTCAAGGCTCAGAGTTAAAATGCCTCACTGGTCCACTGGCTTTCTTTCCCCACAGATCAGAAGGAGACTTGTGCCTTATCAAAAGTTTTAACTTCCAACTGCGCCGTCCACCTCTCTGGGGACGCAAGCCAGGTCCGGGCAGCCAGTCTGTCTGCGGCTGCCTATTGTCCCAGCTGAAGAGTATGAATTTCTAATCCCCTAGAGGAGCCTCTTCTTAATCCAAACACTCGGGGTGGGGGTGGGGTGTGGGAGGGGTGGTGGGGGTGTAAAATCAGCTCAACAAGTGGAGAGAGACGGAAAGAGATAGTTTAAACCCTGAAGGGCACATTCATTTGGATAAATAAGAACGAGGGCAGGGCAGACCAGCTTCTACTCTTCATTCCTCTTTTGCATCCCAGCCTCCAAATATCCTTTTGATTTTACTCTGGTAGGATGTTTGTTTTCAGGATGTTTTTTGCCCCCTCTCTCTTTCTTTCTTATGTGTGTCCCTTCTTTTTAGATTTTATAGGTACATGTAATATTTATGTGTCATTGACCTTTCAAAGCAGTCTTAGAGATTGACTGTTTACATTGAGGAATTTTCTTTAAGGTCTACAAAGTCCTTTGTGCTTTTTCCAGGAAAGGCACTCAGTAAGAACCAAAACAAACAGCTGAATAACTCAAATTTGATTGGAACCAAATCTCTTAGGAGAGTAAGGAGGAAAAAAAGTTAGCATTTGTTTTGTTGTTTCCTTTCCCCTTCTTGACCCAGTCAAGGATACTTGAGCCATTCCCCTTTCCAATCTGATTTGGGATTGCTTGGGAGCTGTTGGGCTTGGGAGCTGTTTAAGGCTAAATTCTAAGCCTTGTGTTGGAGAAATCTTGACACTTGGAATATTTTGCAAGGCACATTTCAGAAATGATCCAGAAATGATGAAAACAAAGTTTGCTTCACCAAATCTTTGGGAAAATGTAGCCGAGTATATTTTACATTGGTCTCCGTGACCATGGACAATAAAGGACCGTTACTGCTCTGCTCAAGTTGCACATGTCCCTGGCAGGACCGGGGCTGTATAATGCGACTGTTATCCAGACCTCTTCAGGAGGTCTGTCACAAGCCAGATGAGGCCTGTGGCTAGTGTTCAGCTCAAAGTGACCAAACGGAGTCATATTTAGTTGTCTGCCTGGCCCCTCAATCCCCCTTCCCAGCATGATTTGTTCTGTGAAAAAGTTATCATAAGGTTGGGCAAGTGCAAGGGCTTTTACCTAGACCTGAAAAATCTTAACGTTCACACTTCATCCCTTCCAATTACTAGCTCTTTGACCTTAGGCAAGCTACCTAATTGGGTGGCGTCTCAGTTACCCTGGTTGTACTAGAGTGATAATAATGCAGACCTTTTATAATAGGCATGAGGATTAAGTGAGAGAACGAATGTAAAAACTCCTGGAATAGTTCCTGATAATTTGTACCACTCAATATATATTAGTTTTCTCTATCTGTGCCACAAACCTCTCTGAAATCTTTATTTAAAAAACTACATAAATCCAAAACATCATGCCTGTTGGACATCATGTGTTGCAAAATAAACCTCCAGTAAAAATGGAATTGAGTTGCAGATTGAGGCTGACCTACAAAACTGATCATTTTTTCCCAAATGGAAAGGACTCTTCCTATGATTCCTGCCACAGATACGAGGAACCCACCTCCCCAGGATGGTGGCTGCCGCCCAGTGATGACTGTAAACAAACTGATCTGGGTCTCTCTCCTACCTGGAATTCTGGTATTTGTAAGGCTCCTTAACATTTAATAACAGAAATGACAGGGAAAGATTCTCATAGACAAAGACTATTGCACTAGAGGCTTGAAGTCGCAAGATATGTAAAAGGTCAACTAGTTATTACTACATGAATGTGCAATAGTAGTATCCTTTCTGTTTTCCTCTATTACATTTGTAAGAATTAAGTGTGGTGTTATATAACATGCTACAATGAATATAAGTTGCCTCGCTAGCAGCCTGGATGTCAAGAGTTAAACCTCCACCTCCAAGCATTCCCCCAAGACACTAAGTGAACTCTACAGTGTCCAGGGTCTTTTTTTTTTTTTTTCCTGGTAAAAATTCACACTTGAGAGAACAGTGATTTTGCTTGGGACAGACGACTTAAAAATGAATTTTCAGCATTTAAGAAACCCCAAAACCTTACCAACAAATATGACTTTGCAGTAGAAAAATATTTTAAGTCTTCTTAAATTAAATTAAAAAAAAATCCAGCAGCAAAGCAAAATAAAATTAAATGAGGACTATGTGTCAGCCCAGTGATGCTACTCTACTTATTGGGTAAAAGGATTGATTTGGGTGTGAAGGCATTTTTCTCCCTAAAACCGCATTAAAAACAATGCATCTCCTCTTTGTGAGGGTCAAAAGAATAATATGGTCACTAACCCATGGAGAAAATAAATATTTGTTGAATGAATGTTCCTATGGACTTGGAATATGAAGAAAAGGCAGGCTTTTGTGGACGCAAGAATCCTAAATTATTTAAATGAAATCTCTTTGCCGAGAGGTCTGGGATTGAGGTGCTGGCTTTCTGGAGAGAAAGCCTCTGTTGTATTTCAGCTCCAAGATGTGGTGTGTGCTCCATTTCAGGGAAGGGCCAGTGACCCTGGGTTTCCTGCCAGGACCTTGAGCAACTCAAATATTGAAAGATGTGGAGGAAAAGCTAAAAGGAAGTGGATTGATTTAGCACAGAGAGCAGAAGGCTAAGGTGGGCTATCCTAAAAAAGCATTCAAAGATTACAGGAAGGAGAGCACTTCTCTTAAAATAGGCTCGAACCAAAGAGAAAGGGGTTTAGGTTAGACATGAAAAGGATTTTTAAAATTGTGGTAAAAACCACGTAACATCAAATGGTCCATTTTAAGTGGACAGTAGTGTTAAGTACATGCACACTGTTGTGCAATCAGAAGGATTTTTGACAGTGAAGTTGGTGAACAACTTTCAGTTTCTCTCTCTCTCTCTGTTCATCTCTTTCAGCTTGATTGTGAGAGTATGGAATTTCCTTCTTTAAAATTTGGAAAAATAGTTCTCATTCTGAATCCAAAGTGGCTGGTAAAGATGATCTCATAAGGATTCCTTGCAGGCCAAACTCTACGGTAAGGCAGTCATGTGACTGGCTCAACATTCAACTGGTTAAACTGATGAAAGTACGTTCAAGCTGCCTTGGGCAAAGTTAGAGATGTGTGGTTATGCTGAACAGGAGCTCTAGCACTTAGAAACTTCTGACTCTGTATCATTTGATTTCTAAGCTTGGGAGGGCTATAAGTTCTGCCTTAACTTGAAGTCCAGAGAACAAATGCAGCTCCATACTGCTGGTCTTACCTTGGGTTTGTATGCATTCAACATCGACATCTCTACATTTTGACCTCTGACATGTTTCGGTTGCCTCTGGACAGGTGGTGACGATGACTTCTGGTTATTGCGACAGACACAAATGAAGAAGAAGAGCAAAGCAATGGCCAGGGGGATGGCAACACTCGGCACCAGGATGTACAGGATCTCCATTTTATTCTTCTCCTTGGAATCCTTTGAATCTGGGTGCAGAAATGGAAAAGAGCAAATGTTATACTAGTTTAAATAACATGGATGATATTACACTGCAGAGTTTAAAACGACCTCCTCTTCTTCTATACATAAAAATGTATTGTGAGAAAAAGGAACCATTGCTTATTACAATTTGTTTCCATCAAACCTTCAATGTGATTTATTAAAGTTTAAAGTTCAAACGTTTAAAAATTGCAGAGGGACATTATGAAGACTTTGCGTGTGTCTGGGTCCCCCTCGGATGTTGCATCTCTTTAGCCTGCATTTCTCCAACACCTTAAAAGTTAAACGCCACGTGGATGGTCTGTATACATCCAAGAGCATTAATGTGGACCACAGGGGTCTTCTTCTATTGGCTGCTAGCCCAAATCAACCAGAAATCATGCCCGTGTCTTGGCTGGTTTGGACATACAGGGCCAATCCTGCATCTTCCAGAATCAACATCACCAAAGAATCCTGGCCCCAGGGTCCACAAAGCGACAGGCCTGAGATGACGGGGACCCCAAGTCAGGGCCAGCTCAGCTTCTGATGAGCTGTGTGATCCTGAACAAACCACTCACCTCTCTGGGTCTTTTTCTCATCCACAAAAGTGAAGTATCTGTTTTGGATGGTGTCTATGATAACCTCTAGCACAACATCACTGTATAACCTGACACTATTTTGAAACCCAAGAGTTCTTCTTAAATGGTTTCATATGAACTCAAGAATTGTGAGCGCTAACAATTGGAAGTATACTTTTGAAATCTTATACATCCACTGTTACCATTGCTTGGAAAAGAATGTAACATGTATAGAAGGACATGAGGACACATACTTTTCTTTTTTTTTTGGTTTGGGTCTGACCATTAAACTAAATACCCTGGGCGCATACTAGAATTAATGAATTATTTGACTGGTAAAACAAATGCAAGCATTGTGGGACAGTAATTGGAGGAGTTACATAATGACATGCTCTGATCACCAATAACCTCATCAGCTTTCTTGCTGTAAGAAAACCCAAAGTGTGAAAATGCAGACGGACACAAAATTCACAGATGATTATTTACTTAAAAGAATTAGCCACACATCCATTCCCTCATCCTCCCATTTGCTCAGTAAGTCAATAAACAAAAGCTACTACGGCCAAGCACTCTACTAGGTACTGGGAATACATAATTAAATACATAATTAAATCCTTTGCCCTTAAGGAGCCTGTGGTCTGGTTAGGAAAACAGAGAAAAGATCACTACAATATGCTGTTAGAAGTCCTACGAGGGAAGTATGAAAAGAGTGATGAAGAGACCCCAAAAGTCCCTTTAAACAGTGAGCTTCCCCAGCACATGGAAACGAGAATACACTACACGTAGTTTGCACTGGCACACACCTTCCTTGGGAACCTGCTGTCTAGTGAGACAGAGCAGTAACTGATCATGCCACCTTCTCTCCACACTAACAGGCTCAACACAAGGCGTTAGGAAGGGCACCAAAGCCTGGGGGTTGGGACTGTGCTCTGTGGGTCAGCCCTCAGACGAGCTTGGGGAGGGGTAAAATCTGCTTATGAAGTATAACAAATATAATAGTTTTAGTATTTATTGAGTGTTTTCTACTGGAAGAAAATCAAGTTAGCTGTTATGATTCATACGGTCCAAGTATTGTTCTAAGCCCCCCCTCCTTTTTTTCAGTTTTTGTGTTTATTTATTTTACGGATATGTAGTCAGTTTACAATGCTGTGTTAATTTCTGGTGTACAGCATAGTGATTCAGTTGTACATATGTCTGTGTGTGTGTGTGTGTGTGTGTGTGTATTCCTTTTCATATTCTTTTTTTATAGGCTATTACGAGGTATTGAATATAGTTCCCTGCGCTAGACAGTAGGACCTTGCTGTTTATCTATTTTATATGTAGTAGTTAGTATCTGCAAATCTCAAAATCCCAATTTATTCCTCCACTCCCCACTTCTGCCCCGGGTAATCACAAGTTTGTTTTCTATGTCTGTGAGTCTGTTTCTATCTGTAAAGAAGTTCATTTGTTTCTTTTTTTTTCTTTAGATTCCACATATAAGTGATACCATGTTATTTGTCTTTCTCTGTCTGACTTAATTCACTTAGTACAACAATCTTCAGGTTCATCCATGTGGTTGCAAATGGCATTACTTCATTCTTTTTATGGTTGAGCAGTATTCCATTGTGTATGTATATATATTCACACACACATACCACATCTTCTTTATCCAGTCACCTGTCGATGGACACTAAAGTTGCCTCCAAGCTGTACAATAATTAGTGCACTATGGGTTTGTATGCATTCAACATCGACATCTATGCATAAATAGTGCACTATGAACATTGGGGTGCATGTAGTAAGCATGCACTTTTCTTTAATGCACTTATTTTATTCTCACAACCAGCCCCATGAGGTAGACACCACCCTCAACCCCACTTTTATGGGTGAGGAAGCGGAGGGGCAGAGTGGTTAATTTACCTGCCCAAGGACACGCAGCTAGAAATTCAACAGCTCGGATTCCTCTCTTGTTGGTCTTGCTTCACACCTCCTGCTCCAGCTACTACTCTAGACTGCTAGTAATTTCAGAGTGGCTGTTGTTTTGCACCGATTTTTCATGGTAGGACTGCTCTTGTTTCGTGGAGGTGGGAAGGATGAAGGAGGTCTGAAAGGTGGGGAGTAACGCTGACGCTTTGCCAGGTGGGCTGCTTTTGAACTGCTCACTTTGGGCACTGCGGCAGGTGAACAGGCATCTCTGGAGACTGTTCTGATCATTCTAGTCACTAGAACTGGGTCTCGGGCGTTTTAGTAACAATTGTGTCTGCATGTCTGTAGGGGGGTAGACACAGAGAGAGAGCATATCTCTGTCTACATATCTGTCTACCCACTTTACAGACAATGTAGCAGAGTAAAGGAAGATTACATTTTAGAGTGAGAAACCTCTGAAGACTGCCTTTATCATTATCTACGTAACCGTGAGTGGCACTTAAGCCTCTCTCAGCAAATTCATCTGTAAAATGGGACTATTTCAGAGAACTGCTGTAAACAATAAATGAAGTAACATGGAAAGTCTCTATTCTAGCACCTGTTACAGCTCAAACACTCAATCTTTACCCCCTACCCTTAGACCAGGAAAAGATTCAGGGAATAAAAGCTTTGGGCTGGAAATTCTAAATAACCTTAAGCTAAAAACCACCTCTCTGACCTCCATCGCCTCATTTATTCAAGGGGAGTAATGATACCTACTCTACCAATCCCATTTAGTTCATGTGAGCAACGACATTCACGAAGGAATCTTGGGAAATTGAAAACTGGCGCACAGTTGTTGGATGCTATGATTAGTATTCACATTTTAAAACAAATTTCAAATTTCTCAACACCCTAGGGGGGGAAAAATCCCTCTTGTTATTCTTGGATTTTCAGTGAAATCATTATGAGGGTAAGATTACAAAAGGAATGAGGCTAATTTAGTACGAAAGTAATGCTAGTCATTTTTCTGGCCCACATTTTTAGCAAAAAGAGAAAATAAGGCTCTCACCTGTCTGGCTAACAAAGGAGTCTATTCTGTACTCATTCCGTAACAGATTATTCACGGAACGCCTTTGATTGTACACGGGAGGGCTGGGACAAATCCCCTGGTAGGTCTGCAGGAGAACAAACTTCAAGAAGCTAAATCCTTTAAACACCGCCAAACTTGGCTCCTTCTGATTATACTGAGGATATACAAATGAGCACGATGTCTCCTTGCCAAGTGAAATAATCAGGCAGAATATGACGTGGTCGTGTTGGAAGTGACAGAAAACAAATTCAGGCCTATTGTGCGTCTTACAACACGCTTCCTTTCCCAGGCGGCTCTCTGCATTTGGCCAGAAGAGGAGTCCATGTCTGGCTCAAAAAACTCCATATAAAAACATTCAGCAGAGCAACTAACCTTACACATGCAACATTAGAAAACTAACATTTGCCCAACCCCTCTTTAATGTCCTAGCATTTTTATTACTCATTTTAACCTAGCACTTGGGTTTATCTTGGCTTTACACACAGACAACTTGAGGCTGAGAAAGGACAACAACTCACCAAAGCTAGGAAGTGGTGGGGTCTCGGATGGAAGACAAGGCTGTCTGCCTTCGATGCCTTTGTGCTTTTTAAATCACATGACTAATAATAATTAAAATACCATATAAAATTGTTTTTCCTCATTCTCCTAAAGATTCCAAGATTTCTTCTCAGTAAGGACTGACTCATTATCTAGTGGGAATCATACTATTAAAAACAGTCACATAAGAACAATGGACAGTATTCTTACTATCCACGTTAAAGGGTAATGAACTCCTACAACACACTGCAAAGAAAATTGGCTGAAAACTAGAATGGGGAAGATTTTTAATACTTTGGAATAACTGTTTAAAAGTTAAATGCATGTATTAGTTACATCAAGTTAAATACTTGGGATTTTTGAAACCAACAATTTAGTCCGGACCACATGATTAATTTCCTTTTAAAAATCAACAATTTGGTATCACAGTTCACATCTGACATTCCTTTTTTATTTTTACAATGATATTCAATACTTTGATTAGTAATTAAAAATAATGGAGAAAATACTTCTTTCGTCTCCTGGGGCTTAAAGCAAGGTAAACATGATTTCTCATTCAAAAGGTACTTTTATGAAGTGAAACATCATCTGGGATATAACTTTGAGTTAAAACAAGAAAACACTCAGATTGCAAATCTGGCAAAGGTGGGAAGGAATCTTACAGAATTTCAAAGGAGATTAAACAAGATTAAATTACGATCTTGTCTGAAAAAATTTTTAAAGCCATAGAAAACAAACAGGAATCACCACCATTCATTATTTGAAAACTACATAGTAAGTGGGTCCACAGCAGATAGGGGCCTGCACCGGTGGTATTTGACACATACCTGGAAGCCAAAGGAGAAAACGTGGTAATTAGGCCTTCAGTTGGCACGCTGGGCCCAGCCATTCGCTCTCTTGACTTAATGATGGAAAATCTAAGTAGATGATCTATTGCCTTGTGTATTCTCAAATGATTTCTTTAAAAGACTCTGCATAGTGCATACATAGTGATTAAAATACTTCTCTTCAGAAAATGTTTTAACCACATTAGGTTAGGGGCAGTAACTCATTTGTGAGCACTTGAGAAAAACCTTAGTCACTGGAATCCACACAAGTTCACTAAAAGTTACTTTAAATCTCAGGGCTTCAGTTTCCTCCTATATGAAAGCAAAGAGTCGGGCTAATCTTTCCTTTTTAATTAAAAAAAAATTTTTTTAAATTATGGTTAAAAAAACACACATTTACCATTCTAATCATTTTTAAGTGTAAATTTCAGTAGTGTTGAGTATATTCACACTGTTGTATTGCTCTCCAGAACTTTCTCATTTTGCAAAACTGAAACTCTGTACTTATTGAACAACAACTCTCTATTTCCCCTTCCCCTCAGACCCTGGCAACCACCATTCTACCTTTTGTTTCTAGGAGGTGGACCACTTTAGATACCTCATATAAGTGGAATCATATGGTATTTGTCTTTTTTCTGGCTTATTTCACTCAGTATAATGTCCTCAAGTTCATCCATGTTGTTGCATGTGACAAGACTTTCTTCTTTTTTAAGGCTGAATAATGTTCCATTGTAAGAATACACCACATTTTCTTTATCCATTTATCCATTGGTGGGCATTTGGCTTGCTTCCTGCTCTGAGCTATTGTAAATAATGCTGCAGTGAATCTGGGTGTGCAAATATCTCTTTGAGATTTTGCTTTCAATTCTTTTGGATATATACCCAGAAGAGGGATTGCTGGATCATACAGTAATTCTGTTTTTAATTTTTTAAGGAACATCCATACTGTTTTCTTTTGTGGCTCACCATTTTGCCTTACTATCTACAGTGCAAAACGATGATAATTTCTCCACATCTTTGCTAACATTTGTTATTTTCCATTTGTTTTTGATAGTGGCCACCTTAATCGGTGTGAGGTGAGAGCTCATGGTCGCTTTGATTTGCTCTTCTTTAATGACAAACGATACTGAGCATATTCTCATATGCTTGTTGGCCATTTGTATATCATCCGTGAAGAAATGTCTATTTAAATCCTTTGCCCACTTTTTAATTGGGTTAATCTCTAAGTGTCAAAATCCCATAGGTTTTATAAAATTAAATCTCTTTCATCTTTGAGAGGATTATTTTGGCGTGGTAGGCCAAGCACATTTAAACTTCAGTAAAACATTTGATCAAGTGATTCATGATATACTATGGACAAATGATGGAGGGTTAGATAATAATACCAATAGATGAATTGTACTTCACCATATGGTTGTACTCGAATAGTGTTAATCAGCAAAACAACGTCGAATTATAGAGGGCTGTCCTTAAGAGACAGTGCTTGTTCAACACTATCACCAACTTCTGGATGATGACTTGTTCATCAAACTTGAAAATGGCCTGAATCTAGGAAAGATACCTAATTAACTATAGAAATAAAATTTTAGAGAATTATACACAACGGGCTAAAACAATGACCCAAAACCAGCAGCTGAAATTTTACATATAAATATTGTAGCTTGCAGTTAGGTTAAAGACTTAGAGAAGTCCATGATCTAGCAAATCTACCAAATAACTTCTGATGTAACCAAATTCAAAACAAATAAAAGAAGACTAAGAAGTTTTAGTGAAGACCTGAAGGCTCAATGGGACCTAGCAGCATGATGAAATTGCTCAAAAAAATTTCACAGATGGCACATCTAAGCAACAAGATACCCTTCATCGGCAGCAAGGAGTCATGGTCAAGGACATCACGGTCTTCTTCTGGTCTGCTCTGGTTAAAAGACACCAAAAAGTGTTTTCTACTATAAGAGTCATGTTTTTAAGAAGGGCTTTTTAAAAATCTTTTTTTAATAAATAAACTTTACTTTATTATTATCATTATTTTTAATGGAGGTACTGGGGATTGAACCCAGGACCTCGTGCATGCTAAGCATGTGCTCTACCCTTAAGCTATACCCTCATCCCAAAAGGGGCTTTGAAGAAGCAAAAAAACATCCAGAGGAGGGGGAGGGGAGGAAGAGGATGAGTAAGGAAAGGTGGGAATAGTTACATGTTCTTCAGACCAAACTAAAAATTAAATGAAGGATGTGACAGATGTCTTCAAATTTGGATGAGAAATGACACCAGAGGTTAAAAGCCAGATCTAGTATGTAGACTTGTCCCTTACTAGGGTTTTGTTTTGTTTTGTTTTGTTTTAAATTTGCATTAGTGGCTAACATTTTTTTTTCAATCAGGAGATTTCACATGTAAGTTTTGGTTTCTGGCTTACCAGGCAGATTTTGAGCAGGGGGAGCCATCCCATAATCACTTTGCGGTAGAGAGATGTACCTGTCTCTGGAGGTCTCTGGCATGTTCAAGCAGATGCTGGTTGATTCCTATGGCTCATCTCAAGGTTCTCTGAATTTATAAACTGCATTGACATACCTTATTTAGAACCCTCTTGAACTTCTGACTCGCTTACGAAGCAATTGATTTAAAGCCAGTGATGAATATTTCTCCTTGGTGTCTGCAGCCCACCAGATCCAGTCTTAGTCCTTTACTATCCTGCTGTGTGCTGAGGCTGACCTCCATGTACAATATTAATGGGCACCCTTGCCCTCTGGTTTCCAGTTAGGTCCAGCGGATGGGAGGCATTGGCATGATAAGAAGAACCCCAGGGAAAGAAGAGAGTACGGCTGGTGTGCTTGTTCCCCTGGCTCCCTTCTCGCTGGGCTGCAGAGGGCTGCCCGCACCCCTCCACCAAAGGCCACACAGCATGCAATGGACAGCCTTCTCTTCAGCCTTAGCTGTACTCTATTGGGTAAGATAACCGAATGTTCCCTTGACTCTCCCAGCCTCGAATGGTCATCTCACTTCTGCTAGCCCCAGTCCTGCACCTTACTGGTTTACCCTAATTCTGCCAACACCTTTAAAAACAACCTCTTTTTAAAATTCTCTTTAGTCTATTTGCTTGTGCCTTTTGTTTCCTGCCAGAACCTTGACTGATACAAAGCCAACAGCAACAGTCATTGTTGTGTCATATCAGAATTCTGCCACCAAAAGGTTAAGATGACAAGGAACACTTCCTATTGGTATTGTGGTGGGCTCAAACAGTTAACAGCTTCCAACAGCTTATTGCTAGAGCAGCTGACACATTGGATCAATGACTCCATATATACTGGGGACAATAAAAAAAAAAACTTTGAAAGAAAATTATTTTATGGTTAAGAATGTTTATGCAACATGACTTAGTTACAAGTTTTTGGTAACTATCGTTCTTTACTCTGCTGAAAATATATAAAGACTGGAGACCAAAGGACATCTTGAAAATCTCTGTAGCACAAAAAATAACTCTTCCGGAAAGCTTCAAACTCTACAAAGCAGTGCTCTATTCCTTCCTCCTCTCCCCCTCCCCACCATCCAATTCACTGTAATGTTCAATTTTGGTTTGAAGAAATGGCTGAAAGACAAATTGCCTTACAACAGGTCCTCTATGAAATATGGGAGAAGGCTGCTGACAGAGTGAGTTAAAAACTGCAGTGTTCGCAATCTGGAAAACATCTGCCTTGCCCCAAACTGTAAACCACCATGTTGGAGAAAATGGATTGTGACAAAACAGAACCCAGGGTGGATGTTTGTAAGGTTATGGGACAAGTCAGGGCTATTCAGGCACAGAACTGGGCAACGTGCCCTTTGGCAAACCATTGCAAGGCAAGGACTTAAAAGGAATTACAAAAGCAACAGGCCAGGTATGAAAACTCCAAATGGAGCCAAATGGTTCACTACTCTTTTTTATTAGTGAGTACTCTTCAGCCAAGCTGGTTGAGGAGTAAAAACAATACCACTGTTGGGAAGTTCTGGTTGTTTGGTAGATGGAGAAGTCTTTATTTAGAGATGAGTCAGATATGCTGGCCTGGTAGGGGAGGAAATGTGGCCTCAGGACTTGATCTAGAGTGAAATAAAGGGCGAAGGTTTGAATATGAAAACACCAATGGAATCAGGGTCCTGCTTCCCCATACACTTTAAGAAAGAAACAAATAGGGGATCTCAATTAGTTGGGGAGACAGAAGGAACGTAAGTCAGATGGTAGAACACAGCCAAAGGGAAATGGCCAGATGGTTGCAAAAGGAGCTCCCAGAGAAAGACATTTTCTGCACTTCCACCCTCAGAGCTGCCTAGGAAAGCAGTGATAAGGTCTGCAGTGAAACCGTGAAGCTGGGAGGTGTGCCTAGGTGCCAGCTGGAAAGAACACAGGCAAATGTTTCTTTTTCGACTTAGTTTCCACCCAGCCCACGTTATTTGGCTTGGAAGGTGGCCACAGGGACTAGAGGTGAAAGCGTAGTGAATGAAGGTTTGCAGGCAGGATCTCAGGGAAGATGGCCAACTCTGAAGACTGGGGACCTGGGGCTGCCAGGAAGGGAGGAGCCCAAGAACTTAATGGGAAAAGGGCAAACACTGTGAGACCTGGGTGGAGCTGCCGGGGGAGCTGGTCCAGATCAGGCTGAGGCTAAGCAGAGCATCCTGGGGTCTCAGAGTAGATGTCTTTGTGGCTGGGGGCTCCATTCCTACATCCCTGGGGCTTCAAATAAGAAAATCAAAGACCGAGAGAGCTCCTAATGATCAAAGGGAAAAGGAAAATAATAAAGGAATGTTTGTTCCTCTGAATAAGCTAGAATTTGTTCCTGAAGTAGTTGTAGCATGGTGGACAGAGTGATGGTCCTGTGGACCTGATCTTGGCTTTGGTAAAAACAACATTGTCTCACAGCAAAATGGAGGAGATACCTTTATCCTGTGGCTTATTATGCGGGTTAATTCAACACATTCTATTGAGCATCAACTAAGTTGCAGGCCGGATGCCGTTGTAAAGAACTTAGGATGGTAGACAATTCACAGCAGACATCACACAGCACAAATAGCAAAGCACACAACAGCCCACATTAACGTTGGAGACTGTAAGACAGTGCTTAATGTGATTTATATTTTTTCCATCTGATTCTTCCACTAGATGGTAAACTACACGAGGACATGGTCTGATCTAGCTTGTTCACAAAGTTGAAGGCATAGTAGAAGTGCAACACGTATTGCTTTCAGTAATAACCATTGTAATCATTAGATGTGTCGGACGGGAAACAAAAGACAGGGACAACGAGAGGTCAAGTCTTGCTCAAACTATCTTTTGTTCTCTCACTTTCTCCAAGCACTGCCTGGGTGCATGCACACAGTCCTAGCTAAGCTAGTTCCCAGAATTCACAGCAGACATATTTGGTTGTGTTTAATTTCATGTTCTCTTTTAGAGTGAAAGTTCACAGATAAAACGATCTGGGGCAGACTGTTCTCAAGTGCCTTTATTCTAGAAAGTACAACAAATGCTCACATTCTGCATTTAATTAGGCCTATACTTCTTTTAGCTTTACTTCGTTGAAACGAAAACAAAAGATATCAGTAGGAAAATGAGAAACCCCATGGAGGTTATGAAATCTCCTTAACGTTGACTTAGCTAAAGAATGCAGGGATATTCTCATGAGACTCCATCCCGTTTGAGAGGAAGGAGAAAAAGGACTACATTTCAAATATGCCCCACAAGCTTGCAACTCATTATAAGATGCAAAGTTATTCTCAGTACTTGTCCATCCATCCATCCATCTACCTACCTACCTACCTACTTATCTATATATACAAACACACACTCACATACATACATAGATTATAGAATTTACAAGACTGGCTATAGGTCTGAGTCCTGGGTCCACTTCTTATTAACCATGTGGCCTTGGACAAGATATTTAATCTCTCTAAGCCTCATTTTTCTCTTCTTAGGTAGAATAAAACTCAACTCATACAATTACAAACTATTATACACGAGATAATGCATAAAAAACAGCACAGTGGCTCACTGTAAGCACTCAGTAAATGGTAACTGCTCCATAATATTATTGTTACTCTACAGTCTACACCGTATCATGCACACAGTATACACGACATACTGTATTCTACAGTCCAAATGGTAGAATTCTTTTTCAGTCTCAAGGTTTCCCAAACCGGGCACTACTGATATTCTGGGCAGGGTGATTCTTCGTGTGGGTTGTTCTGTGCATTCTGGGGTACTGAGCAGTGTCCCAGCCTCTACACAACAGATGCCAGGAGCACCCCCAACCCCACCCGGCTGTGATGACCAGAATGCTTCCAAACACTGCCAGATCTTCCCTGGAATCTTCCGCTGTTTTGAGAACCCCTGGTATGCAACAAAGCACGGTGAGAGTCCCTAGAGATGGGAGACCTGGTTTCTATTAACTGATTTGTGTTCTTGGGTCGGTCCTCCCACCTCCCTGGCCTTGGTTGTCTCATGCGGTGAAACAGGGCAGGAAATTCCTACTTGATCTGTCATGATTTTTGTAAGGATGAAACGAGAAAAGAAATCAAATGCTCTAAAGCAATGTTAGAGAAGTAGGATTCTGCTATGATTATTTTGTTAGAGGTGGGCGATGGAGGGGCAATTACAAGAAGCCTTGCATTGGAACAGCTGATGCTGACCTGCTCTCTTCTTTAATTCACACCCTGGGGAGCCGCTGACATCTCAGCAGCTTCTTACTGATCACATGTCAAGGATTCCCTGCTCCTTTCATGGATGTATTTGTGGCTTGGCCTGAAGAATTCAAAAGGAACTGTTCTCTTTCAAAATGAAATGAAAATGTTCTTTTTTTTAAAAAAAAAAATTATTACTGTAAGTGGTGAAAACCGCCTTGTCATCTCTAGATTCAGCTTTCATTTAAATTTATCTCTCATGTGACTAGAATTGACCAGTCCTCAGAATTCTGTAGATTGATATTCAGAAAGAAATATCCGAGGGGTTTCCAACATCACTGTACTGATTAATACTACAATAAAATACTGAGTAATACTGTGATGGGTTTCTTCATCAGCAAGGGAACATGTTTTGATGTCATATCAGATTATGGGAATCAGTATACTGGAATCCAGAGGCTGAGCCTAAAATTCTTTTATTTGTCTCTGAGAAATCTTTAACTGGGAAATAGCCAAGTGTCTGGGAAAAGAGCACAAGCTTTGAGTTTGGTCAGAGCTCCATGCAAAGAGATGAGGGTTCAAGGTCCAATGCCATGAGTCAGTTCTCTCACTTAGACAAGTCCTTTAACCCTCCTGAACCTTGGCAGAATATGTGAATATCACCTGCCCCACAGTGTGGTGATGAGATTTACATGGAGGTGAGTATGTAAAGCACGGAGAACCACGTAGGCACAGGGTAGGTGTTTTGCAAATGTCGGTGGTCTTTCTCTATCTACAGTCTGAAAGACTGTTCAAGGGTTTCCTTCGTCCCTCAGAGAGTGTGTTTGCCTTGACAGCTTCAGGAAAGCCATTGAAATGAAAACTATTATTCTTTAGGCATCATTTCAAGTCTTGACTTAAACTAACTGTAATAAAGCTTGAACCAGATTATCAACAAATCTTCCAGTTTATGAGCAAACTACCTCCCTGCTTCTCATGAGCATTATAGTTGGAAATCAGTGGTCAGAAGTCCCCTAAAGGACGACGGTGTTCACCTAGGGCTGCATGAACCATGTGCTTCTTCCTTACAACCAGTCATTGGGTCTCCTTGAGGACACACATCAGCATCCTGAGCCAGCACAGGGGAGCAGCAAGAAGATGGCCCTGGAGTCAGACAGCCCTGCCATTTACCAGCTGGGTGACTTGGAGGCTCCCTGAGCCTGTTTCTTCACCAGCAACATAGGGTTCATAATACCTGTCACAGTGTGAGGGTGAGTACAAATAAAGCCTGTGAAACCCCAAGCACTATGCTTGGAATGTGGGAGGTGCTCAGTAAAAGCAGCTTTTATCCCTGGCTCTCTCACACATCCTCACACCCACCTGGTTTAGGAGAGGGGATGGGGCAACCAAGAAAAGGATTATAAATCTACATTTAATTAAATTCCTTCCTGTTAATGTTGAATAATGCATATGGGAAAAGTCATAAAGTATTAAGCACAAACCATTTTAAAAATACAGGATAATTTTTTCTGAACTTGCCCATGGTGGCTCTGGAAGAGTTAACATCACACTCTGTTCTTTATGCTGCACATGAAGGCATTTAAAAGCCGGCGATACAAAAAGAATCTGATCCCCCTCTTTTTCAAACAGAGCTTGTTTCACCTTCCAGAAAACCGTCTGGCAGGTGAAAACAACATGGCACAGGGAACATGAAAGAAGGAAACTGTAGTGTAAGAGTTTCCCCAATTTTCCTCACTAAGGGTTCTTGCAATATTTGTATTACTTTTTCCTAATGACCTCTGCAGTATGTTTTAGCTTCCTCTTCTACACTCCACAGCACTTGTGCCAACGCCTACCGTATCATACACACTGCACTGTGATCGTACGTGAATCACATCTTCCTTTTTCAACCTCCCTACTCCATAGTGGGCTCAAACAATATTTGTTAAACAGAGAACGAACATTCCTCTATAAGTGCTGACTATATATATATATCAATTATGATAGATTCCTCTTTATATATTGACTATATTATAATTACACTAGAAAATATTTATTCAACATTTACTATCCTCCAGACATCATAGTTCTTCAGGGAATGCCTCATTTATTTTCACAAAAGACCCTGCATGTATATCACCATTATCTCCATTTTACTGGTGTGGCTTCCCTTTCCTGTCACATCCTGACCCTCCCACGATGCCTGGAAAACTCAGGTGACATCGTCTGTGAGAACCAGGATCAGGAAGGTGAATCAGTTCCAAAACGGTGCAAACTCCCAGGTCTCACCACCATTTTCATTCTCTTTCTCCTACCCTCCAAACATTTTCTAGAAAAAGGGACAAACTACTTCAGAAATTTCATTTTCTGTCTACACTTCTGTGGTTTAAAAGGATGAAAGGACGCCGTTTATCCACCACTGATCCAGCGATGCTCTGGATGACTGAGTAATGGCTATAGATTCCTCCTCCCTGCGGCTGTTCTCAAGGACACAGGGAAAACACTTCTCTTTCTGCTTCCAGTACACCTGCTGTGCTAAGGAGGGTGCTCTGGGACATGGACCATTGTGGGTAATGTCTTTTACTCCATGAATGACTGTGATAAGCTGTTCCACCTGTGCCTCTGGAGCGATGGTGCCAGTTATACCCACTAACACAATGGTGGCAGGGATAAAAGTGGTTTACATCGTGAGAGTGTGCTTTGGTACCCTAAAGGGTGTTTTGCATCAAAACAGCAAGGCTTATCTCTCCTAGAAACAGGGTTTGAGATCAAACGAACACTATCACTCTCCTTTGCCTCCTTATTCGATTCTCCTAAGGGAAGGGGCCTGGAGTTGGGGGAGCTTTGAAAGTGATTGTCTTGTAGTAACTTATAGTGAAGAACAATAGGAAAACGAATATATGTATGTTTATGTATGACTGGAGCATTATGCTGTACACCAGAAATGGACACACTGTAAACTGGCTATACTTCAATAAAAATATATTTAAAAAAAAAAAAAGGAAAAGAAGGATTTAAAAAAAAGTGATTGACTATGTTAAAGGCAATGACTTGGTATTTACCACATGCTGGGATGTCGCACAGATCAGACTTAAAGTTTTCGTCCAGGGTGAAGCACCAGGGAGCTTCCTTCTGATTCCCTGGGTTGCGGCAGTAGGAGTGTCCTCCGTTCAGCTCTGGGAAGCGGAGAGCAGTGAAGGTGTGGGTGTGGGGGTACTGGGAATTCCACGGCTGGCACTGGCGCCCTGATCTGGTCACACTGACGGTCCCCCGGTAGTCCACACCTGTGTTGTTATAGCACTTGTGATCTGAAATGCACAACAAAAAAATCCAAACTGAGAAAGAAACAGAGGAGATGTCGTCCCAGCTAGCAGTGTCTGGAGGGAGGACATGCGGTTACTGTGATGGTCGAAGCTTCCCTGCTGGCCAGGGGCCACACGGCAGCCTCCTCGCTTGCTGCGCTGGGGTATAGAGCCAGCCTTGCAAGGACATTCCTGGGAGGATTTACAGCTTGTGCTTCAGGAAGAAAACCAGTCCCTCCACAAGTATTTTTGATATTGAACACAGGAAAAAATCAGAACTGTGGCGGGACGCGGGGGCACTGGAGTAACTTCCTACTGAATGGCGCAGGGACTCCACCTTGCATTTCCGCTTCATGACCTTAGACATGAGTCATGTGATAAAGAATCTAGTTCACAGCAAATGTTTATCAGCAGCAGTGCTCTCTGAGTCTCTGGCAGAGGTTAGGGCCATCACTGTGATGCACTGGGCACCCCTGAGAAGCAGGTTCTATTAAGTCTTCCTCCCTGTTGCTTGAAAGCACTGCCAAAATCTATTCAATTGAAATAAAATGAAATTGGGATGGGTAACGATAAGATGAACATGACAACAGTAATAATGACGATGTTGTTATTATGATATGTTAAACATAGTTCTAAGCATTTTAGGTGCATTAACTTATTTAACTAATAAAATAGTATTAACTACCAAAAGGAAACCAAAACATTACTAGTGAATTTAATTATAGATGAAAGGGAAATGCACAGAAAAAGTCTTTTATTTGACAGTGGTGAGAGGATGGAGGATGGAGGCAAACCCTCATATGTATATATTTTTTTTAATTGTAGTAAAATACACATATCATAAAATTTACCAATAGTGCATTTAGAACATAAAATATTATGCAACTTTTACCACTATCTCATCCCAGAACACTTACATCATCCTCCAAGGAAACCCTATGTTCATTAAGCAGTCACCCCCGCCCTTCCCCCTGCCCCTTGCAACCACGAATCTGCCTTTTATCTTTGTGGATTTGTCCACTCTGAATATTTTATAGAAATGGACTTATACAATGGTGTCCAGCTTCCTTCACTATGATAGTGTTTTCAAGGTTCAGTCATGTTAAAGCATGTGGATTCTATTCCTTTTTATGGCTGGATAATATTTCATTATGTGGATATACCACAATGTGTTTATTTACCCACCCACTGATGGACATTTGGGTTGTTTCCACCTTTTAGCTAGTGTGAATAGAGTGGTTACAAAACGTTTTGTATAAGTTTTTGTTTGAACACCTGTTTTCAGTTCATTTGGATATATACCCAGGAGTGGCATAGCTGGGACATAGGGCAATTCTATTTTTAAGTCATTAAGGAACCAAAAATCATATTTTTAAATTACCATCTTCACGCAACTTCTCGAAAATAGGCACTGCATCTAATCCACTGCTGAATGCCCAGCCCTGACAAGGTATTTGGCCCACTGGAACATTTTGTAATCTGACCACCAATATGAAGAATTACTGGGGGTCACGGTTTTCACTGTGCCATGGGGTTGCTCACCCCCAAGGCAGCACAGACGGTCAGGGGCTACCACCTACTTTTATTTATGGGATCCGCCATGGGAATTCCAATCCGGATACAGTTGGCAGCTTCGGGGCTCTCTGGCTGGGGGAGATCTTCACAGTTTGGCAGTTTCAGCCTCATCAGAATCATGGGATTTGATCTTGCAAAAATGTACTCTGTTTGACACAGGACATTTTCCAGGATTTCACATTCATCGCGACACAAGTCCCGGGGCTTTGGGACAGACGAGGTTTCGTCACAGTATGGGAAGGCGTAGTGGCACAGGGAGGGAATGGCGAACTGAGAACACTTATCAGATAAGTGACTGGAGGTGCCGATCATGGTGAAGGCAGCTGGAAAACAAACACAATTATTAACTGCCAGGGGCAGGGTTTATCTCCTCTGGGTATCTAGTCCACAGATATCAGATGTAAACACACACTGGAAGGAATCTGCAGTACTCAAATAGACAAGGCCAGGAGAAGGAGATTCATTTCAGATGTCTAAGCAGCTTACTTTCACTGGCTTGAAAAAAATCATTTTGACTACAAAGTTAAAAAAACAGGATTAAGTTACATATGTACCGTTTCCTAATAAAAAGAATTAATTACGTTAAAGTACAATATATTTTTCATTTTTTACTACAAAGCAACAGAACTTTGTTTCATCCAGTCCTTTTTATTAGTTTTGTGAGGCTTCTAAAACATTTGACAGCTGCGGGGCAGAACTCGCTTTACGCAATGGCTGAGACCGAACATGGGATTTAGTTCTGAGTCTTGCCTCTGAGTTGCTGGATGACTTTGGGTAACTTGTTTAATTTCTTTGGGGGCTTGAATACTTTCTATTCCGTCTTCTGAAAATGACGCAATTCACTTGGAAGTTCTCAAAGGGCACAACTCAGTTGTTCCAGAGGGTATCACAGAATATTAGGGGTCACTGAGCCTAACCCCTTACTCCTGTGAAGTACACTGGCCCCCCTTCGCAGACTTCTACTGACAAGGAGCTTACACTTCATAAGGCAGCCTCCGACAAGGCTGCTGGTACACTGCTTCTCAAAGTATGTTCCTTAGAACACTCATTCTGTAGAATATTTTAAAGTATTTGAGAAATGGGTTCCAGAGCCAAACAAGTGTGGGAAATGCTTGGTTAAACAAAGGTAAATGGATTCATTTTAAAGAAACTGTTACTTTCCAGTAAGCGGATATCCACTGAAAATGTCCAAGAGAGGATTATTACCAATGGGTGACCAAATATTTATATCAGAACTCCCAGTTATTTTTGTGACTACTTAGCAAAAAGGATGTTAAAATGTCCCTTTATTAGGTTTGAAACATGTCTTCAATAGCTGCTCCCCATCAGTCGCACATCTGCTCTGGAATTTCACTGAGCCCTTCCCCTTGAAAGCCTGAGGGCTTTAGCAAGTGGCAACTACATCCTCCTAGAGTTGCTTCTCCAGGTTAAATAGCTCCCCTGGCCCCCTCTCAGTTCCTTCGAATTCTTCACGGTACATAGTTTCTGGACTTTTTGCTGCTCTGTGTGCCTGCTTGGGTTTGTTCTTGCCTCTCTTAAATCCTAGAGTTGTCAGATAAACTACGAGGCATCCAGTTACATTTGACTTTCAGATAAACATTTGGGACATACTCATAGTAAAAAATGATCCAGTGTAACTGAGTGTCTTGTATCTTTCAGTGCTAAAGCTGGCAGCCTTATGAGAATTTCAGAAAGGCCATTTTAGTGGCACAGAGACATCATAACTACACTAATGGGAGACGCACAGTCTGCTGTGACCATCAGAACTAGGTGTACAGAATCGTGCCTGGTGGCCCACGCTACCTGCCTCATGCGTGCTGGAAACGGTTTCACTATTAGGCTGCCATTAGAAAGATGCAGTTCAGGAAAGTGAAAGGTGAAATAGAGAAAGCTAGAGCAGGAAGAGACCGATGACCATCCCGCCTCCTCACTCACTTCCCAGACAAAGAAAGGGGTCTTCATGGAGAGGGAGATATTTCTGCCTAAAGTCACAGTAATGACAGTATTGAGATTAGTATCCAGAATTCTAGCCTCTAAATTCATCCCGTCAGTCTGCACAATGTTGCTTCCAAACAGTAAACCCTGTGAGGGCAGAGATGTACCTGGCTGACCCGCCACACCATCACATGCGGAGTGCCCAGCCCAGTTCTCAGTCTGCCAAAAGCACTCAGTAATATTTATTGAGTGTTTGAATGAATGTGAGACTTCTCAAAGCCTCCTTTTCCTCTAAGGGCAACCTTCAATAAATTAGTCTAATGTAAATTCCAGAGCAGAGATCATATCTCTTGCTTCTTTACGGCTCTGCTCCTAACCCCTTTGCCTAGCCTAATCCTTTGTCAAGAGAAGAGCTCAATAAAACTGCTGGTGAGAAAAATTGTGATGCAAGGTGTAAATATAATTCCATTGTCGTGACCTACCTGTGATCTGATTTTCTATTTCCCCTTGCATGTGCAAAGACTCCATATAGACAGTGCGGTTGCCAATAAATCTTGCACACGCAATCCCTCTGTATGGCTGACAGAATCCATCTTCTTCGTACTCATCTCTAAAAACAGAGCACAGACATTAGCTGATGAAGTAAACACATGTGGGCTCTGATTGAGCGATGCCCGAGACAGTCACTAGGGGGCACCGTCGGGCACAGTATCCTAGAGACTGGGCTAAGTAAGGAATTCAGCTTTCTCCTCAGTTCCATCCACCCCTTCAAACATCTGTTGGTCACGTTGGTCAAGTTTCCTTCACCTCCCGAAAATCATCCTGAAGCACAAAATCATCCTTAAACATGGGAGAAAACACTTTTATTTTCGCAGCTGGTGGTGGGCTGGAAGATGATGTAGTTGTAAGGGTAAGGAGGAAATGAGTCGGAAATCTGGGCACATGTTCTACAGTTTTTGTTTTTTAAGCACAGATTTTATTTTTGCTTCATTTGCTACAAAGGCGTGGGCGCATTATCCCCAAGATCCACTCTGACTGATACGTCAATTAGGAGGCTCCATGGGGTGAGAAGCTGGGTGCAGCTGGAAAGAAACCAGGGGGCAGTCCAGTTACACAGCTTCTCACTGCTTAAGACCCATTAGCTCTGCCCTGCAGAAAGAGAGGTCCAAGGCAAACTGTGGACTAGACAATTTCAAATGAGTCACGAAGTCCTAGGAAATCCAGAGAAAATGTCAATGGAAACCTGCTTTCATGGTCCCCAAAAACAAACAAACAAAAACTTTCAAAAATTTTGCTGCCTCAAAATTATAATAATAAAAGAGAGGATGTAAATTTTATTCTGAAGACAAGGGGATACCAGAAAGTGATGTGATGAGTGACAGTGTGGCAAATGCCTGGAGACCTAAGGCTGGAGCATAGGACCCAAGATGGTGGGTTCAGCTTGAAAGGACAGAGTCCATCACCCACCACAAGGGCCTGTCATAAGCACAAGGACTCCAGGGTGCAGAATATCAATCTGCTTCAGGAAGGCAGACAGCAGCCAAACAGAAGGCTGTCTGTCACACTTATGGGCTGACCTCCACTCTGGATGTTCCTCCTCTATTAACCTGGCTGGAATCAACGCATCGTCTAAACAAAAGAACATTTTCCCTCTTGGGTTTCTTCTAAGGTAAAGTACTTTAGAGCAAAATATAGGAGAACAAAATTCTCTCTCTGGGTTTAACAGTTTGCATATCCTTACGCAAGATCCCCGAGTCCTCTAAGCTGTGGTCCTCTTATGCATAAGATGAAGATAATATTTGAACTCTCTACCCGGTAAGTCAAAGTCCTGAGCATCCTATCAAACTGTGTAAAAGCTTTTAAAAAGCGCTACACAGAGGTAACACATGATTATTATTAAAGTATCTACAGTTACCAAAGAAGACATATCTTTAAATTGTTTACTGAGCTTCTACTCTGTAAAATCGACTGTGGTCAGCGCTCTGATCCTCGGCTTCCACACTTGAGGGTTCAGGGACGGAGTCTGTAAAGTCCACTAGAACAGGAAACCAGGTGAAAAAAAATCTGAGAGGGCTGAGCTTTAAGACACTCGTTTTCAGCTGCTTTCTACTCCCTACTCACTAAAACAGTCATTGTGAAGGTGGAGATGGGGGACGTAGCTTCAATTTAGTCTCCCAAATAGTTTGTAGCGCAAAGCTCTTAAAAACGTAACCTTTGATTACACGTACAAATGGATATATCATATACCTGACATAAAGACATTGAAATTTTAATGTTGCAAAATCCTGCAAGCACTCCACATGTTTACTTTCATAAATCCTAGAGTAATGTTGAAGCCTTTTTGGCTTAAATTTTACTTGGGTTGTAAAATTAACCCCACTTTTATTGGGTAACTAATACCATAAACCTATGGGGAGAAAGAAGTTTCTAGATGACCAAACCTTGGATCTTGGAAACTGAAGTCCTGAGACCAGAATGTACCCCCACTGCACCCCTCTGCTATTACAGATGATGCTTTTCTACCCCGAGGCATTAGCAGAGCCCTGGATTTTTAAGGTGTCATGATGAGAACACTTCTTCTTCCCTCACATTAAACTCTCAAGGCCTCAATTTAGATCTCTTGGGAGGACAAAACCCTGGAATTACCTCCAGATATAAATCCCCGACCTACTGGGAGTTCCCATATTTTATGTGTGAGGCTTAGGCTAAACTTCTTACCACCTTTCCAGTTCAAGACTCTAAAAAGCCTCTTTGAATACTGTTCTTCAGAATCAAATGGAATGCAATTCCTTGGCTGCTTATTTCTTATCAGGGGCTTAGAGCTGCAGGTGTATGAAATTTTTGACTGTGCCCAGAATTCTTGATATTCTGGTTAGCCTCTTGGGGTCAGATATAAAATACTGTTTGTACCATAGTGTCATCTTCTAGGGAGTAGTTCTCAGCCGTGGCTGCTTATAGAATCTCCCCAGGAAGCTTTCGAAAATACCAGTGCCCAAACCCCACCTTGGACCTGTTAAAGCATAGTCTCTGGGAAGGCAGCTTAGGGATTCATGGTTTTTAAAAAGCTCTTAGGTGATTTGAATGTGGTTGAGAACCACAGCACTAGTAAAACCAACATGTATGAAAGTGTCTGCCACTCTCTGTGCAGGGTACTATGCTAAGCGCTTTCTTCAAAGTAGCCCCTTGTGTGGAATTATCATCCTTATGTATCCAAGGGAGAAACTCAAGTTCAGAGAAGTTAAGTAACTGGCTCAGAGTCACAAAGCCAGTAAGTGGTGGAGCTAGGATTTAAACTTAGAATTCAGGTCCAAGCTTGAATTCCAGGTTATTAGATCTGTGTCGATGTTCAACTTTTAGACACTCCTTTAAATTAAATCAGCCTAATAATAAGTGACTTTATAATGAGCCTTTACTCTGTGCTACACCCTGTTAAATTTCATTGACATGTAAGATCAATATTAAGTCATTTAATCCTGACCACAGTCTTACACAGAAGATGAAGGTCCCATTTTACAGATGAGAAAACCGTAGGGTCAGAAAGGGCAAAGAACTTGTCCAAAGTGACACAGCCAGTAGAAGAGCTAGATTTGCCTCAAACTGGTGCTTCTAGCCACAATTTACAGCTGCCTCCCAATGGCTGGTTATGGAAGTTTTTGCATCGCTTACAGGGGCTTTCTACTGTGAAGATGCTTTGCTGTCTGTGGGGTGGCAAAAGGTTTTCTTTTAAACATAAAGTCACCATCGCCTTTCCATCCTTTCCATTTTTCCTGCTGCTGTGGCTGGAGGGGAACAAATGCTCCTCCAACGTTAATCGGCTTTGTGCTTTCCTCCAGCTCACACCTCTTTCATTGCTGATGTCCTCCGTACTCAGCAAACTAAAAACACGAAGCGGCAAGGCAGCAAGAGTGCAAGGGCACTTGTGGTGAGCGTGCCCGAGGCTGCGTTCTAGGCAGAAGAAACATGCATTAGGGGAGGGCATAGGGAATTTTGGCCCTTTATCCCAGCAGCTGGCACCAACTTGCGCCGGCTACCTCACCGCAGTGTCAAGGTGCCAGGGTGCTTTGTGATGGGCATTCCTGTTTCTCATAAAGGTGATCTAGTGACCACATTGCCAAACACCCACAACCTTCCAAATTTGCTGTCATGTGATAGGGAAACACAAACTCAGTTTGCCCTCCATCTCCAGGGTCTCCCCATTCCCCAGAGCAAGGAGCCTATGAGGGATGGTCACACAGGCCTAAGAAGGATGGCAACTAGTGTGGCAGCCGTATGAGTATCCACCTGGGAGGCACCGTGGACCATGGACAGGGAAACACTGCCACTGCAAGTCGCAGCCCACAGGAGTTGGACAGTGACAGTGGGAGTCAATAGATGCAATCTCCTGGGCAAACTTCTTGGGTCTAGGAACAAAGAAGAGGGCTCTCTGAAAATGAAAACAGTGCATTGTAGAGCGTGGGGTCTGTGAAGCCCAAGATGCAGTTCTCTGAGAGTGGGAAACAGGAAAGGAGGAGAAAGGATGGGTGGGTGGGCAGCGTAGAGTGGGGTTAAAGGATGCAGAATACTCCCTATGGATGCTGAGATGGAGTTGTGCCAAGTCTGGACCATGAGAGGCCCACCAGCAACCTCTAGTGCTTCCGGGGAGGGCAGGGTTTCTGAAGCGTGCCTCAATTTAAGAAAGACACAAGAGCAAATTTGATTGTTGTCTTAGACACACGATTTGAAAAGAAACCCTTATTATTCATAAAAACTGGGGGCATCTGAATGAAGTCTACAGATTACTTAGTAGTACTGGACCAGTGTTGATTTCTTACTTTTGATAATAGTACTATGTTTACAGAAGACGTTTATGTTAGAGGAAATGGGATAAGGGCAAATGGAAACTGTACTATTTCTGCAACTTTTCTTAAATATAAATATTTCAAAGTAAAAAGTAAAAAAAAAAGTAAGGAAGTCTTACAGGACAATGGGGGATGGGAATCTTATTGTATGTAGATGAACAGGAGATGCTATGATGTGAGGGTGTCAGGAAGGTCATCAGACGACCTTACTGAATCTTTTTAAACAACCTTATAAAATTCCCTCTGGGTCTATCCCTGGGTGGCCAAATTCCCATCATTCACAGTTCACTTACTTGTTTGAGCTTGGCCTACCTCTAAACTTAAATACTTCCAGGAGAAATGACCTACTTGCTCAGGAAGCTCAGTACAGATTGATTTTTATTAGCTGCTGTGGGCACTTACATATCTGTTCAAAGTCACGTACAAGGAAGGCAGAGCAATTGAGGAGAGGTCTGCGTATGAAGAGGAAAGCAATCTTCCTGACTTTGCACTTGGGCCCAGCCCAGCCTAGTGCCAGGGAGGTGACAGAGCAGGTAGACGGGGAGGGTGGATGTGGGAGTCATTCATAGAGCAGATCTCTCTCTCGTCTGGTTTGTCACTCACTTTGTCACAAAGGGGTATTTTCAAAACAGAGACTAGATCAGGTCATTTCCAGCCTAAATTTTCATCCTAGTTTCCAAGTCACCTCAGTTCCTTAAGCACGGGGCACAAGGCCCTTCCCGAGTTCCTGCCCACTTGTCCAGCCTCATTCCCTGCCTGACAAGCCTGTGAACCTGATGACACCAGCCATGCTGTGGACCTTGCTAGTTCACAACAGGGAAAGCACTTTGCTCCTCTGCTGGCTTGGCCTATTCTCTTCCTGAGGCCTGGGGCGCCCTCCATCCTCTTTCTCACCTCATGATTGTCTTTATATCTTTAAGAACCAGATGCTGTAACTCTCCCAGGGAAGTTAGTCACTGCCCACCCCATCCCCCTACCCAACCAGCACCTTTATCACACCTCTCCCACACATTTCTGACTTCATACTGTGCTTTTCTGTTTAGGGCCCGCTTGACACTACTCTAAGGCAAGGACCATGTCTCATTCGGCCTGTTACTGTGCACAACTCAGTCAACAAGAGCTGAAGAAAGGAGAGGGTGTTGCTAAGAGCTGTCTTGGCTCCTACCCCCGGCCTGCTGCTCCACATTGTGCACAGACTGATCAACAGAACCGTAAAAGACAACAGACGGGGATGTGACTAAGCTAGCTCACAGACATGGATCCTTCTCCACATCTCAAAGACCTTCCAAGCTAGAAAGCACTTTCTTCCACATCCGATTTTACACAATGGTATGGCAGGCCTAATAGGCTTTGTCAGCTGAACTGATTCTTGCTGATGGATGAGGCCTTAAACCATCCCTCTTTGGGGTCATCAGACCAGTTACAACACATGCCTCTTCTTAGTGGTAAGAGGATGGACTTAAAGGTTCTTTGCTAACTATTAAATCTCACTCAAAAGAATTGCAAACAAGTACTCAAACAAATACTTGTACACCAGTGTGCACAGCAGTACTATTCACAATAGCCCCAAAGTAGAAACAACCCCAAATGCTCATTAACAGATGAATGAAGAGACAAAATGAGGTAGACACATATGGTGGAATATTATTCAGCCATGAAAAAGGCACGAAGTACTGAAACATGTTACAATGTGGAAGAATCTTAAGACCACTGTGGTAAATGAAATAAACCAGATGAGAAAGGCCACATACTATATGATTCCATTTGTATGAAATATCCAGAATAAATAAATCTATAAGGCAGAAAGCAGATTGGTGGTACCAGGAGCTGGAGGAAGGGAGAAATAGGGAGTAACTACTCAATGGGTGTGGAATTTTATTTTGTTGTGACAAAAATGTTTTGGAACTAGAGATAGATGGTGGTTGCACAACATTGTAAATGTATTAACTGCTATAGAATCGCTCCCTTTTCAATGGTTAATTTTAAGTTATGTGAATTTCACCTCAATTTTTATGAAAAATCTTATTTATATACAAGGGACAAGGTAGAGGGAGCAACAGAGAGGAGCAATAGTTAGAATTTTAAGCCTCAGAGCTGGGGAGAGACTTTTGGGAGTAGCTTTGTGGTTGCTTCCAAGCAGATGAATGAGCTAGCAGCTCTGGCAAATTAACACAGCCCCAGCAGGTTTCTTTGCTCTGACTCTCATGGTTCTTCAGTTGGGACACCAAGGCGAGTTCTCTTCCAGCCCACAGCATGGCAGCCTCGTGGGGGACAGGCCACCTTGAGTGAAATCATTCAACACTCCTGCATTTACCCTACTCATGTCTCTTAGGAGCTCCGTTTTGAGCCATGGAGATGAAATCCCATCAAGATGCCTGTCCCCAAAGCCCTGAATCTTGGTTTGGAGGAAATCCATCCCACAGTTCAAACAGATGTAGTATCCCTAGGTGTGTGTAAGCACTTTAGCAAAGTGCGGGTTATTTTCTCTCCTGTGGGAAGTAATTTCACATTACCAACGCAAACATAACTGGTAAGTTATATTTACTTCCCAAAAGACCATCGTGGCCATAAGTGGATGGCAGGTATCCCTTTTAAAATTTGTAAATCAGGCCACATATTAGCTGATCTGGTTAGCGCACAGCCGCGGCAGGTCCACACGCACGATGCTCCCAGGGCTGGCTCTAGTAAGCGTGGGGCCAGGTGCAAAGCTTCCCGCCTCAGAGGCAGGGTTCTCCCTGGTGGGGGTGCAGTCAGATCCCTTAAAAGGTGAAAACCAGCTCTGTCTTTTCATTAAAAAGGGGGATATGTGATAAAATTAAGAATCCACGTTAAAAGATGCAGAATTACCCAGTGTGGATAAAAGCTCAGAGACACAGAAACTTATCTGATGTGGTCTAAAAAAGTTAACCACTTCTCCCAAAACACCTCCTTCCTTTTCCTGAGAAGGCTTTGAGCCTTGAAGCATCCTTGGTTAACTGCCAACCAGGAGGAGGGAAAATAGTTCAAGTCACATCAGCTCCAACTGCGCACCTTGGAAGACAAGGCCCTTGGAGACGGGGCATCAGGACAAATGTAGGTGGAGACATGGAAAAAGCTGGCCAGAGTGACAGAGAGAAAGTAAGCATCTTGGAAGAGGAACAGTGGGGCACTGAAGGTACTTTGCCCCAGGTTGGCAGTGGTCAAGAGATTACAGGTTAAAAATGTGATCTCAATGTTATCTTACAAACTGTTTTTAAAGACCAGTCTGAAAGTGGGCATCAAAGAGGGTAACATGTTAATACTTGACCTTTAAGATCAGCTTTCAAAGTGAGCCTATCAAGGCATGTCAGCCCAGAGGGGCGATGACTCCGAGACATCAATCGACAAGGCTGAGAATTCAGTGCATCCGAATACCCCTCCTCTTACTGGAATGCCTTTGGGAGCGAGCGACTTTGAGGTGGCTGTGTCAAGGATGCTGTGCTGTTTCCCACATCCAGACAGTGACGATTGTTGTTAACATTTATTTCCTTAGCAAAAGAGTCCCTTGCTCTTTCTCACGTCATTTTTTTTTTTTGCTTTAAAAATTAAATTAAATTTTAAAAAGTTTTTTTTTCCCTTGGCCATGAACCATTAAAACAAACAGATGAATAACGTTCTGTCATAGTTTCCAGAGCAGCACATAATAGTCACTTGTGTCCAACTAAGAAATGGGAAGGTACTGGCTTTGCTTCATAGCGATGTGTAGAAACACAAGGGTTGCATTTCACTTTGGAAAAGGAGCAGAATTACCCGGGCTTGTATCTCACAAATGTAATTTGAAAGAAAATTGTGCGTGTAATAGATTTTATTCCTATTTAAACACACATCTGAAATGACAGGACTGCACAAGAACAGTATTTGTAAGAATATGGAAGATCACTAATGAAAAGAGTGAGTGACTCTGGCCCCCTTCTATTTACTGAGGTTTTCGTGGTGAAGTAGCCTTGCACCTTCTAAGAGGCCCTGGGGTGTTTTGGCTTTTCCTCCTATGAAAAGCTTACTTTGCCCCTAAGCTTAGGCTGGAGCTGGGAGTGCACAGTTGGGGCTTGGAGCCCCCAAGTTTATTCTCATTAGAAACCCATTGGATGTTCTTTGGAAGCTCTCCAAATGGGCATTCAGACTACCCCCCAGTTTTGCCCACTGAGAATAATGGAAGTTTAGGATAATATGACAGGCACACATACCAATCTGGTCAGATTTTTTACCACAAGTGTTACAAGGATTGCTTTGATATTTTTTTCACTTTCCTTTTATGCCTACGGCCATGGACTGAAAAAAAAGAGGAGGTCTGCGGAAAGAGTGGTGAAGGGAACTTAGGGACTCCTTAGGAGGGTTTTGATTTCATCTTACTGCTCAGAAGTGGGGTGAAACCCAATCCCCAATTTTTGCTTTTCTGTTTCACCTCAGCTTTGTTTCCCATTCCTTCTGCTGATGGCAGTCAGGAGAGACTACTGCCCCCCCCCCCCAAAGCAATGGTGAGTACAATGCCTCCTCTAACCCCCAACCCCAAATAAGGCAACACGGAGGTGCCCATGTCAAACATGGAAACCTACACACTAAAAAAACGTTTTTTCAAAAGAGGCAGAACTCACATGAAAATAAAGACTGATTTGTGATGCACCAAAGGGGAATATTGTAACTGGACAAGTGATACCTGTTAGAGAGGGGATCTCTCTGGGACAGAGTTGTGAAATCCAATGTGTTCTTTAAGAAATGAGGAGTGAGGGTGGATTTGTGGGGGTGCTTTAACTAGAATGGGAAAGCGTGGAGCAGAGAAAGGGGGCTCCTTATAACCTCAGCGTTGAGATATCAACGGTATGATCCTTATTCACCAGCACTTTACAGTCTAGTCGGGGAGAAAGGAAAGTGTGACAAATACCTCTGTACCTCTGTTCCTCCTTCCCTCCTTCTCTCCTTCTCTCTTCCCATTCCTCCTTCTTTTCAACCAACAAGTTTGTTGAAGGCTTGTGTGAGACTAAAAGAAGGGGCATCTAATTGAGGCTGGGAAGGCTTCTGGAGGAGGTGACAGCTTAAAAGGGGGCTCGCTCAACACATCGTGGATTAAATGGTATGCTAGCCAAGAAAAGTGGAGTCAAAGACAGAGTGAGGCTTAATGGGAATAACGGGGAGACGGGGGGCAGGACAGCTCCAAGGGGAGGGTCTTAACCTGAGTGTCTGGGAGAGTAAAGAGTCCAGCATACCATTACCTTCTCTGTGGACTCAAATTTTGCTTTCAGACTCCTTTAAAGTCTTATTAAGGTAGTCTTAGTTAAATCTGCTACCTCAAAATTATAATTAAAAAATGAGGGGGGGATGGATTTTATAGCAAAGACAAGGGGACACCAGGAAGTGATGTCACTAGTGACAGAGGAACAAGTGGCGGTGCTGGAGATTTAATGCTGGAGAGGAGGGCCCAAGATGGCAGGTTCAGCTTGTCCATAACCTTGCCCAAGGGCAATAAACCCAAGACACGGAGTACAGGACCTCCAGCTGTCTCACAGAGAGAGCTGAGCCCATGTTAGAACTGGCAGCAAATGGTACGGGGCCCACTGGCAGAGCTGGTGTGAAAGGGGACTGTGAAGTCAGGGCAGGCACCAAGCTTGCAGCTGTCCCCTGGGTATGTTACCATCTGATGGAGTCATTCAGTTGGAAGGGGACTTTTCAGGCCTGGCCCAACCCCTTCTAAAGCTGAAAGAAGCAAGAGGGAGTGGCTGTGTGACTTGACCAAGTTCACCAAGCAGTTGGATGGGCAGAGTGCAGAGCAGGGGCAAGACCAGGGCTTTGCAGACTCACAGAACTGGGTGCAGTCCTGAGAGCTGCCTTCCTGTGTGTGGCCTTGGGCTAGATGTGTCATCTCCTCATCTCCTCCATCTCCTTGTCTGTAAAACTGGTGGATTAAATAAGATCATGTAGACCAAGTACTTATTCATGGTAGTTGTTTATGAAGTAGAAGTTCCCTTTTTGTTTGTTTATTCTAGAAATATGTGTGCCAAATTACCTACTATTTACCAGGTACTATTGTAGGCCCTGGAGAAAAGAAAACAGACAAAAATCCCCACCCTTGTAAAGCTTACGTTAGCTTAGATTTCTAGCTGGAAGCTCTTCCTCTCACTCTGTTTTTTAATAATTTGTATCTTGCAGTTCATTCTCATTGTATCAAAGATTAGTCATACATAAAACTGTGCATGTGTGTGAACTCTGGACACGTCAGAGACAGAAGTGGGGATGATTTATGAATCAGAAAGGCCAAGATTCAAGAGTTAGCCTCTTAGAAGAGACGTTCGATTGAACTACCCCTCCTGGGTCTGCTCCATAAACTCTGCCTCCTTTCCCATCACCGTGGATGGACCTTCTGTGCTCCATTCTAAGGCCCAACGACCATCAGCTTGAGGCATGGATCCCACCCCCTCACCTGTCCATGGACATTGCTCTGAGAATGGTCCCTTTTCTCTGCTATATCCCCACTTCCCCCATCTCTGCTGGATCATTCCCATCAATACACTACTGTGCTATCACATCTCCCATCTTAAATTCTTCTCAGACAGTGTCCCTGTTTAGCTACCTCCACATTTTTGTGCTCCCTTCTATAGCAACACTCCTCTCCAGGATGCCTACACCTGCTTTCTCCAGTCCCCCTTTCTGCTCTTGGATCCACCTCAATCTGGCCTTTGCCTTGCCATTCCACTGAAAGAGCCCTTGTCAAGGTCAATGATCTCCACCACTAAATCCAACAGTGAATGTCTGGGCTTTATCATTATTAACCGAGCAGTAGCATTTGACACAGCTCGTCACTCTTCTTTTTTTTTTTTTCTGTAGTTTTATCTTTAATCACTTTGAAGTAGAAATGCAATAAACTTACAGAAATATCATTTGAAATGTTGACTGTAATCTTTATTTCCCTCCAAGACCATTCTTGAATTCTCCCTCCGTTTCCGTAAGTAACAATTCCTTCCTGTAATTGCTCACAACAAAAACTGCGGCATTCCCCTTGATTTTATACTTTCTTTCATAACCATATCCAAACCATCAGCCCATGCTTTCTCCTCCTCCTTCAAAACCTATCCCAAACCTATCTTTATCACTACCCTCTGGTTCAGGCCACCATTATCTCTGCATGATTTTTTCCAGTAGCCTCACAACTGGTCTTCCTACTCCCACTCTTGGCCACTCCCCCCAGCCTATTCTCAGCACAGCAGCTGAAGGGATCCTTGTAGGACATAATCAGTTTATGTCCCTCTACGGCTCAAACTCCTCCAAAGACTTCTCTTCTCATGCTAAGTAAAAACTGGAGTCCTTATAATGTCCTTACATAGTCTTCTGCCAGCACCACCGCCTCCCTGACCTCACACCTACCACTTTCCTCCTTGCCTTTACCTGACTGATTATTACCTATTGCACTTAGTATCAGCAGATATTGATACATTTAATTATTTATTGCTTATGTACAAACTTCATGGGGACAGGAACTTTGGTTTGGTCATCGCCATGTCCCCGTTGCATAGAACAGCATCTTGTAAATGTCAAGTTGTTGACACTTAATATATACATACAGACAGACAGAGATACATTCATACATACATACATACATACATACTTAATGAGTGAATTAAATCTCTCCCACTTTTTAGTTTAATTTCCGGGTAGTGGCAACAAAGAGGGAACCTGAGTTTACCCAGCAACCTGAAATTTACAATCGTTCCATTTCCTCACCCCAGCCACTCAGCCTCCCCACACACTTAGTTCTGCTAAATGAAAGAAACATAGAAGAAGGGAAGGGAAGTTTCAGGGGCAACCTTTAAGAGTAGCAACAGTTTAACTTGAAAACTAAATTGGCTTCCAAAGCACTTCTTGCATTTGACCCCTGTCCTCCCTCCAGGCTCAGGTGCCCACCACCCCTTAGTTGGCTACTCCCCTAACTGGGAGACCCACTTCCAATCTTCTGCTCCTCTAAATCCACCCTCCCTGAAGCTGCCAAAGGGCCACCTAACCTGGAAATTTGTGTCATATGGAGAGTTCCTGAAGCACTCCATAAACCACACTGCCATCCTCAGGTACACGATAAATACTAATTACTTCCATGTTTATTAGATTAGAAGGCCACAAACTTCTTAGCTAATTTAGTTTTCAAGTTAAAATGGTTTCCAGTTTTCAAGTTAAAATGGTTTCCTCTTCTCCATTTCTTCCACTTACCTACACAAGTTTTCAAGATTTTACTCTTTCCTCAACAATATTCTCAGCGTTGAGGTAAATTAAAAAAAGAAACATGACCTTTGACTTTTAGCTATGAGTATCCTTTGTAATCATACCTAGATGTTTATGAAAATACAAAATTACCCCAACCAGAAACAACCCCAAAAAAGGCAGAAGTTGGGGGGTTGGGTATATACTTTCTGTACACCTACCATGTGCCAGGAACCTTCAAGAGAGTAGTACTACCTGCATTTTCTAGTTGAAGAAACTGAGGTTCAGACATTAAATATGTCTCTTGCCCAAAGCTTTAGGTCTCACTCCAAATTTCCTGATGTTTTCGCTATAAGAAATACTATAAAGCTAATAAAAAACATATGAAAATATGTCCAGATATGACCTAATGAAAAAGAAACACCAAAGAGTATTTGCACAGATGATGCTGCGATGTAAAATGGTTATATGTACACACACAAGGAAGGCGTTTAGGTGGAAATAGTCGATCTGGATTTTTATTGAACCAAGTGCCCTCCAAACTGTCCCAGTGCTTAGTGATAATACAGTAGTTAAATGAACATATTGAGAAAACAAGCTTGAGAAAAAGGTGCTCAACTGTGTGTACACAGCAGAAGGGAGGAATTTTGTAAGCAGTAGTTGGAGAAGGTTTTCTGGAGGAGAGGATGGCAAAGGTTAGGGAGAGATCTAAAGCCAGAGAGGAGGAAGATGAATGGAAAGGCTCCCTCCCAGGCAGTCTGGCTTCTTATAGGGTCTCTCTGTCCAGCAAGGGCCTTCCCACCTCCCAGAAACTGACAGGAGAAATGCTGGCCAAGTAAGTTTGAAGTTTCTCTAGGGCATCAGCGAACAAGCAGGATGTTGGGACCGATCTTGGCACTGCCGAGTAGAAAAGCCACTGGGCTGGAAACTGGAAGACCAGGGTCCTTGGTCCTGAGTTGGCTGCCAACAAGTTTGATTTCCATGTAACCTTGGGTAGCTCATTTACCCTTTTTTTTGTCCTGAGTTATTCCACTTGTGTAATATAGAAGCTGAATTATCTGATATGTTCTTTCCAATTCCAATGCTCTTTTTAGTTCCAACCTTTTATGGTTACTCTAGTCTGACTTCTCATCATGTCCCACCAAGACAGCTGCAGTATCCTCCTAACTGGTCTCTGGACCTCCATTCATGACCCTGTAAGTTGACCTTTCACACTGCTGCAGAATCAGCTACCGAACAGGTAGATCAGATCACCTTTTTTTCTTACAACTGCAGTGATTCTCCACTGCATAAAGCCCCCGATGACAGTCCTAGCACATTAACAGAGGTCACGAGGCCCCTGAATGTCCAGCCCCAGCCACTTCTTCAGCCCCATCTCCTGCCATCTCCCTCCTCAAAGGGCAGGCCCTATTCATAAAGACCAGCTCGTAGTTTTGGAACCTACCACACTGTTACTGACATTTGTGCCTTGGCTATTTCCTCCTAAGAAATCCATTCTTAACTCTCTTCACCTGGCTCACTGTTCTTCATCCATCCAGCTCCAGTTAAGATGCTTTCCTGAAACCCCTTGTAATCAAGAAGTCCATGAGAAGATGTGTTCTCTCTACCATCCTGAACTTACTTAATTATACTATGAGTCTATGTTGCGACGTCTGTTCCTCTACCAGGCAGGATGTTCTTAAACTGCAGCAGCTGCTCTTATTTTCCTTTGTAGTCTTTCAGTGAGATCCCCAATCTCACTCCCAGCAGAGCCCAATCTGTTTAACCTGGTCTGCACAACGCAACCATACATGTCTCTGGGATTGCACGCCATGCTTCCTAGCCGTGGCTGTGCAGACTTCCTTCATCCTTCAACACCATGAGCCTATAGCAACCCCTCATTGGAATACAATCCCAAAGGTATTTCAAGGCAAGCTCCATCCCTGTTTCTCAAGTGCACTTAGCTAGCTCCCCCAGAGCCCTGCAGCCCCAGATCCGTGAGTTCCAGAGTTGGCAGGTCAAAGGTAGGCTCACCATTCGCCACCCCCTCCCACCAATTTCTCTAACCAGAAACAAGAAAGGCTTCCAGGTCCCAGGGATCCAGGTTGCTGTTCCACAGGGCTGGCGGTACATTATCGTATATGACTCTATGAGGGTATTATTTTAAGCATTACTAAACACCCCTAACCTATCAACTCCTGGCTTTGTAGTTATTTCCAGTTGGAATGTCTTTTGGCTGAAAAAAGACAGGTTTGTGAGAAGACATAAACATCTTTGGTGAGAGGTGACATATGTTTTCTCCCAGCGAAAGCAAGCCACTCCCGCAGATGCTGCAGTTTTTTGGACACTGCATAAAATACATCTCTGAGGCAATTAATTTCCTGGCAGGCTTTGAGTGAAGCAATTACTCCATGTTTTCCTTTGTCATTGTTTGAAAATTTAACAGCGCATCTATCTACTTTATTTGTGTTTGGAAAGGCAAAGATTGCCTTGAAACCTCTGCAGCAAACATATGTAAAAACACTTAGTGTTCACACATTTGATTTAAATATTGACAAATTTTTTCATTAGTACATTAAACCCTTAGCTTTATTCATCCTAAATGCTTTCCAGGAGAGTGACTTCTCCCATTAGCATGACTCCCAGTAACTCAAGACAAACTCTGCAAGTGGGAGAGCCACGGAACCTGGTAGTCTATTGTGCGCACATTCTGTGGTCAGGCAGCTGTAACTGGTTATGAACCAGCGCTGGAAATAGAATTGGGAGCTTTCTTGGCAGATTTCTTACATCGTTATTCAATGTGAACTGCAAATCATATGCTCGTAGTTATGAAAATGTCAGGAAACTCCGAGTGTTCATGCTTTGTTTGACAAAGCTATTTTCGAGTCGTGTTGGAAGGCAGGGGCGTCCAGCATTTGGGATGTGGGAGGAAAGAGCGGTCCCGCTTCCCATCCTCCCAGCAGTTTTTAAGAAGTTGGTAATTTGGACCTAGATGATCTGAACTGAGGGACAGACGGTTCGTACAGTGTCAAGTAGTCCAGGATGTGTGTCAGGGCTACTAGAGGTCTGCGAGGAAATGCAAGAAACTTGTTCACTTCTTGCTCAGTTTGGATCACCTGAGCTTCAGATTAGGGCCAGCAACTGTTTGACTCTGACTCCCAGGGGCACAGGAGCCATGCCCGAGGGACAGGAACCAGGAACCAGAAAAAGGCTGAGCCTCCGGAGAAGGGAGAGAGCCCAAGGGAAGAAAAGGCAAGTGCTAGGCAGGGAGAGGGAGGGAGAGGCAAGGGCAGGAGGGAGAACAAAAAGGAAGTGTGAAAGAAATGCAATATCGGAGATGAATACAACCTCTAATGACAGTGAAATAAATTCATATGATCTTTCAATACAAGTATTACACTGTAAGTTTAGAGTCCTACCACATTCCTGTACGATATGTAAGGGCATTTTTTTTAACACCTTTATTATGGTATGGTTCCTGTACAGTAAACTACACATATTTCAGACGTACAATCGGATGAATTTTGATAGATGTGTACACCAGTGAAACCATTACCACAATCAAGATTTCCATCACTCCCCTAGAGGTGCAATTTTCAAATTCCCATTCTTAATCCACCCTTGAAAAAGTAATGTTGGTTGTGGAAATTTTGAAATGTAAAGAGAAGCACAAAGAAGAAAATTAAAATCATCATACATCCAGGACCTACAGATAATCCACTCTTAACAAATATTTTTTAAATTTTAAAAAATATTATTTATTTATCTTAATTTTAGTGAGGGGGGGTAGGTTTAGTTGTTGGTTTATTCATTTATTTTTTTTAATGGAGGTACTGGGGATTGAACCCAGGACCTCATGCGTGCTAAGCAGGCACTCTGCCACTAAACTGTACCCTCCCCACTTTAACAAATTATTTTTTATGCATGCATATAAACACACCAATGAATTCTTCTTAAAAACTGGAATTATACTAGACATAACTTCTTCTTTTGAATGTAATACATATTTTCCATATCACTTTTCTTCTAAAACATGGCTTTTAGTGGTTGCAATAAAACATTTAGGTTGTAGCCAACTTTTTATTATTTATAAAAACGTAGAGATGACTATCTTTGTGTATGAATCTTTATATACATTTATGATTATTTCTCTAGGATAAAAACAATGAGTGCAATTATTTTCTAGGTCAAAGGTATGCACAGCTTTAAGGCTTTTTAGATGTATTTCCAAAGAGTCTTTTAAGAAAATTATTGTCATTTATATTCCTACCATCAGTGCAGGACAGGGCCTATTTCTCTGTACCTATTGCCAACAGGTGCCTGCTAAGGTACCTACGAGCTGTTATCACTTTTTAAGAGCATACCTGATGTTTATCCATAGCAAAGTTAAACATCTTTTTCATATGTTCCATGTTTGCCAAACATTTGTGTTATTTATTATGTAAACTATCTGCACATCTTGTGCATTTTTCTGTCCATCCTACTGTTGGTATTATGATTCTTACCAGGCGAAGAGGCAGAGATCTTGAGACTGAATAACTTGTTCAAGATCACATAGTTAACTGGCAAATGTGTGTGTGTGTGTGTGTTTTAAGTCGACTTCATGTCATGCCAGGCACAGGGTTCTTTTATAAATTCCAAGGACCATAATGTCTTAAGTCCAGCGCCGCAACACCAAATCCACTGAATACCAAAATAAATAAAATCAAGAAAATCTACAATAGAACAATAAGGTGCAGAGTCCCTCATGAAGGGTATCAAATATCTCTTTGGTCTTTGAGAATAGTCACTGAATTGTGTGCTTAGAATATTTGCAGAGACACAGCAATAGCCTGATAGCCACATTTGTAATGTGTTTTATTTGAACGAGCTCTAGTTTTCCTTCCAGATGGACAGACTCAAAGTAAACCTGTAGGCAGAGATGTGAGGAGAGATGCTGAGGAAGGTGATGCTTCCTGTGGTATATGGGGATGGTGTATTGGTTGACGGTAAATTCCACTGGTCAGGGAGGGAGGAAAGGTAGCTACCAAAAAAGCTGATTGATGGAAGGGGCACTCATGACTAGGAGTGCACTGTCTGAAATGAGGGAGGGGCTGTCCTGCCTTCCTCTCTACTGCTCAGACTTCACCTGGAGCATCAGGCTTTACTCTGGGTACCAAAGTTCAACCGGGCTCCATGTACACCATCATTCATGGAAAGCAAAGAGACTAGGTTGGTGAACAGACCTAAAGTCATGTCACGAGAGCAATGGCTAAAGGAGCTAGAGAGGGCAGCCTGGAGAGGAGAAGACTTGAGGGAACATGAGAACAGTCCTCATGTGCTTCAAGAACACGGTGTCTTCTACCAGACAGGTGTGCTCTCCGAGTTCCCTCTTCATCTCCTGGCACATGGCGATCAGTGATCAGTCAGAGAACACATTTAGTGACAGTCTACTAGGTCCTGGCACTGTTCCCACTCTTGGGGATTCAGCAGTAGACAGACAGAGTCCCAGCCTTACAGGAGCATATGTCCTCAAGGTATCCAGTACTTGGCTGTTGAGGATGGATGGGTACAGAAGTGAATGAGTTAGCGGTTGTACTCATCAAGATGGAGGGCAGGGGAGGAACATTTGGGTTGGGATGGTCAGTGAAGGATGACCTCAGAAATGGCTTGAAGACAACTAGGAAATGCCAGTACTGACACTGAAGTCAGTGTAGAGGAATAAGGGCCAATTTGTTCCTTCTTCTCCATTCTCACATCCCCAAATCACACCTCCATGCAAACTCCACCTGGTTAAACTCTGTGGATGGTCCCCTACTGCTTTTAGGATAAACTGCGAATTCCTTAACCTGATGCAGCAGGTAGCTCGCACATGGGAGCCTGTCTCTCTTTCCAGGCTTATCCTCCACTGTTCTGACAAAAAGAGAACTGATAGAAAACTCCTGCCCGGGGTTAGCTAAGTGCAGGAGAGAGGAGGCCAGGGAGGCAGCCTTCGATGGATGGTATCTGTCCTTTCATCCAACCACATCAGCTGAGCACCTGGCCAGCCAGCATGTGGCAGCTGGCGCAGGTTCCAGTGCCCAAGGAGCTCACAGTTAAAGAAGAGCTCATCATGGGGACGTGTGACACAGGCTACTGCCTGGTGAGGAGGAAATGGCAGAAAAGGAGGCAGCAGTAGCTCCATTTGCTCATTCTACAGATATCGAGTGTCTGCTATGTGCCTGCTACTCTTCTAGGTGCCAGGGCTCGGTGGCGAACCATGGGCAGGGCAGGGGAGCAGTCTGCTCGGTTGCAGCCAATACAGGGTTTAGGGTCTGTGGAGAATATAAAAACAATCATGAAACCAACTCTAAGTTAGTCTGCTCTAATTATCAGATTGTGCAGGCAATTCAAACAATGTCAGATGAAAGGCTCCTCCCAGTCAGGGAGCTGCCCCCACTGCCTGGCCCGTCATACACCTCTGCTGGGGCTTTAGTGGTGAACAAAACCTCCCCAAATCCCTGCCCTTGTGGGGCTGACATTCCTGTGGGGGAGGGTGGTAACAGAGCTTCAGTAATAGAGCTGCCCACAGCAGCTGTCCACCGGCTCACCTAGCAGACCTCAGCGAGAGGGCGCATGTGACTATGTTCTGGACAAAGAGATGTGAGCAGAAGTGAAGTGTACTATCTCTGGCTCAGGACCTGCAGAAAGAAAGAGATGAGGGGGAGGGAGAGAGGGTGGAAGGATGGAAGGAAGGAAGGAAGGAAGAAAAGGAAGGAAGGAGAGAAGAAAGAAGGAAGGAAGGAGAGAAGGAAGAGAGGAAGGAAAGGAAGAAGAGAGGGCTGTGTCCTTAAAAAAAAGAAAAGAATGTGCCCCTGTTGGAGTGTGGCCAGGAAGATGCTGAAGAAGGCATCTGGGTCAAGAGAGATGTCACAGGTTGGGGCTGGCAGAGGAACAATGTAGACTGAGTCTGGGTCACAGGGTGAGCATGGGGAACAGAGCTACCCTTCCAGCTCTGAGCAGCCTCCTTGGGACTGAGGAGAAATCAATTTCTGTCTTGTCTAAGCCATTGTATCTTTATCTATGTATCTATGTATCTTTCTATCTATCTACTCATTTATTACATCAGCTTAGATTGTATCCTAATTAATACTGAGAGATAGACTAAAAACAAATAAAGGAAATATATAGTTTATCACATGATAGCTGGCATGAAGAAAAACAAAGCGGGGGTGAGGGAGAGTGAGTGCTGGCAGGTGGCGGGGGGGAGGGGGGAGAGGGTTGCAATGATAGTGTTGCTGTCAGAGCCCTCTGCTCCAGTATGACTGTCACTAGCTACATGTGCTTGTTTTGACGACTTGAATGTGGCCAGCCCAAACTGAGATGTGTGGTAAGTGTAAATTAACACACTTGGATTTCAAAGACTTAATACAAAAATAATGAATGTAAAATATCTCATTAATATTTTTATATTGATTACATGTTGAAATGATAATATTTTGACCTATTGGGTTAAATAAAATATATCATTAAAATATCTTGGTAAAATTAGTTTCACTGTTCTTGCTTTTTAAAATGTGGCTCTTTGAAAATTTAAAATCACATATGCGGTTGGTATTTGTGGCTCACAGGATGTTTCTACTGGATGGTGCTCCTTTAGGCTCCCACCAGCTCCTCATGGTGCCTCCACCCAGTTCTCCCCTGAGCCTGCTGACCCCACTGTGCCATTGTCTCCCCAGGCCCCCCAATCCCAGTCTTTCCAGGGCCCTGTTCACGTGGGAGAGTCCTGCTCTCTGGGTGTTAGGATTTATCAAGGATAATCATGATCATTCAGTAGACTCCTTTAAAGACCCAGGAAAGGAGGCCCCTACATGTGGACAGAGTACAGGGCTGCCTCTTTGCAGAGCAGTGGAGAAGGACCAAAAGACTTTCTGCCTCTCAAAAGAACACAACGTCTTCCAAATTGGACTGCCACAATACGTGAACTTCCCTCATGAAAGGTTTGCCTTCAAGTTTAAAGTCTTTGTTTCCAGAAGGCCCCTGTTAAAGCAAGTGGCATTTGAAAAACTCTTAAAGCCATAATATCTAAGAGCAAGGGCTTTGGAGTCAGATAAACCAGATTCACATCCTAGCTCTGCCTTCCCCTAGCCATGCGGCCTTTGAATAATTACTTAGCCATTTCACGCATCCATTTCTTCATCCCCAAAGCCAGGATACCATTACCCACAACTCATACCATGGTTCCACCTTTAACACATGTGCCATGGATTCAGGCCAACTGTTGGACGATGGATCCCAGGCCCCCAGCCATCCTTTTTAAGAAGCTGTTCAGAATTAGAAAGAAGAATAAATATATCTATATATGAATACAGGGGTATGAATCACCTTTGTTTCACTGCCTCATGGAAAAATTCTGCCAACGGGGAGTGGGCTGGGAGAGGCAGTCAAAGGAGAACCACATTCCCACTGGGCGCACGCAATAAAAGTCCAAATTCCCAGAGTGCACGCCCAGCGTTCTACCTGGAGGCTCAGGGGTGAGCACTACGCATGAAAAAACATTAATTGAAATGGTTCTCCAAGAAGGAAGAAAAACAAGGCAGCTTGATATGTCCTCAGTGAAATGTCCTTTTCACATCAGCCCTGGGGTTCCATCCACCAGAGATGGCCTGTCAAGGTGATGCTGGCTGATGCACGAGGAAGTGTTTCATTAACACCGTCAAACCACCACAGCACCTACAGGTCCAAATGCTGCACCTTCCCGCGTGGCTCAGGCGTAAACCTTACTTTACTTCACAGGGCTGGGAACAGTTGAAACACCAGCAGCTTTCATCCACGAAGTACAAGTAAGCAAGCTCCTTATGGCGCTCTCACCGCCACAGACCCTGGGTAGCTGCGTATTGTCACCCTGAATTTGCCGAGGCTCAAAGTGGCTTCTCAGTCCCCCACACCCCCCGGCCCCGATTCAGCAAACAGCGGACCGAGGGTTAGAATCGGCTCCAGCTAATTCTTAACCAGTCTGCCATGCGGCTACCAATACAGAAGGGCCAGGTGTGCGATGATCACATTTATTCCAAAATAGTAAAGATGTATACATTGGATGGAATTTTAGCTTGAATGTTTTAATGATTTTCATGGAGACAAATGCTAGGGAACCGATCTCCCTGGCTAGGACACAGACTGTAAACACAATAGTGACCACAAACACCGTGGGAAGGATGTGCGTACAGCAGAGATGATGTGGTAGTTTGGAAAGAGGACAAGACTGGGAGGAAGGCAGGCCTTCAAGCCTCCTAGGATGACACTGGGGCATTTTGTAAACCTCTCTGAGCGTCATTTTTCTTATGAATGAAATGGGAAGACATCCTTCCTCGAGGCCTGTATCACAGGGTTTTTGTACAACGATGCATGTGAAAATGCTCCTGTGAACTGAAAACCCTTACGTGAATGTCCCAGACTAATCACTGGATGCATTGGATGGCCTGGTGTGAGAAACGGGCAAATGCTGGGGAGATCTGACTTCATCTATGAGACCAAGTAATTTTGGAAAATGTGATTTTCATCATTTCTTCCCTCCCTCATTGGTTTCAGGAAATAAAAGTATCCATTAAAAAAAAAAAGCAAGTTGTAAGTTGAATGAAAAAATAACATTGCCAAGTGGGTTCCTGCTTACAAAGTATTTTCCATTCATTACCTCATTTGATCCTCAAAGTCACTCTACGAGGTAAATATTTTAAGGAGGAGGAAAATGAGGTTGAAGAGATTCAGTAGCTTCTATCTGAGCCTCTGGCAAGGTGGAGACTCGATACCAGGTCTGTTGATGTTAAATCTGGTATCCTTTCCTCTTCATTGTTTCCTCTGAGCCCAGCTTCCATTCTACCATCTCCTTTTATTCCCTGCCCAAAAAATGTTTAGTGGAATATAATTTAACATCACTGATCAGTTACTGGTCCTCTTGGTTAATCATGTGTTTGTCCAGGAGAATATTTACCTTCTGGCACTGTCCTATTGCTCAGAGGGTTCAGAAGAGTTGCCCCGTACCCTCAGGGAGTGTGTAATCTTTCTAGACAGGTAAGATATCAACTGTTGAAACAACTAGAGGCCTTGTGTTAAATAGTACAGCACAGAACCAAGGTGTAATAGATTCAGTGCAGGAAAATGCCACTGGAGGCTGCGTGGTCAGGGAAAACTTCCTGGAAGAGGTAGCACTTGAGCTTCCTCTCAAAGTTATGGCTGAATGGAGGCCAGAGGCCAGATCCTGGCCAATTGTTCTTCTTACTATGCAGATTGGTGCCAGAGGGAGGAGTAGATCATACACTTAAAATGCTCTTTGAAAGAGGGGAGGGTATAGCTCAGTGGTAGAGTGCATACTTAGCAATGTGCAAGGTCCTGGGTTCAGTCCCCAGTATTTCTGTTAAATAAATAAACCTAATTTCCACCCTCCAAAATAAAAAACAGTAACAATAAAATGCCCTTTGACTTTAAACACACACACACACACACACACACACACACACACACACACACATACACACACATACACAAACATGCTTGGTTGCTGGATATGAGCTGTGGCAAACAGATAGGATTTTGTGAGTTTGTTATCTGAGAGGTCAATTCATATGTTAGTCACAATGACCATCAGAATATCAGGAAAATCACTGAGGACAGTGCTCAGAATGATGTACTGCTTTTGTGAAGGAGCTATACTTTCCGAGGTAATACTCATAAAGAAAAAAAAAAAAAAAAAGGCATTCTTTCATGTGGTTCTCCCAAAAATGCTGCCTGGCAATCTAAAAGCCCAAGCAGTAAAGCTGCCCTCTTTGAAACCTCCTTTATACCTACCATGTGCAGATCCACCAGGCATAACATTTGAAAAATTGTGACACAAAATGCCTGCACCATCCTTTCAAGTTTGATGCAGCCAGTTTAATATTCAACATCACTGTTCGTAGAAACATTTTTTGATGTGAGGAGATATGAAACACAGCCATCCCGCAGCTGGAACGTAAGGACTCTACAGAGAGCGTGGATTAACTTGAAAGTGCGGGGGAATGGGACGGCCTCATTTCCTCAGTGACGAGAGTTCACGAGAAACTCCCTATTTGTTTCAACACACTGTAAATCTGGGTTCCCAGTGCCAAACTCTGTGTCTGGCACAGAGTAAGTGCATGAGAAATAAATGTTGAGTGAATGAAGAGCTGCTTTCTTTGATGATTCTGTACTTTATAGCGCTTTGAGAGTCCTTGTTATAAACATCGTCACGCCGACCACTTGTGGCCACGTGGACGGCTCAGCACTGTAGGGAGGTGATCACATTCGCACCACATAACAATCACCAGGGGCAGATGTTACTGCTCCCATTTCACAGACAGGAGGCTGAGGCTTGGGGAAATGAAGCAGTTTGCTGAAGTTCACAGTCAAGCCCACATGATAGCCATGCCCATGATGCCAACCTCTGTTTAGAAAGGTTACCCTCAGCCTTGATGTAAGTGGAACAGAGAGAGAGCAAAAGCAGAAAACAAGAGCCATATTCTTAAAAATAGCTAATATTTATCAAGTACGTATACTTTTTAAGCGATATACTTGCTCTGTCTCATCTAATTATCATTACAACCCTAAGAGGTCAGTTCTGTTTATCTCCTCTTACAGATGAGTAAAATGAGACAGATTCAAGAGTTAAGAAACATCCAAGGTCACCTAGTTAGTCAGTAGTGGAGCAGAGTATCAGATATGAAACTGTAGATATTACTCAAAATTACTTTTCTTAAAAAAAAATCCCAACCATCTTATTTTTGCCTAATTGACTCCTACTTAACAAAAGTTGGACTCTAACAAAATAAAAGGCAAACAATTGTTTTTTAAAACTCTTAGTTTTTCACTGTAATATTCCCCCAAATGGTGAATTTATCACATATCCAATGATGTCTTATCTGTGAAGAGAGGAGATGGTTCACAAGAAAGATGGTCCAAGGTCCCTGCCAGGAATTCCCCGGGATGCTTGAGATCCTCTCATCACTCACCACTTCTCAGTGGGACTGAAAGGCAGTGGATGCCCGTTTGAATCTTGTCAATCAGAAAAGGCAATGCGCCAGTCTTGTTAATGCCACCTTAAACCACCTGTCAGCACTGTCGATACCCTGGGCCCCTGCTGTACAGCTGAAAAGACTACCTAACCATGTCTCTCCCACCCTTTCTTTAAAGGAGCTGTAGGGCCGTGGGGCTGGGAGTCTTTCAGGACAAACCTTCCAAGGAAGCCGGCTCCGTGGCTCACCCGGGCCTCGGCACCTCTGCTCTCGCCATGGCGCACCCTCCCCCTCCAGTCACTTCTCTGGAAACTGCTCCCTCCCCTTTTGCCTCTCAGTGTTTTACAGATAGTATCACATGGGTGCTAACTGTCGAACAAGCGGCATAGGAGGCTGAGGAACTGGCTAGTGTGACTCAGCTGTGTGTGGGTCATTTGCAAGTTGCAGATGGCCTCGAGCTGCTTAAACATGGTGACAAATGAGCAAGAAGCAGCGGACATTTCCCAGCACCATCTCAGTCTTAGTTTGTTCTAGTCCTTAGTTTGATCTTTTCGTCTCTCTCCTCCCAGTAGGTCAGGGTCTACTTGGCCCAAGTTCACAGGTCAGGATCTCAAATATAGAAAGAATAAAAGACACAGAGGTGCAATTCAGGGGAAGAGAGAGAAGATGGATTGGGTTCCCCGTGCCAGGAGCCACGCCAGGCACTTTGAATCTGCACATGTCCCCACGAGTCCAAGTGTTGTTATCTACATTTTCTAGATGGGTGGGGGAGGGTAAGGATGAGGAGAAAGTTGTTAAATGTTCAAGCTGGAGCTCCAGTCCTGATATGTCTGACTTAAAAGAAAAATCCTCGGATATTTTTAACTTCATGCTTTTCTTATCACAGATGAAATCCTGGAACTCCCCAGAATAACCTGTACTTGGGTCTCCTCTGAAGTGAGTTTCTCTTAGGAGCTTTAAATATAGGTTCTTGAAAGACATCTGAAAATTGGTAAGTGGTTTTGACATGCCAGGTACCAACTGGGACACATGTTTAATTGTTCCCAGTGCAAGTTTTCCCCCTAAACTTCTCTTTTGTTTGTCCCTCACTTTTCCTGATTACATGGAGGGGAAAGTCATGATGACAGGTTAATCTGTCTTCCAATTTAGAATCATAAGACCAGCTCTGACCAGTGAGATCCTGGACCAGTAACGCCACACTAAACCTTTACCTTCTTCCTCTGTAAAATGGGGCTAATGACTCAACCATCTACCTTCTTAGTGTACTCCGTAATTTTTTTAAAAAGGTCAATATAAAAGCCCTTTGTAAACAGCAAAATGCTAGGTCTACTTTTTCTAACTGGTTCATCTTTCAAGAAATAAGTGCTTCTATGTGAAAAGCACACAGTCAGGCTATTTGGTGGACACAAAGGTATAAAATACAATTTCTGCCTTCAAAGTATGTATATTCTTGAAAAGAAAAGATATTTACATGAATAACTGTAACAGAATGTAGGGGAAAAAATCGGCACCAGAACAAAGAGAAACGTAAGATGCTTTGGAGCCTTAGAGCAGGGTACGCGAAGAGGTTTTAGGAAAATGGAAGAAGCCAACATAGTTAACAGCAATCTGGAAGACAAAATCTATGAAACCTCGCCACTGCCTCATTAAATTATGCATTCGTTCATCCACTAAACACTTAGCACATACTTATCATGTGCTGGTTACCATGTAACTTATTGGGCCAATGTGGACAGGGTGAATGAAAAACCCTGGCAGGTGGTCTATCGGGGGAGATGTCCAAAGGGAAGTTGGAAATACAGGTCTTGAGTTCGGAAGAGTCAGTGTTGGTTGGCAGACTTCACTCATCCTTTTAGGGTTGGCAGCCGAAGCTCTGGAACTGATGGGCTTACCCAGGTATACAGGTGAGATTAACCAGCGCAGGAAGGAGGAAGGGCAGGGATAGAAACTTGCAGGGGAGTCCACAAACATGGGCTTGAAAGAAAAAGAAGAATTAGCAGAGCAGACTAAAAAGATGGTCTCAGAGAGATGGAGAGAAGGGGGAAAAAATACTGCAGCAGGAAGTGAAATCAGCCGCGTCCCCTTCCACAAAGATAAAAGTACACTGGTAACCGAGATGGAACCACTGGACGGATCAAGTGGAAGCTTTTCGAGGCTGCTGAGTCAGCACACAGCACTCCCCGGTCCAGCGCAAGTTACTACAATCATACGACTCCTGGCCACCAGTAACCATGATGGAATGCCTGGATTTGACTGAATCCCAGCTCTGCCACTTACTAGCTGTGCAACTTGGACAACTCAATCTTTCTTTCTGTACCTCAGCTGGGGACCATACCTTTACTCAACTCCTGTGATTATTATGAGGACTCAATAAACCCAAAGCCCACAGAACACTTCTTGACACGAGACAAGCCATCAATGAGTGTTAGCTACTGCATACAGGCCAATCCACCTAGAATGGCCCGTTTTTCAAAAGCTCTGGTCCTCTGAATTGAGAAGCTACAGATCAGATCAACCTCTCCCTCCCTCTAGCAGGCCCTCACTCACGCAGGACACCCACTGCTTTGTAATGGAACCCAAGGCACAGGGGTGGAATTCTTGGGAAGGCACGTCATGTGAATTATACCATCTTCTGGGACTGTTGCTGCAAAGCTGACCAGGTTTTGGAAATGTAAGGATTTTTTATTGATGAGCTCTGGGTAAACCACAGTAAACAAGTCTTAAAAACCATCACATTTGACTGGTTTGTAAGTCGTGGAAAGTGAACCCAGATCTAACACATGGTAACAAGGAAAAAAATAACATAGGAAGATTTTGTTACTTTCAATCATAGGTTTTTTCCCCACAGGTTTTCTGTTAATGGATTCAAAGAATTTGATCTGCTTTTTCCCTGCTATGTGGCACCTCATTTGTCACCAGTGTTTTACAGATGGAGGCACAAAAATGTGAAATGACTAGCCCAAAGCTATCGTCTCTCAGCCCACTCCCAGACCCATCCTGCAGTGTGTAATTGTGGGGCCATGGACATGTGCCACGGCGGTGAACATCACCAGCTTGAAGAACATCTCCTTAATGCTTTGAAGTGGACCCAGAGACAGTGGCCAGCCTGTTGGAGACCCATGCTCCTGAGTGTTCTTGAGAAATGTGGGAAGACTGCTAAAGCTACCTTTGAAATCAGTTTAGATTGTGGACGTAGGAACCTGGGGAAGCTAAATTTACTTACAAGTCAGCTGGATTAGCACTAAAGTAATTTTCCTTGTGTAAACCCAATTTTAGGGTAATGCATGAGCTAAATCTGGAGCAGGGGGCCAGGACACAGATTTCCTGTGCTGTAGAGTTCTTGCAGATCTCAGCAGATAGCAGAGCTATTATCCCGGCAGAAATGGAAGCATCCTCAAATCCTGTCAGATGGCAGCACAGACAAAAATTACAACCAAATGTATTTTTACACCGATTTGCTTTCTTAAGTCTGGCTCCTAAAAGCAAAACATTCTCTTATAGGAGGAGTTTGGTAAAAACACAAGAATGCTGCTGTGAAGGAGATCTCCGGGGAATGCCAGGGACTGACAACAGAGGATTTCTGATAGAAGAAAGAGACAAGGATTTGGAGCCAGTTTCTGAATGGCATCATTGTCCTTTCTTTTCTTTTGCGTCTTTCCCCCTGAGTTTCTTCGCACGCATTTTGGAGGAAGGGATTTGGATCAGGAACTCAGAAATTACCTGGGCTCACAAAAATATGGTGTGAAAGTATTTATTCTGTAATGGTTTCAAGTTAAAGGTCTTTATCCCACGTCTCCTAACGTATTCCTTTAATCCTTATCTACTCTTGGCCTCTCCAGGGCTACCCTGTATTCTGCTTCCAAGATACATGAGCCTTTTGAGGAGCTTGTGAGAAAGTTAAACTTCCTTGCCTTCATTTCTCATCTGGTAAAATGAGGGAGAGCAACGCCTAACCCTCACAAGGAGATGAAGGAATATGCAGCCAATGAATACCATATGATTTCCATTCCTTGAACTATATTGAGTACTAACCTAGAAACGAAAAACAAGAACAATCATCATTAGCCATTCTGCTTTGCAGGCAGCAGTCACGTGGAATAAAGAGAATGGGGATCAGGAGTCCTGAGCTCTAATCCCAGCTGTGACACTCACTAGTAATACTGTCTGTTCGTGGGGTGCTCAGAAGTGAGGCAGCTCTGGATTCAAATCCCAGCTCTACACCCAAAAGGCTGTGTGACCTTGGGAAAGTTATGCCTGACCTTCAGTTTCCTTACTATCAAATGGAGGAAGTGGTACTTGCCTCTAGTAGTCTCTTATCCCACATCACCATGCACATAAAATCTGGTTAAAATAGACAATATGGATAAGAGGAGAATGGTTGGATTTTAGAACAGGCAGAGGAGGAAAGTGAACTGCCTTCATTATTTTGGATATTAGAAGGATTTACACACTGATGCTAATTCCACTTGCTCACTCATTCATTCATTCCACAAATACTTAGTTAAGTGTTTGTAGATGCCTGCTGTACATAGGGAGAATACTTGGAGAACATCGGAGGGTCCCATGTGGAGGGGACAAAGACAGGGAGCCCGGGAAGTCCAGAGAAGGGCATGTGACCTTGTACTTGGGGGTGCAGTAAAGTCTCCCCCGAGGAAGTGATGTCTAAACAGGGAGCTGAAAGGGAAGAGCAGGAGTGGAAGAGTTCCAGATGGAAAGAACAGCATGTGCAAACACTGTTGGGCAAGAAAGAACTGAGTAGTTCAGGAGCCTAGAGTGTAGAGAGAGACTGGGGATGGGGATCAGGGCAGAAGAGGCTAGAATGGCAAAGAAGGACAGAACAGATCAGGAACGGCTTTCTAAATCAAGGAAAGGAGTCTGTCCTTTATCTTGAAGGCAAAACAAAAACACAGGAAGATTTTAAACAACATGATCATTTTTGCAGCTGAGAGTTACATTAAGGTCTAGAACTCATGGCAGCTAGCTTGATCTCTCCTCTTAACCCAAAGGCAACTTATGGAATGCAGGTCTGTAATGATTATGATTCAATCTTATGATGCAATAACACAAAAGAAATAGGTATCTTAGTACAGTTTGCATCAGACCTACAAGTGATCAGTAAGTGCTTACAATAATTACTTTCAGTGCTTGAAAATGAACAAATCCTTCTGAGTCTTTGGTTCTGCCCAGATCAAAGGCACTAACAGTTTGCTAATTGCAGCCCAGATTATAAATGCCATTCAGAGATATTATTTAGTGGTAGCAGATGGAAACACGTTTCAAGTATGTATATGAGAGTGATCTGTAGGGTTATCTCTGGCCTGTGTTATATCTGCTGGAAGGCCAGAGTAAGACCCTTGGAGGTCAAAAGCCAAAAAAAGACAACATATTCCTTGCCCATCCCATGCCACCATATAATGAATGAATGAATGAGTGAGTGAATGGGCGGGAGGGAGGGAGAAAGGAAGGAAGAAAAGAAGGAAGGAAGGAAGGAAGAAAGGAAGGAAGGAAGGAAGGAAGGGAGGGAGGGAGGGAGGGAGGAAGGAGGTCAGCAAGTTCCACAAAGCTCTACTTTTTCCCATCATGACCATTGCAATGTTTTTAAAATATCGCATTCTTTCCCAATGATTCTCTTTAATGCTCCTGTACTGCTATTTCCCTAAGGAAGTACTTTATTGGGAAATCTGGGACCAGCTGCAGAGATTCTGGATGGGACGAGTCTCCCTCTTTAGAAATTACTTTCATTCGATACCACACATCCCCAAAGCGTAAACAGTTTACGTTCTCAAGTGTAGTGACAGTACTAGTGAACTCTGTGTGTCTGGTGTCTACTACAGTGCTTGGCACACTGATGGTGCTGCAAAATATCGATTGTCAACTGAATGGAATATTCTAGTTTATTATATTTTCTAGCAGGAAGTGAAAGTTATATAGAACCCTTTAGGTTGATTTTTTTCCTGAAATGTTTAAGTCTGTTTTCTGCTTGACTGTGACCTCCTTGAGGGCTGGAAATAATGTTTTTTCTTCAATGTCGAGACCCCTCCTGAATCTCTTTCACACAATGCATGGCACAAAGTGAAAAATAAAATGTGTCGCTCTATCAATGGATTTTTCTTCCTGCTTTGGTAAAAGGGTCAATGAATATAGCAGAATCATCCTTTGCTGACTGTGGGTCTCACAGAACCTGTGACTGTGTTTCCACATTGGCAATAAGAACCAGATGTCAGTGCCAATAGCAAATTTATCAGTGGTGGCTTATACAATCCTAAATAAAGAACTTAATCTCTTAGTGACACCACTTTATCATTGTAAGCAGGCATAATCCCTGTTTTGCCTATCTTACAGGGTTCTTGTAAGCTCAAAGGAGGTCCTGTGTGTGAAAGTAAAGTATAAGCACTGGGTACAAAATTAAGAGCGTAGGGAATGGAGCTTAGGATGTGAGTCAGAAAGATGTGTACAGTCCAGACTCTGCCACTGCTCAGAGTCTGTGATAAGCTTAGAGAGGTCACTTACCCTCTCTGAATCTCATTGTCTTCATATATAATTCCAGGCACAGCAGCCTCTTAGGACTGTGAGGACCAAAAGAAATAGGAAATGTGCAAGTGCTGTGTAAACTCTAATACAAGCTGTTTTCACGTCCATGTTCATTGAGCTGATCAACAAAGTGTAGGAATTTAGGCTGCTCCTGTTCTGATAAAACTCAGAACAATACTTGGCACAGTGCTACTCAAACCGGGGTGCCCATAAGATGCATCTAAGAAGGTAGGCTAAAGATGCAGGTTGCCAGGAACCACGCCCAGAGGTCTGATTCCAAAGGTATCCAGGAATATACATTTTTAACAAGCTGCATGTGGACTGCCCTCTAGATTTTGAGAAATATTAGGCTAGGGCCGCAAGAAGGAGTCACCCTCCCAAACAGAGTTAAGGAAGAGAAGAACCCTGAGGTACCTCTAAAGCTGGGGTTTATATCAGAATTACCTGTGGAGCTTCACCCACAGTTCAGTGCCCTGGCCCTAACCCTAGAGAGCTGATTCAATAGTTCTAGAGTGGGTCCCAGGTCCCTGAAGTCCTTTAAAATATTCATTTCCCCTAGTTCCTTGAGAGATTTGAATTCAGTAGGACTCCTGAACACTATTTTTAACAGTTCCCTCAAGGGATACTCATGACCCTGTAAGGCTGACTGACCCATGTAACAGAAGCTCATTGAAACTGGTTGCCAAACAACTCCCCCCTGTCCCTCTCTATGCATAAACCCAGGACACGGGACACCCACTGGAGACCTCTTCTCCCTGATTCTTTCCTTCAAGACTGTCATTAACGATCGATATCCCATCCACCGTTTTGTTTTAAAATGTTGTATTGTGTGTGTGCGCACGCGCATGTGTGTGTGCACGCGTGTGTGTGTGTTGGGTAGAGGGGAGGCTACTTAACATGACTTGCCCAGGGTCCAGAAGCCCCAGAGCAATTCCCATTGCCAGCTTCTGCCCACATCACTTACTGTTTTATCCTAGAAGTGAAGAGCTGCAAACATGGGTTATTTGAAAGTTCTGGTTATTTGAGATTTTGCTAGAACCCAGTGACCTCATGTTTTGTGACTTAGTACTTACAGCTATAAAGTGACTTAAAAAAAAAAAAGAAAGAAAAACAGATGGCAAAAATGTGACACTCAAATCAAACCCAAAATTTATACAACTGTATAATACAATAAAGCATGCCATTTATTTGCCATTAAAATGATTAAGATTTAGCACAGGGCCAAACTTTGACCACTGATGCTGAATATTTATGGCTGGCTCCCTCAGAACACAGAGGTGGCTACAGAAATATGCTCTTTTTCTATCCTACCTCCACTTGATGAATGATTATTTGACTTAGTGATATAGTGAGTGAGACCAAATCTGAACATACCTCAGAGGTGAGGCCCAGTACAATTACTTTTATAAATATGGGTTATTGTAATCAGCTCTAAGTGTAGGGCTTAAAATAGAAATTCAAAAAGCAAACTTACGAAAAAAAATCTATACAAATCCAGAACAGTACTTAATTTGCAGGCACTTTAAAATGTGTTTTGAAAATTTATTAACAAAGCCAGATTTAAAAAAAAAAGGGTCCCCAGGTTCCCCATTTAAAGTTGGAAAAACACAAATGTGAAATCTAACAGGCACCTTACAAAGATCATCATCTCAGAGCTAAAAGTGGAAGAGGAATTGGTTATGACTGCTCCGTGAAGACCTTCTGGCACAGACAACGGCTTTCTAATCACCTAAACTAGTTATCATTGCCCCTAATAATCCTCACCTCTGTGTAGCCCTGGACAGAGGGCTTTGTGGTTAAAAGAGTCTGGGCCTTACAACCAGACACCCCAAGTTCAAACGCTGGCTCTACTTTTTACTCAGGGTGTGTGCTCAAGCAAACTACATAACCTCTCTGCGCTTCAACTCTATTTGTAAAAGTTACTCTAAAAATTAAATGAGATAATACATGTAAAGCACTTAATATAATACCGAGTTCAAAACGTGCATGTAATATATGGCTCCTCTATTATGATTATTTTCTTTTTTTTGGGGGGGAGGAGGTAATTAGGTTTGTTTGTTTGTTTATTTATCTTTAGAGGAGGTACTGGGGATTGAACCCAGGACCTTGTGCATGCTAGGCATGCGCTCTACCACTCGAGCTATATCCTCCCCCTATGATTATTTTCATATGATCATTTCGACAATCATAGGAGAGAAGTGTTGCTGTCCCTCTTTCAGATGAGAAAACTGAAGTTTACTCGGCAACGTGGTTTGTCAACTGCACACTCCTCTTCCGTGTCAGGGAGGGACTCTGAGGAGGGGTGGACAGAAGGCAAAGCCTTCCAGACTTTTGGCACATGCACAGAGGCAGGAAAAAAACGGCACATTTAGAAAACAGAAGAAAACAAAGCGGAACAAATGACCAACACCTGTGCACCAAGAATTGTGTCCCTATGAGGGAATAAGACACGTGGAGCCTTGTGCTCTGTGGCTTAGCATAGCCCTAGGCACAAAATCTGTGATTTTCTTTTTTGACTTATCAGTATCCTCCTCGCAAAGTCTCACCACACATGGCTTTAAGTCAAAATAATAACAATAATAAATTAAAGCCTACCTACAGGAGGGCAGCTGGCTGTAGTAGAGATGACTGACCACAATGTCCAGGTGGATGTGAACCCTGAGCCCTGCATTTACCAGTTTTAGGATCTTGAGCAAGTTACACTGCCCCTCTGAGCCTCAGTTTCTTCATCTCCAACACGAGATTAATAACTCAAAGGCTGATGTAAGGAATGTTCTAAGGATTACATGAGATAACATAGATAACTAGTCCAGGGGTCCTCAACCTCAGTGTTATTGACATTTTGGCCTGAATAATTCTTTTATTTTATTTTTTTGTTGGGGAAGTAATTAGGTTTATTTATTTATTTAATGGAGGTACTGGGGATTGAACCCAGGACCTCGTGCATGCTAAGCAGGCACTCTACCACTGAGCTATACCCTCCCCCATTGGACTGGGCAGTTCTTTGCTGTGGGGGCTGTCCTGTGCATTGTTAAGATGCTAACCAGCATCCCCAGCCTCTACCCACTGATGCCCACAGTATCCCTCCAGCTGTGACAGCCAAAAACGTCTCTCAGCATTGCCTAATGTCTCCTGGAGGGCAAAACCACTCCTGGTTGAGAACTACTGGCCTAGTCCAGCACCTGGCATATAATAGGTGTTCACTAAATGTTAATTCTTTCCTTCCTTTTGGATAAAACCTTGTGTGTGTGTGTGTGTGTTTTGGTGAGGTGAGACCCAACTAATTTGGAAATTGTATTAATTTAAATAATGGCAGAACCAGAGTCCATATTTTCAGTAACATGAAAAAAGTTAGCAGTGTCCATAATTATCCAGGGGACAATGGATTCAGTTAGGAAAACATGCTATTTATAAAGATTCATGTGAAAGTCATTTACATTCTATTTCTATATTAAATACAAATACTTCTTAAACATCTATCAAAGCACAAAAAACACATCTAGTGCCAACCATTTTCAAGCAAATTTAAACTGATAACTGTACTCAAAAGAACTGAAATGGCAGAGGGGAGGGTATATATAGCTCAGTGGTAGAGTACATGCTTAGCATGCATGAGGTCCTGGGTTCAATCCCCAGTACCTCCATTAAGAAGTAAATAAATAAACCTAATTACCCTCCCTCGAAAAAGAACTGAAATGGCAATGTTTTTAAAAACAACTTTTTTTCTTCGTCCTCTAATGCAGATTAATCTTCCCTTTTAATAAGCACGTTAATGAGGTTTTGTTTTACTCACATACCTGAAGTGGGGGATATTTTGTAGCTACTGTATTGAGGTTTTCTATGTTTTTACTGACTTTTGAAGCAGGGAATTCTTTTGCATGGCTAACTTAACATCTTCCCGCTGCCTCTTTAGCCCGTTTTCCATTGTTCAGGCATCAGTGGAACACCAGACCAGCTGTTCGTCAGAAGAGCTTCGTTCTTATATACCTGAAGATTGTAAGCAGTATCAGGCGTGGCCTGGGACTTCCACTTCTGGATGAGTGGTTCTCAGTAGGAGCCAAGTTTGCATCCCTGGGGACATCTGGCAATGTCTGGTGACATTTTTGGTTTTCATTGTAACTGGGGGCTGAGCGGCTGCTGGCATCTAGTCGGTAGAGGCCAGAGATGCTAAACATCCCACAATGCCCAGGGCAGCCCCAACCCCCAGCAGAGAATTATCCAGCCCCAAATGTTAGTAGTGTCAGGGTTGAAAAATCACATTCTAGACCGAGGCTCTGAGATGACTTTAGCAGATGAACAATAAACTATTTAAAAAATAATAAAGTCAATCAAATCCTGCTTGTCTGGCTTTGAGATACACACTGCCTTCCTCAGGAAGCATTTTCTAATCTGATCTTTGGAAGCCCCTCTCTGGACACCATGGGCCTGAGTACGTACTCTCCCATCACAGCACTAAGCACAATGCTGGCTGATGGTGGACATGTAATAAAAGACAGCTGAATAAATGCCCAGCCATGGGATCCAACAATGGGCCCTTGAGTTCCTAGGGCTCACAGAGTTCCCTTGCCATCCCCTCTGGACACAGCTAGTGTAAGCTCCGAGGGCCTCTGAGGGCCCACTCTTGGTAACCAGAAGAGGGAGAGGGTGTGAAGGAGCTGGGTTTGCTCGTGTCACTCTTCCCTTGTCTACACCAGGAGCTGGAGTTTATTTTCCTTCTCTGCCTCACACTGACAGGAATGGAGATTTGCTTTCATTTAACATTTCACTTAATCGTCTGAAATGTAAAAACTGAACAAACAGATCTGATTCCACACTTTCCACACTCCTTCTCATGATACTGCTAAGTAGAGCTGTTAAAACAAACAGGAGGGATGTGGAGGTTAGGTTCTGCTACTTGAAGTCTAGTTAGCCACTGATGCCTCAGTCTCCCGTTCTCCCCGGACCTCGCTCCAGCCCCACTCTGCGCTTCTCCAGGGCAGCGTTGTCCTCTCCTCGTGGCCTGGATACCAGAGATGCTGCAGTACAGTAATTAATGGGCTCTAGCTCTCAGTGTCTGATGGATAACTCTACAGCATACAGAAGTTTCCAACAAGTTGATAAAAAGATGAGAGTTGATCTTAAAGTTGCGTTCTATCAATTTCCAAGATTCTTTGCTACTTCTTGATTACACAAGCCCACTTCTGCCGAGAAGCCTTCACACTGGCTGTCCCCTTTGTCTGGAACACTCTTCCCTCAGACAGACAAGCAGCTCACTCCTTCCATTCAAGCATTTGCCCAAACATCACCTTATCAGAAAGGCCTTGCCTCGCCAACCTAAGTAAGATAGCAGCCTGTGACCACAGCACTCGATTTCCTCTATTCTGCTTTCTATTTCTTCTTAAGCAATCATCCCTTCCTGGCATCGCTGACTTTGCCCTCAAGAATGTCAGCTCCACAAGGGATAGTGCAGAATCTCTGCCTATTTCTTCTTGTTTTTAATTGAAGTATAGTTGATTTACGATGTTCTGTTAGCCTCTGGTGTACAGCATAGTGATTCAGTTATACATGTATGTATTCTTTTTCATTATAGGTTATTACAAGATATTGAATATAGTTCCCTGTGCTATACCGTAGGACCTTGTTGTTCATCTATTTTGTATACAGTAGTTTGAATCTGCTAATTGATCTCTCCCCCCCTTCTTCTTTGGTAACTGTAAGTTTGTTTTCTACATCTGTGAGTCTGTTTCTGGTTTGTAGATATAAGCTCATTTGTGTCACTTTTTTTTCAATTCTGCATATAAGTGATGTCATATGATACTTGTCTTTCTCTGTCTGACCTACTTCACTTAGTATGATAATCTCTAGGTCCATCCATGTTGCTGTAAATGAATCTCTGCCTATTTCTTTCACTGTTATATTCTTGGTTCCTAGGACAGTCGCTGGCTCATAGCAGGCACTCAGTAAATACTGTGGACCATGGGAAAGTCTCACGGTTAATCTTGGTTAGGAACTTGTACCATGATCACCTCTCCCCCACTCCTCCAGCATGTGATGGGTTATTTAGTGCATTAGTTAAACCCTCCTCTCCTAATCAAGTCCATAGGTTCCATCTAGTTATTACCTAGTGTTTATCAAAGCAGCCTAACTAAGGGCTCCTGAAGATTCCCTAGGAACGAGACAGGCTCGTGTGGAGCAGAGACCCCTTACACCCCACCGCATGGCACGGTCACCCTCTCCACATCCTCAGGCAGAGTCCCTTGAAGTCCTGTTTTTAAGGTCATTATCGTACTCTGGGCATAACTTAAAACTCTTACTTTACTTTTTATATTCAGAGCACCTGAATTTTTTTTTTGCAGAACCATCACAGAAGGTAAAAATAAAGGAGAATTTCTACCCATAAAACTGTAAACTACTCTCATGGTTTCATCTGTGACCCTGAACCCTTCTTTTTTCTCAACCCCCTTTTATTTTTGTAAAAGAATGCACTATGCGCAGGCATCTGGCTTGTAAAAATAAATACAGCGACTGGTTTTCCCAAATAACTTGGCCTGATCACCGAGTGCCCCTGAAAAGACTCGTCTCCTGAGATGTGGCAATCTTACGAAGCAATCTATTCCACGGTCCAGGCCCACAGAGGGCACCTGCCTAGGTTGAATTACAGGCCCCAGGGTGTCTGGATTTTGACTTTGGACTAACTCTGGACTCCACAGAATTAGATGTTTTCTTGTGGAGGGAGAATCACTAGTGTTCACGATACCCTTTAAAGCAGATTTGTTTTGACTCAGATTTGTGTAGTCTTGATTACTGGAGGGCATGCACCAGCAGGGGTTCTCATATTTTTCCAGCTTAATTTGATAACCTGACTTAAAGACAGAATGAACATTTAGAGTATTTACTTATTAAAATTGAGTGATGCTGGTATGAAATCACTGGAGAGCAACTATTTCTAAATCAAAGTATCAACAATAATATTTGGGGATATTATTGATAGACATTTAAAAACATGATAAAATCAAGAGATTCAGTTGATTTCAATTTAGTTCAAGAGACAATTATTAAGTATCTACTGTGGTCACATGTAAAACGGTTTTCAAAAAATTTTTTCCAATTTTTAAAATATTCAGTTCACTAAACACCTAATTTCATTGCAACAATAAACCTACAAACTTATTTCAGCAAAATGAGCGTTTGTTGCCTGAACTTTAAATTATTTTAATTATTTAATTCAGGGGAAAAAATACTGCTAAACATGCAAACTTTAAAACATTGGATCAGGCAACTGATCCGTTTTTTATCATTATGACTTGATTTACGATCGACTAGAAAATATAAACACTTTAGTTTTGCTTTTACAGTTTTCAGTTCAACTGCAAATGCTCCGGAGCAGAATGTTCCTTCAGTGGCCTCTGATGAGGTCAGATGCTCCAGTGAGTTTCCCCATCCTTCTCACGCTACAATAACAATTATAATCGCAACCAGCATTGACGGAGCGCTTAGCAGCAATTCATGTTTACAGAGGGCTTCCTAAGGGCCAAGCGCTGTGCTTCACAACAAAGCACTGCACTGGAAGGACCGCTAGGGCTTAAGGCAGATCCAGCACAGAAATCTGTGGGGCTCTGGCCAGACTCTTAACCACTCTGAGCTTTAGTTTCTTCATCCTTGAGAGGGAGGTAAAAACGACTGCCTGTCTCATGGCGTTGTTTGTAATTACATGCGCTGTGAATGGAGTATACCTAAGCGGTGGGGGTGTACTCTGATACTCAAGATTACGGGCTCACCCCTCACTCAGCAAACGCACAGTATAATTCCAGAAGTGGGTAAGCCTTGTGCGAGCATAAACTATGCCTCACTTCTGATGCACCCACAGCACTGGGGTCCCGCCCATAAACATTTCTTGATGAAGTGGCTAATATATGTGCAAATGCTTCAGGAACGGTGAAACAGGCAAGAGTCCATGATGATTATTTATAACATTAATTCTCTCCCACAACTTATTTCCCCCATAGCCCTAATATTTATTTCTCATAGTTTTTGAGGAAATGATTTATTGATGACTAAGAGGAAAATTATTCCAGGCTGACAAAGTCCTGAAGGAAAACAGGGTCTGCTTTGGCTCTACAACAACGTTAGAAAACTTATTCTGCCACACGTAGAGCTCGGATGAAAGGATCAGGCACATAGCACGTTTGTGAATAGTGGTTCCCTCTGGCTAGACTCTGCAGGACTGGTGCTGAAGAATCATGAAGCCTCAGACTGCGTCCTCATAAACACGGAGGGGTGATCACTGGGAAGAAACCCCAACAGGTTACACAGAGAGCAATGACAAAGCCAGGCCGGCATCTCGCAAAGTGTTTTCACTTCTGCCTGTGCTGTTTTTGTTTAGCCTGGAGTCCCAATTTGTGCCAAGGTTCCACGCACCTGAGAACACTGGCGTATGGAGAACACGAGAGGTGGGCCAGGGGCATCTCGGTAAGACAGGCCTCAGGCTAAGAGAAGGGTTGGGAACATCCCTTTTCTTTATCTCTGAGACAGTAAAGAACTTGAGCTGCTCGATTACACATCCTGATCCTCTTCTGCCATCTCAGAGGGGGTCTGGGAGGGCACCACGACTAAGGGGTATGAGCTGGCAGAGGGGCCTGACTTTGGGTGGAGGCACAGCACCCCTGGAAGCCCAAATGCTTGTGATATGATCTCTCTCCCTGACCATGCTGTGTGGCGTTCGCACCCAACCTGCAGGCCCCCAGGTCCAGTCAACTGGTTGCTTTCACTTAATTTCATCACTGTCTTGAGGACTCCCCAGATTACCTGGAACAGATTTGAAAGGGTTGAAGTTTTCCTAAAGCCAGAGAAATATGACTTTGTAACAAGCACATGACTCGGGCTAAGGGTTAAATATAAGAGAGAGTGAGGCAGATGTTCAACCTTACAGATGAGTAGCAATTGTGTACAGACTGAATGAGAACGTCTGCTCTTTCTAGAGATTTGTCCGTCAAGGAGCAATTACTATGCAGCAACCGCCACTCTGTCACACCTCAAATGCTTCAAACTCCACCACAGCTCAAGAGCTTCTAGAGCCTGAAGGAGCCCAGAGTTGGGTTCAGAGTACGCTTTTCACTGAATGAGGTCACAGGCAGTGGTTTGGAAATCTGGCTTCTTCTAGTACTGCCTCTGCCTTAACCAGCTGCAGAAATGTAAACAATTGACTTCACTTTTCTTTTTCTCTTTTTTTCTTGGTAAAATGAGCATAATCATACCCAGAACAGAATAACTTTGTTGTAGGCAAAACATTGTTTTGAGGATTAAAAAAGAAAAAATTGCGTAGAAGTGTTTGGAAAATGCACAAATGCCTTCCTACCTGTGGTAGACAAAATAATGGGCCCCAAAGACCTTCATGTCCTAATCCCCAGAACCTCTGAATACATTAGGTTACACGGCAAGGGGGAATGAAAATTGCAGATGAAATTAAGATCAGTAACCAGCAGACCTTAAAATAAAGAGATGATCCTGGTTTATTTGGGTGGGTCCAATGTAGTCGTAATCATCCTTTAAATGTGGAAGGAGGCCGAAAAGTCACTGAGGGTAACTCAGTGCAAGAAGGATTCTACTGGTTATTGCTGGGTTTGAAGACGCAAGGAGCCAGGAGTCAAGGAAGGCAGGCAGCCTCTAAAAGCTGGAACAGGCAAAGAAATGGATTCTCCTTTAGGGCCTCTAGAAGGAAACTTGATTTTAGCCCAGTGAGACTCATCTTCAACTTCTGACCTCCAGAACTGCAAGACATTGCATGTGTGTTGTTAAAACAACACAAATTTTAAAAAAAGCTACCAAGTTTGAGGTCATTTGTTATAGCAGCAACCAGGAAACTAATTCAGCAAATTAGGAAACGAATACATTACCCAAGTATAAGACTATTCTCATCACCACTGTTGACACTGTCATTATCCTTGACATCACCATCATTATCATTATCAAGGCTTTATCACAAATATGAGCCTGGGAATGAGATTTCTAGCAATATATAATTTTGCCAAAATTCTCAGCAACTAAACCAGATGGCTCTCTCATGAGTGGGTTGCAGAGGGATTTTATCTTCAGGAATGCAATCATATTGTTTCTATGCGAACACTGATAGCGCTGTTCACGTTATTTATTTATTTTACAAACCCTTTGTTCCTAATACAAAAGTACATTTCAGAGTCCATTGATTTTAGCATATTATTCTTGAAGAGGTTTATTTAGAATATCTCTGTTAACATAGCTAGAAGATCTAAGCCTTAAACTTGGCTCTGCCAATTAAAAGCTGTAAACTTTACAGCATAGCACTTCACTTCTTTGGCCCTGGTCGTTCTTCTTGTAAAATATTTGATGACTGAACTATAGATACTCTTTCTTAGATCTCTTCCAGTTTTAAGAATGCTGAGTTTAATTTCTTACTTTATATAATGTGAGACCAAGACCTAACAGAACTTTTGTGCTTAATTTCTAGTAAGTCAGACTTTTGGGGAATAAGCTTTTAAAATTGAAGTATAATATACAAACAGAAGGGTGCACAAATCATTAATATAGAACTTGGTGAATTTTTACAAAGTGAATACACCCATGTAACAACCATCTAAATATCTAGAACATTAAAGAACCGAGTGACTTCCCCTACAGCCCTCTTGGTCTTCCCCACAGAAGTAACTGTTGCTCTGACTTCTATCACCTTATGTTAGTTTTCCATCTGTTTGAACTTTAGAGCAACTTAATTATATAATTTGTACTTCCTTGCACTCGAGTTTCTTAAAACATGTCTGTGGGACTCATTCACGTTGTTGCCTGTTGCTGTAATTCATTACTTTTTGCTGCTATGCAGTATTTTACTTTTTGTTGCTATCAAATATGCTAAGACTACAGAATACCATAACTGATTTATCTATTCCATTCTTAATGGAAATTTTGACTGTTTCCATCTGGAAACTATAACTTAGATTTTACTTCTCAAATTAATCTGTTTGTAAAATATAAAGCATTTTATGCTACTTAATTTAGCTTTGTATTCTTAGCTTATTTACTTTGAACATGCATATTTTACATATTCTGTCCAACAGGGAGACATCGAAGAGACAAAGTCAACAGGGCCAGGGCAAGATTAACTTTCTCTGGATATTGTACCTTATTTGTGTGAAAAGGGATTCTACAGAGTCAATTGTTTCTGTGTAAACAAAGAGGAATGAAACAGCTGATTGCTGAGGCCTCTAATAAAGGCAGCACTGGATGGATTGTATGTACAGCCATGACTGTGATAGGAAGGTAGTGTGAATCCACCTGAAGAACCATCAGACCCCTGGATTTGATGATACATTCAATAGGACTGTTTTATTTTGTTCTATTTTGTGCAATAGAAACCACAGCTTAAGAAGGGAAAGGCAGACTGCATTATATGGTGAGAAGGTGACTCACTGAACTGAAGGCCAGGAATAGAACCAAGATGGAAGCCATCACACAGTATCTCTCCATTTCTAGCTCTGGTTTTCTTTCCATCGTTCAATGCATATGGCGAATAAGCCTCTTGATTTTCCATGCTGACTCTCTTTTGGTCCTCATTCCTAGCTTGGCCCACTTAAGACTTGAATTGAATCAAACATGAAAACTATGGCTTCCTGAAGCCACAACTTCTAGACAGCATGGGGTGAAGGAGTGACAGGGAGTGGTTCCTTGAGAAGGGGTGTTGTTGGCCAAGGTTTGGAAAACACCCTCCCAGGTGCTCAAAGCAGACACACAAACCTTGGAGAAAGGCAGCCTACAGTAGTTATTTAAGAAGAGCTACAAAACATTTCATGAAATCTGTGTTCGACTTTATCACCTCAGCTTGCCATGTTAAGAAAGGGCTTTATTCCTGCCAAGCACTAGTTTGCATTCTTTATCCTGTGCTATAGCAGGAAAGAGCAGCTTTTGAAATCAGATAGGACTAGCTCTCAATTCCAGTTCATCACTTCTGGCTGAGTTTCGTTGGACAAGGTACTAAACCACTCTTCTTCACGTCCCCCATCTGTAAAATGGAAATAATAATAATGCCCCCCCCTCATTGAGTTGCTCTGAGAATTAAAGACAGATATATAAGTATCAAGCACACTGCCTGGCCCATAATTTTTTTTTTCCTGCTCTTTTCCAGTGTTAAAGGTGAGGTGGCATAGCAAAGTCGAGGCAGTAGTAGGGATTGGGGTGGGGAGATTAAACCAGCATAAGAAACCTTGCAATCTGACATTGTCATCTGTAGCTGTGGGGGTCTTAGACAAGTCACTAAAACTCACTGGGTCTCATTTTCTTGACAAACAAAAAAGGGGTTCAGGATGGGGCTATATCAGTGAGGTTATAACTGCCTGTAGAAGTTGAAGGGTTCCCCATAAATGCCTAGGTGTTGCTGAGTGTGGGGAAGGGTAAATAGCAAGGGAAGTGCAATTTGGTGGAGTTCTCCTACCTCCATCCCCTTCTTCTATCTGTTTTATAAATTGAGGCTTTGCATCAGATTTATTTAGGGGGGGAAAAGTTTGCTGCTTAAAAAATTAAAAAGCATCTTGAAAAACACCAGATGACATGCCCTCTGGAGTCTTTCCTGTTCTAAAACATGCGGCTCTGCTAAATGCCTTCCATTGTTGGAGCCCAGCTACCTCCAGAGCCAGAAGCAGCCTGGACATTTTCAGCAACCCATTAAGGTGTCCATCTTGGGACGGCAGGAAAAACAAACCCTACAAAGGGCCATGGCTGAAACAGAGAGACTCATCCAACTTGTCCAGAAAACAAACCAAACATACCCTCTCAAAATGCATTATTAATATAGCAAAGGAAATGTCAGCAGGACCATAAAGATGTCTCTCTCAAAGTGGATGAACAACCTGTGCTCTGCTTTGATGATGGCTTGTGACTTCCCAGCTAACAGGGGACAGCTCGAGAGTGCAAAGCTGTCCGACACGGTCACTCTTACTAAAACAGTTGGCCCTGAGTGGCAACTGTGAAAACACATGTCTTTCATAAACCCACCACTGACAGACCTTCTGTACAGAAGATATTCACAAGGGACAACAGATCTAGCTTGTGCATTTTGTGCTGTATTGAGCCAGGTAGGAAGCAGGATGAAGAGGAGATCAGTCTTGCGGTAAGAAATTCATTCATAAGGAAACAACGACATGAGGAAAAGAAAGCCTCCATTCTTTCTGTAAAGGAAGATCACAAGCAGATAATTTATATATTGAAATCAGATATGCCAAAAGGCACTTTAAAGATAATCTACTCCAGTAGTTTTCAAATTCTTTTGGAAGAGATTTTCTAGCAGAAGCTCAAAAATGGGATAGAGTTAAAAACAGTTTAACAAGAACATTTCTTCTGATTGAAGCACGGATGGGGGTTGGGGGAGGATAGGCCTGCCTGTTCTGTACAACCTCCTCCTTCTCTATCCAAACATCCCTCTTGGGACAGACCCCAAGGCACCTTCCTGAATATTTGAGGGCCCCTGCGAACAATTTGAAAATCACTCACTAGTCTTACCTTCCCTTTTTATAGATGATAAAACCAGGCACAGAGAGGCCAAGATTTGCCCAGAATTCAGGGCATAATGAAAAGGAAGAGCAGGGCTGAAGCCAGGCCTCCTGATTGATATCCAGCTCAGTGTTCTTGCCATTACAGAACGTGGAGTCATTCTACAAAGACACGTGAAAGCATCTGCATTTCACTTCTTAGGAGTTCCACAATCAGAAACAAACTGTTAAAAGTCTCAGTGATGTTTCTTTTTTTCCCCTCTGCTTGACTAAAGGATATTTGCAAGGGAGGAAGGAAGGGGGACAAGAAAGGAGGGAGGCAGAGAGAGAGGAAAGGAGGGAGGGAAGAAAGAATTAAATTTCAACGTTGAAAGCATGGGCAACTATCCCACCCTTCATAGAGTCATAATCAAAACTACAGATAAGAAATTTAAAAGGGGAGAAAATATGATATCAAAATGATTATTTGCTTACTAAATTCAGTGTCTTCAGTGAGTCTTGAAGGAACTAAATGGTCCAAGGCCCCATCCATCCAACTCACAGACTCTTTTCAGATATACGACTTGCTGCTGGGATACAGGGGTGAATGACTCCAGACGTCAAGAAACTTAGTATTGAGGAGAAAAGCTATGGCTTGATGCTAAATTATACCTTGGGAATAGAATGGGGGAAAGAAAGAGACCGAGAGGAAGGGAGAGAAGGGCAGGGGACAGGAGAGGAGGAGAGGCAGGAATACTATGGTGGTCAGTGGTTGGGGTGAGAAGGAAGAATCCAAGACAGGCATTATGTGTGGGTGGACGGTGCCTGAAAGATTATTTCCAGGGCCCCACTGGCCCAAAATTGGGCCACGTGCCCTGGAATATCAAAGACCAGACTGGCGACACTGAGACTGCTCTTTGGGATCCCAAGACACAAAGGGGTCACAGTTTGTCATTTTCTTTTCTTCCCTAGCAGTGACTTCAACTATAAAGTGTGATTACAGATATGCTGAATTCTAACAAAGTAAAAGGGGTTTATTGATCGCCACACAGTCTAACACGCTAGTATTATGGTCTCTGGTCAGCTTTCTAGGTGCATGAATGCAAAGTGTGAAAGAAACACCATTGGAGGTGCTTATGTACTGACTCAATGGAGCTTCAGAGAGTTTTGTTTTGTGGCTGGGTCCCATCTGTATTTTATACCCTAGTGAGACCTTTCACAAACTTATACCCCTATGCTAAAGTGTGCCTGTCTTGGCTGTGGAGGAGGCAGCCCCAGCTCATCCTTAATAACTTTTTAAGCATTCCTGGGTCAGAAGCAGCAACTCGGCATGTGTGGGAGTGAACTGCATGTTGCAATGGGTTTAGTGGTTAAGACACAGGCTTCAGACACAGACAGACTGGTATTCAAATCCTAGCTGCCTCTAACCATCTACAGCATCTTTGGACAAATATTTAAGTTTTTTTGAGTCTTCAACAGGGAAGATAACAAATGTGTCAAACTAACAGTGTTGCTCTGAAGAGTGCTTGCATTAATACATAAAAATGGCCATTGTTACAACAGCCCCATGTAAGAGTGAGAAGTTGATGTGAGAGCCCCTGGAGAGAACTAAGCCGTGAAATTAGAAAAAGGATGACAACCAGGGAAAAAGGGGGAACTTTAATGATACTGGTGAGCTAAATAGCCACTCCCTCACCTGTTGGTAGGCCTGGGAGTAAGACTCCACACTGATTTTCACTGAGAAAAACCATCCTGACCATTTGCTTCTCACCAGGACAACATATTTTTTCTTTCTTCCTCTGTGTAATCAAGTGCAAACAAAATCCAGATTTTAGTCTGTAACAATGACCACATGGGGTAGGAACTGATTTCCTCCTGGAAAGCACTTAATTCTAGAACATTGAGCTTTGGGGTCATTTCCTTGCACTCTGATGGCATCACATCCCAATTGGTTTATTTGTTCATCTTTAATTGTTGCTCTATGTACTTTTAACAACCATCAGAGGTGCTTATGCACTGACTCAACAGAGCTTCAAAGAGTTTTCACTGAGGCAGCTTAGGGTTCATGAGATATTTGACATAATTAATGTTTCAATGAATCAACTAAAGTTCATCCAAATGTGACTTCTGAGATCCTCTGCTCTTTTTAATAGACACTTCTGAACATGATTCTGTTTCTCCCCAAAGGCCTGTCACGTGACCCACTGTGGGTATTCCTTGAATGAGCCATGAGACATACCTAAACGTGGGATAAATGCAATTGATCTGGACATGGGGAACATGATAGGCAGTTTCTCTTCAATCTGCAGAAGAGTTGTTACACTTCTCTTCGTCCACTGTGAATATCAAATATTTTCCTGTCTCCAAAAGCTATAAGTTGTGGCCAGATTTTCACATATTCTTTTTTCATTTATGAAAAGTGTAGATATAGACACAGAAATGCACCCCACCTATTGTTAACATTTTCAAAGAAGACGAAAAATGAGTTTGATGTGAATATTCCAGCCTGTTTATTCTCTGGTTAATATTCCTAAGCAGAGCCTGTCCCTACCAACTTTTTTTAACCTAACTGGTTTGCTTATTTAGCTATTATTATGAAAGGCAGCTAACATGGTAACCACTAACTTGAGAAATAAAATAGTGTACCAAAGGCAAAATGTACCATAGTTTTGAGTACAGTAATTTTACCCTTGGAGTAATCCTCCTAAAAAAATACCAATAATAGTATTTAGTCACAATGGAAATATATTTCAAAACATAGTAAAAAATGTTCTTGAAAACCTGCATCCAGAACAAACTAGGTTTGTCATTTTTAAGCTCTTTCTACAGAAAACATTGTAGAGGTTGTTCCTCCGACAAGATTTATATTCTGTGGCCTGTATTTATCCTCCAAGATTTCAAACTAGCCCTTAATGTCTTGAAATGTCCTGTCTTTTTGCATATGTGTCCTCCTTATTTAATTGAAGCCTTGCCTGAATGCTTTTTCCAATTATCAGTTTTCTAAGGATCACATTTCTCTGAGCCTGATCTTCTTTCTAACCATTTGTATCACTCAGGATTCTTGGTTGCAAATGACAGAATCCTGACTTGATCTACTTTAAACGGTACAGGAATATTTACTGGCTCATTAGCCAATGCCTGGGAAAATCGAGGGTGGAGCTGGTTCAGGGAAGACGACATCCAAGGAATCAGTACTCCTATCCGTCTCTCATCTCGGCTTCCTGGCTTTACAACCGTAGGCAGTTCCAAATGTATCCTGCAATAACACATCCAAAAACACAAGAGAGCTTTTTTGTCAGCTCCACATTAGAAACTTTTGTGGAAGGATGAGGACTGGCCTGGCTTGTGTCATCTACCCTTCCTTGGACCAGTCTCTGGGGTCTGAGTGTGAGGCATGCTGGTGGGTACGCCTATAAGACTCATATAGTTGGTGAGAAGGGACATTTCTCCTCCAAAGTGAGAGGAGCTGCTCTGGACATTCAAAACAATACATGCCTGTGATCCCTTCATGCCGGGGTAAAATACAAACAGATCACTCCTTTCTGGATCATTCCTTATATTGTCTCATGTTCAATACTGGGAAGCAATAATTACCATCATGTTCATTTGATTAAGAAGACGGTTGAATTATGTTTATGTGAAAAAGACTGTGGACTGTAAGTTTAGTGCACAAATTTTAAATCGTTATCTCAAAACCACAACTGGCAAAAACATAGCTTGGCAAGGTACTGCTCTTCCAGCAAGTGCCAGTGAAAGCAGTGGCCTTTCATTAAATAAACACAAGCATTCACAGGAGACCCAGTCTCCTAGACTGCTGCTCTCTGACCGTCCTCACCAATGGAGTCATTATCCGCGTGCAGAAACCAAACAAAACCTAGTTACACATGTAACTCATTTGTTACCCCAGTCTTCACATACAGAAATTATCAGTTGCTTGTTGACAGACTGATTGATAAAAATTCCAAAAGGATTAGCATTCATTTCTTTTCATTTTTTTGTTTTGTTTTCATTTTTTCTTAATAAACTCCCAGGCCTCACTACAGTTTTGCATCTTTACGACCAGACCCTGGAAAGTGCAGGCGGTTTCAGGGAGCACTGCTTTCCATCAGCATTACCGCTTATCACAAGACAATAATAAATACATTTCTGTGGAGATCGAAGAATGTAAATGAAGATTAAGCCCACATTACTTAAGGTGGAAACTATGCCCTCAAAACTGAAAAGAAAGGGTAAGCCTCCTCCAGTTTCCAGGACCCCTGGTGGCTCCAGCTGGGTTCAGTTTTAGAGCAGCTGGCTCGTGCTCTGGCTTTGTCCCACCATCTTTGCTCAGAAGGGATGCCAATTGCTAACGTACTATGGTGTTTCAGACCCCAATCCATTGTGTGATATTTTTAACGAGCCAGTGATCACAAGCAGGTGTGAAACTTCCATCTCCCTCCTGACTTTAGCCAGTCTCTGATTTGTCACCTTGCTAAGAACACAGAGATTCCTTTGCACAGTGCTCTATTTTAAAAAAGGGTGCTGTTAAGAGACTGCATGTTTGTGTCCACCTCGAATTCATACGTTGAAACCCTAACCTCCAGTGGGAGGTTTGTGCTTTGGGAGGGGATTAAGGTTAGATTAGGTCATGAGGGTGCGACCCTGATGCCAGAATTACCGCCCTCTTTTTATAACCAGAGGAGGCGGCAAGGGATATCCTTCTTTATGTACAAGAACCAAAAATGTCATATGAAGACACCACCAGGAAAAGGGACCTCACCAAGAACCCAACCATGCTGGCACCGGATCCTGGATTTCCAGACTCCAGACCATGAGACATAAAGTTCTATTGTTCAGGTCACCCACTCTACGGTATTCTGTTACAGCACCAGAACTCAGACAGATGCCAGTTTAAGAGGATCACAAAATAGAGGGTGGGGAAGGGAGCTGAGATTCAAAATGATCTTTGCCATGAAGGCTTGAGTGACTGGATGAATCAACGACTGGTAGACTTAATGTGACCCAAGTTTTAAATTCACCCTATTTTTATCTTGTATATCACACAAAAGAGTGCTTTGACGTTCTTTCTGTGTTTCAGGTGGACAACGATTCCCTACTGCTCAGGGACGTGTTGGAAAGAAACTGGACTTTTGAGTCAGACCAATACAGGCATCTCAGCTCTGCTCTGACAATGAAAACTTAAACAAGTTTCTTAGCCTCTATAAGCCACAATTGCCTCAGTTGAAAATTGGACTTAGAGTTGGATTGTTCCAGCATGAATGAAACAACATAAGTATAACATTTAGCAAAGTGTTCAATCACCGAAGCAGCGATAGTTAAGCCCTAAATAAAACTGAGATCAGAGTAATAAGGATTTTCTGCAGCAGAGAACAAGCTAGATGCACTTTATCTAATGGGTTGTGTGGGCCAGAGGGTGAAAAAGAGAAGCCCTAGGTCATAGCCCTGCCCTCACAGGGCTTGTTTTCTAGCTGAAGGAGCCAAAGGGAACACACATGCATGAAATAACAGAATAACAGTCAACAGCAAAATAAAACATCAAATTAAAGATGCTGACTGTGCGTATGCAAGTAGTTTAGAAGAGAGGGTAGGTCTTGAAAGCTAGGGTCATGGCTTTTAAAATATAGACCACGCAATGGCAGTCAGTGTCCACTGTTCTAACCAGAGCACTGAGACCAGTGCCTGGCTTTTAGTGTGTGGTCAATAAATACCTACCGAGTAAATAGATGAATGAATTGTTTGAATAATTAGTGGAAAAACTCTGGATTTGGAATATGAAGACCTGGTTTGGATGCCTGCTCAATAGCTTTGTGACACTGGAGAACTTTCTTAACTTCTCTTAACCTCAGTTGCCTTATCTGTAAAATGGCTATCTAACCCACCCTCCCCCCACACTGTGGGTTTGTCATACAAATAAAGAACACGTTTTCTGTGAAAGGCACTGATTCACAGCAGTCACCTGAAAAAACGGCAGTAAAAATGTAGTTGTAAAGAGGAACTGGAACCTTAAGGATGAACACAAACTCAGACAAGTGGAAAGAAGTAATCTGAATGCGGCATTTACCCGTATGTCCCTTAACTTGGGCTCCAAAACCAGTAAGGTTGCCCCCAGAATAACAGGATGGAAGGCTGTTTTTCTTTCCCTCCATGGTTACCAACGGCACATGCTTCGTTGCTGTTAACAAGATCAATAAACTTGCCACATTCAGAAATCGACAATTAACCCCTTTTACAACACTTAAAGTCACAGGCCTCTCTATTTTATATGGCCAAGCAGGCTGCTGAGCACATGGTTTTTATTATTGCCCTCCCCTCCTTAAAAAGAAAAAAACCCATCCCACTAATAATTTAACACCTTCTAGAACCTGTCCCTCTCTTAATGATTTTGCAGGGAAGCCCCGTGTGCTGCAGCTGTCTTTGCAAGGGCCACCTCCAGGTCCACGCTGCTTGGGGAACTATATTATCTTTGGTCCTGCTTACCTTTCTAAATGTTTTATGGTTTACAGCTGTGGTGAAAAGCATTTTGGGGTCGGCAGAGATTTATTCCCCTTTTTAATGTTTTTACTAGGCTGAATAAACACATTCTCAAGGAATGAAACCTCTGGCCATGTTGGGAATAGGCAAACCCGGGCTCCGCTCCGTGAGGGCAGCTCTTTCGCGACTGATGCTGGTTTTGTATGATGCTGGTTTGTAACAACGGGTGCCATTGTCCCATTTGAACGGGACTGTGGTCAGGAGCCCTCAGTGGGTTCCAGAGCACCCACCCCACAAGCCTCTGTGTCACAGCCCTACCTGAAATAGCCTTCCTTTTGCAGGACCCCATTAACACCTGTAGGAAAGTGCTGTGTTTTCAGGGCTCTGGAGAGCCTGGGAGGTTGAGAAGGCATAATTGATACTACTTCTTTGGCGTTTTTACATCCAGCACGTGCTCATTTAAATACTTTTGGCCAATGAGTTTCGATAAAGCCAGTCTTTTCCCCAAATTCAGACGAACCCTTAATTTTTATGAGGTTTGTAAAACTTCAGCAAAACAATTTCTTCAAAAGGGGGGAAAAAGTATTCCTTAAGCTTGCTCATTCCGTTGACTTTGGCTGAGACTGCTCATAGAATTACTCATATGCTATGAGAAAGATGACTCATATAGCAATTTGGAGCTGGGTGGAATCAGAGAGTATTATAAATCTCTTCACATGACATTCCTGCAAACTCGGCACGGCCTGGACTGAAATAGGCTTGGAAGCCAATAGGCAGCACCTGCACAGGCCAGTGCAAGGCCAAAGCTGGCCTATGATCTGATCTTCTCAAGGCGTCTCCAAGTTCCACTTCAGAGTCAGACGCATAAAGAGCTCCGTCCCGTTGTAGGACTTTGGGGGTAATTAGCCAGTATCAGTCACCCTTGCAGACACATCAGCTGGCAGCTTTGGAGAAACTGACATGCCTAGCTCATTTCTTTGTTTTCCAGTGCTTTTCTCTCCACAAGAACAGTGTAAAGGCTTCTGCATGAACTGGCTCTTAGAGCCACATCTGGCTGATCCTGATGAGAATTGCTGCCAACGTTGCCATTTGGATGATTTCAGCCTACTGTTCTGGGCTCTGCTCTGCTCGAAATGTACAGTCATGTTCCTAAGATATCACAAGTTTGTGGATATTATGTTATTGAAACAATTATTTCAACAGGAAAAATACTTGGGAGTTAGGCACTTTCACACTTAATAACAGTGATTTTTTTCCCTATAGGAATGTCAATAAAGATTTCCTTTATTTATAGCTATAGGAGTTGAGGGTCCAGGATAAAGCAGGCAAATTCAGACTGATGAAATAGAGCTTTTGCTGAAGAGCAACATTTCTTCTCTGATCACGCCAGCTCTTACATAGAGCATAGCGACCCTCAGTCATTCTCATCACCTTTATTGTTCATTGTTATGAAAAATTAAGTACAATGCTACCCAAGGAAAGCAAATGGGTATCTATGCACTTGCTCCTTTTCTAAGCATCAAGATAATTACAACAGTACATCTCATAGTCTGAGTCCCTTTCTCTGAACATTCAGGTGACATTTGAGCTATGAAAATAAACTCTAAGAGAAATGTCAGTCCTTATCTGTCCTTTCTTGTGAATGAGGGTCACAGTCCTTTGGACCAGTAATTTTATAGAGACCCAACTTCGTGTATTCAAGGCAAGACTTTCCTTCACCCCATCACATTTCTGAAGGGGTAACTTAGTGAGTGTGCACACCAGCTGTTCCTGACCTTCTCCACTATTTAAATATTTTCCCCAACTCATTCTCTTAATTTCAGAGGCTTTCTGAGTTATTCAGTTACTGGAAGACATAGTGAGGATAAAGTCCCTCGTTCTCACCCATTATTCTCATCCATCTCTGTCATTCTAGTAATATTCTTAATGTTCTCTTTCTTCCCTCCAAGTTCCAGAGAAGAGGTTTCTCTCTCCCTATTGAAATCTAACCCCCCTACCTCGCCTGAGTAGCCTTTCTCTTCCCACTGCATTCAGAATTTTAACCCCACAATGGTTGTTTTTTCTCTTTAAGGTCTTCAAAGATCTCGTCCAGAAATGGTCAGATCTTCCTTAAGGCACACACAGCCTTACTCCTCGTTAGTCCAATTTCCTTCCTCCCACTCCCGGTCAGATACTTTAAATGTGAGGTCTACTGTCATCACCCCCAGTAACTTCCCACTGTGCTGCTTCTTGATTACTGTATACGTGGCACCATTCTTTTTCTGAAACAATCTCTCAGTGGCCAACCACAATTTCAGCTTCGAAAAGTAAGATTTTAGGCCCCACTTAGATCTTCCTTTGAAACATCTGATCCATTTATCACCTACTCCTAAAACGCTCTCTCTTTCCTCCATGGTTTCTATGGTCTTGTGCTTTCCTGGTGTTTCTTCTAAATCTTCAATAACTTTTCCCTTCCTATACTGAAATCCCTTTCTACTGCACCCCCTCCCAATGAAGAGCGTCACTTAAAGCTCAAAACTTGGCCCTCCATTCTTCCCTCTGATCAGGCTGTTGGGAAGACCCTGGAATTCAGTTAACCTCTCAATCCTGATTGTCTTCAAGACACATATGATTTTCCCTCTAACATAACTGCATTCGGATGTGCAACCATCACCTGGGTCAACTTCTATCCTCAGGAAGCAGCTGCTAAGATGGAGTTTAAAGTACAAGAGATTCATCAGGGGTGATGTTTGTGGATGAGAAAGGGGAAAAGAGTAAAACAGGCAGAGAGAGGCTTCAGACTGAGGCAGGTCTGATATCTGAGAGAGGGGGAAGGAAGGAGGGTTGGGTAGGAAGAGCTGCAGACCGAGGTGCAGCTCCAAGTCTGGGCCAGCCCAGTGGAGAGCCCCAGAGCAATGACTGCCCATCAGAGGAGGCCACCACAGGACAGAAAGCTCAGCTCTATTATCTTTTGAGCTCAGTCACCCATTGACTGCGAGCTGCCTGGGGAGAGTGCACGAGCCATGGCAGATCCCCAAGGTGCTATGCTGGAGGCTGTCAGCTAACTGCAGTTCTGACAGCAGGCTCCCTCTCAAAAGGAAATCTCAAACACAGCCCATGCAAAACCAAAGTTTTTCCTTCCTCCTCCCCCACCACATATGCTTCCCTTTCAAATGATCCCAACTCTGCCTTTGGTATCGGCATTCTACCACCTTCCAAACTCGATAACTTCAAGTGATCTTTGGCTTTTCCAACATCCTTATCTCTTATATCCAATTTGGAACTCTGAAATTCTTTTAAAATGCTTCTTGGCTTTATCATTCTGCCTTTCATCTCGGTGCCACTGTTCTAATCCATCAAGATTATCATCCAAGATCGATTACCGCCTACACTTGCTTATTCCTCTCCCTGGCTCATCTTTCTCACTCACTCCACAACTGTTGTGGTTTCCCGGGATTCAGTCCTTGATTCTTGTCTCGTCTCACACTACAGGCTCGTCCTGGATGATTTTATCCATTAATCCACCTCTACTGAAATACCCATGATCCCATAACAGTCCCAGTTCTGTCCAGAGCTCTAAATCAAAGTTTCTTTAACTTGAGTGTTATGTGCCCTGCCTTTAAAGGGAAGAAAAAATTATTGTATACTCTAGCATTAAATTATTTTATTAAAAATGTCATATATGTACTAACACAAAAATAAGTATAAACTTTTGGTAATAGTTGGGTTTCCTTCCAGACTTTTTTCTACACGTATTTTATATAGTTGAGATCATATTATATTTGTGTGTGCATGTTGTATCTTGTTCCTGATTCTTGACATTAGAGCAAAAGCATTTTCTTAGTCAATAAAACTCTTCATAAACATTATTTTTTCACTGGCACATTTCATTCTGTAGATGTGTCATAGTTAATCTACTTTATAATGATGTCTAGTGTTAAATAACAAAGCAATAAATCACTTTGTACACAAAGTTTCATCCAAAGTTAAGGGTATTTTCTCAGAACAGATTTCCAGAAATGGGACAGTAGATGTCTTCACTTCAGAGATGAGAAAACCTAGGTTCTAGGAGTTTGAATGAGTTCCCCGAGGCCAACTGGCCTGTAAAAGATAAGAGGTGAAAAGGGACGTCTCAGCTCCAAGTTACTCCTATTGGGTTAGGTCACCCACACTGAGTCACGAAGGGATGCTGTCCTAGGATTCTTTAGTGGGTGGAAGACCTGGATGCTACAAAAGGCTAATTTATAATCTAATTGCCTGAAAACTTCAGCATGATTTGGGATTCAGATGCATAGGTACAGGAAGCGTGAGTTGTATGGGGCCTCTCTGAGAATCAGAAGATTAGGAGTAACCTAGTCAGGTACACTTTTCTCAGTGTGTATTTGTGCTGAAGTCACATTTGCATCTGTATTACTGTCTTGGTCTTGTCTGGGCTTGGAAAGGCTGCAGGAGTCCTTCATGGCCGAACTCTAATGCTTACTCTAATGCTTCAAAGTAAACAAATGGCACCAGGTAGCTGTATCTGGGGCTTGTCCTCCGTCAATACCCTTGGCCTAAAGCTGCTGCAGTTAGGAGATACCTGATACTGTTACTCCAAGAGTCATGGCATCCCTGCTTTTATCCAGAAAGAAATCTGCTTCTTGTTTGGACCCCAACCAAGAAGTGACTTTTCCAGCCAAAAAGAGTTAAAAATGTCCCTCTCATTGCTACAGCATGAAGAAAGGAATGGGTGGGGTGTGCCATTCAGAGACAGAGCGAGCATTCAGCCAAGTAACAATTCTCAAATTAGAAAATAAAAGTAGGCATCTAGGGTTTTACAGAATGTGTTGATAGCAATTGATTTAGAAGAAAGATTTAAAAATAGACCAGGGTTTCTCTACCTCAGCACTATTGACATTTTCAGCTGGATAATTCTTTGTTGTGGGGGCTGCCTTGTGCATTGTAGTGGTTTAGCAGCATTCCTGCCCTCTGGCCACCAGATGCCAGCAGCACCCCTCTTCAGTCATGACAATCAAAACTGTCTCCAAACATTGTCAAATGTCCTCTGAGGGTCAAAACCACCCCTGTCAGGATCACCGCAATAGACTAATAGTCTCCAAGAAAGAAAGCAGTGAATCCCAATGCAGGGGGCAAATGAAAAGAAAGTTATTTGAAACAGAAGATGTTCAAAACATCTTGTGAGAAAAAGACTCCGAATCAGATAAGAATAGAAGGTCCTCCTCTAGCTACCTCAGCTAAGCATCTTACCCAGAGCACGGCTTTCGCCAATCTTAACAAAAACCCTCCTGGAATTAACAAAAATTCTGAGATTGTTTCTACAGTTATTGAACTACATAAACCCTACAGAACATCATAATCAAGATTCTCTTGCTCAGAAATTGGGACAACCTGCAAGAATGCCAAGGCTGGCTTCCCTCTATTTTAATACTTTACAAGTTACATAACCGTGACATCTTCATATTAAAAGGATCTAAGGCAGCACTTAATTAAGCTTATCAAATTTTCTGCACAAGATCCTTGACAGATGATTGAAACCTATCACAAGGTAAGTTATTCCATCACTGGGCAGCACTACTTATCAGTTTTTGTGTTGGGGGGAGTACAATCCACCTCCTGGTAATGATCATTTATTGGACTTGGTTCTAAATCCTGAAGCAACATGCAGTAAGCCACTCCCTTATTCAGGTGTCTGCAAGTAGACCCTGCAGTCACCTATTAAGCCTCCCCTTCAACATCTTTTCTCCACTTCAATCAATCATTCCCAGTACATTCAGTTGTTTTTCAAATGCCATCATCTTTCTCCTCACCAGTCACTCTCTCCCTCCTTTGAATGCCGATTCCCTCCTCAGAATCCAAACAGGTCTCATCAGCACCTCATAATCGCACTCAACAATGATTCTAAACCCTCACCCCTGTCATCATAGCCCGAAAATACCTCTTTACCGCTCATTCTCCTCATAAGGCTTGTCTTTGATCTCACAGAAAGAATAGGCATCAGATAGATACAACTCTCAAGATCACATCCGTTCCTTCTGCCTCCTCCTAACTCGGTCCTCTCTCCCAAACCTATTCTGACTAACTTACCTATGTCTTTAGATCTCCTCTTATCTTTCCTCCAGTCCGATGAGGGTAAAGACCTATCTCCACCAACCTTTCTTCCTATTCTGTGTGTTTACTTTTTCCCTCTCACCGTTCCCTTCTCACAGCCCACCTTCTGTGTAGGCTCTCCATCACAGAAATCAACCAACAAACACGGCCATCCTTCCCTCTAACTAGAGACTATGGTACTGAGTCCCCTCCCTCCACATCTTAGCTCTGCCAAGAGTCACCCATATTTGAAGCCTTATCTCATTTATTTCTCACCTCACTGCAATCAGCATCCTCATATCACAATACTCCCTACAGTCTCCCTTTGCTCTCTACATAACAAGGGATCTGAAGGTCTCCAAACAGACCGTTTTGTTTTCTGTGCCTGGAGTGATCTCCCCCTGATCCAGCTGGCAAACTCATTCTTTTTTTAAGACTCTCAGATGCCATCTCCTTTGCAAGGCTGTCCCTGGAGAGGTAGGAAGATAATCAGACCATCAGATAATCAGTTTTATAGGTGTGTTTAAAGAATTAAAAAAATAATATATACCAAGTGCTTGGTGCAGTGACTGGCACAGGATAAATGCTTGATAAACTGTAGCTATGATTATCTGCCTCTTAGGCAGGCTCCATTTCCTTTTCTCTAGGCCTCCATTAATGTTCCCAGGACATTGTATCATTATTGTCTAAGCAGGTAACGATTTCTGCACCCGTCCACAAATTCTAAGGGCAGGGACGTCATTTTTTAAATTTATATATCGCTAACATCAAGCATAGCACCTGGTACCTAGTAAGAACTCAATTAATATCTGATGAATGAGTGAATGACAATTCACCTGCATGAGTACAAGGCGATTATTATGTCATAATTAACAAAGGTATACCGGTTCTGTGCTGATGGTTCTGGCTTTTTCAGCAGTGATATCACATTTCAAACCTCCAATTTACCTCCATGAAATGTGGAATGGATTTGAATGCCAAAGCGGGAATCAGTGTTCCCTGAGATGGGCTCCCTAGTGGGGAGAAGCACCATGCCGGATCTTGAGGGTAGAATGAACTCTCGGCTCTAGCAGCTGCTGTCTGTCCTTGGTGGACCAGGGTTTTCCTCAACAGCCAGCCTCTCCAGGTTCAGCTGTGGGCCTGCTGCTGGAGGTGGAACAAAAGCGGCATTGATGCCACCACTCAAAGCAGGCCCTTGGGCAAGGATCAGTGGACTCGCCTGTCAGCTTCTCTCTTCCCAGACACAGCGCTCAGCTCCACTTCTGCCTTCAGGAGCTGGGGTAATGTCAGCCACCAACATACAGGGAGGAACAGTATGTTTTGCCAGGTGTGAAAGCACTCAAAAGAAAGTTGCTTGGTAGTGATGAAGTGGAGATGAATTTTAGTGGATGTTCCATTCTGGTCATACTGCTGCTAATTGTTTTACTTACGCATCCAACACTAGTCAGAGCCAAAGAGCTGTCCTCTAACTTTTCCACCACCATACAAATCCTTTTTAAATTTTATATTTCCCTGCCCCCAAGGAACTATGCTTTAAATATTTTTGTCTAATATATACATTTGCAGTTTTTACGGGGAAAATTCTTATATATTGAACTCTTTCGGTGTGTCAGGCAATTTGCCTCTTTACTATGTGCTTTGCATATTGTCTTTCATTCCTTACAATAACCCTCGGGGAGAGTCTATTATTCTATTTTATAAATGAGGAACCTGAGGCTCAGACAGTGTAAGTAACTTATTCAGGACCACACACCTTATATATGATCTTATTTGTAGTTAATCAGTTTGTCTAAGGTCACACAGCTTTTAAAACGATCTCAATTAACTAACAGCTAATTACATAAAAAAAAAACTGTTCCCCTTGTTATTAAAATAAATATTTTTGTAAAATATAAAAACAGTTAACCAAAACTTATTCAAATATAACATATAAATATTGTAAGTATATCAGAATACAACAGTCAATTAAAACTAATTAGCATGAAAATGCAGTTGGTTCATTTAATTGATCTAATATGAGACAAATAAATTCATTGCTCTAGTTGTCCTGTGCTCTTTAAAAATAGTAATAATACTATACAGTTATCAGTAGGACTTTTGAAATTTCATAAACAGTTCTTGGACTTTCACTATTCACTCCCAGCATCCATGGGGTCTGAGGCTTCTAGGATGGTGCCCCTGCTCTAGGGTGGTATTCTTTACTGCTTATCCTTCGAAAACTATTTTTCAATGTCCTGCATAAATGCTGAATGCCATTTTTGTTCTTGGTGGCCTTTTCTAAACTGAGGCAAGATTCTGTTCTTCAGGAAGGCACGCAAAGGTCTTCCGTTTGACCTGAATGCTTAGCTGCAGAAAACACAATTTTAGGATTTCCTCAAGCTGTTTGCACGATCCCTGAAGGTACAGATCATAAAGATTTCAAAGGAATTTTAGGACCTGGGGAAGAAAGGAAAAGCTCACCTTTGCCCTTAGCTTTGTGTGTCCATCAGCCAGGGGATCTACGGGGCCCCGGCTTACTTACGGGGATGCCAGGTGTAAGCAGGAGGGTCCGATTTCAAAGTACTTAGGGAACTCTTACTCCAGGACCCAAATAAAGGGCTGAAGCTTTGATTTGCAACAGAAAGACAGCCTCAAATTGTTCTGCAGAGTCCTTCCTACTCCAAGGAACAAGATTCAGAGAGATCAGAGTAATAACTTCCAGCTAAAAGGTGCTGGAATTCCTCTTGCTCTGTCAGCAGGAAGGACAGAGAGACTGAGCTGACACTCAGACCCACAGTAAGACCTCCTTAAAGATGAGGTACATACTATCACACTGCAGGGAATTCACTGATGGAAAAATAATGACAATCATGTCTTCTGGTGGCATCAAACCAGCACAACCCACAATTTGCCAAAGGTCTTTGCTAACTTGGGTGTGACTCTTACTTGCCACTTTCTGAAAAGGTGTGAATGGAATCACAGTCTGAGCTCACAGAAACAGTGTCTGGAGACTCCAATCCTTACAAACAGCCACGTGTATAAAGATGTGAAGTGCAGTATTATTTATAAATGTTTGATTAAAAATTTTTTAATTGACGTATAGTCAGTTTACAATGTTGTGTCAATTTCTGGTGTACAACATAATGTTTCAGTCACACACATACATTATTTATAAATGTTTAAATAAAGGGGAACAAGTTGATAAATGACAGTGATTTTAGTCGAGAGTAAGTTGCTCATACCTTAGTAATGAGACATAGGGAGATTGAGCCACTACATGGAAAATACCTAAGGCACAACGTTCAGTGGAAAAGAAAAGATGGAAGCAATTGTACGTACATGGTTATGGCAATCATAGGGAAGGTGTATGGGGAAAATGACTGAAAGGTACTGATAACATTTATTTGAGTGTGTACTATGGGCCAGGTGCTCAATAAAGTGTGAATTATCTCATTTCATCCTTACCAAAAAATTCTGTGAGGAAGCTTCTATCAAGATGATTCTTAATGGGATGAGAAAACTGAAGCTAAGCGAAGTTAGAGTAACTTGCCTAAGATCGCACTGTCATTACTTGGGGGAAGCAGATACTCGTAACTTCTCTATTAGGAATCACGGTTGTATTGTAGGTAGGGCAGTTATACGTACATTTTTTTTAGGGCAGTTATATGTACATTTTTTTCTTTTAATCTATTTTCCAAATGTTCTGTAGTGTGATTATATTAGATTTAAAACATTTAAAAATGTGTATTAAATAAACAACAAGGTTTTACTGCATAGCACAGGAAACTGTATTCAATAGCTTGTAATAACCTATAATGAAAAAGCATATTCAGATATATATATATCTGAATCACTATGTTGTACACCAGAAACTAACACAACATTGTAAGTTGACTATACTTCAATTTTAAAAAGTGTATTAAATTAGAACTCATAACTTCCAAGAATATTTAGATAATATGCTCAGATCTCATTGGACAGTGAATTTGAACTCTGATAAGGCTTACTGTCTGATTAAGCCAGGAATGAAAATGTCACCCCAAGTCAAATTCAGTAGACAGCTGAGCCCTGGCTACTGAGAGGATTCAATGTGATAAGGCATGTCAGGTGCCTAGCACTGTGCCCGGGGGACCCTAGTCAATACACAACAGATATTATCTGCTATTATTACCATGTGCCAGGTACTGTATTTAGTGCTCCTCACAGGTACCCTGAGTGTTTAGTTATTAGTATTTCCACTTTGCAGATGAAGAAACAAAGATTCAGAGGGTTAAGGAACGTACCCATTGTCCCTCAGTTATTAAGTGGTAAAGCCAAGTCCAGCAGTCCTTCCCCTCCCCTGTACCAGCTTCTCTCCAACATAGGGGAAACATACATGGTGCCACATACCTGCCTAAACTGGAAGCCCAACCTGCTGTGGATTTCCCCCACTTGTAGATAAACCCACACTGGAGAACTTTCCATGTAAGTTCAAGCTTTCCATCCTGGGGTTCCAAGTCCTCTGGCATCTGCCCTGACTATATGTCAAAATCCACTTTCCACTTCTATCCACAAAGGACCTTCCTTCTGAGTTTTCACCTCCTGCAGAACACTGCATTCTCTTGGTCTCACCTAATCCTCTCCATCCTTTAGGACCCAATTCAAGTTTAGCCTCTTCCAGGAAGCCCACACGCCCACATCAATTTCTCCCTCTCCTGACTTCCCATAGAAAATAATTTCCGTTATTTAATTATACTCCATGTTGTTTAATCCTTCAGTTAATGTACCTAAGACTTGACCCTCTACAGTTGGTGGTTCTTAAGCATAAGTCAATTTTATGTATGTTTCTTTCCTATCCCTCCAGAGTGCCTGGTACAGTACAAGTTCCTTTATTATTTGTATTACCTAGGACTCTTATTGCAAATAACAGAAAACCTAACTCCACTTGGCAGAAGCTAAAAACAAAAAAAGTGAGGATGAGGGGTAGGGGGAAGAGGTGTTTACAGGCTTGTGTAACTGACAGGTCCAGTGGCATGGTGCACGGTTGGATTCTCAACGACACCAACTGAGCTGGCTTGGGCATGTAGTCACCCCAGCTCAGGTATGGGGCCAGCTCCACCTAGACTGAGAGTGGCCATGAGACAGTGTTTCCCAAAGGAAAAGCAAGCTGCCCTTGTCAAAAAGAAGGATGCACAGATACTGAACAAGCAAGAACAACAGATGTCCCTTACCTTACTGAATCAACTTCCTCCACACTTTCATATCAATAATTATAACTGTTCTTCACTGGTCAGGCACCAGACTGTAACCCCATTAGGAACTGCCAGGCAGCAACAGAGCTCTTATTAAGCTGATCTCAACTGAAGGGAGCCGGGCCTAGGGGCAGAGCTACAAAGGGGAGCTTACAAATCTCTGACACAGCATTTTAATACCACAGGGGATTTTTTTCCTTTCCCACAAATTGTGTTAACCCTTCGGGACCAGGGGGGAAACCCCGTGTAGAGCTCATTAGTGGCTCTCCTTCAGAGCTCTTCAAAGAGGCCCCGTCATTTGCCAACGTGATTTTTCTTAATGTTGTGCAGACGGCAGGCTAATCCATCTTCAAATGATCTAATTGACTCTAACTTTCTCTTCAGGAACGCTGCGTGGAGTTGCAAAGTCTTAATTGTGGGGTGTGTGCTGAACGTCTCCAAGATTACAGAGCCCAGCACTCAAACCAAAGCTGGGGAATTTCCAGCTGAAACTTTCGGGGGGGAGAAAATGGAAGGTGCAAAGTGGCAAACGGGGGCGCTTCATCAAGTCTATTCTTTGGCCCCCGCGTCCTTAAAATGGAAGAAATTCTTCAACTTACTGCCTAAGAATTTCCACGCATCAAAGCCTCATGCTTGCATCTGTGGTTAGGGGAAATGGGTAAACTAAAGGGGCAGGCAGAGGAGTAGCTGGAATCTTCTGGCTGGTTGGGTAAGAATAAGGACCCCAAGTGGCCCTTACGTGAGGTTTTCCCGGCCTTATGCTTTCCTTAGCCCATCAACCCTTACACATCTGCAAAGGGCTGAAAGAAATAAAATAGACTTTCAGAGAGGAGATAAACTATGCAAAGTGGGTGCAGGGTTGGGAGGGAGAGGCAGGTGATGGAGCCAGAAACTGCTGTGCTTCCTGGGGTGGTGGAAGGTGGGCACACAGAAGCAGGTGAGGTGAGTGCACATATACCAAAGGCTTTCTTTAACTTAGCATTTCTTTTAAATCCTGTGTAACTTATTTATCTTGTTTACTCATCACAATTACTCTATGCAGGTTCAGTTGTTTTCTGAATTTACATTAGGCTCCCAACTGAGGCGGTGGCTGCAGCTGGTGCCTGGCAGAGTGGGATCCAGACCTCTGACTCCAAGGTGGACAGCACTGGCTAAGCCCCACCTCTAGACACGCCATGAGGGTTGCTGGAGGGATGGGTCAGGGTCACGTGCAGGCTGTACACCCCCTCTTAAGGTTCCTGGAATGTGTAGGTACAGAGAATCCAGCTCTCCCATTCCCTGGCTGGCCTGGGGGAACTCATTTTTACTAGTATGACGTCATATATTCAACAATAACATGGTTTCTGTCACCATCAGACCCTCAGGCCTTTGTTCTGCCTTCGCCCACAAACATATTTATATTGGCCCCAGCTAACAATATCCCACTTTCCATTAACATTCGCAATCCCTGATGTCTCATCTGGTACACAATACGCAGGAAATCAGGCTGTAAAGGAATTGGCGGTAAACCTAAGGCACTTTATTAATTCCACTTTCATGTCTCCAGAGACAGTGAGAAGGGGAGAGCACAGTCAGGTTCCTGCACCAGAGCCCCTCTTTCCTAGAGACTGGCCCCTATTCTCCTCTTAAGCCAGGGCCCCCCAAAGAGTCTCCATGGGCCATTTATATTAAATAACCCTAAAGAAGAAGCCACAGAAAGCAAACCCCAATCATCAGGATAGCAAACGTCCATTGAGGGCTTGTTACATGCCAGGCACTGTGCAAAATGAATTACACACATTATCACACTTAATCCACACAATCCTTTGAGTAGATGCTGTTATGATCCCCATTTCTACAAAAGAGAAAAAACCTCACCGGTGATCCTGCAACCCCAGAAGTTCTCGGCTTGCAGCCAGGGAGCACTGGAGTGTCCATGACTCACTCACTGATTGTTCAGATATTAATCAAATGTCCTCTCTGCACCAGGGGTAGAGGACACAACGGTGATTTTCCCTTGAAAATCAGAGACATATTCATGTCCCTCTTCCCGCAGTTCCCCCTCATCCTTAATGATGGAAAAATCCAGGTGAGGGTCTGCTTCATCAAAGAGTCACCGAAGTTTATGAGTGTGTGCAGAATGGGTGTGCAGATGGGGTGGGGAAAGGCGGATGCGTTAAATACCAGCTCTGTCCTAGGCCAGTGCATTTAGCATTTTGCATCCATTTTCTAATTTGATTTCATTCTTTCTGTTCACTTTTATTTATCAATTTGATCTTTTCATTTGCCTCCTCTCCAGGCCATCTCAGATCTACTTCTCTCCAACTTATCTACTCCCAGCCTAGACCAAGTCATCAAACCACCTAGTTTTCCCACATGGACTAATCCAGTTGCCTCCTCACTAGTCCTCCCGCTCCTGCTCACACCCACCCCCGCCTCCACACAGCTGCCAGGGCACTCTTTGATTGTAAGTTAGAACATGACACGCCACTCCCTCAGCTAAAACCTCCCACAGCCGCATTGCACCGCAGGACTTGGCTGCTGCTTACCTTCCCACCTCACGGCACTCCCTCCACCCCTCACTTGCCCAGTTTCAGCCACACTGCCCTTCTTTCTACTCCATGATCGTGCCAAACCCTCTCCCACTTCCAGGTCTTTGCTCTTGCTATTCTTTTGCTTAGAATAGTCTCTCTTCCCCCAGCTCTTCACCAGGCTGGCCTGTTCCATTCCTCAGATGTCGGCTCAAAGGTCAATCCCTTCAGGGAAAACTTGTGCTCAGCAAGCTGTTAAAGCAGCCCCTTTCCTACCCCCAGACACTTACACATCATCCAATATTCTTCCTATTTAATTTATTTGTTTCAGTGTTTATTGACTGTCTCCCATTAGAACTGAGTTCCATAAGGATGAAGAACTTCCCTGGTCCTGTTTGCTGACGTGTTCTTGAAGCTTTGGCCGGGCCCACAGTAGCTGCTCCATTGATATTTGCTGAATTGGCCACATTAGCAAATGAATCCTCCCAAGGACTGCAGGGTGGCCATCTCAGGACATTCTTATTTTGTGGCTCAACAAACCAAAGCTCAAGGCAGGCCTGGGATTCAAACCCAGGTCTGCATAGTTCCTATGCCAGGCCACTTTTTACTATGCGGGGTAGTCTCCCAAGGCCATCAAAACACCAGGAAGATGCAGGCTACAACATAGATCAATCTTGAAAACATGCTGACATGAAAGAAGCCAGACACAAGAGGCTACGTGCTACATGATTCCATTTATGTAAAAGGTCCGGAAGAGGCACACCCAGGGAGACAGAAAGCAGATTAGTGGCTGTCAGAGGCTGAGGGCGGGCGAGATGGGGAGTGCTTAATGGGTACGAAGTTTCCTTCTGGGGTGATGAAAATGTTCTGCAATTAGATTGCAGTGATGGTTGCACAACACTATAAACAAACTAAGTGCCACTGAACTGCACACTTAAAAATGATTAAAATGGTAAATCTTATGTTATGTATATTTTGCCATCATCATTATCATCAAAGCAAGGAAGATTCCCCAGGAAAGCCAGGTACCCACAGCCATTTGGAAGCTGACCCAGGAACCCACTCAAGCCTCGGTCTCCTTGGCCCCTCTGCTGTGCTGGCTGCAGATACGGGAGCTGTGCTGCCTCCTCCCCTGGTCCTGACCCTCTGCAGAATATGCTTGCCAGTGTGGTGGGCTGTTTCAAAATTAACCCTAATCTAAAAGAATAACATTTTACTTTGCAACTTCACAGCGTTTCTCTTTGTAATTTACCCTTTCTCTTTAATCAGGATGATCACCTAAACAATCATATATATATTTTTTCAATCCAAGAGGAAACGTAGCCTGCTGACTGCTGCTTTGAAATCTTGCCAGCTGTGGCTCCCATTTTTTGAATTTCTATTTTTAGCCCTAAACAGAAAACTGATTCAAACAAATACTATTCTGGAGGCGTTGTGAGTTCTGTAGTGTTTTTACCAAGGAAAGTCTCTCTCAACCAGAACTAAGAGGGGATGTGGTAGGGTTTGGTGTGGAGCCCTGTGCTAGAAGATGCCTCACACACCTTCCCAACTCCAAAGCTAGAACATCATCCAGTTCCCAAATTCAACAGAATGATTCTTATTTTGCCCCCAATCATCAAATCTCCCTGTGCTCTCATCATTAGAGTGCTTTGTGAGGGTTAGAAATCCTGACTTCTTGATCACTTTTCCTGAAGTCAATGAAATAATCTGGACAACACACGTGAGACGGAACTTTCAGGACTGTTCGGAAAGAAGCCACGATGTTGAGTGTGCACTGCCTTTCTGGGTCACCTGTGCAGAGTGGGTTCCCTGAGGGGCCATGGCTGCCTGCGTCCAGGTCACTGGAAAATGAATGAGCAAATGGCACATCATTCACTCAGTGAGCACTTCAACAAATACCTACTAAATGCCAGTCACTGTTAAACCCATGACTTCATTTTAACAAAGCAAATTATTACTCAATTCCTACTGTGCACTGGGTATAAAGAGTGAACAGGTGAACAAGATCACTGTCACTGCTGCCACTGAGTTGATGATCTATCCAGTCTACGGGCTGTGCTGTCCAATAGGGTGGCCACAAAACATATGTGACTACCAAATGGTTAAAATGTGGCTAACGCAATTGAGGGAATAAATTTTTAATTTTATTCAATTTTAATTAATTTAAATTTAAATTAAAAACTGAAGCAATGTAAAATATTTTTCTGTTAAATACAACTTAATCGTTCTGGTAGGACTATATTTTACTTTATTTAACTGCTGTATTACCGAAGATTTTATTCTTTTATTATACTTCATGTGTCAAGCAAGTACATTGCTTCCATCATTACATATTAACACATCACCAATCTATAAGGTATAAATAGACTGGTTAATTTCAGATGATTTTTCTTCTGTACATCATGTAACACTGTAACGTGCTTATTTGAGTATTTTAGGCAGATAGCATGAGTGATGGGGAAACCTATGTAAATAAATCATAGTTGGTAATTAAATCAAAATACTATTTTCATTATAATATCATTAATTCATTTTTCTACTTAAAAAAACTATAGACAAGTTTTGAAATTTAAAACAAAGGCATATTACTGATGAAGAATTGAGGAGTGATTTAGAAGATAGTATTTACATCAGAACAATAATGGGGAAAAGAGACTGGAAGAAGGCATGTTGTAAATTTCATGATGAATACCAGCTGGGCAAAGCCAAACAAAAACGTTGCTTATTGTATTAATAAGTTAAAGATAATAAAGTAGAGAATATTAATGAGGTATTTTCAGCAAATACACTGAGTTTGACTTTAAAAAGTTCCCTTTCAACAGTCAAAAAAGAATCAATGAAACTGGTCACCTGAAGTCAGAATTAAATGTCTCACAAAGTTTTTTTATACAATTTTAACAGAATCTGAGCTTGTTACTTTGGCCAAGTATAAAACCACTTTTAGATGGAGAGATGGTAAAAGAAATGATTGTTTTAGATATGGATGGAGTGTAGAATGCAAAACTTATCTAACAAAGTCAAAGATCAAGTGATTCATATTTTGAAAAATTGTAGATACTTTTTTTTTTGCTATAGATGAGTCAAGAGTTATAAGAGAAACTGATCAATTAATTCTTTCAGTGCATTTTACTTTAAATGACTTCCAAATTCACAAAGAAATGTCAATTTGTAGTCTATTAAAATCAAACTCCTGGAGTAGTCTTTAATTTTTTTCATTCGTCAAAGAATTTCAGCAAGGTGTGAAAAAATTAATTTCTAGCACGATGGATGGTACTCCAGCTGTTAGGTCAAAAATCTAGACTTAGTGGAATCTTAAAACAAGACTGATGGTTTCCTTATTGCTTTGTTCTGTATGATACATATTGAAAATATCTGTGTTCAGTGTACTGAAGCAGGCTCTATGAATAGCATCAAAGATAGAGTTGTTAAAATTGTTTCATATATACATGCAAATGGAATCGTTGCCAGTTTACAGAAATGTTGAAAGAAATCAAAGGCAATCAATTTAATGACCTAGTGTTTGTTGCCAGTGCTTGTTGATTGAATTGTGGAAGAGTTTTACAGTGACTTACTTTGCTGTTAACTCCAATTCAAGGCTTTATTGAAACAGAAGGGATGCTTGCCAAATACTCAATAATCAAAGACAAAAAATGGCAAAATGATTTACATTTTCTCACTGATGCCACACTGGAGGTGAACAAGTTAAACCTGCAGCTCCAAGGAAAGGAAGAGCTTCTCGTAACCTGACTAGTCAGGTATGGGAATGTATGTTGTTAATGAGACTCTTCATAATACAAATCAACAATCATGATTTTTTTTATACATTTAACATGAATCAATATGCAGAAGATTTTAATTGTAATTAAATTAAAGAGTGTTATAAATTTACTGCAAAAACTACAAGAAAAATTTGAAGAATGCTTTGTTGGTATTGATAAAATTTAGAGTTGCATAAATACACCTTTACATTCAATATTAATAATACCGAGTTGAAAGATTTAGTGAACTTAATGTGGATAGACATAGTTTAGAAACTGATACGCTTACGGTTCAAAGTCAAATCATTTCCTCTAAAAGTGATTAACCAGTTTTGTAATGTGGATGTGAATATTAAAGAAAAATGACTTCTTGGGTTATTGGACTCAATTTGGTTATGGGTTATTAGATTTGGTTATTGGAAAACTTTGAGCATATTTGGAACAATTTGGGGATGTGAATCTATGCTTTTACTTGTTAATTTTATAAAGCACAAATACAGATGAACTATTTCTGATGAAAATGTAGTATCCAAATTGTGTTGCAAATATAAGTTACACCCTGGATTTTGAAAATGCAGAAAAAAGAATGCAAAATGTCAATAATTTTTATGTTGATTTCCTGTTGAAATCATAGTATTTTGGACATGATCAAATAAAATATGTATTAAAATTAATTTCATTTGTTTCTTTTAACTTTTTAAAATGTGGCTAGTAGTAAGCTTAAAATTATATATATGTAACTTGCATTATGTTTCTGATGGGCAACATTGCTCTGGAGACACAGATAAATATCATAGCACTCATCATATTATATTCTAATGGTCTTGAGACAAAGCTAGGGTTTCATGTGAACACATAGAATGGCTACCCAGTCCAGTCTTGGAATAATTAGCATAAGGTAAGGACATTAGAAGTTGGCCACAGAAATACTAGGCCATCTGCTGCAGTAACAGATGTTTGCAACAACTGACCCATGATCGCTTTTTCATTCTCTACAGAATACTTCTCCACCCAATGGCAAGCATCCACATTTAGGTTACTTCACCATTGTCCAAGTTCTGGGAGTAGGTTCCTGACTTATACACTAAGCAATGCCAAGGAGGTTGAAGAGCATGGGTTAATCTCGGCTGGCCTGAATTGACCCCAGACTAATCTTCTAATGCTACCGACCGTGGCGATCACTATGGAATGTATTTACTGAAGATAAATGATGTTCTGTAACCATGAGTTCAACTTACTTAGGGCAGGGTATGTCTGCCTGTCAGCATTATTTAGTAATAATAATTGGATTTATGATCTGCACCTGGTTTCAGTGGAGTCTTGGGGTTTTGATGGTTGAGGTGTGTCACGTGGCTGGAATGTGCCTATGTGACCAGCTCACTAATAAAAGAACTCCACGGTGAGCTAACTTGGGGCTTCTTGGCACCCAGGTGCTTCACATGCGTGCCAGCAGAGGTTTGGGACCTGCAGACAAAGGGTGTCCTGCACAACCAGCTGGAAGACAAAGTTTGCACCTGAGATCTCTGGACCCCTTGCATTGCACATCCACGTCCTGCTGTTGCTGTGTTGTATCCCTTGCCTGTAATAAAACTGTTCTATGAGGATAAAATGAGTGCTGTGAATCCTTTCAGCAGTCAAACACATACAGTAACTAATATGTAATTCAGTCAGAGTTCATCAATCAATCGTCTCCCCACAGAGGAGGCATAAAGCCTGAGTCCTGGAGTCCACTAGCCTGGGCTCAGATCGAGGCTTCATCCCCTGCTAGCTGAGTCTCCCTGAGTGAGTACATTACCTGAATGTTCGTGTCCCCTCAAAATTATGTGTTGGAATTTAACCACCAATGCGATGGTACCAGCAGGTGAGGCGTTGAGGAGGTAATTAAGTCATAAGCCTGAAGCCCTCATGAATGGGATTACTGCCTTTTATAAAAGGGACCCCAGAGAGCTCCCTTGCCCTCTTTCCGCCATAGGAGGACACAACGAGAAGATGGTAGTCTGCGACCTGGAAGAGAGCTCTCACAGGAACCTGACCATGTTAGCACCAGACCTCGGACTGCCAGCCTCCAGAACTGAAAGAAATAGACTTCTTTTGTTTATAAACCACCCAGTCTGTGATACTCTGTTACAGCAGCCGGGACCGACCAAGACAGTGAGTGACTTAATCTGCGCAATGGGGAACGAATAGTGCCTTCCTCAAAGGATTCGATGAGTCCATCCTTATGTAAGGTTTTAGAAAGATGCCTGGCACAGAGCAGCACTTGGTAAGTGTTTGCCACAGTTAGCAAATTCCGTCTGTTGAGTCCTAGAAGCAAATGTCTAGAAGTTTTCTGTCCTTGTTTTTAGCCTCCAAGAGTTCATAATTATTGAGGTCTAGACTCTGAACACCTTTCAACACAATTAAAAAGAACTTATTATAATAAGAAAGACCACATACTTGATCACTTATCAATTTTTCTATTTTTCTAGGCAGGAAAGTAAAACATTAGGCTATCTGGTCAAGGCTACTCGATGGCAGTAAGATCAAAAGACACAAGAAAAAATGCTCCGAAAATTACAGTCAAACAAATACAAGGGATCTCAGTCTTGTTCGTTTTTACAATCTCTCTTGGGAATTTCTTCCTCTGCAAAACTTTGCCCATGGACTTAGGCAAAATGATTACCATGCCTACCCCTTCAGTCTTGACCTCTGTCCCAGGTCCTAGTCCCCAACACAAACTTCCCACTGCATATGGCCACCTGAAGACCAGGCAGGAACAGCAGTTTTGACTATGCTATCTTTCACTGACAGTTTCCTCCTAGCCTGTTTTCTCCCACAGCTTTCTAGTGGCATGGCAATCTCTGGGGATATTAATGCTGGTGCTGCCTGCCCTCACATTCACTCCTTGCCCTTCCCCTGCTCTGCTCAGCATCCACAAAGGAGATGACCTCCACAGGCTGCAATTCTCAGGCTTCCTGTGTCAGCTGGCTTCTTGTAGTTCCCCTAAGAGGAGGCACTGGCTGATGTTCGGAAGTGGGGAGGAAAGGAGAAGCCAAGCTGTTTCCCCACTTCTTTCTGCCTTGGGTGATCAGTAGGAGCATCTTTTCATGGCCCCAGTGCCCACAGGGCAGTCTTGCCATCATCCCAGTCTCCCCAGATGACCCTACTCTTGGGCTCCGGTAAAACCATCTCTTCTCTTTGTCCCGCCAGTCTAGGCATCGCTGTGGCTTCTAACTGTTGCTTATCTTTGAGTAGCATCACCACCCTCTTAGCATAGTCAAGATTATTCATAACATTTCATTTATCGTGTTTGTTGTAAGATTCGGTTGTTTCTCTTGTAAAGCTTTGGGAGTGCACGAACAGATCAGTAATGAACCTGTATTCACAAGTCACACATGCAAACCAGTGTCCTTATATTCCTGTGAGCCTTCAGGGCCTGCCAGTCAGGCAACAAGGTCTGATCAGTGCTTTAAAAATACCCACATGAAGACACCAGAGGGCTGTCTCCAACACTACATCACACTGCCCCCTGCTGCAATCCCCTTCAAACAGAGGCACTCAGTCCTCAAGGCAGGAGCCTAGTGAAGACATATAGGAGTAAAATGCTGCAAGCAGAGCCAGCTACTGACCAGCAAAACAGTTATATCCCCCTCACCCAGAGGGCGCCACTGCAGAACTTGGTGACGGTGATGGTTGGGGTTCCTACACGGAAACTCACTGCAAAATCATTCTCATTGATCTAACCACACACCATCATGCTTGGAATGGGTGGGAAAGAAGCACACGATAGATTAAAAAGGACAATTAACCCCTCAAAACAGAGAAAGAGAATCCAAGAGCAAATTGCATGAAATTTAGAACTTGAAGAGGTCTTACTATAATAAAGGAAATAGCAAGTTAAGTTTCAATGAGCCACAAAATTAAGAGTTAGAACTCTTGGATGACACTGAACTCAAGTTCTTCAGTTTGCAAATAAAGAAACTGAGGCTCAAAGAAAGTAAGCATTCTGTTTAGGGCACTGGCTAGTGAATGACACCAAAGGGCCTAGAACCCAGACAGATATCTTTTCTCTAGACCCTTGCTTCTTAGAGTATGTGGACCAGCAGCAGCAGCAGCACCTCCAGTTAGGAAGGCAGAGCCCCAGGCCCCACCCCAGCCCTCCACCTTTGGAATCTGCATTTTAACAACACCTTACGTGACTTACATGCACATTACAGTTTGAGAAACAGTGTTCTAAAGCACACTCGGATTCCTCTGGGGCTCTCTGTTCACCTATAGCCAGAATTGGGGTAGAGATGTTCTCCATTTCTTGAAAAGTACTTGCTCTGTGACTTATAGCAGAAGCTGATACTAGAGTTCATAAACACAGGAAGGGAAAGTGTAAATGCTGGAGAATGATGACTTTGAGATTGGTTTTGCTGCCTGGTACCCACTCATATGACTTAAAAATAGCTTCTAAGAATCCAGACACCTGGAACATAGAAGGATCTTGATAAAAATGTGATAAGCAAATGAATAAAACCTTGTCACATGTGGAGAAAAGATTTCAGGACAGAGTTTCTTAGATGTTTAATTTAACATGTTTGTTGAGCACCTATTATGTGCTAGGTGCTGTGTTAGGTGTGGGGATACATTCATGACTAACACACAGACTGAGAAGCTTATTTCAGAACACGTGCTCCGAGAAAGGAAGGACTTATCTCCCCTCTTCTCCCTTTAAACGTGCCCTGCACACAAATATACTTTGCCAATATTCACAAGTATCGTTTTAACTGGAAGTTTTCCACACCCTATTCATACAGTGGGAATTGTTGAGTGATGGGGGTGGGTTGGGATGTAAGAGCTTGGCTTCTCAACCTTCCGGACTTTTGGATCTATCCTCCTAGGACTGGGAAATCCTTCTTATCTAATCTCTCCACATTCCCTCCATCTGCCCCTTCTCTGCAGAGCGCTGAGTTTCAAGCGGTTTGATGAAGAGATGGAGTTTAGCTACTTCACTGGAGCAATGGCCCCCTGTGTTCTAGGCCAGCTGTTGAGTGACTTCCGGTCTCCCCTCTGCAAAGCACCTCCGGCTGTGACCTGCTTGAGTAGCTGTGTTGAAAGTTATCCTTGAGTTTATCTTGAATTGAAAATTAATTATCACTTCCTGGGCTGGGCCAGTGCTCAGCTACACTTCTTTACTGTGGCTGAGACTTGGAAGCAGATAAGAGAAGGAAAGAATTCATCAAAAGCTGGTCACTTTGTCTTTCTGCAGAAAGGGACTTGAGCCAAAGGCCAATGAGACAAAAGGAAATAGAGGTTCAAGGTCTCTTGTTGGGGTTCACGGCAGGATACTTTGTCCAGAAGGACTCTGGCTGGAAAGAAGGCATAGCCTCTCTGCTAAAATAGCGATGATGATGGAGACATCCATCTATATCATGAAGCTGCTATGTGCCAGGCACAGTGCTAGCTACTTTACACACATCATCTTATCATTTCACTTAATCTTTATGATGACCCTATGAGATAATTTTTTTTTATCATGACCTTCCTACAGATTGATTCTGCAGGAGACCTCAGAGGATGAAAGAAAAGAAATACAACTCAAATTCACTGAACTTTAATTATATAACAGGCCCCATGCTAGGATTTTTCACGTGTCAGAAGATAGGTGAGATAGTGGAGTCAGTCAGTCAACATTCTCTCACTCATTAGAAGAATAGTTACTGAGTTCTACTCGGTGTTAAGGATGCAATATTCATTGTCTAATTACTGCCAACGACAATCCTATGAGATAGGCACTGTTACTGCCTTCTCACAGAAGAGGATAGTTAGATGTTGTTTTTCTTTTCCCCTCCTTCCCCTCCTCCTCGTCCCCCTCCTCCTCCATCTTCTTTTTCTTTTTCTTTTTTTCCCAGTAAGTAATTACTGAATGCTGGCTATGTTCTAGGACTGGGGTGGAGTGGTATATGAAGCAGACCAAGTCCCCACCTCATAAAGCTTACTTTGCAGACAAATAAACAAATAAATAAAAAAGGAAAATGTTAAGGTAGTGATAAATGCTCTGAGATAAATGAAGCAGGGTTGTATGATAGAAAGTGATTCGGGGGTCATATCTGAGGAGGTGACATTGTAGGTGAGAACTGAACGACAGAAGGGAGTGAGTCATGTCAAGATCTCGGAACAAAGCCTCCCAGGCAGAGAGAATGGTGAGCACAGAAAGCCCCAGGCCTGCAGAGCAAGCCCGGAGGGTGCAAGGACCAGAACCAGGGCCAGCGTGGCTGGAGTCAAATGACAGAGATGAGAGGCTACAGAGGTCGGCAGGGAACCTACACATCTGGGCAATGAGCTGGGAATCTGTTCCAAACGGGAAGTCCTGGTAGGGTGAGGGGCCTACCAGGGCAGAGGTATTTTTAAAAAGCTCACTCTGGTTTCTGTGATGAGAAACAGTCTGTAGGAGACAAGGGTGGAAGAGGGTTAACAGAAGGCTGTTAATTCTGAGGCTGTTACAGAATTTCAAATGGGATAGGAGCCTGGCTGAGAGGGGAGAAAGAGGGGGTGAGGTGGGGGGGTGGGGGAGTGAGGTGGGGGGTGGGGGGGTTGGGTGGAGGGTCGGAAGCACTTGCTGGTGCAGTGGGAGGCCCCAGCCTACTGGGCAAGCAGTTAGAGGGCAAAGCTCAGTCTTTGTAGTCTCTGCAGAGCTTAGCCAAGAGCCTGCTGGCATTTTGTAGGTGATTGACAACTATTTGTTGCACTGAACTGGTGCTTAACGTTGGCTGGAGTGGATCTGTTTGCCTGCTGGAAAGCTCAAGACCTATGTACCAGGAGGCCTCAGGTAAACATGAATGATATACTATCGGTGCTCCCCAGCCCTCACTGGGGTCAATTAATCAATATAATGACCCCAGAAGATTAAAACTGAAGAAGTCGGATATAAACTAGGTCCAATTAAAGCCATTAAATCTTTGTGAGCCTTTTCAATAATATAGTGATCAAAACATCTTCCCTAAACTCATGGTTACCGGAGGGGAAAGGGAGTGGGAAGGGGTGAATTGGGAGTTCAAGATCTGCAGATACTACTATACATAAAACAAACAGCAAAGTCCTACTGAATAGCATAAGCAACTATATTCAATATCTTGTAGTAACTTGTAATGGAAAAGAATATGAAAAGGAATATATGTATGTATATGTACGACTGAAACATTGTGCTGCACACCAGAAATTGACACTACATTGTAAACTGACTGAAAAAAAAACTGATTGAAAAAAAAAAAATCTTCCCCAGAGAGCAAGTTTGGAGCAGAGAGGTGATGTATATAAAAAAAATCCCAACTGTTACCTTATTTGAGGGAAGAAATTTAACAAAGAGAAGCTATGATAAGGAACAATACCCCGGGGCCCTCACAGGCCTCCTAAGACCCACCCTGTATTGTCCTCAGACATCAGTAAGAGGGCTCCAGTGGAGGCAGGGAGTATGCAGTGACAGAGGAAGGACCTCCAAAAATCTGTTCCTCCATAAAAGCAGCAACACTGGCAAAAAAAAAAAAAAAAAAATTGTAAAAATCAATATTTTCAAAACTCTGGAAATTAGCCAAAGGCTGGCAACATTCTGAGGAGCATTTCTTCAAGAAAAAAGGCTGAAATCTGGCGAGATCAGAGTTCTGAGGAATTTTCACCTGCCCTGTGCTCATCTCCATCTCCTGAGTTCCGCGGTCACCTTGAAAACCAGCAGCTTAGCAGTCACTGGACAAGGCAGAGGGGGCTGGAGCACCACAAAGCCCCATTTCCAGAGAACCGGTATGACTTGACCTGTCTGGCAGCCTTCCGGAAAAATCCCATTCACAAGACTTGTTTTTATTTGACTGGACTCAGAGCTTCTAGGTGGGAAAAGTCCTAGCCCCAGGACATTTGTTGGGAAAAAATTCATAGTTGCCTGGGGTAACAATACCAGTTGGGGAAAACAAGAGCCTGGCCAAAAAGCTCAAAAGCTTAAAGGGAGGAATGAGATGTTCATAAGGGGCTTTGAAAACCTCTGACACACTCCTGGGGACCTAGAAAGGCACATTCATGTGAGGAGGGATGTGTGCCTGCCCAGGAGAGACCTGAGAAAGCCCTAATTTCTCACCTCTGGCTAACTTTGCAGCCCCACTCAAGCAGAAAATGAAAGCAAAGGCAGAATTATCAACTGCTGGAGTGCTAAAGGGATGCCCTCAAGCACACGTGGAGACCCTTGGTAAAGGGTGGGAGACTTATTGGTTTAAAGAAATCTCTGTCCAGCATTAGCTGATCACTGAGCTGAGTAGAGACTTCAGTAGCTACACAGACGGGGAATATAGACTATTCAGAAGTATTCCAGGAAAGTCACTAAACAAACAGCAACAACAAAAACACTCAACAACAGAGGGGTGGCGATCTGATTTCTAGAGTTGCCACATTACATTATTTAAATACCCAGTATTCAGTAAAAGGTGGTTCTCTGAAAAGATCGACAAAATTGACATTTAACTAGACTAGCTAGTTTCACCAATAAGAAACAAAAAAAGAAAATACAAGTTACTAAAATCAGCGAGAGAAGAGACATCACAACTGATATTACAGAAATGTTAAGAATGAAAAGGGAAATTATTAACAACCCTATGTCAAAAATTTTAGATAACTAGATGAAATAGACAAATTCCTAGAAAGACATAAACCACTAAAACAGACTCAAGGAATAGAAAGTGTGGACTGTGATGGAATATTATTCAGCCATAAAAAGGATGAAGTCCTGATACTATGATACACATATACAATATAGTGCACATGCTATAATACAGGTTAACCCTGAAACCATTATGCTAAGTGAAAGAAGTCAGACAAAAAGGACAAACATTGTATGATTCTACTTATATGAACTATCTACAACAGGTAAATTCATAAGACAGAAAGTAGACTAGAGGGTATCAGGGGCTGAGAGGAGTTTCTTAGGGAGTTGATGAAAATATTCTAAAATAAGATAGCAGTGAAGGTGACACAACACTGGGAATGTACTAGAAACACTGAGTTTTACACTTAAAAATAATGAATTTTATGGCACATGAACTACATCTCAGTAAAATTATTATCTAACAAAAAAGAAAAATAAGAAGGCCCCTGCCCTGGGCCTACATACAAAAAGTACATAGGAAATAAATCTAGTAAGAGTAAAGCGTACACACGGGATTCCCGGCCTCCTGTGATCTGGCACTCAGCGCTGGCCCAGCGACCTGAACCTTAAACATCTACTCCCGTGATTAACACTGTTCCGGTCCCAGGGGTCACCTCTCTACATCTCTTGCCCTGTGTCCCCTGAAACAGGAGACAGCCGTGATTGTACACTGTGAAGATCTGTGTGTTGTGTCGCTGCTGGTGGAAGTGATGGGCACTTGGAGCCCAGGAAGCAATGCAGGGGTGAAAGCACTTCAGTAAGAGAAAAGATAAAGTCATCAATTTCAAATTCTTCTTCCCAGTTTGAACGTGACAGACTCCTGTACAACAAACTATCATTCCCAGGATCACGAAGCATCTATTTTCCTGTTTTTCTTTATATTCCAATCTTCTGAAAGTTCTCACAAATTAGAGTAATATTTGCAAGAGTTTCACATGGCTGAGAAAAATGCTGTCATGTGAAGTGTTATGGATTGAATCGTGTCCTCCCAAACCTACATGTTGAAGTCTTAATCCCCAGGACCTTATTTGGAAACAGGGTAACTTGATTACAAAGGTAATCAAGCTAAAGAGGTCATTAGAGTGGGTCCAAATATAATACGATGCGTGTCCTTATGAAAAGAGGGAACTTGGAGAGACACACACACAGGGAGAATATCATGTGAGTGTTAAGGCAGAAAAAGGGGTTGTGCACCTACAAGCCAAAGAATGTCAAAAGAATACATGCTATGTGAAAATCCTGCATAAAACAACACAGGTATTCATTCTGCCGAAATGAAGGCAATAAAAAAATTTTAATGGAACTAATGTATAGCAATCTATAAATTATATATAGTATCGCTGGCCCACAAACAGAACATCCAGACATGAAGAATAATGATTAAAGTAGTCAGTTTTGATAGTTCCTGGCTTCTAGTCATACAGAAACCATAATTTTGCATGTATTTTTAAAATTTTGTCATTATGAAGGTACATTTGTCAATGTGGGAGGACAGCACATATTTCATTGAACAGTTTGCTAGCTTGATTTACAACATGTAAATACGTAGACATGCGGTATGTGGGCTCATACTCTTGCCCCAGGCCCTAGCGTTGTTAGGGGTGGGCCAGGACCTAGCAACGACAGAAGAGAGAAAGCCTGAAGCTATGAACAGAAGCCAAACCAACATCTCAAACTTGCTCCTACTACAAATGAAAATGCCATTCTGGAAGCTTCATGTGAAGACCTGACGCAGATCCAAGAGGGGGCGGCAAGGGCCTCACACACTGTGCCTTCCTGGGCCAGAGTCCCAAGGGTGCTACAAGCCTGTCCCATCCGAGGGGTATGCAGCCCTGTGGTCTCAAATGGCACTCAGCTCTCCCCACGTTTCATACACCTGATACTGTGTGAAACACACAACATTTCACTGTTGCAAATATCAGGGTGTGTCTCGGGCTTGCATTCGATTTCCTGGCAATGACTCTTATTCTGCCACCTTCAAGCAAACAGAGCAATCTTACGACTGCACGGCACTCCCACCTTGGAGAAAGACTGTGCAGTCTGACAAAAGGCTTTCCGAGTCCTCCTCAATGCTGTGATATTCCCCACAGCGACCATTTTGTTACATTCTGCCTGTCCCCTTGCAGAGTGGTTTGGCTGCTTGTTGAGGGCTGTGAGGATAGGGAAGGGAACTATCATAATATCTGCGAGTTAGTCTCAGGAAGAGAGAACCTCTTAGAGATAGGGTAGGTGGTGGCAGCTGAAAAAGGAGAAAAAAGCAAGATACATCACCAGTTTCTAAGGGACTGAAATAAAAGGGTATCAAAATCCACCAGCAATGCCAAAATGAGGATGAAGATTAGGCGGCAAAAGGCCCTGTGGGATTTCCAACTTTGATTATATTTTACTGCAGCTCCCTCTGAACATGGCAACTATACATTTCATGCTATTGCTGACTAACGTGATGGATAATCGGACAGCTAACATAAAACAGAGGTGCCTGACATCAAAGGATACTTTTAGCTGTGCTTGAGCATCTTTAAGGAACTTCAATACCCATTCCATAGATACCTGCTCATGAAAGTGGTATACTATCTTTGCATGAAATTAAATCCATGAAAGATAGGCTGGGCTCATCAGAAAGGCAGCAGCAAAGAAAGAATGAAAACTTCAAGAAGTAAGGACATAAAGGGGCTTAAAAATAATTTTGATAATAAAAAAAGGAACTCTGATGCAAATACAACAGGCAGAAAGTCAACAGCCCCGTCTGGGCTTAATAGCAAAAGCAGATTAGTGAACCACATTAATCAACTCAGGACACAGATTATCAGCCACATTTGAAACACAGATTAACAGGAACAAATAAGGTACCAGAGTGGGAAGCATTTTTACAGCCAGTAACAAAAGTTTTCATCTTTGTTTAAATAAGACTTCAAAAGGATTCCACATATCAACTAATAGTGAGATCATTAAAAAAAAAAAAAATTAACCTCAAGAAATGCAAGCCGGAGTGGTCACACTTCTGACCTGTTTTAAGATCAATCAACATTTTCTACCTGGGCAAGTAGAAGGCAATTAGCACTTGGGTGATTTTAAAGACTCTTTAACAGTTGTGTTTAACCGGCTGATGAAATAGCAGAACCGCGTGGCTGAAAGCCAATGTTCATTTTCACCCATTACCTGTTTTATTAATGGGATTGTGGGCCACTGGGCCTCTAGGCACACACAAATATATTAAAATATCCCACACTGTAATTAAGAGGCACAGAGGGGATTAGAGTAAATTAAGTGGCTGTTGTGTTTGCCGTTGGTTTAGTCTAGTCAGACATTTGGATGCTCTCGTGTCCGAGCCCAGAGACTTTTACTTCAGAAATCTACAAAAGACAGAATATATTTTCTTACAGAGCAAGAGTTTTAATAAATGGGTCTTTCTCCCCCAAATAAAAATAAACATAAAGAAAAATGCCCCAAGTGGATGCTCCTACAACGAAAGACAAGATCCCCTTAGCCAGAAGAGAGGATAAATGCAAAGATAGTGTTGGTTAAAGAAACTGGATCTTGTGACTCTATTAACAAGGACTCGAAATGAATCAAGCTTCCGTGTAACTCTCAATTCAGACACAGGGCTGCCTTCTCCTAGGAGTCAGAGCTGCTTCTGAGTTCTTTAGAGGGAATAAAAACAAAGTGATCACCTAATAGTTGACATGTTCAATAACTAAAGTATCAGAACAGCTTACAGAAACATAGAACAGATCCCCTTTCAGGCAAAGGCTAGAGAATAGGTTCCTAAGCCGGCACTGTTTCATGTCTTATATGATTTCACCACATCCATTGTAACTAAATGTTAGCTCATGTGTAAAATAGTTCACGGAAGTAGATTTTTTGTTTTGATTGTTCAGTATCAACATTACCATGCTTGAGATTACTGCCAATACCGGTCTCCTGTGAATCTTCATATGAAAAAAAAAAAAAAGCAAATGGAATGAGGGCAGGGCAAAAATGGAATGAAATCTAGAAACACAGTGTTTTGGCCCAAGCAGAGGACACTGCCTTTGCCCTAAAGACCTCCAGAGAAACAATGAAAAATGACAAGAAAGGAGATATAAGTACTTACGAGGATCCTGGACTTGCAGTGGGAGGAGGGCCTGAAGAAATGAAAGAAAAACAAAGGAAACAGTTGGTCTGGGTGATTGGAGGGTGAGCATGGGTAAAATCAAACCATTACAAATTAAAGTTCTCAACCCCCTGGAGGTGATATTTATTTTTCTGCAATTTATTATTTTGCTCCAGCTCACCCAACCACCTCTACGAGAAAACATACCAGTAAGAATGTGTCTACATCCCACAGCTCAGAGGCTGAAAAATGCTAAGACAAGGGTCAAAAAAATGAGTTACAGAGGAGGCATCATCACGAGATGCAGAGAGTTTCAATGGGAGGCTGAGTGAGCACGCGGACACCGCAGGAGCAGGCAGGGGTCTTTGATGGCAGATGGACAGTAAAGGGGCATGTGCCCTGGAAATCCAACTTCGCTGGACAAGGAACATCCTTGCTGAGAAGAATTCACTGGTGTGGTGATTTAGAATTAGGGCTGAGGTCAGACAGATCTTGACTCTGCTCCTGCTGCGCTACTGACTGGCTGGGTGACCCTGAGCATGGTACTTCACTGCTGGACCTTGGTTTGCTTATTTCTAAAATGGGTACAATTGTCCGAGCTTCAGTGTCGCAGGGCACAGTCAGTGCATGCTCATTCCCTCCCTCCTCACCCCCAAGGAAGCTGAGGGCCAAAGGCCATCCCCAACTGCGATGCTGCTTACCGAACTTGACAAACAAGACTCCAGTGGTAGAGACCACTTTCTTGCCATTTGTCGCCACGCATTGGAAGTAGCCTGTGTCCGTGGTGTCAAGGTTTCTAATCCGTAGCCGAGACCCATAGTTGGTTGCCCGAAAGGAGATCCTCCGGGGCTCCTGGACCACAGGCGCGTCGTTTTTGAACCAGCGGATGGTGGGAGGCGGATTCCCAGAGACTTTGCAGTGTAGTTCTGCCGTCTGCCCTAGGGACGTGGTGATGTTGTTCATCGGCTCATCGAGGGTCAGGTAAGAATCTGTGAGCACAGGGAGAAGGGGGTAGGTGAGAGGGGCAGACAGCTGGAGAGCACCTCCAAGCACACTAAATTCATTCCGTGCGCCCCAGACCAGAGAGACTGAACGAGGGTGGCATGGTGGAGACAGATGAGGCATGAAATTATCTATCTCCTGAGACTTTGTGACTACTAAACAATCACCCACAGAGCCTGCTGCTTGGAAGGAAATTTGTTACTAACCATGGTATAAAACCCGAAGTTCTCAAATGACTAGTACCCATGGATAAATGCATTTTCTACATTATGAGCGTTTGTATTTCAGAAGATAAAAAAAATACATGTTCCTTGTTACAAGCTCAAACAATGCAGTGAAGAAGAAAATGAAGTAAAATTTGCCTCAAATCTCCTCACCCCAAAATAACACTATTCTTAACATTCTGGCAAAGATCCTTCCAGTTGGTCCACTTTAGAGAAGAAAGAGAGAAAGTACAGAAAACTGGAAAAATAGAAGCCATCTATTTATATCCACATGGCCCAAGATCAGGAAGGAGGCTGGCAATCTTCCTGCCAGTGATGATACAATAAGGGTTATGAAGGCCGGGTTGCTGGCAGACAAAGTGATGAGGCAATGAAATCATTTCCATAGTGTTACTCATATCAACCACAACACATTACAATATATAATTCTATGTATTCAATTTTAATTGAGATATAATTTGTTCCAGGAAAGGCACCGATCTTACATAGCTCCACAGGTACTGACCAATGCATATGCCCAGGTAACCAACGCTCCTCTCAAGTTACAGAACAATAGAACATCATCAATATCCCAGAAAGTCCCCCCAAGATCCTTAGTAATCAATCCCTGCTCCCACCCACTCCCCTGCCCCCATGCCAGGCAACAAGAGCTCTGATGTCTATCATCATAGATTAATTTTGCCTGTTCTAGAATTTCACATAAATGGAATCGCACTATAGATACATTTGGCATTTGGCTTATTTTGAGATTTATTAAACATTTTAATATTGAATAAATTGTATTTAAGCTTATTCTTCAATAATATAATATTTTAAATATTGTATTGATATCAGTTGTGGGATACAATTACAAAGAAAATAACTTAATTTTTAAAAATTAAGTTCAATATACTTTTTAAATTGGTCTGCTATTCATGTATACGAAGTTTTCTTTGATTTCATTTTTCCTGACCATTCATCCTTGGGTGGGTGTCCCCATCACACCCTCCCATGGCCCTCTGCCCTTCCTCTCCCCACACTGGGATGGCTTGTAAAGCAGCTGTCTTTACCACAGGGTAACAAGCCCCATAAAGGCAGGCATCTAGAATGTCTTGGTTATCAGCGCATCCTCAGTGTATCCTACCGTCTGGCAGCATTGTCCAGTAGAACTTTCTGCAATGATGGAAATGTTCCATAATCTGCATTGTCCAATTGGCAGCCACTAGTCACAGGCTGGGCTATTGAGCAGATGAAATATGGTAAGAGTGACTAAGGAATAAGGTTTTCAATTAAATAGCCATACGTGGCTAAGTGTGTTGGACAGCACAGGCACAGCACAGTAAATCTGTTGAATTTAATAAAACTCTATTGACAAACAACATCTTTTCAAGATATCTAACTGGCTAATTTAACCACCCAGGTGACTGTGACATGATTTCACAAATGCCAAAAATAAGTGATTCATTATTTGCTTTAATTTTCCACCAAAAAAACTGGGGAGAGATGTTGTCAAAGTCTGGACAGCCCTTGAGAAGTGAGTCACACGTGTGAATGGCATTTATCATGATTAAACATGACTATCACTCACTGTGTTATCATGACACTTTCCATCTCACTTAAGCCAATGACTAATTATCTTTCACAACGGAATCATGAGCTCATCAGTGATTTTGCTAAGGTCTTGTTTCCTTACATTTATATCCCGATCTGCATCTTTGAACATGTTTCTAGAATCTGTATACATACATAGGCAACCTGTGAATGTGTTTGCTCATAGATATAACCACACGTGTTCCTAAGATGTGTGAGATGTGTCCAGAGAGTAGAGAGACTAATTAACAGGTGGTTTTATGGACCTGTTACAATGGCTTTACAGTCCATCACATGCCTAGAGAATGGGTAACTATGCACCCTCTGTTGGAAAGAAACATAGACATAGCAATCCTACAACAATGTAAATGTAAGCATAGTGATTAATGCTCCATTGAGCAGGTGCTGGAATTTGATTGACTGGGTTTGATTCACTGTCTGCCCCCTCAATCCTGTGTGACTTTGGGCAAGTTATGTAACTTCTTTCATACCTTAATTTAACCCATTGAAAAACAGAAATAATAGAGAAGATTCTACCTGGTAAACCTGTGAGAAATTTAAAATTATAGTAGGCGAGGCATGGGAAGCATTTAAACTAGTGTAGGACAAAAAGTAAGCACTCAAAAATGTTAATCAATGTTACTTCTATTATTTTTATAATAATAGTAACAACTTCTGGGTAGCGCTTTTCAGGTTACTCTTCTCCTGTTATCCTCTAACAAGCCTGAGAATTAGGAAAGGCACAGAAATGACCATGATCCTCAGTTGCAGATGACCTGATGTCACAGATGAGCTGACTTGCCCCGTGGCCACACAGTAAGTTGTACACTATGCACAAAGCTTCCAGTACTAAAGGCTCAGCCAAGCACCCAAACAAGTCCCGCTGGGCCAGCTGGTTAGGATAGTAGTAAGAACAGATGGACCCTAAGTCCTGCCACATGCCAGGGGCTTTACTTTAGCGTTCACCTGCCCAATAACCATGTAAGGGAGGTACTGTTATCTCTGTTCAACGATGAGGAGACCTAGGAGCAGAGGAGGTGAAATGACTTGCCCAAGGTCACCTAGCTGAGCTGAGGTCCAGTTTAGATCTCTTTGGATCCAAAGCCTAGCTCCTTCCACTCCATCAGATTGTTTTGGTAGCTTGAGCCCCACCAAGGAGTAGGGACAGAATTCAAATTTCTCCCTTAAAGAAGAGCTGGGGTTTACATATATCCACATACCTGCAGGGCTGTGATCTTCCCCTAATTCCAACCAGGATGGTCTGGTTAACGGATCTAAGCTTTAGTCATGCATTCTGGCTGGTGTTCTGGCTTCCCTCCAGAGGCCAAGTACCCCACCTGACCTGCTATGCCCTGGCAGGCCCTTCTCCTTAAGGCTACATCTATTTTCCTGTCCTTCCAGCAGCATGGGTCCAGCTTTGAGTTGGAGGGGTCTCCACAGCAGTGAGAAGTGCCATTGCCCAGGCATTCCACAGCCTGGCTCCCCATTCCCGGATTTCCACCTTCTTTAAATATCAAAGCCAGTCAACAGCAACCACACTCCCCAGAGGCCTGTATGACAGCTTCTGGGTGCATGCCTCAGGGGTTAACATGACTGTTGAGTTTTACTCAAAAAAGAAAGTCAATGCTACTTTATTTCTTTGGTTTTTCCCCATAGGGAGTTGCTGCTAAAATCCTAGCAAGCTGTTTGGCCAAGCTCTCATAGCATAAAATAGAAAACAGTGAGTTGGCACTTTATTTTTTTCTTGCCTCCAAACCTCAGTTACTTTGCACACTACTATAATCATAGACACTTGACATTTTTTCTTCTAGGAGCATGAATTAGCCAAGAGACAGAGTTCTGTCACTGGGGGGAAGTATTTCAACTGTACTCTGAAGGTGGACTCCAATTTATTGAAAACAAATTAGTATGGGCTGATGAAAACCCTCACAGACTCTGGAGCTAGAATGCCTGAATTCACATACTGGTTCTGCTGCTTATCAGCTGTGTGACCTTGGCAAGTTATTTAACCTCTCTGTGTCTCAGTTTCGTTATGTGAAATCAGTACAATAATTCTATCTTTCTCATAGGGCTAAGCGAAGATTAAATGAATTAATACATGGAAAGTGCTTCGCATAGGGTCTGGCACAGAGAAAGCAACGTGAAAATTTCTCTTATCGTATTAACTATTTTTTTCTTTTCTTTTTGTCACAAATAATTTATGCCTAAAAGTAGGGAATGATTATCTATCCAACTGATTGGTTTCCTGGCCAAGTCCAGTCCTGACAGAAGGAGATCTGAGGGGTAAGGCCACCTGTTCAAGATTACATAACACACTGCAGGCGAGAGTGGTTCATTTGTCCATGAAGCTCTACATAATATCTATCTAAAAACAAAAACAAAGGTTACAGGGTATCTTTAAATCAGTGTAGTAGCTGGCCCAAGCAGTATGTTTCCAGGGAGAACAAAAGAAATGTAAACAAATCTTTGTGTTTACTGAACAAAGGAGCCTGGCTATAAACACAGGGAATTTGGTTTTAACTTTTTACCTATAAAGAATAACGTTCAATTTATTTGCCATCTGTAGCTGCTCACTTAGTAAGTAAAACAAGCAAATGGTCTGGTCCTCAGCTTGGCAAAGACTAGAAGCATCAGAACAACATTTGGCCTAAACAACACGAAAGCATTTTGTGACTGGAATAAAATAAAATAAAAATGCTTGTCTGCATCATTGCTATCAGTCTTGTTGTTAACAAGCTTCTGGCCACAATCCATTCTCTTCCCAGAACCAGCTGGATCCTTCTGGAACAGCCTCATGGGTCACACTAAGGAACCCGCTCTCTGCTCTACACTCAGCACTAGGTGTGACCACTGTAGGTTCTGGACTAGAAGTTTCCTTCAGAGAGCACCTGGGCATCCCAGCAAAGCAAGCCCAGTGCAAATGAAATCTGTAAACTGGACCTGATACCAGTTCTGCTACTAGCTAGCTGCATGGGTCAGACAGTCACTTAGCCCCCCGGCCTTTGGCTCCATGACCTATTACATGGGCTGGTGGGGTCTACACCTCCTGAAATAGTGTGTGTTTCTGTATGGGCAGCCACAGAAGCACTGGATGGTAGTGTGGACAAAGAATGTCTCCTGCTATACCAGTAAACAAAAGACATTGTGGCCATCAAGCTATCAGCCACTGCAGCCACCCCCCCGCCTCACTCTGCACTCTGAGGGGATTCAGGATGGAGAAAAATCCAGAATACAGGCCCTTGATAGTTAAGGTACATATCAAAGGTATAATTTCATTAAGCCCAAACTCTTGCATCTTCCCACATACATAAAAGTGCTAAATCCTTTAGTTTGAGATGCCTGGTTTTTCTTTAATTAGCAGCAATCTTTTGATGTTCAGACTACCTGTTTTTTGTTTGTTTGTTTTTGCAAAAGTCCTATACATCCTGGCTTCTTCCACACTCTTCAGAACAGTCCCTTAGAGGCACTCAGAGGTATCTTGAGCTTAAGTCCTCAGTAAGCCCACCAAATAAATTCTTGCTTTTAGGTTGTGTTTTTTTTTTTTTTCTTTCCTTCCCAGTAGATGGCAGACAGCAGGTACTGACTGAATTTAAATGTCAGACAAAGCAATTTGGCCTCTACATTTAAACCTGCCTATTCATACTGTTAAAAGAGAGAAAACAGACCCAAAGGGAAGTCACTTGTACTAAGTCCTCATCACCAAACTGAGACTTAATACCTAACTTAATTACAGTTTCAACCTCTCCCAGGAGTGAACTCACAAACCTAGTCAATCTGGAATTACCTGGCCAGCACTAGAGAAGTAATATCCCTGATAGACTCCTGCTGTCCCCTGAAGGAAAGTGACCTGCCACAAACAATCCACTCTTTGCTAGTTACTCCCTTATCCTTCTGCCTGTAAAAGTCTTTCACTTTGTACGAATCTTTGGAACTCCTTTCTGTCTGCTAAATGGGATGCTGCAAAACAAATACTGATTCAGCACAATCCCAAGCAAAATCCCAGCAAGTTATTTTGTGGAGGTTGACAAACTGATTCTAAAGTTTATACGAGAGGGAAAGACCCAGAATGGCCAACATCATACTGAAGGAGAAGAACAAAGCTAGAGGACTGACACCACCCAACTTCAAGACTTGCTATAAAGCTACAGTGATCAAGACAGTGTGGTACTGCTGAAAGAATAGACAAATAGATCCATGAAAGAGAACAGAGCCCATAAATAGACCTACCTAAACATAGGCAACTTTCATCTTTGACAAAGTAGCAAAGTCACTACAAAGGAGCAAAGATAGTCTTTTCAACAAATGGTGCTGAAACAACTGGACCCCCATATGCAAATAATGAATCTAGACCCAGACCTTCCACCCTTCACAAAAATTAACTCAAAATGGATCATGAACCTAAACATAAAATGCAAAATTGTAAAACTCCTGGAAGAGAACACAGGAGAAAACCTAGATGACCTTGGGGATGGCGAAGACTTTTTAGATATGACAGAAAAGACATGAACTATGGAATAAGTAATTGATAAAATGGCCTTTATTAAAATTAAAAATGCTCTGCAAAAGACAGTGTCAAGAGACTGAGGAGACAGATTGGGAGAAAACATTTGTAAAAGACACATCTGATATAGGAGCACCTAAGTACATACAAGAATTACTAACAGAGATAAAGGGGGATATTGATGGGAATACAATCATAGTTGGAGATTTTAACACTGCATTAACATCACTAGACAGATCTTCCAGACAGAAAATAAACAAGGCAACAGAGAAATTAAATACTACAATAGAAAAACTAGATTTGGTGGATATTTTCAGAGCATTACACCCCCAAAAAATAGGATATACATTCTTTTCAAGTGCACATGGAACATTTTCCAGGATCGATCATGTACTTGGGCACAAAAGAAACCTCAACAATTTTAAGAAGATAGAAATTATCTCAAGCATCTTTACTGACCACAATGCCATGAAACTGGAAATCAACAACAGAGAAACAAAGGAGAATAAAAGGAAAGCATGGAGATTAAACAATATGTTATTGAAAAAACAATGGATCAATGAGGAAATCAAAGCTGAAATTAAAAAATACCTTGAGACAAATGATAATGAAAGCACAACCACTCAAAACCTATGGGACACAGCAAAGGCAGTGCTAAGAGGGAAGTTTATAGCGATACAGGCCTTCCTCAAAAAAGAAGAACAATCTCAAATAAACAATTTAACCCACCACCTGAATGAATTAGAAAAAGAAGAACAAAAAGCCCCAAAAAGCAGCAGAAGGAAGGAAATAATAAAGATCAGAGAGGAATTAAATACAATAGAGATTAACAAGACCATAGAAAAAATCAACCAAACCAAAAGCTGCTTTTTGAAAAAGTAAATAAAATCGACAAACCTCTGGCCAAACTCACAAAGAAGAAAAAAGAGAGAGCACAAGTTAGCAAAATAAGAAAGGAAAATGGAGAAATTACAACAAACAAAGTAGAAATACAGAATATCATACGAGAATATTATGAAAAACTATATGGAACCAAACTGGATAACCTAGAGGAGATGGACAAGTTTCTGGAAACATACTGTCCACCAAAACTGAATCAAGAAGAATCTGAACACTTGAACAATCCGATCACTAGAAAGGAAATAGAAATAGCAATTAAAAACCTCCCTACAAATAAAAGTCCAGGACCGGACGGCTTCACCGGGGAATTCTACCAAACATACAAAGAAGAACTCATACCAGTCCTTCTCAAACTCTTCCAGACGATTGAAAAGGAGGGAATACTCCCAAACTCATTCTATGAAGCTACCATCACCCTGATACCAAAACTAGGCAAAGACACTACAAAAAAAGAGAATTATAGGCCAATATCACTGATGAACATAGACGCCAAAATCCTCACCAAAATTTTAGCAAATAGAATCCAACAACACATAAAAAAGATTATACATCATGACCAAGTGGGGTTCATCCCAGGGACACAAGGCTGGTTCAACATACGCAAATCAATCAGTGTAATACATCACATCAACAAGAGAAAGGAGAAAAACCACATGATCATCTCAATCGATGCAGAAAAAGCATTTGATAAAATTCAACACCCATTTATGATAAAAACTCTCGCCAAAGTGGGTATAGAGGGAACATATCTCAACATAATAAAAGCTATATATGACAAACCTACAGCCAGCATAGTACTCAACGGTGAAAAACTCAAAAGCTTCCCACTAAAATCTGGGACAAGACAAGGATGCCCACTATCACCACTCCTATTCAACATAGTCCTGGAAGTCCTAGCCACAGCAGTCAGGCAAGAGAAAGAAATAAAAGGGATCCAAATTGGAAAAGAAGAGGTAAAAGTGTCATTATATGCTGATGACATGTTACTATATATAGAAAACCCTAAAAGGTCCACACAAAAGCTACTAGAGCTGATTGAAGAATTCAGCAAGGTAGCAGGTTACAAAATTAACGTTCAAAAATCAGTTGCATTTCTTTACACTAACGATAAATCAACAGAAGAAGAAAGTAAAGAAACAATCCCCTTTAAAATAGCACCCAAAGTAATAAAATATCTGGGAATAAATCTAACCAAGGAGGTGAAAGAATTATACACAGAAAACTATAAACCATTGATGAAGGAAATTAAAGAAGACTTTAAAAAATGGAAAGATATTCCATGCTCTTGGATTGGAAGAATCAATATTGTTAAAATGGTCACACTGCCCAAGGCAATCTACAGATTTAATGCAATCCCTATCCAATTACCCAGGACATATTTCAGAGAACTAGAAAAAATCATAATAAAATTCATATGGAACCATCAAAGACCTAGAATTGCCAAAGCATTACTGAAGAGAAAGAAAGAGGCTGGAGGAATAACTCTCCCAGACTTCAGACAATACTACAGAGCTACAGTCATCAAGACAGCATGGTATTGGTACAAAAACAGACTTATAGACCAATGGAACAGAATAGAGAGCCCAGAAATGAACCCACAAACTTTTGGTCAACTCATCTTCAACAAAGGAGGCAAGAATATACAATGCAATAAAGATAGTCTCTTCAGCCAATGGTGTTGGGAAAACTGGACAGCAGCATGTAAAACAATGAAGCTAGAACACTCCCTTACACCATATACAAAAATCAACTCAAAATGGATCAAAGACTTAAACATAAAACAAGATACAATAAACCTCCTAGAGGAAAACATAGGCAAAACATTATCTGACATACATCTCAAAAATTTTCTCCTAGAAGAAATAAAAGCAAGAATAAACAAATGGGACCTAATGAAACTTACAAGCTTCTGCACAGCAAAGGAAACCAGAAATAAAACAAGAAGAAAACCTACGGAATGGGAGAAAATCTTTGCAAGTGAAACCGACAAAGGCTTGTTCTCCAGAATATATAAGCAGCTCATACGACTCAATAAGCAAAAAATAAACAACCCAATCCAAAAATGGGCAGAAGACCTAAACAAGCAATTCTCCAAGGAAGACATACAAATGATCAAAAAGCACATGAAAAAATGCTCAATATCACTAATTATCAGAGAAATGCAAATCAAAACTACAATGAGGTATCACCTCACACCAGTCAGAATGGCCGTCATTCAAAAATCCACAAATGACAAATGCTGGAGAGGCTATGGAGAAAGCGGAACCCTCCTACACTGCTGGTGGGAATGCAGTTTGGTGCAGCCACTATGGAAAACAGTGTGGAGATTCCTCAAAAGACTAGGAATAGACTTACCATAGGACCCAGGAATCCCACTCCTGTGCTTGTATCCAGAAGGAAATCTACTTCAGGATGACACCTGCACCCCAATGTTCATAGCAGCACTATTTACAATAGCCAAAACATGGAAACAGCTTAAATGTCCATCAACAGGTGACTGGATAAAGAAGAGGTGGTATATTTATACAATGGAATACTACTCAGCCATAAAAACTGATAACATAATGCCATTTGCAGCAACATGGATGCTCCTGGAGAATGTCATTCTAAGTGAAGTAAGCCAGAAAGAGAAAGAAAAATACCATATGAGATCGCTCATATGTGGAATCTAAAAAACAAAAACAAATGAACAAACAAAAACAAAGCGTAAATAAAGGACAGAAATAGACTCACAGACAGAGAATACAGACTTGTGGTTACCAGGGGGGTGGAGGGTGGGAAGGGATAGACTGGGATTTCAAAATTGTAGAATAGACTACACTGTATAGCACAGGGAAATATACACAAAATGTTATGATAACTCACAGAGAAAAAAATGTGACAATGAGTGTGTATATGTCCATGAATAACTGAAAAATTGTGCTGAACACTGGAATTTGACACAACATTGTAAAATGATTATAAATCAATAAAAAATGTTAAAAAAATAAAATAAAATAAAATAAAAAAAAGACACATCTGATAAAGGACTATTACCCAAAATATACAAAGAACTCTTAAAACTTAATAATAAGAAAGCAACCTCATTAAAAAATGAGCTGACTTTAATAGACACTTCATCAAAGAAGAAAAATGGCAAACAAACATTTGCAAAGATGCTCCACACCACGTGTCATCAGGAAAATGCAAATTAAACAATGCGATACCACTATATACCCATTAGAATGGCCAAAATTCGTAACACTGACATTACCAAGTGCTGATGACAACATGGAGCAACAGAAACTCTCACTCATTGCTGGTAGGAATGCAAAATGTTACAGCTACTTTGGAAGACAGTTTGGTAGTTTCTTACCAAAATAAACATAGTATTACCATATGATCCCACAATCTCACTTCTTAGTTTTTACCCAAAGTAGTTGAAAACTTACACAATACCCTGCACATGGATGTTTGTAGCTTTATTCACAATTGCCAAAACCTGGAAGCAACCATGCTGTCCTTCAGTAGGTAAATGGATAAGCTGTACTACATCTAGACTGGAAGGGAATATTATTCAGTGCTAAAAGGGAATAAGCTATTAAGCCATGAAAAGACATAAAGAAACCATAAACCATAAATACATATTACAAAGTGAAAGAAGTCAATCTGAAAAGGCTACATACTGCATGATTCTAACTGTATGACGTTCTGGAAAAGGCAAAACTATGGAGACAGTAAAAATATCAATGGTTACCAGAGATTGCAGGGTGAAGGTGGGGAGAGGAGGAATGAATAGGCAGAGCATGAAGGATTTTTAGGGCAGTGAAAATACCCTACATGATAACTATAATGATGGATACATGTCAGAATACATTTGTCTAAATCCATAGACGATACAATACCAAGAGTGAGCCATAATGTAAACTATGGACTTTGGGTGATTATGATGTCAATATAATTTCATCAGTTTTAACATAGGTACCACTCTGGTGGGAAATGTTGATAATGGGGGAGGCTATGCATGTGAGAGGGTAGGGGGTATAAAAAAAAATCTCTTTATCTTCCTCTCAATTTTGCTATGAATATAAAACTCTTTAATAAAGTCTTAAAAAATTATTATGACTCCAGAGTCCATGTTGTAGGACAGAAGTTCTCAAGCTCCTTTGTTTCAGGATTCCCAATACACTCTTTAAAATATTGAGGACCCAAAGAAGAAAATTTTAAAATATTTGTTTACTAATTTATTTGAAAGTAAAAATAATCTCATTACTTGTTAACAAATATTTTCATGAAAAATAACTATATTTTGTCCCTCCCCGCCCCAATACACACACAAATGGCATTGTTTTATATTGTTGTACATCTATTATTGGCTTAAGAGCAGACAGCTGGATTCTCCTGTTTCTGCAATCTGTTTAGATATGTTGTTTTGGTTGAAGAAAAAGATGGCCTCATACAGTTGGAAAAATTTTATGGCCTTTTTAGATAATTTAGGATATTATTCTTTGGTACTATAACAAAATTTGACAAATGGTAGCTTCTTTTTTTTTTGACATTTAAAAATATTGAAGTATAGTTGATTTACAATATTTCAGGTGTACAGTAAAGTGATTCAGTTTTATATATTCTTTTTCAGACTTTTTCTATTACAGGTTATTACAAGATACTGAATATAGTTCCCTGTGCTATTTAGTAGATCCACGTTGCTTATCTGTCTTTTATATAGTAATGTGTGCATGTTAATCCCAAACTCCTAAATTATTCCCCCTCACCTGTTTCCCCTTTGGGTTTGTTTTCTATGTCTGTGAGTATATTTCTGTTTTGTAAATAAGTCATTTGTATCATTTTTACAGATTCCACATATAAATGATAAATGATTTTTGTCTTTTTCTGTCTGACTTAGTGTGATAATCTCTAAGTCCATTCATGCTGATGGAATGGCATTATTTCATTCTCTTTTTTAAGGCTGAGTAGCATTATATTTTATTATATAAGCATATAAAATATCTTCTTGATCTAGTCATCTGCTGATAGACATTTAGGTTCCTTCCATAACATGGCTATTGTAAACAGTGCTTCTATGAACACTGGAGTGCATATATCCTTTCGAATTAAGAGTTTTCTTCTTTTCTGGATATATGCCCATGAGTGGGATTGTTGGATCATATAGTAACTCTATTTTTAGTTTTTGTTTTTATTTTATTTTTTTAACATTTTTTATTGATTTATAATCATTTTACAATGTTGTGTCAAATTCCAGTGTTCAGCACAATTTTTCAGTTATACATGAACATATATATATATTCATTGTCACATTTTTTTCTCTGTGAGCTACCATAAGATCTTGTGTATATTTCCCTATGCTATACAGTATAATCTTGTTTATCTATTCTACAATTTTAAAACCCCATCTATCCCTTCCCACCCTCCACCCCCTTGGCAACCACAAGTTTGTATGCTATGTCTATGAGTCTATTTCTGTTTTGTATTTATGCTTTGTTTTTTTGTTTTTGTTTTTTAGATTCCACATATGAGCAACCTCATATGGTATTTTCCTTTCTCTTTCTGGCTTACTTTACTTAGAATGACATTCTCCAGGAGCATCCATGTTGCTGCAAATGGCGTTATGTTATTGGTTTTCATGGCTGAATAGTATTCCATTGTATAAATATACCACCTCTTCTTTATCCAGTCATCCGTTGATGGACATTTAGGCTGTTTCCATGTCTTGGCTATTGTAAATAGTGCTGCTATGAACACTGGGGTGCAGGTGTCATCCTGAAGTAGCATTCCTTCTGGATATAAGCCCAGGAGCAGGATTCCTGGGTCCTATGGTAAGTCTATTCCTAGTCTTTTGAGGAATCTCCATACTGTTTTCCATAGTGGCTGCACCAAACTGCATTCCCACCAGCAGTGTAGGAGGGTTCTCCTTGCACCACAGCCTCTCCAGCATTTGTCATTTGTGGGTTTTTGAATGATGGCCATTCTGACTGGTGTGAGGTGATACCTCATTGTAGTTTTGATTTGCATTTCTCTGATAATTAGTGATATTGAGCATTTTTTCCTGTGCTTATTGATCATTTGTATGTCTTCCTTGGAGAATTGCTTATTCAAGTCTTTTGCCCATCTTTGGATTGGGTTGTTTGGTTGTTTCTTATTAAGTCGTATGAGCTGCTTATATATTCTGGAGAACAAGCCTTTGTCGGTTTCACTTGCAAAGATTTTCTCCCATTCCGTAGGTTGTCTTTTTGTTTTACTTATAGTTTCCTTTGCTGTGCAGAAGCTTGTAAGCTTCATTAGGTCCCATTTGTTTATTCTTGCTTTTATTTAGTCTAGGAGAAAATTTTTGAGATGTATGTCAGATAATGTTTTGCTTATATTTTCCTCTAGGAGGTTTATTGTATCTTGTTTTATGTTTAAGTCTTTGATCCATTTTGAGTTTATTTTTGTGTATGGTGTAAGGGAGTGTTCTAGCTTCATTGTTTTACATGCTGCTGTCCAGTTTTCCCAACACCATTTGCTGAAGAGACTGTCTTTATTGCATTGTATATTCTTGCCTCCTTTGTTGAAGATGAGTTGACCAAAAGTTTGTGGGTTCATTTCTGGGCTCTCTATTCTGTTCCATTGGTCTATATGTTTGTTTTTGTACCAATACCATGCTGTCTTGATGACTGTAGCTCTATAGTATTGTCTGAAGTCTGGGAGAGTTATTCCTCCAGCCTCTTTCTTTCTCTTCAGTAATGCTTTGGCAATTCTAGGTCTTTGATTGTTCCATATAAATTTTATTATGATTTGTTCTAGTTCTGTGAAATATGTTTATTTTTAGTTTTTAAAGGAATCTCCAGACTGTTTTCCATAGTGGCTGTACCAATTTAAACCCCCAGCAACAGTGGAGGAGGGTTCCTTTTTCTTCACACTCTCTCCAACAGACAAATGGTAGTTTCCTAAAGATTAGTTGTGATATGAAATTTGAAACCACACCAATGAATTCTTTATAATCTGTTATATTAAAATGGATTGATTTATCTTGCACTTGAACAGATCTTTTACCCACATGATTTTGTGGCACTATGCATTGTTCATTTAGAAAACACTGGCTCACTAAACTACATAGATCTTCCAGATATGAACACATTTAATCATGTAATATAGAAAAATCACATTCATTAATATCACCATCTATCTCATTAGTAAAGACTGGGAAACTGTCAAGCTTATGGTAGTGGCTAAAATTTTTCCAAAAATTTTAACTTTTGCTTGAAAGCTCAAATTTTATTATTGGCAACTAATACTTCCTTCTATTTCCTTCAAGTCACAGTATTGTTTTGTTAATTTTCAAGAATTTTGAAGAATAACTAGCCACAGTTTGATTGTCAATCATTCTTTCAAGTAAAAAAATGCTTTTCTTTGTTACAACCACAGTACTTCACCAGTCAGCACAAGTACTTACATATACTTTCCATTTCACCATACAGAATATTAAAAAAGATGTTCTTCTCTGGGTGAGGGGATAGCTCAGGGGAAATGCCCAGCAACCATGAGGTCCTGGGTTCAATCCCCAGGACCTCTTCTAAAAATAAGTAAATAAATAAAAACCCAATTACCCCCCACACACACATAAAAAATAATAATAAGTAAAAAACATTAAAAAAAAAAAAGATGTCCTTCCTGGGTCAAGATTTAATTAATAATTTCTGCCCCTTCATGAAAGACATTAAATGCAATTGGCTTTTCTTTTTTAAATTAAAGTACAGTTGATGTACAATATTATATAGATCACAGGTGTATAATATAGTGAGTCATAATTTTGGTTTTTCTTTTTTTTTTAAACTACAAGTGCATGGAGGGAGGGTAAAGCTCAGTGGTAGAGTGCATGTTTAGCATCCACAAGGTCATGGGTTCGATCCCCAGTACCTCTGTTAAATTAAAAATAATAATAATAAAAAATAAATAAACCTAATTACCTCCCACCCCCCCCCCCCAAAAAAACCCTACAAGTGCATGGTGGTGGAGAATACAATTACTTCTAGTACAGTTTGGTTCAGTTACCTCTGTTTTGTTTCTTGCTAAGGCCCCAGAATTTTCTTTTTAACTACCATTGCTTTTGCACAAATCATGATGGGTAAACTGCAGTTCAGAGAACTTAAAGACCCATCCCAACCTATACCAGCTCATAAAAGGTAAAGCCAGGATTTGGACTCCAAGCTCAGTGCTCTTTCCATCACACTCCACAGCTGCCCCCTGGCACCCCGCTGGGTCTTGGACCAGTGTGAGGCTCTCACAACAAAATGGTTTAGCTCAGGCCCTGAATACCATAAGCTTGGTTTGCACGGTCTGTTTTCTATTTCTGAATAAGCAGTTTGGGATTTGGGAGCAATCCTAAGTGATTTTGTTAGATCTAGGCAAAAGTTTGGGGCTCTGAATATAAAAAGAATTTGCTATTTTTTATAATGTAAGAAAATGAAATGCCAGGATTCTTTCAGTGTCACCATTTCCTCCATTACCCAAAGAAAGTGATGATTGCAGCAAAGATTTTTCAGAGCATTTACAAGGTGCCAGGCACCATTCTAAGCACCCTTGACACATTTGCTTATCTAATCTTGAAAACAATCCTATGCAGTAGACACTAATATTACCTTTTTTTCAGAGATAAGGAAATGAGATACAGAGAGGTTAAGTAATTGCCCAAAGTCACGCAACTAGAAAATGGCAGAACCAGGACCCAAAAGCAGACCTTTGGAAACAAGAGACCATACTATTAGCCAATGCATCATTTCCCAGTAAACCTAGATTATAGACTTTCATTGTCTCCTCTCAGCCCTAAGCAGGACTATGGAATATTCTTGCCCTTTTTAGGAGTCCGTCTAGCTTAAGACAATACCCACTGGTACTGAGAACAACTAAACACTACTAGTTACTTATGACATAACTGGAAGCCATCATCGAGAATGAATTTTTAAAATACATACAGGCATCATTCATCCTGATGCTTAATCAACTTTAAAAAGTGAACTGCGAGGAAAAAATGTTAGTTTATGAGTTCTCTGGGACTTGAGACTCTATTTCCTCCTTTTTTTCCTTTGCAACTCCCCCCAGCACCCCATGTGTTATTGTGAACTTGGTAGGCATTTAATAAATGCTAGTTGATTAAGTAAATGGAAGGCTCAAGTGTATTTCGGGCAAATGAGCTTTGGAAACACCCCATTTATTACTTGCCCATTTGACAAGACGTCACATCCACAAATCCCTCCCAACATTTATTACTTAATTTTCAAAGCGCTCCCCCCATTCTCCTTGGGGAGGGAGGCGGGGCCGAGAGTTATATTGCCATTTGGACAGGTGAGAGAAACCCAGATAGAAAAAGTTTAACAGTCCTTTGCCATGGCAACCCATCCAGTCAGCCAGGGAGCCAGTCACAATTAGGCTCAGGGCCTGGGTCTCAGTATCAAAGAGGCACATACCAAATCCCCGTCCCCTACAGGACCGATCCTTTTCAGAAGAGGGAGGAGGTTCCTGACATGAAATAAAATGCTTAGCTAAACATAAAGGAAGGCTGCCAAACACGGTTAGGTCATCGCATTTGACTCTGAGAGAACATTCTGTTCATGCTATCAACCTGCATTCACTTTCAGCACACTTCACCATAAATATTTCTGACTCACTATCTCAGGAAATATTTTTTATCTTAATAAACTCAATGCAAAATATAATCTAAATCGGCTTGTGCATTCTTGAGCCAGAGCCACAAGCTGCATTTAATAAAAATCAGTGGAAATAGCAAGGGACTTCTGAATAACCACAGTTTGTTATCTGACGCAGGGCTGCTGGGAAGTTCTGAACGTGCGGGGAGCAGGAAGTCGGGAAGCTGGAGGTATGGAGAGAGCCTGAGACCACTAGATGACCCCACTTGCTGGATCTTAGGTTCCACTGAAGAGCCTCACTGGAGATGCTATTCGTGATAATGAACCGTGGCATGGTCCTCAAGAATGTGGCTCTGGAATTGGACTGCTTGGCCCTATGTCTGGGTACCACCTCTTACTTGCTATTATTTAACCTCTCTTAGACTCAGTTTCCTCAAATGTAAAGTGGGGCTAATAATTCTAGTTACCCTACAGTGTGGTTGTGGGGGTTAAATGAGATCATCCATCTCTGGAACATTAAAAGCATTCACAACAGGGCGCTCTCATTAGCTAGAGACAGAAATTCTCAACCCTCACGGAACATCACTAGCACCTGAGGAATAATAATTTAAAAAAACCCTCATTGATATCTGGGTCTCAACCCTAGAGATTCTAATTTAATTGATCCTGGGTGGAGTCCGGATATAGCCATTTTTTAAGATGCTCCCCAAATGATACTCTCACAGTCAACCATAGAACACTTGGCTGGAGTAATTACAGCTTCCATTTCTTGACCATTGATGATTGCCTGGTCTCCTGTTAAGTCCTGTTTTCACAGCTCAAAAACCTCCAGAAGATTCTCCACTACCTTCCTCATTGTTCAGAAGAAGAAACCAGGGCTGAGACATTGAGCATGTTGCCTAAGGTCACGTTACTGATAAACAGTGATACCGCATCTCCAACCAAGACTGTTGCCTTGAATTGGCCAGGATTCAAGCCTATGTCTCCAGTCAGGTACAGAGATGGCTTGGTGAAGATAAACATTTTCTGGCTGAACAAAGCTGCTATAGACCAGGGACATGATGGTTAATGGTCAAAAAAAAAAAAAAAAAAAAAAAAAGAGCTAGGCTGGGCTGGGTCCTGGCCTCATACTCACATTATCTCGCAAGCTTAAGTACTAATGCATCAAGCTGAGATCAGGCTCACAACCTCTGAGTACAAGAGTGGGTTTAGTGTCCATAGCACCAAAGACAACAAACAGTCAATGATGCAGCTCCTTTTGGGGGAGGAAACACATGTACAACAGAAATGGTTCTACAAATGTGCACTTAGAGCAAAACCCCTTATAAATCTGGACTAGCAGGAAAAGACAGCCTCCTTTATAGGTCTTTCCTTAGGAAGCACAATAAGTACACCTAGCAACTCAAAAGAGTTTAAGAAAACACTGCTACTACCCAGACGTTTGTTTTAAAGAGCAGGTCATTTTTACAAGTAGACCAACTGTATGTAAATAGACTCTTCAAAGCTCAGGGAAACTACTTTTTCCTTGTAGTTAAGATCCACAAAGAATGAGAGTGGCTGGCCTCCAGCCTTTAGATTACTTTGTGTCCCAGCTATAATGAATAAAGGTCGGGGGAGAGGGGAATAAACATGTGTTGAACACTGATTCTATCAGGCACTTTACATACATTACTGTATTTTATCCTTTCCGGAACCCTTTCATGTCTGCAGGTTTTTCTAGACTCATCCTAAGGGAGACAACAAGGCTTACAGAGGTTTTAGCATAGCTAGGTTATGGCTGGGACTGGAATCCGTTCTATCCAATAACCCTTCTCATGCCCCCACTCCCAACTTGTCTCAATTTACTATTTTATACTCCATAGTCATTAAGAACTTCTTTCACTCTCAACTCACCTGAATCTATCTGCATGAAATCTCTGTGTCATGCAAAGATGCTGTGATCTTTACCTGCCATTCTTTATTTTTATTCCTGGAGTAGGTTGCCTAATGAGATCACTGACAACTGCCAACAGAGTTACTCTAGCGACATTTTTTCTAGTCATGAATTTATGTGGACTTTGGTGGTTCCTCTGAGTACCCATTTTATTTCACTGCAAAGTTTGAACCATTTTTATTACTTGGCGGTATTATTTTTGTTACTTCATGATTATCGTGTATACATATTTTATTTAAGTTTAGAGATGATAAGAATACTTAGACGTGATGAACAGAAACACACTTAACCATCAGAACAACCCCTTGATTTTGATATGATCAACCTGTTCTAACTGAAATTTACAAGGATACAAGGTCTCCAGTTGAGAACTGGTCCCTGCATCTTAGAGGAATATTCCCAGTCTTGTTTTTGACCCCCTCTAGATCTTTGTCCATTCTAATTTAAAAAAATTTTTTTTTTTAAAACAAACTCCCCATCCTCCTATCTTAAACTGAATACTAGATATGTAAATTTATGGGCCTAAGAATTTTTCAGGTACGGGGCAGATCTACATTCCAAGGCATCACTAGCAGCTTTCCCCAGCCCTGCAAAACCAAACCAAAAAATACCAGCAAAACCCCCAGCTATTACCTTGTTTCACTGTCACTTAGTAAGGCTCTAACTTAAAAACAACAAAAAGCTTTTGACTCTCGGGCTTGGGCCCTGCATGCCACGCTACAACCCGAACACTGCCTTCTCCCCTTTATGGTTGAGCTATAAACCTTTGTCAAAAGCTGACAGACCTTCACTGGAGCAGGGCAGGATGAGAGGGTCTGCATAATGAACTTTTAAATGACAGGAGATAGGATCTAGAAGGCCAAGCCTGAGATAGGTTGCTGGCTTGGGCCGTGAGCCAACACAAACAGAACACATCGTAAGTCATCTCTGCAATTTCAATACCGAGGCTAGGAGACGCCTCTGCGCCAGCAGGATGCGTGAGACTTGGTATGAAAGCCTGTAGATACTCTGCGTCATACAAAGGCAACGGCTGCACTTTCAGCCCTGCTAGGGAGCCCTTTGTGAGGAGGAAACAAGCCACGTTCAGGGCCTTCAGAGACCAAGTCACTGTGTACTCTCACTGCCCAGGGCCTGACTCTGAGAAAAGCAGGTTGGCCAGTCATGATAAATTCTCAAGCATTTGATGTCTCTAAGTGGAGCCTGGGTGGTTTTCCAAATAAAAGTTTGCCATTCTGGCCAAAAAATTCCTCTTCCTATAGGGACCACACAAGTATATTCTCTCAGTTTTCTCAAGTCACATCTTGACTAAACAGGACCCGAATCCCTCTGTGTGCCAGTCAGCATTCCAGCTTGGTTCCACCAAGACCAATATTCCAGGCTCAGGTTTTCCCAGCAAATAAACTTCTGGGAACATGAAAGGCACACAAACCATTCTTTCCACCCATCTCCATTTATTATCCGGGATTTGTATCTCCAATTTGGAGTCTGCTGAGTTAACCACATCTCAGATCTCCTGTTGGCCAGGCAGCACCCTGGAAAAGTCCTTGTCACCTGAATGCTCTCTGTTATGAATGGGATGGTTTTGCCCTCAGATTTTGAACCACATTTCTCAAAAATGTAGAGATAATCTGCTCTACTGCTTTTTCAAGAAAACATAAAAGTACTAAGCTGGAGATGAATACTGAAGTGAGTAATATTTTCTGGGTAGCAAGTGGCAACAATTAAAAATCTGAAAATAATAAGTATATTGAAATAAAGCTTCCATTCTGCCATATGAAAAACAAAACAAAAAAAAAAACATGGAGACAAAAATCTGGATTGGGTAATCTGGCACTTCTGTCTGACACATGAAAAACCAAACCAAACCAAAACAAAAAACAATAAAAACTGGAGATGAAAATCTGCAGATGAAAACTGAAGTGGGTAATATTTTCTGAGTAGCAAGTGGCAACGATCAATTAAACACACAAGACTGAACAGCGGGGATCGGATCATACTTTTTTTCACTGTTATAGCACCTTGAATCTAGCACAGGTTTGCTCTGGATAGATGCATAAAATGTTTGATGACTAAATGAACAAATGCATTCAAGTGCTTGTGCTCAAAGAACTCGCATCCTGGCTGTGGAAGCAAGCAGTTAAAGAAACAATCTTGATCGAATATGGTCTGAGTATGTTCAGGGTGACAGAGGACCCTAGAAGAGGGACAGTCAACCTGCTTTCTGGGCCAGAGGTATCAGAGAAAGGGCTTCCAAAGGAGGTGACACTTAGTAACAGGTAAGATTTTGAAAAAGGAAGAGATATGGTCTCTGTCCTTGAGGAGCCCCTAAAGATCTGGAAGGAAGGAAGAGGGATCTAACTTGAAAGTACAAGTCAGAGTGAGCGTAAAAGCTAAGTGTGTGGTCAAGACGGTGAGTGCTAAGGGAGCCTGGGAGAGAGGGGAGGGGAGATTGAGATTGGCCGGCTGGGGGGATTGTGCGGCGGTGACAGAGGGGCCAGGCGGTCCCCTGCCTTTAATCACGCAGAATGGGCAAAAGCCAGAGCCAAGTGGATGGGGAGAGAAACCCCAGATTTCCTGTCCTCTGGCTGGGAACGTGCAGGCATTCGGAGGAGGGAAGGAGTCCAGAGGGGGGAAAAAACAGAAGAAAAATAAGCAAATACTTATTAAACGCCTATGTCAGCACTAGGGCGGTACCTGGCCCATCTCTCCTGGATTTCACAGAATACTGATGGAAAAGAAACTGATAAAAAATAATCAGAACAAGGGAAGATGCCAGAAAAAAAAAAATGCTGTTTTCCACTATGGAAGGGGTGAGCACGTCCAGCTGTAGAAATCAGGGAAGGCTTGAGAGAGGAGGGGTCACGCTTGAGCTGGGCTTTGATGGAGAGCAGAGGCTGAGAGCCAGATTCTAACAGCAGAGAGAGCAAGCCTGGGGAAGGAGGGAGCATAGAGAGCAAGAGCTGTGCAGTTGGTGAAGACAAGCAAGATACCAGCTTTAATGACCCTCCCAGCAGGTCCCATGTGCATCCACTGCCACAGTGAAGTTCTCACAGCTTCCTCGCATCACCATGCTCCTCGGTGGGGTCATCACTGACATCCGAGGCAGGACAGTTCTTCATCTTGCAGGACTGCCCTGCACATGATAAGGTGTTTAATATCTTAGGCCCCTGCACAGTAAATGTCAACGGCATCCTAAAATCATTGGGACAATGAGAAACAGCATCACACATAACCAATCACATTGAGGATGCCTGAAGCATCTTTTCATCATGGTCTTAATAACCATCATATTAACATAATACCTCTGCAAGTCGCTTTAAAGAGGCCAGATTTGGAGAATGTCTTCATGGGAAGCTCCCAGTCCCTCCTCTTATACCTCTCCAGCTCAGATGAAGGGGAAAACCTATGTTCAGAGCTGGGCTTCAGGAAGTGTGGGCTGACCCAGCAGGGCAGGGAAGATAGGCCGGTGAGAAGCTGTGATGGAGAGGAGGGTTTCCTGAGGTTCCAATTTTGTATCCCTATTTCTTTCTCCCCAAGTAGGTGTGACGTAAGAAATCTGGGGGAAAGCAGACACTGGTCTCTGATGACAGGTTTCCATCAGAGATCACAATGAAAGGATTCCCCCAATACCTGAGTATTTGGCTCCCCCCTTCTATTGCTTGACTTTTTAAAAAGTAATGCTTCAATGTATGCTTTTTTTTTTTTTTGGTCTTTCTCTCTGATTTTATTTCACTTAGCATAATGCCCTCGAAGTCCATCCACGTTGTTGCAAATGGCAAGCTGTTTTCTCTTTTTTATGGCTGAATAACATCCCATTTAAAGCACACCTTTAGGGTTAAACCTTTTCCCCCTGTTGTGTTAGATCCTTAAGTTACACTTCTAGAAACCTCTCATTCTTTCTTGGCCCGGCCCAAATGTGAGCCTTTGGTCTATTCTTCCAGACTGCCTAACACAGGACCCAGCCCACAAGAATTTCATGATAAAATGACAGCCTGGCCCTACCTGCCTGCTCAGACTAACTCCTAGGCTACAAGTCCACAATTGTCAAACACTGCAAGTGGCTGTGGCTAGGAGTGACAAAGGAGTTGGAAAGGATGGAGCTGTCAGGGGGAACAGCAAGTAGCAGTTGCCTGAAAACCATGGCTCCCAACTTAAATGCAAGCTCCGTGAGATCAGGGATAAGGTATTTATTTCCTTTTATATCTCCCATATGTGAAGAAGCAGAAAGCAGAGGCACAGAAACGTCTCAAGTCCATTGACACTCCTCTCATCAAAAGGTGGAGCCTGTGTCTCCTTTCCTCGTCCATGGCAGGGCCTCTATGACTGTTTCGATGAGCAGAGTGTTCTAGAAGTGACACTCTTGTGACTTCTAAGGCTAGGTTAGAAAGGGCTACAGAGCTTCAGCTGGTTTCCCGTGGGGCAGTTTCTCTGGGAGCCTTCAGCCACCACATAGGAAGTCCAGGTACTCTGAGGCCACCATGTGGAGAGTCCACAGAGAGAAAGAGTCACCCTTGGGGCCCCAACTGATTCAACCACCAAGCCTCTCAGTCCAGACACCAAACATGCGAATGGCGTGAATGACGAGGCCTTCAAGATAACCTTTGCTCCAGCTACTATCTGACTGCAACCACATGAGAGACCCTGAGCAAAAACCAGCACCGAAGCCCGGTCGACTCCCAGAATCGTGAGAGATAATAATAAATGATGGTTGTTTGAAGCCATTAAGTTTGGATTGGGTTGTTACCTAGCAATAGATAACTGATACACAGTTTCCATTGGACATTCTAAGGAGTGAAATAAATTCTCCAGAATAGCAGATGTGCCTTGAAGATGTGCCTTGTGACAGATTCTGGGCTAGGAAGTGAAGGCAATGATTCACACACAGTCCCTGCTTTCAAAGGGCTTCCAAGGGAGATAAGACACAAACATAGATTATTACAGATATTAGAAAAGAGGGTTCCAACAGAGGCATAGAGAATATGTGATAGGCGTATACTCTGGGAAATTTCCAGATGAATTTGCTCTGATGGTGGGCTAGAAAAGGTAGCCAGGTGCCCTTCAGATGGGAAACCCCATGGAATAAAGTGAAAATAAGCATATAGAACTTTATCTTACCACACAGTCAGTTTGTTGAACACAGAAAGCATGATCCCATGACCTGTCATATAGCAGGAGGTTGCTCACTATGTATTTATTGGATGGATAGATGGATGGCACCAGGGAGCCAGCCTAGAATGGCTGGAAGGCACTAGAGAGCCATACTAGAAAGAGCACTGGCTGGCCTGAGAACTGGCCTTGTGACCCTGGGTAAATCTCTTAACATCTATAGTCTTTAGTTTCCTCATTTATCTAATGAGAGGATAGGACCAAGAGGAATCTGAGGTTTGTTCCCAATTCAAACCTTCCAGGGCACCAAAAAGTAAGTATGACCATTCGTCTGTTTGTTCACTTGGCCATCTCTGTAATCAAACAAACACACGCTTGAGAGAGAGTCAACCTATCTTTGTTAGGACTCTGCATGTTGTAGAAGCTAGCTCGAGCTAGTTTAAAAGGATGAGGAGGGACTGGCGAGGTGGACAGGGAATTTAACATAGGACACAGGGGTTTCTCATCGAATTCTGCAAGGAGTCTTGAGGAATAGGAACCAAGACTGGAAAGCTGCTAGGAACCAGGTCAGGACTCCCCCTCGCACCCCCATTCTCTGGTTTTCTCTATGAACCTGCTTAAATCTCCTCTCTTTTGCAAACCAGCTTTCCTGGCTTCTCTACACACACGGTGGAAGATCATTTCATGACCCCCAATTTACCCTCATGGCACTACCAGCAACTCACCAACACTCACTGGTTGTCTCTGAATCTCAATTCCAAATCTTCAGGAAAGAGACTCTGGCCCAACATAGGTCAGGTGTCTCCTCCCTGATCCAGTCAACTCTCCCCAGAGAGTCACGGTTACATCATATAAAATGGCTGCTGAGGACCCGTCCTCAGCAGGGTCCAGGGAGCAGTTATCAGACAACATCGGGGCTTGGGGGCAGTTACTGTAAAGCAGGTAATCTCTTTCAGAGGTGTCTGTTACAAAGTCCAAGAAAGTGAAAGAACTCTTGTATAGATTATCAATAAGGATATAAAATTCTCTAACTTAAGCTCCTTCCTGTGCACTGAAATCCTTTCCAAAGCCATTTCAGGAACTCTGGTGGATTTTAGGAAAAACAGTTAATTTCCATGCTCACCTAGGCCCGGTATAATTATCATTGTTTTCTAGCACTTTTAGGATGGTACTGTGAACACTGTGGCAATGCCAGCTCACAAGGAGACCTTCATACTTGGGGTTGTCACGGCCTCCTTTCTCTCCACTTTATCAAAAGATGTGATTTGAAAAACACCAACAAATGACTCCTCTAAACTCCCACATCAATTGCTGCAAGATTTTGAGGATCTGAGTATCACTTTGGCAGCCACTTTATTTGTGGATAGCCCAGCAAGAGAATTAAGTCAAACCATTAGGGAGATTCGACGGAAAGGTAGGTACCTGAAGATTAATGCTCCCGAAGAAAGGAAAAGCAGTTATTTTTGACATTTTGACAATCACTTTAGGGTCTGGTTCTTATTAGCCCCATTTTTGGCTTTAAAGGTTTTCTTTTCTTTCGCTTTTTTTTTCCCTTACCGAAAATATCGGGAAATTTAGAACAGAAACTTACAATAAAACATGTCCCCTGACCCTCTGATCTTGTTAAATATTTATTTTGTTTATTTTGTTAAATAAACAAAAATACTAGAGAAGTCTAGAAGAAGGCATTTCTTGATGATTACCTGATATTCATCACTGTATTGGTTGTTCCCTCACAATTGCTTTGGGGGAAATGTAGAACAGAGAAAACAGGAGAATACAGAAAACGGTGAGTATGCGTGTTTGTATGTGTGTGAGTGAAAGAGAGAGAGAGAAAAAAAAACTCAGTAACTCATCTGAGCTATAAATGCTTTTAATCTTACAGATGCCAACAGGGCAGCCTCTTGCATAGTTTTTCTCCAGTCCTTCCATTTTGCAAGCTATGTTATTCACAAACGGGACACTCAAGAAACACCAATTCTGAAATAAAAACGTGCACACCACCAGTGGAAAAGCAAACAAAAGCAGCTAATGTACTGTGGCTAAAAAAATTTTTAAACAAAGTGGCAATAATTTACTGCCCTTGCTCTTAGCTGGACCCCATGAACATAATCAGAACCCCAGGACTGATGGGAAAGTGTGATTTACAGTAAGTCTCAGGATAATAAAAGAAAATGAAAAAGCAAATTGCGCATGAACATGAAAGCTGTATTTCTTCCGCTTTCAGCAACTGAATCAAATTTCCAGCCAGAATTTCAGGGTGAAACTTAGAAGTCCCTCAAGAAGCAAACTACGAGCCAGCCGGCATCCACACTTGGACACTGCCCCAGCGTGCCTGAATAACATAATTAATATTTGGAGACGACAGTGATTGGAAAGACGCACAACACACCATGGGTTTTGAGTAGCAGCAGAGAAGTAGGCAGACCTGGGTTTGAGTCCTGGTGTGTCACTTGCTAGCAAGTGTCCTCGGGCAAATTACTTAACACCTCCAACCTTTAGTAACACCTGCTGCCTGAGATGGTTATGTGGATTAAAGTATACAAAGTATACAAAGCACCTTGGAGGGTGTTCAGCACATGTCAGTCTCAGTAAATTCTGTTACAAATAATACACTTTGTTAAATGAGTTAGTATAGTTAAAGCACTTAGAATAGTACCTGGTACTTAGTAAAGTCCTGTGTAAGTGTCAGTATTATTGCTATACAGTAAGACCTCAGTTAGAATGTTTAGACAATGGGGTAATGAAGTTAATTTATTTTCATCTTAAAAACCTCCTCCAAACCACTTCAGTGTTTCAAGGTGTTGAGAATCATCTTAAAATATATTAGCTTACTTTCCAGTTAAGCATAGGTTAAGCACCAATTTTAAAATGTTTACCCCAGATCTTGCATGGCTCCGGGAACACAAATCAGAAGCCCTGGATTCTAGTACCAACCCTTTTATCTGTCAGCTGTGTGAATTTGGGCCTCATTTGATTCCTCTGTAAAACAAGGATGAGGATATCTGTCATGTTTTTCCTAGGATGGTTTTGGTGACTATAAAATGCTATCATGTAAATGAAATTACTTTGAAAACAAAAAATGCAAGACAAATAAAAAATAGCATAAGTTTGTTATTACTGTTCTTTAGGACATCATAGCCTGTTTCTGGGGATGCAAACACACAAGGGCATAAAGATTCCAGGTGGTACCAAGGATGCTGTTGTGGTTTTAATTGTGGTAAAATATATACAACCTACAACTCACCATTTTAACCATTTTTAAGTGTACAGTTCAGTGGCACTAAGTACATTCATCTTGCTTGCAGTCCATCCACAGAATCTTTTTCATCTTCCCAAACTAAGACTCAGTACCCATTAAACAGTGATCCCACATCCTCCCTAGTTCCCAGCTCCTGGTAACCGCCATTCTGTCTCTATCAGTCTGACTACTCAAGGTACCTCACATAAGTGGAGTCATACTGGGTATTGCTTTTTCAATAAATCCCTTATTTATTTTCTTACATTTTCCATCTTCGTCTTTAAAGCTTGAGTGCCGAAAACAATGGCAGTTAATTGAGGATTTATTTCATTTTGTGGGTTCCAAATCCTTGAGATTGGCAACAGAGCTATCAGTCAGGAACAAAGACACACTGCCCTGATGGCCTCCTCCAAGCCTGATGGGGCTGATGCCTGTCTGGTCTCAATTGCAATTCTGGAAGACGTCTTGGAAGCTGTGACATTTTAAGGCTATGCAATGAATTGGACCAGGGAATGGGATCCGGTCCCACTCCTACCACAAAAGGACTGTTTGATATTGAATGACTCATTCTCCTCTCTGAGTCATGTCTGTTAAACTTGAGGCTGACTAGATTAAATGGTCCCAAAGTAGTGTCAGCTTCATATTAAAATGTTTTGATGACATTGTTGCCTTGTAAGTTACTAAAAAATATCATTCTCTCTCTCCACCTCCACCAGGAACACTGTATTTTGGATAATAAAAGTGGAAGAAAAGCAAGATACCTGTGATAGTTTTCTTGGGAAAACAAAGCAGGAGTAAAGAAAAACTTAAAAAAAAACAAAAACAAAACTAACTAACAAAAACTTGAACTGCTTTTAGATGTTCCTGGCATTTCATCTGGTGTTGTCATCCCTCTTCTGAAGAGGGTGGGGTGAAGGGTGGGTGGGGAAAAGAGAGTAGAGAGGATTTTCATAGCATGTGCCAAAGTGTTATCTAAAATATGCATGTGCACACACACACATGCATGCACACATAAAAGCAAAGGCTTTGCTCAAATTCAAGACTATAATTTCACACAGGAAAGAGAAATAGAGTTAAACCATGTGAATTGAGAAGATAGGGATTTATGATCATTTTGAAATTATCTCTAAAGCTACACCAAAATGTACCCTAGCTCCAGGATTCTAAGGCCCAATACTGTTGAGTACACAAAGCAGTGTAGCCAAATATAAGATGTCACAGACGAAAAGAGCAATGTATTTGGAATGAACAACTATCCTTATCATTCATAAACTTCCCAACTTGGATGCATTTGTATGAAGAGACACTTCTGGTCTGATAAGAGTCTGGCTCTGGAAAGAACAAAGTGACCCAAATTCTTATGGAGGGGACACTTTCACACATGAATCACCCAAAGAAATGGCAGCTGCTTCAGAATTGCCAGCCCCAGAAGCTGACGGTGGAAGAGCTCCATCTACAGGGACCCACCTTCAGTATGGAATGTAATCAGGATAGGAAACTAAGTACTTCATCCATCTGACCTCTAGAGTCAGGTGACAACTTAAGCATATTGTCATTTTTCCTCCAGACAGAATAGCCCTTGTTTGAAAACTGTAGCCACCATTGGCTAGGATCAAGTCCGCTTTATTAGTACGGGCATTTCCAAAGCTGTGTTCTCCAAAGAGCTTCGAAATATGAACTAATGGGACCAATAACACTGGAATACTGTAATGATAATTTGTAATAATCTTAATAAGAGTTTTACAATGTATCTTTCCCCAAAAAAGTATAACAGGAGATAGGTTTTATAGGTCTATTGCCATTAAACTTATGTCAGGGACTGAGAATTCCTGAGTCATAGGATTTAAGAGATGGAAGAAAACTGAAATTTGGATTACATCAACCCCTCCGCACTGTGCCCCACCCCCTGCCAGCATTCCTGAGACAGCATTCCTGAAAAATGGTCATGCAGTTTCCTTCAATAGAGAGCAGGAGATTGATTCTTCAAGACAGAATGAGTGAAAGAGATAGATTAATTATATGAAACAGACTATATGAAATTATACCAGGTGTTTAGCCTTCTGGAACTTTGGTTTTATCATTTATAAGAGAAGAGAACTATTTTACAAGACTATGTGGGAGCAGAAATAATGTGTGTAGAGTAACAGTTTAGCTCTTGGTTATCAGTGAATGTTAGCTGTCTTTCCCTTTTCATTTTTTTAATTAAAAAGGGCTTCCATATATTGGGCTGAAATCTGCTTTTTTATAACTTTAATGTGGCAGTCTCAATTCAAACCTCTCAGAGAACATAGAACTGTTTTTTTCTCTCCTCTATAAGGCATCACTTCCAACATTTGAAGACAGTCATAAGGCTTCCTGTAGTCTCTTCTCCATCTGAAACCCACCCAATTGCCTATGCCATTCCTTAGAACTAGTGAATAACTGAAGTCATGCCTTTTGGGAGTACCAATAGAATTAGGGGCAGAGCAATTGGCAGCATATTAAGGCAGGGTCCCTGCTTTCAAGGAACCTGAATATATAATGCCATCTGGGTAAAATAGGGGCTAAATCAAAGTACAATCAAAGAATTATTATTGTGTAAGGAGAAGGAAGAACCAAATTTGATGGGAAAACCAGAGAAGGCTTCATGGGAAGTGACATTTGAGTTGGATACTCAAGAATTGGAAGGATTTTGAAAGGCAGAAAACTTATGCTGGAGGAATAGCATAAGCAAAAGCATGGAGAAGTGGAAATGTATGAAATGTTAAAAAAAAAAAAGGGTGCTATGGACTGAATTGTGTCCCCCTAAAATTGATCTGTTGAAGCCTTAACTCCCAATGTGACTGTATTTGGAGACAGGGCTTTTGGGGTGCAATTAAGGTTAAATGAGGTCATAAAGGTAGGGCTCTCATCAGACGGGACTTGAGGTCTCATAAGAAGCGGAATCTCTCTTTCTCTCTGTCTCTCTGTGTCTCTCTGTCTGTCTGTCTCTCTCTCTCTCTCTGTGTGTGTCTCTCTGTGTGTGTCTCTCTCTCTCTATCTGTTTCTCTCTCTGTTGCTCGATGGCATAGTGAGAAATTGATCATTTGCAAGCCAGGAAGAACACCCTGAATAGCTCTGATCCCTCTCAGATCTTGATCTTAGAACTTCCAACCTCTAGAACTGTGAGAAAATAAATTTCTGTTGTTCAAGCCACACAGTCTATAATATTTGTTACAGCAACCCTAGCAGACTAATACAAAGGGCGGCTGCTGAGGCAAATCAATGAGTGAAGGCCTAAGAGGAGAGTAGATAGGTATATTGACCAGCTGGTCAGAATGAAGAAATGTAAATAGTGAGGCTTTGGAGACAGACAGTAATGTTCAAATCTCAGTTTTGTTAATTTATTAGTTGCGTGACCTCAGGCTAGTTACTCAAGCTCTCTGAGCTTAAACCTCTTCTTTGTAAATGGTAGAAAGGGATAATATATGTAAGCACAATTCACCATGTCTAGCATGTGGAAGATACTCTATAAATGTTAGCAATGATTACTATATTATTATAATTATTGTTGATCACAAAACTGGTACTGAGGGAGGACATAAGAGAGATATAGAATGTTCAGTGATGTGAATACTTCTTAAAGGTATCCACTAACTAAAAGATGGTGCATATTCTCTATTCTTAACAATCCTGGATGGTAATTGCATCTCCTAGAATGTCAGTGTTAGACTGAAAAATTATGCTGAACACTGGAATTTGACACAACATTGTAAAATGATTATAAATCAATGAAAATGTTAAAAAAAAAAGAAATCTAATTCTGAACAAGGAAATATTGTTTGCACAAGAACAGCATGGACTGTGAGAGAAAAATGGACACATAATTTTGGCATTCATATGGTCTAAGAAAAGGGGATTTGGGGCATAGCCAGCTGTGTCCTTGATCTGCTTTCTGTTATGCGAACTTTTATGCATTCTGTAATACCCAGCTCAAATGTCACCATCTCCATACAGCCTTATCCACAACTCCCTCATTCCTTCTATCATACACTCAGTCCTTTTGTTTCTCCCATGAGACTGTGGGCATCTTGAAGATAGACATACATTACTTGTTTCTGTATCCAGCACCTACCACAGTATCTGGTACATAGTTCAATAAATGTTTTTCAAATGCATTAGTGGAACAAAATAGAAATGCTGACTTTACAAAATTCAAAGAAACAGAAAGATGCTAACAGAGGTCTGCAGACTCTCAAAAACATGATCTGAATTATCTATATTTGTAAGAGAGGCAGTTCTCCATACTGGCAACAAGACAAGATGTAATCATGATGGGAGCTCTGTCCATATCTTTTCCGAGCCAACAGTCATATCAATGTCTTAGATGAGGACCAAATTAAAATAAGACACAAAGTTGGAAGGTTTTAAGCATGCTAAGCGATAGCATCAAATAATTTGATAAATTAAACATGTTGAAATATAACAGGAATAGTTTCTAGTGAGTACTGGGACATAAGATACTGATTACACAAGTACAAGAAAGAAGAGATGCAGGTAAGTGGCAAGAATTATGAGAAACTCAGAGAAGATTGAGCTAACTGCACATTTTCCAAAAGTCAGCAATAAGATGATGTTACCCAGAAAATGAGAATTTTGGTTACAAGAATAAAAGTGCAAAATGAAAAACGAGATGGTCCTGCAACATCCTACATGGTCCAAGTCTACCTGGAGTATTGTATGCTCACTCCATGAGGCTACCTCTTATGAAGGAAAGATCTGGAAAATAGTTAGGAAGAAAGATAATGAAAAGTATGGTAACTGTTTAGCTTGAGAAAGAGAAGGTTCTGTGAGTAATAATATCATAATGATAATGTACTACCACAGTCATGTAGGATCTCCTCTAATTCTTAAAATAATCTCATGAGGTCTAGGTGTCCATATGCCGAGTCCTCTACCTAAGCACAGAAAAGGCTCCCAGAGGCTATCTGTCATTTCATTCCAAAGTTCAAACCAATACTGGAACTAATGAAGACATCTGTGTAACAAGTTTCTAAACAAATTATTGGTATTAATATATTACGACATTGATTTTTAACTCTTGCTTCTTTTCAATGTACTTAAATCTATCTGGAGATATTTTTGGCTTTTCTTTATTGATCATTGACTATAAGATACTGCTTCAAACACTGCATACACATCTCAGAAGCTTAGAACTAAAGAAAATCTCCAGTCATATTCAAGCCTGAAATAATGACACACAACTGCTAAGCTTGTTAAATGCTCCAGCATTCAACTTTGTCTGTCTCAAAGTTAGAATGTGTAATAATAGGAATTTTTGAATCCCAATTTTATAGATGATAAAACTGGGGCTCAAAGAAGTTAAGTAATTTACTGAAGACCACACAGTTACTGAGCACCAGAGCAGAAACTGGGCCAATATGACCCTGAAGTCCCAAGAACAGCCTGCATCTACTGTCTGAGAAGAAGCAGACAAGGCAGAAAGAGTGAAAATGAAGACCAGTTGGCTCTGCATAAGACAGAGACCCTTATTACCTTAGGGCTTCTCGAACGGAACAGTAGGGTAGACTTCTATAATGCCACTAAAGAAAGTGTTTATATAAAAGCTTTCTAAGTGGAAAGAAAGTGTTGATGTAGAAGGTTAGTGTAGAATCATCTATATGACTTTTAGAAGAAGAGAGTCACCAATCAGCTAGAAGACTGGACATGACCTCTAAGGGTCATTCAACTGGGAAATCCTCTGCATCTAGGTTGTAGAGATACAGTTGACTCTGGTGCTAGATTAATTAGCTGCCCTCTATAGGACTGGAAATATTGCTCAACTTGATCCAAATTTTGAAAAAAAAAAAAGTTTACTTATAATATCTTCAAGAAAATATAAATGCTTCTCGCCTGGGGAAGGGAAGGCTTTTGTAACCACGACACCAAAGTAAAAAATCATAAAGGAAAGGACTGTTAGATCTGATTTCATAAAAATGAAAGTTATCTATGTGAAAAAAACATATATACCACAAGCAAAATTCAAAGCTAAGCTAGTTTTAAAAATGCAGATTCCAAATCAGTCAAAAAGGTAAATACACCAATAGAATGAGAAAAAGGAATAAATATTCATCAGAGAAAAAAATGGCCACTGAACATAGAAAACAAATTAACTTTACTAAGTTATCAAAGAAATTAAAGTTAAAATAACGACATGCCATTTTTACTTTTAAAATTGACAATAAAAAATGACAATACCTAATATTGGTATAAGTAAGTAGAATGGTGCATGCTCCTACACTGTTGCTAGGGACTATTAATACGCAGAGAGATTAATGATAACATGATGAGGCCAGGTACTGTCCTAGGCTCTTTAAGGCATTTTTCATCACAGTATTATTCAGAACAACAAAAAACTAGTTTGTCAACAACAGTGTGTAAGTTACATAAATTACAAAATACTCCCACAATGGAACATACTTAGTATGGTCAATTAAAAATGATGTCATTAAAAATATTTAATGACACAGAAAGAGGTTTGTGATGTTGTGAAAAGATAAATGATTAACAAAAGAGAATGTCCCAATATGATTTCATTTGGGGAACTACATGTGTAATAATGTGTGCATTTTTATGACTCTTTTAGGAATGAAAGAATACATGTTAGCAGTGACTAATTTGGGCTTAGTTTTGTTTCCTAGATTTTCTGCAGCAAATATGTTTAGCTTCTGAAAGTGTTTTTAAATCTAGGTTTTCTTTTTCTTTTTTTTTCCCCAGGAAGGAAAAGATTTAAGGGAAAAGGCAACAAGATATGCAGGGGCCCCACCAGGCCCACCTCACCTCAAAACTGCTGAGCTGCTGAGACCATCTTCCTAACAAAAGCCTCCTGGGGGCCTCAGTATTCCCAAAACAACAGTAAATGAAGCAACTTCAACTGATCTTAGGGGAAAAGGACCCAAACCACTTAGCTGGATTCTGAAGCAGTTTTTCAAGATTTCCCCAGGCCACTCTTTCCCAAATCTCTGTCGGCAGGATGAGGGTGCTGAGAACCTAGAAGGTAGGCACTGCCTAGCAGGTTGGTTTAGCCCTAGAGGGATGGGCTACAGGCAACTCTGACTCCAGGAAGAACCCTTGGTGCCAAAGTGGCAACATTTCAAAGCCAGCATCTCAAGGTCTGCCCAGGATTTACTACCTGCACCCAAAGTTTGATTAGACCGTCGTGATCAGCCTGATTCCCGTTGGGAACTGTCAGCAGAGAGACACCCATCACCAGCACAAAGGCTTTCCAGCCCTCGTCTTCAATGCAGCACTATTAACAGTTTCCCATTATCTCAACCTATTCTCCCTACCCGTCCCGTCCCCAACCCAAACATTCCTATTTCCCTAAATAGACTTTATTATAAAGGCAAAAACAAAGCACCCACAAATTAAAAAAAAAAAAAAAACTGCTGTCAACAACAACAAAAAGCATGGTCTTATAGTAAATAATCTTACGGATATCCAGGGAAAGGGGGTGGGGAGGGACACATTTGGGAGTCTGAGATTTGCAAAGGTTAACCACTCTATATAAAAACAGATAAAAAAACCAAATCTCTTCTGTATAGCACAGGGAACTATATTCAGTATCTTGTAATAACCTTTAATGAAAACGAATATGAAAATGAATATATGTATGTATATGCATGCCTGGGACATTATGCTGTACACCAGAAACTGACATACTATAACTGACTATATTTCAATTTAAAAAAAAATGACAAAAAGCATAGTCTTTAAATACATACATTAACAAGATTTCACCACCTACTTTCACATTTCTTTTAACACACGTACCTAGTAAACAGTTGGAGATGATTCCTGATCCCCTAGTAGTTCTTGATATATAAATAAAGACTGGAAAATATATGCAAGTCACGTAACAGTTTACAGACACAGCGAAAAAAAAATGTGACAATGAATATATGTATGTTCATGTATAACTGAAAAATTGTGCTCTACACTGGAATTTGACACAACATTGTAAAATGACTATAACTCAATAAAAAATGTTAAAAAATAAAAAACAGTTTACAGAGCACAACATTTTCATATGAAGTTCTGAAAATGACCTCAGTGGACATTATTTCTGCATGGCAGCCGAACCGAAGTCCAGAGAGGTGAAGTGACTGGCCCAGTGTTACTTTATTAGTTAGTGGCGGCCATGCCAGGCGTCTCACTAGGGTTAGGGGCTATGGCACTAAGTAAAAACAATTCTGGCAAGGAGATGTCAAATCCATTTTCAAAGCCGTCACAGCACTAGCAGTAAAGAAGAATAGTAGAGTAAAAGCTTATCAGTGTGCCTATTTTATTTCTTTTGAGTTTTCTTATTTTTGTTTTATTCAGGCAAAATTCACATAAGGTGAAATGAACCATTTTAAAGTGAATAAAAAATTCAGTGGCATTTAGTACACTCACAAATGTTACACAACACCACTTCTAACTAGTTCTAAAACATGCCCCTCATCCCAAAAAGAATCCCCAGACTTGCGAAGCGGTTGCTCTCTTCCCCACCTCCTCACCCCAGGCCCTGGTGATCACCAGTTCACTTCCTGTCTCTAAGCGTTTAACTATTTCAGGTATTTTTTTACATGAATGGAACATGGAACTTTTTGTATCTGACTTCTATCACTTAGCATAACATTTCTGAGGTTCATCCACTTTGCAGTATATGTCAGCATTCCACTCCTTTTTATGGCTGAATAATACTCCGCTGTATGTCTATATCACATTATGTCAATGTACTCATCCACTAATGGCCATTTGGGCTGCTTCTACCTTCTGGTTATTTTGACTAGTGCTATTGTGAACAGTGAGTATCTGTTTTCAATTCTTGGGGAGTGTATAAGAGTTTCCTTATTTTCTTATGTATTTTACTTGTATTTTATCTGATTACAAGAGTATAGGGATATTTGTTAAGAAATGTGGAAATAACAGGAAAAACACCAGTAAGAAAAATCACCTAAGGGTAATTCAGAATATTCTCGTCCAGAAAGGATATTCTATAAGCTTATAACCCTGTTCTTTCTTTCTAGCCAATAAATATGGGTTATTATTTTAGAATGAAGTAGGCACTGAGACTATGGACTTCATAGGCAGAAAAACATAGATTTGAATTCTGGCTCTGCTGTTTACTAGCTGAGTCACTTCACCTTTCCAAGCTTGTCTTCCTGGCTATAAAATGGCATAATAGTATCTACCTTACCAGGTTTTTATGGCATCTTAAAAGAGATGTGAGTGAAATGTCTAGTACAGTGCCTGGGACAGAAGGGACATTCAGGAACGATTAGCTGGAAGAGTACTTCCCACACAGGGATTTGCTAATATCAACAGGAAGTGAGGTTTGAGAAAGAGGAATTTTGTGTTTTCACCACTCTGTCTTTAGCACAGTGCTTGTCGCACAGCTGGCACTCTATAAAACCCTGCTGAATGAATAAGTGAAAATAAATGTTGGACAAAGGACGGAAAGTACAATCCTGGGAAGGATCTCTAGGAAAACACAGCTTTCTGAGTTCAGAAAACAAGTAAAGACCATGGACAAGGACTTCTTGGAAGTCCACTGGAATTCTACACACAACCAGACCCATGACTGGAGTTGATCGTGGCTGACTTAAGGCCCCCAAGATGAAATCATTTGCAGAAAACGGTCAGAAAATAAGTTAGTCTGAGTTGCAGCAATTAGGGGCAGAGCTGGAAGCCCTCTGAGGCACTCGGTAAACTGAACTTCCTAAGCTGCTGGACCAGCTAAGGCTCGGAGCATTTTCTTATAGCAAATGAAGCTTTTGATGGAATAAACCCAGGCAAAGAGATATTTAAGCATGGGGCCTTGACAGGAACTGCCCTGAAGTAATATCGCTTGGAACTAAAGAGATGATTAGTGAGCTTCTCATGGCCCTACAGGAAATCTTGCCTGGCACAGGAATGTAAAAATTTCCAACCTTGTCTAAAAGCAGTTTCCCCACACTTCACTGTCTCAGAACGATGTCTGTAATGGGTTGCAGAGCTCACCGCCCGCTGAAGGCCTTACCGCCTTCCTCCTATGGTAGGTCTTTATCCCAACAAGGGTCTTGCCCTGTTCGTGGACTGACCTCCCCAAGCGCAGGAGGGCTAAAATGGAGCTGTCAGCATGCAAGCTCCCAGGAAGCAGGCCAGGGAGATGCAGCGCTGACCCCTATCTCAGGAGGCTTAGCTGGGCCTTTTCAGGGTGGATGTGAGAACTCTTTGTTCCAGGGTAACGGTCTACTTTTATACAGCCGTGTTTTCATACTTCTCCTTGAAATCACCTATCAGTGCTGCAATTAAATGATTCTTAGTATATGGATGTGTGTAAAATTAATTGTTAAAGTCTCTCTCTTCCACTGAATTTAGAGTATCTGGAGACAAGACCGTTTCTGTTGAGTTCATTATTGCATCTTCAGACCCTAGAACAGGCCTCGTCCATGGTAGGCACTCAATAAACATTTGTTGAGTAAAGGAATCCAAGTTATTTTGTCACAAATTTCAATTCAGTTTGGAGGCAATAGGATATATTGGGCAAGGACATGGGTTTGCATTCTGGCTTCAGTGCTTTGTGACTTGGGGCAAATTGTTGACATTGCTTTTTTAGTTTCCTAATGTTGCTGTGACAAATTACTACAAACTTGGTGGCTTAAAACAACAGAAATTTATTCTGTCACAATTCTGGAGGCTAGAAGTCCCAAATCAGGCAGAACCCTGCTCCCGCTGGGGACTCTAGGGGAGGATCCATTCCTTGCCTCTCCCAGTTTCTGGGGGCTGCCCCATCACTGCTGGGCTCATGGCTGCACCACTCCAATCTCTGCCTTCTCCTCTGTGGGTCTATATGAAACCTCCCTCTGCTGCTCTCTTATAAGGACCCCTGCAGACAGTTAGGGCCCACTTCGCTATGCAGGGTAATCTCATCTCAAGATTCTTACCTTAATTTAATTACACTTGCAAACACCCTTTTCCAGCTAAGGTAAAGTTCATAGGATCTGGGGACTAGGACAGGGACATATATTTTGGGGGGCCACTATTCAGCCCATTACATTTGTCTAAGGCTCAGTTTTTTTTTTCACCCATAAAATGGACATACTATCTCTTAGAATTATTATGAGAATTAAATGCAACACATGTAGATTACTTTATGTGTTCATGGTACATAAAAATCTCTCAATATATGGCAGCTATTAATAGGTGGTATTATTTCATAAGGCAGGGAAGTATTATTCCCCATGGCCATAAAAAAAGTGATGGAGTTACATCAACTCATTCAGACATTTTAAGAAGTATGTCAAATCAATATCAGAATCAACCTCTATATGTATTACGTATTTTATCAGGGCTGGGACCGAGCTCAGCCCTCTTACCTATGTCATTACAATCGGTCCTTGTAACAACCTCGGGAAGCTGGTATTCTCTCCCATATTACAAATGAAAACAAACAAACAAAAACCACTAACTCTAAATTTTCAAGAACCTGACTTAGCCATAGAGCTCAAATAGAAACCAAGGACTTCTCACTCCAAGCCCACTTCTTTTCTATATTACCTTAGAAAATTAAGGACAGAAATGGAGAAAGTTCTAAGCATCTATACCTGGATAAATCACTTGTCAAAATAGTATGGTAAGAGTTGACAACAGGGTAGGTTAGCCTAGAACTCTGTAACAGTGGTTCCCAAACTTTGTTGCACATTAGAATCACCTGGAGAGCTTTTAAATTCTTCAAATCACACTCATTCATTCATTCATTCATTCAGACACCAGCACTAGAGTTTGAGCTACAGGAATGCCTACACTAGACATAATTCCTGATCTCACGACGTTCACAGCCTGGCAAGCTGTTCTCCCCTCTCTCAAAGCACCCTCCCCTCCACAGTGCCCTTCCTGCCTGACCCTCCTGCTAGAACGGGAGCGCCAGAAGGGCTTTGCCTGACGTGAAGAAGATGCTTAATGAACATCTCCTGCAGGAGAGAAGAAGGGGAGGGAGAGGGAGAGCACACAAGAAAATCGGCATCACCCAGCAGCGTGGTGAGGAGCAACCACTACCCACCTCCCCCCTCACCAACACACACACACAACACAGAGGAAAGCGTGATTTCCTTCCCTGGAAGGGGCAAGGTGGGGTCAGGAAAGGTTTCTTCCAAGCAGTGCATCTGCACAGGGTCTTTAAGGATGACAAAAGGGTGGGAGGGCACTCTTACCGCAGCAAACAGCAGAGTTTGCACAGAGACCTGAAATAGGATGGGGAACAATGAGCAGCCAGCCAGAGCAGAGGGTGAGGAGCCAGGAGGCAAAGCACTTTGTATGATCTCTTCTCCCTCCCTCGCCAAGAGGCCTCTCAGTCCAAAAGTCCCCACCAGTCTTTGAGCAAGAGTTGACCAAAGCCATAGGCCCAGGACTACTAAGGCCTTCTGTTATCCCTGTGAGTGGCACCCCAGTCCACAAGTTTCTAGAAGCATCTTGAGGCCAAATTCCAAAGCCATTTCTGAAGTGGGTGTACAGGTAGGTTCTCTCAGCAGGCACGTTTAAATCCAAACTAAGACACCAGGCAAGGACAACGCTGGCCTGGGAGGGTCAAGGAATGCTCCCTTTGCTGCTTCCTGATTACTTATGAGTCCAGTTGTATTTCATCTTTGCCAGGAATTACCAAAAATGGTACCAAGGGAGTAAGGAATCTGAGATCCATAATGCGAGGTAGATAAATCTCTATCCCAATTCTAAATGGTAAAAACAGGAGCATAAACATTTCCAAGCTTGTCTGATTGCTCCTCTGTCTCACCTGGGCAGTGGTTGCTGGGAGCAGGGAGGTCTGTGCTCCTCACACAGCCACGCTGGCAGTGTGCAGACACCCCAGGGCCCCAGGTTTCTAAGCTGAATGCCCCACTGACAGCAGCACACAGGGGATGGGAGGGAGGGCTGATGTGAGGGACCGGTACCAAGAGCTGGGACTAGAGCTGGAATGATGGGCTGGACAGAGTTCTGAATGGGGAGGTGGCCTCTCTCTGCTCTAGCGGTGGTGCCCAATGTGAACCCCTCCCCTTGGAGTGGGCTTGGAAGGATCAACATTGACCATAAAGGGTCATCCTTCTATTTTATGACAAAAATCCCATAGCCCTCATCTTGAAGGTTGCCTTCCCGAAAGTGAATGAACTGGTCAAGTAAAAAGGATTAACAAGAATCCTGGAGAGAGCAGCTTGTTTGGCAAGGAAATGACTTCCACGTCACAGGCTTCCATGCTGGGTTCCAGGCAAAGGGACGGAAAGCTTGTTGTGAGTTAGTGAGGGGTGAAGAGGACACAGCAGGCTGGCCAGAGGCTTCCAGCTTTCTTATTAGGAAGGCATTCTTCTCACTGCTTCCAGGCCTAGACCAGATTTCTTTCTTTCTTTCTTAATCACTACAAAGGAAAAGAAAATGGACTTTGGATGGTCAGGAAAAGCTTATCTGAAGCGATAACAATTGTGCCAAGACCTGAAGGAGGGAAAAAGCAAGAGAAAGGGGATTCTGGGTAGAAAGAGCAGCATATCAAAATGCCCTTAGTCAGGAAAGAGTGTGCCTTGCTAGAGGAACCTAAAGGAAGCTAGTGAGGCTGGTGGTGCACAGCCAGCAGGAGAGAACAGTGCAAGGTCAAGTCTGAGAGGTGGAGGCAACGCTGGATCATCAGAGCCCTGTTTGAATAATACACACAACTATTGCCCCAAAGCTGGGCTTTCTTCTCTTGTTCTGGGGTCCCACTGCCATCCATTATGTAACCATCACCAAAGTATAAACCTTCTGTGCTTTGGACTTTTAACCTACAAAGTTTTTCTCCACAGGAGGGATATTGCTTGAAATACTGCCCTTCTCAGAGAGTTAATATCAGATTATAATCAATAATGATTATCCGCTGCACATAAAGTACTTGATCTATTTTTAAGCATATACACAATCAGTTTTCAAAATAATTTCAACAGAAAGCAGTTCCTAGAACATTAAACCTGGCGTAGATATGAGAACATCTTCTCACGGTGCAGGGAGGAAACACAGGTCAGGAGATTTACCTGAGGTTCTAGCTGCCGTTTCATTAGAGCAGCATCTTCAAACAGAAGTATAATACAAGTGGCATGTGTAATTTTTAACTGTTTGGTAGCCACACTAAAAGGGATCAGGTAAAATTAGTATTAATAACATAGTTCACTTAATTCACTATATGGAAAATTATCCTTTTAACATGTAATCAATATAAAAATTATTAATAAGATATTTTAAGTCCTTTTTCAATGGCTTAAGAAGCCATTGAAATTCAGTTCCTGTTTTGCACTTACACTAATGTCATTTTGGACTGGCCACATTTTAAGTACTCAACAGCCACAGGTGGTTATCATACTGGACCCTGCAGCACGGGGGTTCACAGAAAAAGGATTGATAGCTTCCTCTCTACAGATCAGAACACTGAGGCCCAGAGCTTAACTAACAGGTCACTAACCTGGTTGTGAACTTGAGCTGGGACTAGAATCTAGGTTCTTTGTCAAGTGCTCATTCCCAGGATCACACTACCCTTCCCTTGGGAACGAGAAGGGGTGGGGGCAACAGAATTACCTGAAATGAGCAGCTATCTATGCTGGGGACCAGGATGGGGCTTTAGACTCTATTTAACCCTTTGGAGTGATACCCCTTCTCCCATTTTCAAAATGAGGCTACAGAGGCTCCAAGAGTCTTTGTGGTTAATGGTAGCAGGATGACAGCAGTCCTTTAAAGAAAATAATGCTATCGATATTAAGAAGACATTGTGCAAGGCCAAAACCTGCTGAACTTGGGCTGTTTTAAGCACCACATTGCTAGCCTTAGGAATTCCCCCAGAAATTCCTCCAACCAGCTACCAGTCCCAGGAGGACTATTCTTCAGCTTGCCAAGTACCAAGACTCCCGATTCAGTCCACCCCTATCTTGCCCTTTCACCCCCTGTCCTTGCTGCAGATACACACAGTTAGGAGCACGAAGAAAGGACTCAGCTGCCCCATCAGGGCTGGCTGCGAGCCAAGCTCCCAAGTACAGACCAGTCAATACCATTTAAATAGACTCTTTATGTACCAAGGACAAATCAAGTAACAGAGAGAAGTGACAAGAGGAAGCAACTGCTCCTGGATTAGAAAACCTGGTCATAGCCCTTGACGGTGAGCTAAGGGGCTGAGGCCAGCACGTATCTGTCTACTGTGACCACGCAAGCAGCTGTCCTAGGGCACAACACACATGCAACCCATAGATGTGTTCTTTGGCCAGAAAACAATCTTAGGTGCTAGACACCCAGGCCTCCACACCTCAGGTGAGCAAAAAGAAGCTCAGGGTCACAGGAACTCTAGGGTCCATGCTCATAAAAACCATGCTGTACCCTTCCCTAGCATGTGTCAAGCTCCAAGCTGGTAGAGGAAGCCAGCTCTCCATTAAAAAAAAAAGCAAAGCAGGACCAAAATACCCCCAAATCTAGTCTGTCAGCACAGAGAACTATTTGCACTTGGAAACAGGCCTCAGTATTTTTTAAGTAGTAGGCTCCCTCCCCTTCTGCTACCTACGGGTGCAATTTCCAGTGCTTTCTCCAAAAGAAACATTTAGCTTTCTGTAGAGAGCCTCTGAGACCTCACGTGACTGAAGATGGAAGAAGGGGAAAGGGGCCCTCATCACGCCCCCCCAAACCCCATGGGGAAGCCAGGCCTGGGCCCCTGTAGCTCCATTTATTTTAGGAGGCACTTGGTTCTGAAGCATTTGTTTCAGAAATTACCCCCGTGCCCCATCAATAGTAGCTTTCAGCGGCTCTTCCCGGGTGGCCTTGTCTCTTTTAAATTTCATTTCCTGTTGGAAAGGATAAACAGGTAACTGTTTAATGCCACTGACTGGGCTCATTTAACAGAAAACCAGGATCAGTGTGAGGCTGGGGAGCCAGAGTGGGATTGATGGGTGGAACAGAGCAGGTCGGTGAAGAGAAAGGCCTTAAAGAATACCAAGTGATGGATTTTTATTTTACTGCTTCTCCATGTCAAGGGAAATTGCCCCACCAGAGGTTGGGGAGACAGTGTAACCAGCTGCTATGTTGGACATGGATCCCTGGACTTGGCCTTAGAGGCCTTGGTGGGAATCCTGGCAATGCCACTCACCAGCTATGCCCTTCAGCCAAGTTCTTTAATCCTCACGAGTCTCAGTGCCTATCATTCTACTGCACAGGATGGAGTGAATTCAAATGACATATTCACATGCTTAGCAGGTGACACATCCAGTAGGAATTCACATGTGGTAGCTATGAAATGGCATTTGAACCCACGCCATTTAACACCATGTTTTCTAGTACACACCAGGCACTGTGTTGGGCAATAGGAACATGCCAGTAACATAAGACAGCTCTGAATTTAAAGAGACAGGCACACGTTAGATGATGCCAATACAGCGTGGTAAGAATTCTGATCAAGACAGACATGGGGTGACATGCTACCCCACATATTAAATGTTTGAAGACACTGCTGATGGCATGGTCAACAGGGTTGATGAAAGGATTCATTAATTGTCTGTCTCTCCCTCTAGAATGCAAGGTCCTCCAAAGCAGGAATACTGCCTGTCTTCTTCAGCACTATGGCCATTAGGAGCACTGTCGGGGGAACAGGAAGGGAGGGATGGTCAAGGTGAAAGGAAAGAAGGGTCAGCCAAGTGAAGAAGGAAGTTAAGGACCAATCCAACCCAAAGAACCTCCATGGACAAAGGTAGAGAGACTAGAAGTAGAATGATATATTTAGGGAATTAGAGGCAGATTTTTGAATTAAAGCAGTACAAAGTATGGAGTGTAGGGTGAGGTGAGAGGAGATGGCAGGAGCAAGACCACAGAGAACCTGGTTTACCAAACTAAGAAGTATGGTGTTGGTGTGAGTGAATAACCATGCATGGGGAAGGCTGAAGTGGGTAGCTGCTGACATGGGCTAATTTAACAGAGTGTGAAATCTTCACTCCAATCCTAAAACATGCTTTCCTTACAAGCCTGCCAAAATATCAATTTTTTTTTTTTTACTACCAAGCTCAAACTAATAACCATATTAACCAAAAACAGTTATTACTTCTCAACTCTCCAATTAGTTTATTAGATTTTCTAGCCAGATAAATTTTCACAACCAGAAGAGGTAGGTACTTTTATTATTTCATCTTACAAATGAGAAGACCAAAGCACAGACAGGTTGGGTGGCTTGCCTGAAGTCACACAGCATGCAAATAGTAGAATCAGGATTGAAACTTAAGTCACCTTGGCTCCAGAGTCCATTCTCTTAACCACCATATTATTTTGAATCTATCTCCCAGTTCTCCATTTCTCTCTTCAGCTCAGTGCATCCACCGTTTTACCCATTTGATGAATTTTAAATTTCTGTAACTCTATTTTTCAATCCTAGAATTTCTACTTAGTTCTTTTCAAATGTCTACTTTGGGGTCATATTATCGTCTTCTTGCCCTATAGTTTCTACTTCCTCTTTCACCATAAAACATTTTAAACCTATCTACTTTCTCAAATTGGTCTATTGCTTTCAGTTTCTAAGATGGGAACTTCTCCACGTGTTTTGTCTGACTCTCACTAATGGTGGCTTTTTTTCCCTCTCTTGGACACACTATGATAACTGAAAGTGCACTTAACATCAGAAGGAGTCTTGTTGTTTTGTGGTATTGGTTTTTTTAATTTTGTTTTTAGTGGGAGACCCACATGTACTGGGCTGTTGAGACATTTTTATGACCCGGCTTTAGGCTGTGCCCTGTCAGGGTTTCATAGTTAAATCAATTCCAGACCAAGTTTTCACATTATCTTCTTGGTTTGTGGCCTGTGCCCTACGAGGGAAGAACCTCAACTCCATACCCACATAGAGCATAGGCTGGGGTTTTGATTTCTTATGGGTGATCCCAATGGCCCAAAGTGGTTGACAGACTTCCACACCAGATCCCAGCAGATGTTTCCTTACTTCATACTCAGGCCCAGCATTCCTCATTGACAGCCTTGGCAAGGAGCATGTTTCCTATGGCCTCAGCTCTCATTCCCATGGGATTCTGAAACTCCAGCCCCTAAAAACCATACATACCTCCCATGTTTTCAAAGGACCTTTTGTTTCCTTCCTTCCCACTGATTTCGGGCACCTGGGGATTTCTCTTTTCTGCATACCAGCCTGGAGATGGACTTTTTTTTCCTTGTGTATTTCCACCAGCACCTCTCTGTGATTAGAAGGAATGTCCCTTGACAACTTGATCTATCGAAGTGAACAGAAGGTTTTGATTATGCCTTTAGACTTCAGTCTTTCTCTCCTGGCTCTGAGTTCATGGAAGACAGAGACTTTGCTCTGATTCACCTTTTGATCCTGGATCCTTTTGATTCTTGAAAATGTGCCCAGACCAGAGTAGGAAGCAGTAAAGATTTGATCAAGAAATGAATAAATGAATTAATCAGCTTACTCTTTCATTCTAAATGGGAAGTAAAGACCATTCACTGATTATCTCTAGAGAAAAAAAAGACACCAAGAATCGCTGGAAAGCCATCCAAGCAGTCTGGAAGGCCACGCTAACCAATCAAAGGAGTCTGGGGCCTGCCTTAGTCCCACCCTTTGGCCAGTAGGTTCATGACTATTGACACTACTTCTTTCTTGAAGGGCAACAGCTACTAACTATAGTGCTGGTCTGCTAGAAATTCAAAGTCTGGCAGGCTTGGTTCTTGACTGGGGGATCTGTTGCCTTTTTAGCGCATACTGATGTCCTTCTATAGCCAAAACTGGAACCTGATCAGCAAGCAGCACATAGTGTACAATGATGGAATTTTTTTCTGTGAGTGCCATAAGGAGCTTGCCAATTAAGTTCACACACTTGAAAGCCCCTGGCACAGTGTTTGGCACAGAGTAGACACTGAGTTAACATTTACTGTGCTTTTTTCTTCTTTTCCACTAAAAATATCCAGGAATATTTGTTGAAAGTCTACTGCCTCCTAAGCACTGTGCTTGGAGCTGGAGATGGAGAGGAATAACATAGAGTCCCTGTTTTAATCCTTAACTAGGAAAAGAATGTCCAGATCAAATTGGACAATAAAAAAGTGATCCCAAATGTCTTTTGATTTAAGGTGAAAAGATATCTCACAGCATCCTGACACCCTAAAATGCCTCAAAAGCATAACCAGCAAAGTAAATTGGCAGATTGCTGTTTTATAATGTTGTCTTTCCTCAAAGAGGAAATCCACCTCCAGTGAATACATGAGTGGACAAAAGAGGGCTGATCATAAAAGGCAGTTTTTGACAATGACTTCTGAGCTCCTTTTATCACTATAATCCCAGAACCTAGACTCATGCCTGAACGAAAGCAGAAACTCAGTAAGATTGTTGAACGTGGGTATTTGCACACACATATATGGATGAGACCCATCCATCCATGTGGCTCTAGGTACAGCGTGACTCATCATTCCATACATATTTATTGAGGATTTCCTATGAACAAGAGCCTGTACCAGATTTTTTGACAGAGATAGGAAAAGAAAAAAAAAAAAAAAAAAGAAAGAAAACAGACATCCTACCTACAAGGAACTTCCAGTTTCAGGGGCGAGATACACAGGTATGTAAGTCACCATGCTATAACATAGAAAATGCTAAGAGAAAACCAGAGAAAAAGACTATGGGAGTTTCAGATACAGAAAGGCCCCTTTCCTGCCGAGGGACTAGATGAGACCATGGCTAATTCAGGCTGTATGCTTAGATTTAAAGGAGAAGTCATTTATTGCCCTAGAGAGGGGAGAGAATGGACACTGGCAGGGAAGGAAGGGCAATTCAGATAGAAAGAACAGCTTAGACAAAAGCAGAGAAGCAGAAAAGCACAGGAAGTATAAGATGAAATGGAAATTTGGCTGGAGATGCCTAAAAGGGCAGAAAGGGGACTAAAGAGAAAAAAGGCTGACAGGGTAAGCTGAGCCAGTTGCAGGGGTTTTGAATGTGTCCTGATGTATCATTCCAGGATGGGGATCTCTAGAGAGTAGCCAGTGCTCAGCATCCGGCGGGACTTAATTAATACTACGACAACCTCATAGCGGGAACCTGTTCTCCACGTGCACACAGGAAGCTGCCATCTGTATGCACAGGCAATTACAAACATTCCAAATACTCTGCCCTGAACCCTGCAAGCACATCAAATACTGACTGTAAAAGGTCACCCAGCAAACAGCTCATGATCAACCCTGGCTCAGGCGGAATCAAATCCTCTAAATAAGATCCACTAGATGCAGTGTCAGGAAGGTCAGAAACTACCCTTTTTCACATCTTGAAGCACTTTTCCCAGGTGGAACGTTTTAGAGGAAGGAGGGAAAGGAAAGAGAGAGGGGGGAAAAAGACTTCTCAGAAAATAATAGAATTCCAAGTAATTAAATGTTAAATGATCACAAAGTAAGCAGGGAATTTATTTTGGCCCCCACCTCCTTCCAGTGATCTAAAAAGCAGTTGATTTCAAAGACAGCCACGCCAGGATTAAAAATGGAATTTCACGCCACCCCTCCTTGGCCTCCTCCCCTGTGGGTCCCCACTGTGTACCTTTGTCCAGCTCACTTGAAATGTTCCAGGATGAGGTAGGCACTAACTCAGCAGTGACTGACAACTCTGTTTCTGAAAAGAAAAAGAAGGGAGGGGAAAAAGACAAGGGCAATATTAGACAGGGTAACATATGGGCTGTTAGAAGCATTACAGGAGATTTCCAAAGGCTTTGCCTTCTGAGTGAGACCACACGGTCCCAGGGCTTATTAAACTGGAGTGGCCGCTTCGCTCACCAGGCAGAGGCGCCAGCCTCACAGAGGCTGTCCAGAGGAACACACTGTAGGCCAGATTCGAAGGTTTTTTTCCTTTAAACACAGGCTTGAAAATTAAGTATTTCATTGACCAAAAACCCAACCAACAGAAATGACCAAACATCATCCAACACAAGCTCTTCCTTTTTTCGTTAGACCAGTCTTAGATAAATAATAGTCAAACGTCTGCCCATGAAACCAGAGGTTGTTGCTCCTGCTGCTGGTTTCATTTGTGCTTGTGAAACAACAGCATTTCTATTAACAGAAATCGAATTCTCTATATTGAAACTTTAAGACAAGACAAACGAAAGTGCAGTATTTGAATATGGAGAGTCGTTTGTGGTAATAAAATTAAAAGATAATTTCAAAACCACCATAAAGCAAACATGGAAATCAATCATCTAAAGGACATGAGGCACTCGGAAAATTTAAAAACTCTTCAATAAGATACTGTACTATACAAATGATGTTTTTGTTTTTGAAGATTTAAGCTGTGACACCACCCTATTAGCACATTCTAGTAGGATTGCATGACTCTCCCCTTAGGCCATGTCTACACGCAGACACACACACACACATACACACACAGTATTACAGAACTTTAGTGCTGGGCAGGATCCCAGAGAGCCCAGAGCCTGAGTCATTAGATCCAAGGTACTCAGGCTGTCACTTCCCCTTCCTTCAGACATCAGTCATCAATTATGGCCCTTTTGCCTATTAAACCTGGGATCTGCCTTATAGCCTTTTCAACACAATCCTCTAGGTAGCTGCTAAAAATGGATCTGAGTTGGAATGCAGGTAAACTTTAGTAAGTGGAAGAACTGGGATTCAAATCCAGGTCTGTCTGACTCTGCCACCCACGCATCCCAGCAGCCCACACTGGCCAGCCCTCCAGTCTGTGAAACCTTCCTAGTTTTCACCTTACCTCTCTCTGGCTTCACCTTTTCACCTAGATAAGCACACTCTCTACATTTCCTTGTTTACTGATGGGGACCGTCTGCCACATGGCCATAGAAGCCACATGTCATCGTCAGGGGAGCTTTGCCAAGGACAGGATGTTTACCCAGTGAGACCTTGCAGAGGCCACTGCTTGTTTGTCTACAATCAACCTGCCACGCACAGCAGAGACAAAAGGGTTGTTTGGTTTGTGCAAACTTCCTTGGCTTACGTCTCCCCTGTCCAGGTGGGAGAGAAAGCAGGTGGGAAAGAAAGCAGACAAACCACACATACCTCCCCACCCCAAATGGCCCCAGTCACCTCCTACATCATGAGCCAACCACAGCACAGATTCTTTTAAGGGGACCTGAAGTCGGATGGGCAGTGTGGTGGGGATCTTACAGCACATCGGATTCCAAAATGCTAAGCCAAAAAGAAAAGTTTGCCCAAGTAAGAAAAACGCTTAACACAAACCGACAGTAGAAGGCGGTGCTCCTGCTATCAACCGCTTGTCCTAGGAATGGGTACTTCATGCAGGTGATTTTACCAGGAAGTGCTAATTGTCTACACTTTGGAGCTCTCCACATGTGATTCCAGCCGCAACGCCACTCTGACCCCCATTCTGCTGCCACCCACTTTGGCTCCTTGAATAAAAGCCCCTTGTTTGCAGTATTAGGGACTACTGTGGTTCGCTTTATAAAAAGGCTCATCAGGCACTCCAATATCCAGACTTCGGGGAGCTTGGGAATAGAAGCATGGCAGCCATGGTGGCAACTCAGGCAAGGAACCAAAGGGTGGGGAAGTGGTGGGATTAAGACAGATCTTGAAGGCATTTACATTCAATATTTTCATAGCTTCATCTTACTGCTGCTCACAGCTAAATTGCCAGAAACATAGGTTTCATTTTACCATGTTAATTTTATAGAAAGTTAGCTATATGTCACTTGGTTTTTCTAGCCTGAATTTGAATTGCTGATTGAATATAATTTGGGACTGATGACAAATGAACAGATTCTTGGAACTGCCTACAGTGAACTTGTTCCCCACGTGTCCTTGGACACTAATTACCACTCGGTCCTTGGGCTACAGCAGAGATAATTTCAATTCAGAACCTCATTAAGTGATCGTGATGACTCTGAGGAATTTTGTTCTCAGCCTCAAGATCTATTCCTTTAGATAATCACATATTCAGCTTTTCAGATAAAATGATAATAAAGACAGATAAAATATTGTTAAGTATGAATAATCTCCCTGAAAAATATCTTCCAAGGCCATATTTTTTTTAAAAAAAGCTCATTACTTAATGCGAAAAGTTTAATGTTTGTAATTGCCCCTCACAAAAATGAGGTTTAATAAGCTTCCCCCTGCACCTCCCAAAAGGAAGGCTGAATTTTAAGGGAGAAAAATTCAACATATCTCAAGTTGAGTGCCAATTCCAGGGTCAGCAGCAGCTTTAGAGAGACAAGACCATCAGTTTTGGTCCTGTGAGGTCTCCACTAATGGAGTCAGCACCTCTCTTTTTCTCTTCAGTATGGCAAAAAGATGAGATATTTAATAGCAGACTAGCAGCCTCTTTGTGTAAAATTACTGTGGTAATGATAAATTTGTAAGTGCCAAAGGAGACAGACTATTAATAGAAATTCACAACTACATAAAACACTAATTTCTGCCACTTACTAATTTTGTGATCATGAGCAAGTTACTTAACATCTTTTGACCACTATTTTCTCATCTGTAAAATGGGGGCATTAGAAGCCATCTCACAGGAATATGGCAAGGACTAAATCAGGTAATGGAAAGGATTCTGCACCCAAAAGAGTGCCCAGCATAGAATGGACACTCAAGATCTTTCATGTCTTCTCCTCTGTCTAGCAAGGCAGATGGAAGCCATCCTTCACACGGACATACTCCCATGGCTATGTCACTGTCTAAGTTTGAAATAACACATTTGCCAAGCATTTAGAAAGACTCTATTTTACATTCCTCACTAATCCCAGCCAATCTTGTCATTTTGCAAGGTTTTCCTGAATTGGTCGCCAGTTCTCTAAGAACGTAAGTGTTTTTATGTGGTTTTATCCAATTTAGGCAAATTAAGCACGTTTTAGAAAACTCTAGCCCTTATCTTTCCTGACCTCTGCAGGAGGGCAAGCCATTCTTCTCCCAACTTGATCAATAGGAGCCATTATCTTTGCAGTTTCACCAATGATTGACTCTTTGGCACTGATTCTGCAAACCATAAGGTTTTGGTATTTAAGCCTGAACAGTGGGAGTGTTATTTGCAGGGAAAAAAAAAAAAAAAAAAAAAAAAAGCCTTGAATCCTCCTCATTGATAAAAGCCTGTGATCTCCAAAGGGATTACTGGTTCATCTCAGCCGTTGGCTGGTAGCACCCCAATGTTCATAGGATGCAGAGGCTCTTCTAAGAAGCACCGGGCCACGACACATCCTGTATCCTGATCCCGTGTTAAGTTGAGGTTACACAGGCTCAGACCGGCATTCTCACAAGACCAGTGGCCAGCCTAGCGGTCACAAAGGCCAAGTGTGAAGGAACAGTGCCTACTCCAGTGCCTTTCATGACCAGTGTCACTAAGTCCTCCGAAGTTATATCTGGGAGGGCCTTAGAGGCCCATGACTTATTTATCAAGCTATGTTTTTTTGGTTGTTGGCTTTTTTTTTTTTGGCCTCTTGTGGATCACACTTTAATAGCCACTCAGGGGCTTTCCCCACCCCAGAGTTAACAAATTTACAACCTTTTAAAAAAAGGGTGCATGCTGTAATGTGGCAATCTGTATGTGGATCCTCTTCTCTTTAGATATAAAATAGATGTGTCATGTGATGTTATTTTCAGTATTCTAATTCCTTACAAGTTCCAGTAGCTCAGGACTCAAGCCTAAGGATTTCTGGAGGTATCTTTACAGGGGGACACTGGAGGATTTGGGGGTACAGAGGACAAGAGGGCCAGGCTCTAGATCCTCCTTGAACAGGAACAAGTCTACATCTCTGTTTTACATAGTCAAGTGTTGTGGAAAAGGTGCCGATGCTTTGAATAAAACATTTTAAATCCTCTTATCTGGTACAGTTTCCTCATTTTACAGATGAAGAAAGTCAGGCCCACAGCAGTGACTTGGCCAAAATCACAGTTCTAAGCTGGAGCCAGGCCTTAAAATAAATGCACACTGCCTCCTCACTGAGCTCCATCTTCCTCTGTCTGTGTCCCAAACAGGTGATATGCATCCTTATGGGCTGAGTTCAGAGAGATGCTGGGGAATTTCCAAACAGCCAGGGTCAGTCCCACAAAAGGGGCACAGTTTCTTCTGTGGTCAAAGAAGGTTTCTGCTTGTGACCATTTGGGGGAAGAAAAAGTAGGGGAGACGGCGGGTCTGACAGCTTCGAGTCCTCTGGTCTGCAGTGTCATTTTAGACACAAGGCTCTTAGCCTTAGTTCCTTCCTCCCTCCAGTGCCTCAGGGGAGGAGAAGCCCAGAGCCAGGTAAGTCACCTTCACCAACAGTAACTGTTCGGGAAAGTAACAGTCTGCTCTCCTTAGAAGGGCAGGTTGGCCACCTTCCCCAACAGCGCTGGGGGTAATCAGCCCGGGCATTGCTCGGGCCTCGGGTTCACAATCATCGCACATCTAGGGTCCTGAATGAGAGGCCGCTCCACTCTGGGGACTCAGCTTTTTTACTGAGGAGAGGGGAGGTAGAGCCTCTCTCAGCTCTTGTGGGACAGCCAGGAGTGGAGAATGATGCTCAGTGGCTCCAAGGACCTAATCCTCAGTGACCTCAAATTCAGATTTCTGATGTAATCATTAAAGTAAGTCATCCGTATAGTCACAAAGAAAGGAGAGGGCACAGTCCTGCAGCCTTACACTCTGGTCAAACACTCAACCACACCATCTACACCACACTATGAAATCATATTTTTTAAAAACAAAACCCATAATGACTTTGTAAATAGCACAATTACTGTACCTGTGGCAAAGCCATTAATTTGTTGAAGGGAAATTTAAAATGTATCAAAGTTTGTGGTATTATTCATATTTTTATACAAAAGGAATTGCAATAAAATAAAATAAATAGTTGTCCAGGCTTCCTCAATGTCAGAGAGGCTGACTCTCAGAGATCTCAACAAATCTCCAAGGTAGGCACCATTGTTAACTCCACTCTGAGACTGAAGAGCCTGAGACAGAGACATTAAGGCACTTGCCTAATCAGCTTATTAGGGTGGGGCTGGGAATTATGATCAAACCCAGGCAGTCTGACAGCAGAGCCAGTGTCTCCAGCTGTGACAAAAGGGGGCAGGGGGGAGAAGGGGGCAGGAGGGGGTGTGGTGCTGAAAGATGTACTCACTTCTCTCCAGCTTAAGCCACCTTCAGCCCCAGAAGACCCCTGTGAACTCTAAGCTCGGCAGAACAGAGTGTGAGAACCAGTACCAGAGGCCACACTCCTCCCACATCAATGCTCGGCTCCCTGATTCTAAACCCCAGAAAGATGGCAGGGGACACAAAGGGAGGAAAGGAAATACTTCTTGAATCACACTTAAATGTCTTTTTTTCCCTTTCGAATCTGTTGTTTAATCTGTTGCTTTAAATCTGTTGAGTTAATATTATGGATCACACACAGCTCTTGTATATAAAGGAATTATGCTACACAAAGCACCACAATGACACACGTCTTTAAAATTAATAAAAGTAGTCTCGAAAACGATCTTACTTAAAAATTCTTCTACTTGAGCTCTCTTCTGTGGAACTCTAGAAATTCACTCACTCATTCATCCATTCATTCATTCAACATACACATATATTACCACTTTTTAGGTATGAGAACTGGGATGAAAAAAACGTGACCTGGTCCCTAACATTTTTCAAGAACTTACAGTCTAGTGCGAAAGGAGTACAGGAACACAGTTATAAACAGTGTCCCAGGGCAACGATAGAAACTGACAGAAATGGTCTCCCCTTCCCACAAGTCATTCCTCCCACGTCGCCCCAACAGGCTAAAAACACCAAGAGTACTGAAGTAAATACCACAAGAGAAAAGTATGATGCATAGCTGAGACTGAAAGAAAAGGACATTCTCAGGTGCCAAAAAGGATGAGAACAGTACATGGAAAGAGTTGTATACAAGAAGCAATAATAAGCAAACAAAATAGAAAATACGTTAAATCAGCCTTGACTATAAACATAAATCTGTGATAAGAGGTACAAGAGGTAAACAGAGGGTTCCAAGGCAGCACTGGGGAAGTACAACCTCCAGTTTGGGGAGGGGAACCGCAAAGGATGGGTAAGACTGTTTCAGTCTGAGAGGGGGGCCTGTGTATTAGAAATACTACGGCACACTAACGGGCAGTGCAAATGAGTCAATAATGGTCATACTCAATTATACAGGAGCAAATTTCTCCAGAAGGGAAACAAATAGTAATTTCCAAATCCAGGGGTCTCCAGGTTCTTTCTTCCTTTAAAGACAAAAAGGAAACAACATCTCAGCTAATTACTGGGGAGGCAAGATCTTCTTAGGGCCAGTGCAAAGTCTAAAGAGAGATTTCCAAACGGCTCAAACCTTGATCTTTCCCAAGGAGAAGTTCAAATGAATGGACCCAAAGTTAGCACTTTCTCGTTCACCCATGGTGCCACTAGACTCAATGGATGCTCACTGCAATAAAATAACTAGTTTATTTCCAGCTTCAGAACAAGTTGGCAAAAGACACAGTGAAAAAAGGAGGAGGCAAGCTGACAAATGCTTAGTTCAGAAATTGGTCTTATCTCCCTACACAGGTTTTATTGCATTTCCTTTTGGGTGATGCAGACACCCTTAATTGCCAATGACATCAACAAACTTCACTCTTTCTTCTGGTTTCCACTTGACTGCTCTTCCTTAAGACACTTGTTCCCTCAAAAGTGCCCCCCCCCCGATAATTTTTCCTTCTTACTCATCCTGCTGTCTCATCTGTCTTTGTCTTCAGGGGGTTGCCATTTAATTTCCCCCTTTGTATGGCCCATGCACACTTTCATTTCATATTCTAAAATCCATTTTATAATAAAAGTCTATTACACTGTAATTGCCCCTGGCCAATTCAAAGTCACTCGCCTCTCAAAAGAAACAAGAGATCCAAGAATGATGCTTCCCTAGCTGCAATTCCATGACAGTCTGAGAGTTTATTCTTGACTCTTGCAAAACAAATGAAAGTCTTGGTTAAGACTTGCAAAAAGTGAACAAAGACTGAGAACTCTACAGTGGGTAAGTCTTCGCTCCACATTATCACAGAACTGCCCCTGCCTGCAGAACTTGGCTACTAAAATGAGTCTTCTGTTAGAAGCAGGGAATGCCTCTTCCAGATTTAGCAATTTAGCTCCAGCCCTGTACACTTCCTAAATCGATTCTTCAACCAGGACTAGGTCTTTTGTGCCTTTATCTCCTTAGCAATGTAAATATCTGCTAGGAATGGAGGGTTAGTGTAACCTGTCTAAGAGGTTCTAAATTTCCAGGTCCTTTTACTTTTTCTACTTTACCCTCGGCTCAGGAAAGGGAGAAAATAATTGTCCATTCAACATGATTCCATGCAAAGATAAATAACTTCTGCTTTAGCCAAGCCAATGGAAAAAAAAAATAGAATAAATAAAACAGAATATTTGATGCACAAATTTCATCTTCTTGAAATAGCATAGTGCTGACATCAACAAAATCTTTCTCACAGTTGAACCTCAAATAGGATGCCTCTGTTTCAGTCTATGTTTAAATCACAGCAAAATAACATGCAGTTCAATAGGAAAACAAAACAAACCTGCTAATTCGTGATATTCAGTATTCTATTGAAAAGACAAGAAAAAAAAAAAACTGGAGTTACTGTAATTTTCTACTTTACAGTTTGCACTTAATCCTATGGCCCATGTGTCCTTTGGCCATCAGGAAGAAAGTGTTCTTCCTTTCATTCTGATTACATAGTAAATTTCTTGAGGGCAAGAATCATGTCTCATGCTTCCTTTGTGTCCTACCTGGTTTCTAAAAGGTTCCTGGAACATTCTAGATGAGAAGCAGCATAGAGGAGGGACAAAAGGTGTTTTGCTGACTTTAGAGTCAGACTTGTTCAAATCCTAGGTCTGACACATACTAGCTTGTGACCTTGGACAAATTACTTCATACCTCTAAGCCTCAGTTTCTCATTCATAAAATGGGCTTAATAGTAATGCACTGGCAGGACTGTGATGAGGATTAACTAGGAGAATATTTGGGGATGAGTTCAGTGCCCAGCAAAGTAGCAGCTGTCACTAACTGGTAAAGGCTTTTTCACTTACCATGGATACAATTTCAAAGGTATTTAATGCAGTGATTCCTAAACCCAGCTGGGGAGCATGGTAAACACATACAGATTCTTGGACCCCTACCCCTAAACTACCCAGTCTCCCTAGGTGGGTCTTATTAACTGGCCGAGCACTGGTTCTCTACAACCCACCAGTTTAGGGAAACTCAAATAATGATATGCCTGTAAAAACAAACAAACAAACAAACAAAACACCCAAACAACACAAAAAGGCTTAAGTTACATCAAACTTCTCAGTTAATTAAAGAACCTAGGGGAGAGGAGTTGGCAGACTACATCTTAACTCTTGTTTTTGTCATAAAAATCCCAAAGTAGTCAGCAATCTCAATATTGAGACAGCCTGATGAATATTAACCAAGAACAAAATCAGTACCATTGAACATCTTTCAAAGCAAAGTATATTTAACTAGAAGGTCCTCTTAACTGATTGGCCAACAATTTAGCCAATTAGACTCTTAGGAGGAAAATTATCATTCTGTAAAGAGCAGGGCAGTTTTGTCTCAACCAGTATCTACATGACATAGGATTTCAAAGGCTGGGGATTTTATGTTTGGGGAGCTCTCCACCACATAAGCAAACGGGGTGCACTCTAGAAATGCACAGCCCTCCTACACGAGGCATGGAAGAGGGAGAAACAAAACCCTTTTCAGCTTTGATTCTCAGCCACTTAAAGCATTTACAAAGAGAAGCCCACTTTGGATGCAGTTGAAAAAGCTATTAAGATTCCAAGCACCTCACAGGAATACAAGTACCTTGTATTTAGGTAGCACTTTTCCTTTCAAGAAAGCCCGTACACAGAACAGACATTAGCTCATGACTCCACATGGGAAGGATCAAGGCCCGAGATAATCATACCCTGGTTGGAGTTGAAGAAACCCAGACTCGGCCAGAGAACTTGCCTAAAGTCCCCTGGCATGTCATTAAGTGGCAGGAGAACGCAAGCGTGGTCTTCCTTCACCCAAGCCGGGCTGCACTCAGGGTCTCCGTTCCCCCGCTGGTGAAAGTTTGGTTTTTTTTTGTTTTTCCCTAATCCTCTCTAGCACACTGTTAATTCAATCATTTCAAAGGTCCCAAGTGGGGGGAGTAAACATTTTTTTAAAAACTATTCTCAAAACATATATGTATGTATGTCTATAACTGAATCACTTTGCTATACACATGAAACTAACATTGTAAATCAACTACAGTTCAATAAAAAATTTAAAAAAGAAACTATTTTCAGAAAAAAAAAATCTATTGAAAGCATAATTTGTATTTTCTGCTTGTCCCTGGAAACCAAGTGTTTAAGTTAATGGGATTGAGGGACGCCTAGATTAGTGGAAATTATTTTAATCAGAGAGGTAAATTTAGGAGAATTGTTATTACCCTGCAAGATAGTAAGATGGTTTTGTTCCAGCCATGTTAGCCTGGCCATGTAGGATTTAGAAGGCTGGCAATTTTCAAATAATAATTTGCCTTAAATTGCTCCAGTTTAAAATGCTTTGCCCGTCTGGATGGGGTTTCCTGTACTATGTCATTATTGATGGCCTAAGGAGATCAATAATTAAAATTTAATAGAGGGAAACGTTAAGCAGAAGTTGGGACCAGAATCCCTTCCCAGAGCCTGTTAGTTTAATCTCTCCCTCTTCTGAGACCCCCTAGTGTTTTATCAATTCCTCTCTGAAGACATTTTATACTTTGTAAGGTGACCTATAATTGCTTCAGCATACTTTCTAAGATTGTATGCTTCTCGAGGCTGGAAATGAGGTCTTATTTACCTCTATGTTATTCACAGCATCAACTGTTGAATTGTACACATAGTAGGCACTCAACAAATGTTTTCTGAATGTAGAGGTGATACAACAGTTGCACTCTCCATATGGTATTACATTTCTTTGGATAAGGTAGTATGGTAGATAGCAAAATGGCCACAATTCCTTCCTCCCTGTACCGACACCTTTTTGCATCTCTCCCCATGAAGAGACGTAGTCTACTTCCCCATCTTGAACCTGGGCAAGTCCTTCGTGACTTGCTTTGGCTAACGAAATGTGCTGAGACCAGCTTGGCCCAGTCCAGGCCAAAGGCCCACCCAGCCAACACACTGACTCATCAGATAAATAAATGCCCGTTGTTTCTTGTCACTAAATTTTGGGGTGGTTTGTTAGCTGCATTATTTGTGGGTAACTGATACCCATTTACAGATGAGAACACTTAAGGCTCAATGAGATTAGGAACTAGTCTAAAGACACAGAGCGAAAAAGCCAGGATTTGAATCCAGTCTTTCTGATTCCAAAACTCACAGTCTTTCGACTAAATAAATTGACCAAGTTTGAAATATTCTTGTGCATTCAGAAATAAGTTTAAGAAACTCAAGGCAAGAGACACGTTGGGGAGGAGCTTCCTTTCCTCGCTGTGACACATGATGGAGAACCGCCCACCAGAGTGAGCCACCCTCATCTGACAGGGTCACATATTGGCAGCTCATTTGATCAGATTGAAGAGATGCAAAAATACAGGATCTCTTTCAAACAATGATCTGAAAGGAATGATATTCATGCATCTATAAACACAGACTCAACTTAGAGCAACTGCTATTCAAAGTTGGTGATGTAGTCATTCCCTTGTGGAATATATCTCTTCTTCATTCTCTTATCAGAAAGAAAAGTAATTTTACACATAGTTAATTTTGACCATTCTCTTCCACCATCAATCTGCCACGTGTGTTTTGGTTTTCCAACTTGACGGAAACAGTTGGAGTTGGTGCCCTGCTGTCAATATCCGCATCTGAAATGTAGTCTCCTACCTGCAGCCTTTAAGCAGCCTGGGTATTCGTGGCTGCAGGCATGGGAATTTTTCACACCAATGTAAGACCATACTTTGGATTTGCCAAAGAGCCCTTCTTATGTGAAAAGGGAGGGCTCTTCCTCCTCCACAGCTGTCAAACAGCAGGATTTCAGGAGGCCTCTCTAGTCACTGGCAGTGAACAGGAACGACCAGCGCTACTGTGCACATGATGGATGGGGTGGCCTGTCCGCTCATGTGTGTCACCTCCCGAGATGGGTGACTTGATCTCTGTCTGATAAGAGAATGTTGTTAATAGATGCTTTGCTCAGAGAAGGTGTAGCACTTCCCCCTATGGAATGTGGGCATCCATTTTCAGTCAGGGATGACCAAGGTATTTTGGGGGGATTTGTTGTGGCTGGTGGAATCACTCTGGAGAAGGAAGCAATCTGATGGCTTCTGTTTTGCTGCCTCCCCCTGAGGTCACAGTTGAGGTCTCATGCTGTGACTCAGCCACGAGAAGGCCTTCCTCTGCAGCAGGCCTTCCCCACAAGCCTTCCCTGCTGCCTTTGTTTTTCCTGACTTGCTGCCTCAAGGTCCCCATCAAGCAAGTGGGGAAATGTATTCAGCAATCTTGGAGTGGAAAAGGCTTTTCAAAAGTTTGACACAAAATCTAAAAGCCATGAAAAGAAAGATGGTGGGTTTGATTGCATTAAAAGATTCTACAAGGGAAAATTAAAAAAACAAGCTGGGAAGAAAAAATTTTGCAGCTCAAAAGGCAAAGGGCTAGCTATCATAATACAGTAAGCAAAACCTCCTACAAATAAGCAAGAAAATAATCCAACAATGTGACAGATAAGTGGGCAAAGGGAAAGGACAGACAATTTACAAATAAGGAAACATATGTGGTTATTAAATACATGAAAACATAACTAAGCTCACTGATAATATAAGAAATGTAAATTAAAATGTCAATGCAATGTCATTTCCCACCAGTTAGATTAGAAATTTTAAAAGAGCTTGATATCTTATTATATTGAGAAGGCTGTGAGGAAACAAGGACCCTTAATACTGATAGGCAGGAGCATAAATTGGTGCAACTTGGCAATATCTATGAAAATTTAAAATGCAAATACCGGGTCAACAGCAATTCCATTTTTAAGAATGTATCTTAACAGATGTCCTCAATCACATATGACATGATTTTTATACAAGATTTTCAATGCAGTATTGTTTATAACAGAAAAAGTTTGCAAACAACCTATTTTGTCCAGCTACCGGTTAAATAAATGATGACGTCTCCCAGATTTACCATGGAACACGATGCAACTGTTAAAAAGAATAAAGAAACTCTGTATATACGATTTGGGGGAAAAAAATCACAAAATATATCCTTAAGTTATATTTTTAATAAGCAAAGTATTGATGTATCTAGAAAAATATCATTTGCATAAAAAGAAAAATGCTTGTTTTTATATTTGTGAACATACATTATATATAACATGTGTATGCATAATCATATACTATATATTCTTATATGTGTGTGTGTATATATATATATATGTATATATATATAGTTGTAAAATGGATACACAGAAACTGGGAAGTGTCTGCCTCTGAAGAGGGGAACTGAGGGCTACAGGCCAGTGGTGAGAAGACTTACTTTTTCCTATATATCCTTTTGTCTCCTAAAATTTTTATATTATGTGCAAAATGGGGCAGTTTTTTAAAAGAGTACTCAATGATTCCTCCTTCACATAGTGAGTGTTTTCCTTGAGGGATGCCCAGCATGTTAGGGGACCCCAGAAGAGGAGCACCTGATCAGAGTGGGTGGGAGATTAATAGACATGATTATCAAAGGTTGTCAAGGGACGTTGATTCTGGAGTCTTCAAGGACAAGCAGACATTAGCTGGGCAGACAAAAGGCTTTTCTGTCCCTGGGAGAAAAGCAAATTTGGGGAACTACAAACAGTTCATTATATACTGCTGCACGTTCGTTTTTGCTTTTCTTTTTTTTTTGAAGTATAGTTGATTTGCAGTGTTCTGTTACTCTGTGGTGTACAGCATAGTGATTCAGTTTTATATATATATAAATATATACACACATACTCTTTTTCATATTCTTTTCTGTTCTGGTTTATTATAGGATATTGAATATAGTTCCCTGTGCAGTACAGTAGGTCCTTGTTGTTTATCTGTTTTATATATAGTAGTGTGTATCTGTTAATTCGAAACTCCTAATTTATTCCTCCCCGCCCCCTCTCCCCTTTGGTAATCATAAGTTTGTTTTCTATGTCTCTGAGTCTGTTTCTGTTTTATAAATAAGTTCATTTGTGTCATTTGTTTTTAGATCCCACATATAAGTGATATCAAATATTTGTCTTTCTCTGTCTGACTTACTTTACTTAGTATGATAATCTCTAGGTCCATCCAATCATTTTTGCTTTTTCTGAGTATTCATCTTTATATCCTCTAGTGCCAGGCACTTACTAGGTACCTAATATTTGCTGAATCTCACTGACTGATAGGTGAAGAGGACCTGGGTCAAGAGATGCCGGACCTGCCCGAATGGTTCACCCATTAATAAGGAGCAGCTGTGGCAACAATCAGCAGGAGGAAGAGGATGTTAGCACGTACATCACCAACTAGCCAGCAACCCTACCAGTCACAATCCACATATCAATGAGAGTTTGCAAAGCACATCAATACATGTTTTCATAAACATTTATTGAAGTGTTATTATCCCCACTTTAGTTGTGACAATACCAAGAACGAGACAGTGAATGCCAAAAGTTACTGTCAAAAAGGGGCCAATTAAGACTTGAACCCATGGTTCTGTCCCCTACTCTACAGTGGCCTCTGTTTAAACCATCACTAACTAAATTTCTTTACTTGGATGTGTGTATATATTCCATCTCTTTAAACGCAAATATACTGAGCTGAAGTCTACACGACATAATTAACCTATTATACAGATGTTTGTTCCATTCTCTGGCATTTAATGTATCATTCAGTACTTACATTATAAATTGTGTTTGACATATGCTTGGGTTGTGGTGATTTTTTTTTTAAGTTCACAAAACAAAACAAAACAAAACAAAAACATGGAACAAGGGAAATTTTCCCCAAAAGTTGCAATGTTAAAATACAAGATCAAGGAATTTGGGTCACACTCGGCAGACATCATCTTTTACATTCTCCTTTCCTATTGTCATATCCTCCACAATGAAGTGGGAAATATGAGAGGAAGAGTTAGTCAAACAACAAAGCTGACACAGAGGAGAGAAGGATCATCACATTTCACGACAACCATGTTGCTGATGGTAGACTGGCTTCCCTAACTAAAATGCTTATAAGTTAACAGTTTCCAATGGGGTGTTCTTTTTTTTTGCAAAGATACTTTAAGGCCTTCCTTTCTTTACCTTAGAGACTCAAAAGCATTAATTCCTGATGTCTGCAAACTTCCCCAGGCAGCATATTGCAATGGGTACAGCAACTAAATCACAAACAATGTAACAGAAGCGAAATCTGCTGCACCAAATAAACCAACCGCAGCCCAGATGAGTCATGGGAGACAATGGTGACCACAAGGGTGAAGAGGAGCTGCCTCTCCCTGCTGCTGACTGGTGACTGGCTGATTTCCTACACTGCCAGGTGTGGGTGCCTGTGCTAGGGCATCGCCAGGCACAGATGACGTCACTCCAACTGCATATATATTACACAGGCCAACAGAGAAATGACCACAGGGATTTAACTTTGCAAAATAAGACCTTATTTAGCTGCATGTCAGCAATCTGGCAACCCCAAATATTTGAAAAATGGCTATAACTATAGATAAATATTTTTAATGTTCTGGTTAAAGTAGAAGTTACAAAACCCATGCCATAAAGTTCATGTATATCAATTGTAAGTGAATCTACCAGACTTCTACTAAAGACAGGGTCTTTAGTTTACACATAGTTTTAACATGCCTTTCAACTAGAATAGTGTCTTATGTTAGGAGGATTCTGGGTACGCTATTAAAATGCCAAGAAAGTGAGTTGTTCTGTCTTCCCCTTCACTTTTTTTTTTTTTTATAGAAAGGAAGAGAATCTGGCTTTTACTTTTTTTATATAAACATACGACATGTGCTTGGGAGAAAGATACATGAGGAACTAGGTTTTCAAACACACAGTTGAGCTGCTGAGAGAGATTGCCATTCAACTAGTTTATCCTCTATAAAAATAGAACTTCCTTTCTCTCAAAAAGAGGTTTAGGACTCTGTTTTTAAGTGTAAAAAGGTTTATAATGAAACTGAAAAGTCTTCTTGTAGGCCAAAGAGCTCCTTTTTGCATTAGGCATATAAATCAGGAATATGCAGGATACATTCAACCACTTGGGAACTTTGAAAAACAGCATTGGTATTTCCAAGGCACTTCATTCACCCTCCTATGGGCAAATCTGGAAACTGGCAATTTAGCTTGGCATTGGAGAGTCAGTGCATTACAGGACAAGGTGGGGTGGGATAAAGCAAGCTCTCCCTAGTCTTTCACGTCAGAAGACCCAAGTTCAAAGTTTCAGCCAAAATAACCTCCCACCCCAGGTAAGTCTTAAATGTTTAGTTTAACATGGAAAAAGGCCTGTTTGTCAGTCAAGGCCCTCAATAGATTCCGTGACTATGTCAGAAGACACAGCTCCATGTCTAAGAGTGCAACTAAATTTTATTTCTAAAGTACAGAACTAGTATCCCCTGGGAGCTGGTGGGACCACAAGGAAGGTATATGGGAGCAGGGACTACCCACTCCCTCTAAAGGAGATGGCAGCTAGGAGAGAACAAGCAAAATGGAAGATATGCGAAATGATGCAAGACTAATCCTAAACTGAATAAAAGCAAGTGCTGTGGACCTCAGGCACTCTGAGAACTGAAGAAGAAACACTGAGAAGGAATGAGGGATAGTTTAGTCTGTTGAACCAATTCATCAATATCCATAGATCCATTCTTCCATTTGGGCATCATGTTAGGGAATAAACTCAAAAGAATGGGAGAGTAGGGATGATGAAATTTCCATTCACTCTATTCTACCAGACAAACTGTGGTCCAGAATTGGCTGAGACACATGATGAGAGATCTAGAAACCACATCACTTAAAATACAGAAGAAATCCAGAATGCTTGGTCAAAGCAGGAGGCTAGTGAATGATTGATGGCTGTTTTCAAATACAAGAGAGGTGATATGCAGAAGGAAGATATGATTTATTCTGTGAGGCTGTCAAGAGCAAAATCAGGGCTCTATGGATTAAAGGCAACTGTTATACAAGTTACAGAAGTTATCCCACAGAAGGTTTTAGTTGAAAATAAAGAAGACAATCTAACAATCAGAGGGGCCCCAAAATAGAAAGAACTAATCTGTGACCATCAAAAACCCAAAAGCAAATATTCACTGGTAGTCTACTATTTTCAGACATCAAAATATGTTTTAAATGAATTGTCTAATTTCCTCCTCATAATTTTATAAAGTTATTATTATCAACATCTCCTTTATTATTCATATTTTACAAAAAAAATAAATTGAGGTTCAGAGAAATTAAATAATTTGTCCAAACTCACACAACCAGAATGTGGCTGAGCCAGGTTTCAAAGCTAGAGTCTTTGCTCTTATAATTTTACTGTTTAAAAGGAGTTTCAAACCCCCAGAAAATAACAAATATTGATGAGAATGTAGAGAAATTGGCAGTGGGAATATAAATGGTCCAGGCGCTGTGGAAAATGGTATGGCAGTTCCTTACAAAATTAAACAGAATTGTCATATGATCCAGCAATTCTATTTCTGGGTATATGCCCACAAGAATTGGAAGCAGGAACTTAAACATGTATTTGTAGACACACGTTCATAGCAGCATTATTCACAATAGCAAAGGTAGATGCAACCCAAGTGCCCATCTTCAGATGAATGGACAAATAAAATGTGGTCTATACATACAATGGGATATTATTAAATCTTAAAAAGGATGGAGATTTTGACACATGCTACACCACTGGTGAACTCTGAAGATATTATGCTGAGTAAAATAAGCCAGTCACAAAAGGACAAATAAGTTATTATTCCAATTATGTGAAGTACCCAGAGTAGCCAAATTCATGGAGACAGAGTAGAATGGTGGTTGCCAGAGGTTGAGGGGGAGGAAGGAATGGGGCGTTCTTGTTTAATGGGTACAGAGTTTTGGCTTGGAAAGATGAAAAAGTTCTGGAGATGGAGGGTGGTGAAGGTCAACAAGCAATGTGACTGAATTTAATGCCACTGAACTGTACACATAAAGATGATTAAAACTGTCAATTTCACATTATGTATATTTCACCACAAAATTTTTAGAAGGAGTGAGATGTTCATGGCTGGAAGTGTTCAAGTGGAGACAAGATGTTCACATGTCAGAGATGCTGAAGAAGGGATTATTATTCCAGGAAGGGGCTGCATTAAATGAATCCTGAGATCCCTTCCAACTCTAAAATTCTGTTACAAGATAAGCATTTCATCAGTTACAGAAGTAAAAAATTGTTTTCTTTTTCCAAAAAAATATAGACTACCTTTTATCCTGGAGCTTCCCATCCTGGACCCTGAGACAAGCTGGGTCCTGGAGTTGATTTACAATCAGATTCTCTCATTGTTTGTAGAGCATATTACCAGAAAACCATTTCCAGCTCCATTTTAATGAGGACCAATTTGTTATTTTTTTGGAAACCCCTGACTTCCATTGTTATAGAAAAGATAGAAGAAAAGAAAACCTAGGTCTTGCAGTTCAAGAATTAATGAATGCCCTGAAACAATTACGCCTTAAATATACAGAGGTCTCCTTAATGTAAATAGACTGTATTTCACAGCAAATCTTCTCAGAACAAGGAATCCATTTCAGCATGACAGAGTGGGCAATGTAGCAGGGCTATAGTCTGCACTCAGTTTTCAATTTTACTTCCGTTGACATTGACTAATGTACAAATAGCCTGGTTTAAAGGATCAGGGAAACACTAGGTCACAGTGTGAAATATATGCTAATATAGCACAATTTATATAAAAATAGAGGAATGTAAATAGCTAACTGAAGCCAGAGGTAGTGGTTCCAGCCAAGTGGGGACTGAGGAACATTGATAATGCAAAGAGAATGTTGTTCTCGCTGAAACCTCCAGGAATACTTCCCTCAGGTTTTCTTCCAGTTTAAACGCCACGATACATTAAAACTGAATTTCTGTTGCTCTCTGAAAGCATGCGTATGTCTCTGCATTACTGAATCAGGATATGACAAGTTAAATAACCTAAATTAAAAGTCAGTATGATACAAAGATTAACACTGCCAGTCCCCACGGTTGAGGAGCTAATAAAACAGTGGGGATAAACTGAGAGCCCATATACCTTAAAGGCAAAGTGTGTTAAATGGGCAGCCAGCACGACAAAGTGGAAGAAGCACGAATTAAAACAACTGCTGTTTATTTAGCATTTATGAGTCAGGCATGAGAATTTCACATTCATTATCTCATTTAATCCTCATGTTGTGGGTTAAGAACCAGTACAATACGGGACGTAATTCAGTCATTAATAAATTCCGCTGAAATCATTCCACAGCAAATCCAGGACTGACTCATCTAACAGCCCATTCCCAGAGTCGGGCAGGCTCTCTGGCCTCCGACAGGCTCTGACTGCTTAGGTCTGTATGACAGCATCCAAGGGGTAAAAAGAGAAAAGGCAAAAATGACAGAAAAGTCATTGATGAAGAAGACATACAGATGGCCAACAAACACATGAAAAGACACTCAACACTGTTATTTATCAAATAAATGCAAATCAAAACTACAATTAAGTATCACCTCACACTGATCATAATAGCCATTATTAGAAAGTCCACAAATGATAAATGCTGGAGAGGGTGTGGAGAAAAGGGAATTCTCCTACACTGTTGGTAGGAATGTAGTTTGGTATAGCCATTATGAAAAATAGCATGGAAATCCCTTAAAAAACTAAAAATAGACTTACCCTATGATCCAGCAAACCCATTCCTGGCCACACATTGGCAAAAACTCTAATTCAAAAAGATACAAGCACCTCAATGTTCACAGCAGCACTATTTACAATAGCCAAGACATGGAAGCAACTTAAATGTCCATTGGCAGATGACTGAATAAAGAAGATGGGCAGTCTACCCAGACAATAGAAATAAAAGCAAAAATAAACAAATGGGACCTAATTACACTTATAAGCTTCTGCACAGCAAAGGAAATCATAAGCAAAACAAAATAACAACCTACAGAATGGGAAAAAATATTCACAAATGATGCGACTGACAAAGGCTTAATTTCCAGAATTATATAAACAGCTCATACAACTTAATAACAAAAACCAAATAACCCAATCCAAAAATGGGCAGAAGACCTAAACAAGCAATTCTCCAATGAAGACATACAAATGGTTAATAGGATATGAAAACCTGCTCAATATCGCTAATTATCAGAGAAATGCAAATCAAAACTACAATGAGATATCACCTCACACTGGTCAGAATGGCCATCATTCAAAAGTCCACAAACAATAAATGCTGGAGAGGGTGTGGAGAAAAGGGAACCCTCCTATACTATTGGTGGGAATGTAGTTTGGTGCAGTCATTATGGAAAACAGTGTGGAGATTCCTCAGAAAACTAAAAATAGATTTATCATATATGATCCAACAATCCCGCTCCTGGGCATATATCTGGATGGAACTCTAATTTGAAAAGATACACGCACTCTAATGCTTACAGCAGTACTATATATAATAGCCAAGACATGGAAACAACCTAAATGTCCATGGACAGATGACTGGATAAAGAAGTTGTGGCATATTTATACAATGGAATACTACTCAGCCATAAAAAAGAATAAAATAATGCCATTTGCAGCAACATGGATGGAACTGGAGATCATCATTCTAAGGGAAGTAAGCCAGAAAGAGAAAGAGAAATGCCATATGATATCACTCATATATGGAATCTAAAACAAGAAAAAAGAAGACAGAAATGAACTCAACTACAAAACAGAAACAGACTCACAGACATAGTAAACAAACCTATGGTTACAGAGTGAGGGGGGAGAGAAAGGATAAATTCGGAGTTTGAGATTTGCAAATATTAACTAGTATATATAAAATAGATAAACAATAAGTTTCTTCTGTATAACACAGGGAACTATATTCAATTATCTTGTAGTAACCTATAATAAAAAAGAACATGAAAACAAATACATGTATGTATATGTATGATTGAAACATAATGCTGTACACCAGAAATTGACACACTGTAAACTGCCTATACTTCAATTAAGAAAAGATGTGGTATATATACACAATGGAACACTACTCAGCTATGAAAAAGAATGAAATAATGCCACTGGCAGCAACATGGATGGAACTAGAGATTACCATATTCAGTGAACAAGTCAGAAAGAGAAAGACAAATACCATATGATATCACTTATATGTGGAACTTAAAATATGATACAAATGAATTTATTTACAAAATAGAAACAGACTCACAGACACAGAAAAAAACAAACTTATGGCTACCAAAGGCGAAAGGGTGTAGGGGAGGCATAAATTAAGAGTTGGGGACTAGCAGATACAAACTACTATATATAAAATAAACAACAAGTTCCTACTGTGTAGCATAAAGAACTATATTCAACATCTTGTAATAAGCCATAATGGAAAAAGAATATGAAAAAGAATATATACATATAACTAAAACACTTTGGTGTATATTAGAAACTAACACAACATTGTAAATCAACTATATTTAAAAAAAATTTTTTTTTAAGTCATAGATGGATTCTAAGTAACTGAGGCAGAGAAACTAGAATTTAAGGCCTAAAGGTGAAGCTGAAAACTATATATAATTTTTAGATGGAGTGTGTTTGGTTCTTCTCTACTGCTGTCTATGTTCCATGCCATAATCCACCCACAATATGGCCACACTTTTATAAGAACCTCCTGGTTAGAACCTTCCCTGAGCATCTATGGCATATGAGATAACGTTTAAAGCTCTCAGCAGAGCATGCGTAGTCCTTTATAATCTTATCTCCTATTGTTCCAGTCATGCTAAATTATAGCTCACCTTTCCAAACACACTCCATCCTTTCATTCCCTAATTCTCTTTACTGGGATGCCCATTTCTATCCTTCTTCCCTCCCCTAATTTGTTCTTCAATATTCAAATTAGAAGAGAGATCATATCTATCTTATTTACTACTGTAACCTCAGTGTAAGGAATATAGTTGGTGCTAATGTTTATTGAATGTAATGGGAGAAATATAGAAAGACATAAATGAAATAGAGGGAGGCAGAGAGGGAGCAAATTGTCTCGTCTTTCATCCTTCCAAGCCAACATCATTCCCTCTTCTGTGCTATACAGAACCTAGTCATAAACACACCTCTTTATACTGTTTTTCAAGTTTATCTGTTGCTATGCTTTTTCCCCACCTAGACTCTCAGCATCCCAAGGGCAAGGGCACGTTCTTCCTAAACAGCCAATGTTCAGCTCAGCACCTGGCAGTAAACAAGAAATGACTGAATTAATCTTTTTCAAGTTCGTATAAATCCCACTTAAAGGAACTACTTTAGCTAGTAGTAACTTGGAAGTCCCAGTCAACATTTGGATTGGGTCCCTGTGACTCACATTTGGCAGACCAGGTAAATAAGTATCTGACTAAATATGGTCCAAGTAAGGTCTCTTTCTGTTTTTGGAAGCCAACCTAGATTTATGCATTGAACTTCTTACTCCCTAGAAAGTTCTAAAGGTCTTCACTCAGAAGCTGTTTATACACACTTTTCACAAGCTTAGTTACCAGATTTCTCAGTCCAGAGTTGACGAGACACAACAAGTGGAAAGCAGAAAAGGAGATGGAGGCAGATAAACTAGGAAGTACTCTGAGGAGAAAGAGCAGGGACCCAAGGATTCAAAAAGCCTAACATCTTGGGGCAATTAGTCCAAAGTTTAACAGACCCTGGGTCTGTACTCTGTGGCAACACTGTCTAATAATTCACAATGATGACTACGTACTATCGTGAAAAGGTAGCCCTCTTTACAAAGACAGAGGTGTGTGTGCAATCCATTAAAAAGATTTCTATTAAACAGCAAACCATTTGGCATTCAATGGGGAATGCTTTGATTAGTTGGAAAATGTACTTAGGTGGACCAGCTAATGAGCTGACAATGCCAGATATAAAATGTGCTCCTATAGAAACTAAGGAGACTTTATATTGTGTATTTGTCTATTTCCAGCCTTCCAACACATGGAAAAAGCACCAAAAGAAATATCAGCATGAAAACATACATTAAGTCAGGATCCTAAATGCAATTCCAGGAGAGGCTGTATTCACAGGCAATCTCAAACCAACTTTTGAAGGCTGCATGAGCCCCTAAGTGGCCCTCTGCACAGGAACTCTTTCAGGAGCTTATGTTTGATACAAAGAAAGTCAACACGAAGTCAACAGGAGCGGCTAGCTCGAACACCCTAATGACATTTACAGGACTAGAATCCAGCTCAGAATTAGCTGGGGACAATTCTCTGTCTGTGCCACAAAGCACACACTATGCCCTGAATTTAATCTTATACCATGCTGCACCCTTTCAAGGATGGATAAACAGAAAGCTTTAAAAGCGATGGGCTATGGTCTGGCTTCCAGGAGGTAGAGGGGGCAAATACTTTGGTGAGTGGGGGGCACCAGTATTCAGGCCCCAGAACTCTGTTTCAATGACCAGATTCTTTCTTCTCATTCCCTGATTTCCCCTTAGAAGCCTCCCTGAATTCAAGGTTCAATCTGAGACCCCCTGAAAGAAAACATTCCTAGTATCCCATGCCCTCCCATTCAGTCACCCTCCTTCATCCCACCTTATTTAGAGTCCATCTCGTCCCAGGCATTAAGCTAGGCAATTCCACACAAATGATCTCATTTCTGTGGCAAATTGGAATATGACATATTTCAACTTGGTCTTCATGAACTATAGGGCACATAGAGAGTATATTAATACGTAGACTGAGGTCTGTTTAGAAAGGCTCACGGGTGCCTTACTAAAAGAAAGGGAGGGAACTAGTGCTTACTAATCACCTGCTGTGAGCCACACGGAGTGGGGGGCTTTGCAACCCTTTACTTCTTATTTGATCTTTACAGTAACCTGGCAAGGAAGCATTATATAATAAATGAGGAAATTGTGGCTCTGAGAAATTAATCTCAACTCAAAATCATGCAGCTGGTTGATGACTCTGGAGCCAGGATTCAGACCTGGGTCTGCTGGGACCTTGCAAGCCTTACGCTGCTCCACCATGATATTAAAGAATTAGGGCATTTTCCTTTTGGACAATGGAAAGCTAAAGGAAGTTTTAAAGCTGTTGTCTGATGTGATATTGTCCTAAATCAACCCCACTGGAAATCCTGAGGAACTACAAGGTACCAGCCCCGTATGCCTGCCTTACTGAATATTTCTGAAACCTTGAATTCTAGCTCAAAGCAGCCTCAAGAATAGTCCTAACTGGGGAATGTAATCATAGCTCCAGAAGTCTGAAAAGGTGTGGAAAGGCCAGGCTTAACTTTCTGAGCCATCACTTCTAAAGGGGGTCTTTCTCCCCCTTGTTGCCCATCTCTCAGCAGTGTGGGCAGAGTCCTCCCCATTCTCAATATCAATCAATATCATCAATATCAAGCTGAGGACTTGCTACCAGCTGCCAGGCTTTGGTAGCTTGGGGAAGTAGTAAAAAATAAAGGCATTTTAGCAGGGAGGGTATAACTCAGTGGTAGAGTGACTGCTTAGTGTGCACAGGGTTCCAGGTTCAATCCCCAGTATCCTCACTGGTCAGTAAATAAATACACCTAGTTACTTTCCCCCACCAAAAGAACCAAAAAAAATTTTTTTAAACAAGAAAAAAAGAGAATAAAGACATTTTAGAGAGCAATTCATATTATCACAGTGTCTCCTGGATCTCAGTTTCCATATCTGTACAATAGGGGGTTGGGGGTCCGCCCATGATAAAGTCTCTTTCTGATGCCTGTTATAATGATCAAAGAGATAATGCATATGAAGTGTAGAGCTTAATACCTGACACACTGGAGGTACTTAACCATTACAGCTGAATTTAGCATCTTTAAGATTCCTTCGTGTGTTATTCATGAATATTTTGTGAGCTTAATAAATCATAATAATAGTACAAGGTAACATTTACTGAGTGCTTACTATGTGCCAGGCACAGTTTCAATTGCTTATCTGATCATCACAACAGCCTTAGAAGGTGGGCTCTACTATTATTCCCATTTTACCAGTAAGAACACTAAGGCACAGATTAACTAATTTGCTCAGCTTATAGATCAAGTTAACTAGGGAGCCTGGTTGAATGCCAGTGCGCTTCTCACTACTCCACTTGTTATAATTACTTTTGTTATTATTCTGTATAATTATTATAGCTCCCTTTAGTCCCAAAGGGATTCTCATTTAACTCCTTGAAAGCAGCTCCAAGGAATACTTTAATTTCTCAAAAGCATATGTTTTAATCTCCCAGGGTCTGTGAAAGGACATTCAATTCTCTGACACTTAATGCAATTGCTTCTGCTTTAACTTCCTGGCTATTTAAAGATGCCTTGAGCTTGTTCCAAGTTTACTGAGTCTACCCAGAAAACAAAACCTTCTTAATGGCTTTGGTTTTGTGGACTTCGTAAACATTCTTAGAACGATAAAAGGATCACATGTGGTGTTATCTTATTGAATAATGGTCTGGTGTGTCTTCTCCTAAATGAAACGTTGGAGCAGTGTTTTTGTAGGGCAGTGATACATTAGAATAATACCATATATTTATATAGTGCTTTGCAATTTTCAAAGTGCTTTCCCAATTACTGTCTCATTTGATCCTCACCGCAGGCTTGCAAAGCAAGCAGGGTATCTGTTATTACCAGCCCCATTTTATAGGCAATGTGGTCAAGCAGAAAGTATCCCCAACTTTGAAGGAAAACAGAGTAGGGTTCTGTTCCCTGTTCCTCAACAGTCTAGCTATGTGACCTTGAACTAGTTTCCTAACCTTTCCAAGCTTCAGTTTCGTCATCTGCCAACTGGGCAGAATAGTTTACAAGGTTATGCAGAAGATTAAATGAGATCGTCTACGTGAAGCAATCAGAGCAGTGCCTATCACCAAATATTTTATTATTATTGTTATTAGTACTAATTATATAATTATTTTTATTTTTAGTATTATTTGCTACTAGACAAAACATCATTAAAGGGAGACAACCAAAAAGGAAATAGTGAGAGCAAAGTCCTGAAAATGAAGGGCAAAGTGGGCTTTTATTCCCTTTTAGGCACTGGTTGCCAAGGAAGGGCATGTATGACTCCAGTTGGGTGAGCCATGAAGAGGACCAGAGCAAGGGAAATGAATATGGACTCGCTTTGACAGCCCAGGAGCCCCCACTTCTGTGCCAGGGAACTTTGCTCTTAAGAAGCAAAACTGAAGCCCTGGGCCAGGCCCACCCCCACTCTGCCTTCCACCCATCTTCCCACTAGCAGGGACCAAGCTGAGTCTCCCAGCCCAGCCAAAGGATCCCAGGACACCAGGCTCTCAGGACACCAAGAGCGAGCCACGCATCAGCCCAGTCTGGGAGGATCTACATCCTGACTGGATAATTGGATGAACTCGCTTCTTATCGGAATGGTTCTTTTAGAAGATAACAAAGGAACACTCTCCAGGCAGTCTCTGAGAGGAAAGAAGAATTCCAACAAGAAAATCCTGCCTTGAAGACAAGCATCATCCCAGCCTCTGGGAGGTCTCACTTAGCCCTACCTTGGAAGCTTCAACCTTCTCTGGGCTTCCAGTCCTGCCCCACCCCATCCTGTCCCAGGACAGACTAGACTACCGCAGTTGGACAGAACCTCTGTGAGGAAGCGGCAGAGGCTGGGGAGCCCATGGGCCCAGATCATCTTCTGGCTCCTCTCTGAACACAGCAAGCTGCTTAACCTGTTTGACTTCGTTTGCTTTCTCCATGAGGTAACACAAAAGGGTCACCATGAGAATGAAATGAGACCATGGATGTCAGCCCTTAGCACTGTGCTTTCCGGAGAGTAGATGAACAAACAGATGGTGGTAGATTTTATAATCACTGTCGCTGCTGTTGTTGTTATTAATTACACCAAAGTGATTCCGGCTTCTCTGATCTGGCAGCATGAGTGATCTAGACAAGTGTGTATTGTTTCTCTAATAACTCCCAGAATCAGAAGTCTTGTCCATTCTCCTTTCACAATCTGCTAATATGATCACTGCAGCTTCCTGGGGCCATTTCCATAACTGCCCTCTCCGGAGAACCCAGCATGGGGAGCTCTCCAGTGGAGAAGATTTTGTTTGTGGGCAGACAGCACACTGGCACCTGAGACAAGCACCGTTTTTCCTCGGCCCCCTTTCACGGAGCCTCAGAATGGCCCAGGCCATCCCCACCTCCTTCCCTCCCAAAGCCAAGCGGCTGAGGCCATCCATGACTTCTGGCTAAACCCAAACCCCATTTTCTAAGCTTAACATAAACCAAGTAAGATGCCTGCTGACAGATGGAAAAGGGCAAGAGATTCAAAGCGACCTTGGAGATAACCGCTGAGGTCTGTGTCTGCCCTGGGCCCAACCTGGCAATTACCTTGCCCCCAAAATGATGCCATTTACAGAAGCTTTGGTTAATGATAGGTATAAGGCCAACAGTGGTACTTTTCTAAAGTAAGTTCTCAAACTCTGAAAGTGGGACCTTAGTATTTGGAGAAGTTCCTTCCTGGTCAGCAGGCAGGAACATAAAAAAAGGAACAGCAGTGATGTGAGTTCACATAGGTCTTAAGTCACTGTCTTATGTGGATTAAATGTCTCATGGAGGGAGTTCATGGCAGTGTAACTTAAGAGAAGGGTCTGCATCAAGGATGTCCCTGGCTTCTCATTTCTTGGAGGGATCTCCCACTACTGTCACAATCTCAGGCCAGTTTCTCAAGCCCCCCAGGCCTTAGCTGCCTCATCCTTGTAACAAAGAAATTAATACCAACTATATTTTTTCTTTTGGTAAAAAAGTTAGACCTTTGATGCAGAGGGCTGAGTTAATCCCATTCCTCATTCATGGTCCATCATCCACACTGGTCCAGGGAAGACCTCTCTCTTACTTATTTTTCTGCTTATTCCCTTTAATCCACATTCCTCTCCCATACCAACAGGCAGCCATCCCACCACGTTTGATGTGTAGGCCTTTGTTCCTAAATATCCTTGCAAATGTGCATTGTCATTTTATGTGTGTGTATTTTTAATTTTTGTAACTGGAATTGTGTTTCAGATCTCTTTCTGTTTCTTGTCATTTTTACCCAGCATTGTACTTTCAGATGTCATTATCCATGTCATTATCAGCGTTATCTTCTTCATTCCTTCTAACTGCTGCATCCTATGTGCGCTGGTCCTTTGTCCTTGGCCCTTCCTGGGCCGTTCAGCCATGCTTTGTCCAGCGCTGTGCCCCCGAGGCTGATCTCCTCCATTCTGAACTGCGGCAACAGTCCTTCCCTGGTCTCTAGCCTGCTGGCCCACTCTGCAGATTTTAGACTGGCTAGCCTCCAAAATCCCACTAGTCAATTTCTTAAAATACATCATTTTCTATATAGACATACTGTTCCTATTGGTTCTGCTTCTCTGGAGAACTCTGACTAATAAAGCACCCATACTGTCTCTAATTTCCAGCTACCGCCAACAATGCTGTGATGGAGATTCTTTACATGCTCCCTTAGAGAACTGTTTGAGAATTTCCTTGGTTTATATAACCAGAGGTGAAATTTCTGGGTCATGGCATGATACCAATTGCATAATGTTATAGAGCATAATGCTATAACAACATTACAACATTTTACAATTATTTACAGAGTGTTTACCATGTGCCAAATGCTCTGTGTGGGAACTAGTGACAGAATAATCTACAAAATAATCTTTTCCCATACTGAACTTTCAGCAAAAGAGTATATTAATGATCTGGCACAAATTTGTGCCTAAAAAATGTGTAATTCTTGTTGAGACCAAAATTATCTACACCACATAGCTTACTGTCCACATTAATATGACATTACTATTCCATTCATCTTCATCAACTTGATTTTGCTATTCTAGGAAATTGTTGGCCAGGAAGATAAAGGTTGAAAATAACTTCCTGAAAATCCCATTTAATAAACTTCAGACTGATCAACTTTTCCATAGACAGCATGAAAAGACTGTTGATTCTCCATCATTCTCACTCAACAGTTGTGTTTACTAACTCTAAACTATCATATCTTGATCCTTACACAATTCGACCAAGTTCCTGCACTTCAAGAATCATCTTAACCCTAATCCCCAAACATCATAAATATCACAGCTTTTCCCTTTCTCCTCTTACAAGGTAGTGTTTTCTCTTATCACAGTAATAAACACAGCTTTGACCTTTCAACAGGTCATTAGGTTCACTTAGGAAACCAGCATCAGCTATCTCTATAAAGCAGGTCTTGTATTTCCTTTTCCCCTCCCTGAATGCAGAAGTAAAAGAGGTGGTTTGGGATTAAAGCTAAAATCCCCAATTCTAATCTTAGCTAGGCTCATCATAACCGCGGGTGAACCTCCAGCATAGATGAACAAATAACTTCTACAAGCCTCACTGTTCTCGTCCATAAATGAGAGGGCTACTGCTGATGGTCCCCAATGTACTCCCAACACTAAGTGGTATGAAAATCTGTTCAGGGAAATCATCTGCAAAAAATTGTCAGTTTCTTAGGAGGTTGAACTTAAGCACTCTTGCTAAGATTTTAGGTAGGGAAAAGGTGATAGGAATATTTTCCTTCTAGAAAAGAGGTAAAAATTTGGGTACAGGGTGCAGACCACCACTGTATAGCCTGAGGGGAGTGTTTGTCAGAGACAGAGACACCTAAGGTAGAGCCACGCAGTGATGGTGGAGACGATGAGGAATCTGGTGGAGAATGCCACAGCATCTGTTATGTGCTTGGCACGGGTCTAAGCCATGTGAACTCACTTGATTCTAAGAACAATTCTATGAGGTCAGTCATATTACTGTCTCCATTTTACCGATGAGGAAATTCAGTGAAGATGGGCAATCTTCCACAGCTGCCGAACGGTAGCCAACTGACTAGTTTCATTTTCTTATATCCCTTTGAAGGTGTAATGAACAATAAAATCAAGTGGCTGACAAAAGGAAGAGGGAAAAAAAAAAAAGAAGACCATGAGAAACCACAGATCTAGGTTCTTCTTACGCTGGGAATCTCTCCCAAATGGTGAAAAGTCGGTTATGGCTTTATAGTACCATAGTATGACAGTAGTGTATGTCGACTTAATGGCATGAGGTTGCCCCTGGACAAGAGAGACGTGTGTATCATATGAAGTCAAATTGTGTGTGTCTGTTTCTGTGCATTTCCTGCAGTAATACTGGAATTTTGATTTTGAAAGTGGGCCACTTTTCCCTGCTCTGGGTATGAACAGCTTTCCAAAATCCCTAACGTCTTTTTTAAAATTAATTAATTAGTTTTTCTAATCGAAGTATAGTCAGTTTACAATGTTGCATCAATTTCTGGTGCACAGTGTGATATTTCAGTCATACATGTACATACATGTATTTCTTTTCATGTTCTTTTTCATTATAGGTGACTACAGGATATCGAATACAGTTCCCTGTGTGGAAATAAACAGTCTTAGAGGAGTAGAAAGGCCTCAGGAGGGCATTAGAAGATCTGCATTCAACCCTTCCAACCCAGTTCAACCCTTCCCCAGCTGTTTGCTCAGGCCCATCTTCTTTACTTCTCTGTACTTCAGTTTCCTCATCAGGAACATAAGAGGATTAGACAAGGTCACCCCACCAGCACTCACACTCCACGACATCACCTTCCGTCATCTCTACCACCAGTGCATTGTAGGTATCTAGTTTTCATACGTGTTGCTATTTAATTCATGAATACATGTCTAGGCTCTCAATTCCTTGAGGGCAAAACCTCTATCATCTACTTTGTTCTTGAAACCATATAAAGTGCTTTTTTTTTTTTTCAAATTCCACAGCACTATTAGCCCAGTGGATGATCAAAAATAGTTTCCAAATGAACGAATGTACCCTTGAAAGTCATGATTTATGCTTCAGCCAATTAAACGCTATCTGTTTTAGCACGCCTCAGCATGAATTTTGGAAGATGGCAAGATGCTGCATGTGGACTGAAATGATGGAAGCTTCCTTCCTGATCCTACTCACAGGTCCCTAATACTGACAAGACATCACCCACCAAGGAAATGTCTGATGGAGTACTGTCCCAGCAGATTACACAGCATCGGCCTCAGACAGGATCGTGAGATCTCAAAGCCAGGGAGAAATTACATAATGCTCAGAAATTTGCTTTGGCACAGGGCGGGGACACTGTGGCACCACTTCGTGTGTGTTCAGCAATTTCAGCATCCCAGGATTTTTCTGTGTTATACTTCCGGCCGTGAAATAGAAAGAATTCTGCATAACGGCTGAAATGGTAGACAGCTGATCCCAAAAAAGTTCCTTTCAGAGAACTCACCCAGGCAGCTAATTATGCCATCTTAGTTATTAATTCACTTTTTAAAGACTGATCTTCCACTTTAAAAATCCAGATGCCATTGCTATTTCTAAGGCAAAAAGAAACAGAGACACAATTTAATGACTGGTTACTCTCTAGTCCAATGCTAGCATGATTCATTAACAATATTATCCAACTATAGTACTGTAAACAGATAATCAGTTTTATCCCTTTGGGAGATATTTCTCATGGGGAATCCAGACTTTTTGCTCCAGTATCATCTTTTTTCTTCTTCCTTCTGCCAGCCATTTGGTTTTAATGTTCATTAGCACCTCCAAAGGAATGTGAGAAAAAACTCCTGGAAATCAGGCCACTGGAGAGTAGTTCTGGCAAATCACCTACTGGGCTAAAATGATATTTAATCTGTGCTCTGATTGCTCTCCATTTGTTTCAGATAATAAAGAAATCGCTCTTATGCAAATAGGATGTTAGGGTTGGGAGAAACCTGGGATGTCTTCTATTGCAAACCCACTTTATAGATTATAAAATGGAGGTACAATGAAGCAAAATATCTTGTTGGAGGTCACACAGGTAGCCAGAGGCTGAAACTAGAATCCAAATCTTTAGACTCTCAGTTCAGTGCTTCCCCCTTAAACTACTTAGTAAGTGTGGTAAAGACATAGCTCAGAGAAAGTAAGATTTTATATATCCCAACACATTTCTTAGGAAGATTCAAATAATGTCCACATAAAGACTTACATTCAATGAATATTTTAGGAAGATTAAAGTAATATTCATGTTCCATAATATTTCTTGACCACCTATTATGTGCTCTTTTACTTAAGTTTTCTCATTTACTCTTCAGCACAGCCCAGTCAAGTTGGTTTTAATATTTCCATTTTGCTGAGAATGAAGCTAAAGCTCAGAGAGGCAAAGAGATTTGTTCCAGGACACACAGCTAAGTAAGAATTTAATTCTAGATTTAAACCCAAGTCCTCAGGCTCAGTACGGAGCTTTTTCACTCATTTCAATGCTTCATAAACTTCAATTATTCACATTCTGCTTTCCCAGTATTTTGTTACCAGAATAATGACTTACTTAATATTACCCTTTAATTAGATTTACTATTTTTTACTAAAATTTAGCTTTCACTTAAGATATAATATCCATGAAATTATGAGTTTAGTGGGGCAAGTACTTGAGTCATATATAAAATACACATAAAGCTTTGAAAAAATTTTTTAAAAAGTTCATCTATGTGGTATCTGAAATTTCAGCTGCCAGCCTTGATATCTATTTCACACTTTGAGAAACAGGCACCTCGCAGCCGTTTTGTAAGGAGTAAAACTACAGCACTTAGGACACTCTGTGTCCCCCCTGACCATTATTATTATTATTGCTCAAAGCTTCCTAATCTCGCACCCATGAGAATCTCCTGAGATACTTGTTAAAATGCATATTCCCAGGCCCCATGCCTAGATCTGGGATGAAGTCCAGGAACTGACATTTTTAACAAACATCAAACCACCCAGAATGTCTACTGCTGATGCTCTCAAGTCATATTTCGAGAAACCCTGTGCCACAACACTGGGGACTATATGATTTACTGAGGCAGGAGTCCCTTAGAGTAACTACCCCCATTAACACTTTAAACAAGTGTTGATATATATTATTTTGGAGTCACCAAATCACAATGCTGTAGTGACTCCACAGGGACTTTAGTTTGGACCTTATTTCTTCGAAGTGCTCTAGCCACAGGAGATCCCAAACAGGTTGTCATCAACTTTGTTTTCAGAGGTCCTCCTTTGGCAGTCCCCGTACAAATCTCTTTTCCTACTGGGACACAGTAAGGTATCTGGTGGGTAGAAGTTCACTCTCTGCAGGCCCCGCATTTTCATGGGTGGAACTTCCCAAAGCAGCGAAGTCATAAATATGCTCCGGGCAGCCTGGGGGAGCGTTTGATCTTCTGCCCAGTGATCTCTGCTTGTCAACTGCTCAGCCCCATTCATCACAACAAAGACAAGGAGCTAAATTAGAGAGCAGCATCCAGTGTCGGGAGTCTCTGCGGAGGAGACAGGACAGCCATCACCCTCGGACAGGCCAAGGGGGCAGGCGGCAAAGAGGGGGAGTGACTGCTGCAAAGCCAGGTGGGCTCAAAGGTGAGGGAGACCAGGAGGAGAGGAGGGCCCCGGCCCGTCCTCAGCGCTGGTTCCCTGCCTGGAAAGCACAGTCAGCTCAGCACTCAGCATTTCAAGGCAGTAGGTGGTAACCACCAGCCAGGGGTTGTTTAGATCTTCAGTCTTTTTAAAAACTTAAATTAACTGCCAGTATTGAATATAAGGAAATTGTACAAATAAGTCTGGATTTCCAGTTTTTCTGAAAAAATTGGAAAATCTTGTGGAAAACACCAGGCCCATAATCCAACATGTCAACAATGGGCTAGAGTTAAGTAGTGATCATTTCCGTTAGACAGAGTACTAATGTCAGTTGTGATGTTCACATCACTCTGCCATGGATCACATCCAAACTTCTTCACCCAACCGCCTACCTGCCCTCTTGGCATTTGACTTTGTAAACCCTATAAAACCCACTTTGCTAAGTAAAATGCAAATGCCACTACAACATTATCTTCTTTCCTTCCCTAATCATTTATATGTATCCAATGCTAGGGCTCAAGACCTGACTAATAACTCGTAGGTTCAATAAGCATGAGTTGAATGAATAAAGAAATTTATTGAGCCTAAAGCTGTGCTAGGCATCTCAGGAGGGTACAAAATTGACCAAGGCACATACCTGACGTCAAAAAGGGGGCCTGGGGCAGAAAAAAAGAGTTGGTCTGACTTGGCATGGTGTCTTTGGGCAGATCACTTAACCTCTCTGAACCTTGGGCTCCTCATCAGGAACGTAAGGATGATTATACCTCAAAAGCTGTTTTAAGAGTTACACGAAAGAATGTATTGGAGAGCCCAAGGCTAAAGGGAAATTCCCTGTAAGTAAACCAAAGTTAGAAAGTGAAACTGTGCATAAGAGAGGGAGGCACAGCGCAAAGAAAGAATAGAATGCAGCAGGCTGAGAGGCTCAGAAAAACCTTCAGGAAGGAAATGAGTTATAATCGGGGCCTTGAGGCACACACAGGCTCAGGGCTTACTGAGATATGAGTGAGAAAACTCTAGGCAGAAGAAAGTGCAAGTATAGAAGGGTCTAGAGTAGAAAGGTGGTTTGATCAGGACGTGGAGTGTGGTTGGTGAATGCCATGCTAAGGACAAAAAATCTGATGTCACGTGGTCTATCAACTGCCTGTTGCTGGCATGAGCACGACTGAGGACACGGGTTTATCATCTGCAGGCAATCCCTGCGCCTGAACTAACGCCTCGTACTCCCACCCATCAGGGAGATAAAAGACCGTGATTCTAGGGACCACACACACACCCCACTAACCAGACGTTCCAGATCCTCCCTTTATAAGCACCCCCATTAGAATGTTCACAACGGAGGGCTTTAAATCAGCCTAAGCAGCGAACTTTAAACTTGGCCCAACTTCTACAGGATTTATGAAAACCTTTCATGTGGGGTTTTGCAGATGATTTATTTTTATCTTGCTGGGTAATACATACATATTTGTAAAGCCCATAATGAGATGAAAGAACTAGTAGATTTCTATATCTCGAACAGTAGTAGAGCTAACCTGGTGCTTAATAATGAAAGCATCCTAATACCAGTTTGAGTAAATATTAATAAGATTATTTAAATGATAAAAATGCTAATGCAAACTTAGTGCTTATTACGTGCCAAGCCCTGTTCGAAGTGCATTACATATATAGCTCCCTTAATCCTTACCACAGCCTATGGGTTTCACCATATTATTATTCTTCTCATTTTACAGATGAAGAAAGTAAGGCATAGAAGGGTTAAATAATATGTCCAAGGTTATATAGCTAATAAATGACGGAGCTGTGGTTTGAGCCGAGTCAACCCTTTAACCGATATGCTGTTCTGCCTCTCATGAAGAACACGAACATCTACCCAGGAAGGAAGGTTGGGGCCCCAAAGGGCTTTGAGAGGGCTGACCCCATCTGGATTGTCTGGGTCCAAGGGCAACCAGGAGTAGTGTGTGAGGGAGAAGACCCCTAACAGTAAATGTCTTATTGTCCACAGGCACCGGTTCTGCTTCTGAGAACCAGAGAAACACAAAAGGTCAGAACTAAAGGCCTTTCAGAGCTCAGCTAGGGAAGCAGCAAGAACAGGGGCTGAGAGTGTGGGCCCTGGAATCAGACTGCCCAAGCTGGTTCCATCACTCTCTGCTCTGTGCCCTGAGGCAGGTTACTTAACTTCTCTGGACCTCAGTTTTCTTGCCTGTACAATGGCAATAATTCTACTTACCTCAGAGAGTTGTTGGGAAGATCAAAATAATTCATATAAAGCAGATACAATGGTGTCTGGCATATTGTCAACCAGTGTCAACCAGTGTTAGCTATTATTCTTATTTCAACTGTTCCCTGTTTCTGGTCAGAATCTAGCAAAGCAGATCCACGTACGGTTAGTTTCATTTCAGTTTTAAGTGTGGCTGATCTTAGGGTTTCGTCACATCCAAGCAGAGTCTATGAGACCATGGAGTAGATCACCTGGGGGCAGTTTGCCAGAGAGATTGGAGCACCTTCTAAGGGAAGAGTTAACATTTAGGGTTTGAGCCAAGGAGGGACCAAGAGAGCAGAACAATTGTTCTGTTATCATTATTACATTATTATTTTGACTTTTCTTTATGCTCAGATTAATATGATCTGAAGAAATAAAAAATTACTGATTTTTAATCAATTTATTAAGTACCTACCATTACCTACTATTACACTGGATTCTAGAAACACAAAAGGGGATGGTCTCTGCCCTCAAAGAGCCTGTGGTCTTCTGGTGAGAGAGATGAACCACGCAGTGTCCTGACAGTGCTGAAGGGGAGGGATGGATGGGGGACTATGGGAACACGGAGTAGAGGTGCCCAGCTCAGACTAGGGAACTGGGGGGAGATTTCCTGGAGGAAGTAACATCTGACTCAAGACCTAAAGAGTGAAATGGAGTGGTCCAAGTAAGTGAGGGAAGGGGTGGCTGACACTTTAAGATTTAAGGAAAAATGAGGCAGGTAATGAGACTGGAGAAGTCAGCAGAGCCACAGTAAAGAGACTAGATTTCATTCTAAGGGCAGTGGGGAGCCGCTATGCACAGGAATGATGTAATGAGAGCTACACAAGGAAAGATTAATTGTTTGGAATGTGAAGAAATGACTAGGGGCAGGAAAACCTGAAGAAAAGAAGCAGCGATTAGGGTAAAGAGGAGACCCAAATTAACAGTATCTCCATAGGAGGGGAAATCAACAGAACTGGAAGGTTCATTTGATGTGGACGGCAGGAAAGGAAATGGAGGAGTAGAAATTTCTGGCTCGGACACTGGATGGACAACAGGACTCTTCACGGAGAGAGAGGAAACAGGAGAGAAGCTAGTTTTGGTGGGGACGGGGGAGAAGATGACACCAAACTCAGTTTGATAAGCTGCATTTTAGATAGTTCTTAGACTCCCAATGGGAGCTAATAATTGGCTCAGTCTGTGGTTCAGAAGGGCAACCCACCCTGGACATACAGATGGGAAGTCATCACTCAACAGGTATGGCCTGGAATGATGGGAGAGGATGAAACTCTCAAGTGAGACTGTGCAATGTGAAAAAAGACCAAACCTGGTACCAAACCATGAGAAGCAGCAGAATTTAATGGAAAGGTAAAGAAAACAGGAGTTGCCAAAAAAGTGAAACAGCTTGTCTGTATCCCCCCGACCCACACACACAAACAAGGGCACTAAACTTCATGAGGGCAGGTCCTCCCTCTTGTCCAGTATTTTATTCCCAGCACCTGGCACAGAGCCTGGCCCAAAGCAGCAACTCAGTAACTGTTTCTTGAATGAATGAGTACATTGTGTGAGTTCATACAACCAGGAAGTGGCACAGCCACAGTAGTTGGATGACTCCAAACAGGATTTCTCTCCCTGTGGGCTGGGAGAATCCAGGGTCTGGAGGAAGTGAAATGGAAGCTTTTCTGATAGCTGAATAATTCTAGAATTCCAAGGATGCTCCTGTTTAATACTCCTTGTCACAAAACACTTAATGGGAAATTATTCACTCATTTATTATTTTCTGGGTCTTCACCACCTTCTGCAAATACTGAACCCTGTGTTGAGTGAATTCCTGCAGACATAGTGTCTATGCTGTCGTGGTCACTGGCAGAACAGCTTACAGGGGACCTTCTCTTCCTGCCTGTGTGGAATAGACATGGTTCCCAGCTAGGCAGTTCACTGGATGCTACCTCTAGGATCTTTTCAGAGAAGGGCCTGCTGCCAAGCATGAAACTAGTGGGTGTGTACAACAAACTTGAGACTGAGACAGTTTGATTCATCTCACTCTTTTCTGGTATGGTTTTCCCCATGCAGCAAAGAAACTGACACTAATATTTTTACTATTCGTTATAGAATATATATTAAATTATATATTATATAATTTTTATATAACATATTTATTATTATATATATTATAAGCTAAATTTTAGATAAGATTCTATATTTAGATAAGGTTTCCCTAAATATATGAATACTTAAATAAGGCTTATCTAAACATATAAATATATAAGCATCTAGATATTTAGATATTTGGATAGGTTTCTATATTTTAGATTTCTCATAAGAATAATACTCATTGCTAAAAACACAGAAAGAGAAGTGTTAATGAGAGTATAAAAATACTTCATCATCTTACTATCCAGGAATAATCATTATTACCATTTGGGGTTATTTCTTCTCCCTTTCTATACACTGTTTTAAATAGCTGAGCTTGAATAAAATATCTTTGTATATTGCTTCTTAATATTATATTTTATGTATAGATCAAATTTATATAATTATTCTCCTACGGCTGAGCATTACTTTGTATCTGTGTTTTTTCAGTATTGTAAGACTGTCATTAATAACTTGGTCCATAAATTATCTATATTCTAGGCCATTTCTCTAGAACAGATTCCTAAAGTAAATGACTAGGTCAAATACAATGTAATTATTATTTAAGCTCCTTTGATCTGACAGAAAAATTTTACCATCTACCTGTAAATTATAAACAGATGCAGCAGTATATATACATAGACATGCACTCATGCAGTCATGTGCACATACATCCCTACCAATCTCTAAAGGTCTAAAGAGGACAAAATGTTATAAGGAATCAGTTGTAAGAAGAGCTTCCTAAACAGATTTTGGTCTAATTCATTTTCCAGGATTTCAAAAAAACAAAAACAAAAACAAAAACATTTGTCAAAAAATCTGTGTAAAACTATGCTTCACTTTCACATGAATGTTTACTCATAACATGTTATAGCACACCACCAGCCCTGGGAACCCAAGTGCCACACCAGATCATGAGGTGTCAGGGCTAGAGGGGGCCCAGAACATCCTCTAGTCCAAACTCCTTCTCCCACTGTATGAATGAGGAAGCTGAGGCCCAGAGAGAAAAGAAAAGTGGATTTCATCATCTACTTTGGTGAAAAAGTCACACAAATAGTATATGGCAGAATGAGGATGAGGACAGGTGGCTTTATGTCACTTCAATGCTTACTGAACATCTTGCACATGCCAGGTACTGTATTAAGTGTGGAGATAGCTGTAGGGTAGAATCTTTGCTACATCACCTTCCATTTTATGCAGGAATTGTTTTTTTTTCTCAACTTGGGTTCTAATGATGTTATTCCTTAAGAAGGAATGGAAAATTCTTATACTTATTCCAAAAACTGAATACAGGACATAAATAATTATAGCCAACAGGTTTCATAAAATAATAAACTAATAACAAGCACCTTCATGAGTGCTATTATTTATTGAGTGGTTACTATGTGCCAAGCACTATTCTAAGCCCTTCACTTATTATACAGAGACCCCTGACTACGTGGCGTCAGGGTCAACGACCTTCCAAGCAGTCAAAAATCCACTTATCATTTATAGTCAACCCTCCATATTCACAGTTCCTCTGTATCTGAGGTTCCACATATGCATATTCAACCAGCTGTAGATTGTATAGTACTGTAGTATTTACTACTGAAAAAAAGCTGTGTATAAGTAGACCTACACAGTTCAAACCCATGTTGTTCATGGGTCAACTGTATTTTATTTAGGTTGAGCCTCTACTAAATCATAACAAGTCTTCTTGGGAATTCATTTGAGAAAATCCCAAATGTGATGAGGCCAAATAAATCAAATCTCATAGAGCTTAGAGAATCTTATCTGATAAGGCAGCACCTATTCAAAGTAGAATATAAGCAGGCAAGCGGGGAAAATAAAGGTCACTGAAAAACAAGGAGTGAAGGTCTCCTGGAAAGGTGCTGTCAACTGGCCCAGGAAATTGATCTGAAGTAAGACCCTTTTAAACTGACTGGTTCAATGCTTGTTCATTCTCCAGTTAAGGAGATTAGCCTCAAAATATATAATGCTGGTTCTTCAGGTGAATGGAAACTAAAATTTGACTAACTCGAAACAATACTATTTTAGTTCTCAATTATTGGGAGATTTTGGGAAGCAAATCAAATAATTAGAAAGAGTAACTAATTACAAAAAAGAAAAGAGGCTCTCAACTGGGGCTACTTGGTTGAGATTGGCCAGAAGTGTCTTAGAAGATTGCATATCCCACTCCTGGGTATACATCTGGAGAAAACACTAATGTGAAAAGACACATGCACCCAATGTTCATAGCAGCACTATTTACAACAGCCAAGACATGGAAACAACCTAAATGTCCACCGACAGATGAATGGATAAAGAAGATGTAATGTGTGTAATATACACACACACACACACATGCACTATGCAATACTATTCAGCCATAAAAAAGAATGAAATAATGCCACTTGCAGCAACATGGATGAACCTAGAGATTATCATACTAAGTGAAGTAAGTCAGACAGAGAAAGAAAAATATCATATGATATCACTTATATGTGGAATCTAAAAAAAGAAAAGATACAAATTTAATTTACAAACCAGAAATAGACTCATGGACACAGAAAACAAACTATGGTTACCAAAGGGGAAACGTGAAGGGAGGGATAAATTAGGAGTTTGGGATTAACAGATACATACTACTATACATAAAATAGATAAACAATAAGGACCTACTGTATAGCACAGGGAACTAGGTTCAATTCCTTGCAATAAGCTATAATGGAAAATAATTGGAAAATACGTGTGTGTGTGTGTGTGTATATATATATATATGATATATATGTGTGTGTGTGTGTGTGTATCATATATCATATATCATATCTCCATACCAGGTAACCCAGCAGGACATTTACAAACCTAGGCATCTGTTTGTCTCTGTGCAAAACCCAAAGACTTCACGGTAGAATGGACTGTTCTCACAAAAAGCCAAGGTAGCGTCTCTGTCAGCATGCTGAGCTTGGGTGTGTCCCACAGTCCGTGAGGGAGCTACATGCATGGGACCCAGGAGGCATATCCTGACATGCACAGCTGACACTCAGTGAAGAGGATTCTGGCCGTCACTCTGACAGCTCTGGGTAACTGAACCAACAGAGCACTGTCTCCAATGTGCTTTATGACTGTCTAGTTGTTTGGCAACCTCCAAAGAAGCTAACTGGTTTTTACCACGTCTGAGACATTACATGATGGAACATGAAGATCATAATGATAACTGATCGTGGGTGACAGGTATTCAGCGTTTTCCTGTGTTAAGCACTGCATTCAAGCTCTACTTACAATAAAGGACTTAATCCCCATAGTAATCCTAAGAGGGGCTACTGTCAGTAACAGTCATGTCCCCACTTTCAAGAGGAACAAACTGAGGCTGAGAGGTTTAGTGACTTGCTCAAGGTCACAGAGCTGGATAGTAAGGAAGCTGGAATTAAAATCCAGGTCTGTTTGTGGTATTCACCTCCTCCCATATTTAGTTTAGGAGTACCTCAAGCCTAATTTGTTATTTCGTCAACTAATTTGAAATCCAAGTCTCCAAAACAGAACTACCCTCTTAATATGCAAATGATACAATAAAACCTGAGTCCCTAGACATAGGAAGTAGAAGTCTAGGTGCTATGGACTGAATTATTTGTGTCCTTCTAAAATTCATATGTTAAAACCTAATGCCCAATGGGATGGCATTAGGAAGTGGAGCCTTTGGGGTGGTTAGGTCATGAAGATGGATTCCTCATGATTGGGGTTAGTGCCCTTATAAGGAAGACCCCAGAGAGCTAGCTGCCCCTTCCACAGTGGGAAGTTACAGCAAAAAGATGGTCATTTGAAAGCCAGGACAGAGGCCCTCCTCAGATATCGAACCTGCCAGCACCCTGAGCTTGGACTTCCAGCCCCCAGAACTGTGAGAAATCAAATCCTGTTGTTTATAAACCACCCAGATTATGGTATTTTGCTATAGTTACCTGAACAGACTCAGACACTGGGGTTATACTGAATAAGGCAACAACAGCACAACAGCATAAAACAATCTCTCAAAAAACTTGTGGTTCTCACAGGCTGTGATGTGCAACTAGGCAAGTTCCTGTGAAAGAGTCCTCACATCACCCTGGTGGCCTTTCGGAAACTCAGGGTTCAGTTTTTCTTCTTTTGGAAAATATATGACAAGTTGTGGTCAGTTTGCTCAGATAGGTTTTACACGTTGAGTGTTTTCCTTAACAAATGTAATGTCTGGGAAAATAAGTGTAGAAACATCGTTATTGCGGTTTCCAGTGACAACACTATTTATGATAATAACCAGCCAGTAATAGTCACTCTTTCCATGAGTGAGTGCAGAGAAGCCAGGCGGTCTAACCCTTCCTGTCCAGCCTCACCAGGGAAAGATCGTAAGTGTACACATCTACAGTCACCAAAGGCGGCAGGAGAGTTCAGCAGGGAGCTTTGGAGTCATACAGTCCTGGGATTTCTAAACTTCTGCTAACCTCAGATTCTTTATCTGTAAAATAACAAAATATGATTCTTCTTCATGGAGTGGTTAGAATGTAATAGTTGATGAGATGTAAAGTGCATGGCATATTTTAAAAGTGCCCAATAAACAGTAGCAATGAATACTAGAAGACTTGCTATTTCCTTGTACCTGTTGGGGCACAGAGACCATGGGGAAATTTGGACCCAATGTCAATCCCTAAGTGAATCCTTAATGGACCCCTTCCTTAAGTTTCCAAGTGTGAGCTTTATCAAGCCCAGCTGAGAAACTCATCCTCAGTTTTTAAAAGTTGCCAGAGCTTCAGGTCATGCCTCTAGTCCATACATCCAGGTGCTCAGACACAGGAGGTGAAGTATACAAGCACACATTCAGAAACCAAGAGTCACAACCCAACTCGGACCCCTGTGTGCCAAGAACACTGCATGGGTGAACAATCAGTGCCCCACTGCTGAGGGTATCAGCTTTCTTTGAATCAGCCCAACTAATCTCATACAAACTGATGAAATCCACAAGTTGATCCACATCACCTCAGAAATTAGGCAGGGAAGGAAATGTCTCCTTCAGAACCCCTGAAGATCAACTGTAAGTTCCTCATGGGACAAGAAATGTGATTTTTTAAAAAAATTTCCCTGCTCCTGGCACAGCATGAGACATCCAATAGACTCATAAATATTTGATAGAGAATGGGTGAAATGAAAAATTGAATTCAGACTGCATTGTCAGTTTTTACAGAAGGGACTCAGATTCCATTTTATTGCTCTACTATCCTTAGAAAGATGGATGCTGGTATGCCAGGCATTCTGCTGTTATGCCAGTCTGCACTCTAGATAGCAGGAAGGGAAAAGCAGACACTGGGAGGGAAGAGGCCGAGGGTGCCTCTTCCTCTTAGAAGATGTTCTTAAAGTTCCAAGTAGCCTTTATACTTGGATCTCATTGGCTAGGAACTAGTCACATGACCACACCCAGCTGTAAAGGCAACTGGGAAATGTAGATTTTTACCTGGGAGACAAGGTACCCCGTTACAAATCAGAGTTCTTTCTCTAAAAGAGAAATAGATATTGGGAGGCAACTAGCACTCTTTGACACATACAGTATGCAGGTTACTATAATTAGATAGTTAATTAATTAAAGCATTCATTACATAGACATTATTAAAATGTAAACTTTACTAGGTACCAGATACTGATGTAGGTATTAAAGGTATAAAACTAACATATGGCATCTATTATTGAGAAATCCACTGTCTACTATACAAGGGACCATTATCTAACTAGTCAACCAAGGTGATAATGCACCAAGTCCCAACATTTCTCAAATTTGCCCCCTCCCTCCATCCTCCATCATATCTAACTTAGGGCCTTCACTTGGTTTTATTGAACCATCTTATTCTGGTCTAATGAACAACTTCTGAATTTTCTTTTTCTCCTCAAAGGCACCCTTAAAGCCTCCTGCTTAAAAGCCATCACGTGTCCCATCATGTCCAGACAGAACCTGCATTCTTTCACTGGCCATATACTGTGTGGCCCCATGACCTCTCACAGCACCACCTCCCACCACCCCTGCCCTGGGCTTTCCCACAGGTAGCACAGAAATAGTTTGGATAGCCTATGTCATGATGTTCTCACCTGCAGGTCTTTGCTCCTGCTTGGTCCCGCCTGAGGCGCTCTCTCCATGCACTGATCTGATTCACACCCGATCATTAGTCAAGACATAGTTAAGTCATCACCAACTCTCAGAGGCTTTTCTGCCCTGTCCTCTTCCTCCATCCACAGCTGTGAGTGGATGCTGCCATCTCCTTCTGCTCCCTTAGCAGCCCCCATGCATTTATCTCCAGGTACTTATGTCTCCACGTTGCAGTGAACTGTGTTACTCTTCCCTTCTCAAGCATGTCTTTCATTTTAGTATTTCCAGTGCTTGGCATGGTTTAGCATCCTTCCTTCCTTCTTTCGTTCAAGAGGACCTCTATTAACAAGTTGGATCTGTCCCCTACTCTTAAAAACCTTATAATCTTAAAGGCACTTAGCAAGAGTTAAAAGGAAAGAGGGAATGAAGAAAAGGAGGGAATGATGAAGGCAGGAAGAACGGAAGATAAAGGAAAAAAGGAAAAGGAGAGAGGAAGAAAGAGGAAAGGGAAGAAAGAAAAGGAGGTAACTAAATTCTACTTCAGCCCTCTGGTGCATCAAATTGCTTAGCCTCCAGAGAGTCCCTAAAATATTTGAAAGTTGTCACATTAGCATTATTCTCTTTTCCCAACTTAAAAATTTTTAGACTTCCCCCTCAACATACCATTTCTATGCTTATTTCTTCATTTTGAAATTGCCCCACTTCCCAAATTTGATTCTCCTAATAATAAACATTTTCCCCAGAAAATCTAATCCCTTTTGTATTTTTTAGAAAAAAGAAACTTAAGTATATCAGTAATTGGCAATAAATGGAAAGGCTGGGAGTTCAAAGGTTTATACCAGTCTTTTGAGGGGCTCTCTAACCCAAGCCCCTTAGAAGGAGCCTTGACAGGAATGTTAATTACTTAAGCAAAGTCATGCATGACACACACTTACACCAAATGTTTGGTCAAACTTTAACAACAAATGTAACTTGAGGTCTCCAGCTCATCTCTCTGCTAAACAGAGCTCCAGGATTCAAACAGGATTAATGCCACAGATCTGTTCCTATTCTAAAATAAACCTTTATAGAAAGCCCAGCATTTTGTTCAAGTGGCTGGCTGATGGAGTTTCATGAATCCCTTCAGCTGCACAAATTAAGATCTTCTCCCTTGACGATCTTGACCACAGAGCTGCCATTAAGAAGTTTAATAGAGCAGCAATTCCAGGCATGCTTTATGCTGTGATGAAGTAGGAAGACACCTTCATCATGATATGGCTTTGTGAAGGTCTCCCATCAACAAAAGTTCTCTCTTTTGGGAAAAGAGGGAAAATCATACTTTCTCTATGGATCAAAGTACTGAACATTGTCATTCATCCATTTGACAAACAGTAACAAGATTCCTTCTAGACATAAGAGGTGAGTGGTAAATTCACTGTCCTGCCCTCAAGGAGCTCAGCCTCTGTGAGGGAGGGGAGGAAGACAGCCTCATAAATTAACACTGATGACTCAGTGTGATAAACTCTGACAGCAGGGCACTCGAAAGACTTGAGTTCAGATGGGAAGATAGTAATGCTGAGGAATTAGGAAAGGCTTCTTCCTGGAGAAGGGATACAGGGATAAAAAGGACACTTCAGCCAGAAGGGGCTGCTTATGCAAGTGTCCGGACTTACTAAAGATACAATGAATCCAAAGAAGGAGACTCAGCACCACTGGAGGGTAAGAATTTGGAAGTGTAAAGGGGGCGATGGGAACTAATGACAGACTATTGATTCCCAGCTCCTTAGCTCATACTGATTCCATTAATAAACCCATTGCCTAACTGTGCCCAGCAAAGAGGAGACACAGAACACGTAAGTTTTGAAGGGGACGCTGGGGAAAAGAAATTTTGAACATGTGATGTGCTTCTACATTATGGCCAAGTACTACACTGGAGCTCCGTGATCATTCAGGAAGGAACAATTTATGATGAGACTTTTAGAAAGAAGGAGGCAAAAATCCAGGTGATGGGAGGGAGCAAAGAAATAAACTTAAGCTACTTCACATCTCTGCTCTGAGCAGCAACTACTATTCCATATATGTCAGCACTTGGTGAAATGAGAAATCCAAGCCATAGATCCAACCACATGAGACAGAGACAGCTAGCTGCCTATCCAGTGTCAAATCTTTCCTTATTCCTACTAACAGAAGCCTGGTGCGGCCAGATATGGCCATACGACCAAGTTCTGGCCAATGAAATATAATGATAAGAGTTATGTGGGACATAATGGAAGCTCCTAAATAGGTAGATAATTGACACATGACTCATTCATCCTTTACCTTCTACTTTTCCCTCCCTGGAGTGTGATGTGATGAAGAAAGCTCCAGCAGCCATCTTGTGAACCTGAGGAAACTACATGCTATGAATGTAGCATATATAGCTGGAGCAGAAAGTCCTGGTAACTTTTTAGAGCCTTGGATTGCCACATACTTCCAGACCTCTTTAAATTGTAAAAGCTACTATTCAGATTTATTCTAACTCATCATCCATATAATTTTACTCTCTTTCCTTTCCTCTGGGGTAAAAAAAAAGAAACACCAACGCTTTCTGAAAATGTACCTCTCTTACTTGGGACTCAGAATATGCACTTACAGAAAAAATATGCACCTGGGGTTTTGAACATGCATGTGACATTGCTGTCGCTCCTTCCTTGAAACCACAATCCCATGTTTCTGGGGTCAAAATAGTCAAACAAAGGATTAAAAGTGTAAAGGAAGAATGGACAGCAGCTCACAGCTGGGGGACTCATAAGAAAGGAGAAGCCCTTAACCAGCAGGCACACTGCTGTTTGTGTACTAGGTGACAAGGAAAGGAATTTGCAAAGGAAGAGGAAGGAAAATACGAGCAGGAAGCATGAAGTGTTTTTCAGACATACTTGCATACTCATAAGTAATCGATGTCAACCAGTGAGAAAATTAGTAAATAAATCTTGATATAGCCATACAACTGAATTCTAAACAGTTGTTAGCAGGGATGAGGTAGGTCCTCTTATAAGTGCTGCAAATAAAAGCGCATCAAGGGATACTGATCAGTGAAAAAGCAAGTTGCAAAACACTTTGCAGAGAGAAGTTAGATTAATGCATGAATGGCTAGAAAGACTGACAGACAAACTGGCTCATGCAGTGGATACAATGTTTTGAAAATAGGCAACCGATATGCTTTTCATTTCCTTCCCAGCAGCCATTCTGCTACTATAACCTCAGGAGATGGGAGGAGTAGGGCAGGAGGAGAAGAGGATGGAAGGGGAATCCCCATCCTTCTGCCTTTGGTGAGGAAGTACAAGAAGGAGAAAAGAGATGCTTGTTGGTATCAGCACAGGGAACTACATGCAATATCTTGCAATAACCTATAATGAAAAACAATATGAAAAGGAATATATGTATGTATAACTGAATCACTATGCTGTACACCAGAAACTAACACAACGTTGTAAATCAACTGTACCTCAATTAAAAAAAAAAAAAAGGATGCATGTTAGCATCATGGATCCTCATCCCCCACAGAGGACTGAAATCCCACAAAGGTGAAGGAGGACAGAGTTATGCACGTGAGGGGGAAAGCAAAAGCCGCTCCAACATGCATTGTATTTCCTGCTAGGAACTCTTGGAGGGCAGGGGGACGTCCACACCCAGAGGCCCTGGAGTGGCATGAAATTGCAACAGCACAGTAACACTGGCACATCTGAGCTGCAGGGGGTACTCCAAGCTGTCCTTGACTCTCAGGAAGATGTCACAGAAGGCAGTCATGATGGTAGACAGGTGATAGTATGTGTGTCATGATACGTAGTCTGGATGATGTTTCCACCATGAGAGCTGCCTGCAAGTTCACCAGCCACAGACTTCTTCAGTACACACCAGCCCAGGACCGGCCTAGCCAAACCCAAAGCAGAGGACGTCAAGAAGTCAAGGCTTCAATCCAAGTCTATTTCCCGCTCCAGGAAGGAGCAAGACCAGCTAATTAATAAAAAAGACATTACATCTTCTCGGCACAGCTCAGAGGTAGTGTTTTCAATTCTGTTATGTTTGCATACACATTTTTTTAAGTTCTGGAAGGCTATCTAAGAAAATGGTAACCATTTTGACCTTTAAGAAATGGGACTGGGAATTAGGGGAAGAGTGGGAAGAAGACTTGCTTCTTAACTTTCTACTTTTCAGTCAGGTTTGAATTCTTTCACCACAGCCTTCTATGAATTTTTAAATGTTTGAAATTGAGTTTTAAAACTTTATTTCTCAGTAGAGTGGTTCCACAAGCTTTTACCACAAAGTATCAGGATGCTGATGAGTGATTCTCAAAGTAAATATATGACAGCGATACGGGACCCCTCAGATGTGCTGAATTAGCAGGACTTAAGGGAACTGGGGTGGAATTCGGGCCACTGTCTTGGGCCCATTTGATAATAAATAACAGCCAGTGTTACTGAATGCTTACTAATATGTCAGGTACCATGTTAAACACTTCACCTGTATTAACTCCTCTACTCAACAACTCCACGAATTAGATTCAAGGACTCTGGGTAAAAATCTGGGACTATTTGTTCTTGGGTCCCCTGTTGACAACCACTTTCCTCTTCAGCTTCCTGAGGGTCATGTTCTGTCGATGAGTAATTCCTTGGCCTCTTTAGGAAACAGCTTTGCCTTTGTGATGTTGGCAGTGATCAAACTGAGGAGGACCAGCCATCCTGCTGGAGTGATGCAGAGAGAACATATCCAGGGACAGGACTCATTCCAGCCTCAGTCTAGATGCCCTCTTCATGCCTCCGGAAAATCAGTGACAGTTCCTTTTCCTAAGGTCCAGAATGTGCTAAAGCCTGAAGAGACTTCAGACGTCATCTCGTCCAAGCTCCAGACCGCATGTGCCCTAGCGTGGCTGGCACCCTCAGTACTACCACCGCCATCAGGAGCTACGGTGCCCACAGGACCAGACCAGCAGAGTATGTCACAAAGGTGCGGGGACAGCCGGAGCTGCACCCCTGCCTTCTCTTTGCACACAAGTACTCAGTGACCAACACACACAGGCCTAGGACCCAGACGACCTTCTAACTCAGGCTCAGCTGCCTTTCTAGCTGAGAGGGCCCCTGAGCCACATTCTCCCTGTTGTTGGGGATAGGGAGATAGTGGGGAAACAGGGGATACCAGAAAGAAGTGAGGCTGCAGTGAGGAAGTATGTAAGCCCACAACACATTATAATGCACACAATAGCAAGCAGGCAGTAGGAACTAGAATCATTATCGCTATTGAAGGTTTGTATGACCACAAATAACAAATGCTGCAGAGGGTGTGGAGGAAAGGGAACCCTCCTACACTGTTGGTGGGAATGTAAATTGGTGGAGTCACTATGGAGAACAGTATGAGGGTTCCTTAAAAAACTAAAAATAGAGTTGCCATATGATCCAGCAATCCCACTCCTAGGCATATATCCAGAAAAGGCAAAAACTCTAATTCGAAAAAACACATGCACCCCAATGTCCACAGCAGCACTGTTTACAATAGCCAAGACGTGGAAGCAACCTAAATACCCATCAACAGATGACTGAATGAAGAAGTTGTGGTATATTTCTATAATGGAATACTACTCAGCCATTAAAAAGGAATAAATTAATGCCATTTGCAGCAACATGGATAGACCTGGAGATTGTCATTCTAAGTGAAGTAAGCTAGAGAGAGAAAGACAAATATATGGTATCACTTATATGTAAAATCTAAAAAAATATGATACAAATGAACTTACTTACAAACCAGAAATAGACTCATGGACATAAAAAACAAACTCATGGTTACCAAAGGGGAAAGGAGTGGGGAGGGATAAATTGGGAGTATGGGATTACAGATACACAGGACTATATATAAAACAGATAAACAACAAGGATTTACTGTGTGGCACAGGGAACTATGTTCAACATCTTGTAATAACCTATAATGGAAAAGAATTCGAAGCTGTACACACATGAAACTAACATAGTATTTTAAACCAACTATAGTGTAATGTAAAAAAAAGTACTTTTGACCGGCTTGTCTCAGAGCCTCGAATGCCAAACTGTTCCTCTAAATCAGATATGGCAGAGGGAAGGGAGGCAGAGGGTGGGAGAAAGAGCGTGAGAAGTCCACACCATTTCCCACTTTATCCCAGGTCTGTTAAGGATGTAAGCTGCACTAAGTTCTCTTCTAGTCCTGAGGGAAAGATGGAATTTTGGCATTTTTAGGTTCCCTCCAATAAAAAGAAAAAGAAACACAAAAACAGGAAGCCAGCTGAATTTATTCCTCCCACTTTGATTTACACCCCCTTTCAGCTCACAGTCATTGTTTTTAAATTAATAATTTAACTGTCTCTCTCAAGAAAAAGGACGGATAACTTATCTGTTTTTAAAAAGAAAGTAAGTCCAAAGGGCAAAGAATCTGCCCTCATTGAAATAATTCTCTTTAGAAAAGCTATAAATAAGATTCCTGATTCAAAATTGAGATAAGATTATCTGAAGGAGATGGGAGGAAAAAAAACTGCCAAAGAAAAAAATTTATGCTTACATTAGTAAACTCCTTAAAAGGATTAGTTCTTTTCAGTTAAGTGGATTTTTTTTTCTTTAAAAGGCTTCTTCTCAATTAAAATAAAAAGTAAAATTAGTATCCATAAACTCTTTCAGACACGTGAACTTAATTTCACTTAACCTGGCTGGCCCCTGGGGTTCCACCTCTTCCGAGGTCCTTCCAACTGCCAGACCTCTCCACTGGGCTCACACCCACTGCTTCCACTTGTCTGAGCCTTCCCCTCTGCAGTCCAGCCCCTACTCCTCACCACTGAGAACGTTCCCCAGTGACTTACTAATCACCAACCCAATTTCCTTAGACTCTGCAGGATCTGACACAGCTGTCCATTGTTCCATCCCTCCACCTCCACCAGCCTGCTTTGCCTGCTGGTCTAACCTCCAGGTCTTTTCATTCACTTCTTAAGTCCTTCCATTGCCATGATAGAGTCTTACTAAAGTCCAACTCATAACTCCCGTCTCACCCCTTTTCTCCATGATCTCCCCCAACCTCGGGTCTTTATTTACTACAGCCTGTGGCAGAGACTGCTAGCTGTCCTAAACACCTCTTCCAAAATAATAGAATTGTAGCTCGAAATCTAGCTTCCCAGAAGAAGGCTACATTTCACAGCCTCCCTTACAGCTAAATGTGACCACATGACCAAGTTTGGCCAATACAATGTGAGAGGTGGGTGTGCCCACTTTTACCCCCCATTTCCCCTTCCGTCTGGATGGAATGCAGGCATGCTGGTTAGCCATCTGGGACCATGAGAATGAAGACTACAGATTAGTAAAGGAGCAACAAGATAAGAGACGGAAAAGCCCCACATGACTTCTGCTCTGACTTCCCTCTTACATAAACACTGCCACTTGGGGTCTTTGTTATAGCAACCCAATGTATATCGTGACTACCAATTTATATCATGACTACTACTCTGTCACAGTGCTGATTATACTAAACCCATTTGCTTAGCTCAGGTCTCACTCCTGAGATCGACTGGATCTCCCCTAATATAAAGACTATCTCTGCTTGGTTACTACTTCAGATTCAGCCTCAACTAGAACTTCTTACCCAGTCCACTTCCTTCTCAGTTCCCTTTGAGGGGAGTGGGGAAGGTAATAGTTCCTTATTCTCTGTGCTTCATGTTATCTTTGAGTGCACCCTTCCCTTCTGGTCCCAAGTTCTACTTAAGCTGGTCCTCAAAGCCTCTCAAAATTATCCCCTGCTCTACAGTCCCCCACCCACACCTTAATGAAGGCCTTTGTTGTGGCAAATCTATGCTGCCACAGTAACCACTTCCTGCCTCCAGGGTCTCCCACCTACTGCAACCCAATAGGACTTACTGTTTACTGAGCACCTAATACTCGGTGCCAAGCACTGGGACGGGCAGTGTATGCACATTATCTCTAATTACAATAATCACTAAGATAGATATTATTATTTTATACATAAGGAAACTGAGGTTTTAGGAGATTAAATAAAACCTGTCCAAGGTCACACACCTAGTAAGTGGTAGAAATAAGGATTTGAACTCAGCAATATCCAAGTCTCATTCTGTCATTTGGCACATTGGCGCACTCAATGAATAATTGCTGAATGGACAGATGAATGAATGTCTCCCCACACTTACAGCTTTAATTATATAATTTTCATTCCCCCAAGACAGAGTCAAGGGTTAAGCTCCCATAATTCTCATTGTCCCCTGCCCCGTAGTAACCCCAGATAGAACGTCATCCAAGTAAAAAGTGTGGTTGCTATGCAACGTAGCTCTAGGGCAAGACCTCAAATCTTTACCACCACCCCTCCCCCAAAGCCACCCTCAAGTAAACAAACTTTTGCTTGCGAGCTCTAAGACAAATCCTCCACCCCTCTCAATCACTCCTATCTCTGACCAGAGAGCTATTCCCTAAACATTCCTAGATGGAAACTCTGGAGTCATCATTTGTGGCATCCAGGAATCCACATGACAAATACCAAATTCCCTGGCCTGGCTTCAAGGCTGGCCATGATTCAGGCAAATCCTGCCTCTGTAACTGCATCCCCAGCGCTCTCCCACATGGTGCTCACCTGTCACCTGGCCCCCAGACAGGTCTCCTTTCACAGCTCCTGGCCTGGGCTCCTGCTGTGGCTCCTGCTTGGTCTTCTCTTTATGCTAAGCTCTGCCTACCCAACTGGATCCTTTCAGGCCCAACTTGAAGGCAGCTCTGTGGCCTCTGATACCCAGCGTTCTCTCCTTCCCTAGACTCCTAAAGCACTGTCCGTCCAAAAGCTACCCACTGCTCTTAGAATGAAAGCCATCCCTTACCAGGGGCCTCCATCACCTAGCCCTGATCTCTTCTATGTCAAGGACCTTCCTCAAAAAGATCCAGCATGTTCCTGCCTCAGGGTCTTTGTATTTGCTGTTCCACTGCCTGGAATATTCTTCGCCTATGTGGCCCACTCTCTTACCTCCTCTAGATCTCGGTTCAAACGGGACTATTGAGAGGGCTTCCTTCCTCACCCATGATAAAACAGCAAACCCTCCCACCTCCCTCCACCCCTGCACACACACCCTGTATCTCCCTTGTCTGGTTACTCTTCACCATTGTCACCTGGCACACTATATATATATATATATATATATTTTTTTTTTTTACTTTACTTTCTATTCCTTCCCACTAGAATGGAAGCTCCTTTAGGACAGGGACTCAGTTTCTTTTCTTTGGTTGTCAGTGCTTGTTACTCAATGAATTAATGTTGAATGAGTGAATGTATAAATCAATGAACAAATGAATGAATGTATGAAACTAGCACCACACTCCACTTTGAGCCTAGCTCTCTCCACACCAATATTCTTTCCTTTAGGTTCTTCCGAGTTCCTCCCTACTTCAGCAGCTTTGTGCTTCGTGTTCCCAGGGGCAGATCTAGGTTTTGCGGGGCCTGAAACTTGTGTAACGAGGGGTGGTAGGTATGCGGGGTGTGTCTTTAAAAAACCTTCTCATGCAAAACAGCTGAGGCTCCTCCCAGGCAGAAATTTCATCAAAGCTATGAACTTAGTTGGGGGAGGTCACCACTCATCATAGGAGAGGATGAAGAAAATACAGCCAAAAGCCTTCATCAAACTAACAAACAGCAAACGTCAATACATTTACTAGAAAGTTCTAGCATCTCTGAAGAGCGTATGTGAGATTAAGCCCAGGACAGAGCATCACCTTCAGTCATTTCCCCAGAGAGCCTCCTCCACACAGTCTCTGCCTGGACCACTCTCAGACCTCAGACGGCACTTGCCTTGCCGGCCAGGCCTCCATTCAAAGTTACCCTCTCCTCAGAGAAGGGTTCTCTTCCGTCGCCCTCCATCACCCTGTAATTGTTTCTTCATGTCCCTTCTCGTTCACTGACATGATCTTTATTACTATTTCTTCTACTTGTGTCTCGTCTGTTTTTACCCCAAGAATGTCAGCGCACGAGAGACTGTGTCTAGTTCAACAGCGCGTGCCTGGAACAACGTTTGCCACACAGCCGTGCTCTGAACAGATCTGCTGCCCAGTCAAACGAGCCGTCTCCCACATTCTCTAATCCCAAATGATAAACAGGATCAGGGCAAGGAAACTGGGTGGTTAGCTGTCCTCCTTTCCATGGCTTCTTGTGACCTCCGAGAAAGGGGGCCATGGCCATTCTACGGCTAATGACAAAGACGGCCATTCACTTAGTGGCTCTCACTGGGTTCCTTCTACTTCTAACTCAAAAAAAACTCGGCAGAACATTCAGAGAGAACTTCTTGCTCAGAAAGGATGCAAAGTTTGGGGCCACATTTCACACACTATCTTTGGAGGTGCTAGGACTCTCTAGTAAATTTAATGACATTTATTGTTTGTTTGTTTGACGAGGGCTTTTGGCTGTATTTTCTTCATCCTTCCCCATAATGAGTGGTGATCTCCCTCAACTAAGTTCAAGGCTCTGATGAAGTTTCAGTGCCATTTTCTGCTTCCTTCAGTCTGGTTTCAGAATAGTTAACCCATATGGTTCCTTTCAAAGTGCAGAACAGCCCACTGGTTCCCGAATCTGGCTGTTCTCAGATTCAACTGTGATGCTTGCGACTACTATACATTTGGGGGCCTTGGCCTAGATCCACTTAATCAGAATCTCCAGAGGGTGGCAAGGCATTCTGTGTGTTCCACAAGTGCCTCGGATGATTCTGATGGGCACTCAAGTTTGGAAACTATCATGCAGATTCCAAGAGGTTAATCTAATGAAGGCAAAGGTCAAAACAACTGGAACAATTCAGGAAAAATAAGTACATTTTAAAATGTTGCCTAATGATACAGAAAACAAACCTGTGGTTACCAGGGGGGAGGTAGATGGGAAGGAATAAATTGGGAGTTCAAGATTTGCAGATGCTGACTGGCATATATAAAATAGATAAACAAGTTTATATTATACAGGAAACTATATTTGATATCTTACAGTAGCTTACAGTGAAAAAGAATATGAAAACGATTATGTGCATATTCATGTATGACTGCAGCATTGTGCTATACACCAGAAATTGACACAACATTCTAAACTGACTATACTTCAATTTTAAAAAGTTTAAAAATGTTGTCTAATGAGATGTAGTATATATACATATATACACACAACAGAATATTACTCAGCCATAAAAATTCCATTTGCAGCAACATGGATGGACCAGAGATCTTAAGCGAAGTAAGTCAGACAAAGACAAATATCATATGCTATCACTTATATGTAGAATCTAAAAAAAAATGATACAAATGAATTTATTTACAAACAGAAACAGACTCACAGACACAGAAAACAAACTATGGTTACCAAAAGGGAAAGGGGTTGAGGGGGAGGGATAAATTAGGAGTTTGGGATTAACATATACACATTACTATATATAAAATAGATAAACAACAAGGTCCTACTGTACAGCACAGGGAACTAAATTTAATGTCTTGTAATAACCTATAATGGAAAAGAATCTGAAAAAGAATATATACGTATATGTATAATTGAATCACTTTGCTGTACACCTGAAATTAACACAACATTGTAAATCAACTATATATCAATTAAAAAATCTAAAAAATAAATTAAAAAAATCTAAAATTCATCAAACCATAAAAAAAATCAAGGCTAAAATAGGGAAGAGGGGAATGGAGTAGTGAATTTCAGAACTGCAATATCAAAGCTATTTTCATTGCATGAAATTTCAATAAAGGTATTTTTATACACCTAAAAAAATGTTGTCTAATGAAAAACAAAAATATCCACTACCACTCCCAACACACACACACACACACGACCAGTCTTCCTTAATCTGTACAAGTTAGGGCACTGGTGTATTCAAGAAGGAGAAAATTACAAAGGTCCTCAAATTCCCAGGTTATTCTTTTTAAGAAACTTCAGCACTATGAAATGATGTGAAATCTTTCCAGTTTTGAGGGAACCAAACAGACTGTGAAGGAGTGGATCACTGAGTCCTTAGCACCTAGAATTCTAGCAGTAGCTGAGATTCCAGACACACCCTGGGAATGCAGTCTAGCCCATGGGGGTGCAGCAGAAAAAGAACAGCATCGTAATCAGAACACCCACTGTGTTGAACGTGGGCAAGCTGCTTCACCACTCCAAGCCTCAGTTTCTTCATTTATAAAATGGGCATAAAACCAGGCTACCTCACAGAATAAAACAAGTTCAGGTTTGGACACTAGACATTATTCAAATGTGTCTATTCTCCTCCCCACCGATCCAAAGCTAGGCTCAAATCATACCTCCTTGCTGGAATCTTCCCCATTATCTCGCCTCAGATAAAAACTTTCTTTTCTCTTTGGGGATGGAGTGGGCAAAAGGAAAGCAGTCCCTCAGTGGTCAGGTAAAGAGCAATAAGGAATCAGTGAAAATCACGTCATGAAACAGAATTTGGGTTTGATTTCACTTATTTTGGCTCTCTTCTCCCCTCTCCCTTCCCCATGCCCCTGACTTGTCATAAGCCCTTTCTCTACCAAACCCTCACTCCTGCCTTATGTGGAAAGGTTCGTGCTTGTGTAGGGGTTGATGAAATCACACTACACTCCCTGCAGTTCTGCATTGTTTGTGAAGGAAAATTCATTCACACACTGTGATGTCATGGAACATATCACGTGTTATAATGTGATAGCAACAACCTACTCATGATGTGTGTTCACCTGTTTCCAGACTTCACAGCCACTTTCCATACTGAACGCTGACAAGGCATTGGGTCTGGTATTGAGAATGCGGCGGTGAAAAAGCCAGACAAAAATATCTGCCTTCAAGGAGCTTATAGCCTATGGAAGTATCAGAGTTCCCACGATATTATCAATATCAGCTCCTTACCAGGAAAAGAAATTCTTCTTTCTATTGGACTTAGTGGTTAAAACGCCATGATCTCCAAATTGGTCTGAGTTGTGAGTAAAAAGTATTTGACCACGATCTTCCATTAATATGCATATTTATTTATTCAGAACTTGCATGTAGTTCTTTACTGTAACACTATATTTTATAAAACAGAAGTGTGTAAAGGATGAGATTAAAAGTAAGTCTAAATATAAGTTCTAGTAATCCTTTTTTGTTTTTTCCTTTTGTTGTCCCAGTGGACCATTCTGCACAGGACTAGAGAATAATTTTCAAATTCCAGGTCAGCCATTGACTCCTTGTGTGATCCTGGACAATTTCTTTCCTTTGGTTTTCTTTGTAAAGCTGAGATTAACAGCCATACCTATCTTGCAGTGTTACTGAAAGGGTTAAAATGAGATAATTTAGTTAAGGTACTTATTCCTGGCATTTTATAAACACTCATAACAACAGTAGGTATTATCAATAAATTATTACTCTTTCTAAGTGGTCTCTGTTCACAAGCACAATTTTAGAAGACAGACAGTGTGTCTCCTAATACAAGACTCTAAAGGGTGGAGGACATGCTTCTTAGCTATTGGTTTCAGGTGTCATGAGGGCCAAGGGTTCAAGACCCAACTGGGGATCATATTCTCCATTGTAACAGATGCAGGTAGATCATTATGGCATACAGTATTTGTTCCCATTGTAAATCTTCTTATTTTGACCCCCAGGAAGAATTTCTGGCTGATAGCAGTTCACACAGGTCTCGGCTGTCACCTCCAGCCCACCACCCCATCTCCTTCACAGGTGGCCTTGGTCCGTGGGGAGCCTGCAGTGGAGCTGGCTGGTACATGCATTACAGCTTATTAAAGGACGTGGAAAAGTGCTCAGGCCCCAATGTAGATCCAAGAGCAGTTTTCAAATATCCCTGTATGGATGGGAATGCTTTAAAACTAAAGTATGTTTTCCTTGGCAGAGGTACCCCCCATTAGATGCAATTTCTCCCTGACATTTCACAAATTGTTTTATGTCTGTGTTCTCTATAAGGACTGTCCATGGAGGTCAGAACGGAAATTACAGTTCTAAGAATGCTCACATTAGCATACACGGTAACGCACAAGGCCCAAGCTAAATATCTCCATCCTGGTCAGTCTGCCAGCGCAATGATTAACAATTCGGGCTGCCACACTGGGGACTGTACTGGGAGCGCTCCCGGGCCAACACGGGCAACGTGTGTTTAGTCTATCAGAGTATTTACTCAGGACGCCTATCACCGTGGAACCGAGACAGCCGTCTGAGAGAGGCTGCCTGCATCCCCTGCAGGGCAGGGGTAGGGTGAGGTGGATCTATTTTTTCACTAGATTCCTTTCCCAGCCTAACTCAGCCCCCGCTGCCCGGAAAGATTTGGTATATTAGTCCATCATGGTAGCCTCAGGCAAGCCTGACCCACAAAAGTAAGTCTGTAGATGGGTGACAGGTCTGGTAAAGGCTAACTATCCACTTTGGGAACCAGACATATGGTGGTACCCACCATCTCAACCCTTGCCAAGCTCATGCCTGGCATTAGAAAACCTTTCTACCCATCTTTCTGTCTTGGGTCAAATGTCCCTTGGGGAAGCAAGGACTGCCTGTCCCAGAGATACAGAGCCCTGTGTGGAAGACTTAGGCTCTAGACTTGGGGGAAAAAAACTGGGAGATAATTGTAGACATAGTTATACCTAGAAATGTTCTCTTCCTTCCCAAATCTCCCCAAACCTTCCAGCCCCCATGGCAATAAAGTGGAGAGAAGGAACCAGTAGGTATCCGATTAGACTGCCTATTAGAGACTATGTCGTGGGAGAGAACTAAGAGCCTGGAGCTCACACTACACACTAGCAAAGAGAAGTAACTGCAAGCCAAGGCTAAAGACATGTGACAGCTGCTAATGAGAACAGAGAGAGAAGCTGAGAATTCTCTGAAGCTGAAGCAAGCCTACTTAGAACAGAGCAGTACACAGAAAAGAAGTAGAAAGCATGGGAAAAAGAGGATCTGGGCAGAACAAGAGGGAGATGGTTTTGTTCCCCCTTGGTGACCTAGGGGGCTCCCCAGTTCCCTAGAGAGACTGGAATTATCATTGGCACCATGTGGTGGCTAGAGCTACCTATTAACTGTAATTTCTTGTATTTATGCCAAGGAAGCTCTTTAGCAAACTATATGTAATTCAATTGACAATGTGGGTTGAGTTTGTTTCACAAACCCTGGATGAGGCATAAAGTATAATTTTTAACACAGAAGGTCTACCATTTCAGGGATTAGAATGTGGAAGAGAAAGCAAGGCTCCAAGTCACCCAATTAAGGGCCAAATATGTTTAGAAGCAGGACAGCCCTGGTGGGTACGCTTGATGCAGTAAGAATAGGTGGATGTGGAAGGGAGAGCAGGGAAGTGGATCTGAGCATCAAATAAGACTCAACCCGGAACTGGAGGGAATAAACATCAAAGGGTGGGTGAGCCTGCTTCCCAGAAATACTCCATCTCTTTATAGCTGTGTTTTAAACTACAAGTCAGCACTCATTAGCAGATCGTTAAATCAGTTCTGTGGCTCTCCACTAGCATAAAAAGGAAGAAAATGAAATTCAGAGCAGGCTAAACTGCAATGAAATAGAAAAGAAGAAAAAAATTTATCAGATTGAATCACATGGAGAAAGGGAAAGCATTGTTCCCTGAAAGCTGTGTTTACATGCAACTGAGTACATTTATGTGTTTGTTACCTGACTATATATACTGGGATGTAATTTTTTTTTAGGTTATAGTCAAAAGAGTTTGAAACTCACTGTCTTGTAAACCCTTAGCAGGTCTGCATGTGACACCATCTGAAAACTGCCTGACACCACACTCATGTGGATGGTTTCACTGTTTTCTCCTGACTTGCATTCTCAGGCCTTCCAGTACATTACCTCCTTGATTTTCAGTGGCTTCCAACCCTGATTCCACAATTGAATCTCTTGGGATATAAAAAATTACCCATGCCCAGGTTCCACACCCATGGAGTCTAACCTAATCGGTCTGGGTGGGGCCTAACAAAGTGTATTTCTTACAGCCTCCCCAGGTAATTCTAACTGGCAATTGAGGTTGAGAGCCGCTGGATTAGGTCATTTCACCCTTACAACATCCCTGAGGGAAAAGCAGAGAAGAGAGGATTATCCCTGTTTTATAGACAAGGAAATTAAGATTCAAGGCAATTAGGAGATTTAGCCAAGGCCGCATCCATATGTCAGTGTCAGAGCTGAGAAGACAAGGCTCCGGACCCCAGGTCCAGAGTGCCTTCCTCCCAGGGTCTCACACTCACCACTTAACCCCACAACTTCTTTCAGTTGAAAACAAGTCTACCAATGAGAGGACAGACAAAAAACAGTTCCAATCTCAGAATTTCTTTGCACAATCATTCTCGGAAATGCGTCAACAAATACAAGTCCCTCCTTACTGGAATAACGAAATAGACCACTTAAGTAAATCAAGCCATTTGATGGAGGCCAAGAGAGCTATTGATACTAGTTTGCTGTCTCCAAGGAACAGAACACTGAAAGGCAAGGGCTTAAAATGAATGAAAATGTATCCAATGCACAATCAAATGAAAATGTTGTGGGCCCAGGGCCAAGGATTATCTGCCAATTGGATCTCTTTCAGCGCCCTAAATTTAACCAGCTGGGATTCTTTTATTTTTTCCCTCCTCCCTTTTTTGTAAGTATCATCTTTTTCAACCTTCTGAAAGGAAGAGATTTCCTTTTAATGGGAAATCTGTATTTCATCATAAAGATGGAACACAACGTGCTTGGTTTAGCCAATCTCCTGGGAAGAAGGTTCTTTGGTTAGCGTATGCTTGGCATAAAAGAGAGACTCAAATTCCAGAAAGTTTATTTCAGGCCTGATGGACTGGAAGCTTATATCTGTGAAACTTAAGGTATAATCTCACCTCCATTCCTAACATATTAATAACACTTTACATTTGTAGATCACTCAATCGCTTTTACAAATCAGCGTAATCTCTAAATTTCCAACCTGTTCCAAAATGCAATGAATAAATGGGGGTGAGGCTATGGTGTGTGTGCGTGTGTGTATGTGCATGTGTGTGTGTGTGTGCATGTGTGTGTGTGTGTGCATGTGTGTGTACCGGGGGAGACAGAAAACTCGGGTATTTACAGCGGTTATGCCTGAGTGGGATTATGAGTATTTTTTCCTTTTTGTTTGTATTATCATAACTGTTCTGTAACAAGTGTTTTAGCACTTTGCTATCTTAAAAACATTTTGACTGAGAAAGACTAACCATAAATCACAGGTAAAAGGGAGAGATGATTCAAACCTGTAACCAAATGAAAAGGTCAAGGTTCTCTCTACAAATGTGACCAACCAGCTCGGAGCCTATAGAGCAGAGCTCGCGCCTGGTGTCTGTGCTGCCGATGCCAGCAATCACCCAAATGAAGTTTCTTCCCTTCCTGCACTTGGAGACCACACCGGGGAGGGCAAGGACAACCGGTTCCTCTGAGCACATCTTAAAGACCAAGGCTGTGGTGCCCAGGTCCATGAGTCACATCCACGCAGCAACCACCTGATCTGACCTGGGAAGGGCAGTTTGGGATTGGGTGCCGGTGCCTTGACCCAGGTTTGGGTCTCCATTGGGCTTCTGCACCAAGGCTGTGACAGAGGAGCAACCACCTTCACAGCGAGGGGAATTCAGGAAGAGAAAAACCCTTCAGTAGCATCATTAAGTGTGAAAAATCTGACCAAGATGGTAGTGGTGGGCTCTCGGGTTGCATAAAGCAGCTGCAGGCTCACTTCTCTGGCCAAGTCATAGCTGAGAGGGAAAAGGAATCCAGGGAGGGAGGGAGGTGTCACCTGTTCACCTCTTCCTTCACTCATTCATTCAACAAACATTTCCTGAGGAACCCATGGGCATGGCTGTTGCCTACAGTCACTATTTTGTGGACCACACAAAGTGCCCAGAGGCAGAGACGAGTGGGAGTGAAATACGGATCCACTTGCCAGGCTTGGCCTCCAGCAGAGGAAGGGGTGTCTCTTCTTCAGAGGGAAGCTGACCAAGCCTTGTGCCTGCAAAGCTGTACCTGGCCAGAGGGAGTGCCTTTTCAAAATTGCACAAAAGTGTGATGTGAGCTAGCAATGGCTCAAAATGATACAAAAATGACAATAGCATGACTCTTTGCCATCAAGAAAATCAATCTAAGTGGAGACAGAAAGTGAGTAACTACCATAAGGCATCACAATTACTATGAAAATGGCATGGAAAAATCCTAATGGGAGCAAAAGAGAAAGACTGCCTGCTTAAAAGCAACATTAATGCTGTCCACCATTCATGGTGCAGAAAGAAAGGTAAGAGAAAGGCAAAGGAGGAGGAGGAGGAAGACAATCATGACCATTTATTGCAGCCTCGCCTGTACTAAGACTGTTCTTCTCAAACACAGGAACGGAGGCTCAGAGCAGCTGAGCATAGCTGGTGAAGGCAGAGTGAAGATTCTAAGTCAGGTCCTTGCGTTTCCAAAGCCCGTGAACTTTCCAAAACACTCTGCCACCCCCTATTTGTTCCACAGACATGTATTGGGTCTGTGCCACGCTGTGCCAGGAAGGATGCTGGGCACAGGAGATGCAGATTTCAGATTTCAGGAGCAGTAAGGGGTCCTAGTTGAGAGCATAAACTGGGGAGACTGCCTGGGTTTGAATCCCAGAGCCACTGCCAGCCCCCATTGCACTTCTGGAAACTTAGAACAAGGTGCTCCTTTTGCTCAGGTGCAGCTCTGGGTTTGATTCCTAGCTCTGCCTCCTCTTCTTGTGTCAGTTTCCTCCTCTGTCAAATGGGGATAATGGTACCTACCCAATAGGGTTTTGGTAAGGATTTCATGAGAGAATGCAAGCAAAGTGATCGGAATGGTGCCAGGCACACAGAAAGCACTCTACACGCGCGAGAGAGCTCTGCGAGCATTAGGATTCATAGTAGTATTAATGGGAGTGCTGGGAGCAGTACCATTATCTCATAGTTTAGTGAGGGAGAGGTAGGCCATAAACACAAGTAGCTGGTATACAGAGCAGAAGGAGCCAAACACGTGAGATCAATCCAGAGCCCTGGAGGCGAGGAAGTGTTTAGATTAAGATGTCCCCAAATCTGTCTACAGTTCTTTGCAGTTAGAAGGCCTTTCACACACACAACCCCAAAGCAAAAAGGACAGGTATTATGTCATCCCCATTTGAAAGGCAAGGAAACTGATGGTCAGAGATGATAAATGACCTGCCTGAACTAAGACAGCTAAGCAGACACAGGTGGCTGGGCTCCGCTTGTTGACTGCGTTGCAGATGCGTTTTCTAGAGAACTCCCTAATGCCCTTTGGTACCTGGATGGTCAATTTTCAGTCTTTCACCACAGCTGCTTTATCGTGCTATGTGTGTTATTTGTTTCTAAACAAGTGGGGAGTATTTGCATACAGGATGCCTCTTCATCCCTTCACACTTCAGTGTGTATTTTTTAAGAATAAGAATATTCCTGCCACTAGACGATGAGAAAGTTCTGGAGATCAAATGCACAGTATAGTGATTATAGTCAACAATACAGTATTATATGCTTCAAAGTTGCAAGAGATTGGATTTTAAATGTTCTCACCACATAAGAGAAATAATAATTATGGGGCGGGATAGAGGTGCGAGCAACTGCTATGGTGGTAATCACATCGCAATATAAAAATGTGTCCAATCAACACTCTGTACACCTTCAACCTAAACAATGTAATATGTCAATTACATCTCAATAAAAATAAGAAGATTCTAAAATAAGTGATGAAATTCAGAAATTTTCATATTGATATATATATACTTTCATCTAATCCAGAGGCCATATTTCAATTTGTCAACTATCTCAATAATGTCTCTTGTAACATCTTTTCCCCTCCAGTACAAAACCCTTTCCAGGGTCACTTACTGCAATGAATGGTCATGTCTCTTTAGTCACCCTTAACTTGGACAGCTCCTCAGCCTCTGTGTTTCATAACACTGGCTTGTGAAGAAAACAGGCAAGTTATTTTACAGAATGGTCCTTGCTTGTTTGTCTATTTCCTCATGGTTAGATTCCGGGAATGTACGGCCGGTCAGAGTACCACCTAAGTGATGCTGTGCCCTTGTCAGTGGATCACATATCTAGATCTGGACACCTGGATGCCTCACGATGTCTGTCTGCTTCTCACTGGTGGTATCAGACTCATCATCTGGCCAAGACAGTGTCCATTTTTTTCCACTGTAGAGTTACCATTTGCCCACTGATAACCAATAAGCAGTACGCAGGGAGACACTTCAAAACCATATCGATTCCTTTTCAAATCTCCCCCTCCCCTAGATTTAACATCCTTTGATGATTCTTGCCCAAACAATTCTAGTGTTGCAAAATGGTGACTTTTCCAAGTCTACTGCTTCCTCCACATTTACCAGTTGGCTTCAAGGAAGAGCCCGTCCCTTTTTCCCACATATCTATTTATCTGTTATGGAACTGACTCATGGACTCCTATTTCATTCAATAGTTTACAATCCATTACTGTCCTTATTTATTTTATAGCTCCAATTGTCCCAGATTTGGCCAGCTAAAGCCCCTTCAAGCTGGTCTGTGTATCTTCTTGACATCACCGATTAGTTTGCTTACTTTCTGGCACAACACAATGTTCCAGGCTTAATGTGTACCTTCCCTGCCCCAGCAATGGAATCAGCCTTTTTTCTCAAGGATCCCTCATGCTTTACAGTAAAGAGTAGCAAAAGCTGACCTGTCTATTTTCAGTCTGGTATGTAGTCATTGAATGAATGACTGAATGAATGAAAATCTGCCTTCCCTGTGGGGCTCATGAATCACTGCAAAGCCAGAAAATTGTCATGTGACTTTTCCTGAAAGATGGATATATCAGAACAGAGCCTCTGACCCACACCTGTCTGCAGGACACACAAATCCAACGCCTAACCTCTTCCCTCCCCATTTATGGTTTCACCCTTCACAATAAAATGAGTGCAGAAGCCCACTGAACTGCTCATCCTTGGAAATTCAGAAAGCACTTGGGGAAGTGAATCTCTCTAAATTTCAGGGATGCTTGGAGATCTGTTATGTGTGAAAGGTTTAGGAAAGAGAGCTGAATCCACCAACTCAAAACATACAAGAAAGAGAATGGGAAATGGAGCCAACATTTAGCACTAGATCCTCTAAGGGCATTATTTGTCATTTTTACTATTCTCCTCCATACTAGGTATTTTCACCTCTATTTTTGTATATGCAGTTCAGAGAAGTGCAATGTTCCCTGTTCAAGATTACACAGCTCATGAGCTGTAGAATCAGAATTCAAATCTAGGACCACCTGACTCTAAAGCATATGCTTCCTTCCATCTGTATCTTTTACTTTTAACCTGTATTGTTTTTTCTGAATAATAATTTTTCCTGATATTCTGATAGTAACTTTGTCTGGACATTAAATAGAATACAGAATGTATTCCCCCAAATTGTTTACTTGAATTTTGTTTTGCTGGATCTTAGGGGGAAAAAAGAAAGTTTTTTATCCCTTAGTTATACAATTGATATACCACCTTCATAAAAATAACAACAAAACCCCTATACATTAGTATACCCTAACTTTGAAACACACTGGGATCACATAGGGTGTTTAAAAATGCTGATGCTCATGTCCCCAGATGTCTGATTTAATTGGCTTGAAGCTAAGCTGGGCATCCTAATTTTTAAAAGATGCCCCCCAACCACCAAGATGATTCTAATACACAGCAGAGTTAGCGACTGCCACACACAATGAAAATAAAGTGGGAGAGGCAATCACTTCTCTCATTAAGGAATGATCAAGCATTCTGGAAATCAACCTGACCCTTTTTCCTTCAGGCTATTATGAGCCAGGGTATTCCAGAAAATGAAATTAAGGCTGAAATTTGTTTCTTAATAAAATTATAAACTTACAAAATAAAGCAAAAATTAACAACACACCAAAATTTAAAACCTAGCTTCATAAAAGAAGTGATTAAAATTATGGGCTAAACTGAGATTTCATAGAACAATGATCCAAACAGCTTTGTTTTAACTGAAGGATAGTTGATTGACAATTTTATGTTAGTTTCAGATCCAATTAGCTTTTACGGAGCAACTCAGGACTAGACATCAGGCAAGGGGCTGGTAATACAGTGGAGAGGAGGTGGACACACCTCAAGTACCGTAAACCATGGTCACTGGGGAGAGTTACTAAGAGGACTGCAGGGGGCTCTGGGAGCATCAAGCCAGGTGTACCTTGGTGGATATCATGGAAGGCTTCCTCAAGAAGGTAAAATCCCAGCTGAGCCTGGGAAGAGAAGAAGGGATTAAGATTTGGGAGGAGAGATGAGTCGAAGCTGCTGGTGGTTAATATTCGAGCTGGAGCATTGTGGTAGACCAATTACAAGCCTTCTGGATGTCTGAGCCACACTGCGCCTGTCTAAATGGGCTCCAAGGTAACAGAAACTATTTAATTACTGGGAGAAGCAACTAGTCAAAATTCACAGACTTAACAGGTTCCTTTGTAATCTGTGTCATACAAACATTAAAAACATGCCAAGAGAATACTAGTTTCCTCCTCTGTCATATTTCTTGCCTCTAAGCTCAGGTATCCCCCACTTTCCAAGGGCACCTTGGGACTCCGACTCACAACTGTACTGCCGGTGTGGTTTCTCCCTCTCCCTGGTCAGGATTAGGATTACTCCCTTCTCGGAGCCAGCCACAACCAAGATGGCCATCTGAGGCAGCTTGCACTAGAAGGTGAGAAGAGTGAGTGATTAAAAAAAAAAACAAAAACAAAATCTTTGATAATATCTGCAGAAGTTAGAAGAGCATCTGGGCTCTCGAGTGAGCAATTAGTGATTATGCAATAAACAGGGGGCAGAATGTAGAAGAGACCACCTAGAACAGGGCTGGCACTGGTAGGATATTCCGGAGCGGAAGAAGGGCAAACCCACAAGCCTGCCAAAGTTCTGCACTAGCTTCAAATCCCAATCCAGGACAGGAAGTGGAAACTAGGCTGGGGTGGCAGCAAAGGAGGGGCCAGGGCCATGGAAAATTCCATCCAGTAAATATTTCTTGCTCACTGACAAATGCAGCACATTGTGCTAAGCCTCAGTGGCTAAGAGATAAAGATGCAGGAGGCCTGCCTCTTGCTGTCCAGGAGCATATCGTCAAGTAAAGGAAATGAATAACACCCTTGCCCATATCCTTGGCCAATCACAAGGCATCTCCTAATTGAGAGACCACATCACTTGCTCCCAGCAAAAACTATCAACTGAAAGGGTCAGACAGGAAACATACTGGGCATGTAATAAAAACTGGGCCATTGATGAGATAAAGTTGTCCAACAGCTGATTGCCTTGCACAGTGCCCAACACAGGGCACTGTGCTTGGTAATGAGGATATAAAGGGGTCTAAATCAGACACAGTCTCTGCCCTCAGAGAGTTTACTTTCATCACCATACACCTGCTTGCCACTTTACAAATGTGCAGAGAACTCTTATACAGAGAACTACATTTGATCCTGATAAGAACCTTAGTAAGGAGCTAAAGAAGGTGCTTATCAGTCTCTCAGGCTCAGAAGGGTCATGGCACTTTCCCCAGATCTCCAGCTGGAAGTGGCATCAATCGGCAGGACGAGTTATTCCGAGGCCAGTTCTCAGGTTGCTATCTCCTGTTGTGTGCGGCTTGAATGCACATCAGCAGGCAAGGAAGGAAAGAAGAAAAGAATCTAAATAGCACTAAGTGCCATTTTTTTCCTGCCTGATTAATTTCTACTTTTCCAGCAGCCATCCATGTGTAGAAAAACAATTCTTGACCTCTACAAGACTAAAATTCCAGCATTTGAGGTAAGAGTGTTTAAAAATATAATCATTATTTCCTCCCCCAAAGCATGTACTCTATTGTTAAAATACAACAATGAACGCTCTATAGGGGGGAAAAAAGACTTCAGAAAGCAGCTGAATCTGAGGTGTCTACTTTTTCACTTTAGAGCACCCTCTTTCTCTCTTAGCTTTGATAAACCAAGGCAGGAAACTAAGATTATAAATGCTTTGTGATAATGTCTTTGGAACCAATTGATTTTTCTCACTTATTTCTAGACAATACTAGATCAGCTGGAAAACACCAGTCGAGTTTTCCATAGTAACTCATGGCACAAAAGACATCCAATCGGGAGGCGAAAGGCATTAATCCTTTCTCCATGATGGTCACTTACATTTCTTTGGACTGTCACTTTCAATCAGCAGGTAATGCCAATGGAATTCCAGTGAGTACTTAAATGAACTTTCCCATTTTATTCCTGGCTAATCTCCCTTTCACCCTCTCAGAAATGCCAGCAACATTCAGCTGGGGTTTGTTACAAAAGTCTTCATAATTTACAGGACTTTTTTTTTCTTTTACATTTGAAACCTTAGCTACCTCATAAATAACTCCTTTTATCACAAGTGTGGATGTTCCTGTAATGTTACCTGCAACATGTCAAATGTTTCAGAAGTTATCTAATGTGCTAGACAGAACCTGCTTCTGACCTCTGGGTTAACCAAAGTTAACCAACAAATCTGACTGCTTTAAAGGCTCCCTCCTGCTCCAGCTGCCGTTTCAAGCTGTAAATTACCGCTACTCCGAGCAGTGACAAGACAGGGTACCAGGGACCTTTTCTGACACTGTACAGTTTGTGATTAACTATGGTCTTAGCTTCCTTTCTCAGGAATCAAATGTGTGGACATTATATATAATCCTGAGAAGAAGCCCTCTCAGTAACCAAACCATAGAATGAAAAAAACATGTGGTAAATGATTGGAGTGTTTTAACCACCTTGGAGGTTTCAGTTACAGAATCTTCATTTTGTCTAGATTGGTGCACCTAGGCCTGATCCATGCCGTCCTCTACGATTAAGCTGACTGCTTCCCCGTGTCCCCCCAGCTGTGCCATGACCTCCCATTAGCTGTGCCTTCTTCTGGCAAAGCCTTCACTCAGTATTGGAAACTCCTGCTCACTCACCCCGCAGACCCAGCTCCAGTGGAACCTCCTCTAGGAGACCACACCCAATATCCCAGGCAAAGGGGAGCCTCTCTCATCTGTGTTCCCAAAACACCTGAGACACCTCTGCTTAAACACACACACCAGTATATTCCAGCGATCTTCTTACCCATCCCCATTCAGCACAGCATCCTGGTTTTAAGCAGAGTCTTTGAAAAGGCAGATCCAGGTCTGAATCCAAGCTGATCTACTTGCTCTCTTCGGAGGCAAGTTGCTTAATATCAGGGAACTTTCCTTACCATATCTATTAAATGAGGCTAAAAATACTTCCTTCAAGCAGGCACTCACTGTTGAGATGATTAAAAGAGAAAAGATGTAGGAAGTGACTGGCACAGATGCTGCGTGAATGGCAGCTGCTGCTACTGCTGCTTCTCCTCCTCCTCCATCATCATCATCATCACCAATATTAAGTTCGAAGTCTCCTTCAGGAACCGTGTCACCTATTCATTACTGTATTTTCATCCCCTAGAACTGTGAGATTAGATGTACTCAACTATTTGCGCTGAATTTTGAAGACAAAGGTGGTTTCACTAGTAGCCGACAGGGCCTGGAATTCCAAAGTTGCAGAATTACATCTCAGCCCACCTGATGTTAGCAAATGGTCTCCTGGACTGGTAAAGCTGTGGTATGCATGAAGTTCCCTCCATTCTGTCTCCCTAACCTAAGGCTGAAAATTAATTCTTGCTGTCAAGGAACATGTGTTACTGGACTCATTGGGTGCATAGCCAATTAATGCACTAAGTACTCCCGATCAAAGCAGAAGCACTGGCTACCCGTGACAAGTAAGGAGACAGGGAGATAGTTCTCAAAGCACTGTCTCCCCAGACTGCTGGACCAAGGAAGTTTTAAGCCTGGGGGTCATGCATATTCATGAGAGGGTAAGCATGATCCTTATAATGAGGCAGAGGTTACCCTAGGTAGCCAAAAATCTGCAAGTAAGTGCTTGGTTGGTTGTCTGCACTGTAGTATTTTATTAACTGGAATGCACTGTAACCTTTTTGGAACTTTCTGCCATTTAATGGTTCGTTTCTGCAAAATAAAGCACACTTTAGCCCCATCCCTTCCCTACTGCTGCCTAGCTAACACAGGGACAGTAGTTCTGGGGTGGGGGGAGGGTGGATGGATTATTGAATTTTTTACATTTCAATTAAAAAAAAAACAGATTACTTTTAAACATTTGTTTTATAAAAATTCTCCCAGGTCACACAGAGCTGGAGATGGATAGCAGATTGCTAGATTCTTGCCCAGTCAAAATGTAAAAGAATCATGACAAATTGCTTCTTGGCTCCCTTGTTTTTCCTTTGAAAAAAATAATTTACAACGTGGGATGGGTTAACTCCCCTTTACATCGTCTAAATCCTCAGAAAATCTATGGCAGGCTCTGTCTGCAAGGCCAATTTGACCCCGTGGGCCTGACTCTTACTTGATTTTCTCAGCCCCAGACATTAGACACAGGCTGTCTGTCACTCAAGACTCTGATGTCGCAAAACAAAAAATTTTAAATAAACTTTTTAAAAAAGGAAACCCTGTCAAGGCCAACCCAAATGTTTTCTGTCTATGAAATTTAAATATGTGTTAAACTGGATTCTGCCCAGCAGTTCTTCTAAATCTAAATCCGGGGGTAAGAATTCAGTAAACAGCTTTATCTGTCAAAATCATCCCACAAGATCCATTCAGGAAAGAAGTAAAGTTAAGGGGCAAATGTGGCCTTTTGGTCAATGATAATATCTAACATTTCTTTGTGTGCCGACTGGAGCCAGATGCCGTGTTGAAAATTGTACAGGTGTGATATTTGGACTCCACACAACGAGGCCATGAGGTTGGTATCAGCGGCATCGTGTCATTTAATAGATGAGCTAACTGGGCTTTGTTCAAGGTTACACAGTGAGTGGCAGAGCTGGGTTCAAACTAGGAGGGTGTTGCTCAGGACTAGAGCCTTCACTGCAAAGCCCCAGGGCCCCTTGTTCCATGACGGCCACCTGGGACCTACCACTGGAGGTCACGCAGGGGCTCCTGAATGTGTCCTTATCATCAAATCCTTCGTGTTTGCTGTCACTGCCTCTTGTTCTCCCTAACACAGCTCCTCACCAACAGCCTGGGCCCACGCTGAGTTCTGTACCTGCAAAGCCACTGCTGAACGGTGGCCGGAGCCGAGACAAAGCCCAGCTCCCCAACACTGAGGCTCCAACCAGCCCTCACCCTGCCTCTCTCCATTTCCACACTCACAGCAGTTCATTGGACAGTAGCCACACCTATCTTACATCCAGATACGAAGATGTGGAACTTATTCTGGGTCTCGCATGTTCACTTCCAGCAGACGGTATGTCTCACCTGAGATAAGCAGGCTCAACGATCTCAGGGGTTGGATGGACATAGGATTTGGAACCAGCTCTGGATATAGATTTCAGCCTCGCCACTTAGCTCCGAGGCATTGGCTTTCTCACCATACCTCTCAGAGCCCAAATTTCTTCATTTAAAAATAGGCATAACAAACTTTTTCAAGACTGTTGCAATTAAATAACATGGAAAGCACTTGATGGTAGCTGGTGTTTAATAAGTGTTACCATCTTTGCCCCTTAAAAGGCAGGATCTTTTAATGGTCTCTTATTCATTCTGTGATCTAGCAAAAAGCCGTGAAAGAGAGCAAAGCAACCACATTCATTCATTCAACAAATACTTACTGAGCACCTATTATATGCCAGACATTTGAATGAGGGTGAAACCCACTCTAGGCTATCAAGGCTCATTTCCAGGAATGTAAAGGGATGGATATTGATTAAGCTCCTGCCTAGTCACAGGCACTTAAATGAAGACTCTCACTGACCCTCGCAATGATTTGAGGCCAATGTTATTAACCTAGTTTTATATATCAAAAGAAAAAAAATTAGACTCATTCTGGGAGGCCCAGAAGCTTGGCCAAGATCCCACAGCCATGAGATGCAGGGCAAGTCACCACTACAATGATACTTTCTCAGGACTCTCCATCATTTCCCATCATCTCATCCTTCCACAGTGTTTAATTTAGGGACAATTAAAGGGAGGAGCAGTTCTTGTAACTTTCAACACTAGTCAATTAAGTCTGGCACGATCCCTGGTCTTGCCACTGGGCAGGGAGAAGGCATCTTCGGGGTCTGCTGGTGATTACTGCGGAGACAAAGGGATAAAGGGCCTCAGGGCAGGTGGGCAAAGAAGACTCAGAACTGCCACTGTCCACTCCACCAGCCCCTTCTGGCCCCACACCTGCTCTTCCACATCCAGGTCCGGTCCTGGAGCTTCAAGTAAAAATCCGTGGAATGAATACCCAGCAGATGGCCAGCTTTCCCCAAGGCAGCAGGGAAACACCCATGCATAACCCCTCTTCCACAGCAAGAGCCTTAGAGTCAGCTGGACAGGGCTTCAAATTCTGCCTGACCTCTAAACCCACCTCTTTTCACTCTTCTACACAACCTCTGAGCAAGGCTGTCATTCTATCTGTGATTTACTTTAAAGCCCTTCGGCACTGATGATAAGAAGTACACGTATGTTTCTAAGTAAGATGCAATCTACCTCTGAGGGATGGAGGGTTAACACTGACAAAGCCTAAACAGAGATCTGTATTCTAGCGGGGAGCAGTTACTAACATTCCAAGTACTCTAATTAAGAATTCCCACGAGAGATGATTAGTTAGAATATAAAGGATGCAACTGTAAGCACTTCAAATGTTGTCTAAATCTGCATAGAGGATAAACATTAATTTATAAGGGGCATTAGAAAGAGTTTTTCATCGGTAAAGTAAGCAACATTCAAGAAATATGACTGGCTTCCAACATTGTAAGGGCATCTCTAATGTTAGCAAGTAAAGGACTTAGGAGGAGCTCCTAGGTCCAGAATTCTGTAAGCCCTGTGTGGCCAACACAGGGACTCTGTCACCCAATGCAGCTAGAAGACTGGCCAGCTCTGACATCACAGTATCATAATGCTGGTCTCAGCCTCAACTTTTTATGCAAGAATGGTTGGTGGACCTCCAGGACAGAGAAGGATTTCATGGAGCCTAAAGGAAAGAGATTTATGGGAATTTTTATGCTTGCTGGCTAAAAAATGCTTGTATTTGTTAAAGATTTAGCCTATGACTTGCTTTCATTGTAACATACACTTAGTGGAGATACAGTTCCCAAACCAATTAAAAAGAACCTGATCCTTGTTGAACAGGTAAGTTGACTTAGCTCAGCTGGCAAAGGAGTCCAATAAGCCAGAATACCTGCCTCCAAAGTGAGAGAGAGGAGAACCCATAAAAAATTCTAAAACTCCCTCTGAAGTCTCTCAAGGCAGTTTAGTGTAGCTGTTAAGAGGCCAGGTTCTGGGTCAGATTGTTGGGTATAAATTCCAGCATGAGTTTCCAAACTTCAATGAGCCTCTATCCCTTTACCCGTAAAATGGCAACACTATACTTCCTTTTCAAGCAGTTAGGATGGTCAATAAGCTCCTGCAGGAAAAGCACAAAGAACTAAAGCAAGCCCTCAGGAAATGCTAGCTTCCATTACAGTGGAGGACTGAGAACTGCCTTTCAAAATACACTAAGTGTTAGCTATTATTTTATTACTTACCATTTACGTTTGTTTACCATTTCATTCAACAAATAAGTACTGAGTACCTAAGTACTAGGGAACATGGAGATAGATAAGACCTACACAGTATCCCTCTAGATTGTCTCTGTGGTCTCCTCCTTCAAGGGATTCCCTTGCTAATGTGTGAATCAGACAAGCAGACAATCACAGTCTCAATGAGGTTAAAGTCAAAGTTTTATGGAAGCAACCAAAAAAAAAAATTGCTAACTGTGCAAGGAAAATTCTGGGAAGGCTTCCTAGAGGAGGTGATATTTGAAATGGGTTTTGAAGAATGAATGGGATCTGGACAGGGTAAATGTGCTCAGACATAAAAGCATTCATTTAAAAGGATAGATAGAGCTCAGTGGTAGAGCTCATGCATGAGGTCTTGGGTTCGAGCCCCAGTACCTCCACTAAAATAAATAAATAAAAGCATACATTTTGACACTACAAAATTTCCCCAGGTTAAGAACCATGACTCTCTTATCACACCAGCAATCCTAGTTCCCCACAGGATAGATGCCCAATATTTAGGGCTTACTGACAGACAAAGGATGCAAAAATTACATTTAACAAGAAAGAGGAAGAAGGAAGGGGTAGGGGGACTGGAAAGGGTCAAGTCGTAGCCTTGCAGCCCTGAGGCAGGAAGTATCAATTGGCCTACTTGTGTGTTTGCCTGTATACATTGTAATGGGTCTTTAAAAATGTATCCTTTTCATCTGGGATGCCCCAGCTGTGTTAAATTTCCAAATCCTTCCCTCTGATTTTTACGAGCTTTAGTCTATAACTGGGGCTGATCTGAGGGTACACTATGTCCTTTCATTGTTAGGGGGATGTAAAGAGCAGAGGGCCACACAGCTCCAATACCCAAGGAGTCCCAAGGAATCCCTTAAAGGCCTCTGCGGAGCAAGTGAGAGGTACAGTGTGGAGATTCAGCTGCAGCTTAATAACAAGAGCCAAATGTTGAGCACTTTGTGAGAGCAAGACACTGTTCTAAGTGCTTTACCTGAATTAACCTGCTTATTCCTTAAAACAGCTAGGTAGATGCCATTAACATCCCAATTTTACAGATGAGAACAGAGAGGTTAGTCATGTGATCACAAAGTCACAGAGCTAGTAAGCAGCAGAACTGGGATGCAAATACCACAGCCTGGGACCTAGGAGGGACTGACAAGTCTTTTCAGAAGCAAGCGTCTAAATCAAGTCTTCCTACCACATTAGTGAGAGGTGTGCTCTCCCTGCAGTTTGGGAGTTCTGTGGGATGCTGCCTGTATCTGCTCCTCTTACCCTCAGAGCCATATTTGCATCTTGAGTCTGTCTGCATGTGAAGCACTTCTGCCTTGCCTGCTGTAAAATGACTAAGTTGCTAATAAAAGCAATGCTCTCACTGTGACTGGTGCCAACCCCAGTCTCTAAGTGCCAATGGCCTGCTGGCTTTTCCCACCAACTTTTCTGGATGGCTCTAGGCAGACAAACCACCCAGACTGCAGCAAATGTTACTTGGAGGAGAGCGCATGCCAGGAGCAACAGGAAAGAGGGGCCCACCCTCATAGCAGATGGAGCTTTCCTAAGTAAATCCATCCTCCAAAATAAGTTAATTATTCTTACCAGAGATTCTTATGAAGCTTGCAATTGCCAAGTACTTCAAGATCAATTTCATGAGCATTTCCCTGACCAGCTCTCTAAGATTGTATTGGCCACTTTACAGAGAGTTTTGGTGACTTGCACCAGGGTAGGGATGCAGGTACTCAGAGGCAGCCTTAAGGTTCAAAATCACTCAGCTCTCATGTGCCAGATCATTAAGCTGGCTGGCAAAAAAAGGACCTACTTGCATTTTGGTTTCTCATTTGCCAATCTTGAAGGACTCCGACTATTGAGACATTTTGTTCAGATTGAAAGAAGCATTAGCCAACGTTTTAACTCCTAAAAATCCAGAACAGGCTAAGTGGTTGAGGAAACAAAATCAACAAGACGGAATGCCCTGAACATTAAATTCCTCCTGATTACGAAGGAGCAAGTATGCCTAAAGTTGTCTAAAGGAGTATAGGGCATGGAAATCATGGAAGACGTGGGCTTAATCCACCACTTGCTAGGGGCATGGACCAGACAAATTCCCCTGCTTCACTGAGCCTCAGCTTCCTCATCTATAATGAAGATATGAACACCCCTCCAAGAACACTGGTAGTGCATAAGGGGTACTTGATAAATAGAGGAGAAAAATATATGTCCTCTGGGTAAAGGAATTCCAAAAGAAGCACATCCTTTGCTGGCCCAGCCTGCACAACTTGGTACACTCCTCAAGGGCTAATTATAAGAAATTCAATGTGGGCAAAGTAAATCACCCTTCAGATTTGGTTTCAATACCTCTCTCTTGGGGAGACCTCCCTGATCCTCCAGGACAGGCTCTCCTACAAAATGCTCCCTGGCCCCGCTGCACTGTTCTCCTTGTTAAATTCATCTAAAAACGTGTGTGCCCAATGCCAGGCTCCCCTGCAAACTACAAACTCGGTGCAGGTGTAGCCTAGGTCTCCCGAGGTTAGCTGCCAGAAGCCCAGAGTTCAGCACACAGTCCAGCAGGCAGTGGGCTCTTGCTAGGTAACTGAATACACAAATGAAAGCGTGTGGAGGCAGTGGGCTGAGGGAGGTGGCCTCTTACCACAGTAGTGCTCCGAGGCCCGGCTGATGCATCCACTCACTGCTTCCCCTTAACTCTATCCATGGCCACTGGTCCCCAACCCTTGAAGATAAATATTGAAGATAAATACTGAAAGCCTTTCTCTTATTTTTTTAAACTGGTTTATACCTATTTTTAATTTACAATAAAGATCATGTGTATTCATTCAATCAATCAATGTTTGCTGAATGCCTCACATATGCCAGGCACTGTTCTAGGAACTAGACATGTAATCCTGAGCAGAGTCAGGGAATTCACTCTCTAGTGGAGGGAGATGAACTACAAATGAGCAAAAAATTTTAGCCCATGATGAATACATGAAGAAAATTAAAACACAGTAACATGTTAGAAAGTAATTGAAGGAGAGAAAATGGTGGCTGTTGAGAAGTTGGGAGGCCTCTCTAAGCCTTGCAAAGATCTTGGGAACAGCATTCCAGGCAGAGGAACAAATGGCAAGCACAAAGGTCCACAGGCCACTGGGCTTGGAGCTTCCACGGAACAGAAAGAAGTTCCCCATGAATGAAGCCCAGTGAGCCCAGGGACGAGGGGCATGAGGGGACAGTGGGAAAGTGGGCGGGGACCAGATCAGGTAACAACCTGTAGGGTAAGAGGTACAGACTGATCCCATGTGCAGTGGGAAACCACCAGAGGGTTTCCAGGAAGGGAATGAATGGTCCTGTGTTTATTTTAATAAAACCACTCTGGATGCTCTGTCCAGCAGGAGTCTAAGCACGAGACCAGGTAGGAGGCTACGGTCGTCATCTAGGCCAGAGCTGAGGCTGCTCTGGACTAAGGGGGGAGCTAGGTATGAAAAACAGATTCAAGGCTAATTTAGAGATAAGGTGAGAGAATGTGCTGATGGATTGTAAATGAGAGGAGAGGGAAAGAGAAAAATCAAGGGTGATGCGATCCAGAAGAAGGAGAGCTACAGTGATGCTCTTTGATGGTCGACCTACCAACAGTCTGGCACCATTGGCTCAATCCACCCTCACAACCTCTGAGGGTGGCACTCTCATTATCCCATTTACCAGATGAAAAAACCAGGATTTGGAGAGACTAAGCCATTACTTCAAACTAACAGCACTTGACATCTCCAGTGATTTGTGCCTTTCAAGATCCCCTGGGGTCTGGGATCCTGTTCCAATGGAAGCTGCAGAGTTATATACTGTCTGCAGGAAACCATCTCAGGGATCCAAGCACTTTGCTGCTTAGCTCAGTGAGCTAAGCGGGGCTGAAGCACCATGCTGGGAAATCCAAGGGCAGGTGTCACACGCAATCTGTTGTACATCAGTCGCCCAGTGTTATTCCGGCCCTATGATCTCACATGCCCTGTGACATGATAAGATGTGACAGGGCCAACAGAGGAAACCCCACCAGCAGCAGAACAAGCTGGCAGCTGTATTGTTGTTGCTATTACCATCATTAGCCTCAAGTAGCTCTTTTCCACTGAGAGCCACGGCCAATTTCTAAACCTGGATGGACAACGCCAGTGGTTATCCATCGGCTATGGTGGTATCTGGAAAAGAGCATGTGCGTCAGAGCCCAAAAAACCAGGACTGAAGTCTAGACTGACCCGCCTTGGGAGTACTAGGCCTTGCAAACGCTCCTTAACTCTCTAAGTCTGCAGTTTCTTCTTCTCTGAAACATGGGTAACAAAGCAGCCAACTTCAGAGGGCTGTTGGGTGTGTATCACACAAAATTGTTGGCTTCACCCTAAACTCATGACGTCAACCTCTGGAATAACTCGCAGGTGAACTGTTAACCAGATACCAGAGCTTGCTAACTTTATAGTCTTGTGAAAGTGAAGTAATCAGTAATCACATCTTGAGAGCTACAAAGTTGAAGAGGCTTCTCTTTTACTATAAGGAACAAAATACAACCCCAGGCAGATGAGCCCATCTGAGCTTTAGGTGTCTCATGTGTGAACCTGCAATGATACCTCCCTCCAAGGAGTATTGTGAGAATTAAGTAAAATAACTGACATAAATTACTCAATAAATATTACCTTCCCTCTGCAGCTCAGTGGCAATGAATCACGGTTGTGGACAATGGCTTGATGGACAGATCTACTCAGTCCAGGCAGACAGACACTTCAGGTTCAAAGGTAGCCTTACACGTTAATCAGCCTTCACTTGCTAACCCATCTCCTTCCTCATGCCTTTTTCTGTCCCACCTTACTGCCTGTGCTTTTGCCGTGAGCCCATACCTCTAAGAGGCTTTCCCGCTTCTCCCTCCTTCCCATCCTGTAAAAATCAGCTCAAATCCATCCCCTGCTCCATCACTGATGCTTCAGCCTGGGGTCTTTCCTTCCTCACTTATTTGGGAGCTAGGGGATTTTTTGTTACTTATTTATTTTTCACAAGTTACACTAAAAATCCCACCAAGGTAAGGACTACACCTTACATTTCTTTGTGTTGTCTTACATGCCTAACACTGTCCCTTGCACGAAACAGGTACTCAGTGTTTCTGGATCACCCCAGCTGTTTGGACAGAGACAAGAGGGACAGGAGATTCTGGATGGAATTCCTATCACTTTTTATAACATAACAGCACTTCTGTAACATTTAAGAAACAAGATCAGCTTTCAGTATTTTAAACTACATTGATTTTGCCTGTGCTAAACTTACACTGGGTAGTTTTTCTAGAGAGTCGAACCATCTTATTTTCTGCTCATTCCTATTGTCGTTTAATCACAAGAAGTCCTTCTCTGAGGCAGTTTTTAGTTATATAGAGCTGTGCATCACTAATATCATCTGTACACTCCCTAAGTGTCAAGGTTGTGCTAAATGCTTTCAGGACATTAATCATCACAACAAGGTTATGATGTTGGCACTATTATGATCCCCAAATGAAAGAAGAAACAGGCTCTGGGAGGGTGATTTACTCAAGGTCACAGAGCTAGGAAGTAGTGGGGCCAGTGAAACCCTAAGAACCTAGGTGCTTACCCATGATGCTCTGCTCTCTCTGCTTAAATTCCCTTTATCTTGCAGAACCACTGAAAGGGTTATCTAATAAATCGATACTGGTTTGTTATCTAATGCAAAAAAGCCAGTTCAATGAATGCTGCTCACAGGAAAACTCTACCTGTAGGGCAATTTAGCTCAGGCCATAAAACACACTCTCTAGGCTGATTTTTGGCATAAAATGTCAAGGACAAAATAAATTTTTTGCTGATTAAAAGAAAAAACTCTCCGTGGCAGCTATTAAATTTTGTAGCTGCAGAAAGGGGGCATTCATCAGAGTTGGCTCCTTTTGGTCCTTAATCATAATGCCTAAGCCCCTATTAGTTTTAAAAAAACAAAAAGTAATTTTTTTCCCTCAATGTGTCAATAGAATGCAGTCCTTCCCAAAACAATGTTCACTAAAAACGAGGCATTTGGAAAAAACGCTTGACGAGAACCAGTTCTATCCTTTGACCCTGGGCACTGAACCATCATTTCAAAGATGCTTCAAAGCATTTTTGTCCTGTTATTTACTCTCTAGCTATTTCTGTCTTTTGTAGGAAGTGTCAGTTTTTTTTTTTTTAATCAGCAAGATATGAGTTGGCATTAGTTAATATTGATCTTTCGAGACAAACTGGTTTTATTTCCTTGGCAAACTTATCTGTTTTAACATCAATGGTGAAAGATGTTTCCTCACACTGGCCTTGGGTTGCCTGGCTGGCTGGGGTGTGATGCTCCTGCAGAACAAAGCCAACGGGGGCCTCGGATGCACTGTGGGGCCAGAGACCCGCAGACCGGGATGAGACCTCGGGACACGGCACGGAGCCCTGGGCTGGCTGTGAGGCTGTTCACACATGCAGCCTCAAGCCTCACGACTTGTGTGGGCAGCGCTTGGCCCGCTCTCTATTTACACAAACTCCCTAACGGTCTCTGGCACCACCGACGTCTCAGAGGGAGGCACAGTACATAGAGTGTTTCACATGAAAATCTTTAAACAAAAGGAATTAAAGAAAATCCCTGTTGAATAGTAAGTTTCTACCAAGCTCCTAAATTCTCCAGAGCATGTGAAATATTAACTTTCCCCAAATGGGAGCACAGAGCTGGCCTTGTTTCGATTCATACCGTTGGGTCACAAATGCTCTAGGGAGTAACATGCCTCGTGCTTAAGAACCTACTGAGATTCTTCGAAAATAGGGGTTGCAGAAGCCCAGGGTCTGGAGTCAAACAGACCTGCGTTCAAGTTCTGGTTGTGACACTCCCCGAGTTTCGGGTACTTCGTCTACAAATTGGGGATAACAGTGGTAACTACCTCACGAGACTGCTGCGGGACTAATGGAGTATAATGTGTCTACTCTTGAGAAGCCTTCAGTGTGGTGGTGGAAACACAGTCAGCCTTCTACTCTCCTGACTCTCTGAGAGACCCTTCCACAGAAACGCAAAATGTTCCATCTCAAATACAAATTCCTGAAACCTCCTCCTGTTTCAGTCACCCAAATCCAACCAGAGTCTGGCTGGTTTACCACAGGTGGCAAGGCACCTCAGTCAGGATTAACGACCAGGAAAGCCACCAGGGGCACTAAACAAAGGTCAGAGAGATGAAGGGTGGTGGTGATTCCTGGCTTTGGAGCCACAGCCCCCTCCCCAGGGCCAGGTTTCTCCTCCTCCTTTGACCCAGCGCTAGGCTAGGAAAGCAGCATGAAGGGATTCTCTCCTCACCCGCAGTCACCACCCCATCAGCCCTAGAAGCTCCCAGGTAACCCCAAGGCGGCCATTTTGCTTGCCCACATCACTGAGCCAGTGAAGATCCTGCCATCCTGCACTGTGGTTTTCCCCACAACAACACTGTTTCCACCAGGAGCAGGTGGCCACTCTTCCCAGCCCCACCACCTTCTCCTCCACCAACCACAGCCATTTCCTGTGGCCAGGGCGCTCCCCATGTGTTCTTGAGTTCCATCTGCCACATGTCTCCATTTCCCTGGACAGCCAGTCCTAATTTCACTTTTGGATAAAGTGAAATGTGGGTTGGGTGAGTAAACATGATATAATTTTTATATTATTTCCCATCAGTTTGCATGAAGCATAGATCATATCATCAACCTTGGGCCTAACATTAATAGTTAAGTAAAATGATGGTAAACTAAATAAATTTCATGGGTATTTAATCGTGCTTACAATACTGCTAAGTGAAAAATCATAATATGATTTTATAGATGAGGGAAAAAAATCAGAAAAGGTCTATGTCAAAAAATGGTTAAGTATTTTTCCTTTGTAGGATTACCACTGCTTTTTAGATTTTTTTTCTTCCATTTTGCTTATTTGTATTTTCTAATTTATTTGTGATACCGTCAATAATTCATTCGTTAAATACTGATTGAGTGTCTTCCATATCTCAGGTTGGTGCCGGGAGCCAGAATTACGAGGGAGAACAAAACAGATTTACGATTTACCCTCCCGGAACCCACAGTCTAGTGGAAGAAGGAGACATTAATCAAGTAATCACACAAATATATAATTATAAACCAGGACAAGAGCCACGAAGGAAAAGTATAGGGCAGCTGGACCAAATGTAAGAGGGGAGTCTGATCTCTTCTGGTGTGGGGGTGGGCTCAGGGAAAGCACCCCTAAAGAAGTGCTATGGAATGCTGACTTAGGGAGAGAAGAATTGAAGGGAGAAGGAGGGGAGATGCAGGCAGAGGACCATCCAGGAACTGAAAGGGAGTCTGATTGCTGGGGCTGAGAGACTGAGGAAAGTATGACTGAGAGTTTCAGTCTTTACCCTTTACACAGTGGGAAATTTTTGAGAGTAAAATGATCTGCTTTGGCAATGAGCACGTATTACTCCTGGCTGACTGTCTCTCTTCTCTCCGCTCCGTCAGCAGCCCAGGAGTCTAAGGATAAAGGCCAGGTAGAAGCAGAGCTGGCTGAGGGAAACAGCAGGAGGTGAGACCTTCAGGCTGGCCAAGGCAGTATTTTGTCTCTAGGGACCGTTTGGGAACAAAATGTACAGTCAGTGCACGGGCAAGAGCAAATTACACTGGCACAGTGTTCAAAACTCTGTTTTATCTTAAAACCTGTAACCAGCGCTTCAGAGAACAAATGGCAGGTGTATTTACATTAAACATGAAACTCATTCAATCCTGTATTTGTGAGGCACTGGGCCCTTTTATTCCCGGCTTCACTGGGGTTTTGTAGTCTGTTATCTCTTATTACCATGTTATTAGGGCTTTCCTCAATCCCCAGCACTCCCCCACCCCTACTCCTTTCATACTTTCTCCGCAAGTATGTGCCACTTGGTTTTCCACTTTGATGCGCCCTTGCTGAGAAGCGCCTGGCCCAGTGAATGCCCTTTTCATCCTCTTTCCCGCCACAGTGGTAGCCAGATCAGATGGATCATTTTGCAGTTGTTGTTCATGCTAAAAGGAAGACTATGAAATACGACCAAGGCAGCATTTTCTTTAAATGGTCTCAGCTGCAGAGGAAGAAAAATAGGATAAGGATTCTCACTTTCAGTCATAAGCTGTGGAAGCAGTATAAATAGCAGGTCCTGGAGGTTAGGTATGGATTGGGTACAAAGCAACTAGACTGTGTTCATGTGTCTGGTGGGGAGGGACGTGAGGAACAGAATCAGGCTTCCCAGAAAGAAACTGCAGTGGCTTGCAGGGTTGGGGTAGTGGGGGATGTCTACACGTGTACTCTTAGAGAGGGAGCCCCCACTGCTTCTCTGCAGGAGATACTGGCCTTGGGGAGGAGAATCCTTCCCTGGGCAGGACTGCTCCATACATTGCAAGATATTTAGCATATTTGGTTTAGGGGGTACTGAGTGCCAACAGAAGTACATTGCTTCACACGCAGCCAACACACCCCACCTCCAATCATTGTGACAATCAAACATGCTTCCAAACCTTGGGAGAGCAGCCACTCCTACATGCTGGCTAGCAACCATCTTCTGTCCTGACTAAGAGAGGTGATGACTGGGTGGGAAATATTAAGTTCTCAACAATAACAAGAAGTGACCCAGGGAGCCTCATTCCCACGTTCCCATCTTCTCTCCAACCCCTAAGCCCCCAAGACTTTATTCATGCAGTTTCTTCCCTACCTTTTTCTCAAGGTGCAGAGGAAGTAAGCCCTCTCCACAAAGCCTCTTTTTTTTCCCCCTGAAGAATAACTCAAACCTCCAAACAATTTCTACATTCACCTTCTTAGAACTCTTATCCTACCCTACACTGTACCCCCACTGGCCAGTGACTGTCTTACTTCTCCATCCCAGACTTGGAAGCTTTGATAGCCAGGACATGTCTCCTTCCCACCTGAGTTCCCCACAGACCCAGCAACATGGTGTTGTGGGTCAAGACCACGGAGTCAGAATTGAGTTTAAATTCCAACTTTGCCATGTTTTATTTACACGGCCTTGGGCAGGCCACTTAACCTCTCTGAGACTCAGTCTCCTCATCTTAAAAGAAGGTGATCATAATACCTATCTTCAAGTGATTATTTTGAGGATTTAACGAGAAAGTGCCAAGCATGATCTATTCCATACAGGAGAGTGATGACCACACTGGGTACAGAGCTTTGCACTTCACAAACAGCCTTTGCGCACATTATCTCATGAGATCCTGTGCCAGCTTCCTTGAGAGGCTCCCCCAGGCCCCATCTGCCCACCATGCTGTCACTGTCAGTTCTAACAGTGTTCATGAGCCAGGTCACATGGAAGCAACATAGGAGAGAGACTGATTCTGCCCTGAGGAAGGATGGAGCAGGGATGAAGAGAAAGAAGAGGGCAGACTAAAACCAATTTTTTTAAATGGCCCAGACTTCTGAACTCTTTCATTCTTGAAGGAAGACTTGGAGTTTGCCAAGCAGAGAAGAGGAGTCTGAGAGGGTCAGGTTAACGCACAAAGCATCTGCTATTAGGATAGGTGAATAGAACAATCTGGAAAGGATCTGACTATTAAAACCTTTGAGAGTCATCAAAGGGATCTGGACTGTCTTCTACCTCAAGTGACAGGTCCTCAGCTTTGCCTGACAGCTAGACCACTCTCTCAATCTCTTTCTCTCTCTCTCTCCTGAAAGGCCTTCTGACTCTGACAGGAGCTGGGGTGCTGGGGGTGGCCACAGCCTGAATCCAGCAGTAACCTGGAGTTTGCTCCTTTCTCTCTCCTCCTGCCTGCCGTCTCCTGCAGGGAGTGAAACCACATGATAAACCAGACAGAGCATGTTCCTCCTACTTGCCACACTTGAACATGCTTGAAGCCCTCATAGCCTTGTAGTTCTTCATCTGAAATTTCACATATCATTTGTCACAACTAAAAAGCCTGCTTTTAATTAAACATTTCCCTCTGCGTTTCACCTTCCTGAATACTCTGGTTCATGTTGAGACAGAAGGAAAGGGAGCAGGGGATGACCATTAGAAGAGTGATACAGCAATTGAGGGCAGGACATAAACTGGTTAGAACCAACTAGGTCCAAGATGGCAGAATATTCAACTTCCAGTAGACCTGGAGCCTCATTATGGGCTCGTTGTAAGTATTAGCTAAACGACACACCCACAGGCACCATGACAGTTCCCAAGCTGACCAGAAAAGGCCAAAAAGTGGGTGGGGGGGCCCAATTCCTGAAAATCTCCACCCCTTCCCCAAAACATTTGAAATAATCCTCCCACTCATTAGCCTATGAAATTACCCAGGCCATTAAAAACTAACCATTCCTGCACCCCAGGGCCATCTCTATTGCCTTCTGAGATGTCCCCACTCTGTCTATGAAGTATATATCTCCCTGAATAAATCTGCTTTCACTTTACTATGGCTCACTCTTGAATTCTTTCCTGCATGAGACAAGAACCGATTCTTCAGTAACAACTTTAGGGTGCTGGTTATTCAGCTGGTGCTGGAAAAGAAAAAGTGGGAGCTAGTGATGTCAAATCATTTTTTTATTCTTAAAGCTTTTTTCAAATACCTATTTTGAAAACAACTAACCTAGCTTCTAAAACTTAGCCATCACTTCTGCACACCTTACCTACAGGCTCTGATATTGATATTAACTCTCAGAAGAAAGTACCAGGGCCTCCCCTTGAAGTTGAGGCTGCTCAGTTGTAGAAGGCTCCCCAGGAGAGGCTGGCATTTACAGGGCGGCCATGTGAGGACAGCATTGTGAAGTTCAGACAATGAAGTGCTCATCGTGTGTGAAAAACCATTAAAACCCATCCGTGTGAACCACCTTAGCTGTGCCATCCTCCTGAGTTTATTATTGTCTTTTCTCTGTCCTTTTCCAAACAGCCTGGACAGCTTGTTTATGGAGGGCTCTGGAGCAGCCCTCATAGCATGAGAGGTGATGACAGAATCACAGGGTGTTGTGGCCACATTGAGCCCAACTAAGAAAATCCCAGAGAGAGGAAGGGACAGGCCAGGGATTGGCTTTCAGTCTAAAATAAGCCTGACCGGTAAGGTGTAGCTAGTTGCTGAGTAGTTGCTCAATAAATACACACTGATTGAATAATAAAAGAACCGTCGAAATCTGCACCAACAGCCCAGTAAAGGGTATCAATAAGAGAGAAGCCAAACTCTTTCCAGAACACACAGCCTATTCCTAATTCTATCCTTCCTCCTCCCATGAAATTTGTTTTTTTTTTCTGAGGTTGAGTACAGGGATTACACTGAGAACTTTCATTAAAGATATTTAAGATTTATTTGCTCTCTGAAAAAAAAAATGTGGAAAATACAGAAGAAAATGCTGTACCCTAAAGGGCAGTTTATATTATGTATGCATATGTAGTTTCTTTTCTAAATCTGAAATCATGTTGGAAATATAGCCTTGTAACCTCCATTTACACACTATGCCCTTCATCAAATGCAAAAAAATCCAGCTAAATTTCCTTCAGTTCTTACCAGAAGTAAAACCATACTGCATTCCTGAAGATAGAGACTTTTTTTTTTTTTTTTTACTGGAAATACAACAGTTTTTAAAGAGAGGGGGAAAAAATAAAAGCAAATGGTCCAGTCAAGTAAAAATAAGGAAGATTTGGTGTCACTACCAGCGACCCCAGTAGAGTCTGCCCATTTCTTATCTGGAGGGCTTCTTCTCACACAGAGGTTAATTTGTTTTGTTAATCTCAACCAAGATAAGGCTATCTGTGTCTTCCCATGACTGCCAGAAGATTTCTCCTCCTCTGCCCTTAGTGGCAGCATTCCAACTCAAAAGACAGGGAGAAGAGATCCATAAGCATCAGAAGAGAACTGCCCACACCATTCCCTTCCTTAAAAAGGCCTATGGTGCCCCCCAGACTAAAAAGAACCAATCCATCTCTTTAGATAGCAGTGTCAAGGATACATCTTCAGCCTCATGTCCTACTAACCCTCCTCTCCCATCCCTAACATGGAATATGCCAGCACAACCACTGTCATGTCCTTGCTCTTTTGTGTCTCTCTGCCTTTGTACATATGACCTACCCTTCCTAGACTGTTCTCTTCTGGTGAACTCCTGTTCATCCTTCAAGACCCAGCCTAAATGGGAACACGTCTGGCTTTCTCCAGGTCCCTCAGAATGCTGCATTTGAAGTAGCTTTCTCCTTACATTATAATAATCTCTATCTTCCCCACTAGACAGTGAACTCCTGAGGGCAGAGGTCAAGACCATGTTTTAATTTACCTCCAAATATCCCCACAGATCCCCATACACATGATAGATAGTAGGAGTTCAAGAAATGTTTGCTGAATGAATTTTTAAAAATCCAATCTCATCCTCATGGCCAAAACCTGATACTGACAGCTTGAGTAGGGATTCCTTACCCAGTCCTCTCAGCACATCTCTTGTATAGGTCAAAGTGTTCCTTTTACTGAGTTAAAGTACAATCCCTCTATACCCAGTTTGTTAAGAGTTTTTATCATAAATGGATGTTGAATTTTGCCAAGTACTTTTTCTGCATCTATTGAGAGGATTATATGACTTTTATCCTTCATTTTGTTAATATGTTGTATCATGTTGATTGATTTTCAGATGTTGAATCATCATCCCTGCATCCTTAGAATAAATCCCACTTGATCTGGTGTATGATCCTTTTAATGTACTGTTAAATTTGGGTTGCTAATATTTAGTTGAAGATTTTTCCATCTGTGTTCATCAGGGATATTGGCCTATAACTTTCTTTTCTTGTGGTATCTTTGTCTGGTTTTGGTATCAGGGTAATGCCGGCCTCGTGAAATGAATTTAGAAGTGTTCCCTCCTCTTCTGTTTCTGGACGAGTTTAAGAAGGACTGGCATGAATTCTTCTTTGAATGTTTGGTAGAATTCACCAGTGAAGCCATCTGCTCCTGGACTTTGTTGGGAGGTTTTGGATTACTGATTCAACCTCCTTACTAGTAATCAGTCTGTTCAGCCTTTCAATTTCTTCATGATTCAGTCTTCATAGGTTGTATATTTCTAGGAATCTTGCATTTCTTCTAGGTTGTTAAATTTGTTGGCATATAATTGTTCATAATAGTCTCATGATCCCTTGTATTTCTGTGGCACCAGTTGTAATGTCTCCTCTTTCATTTCTGATTTTATTTGAGCCTCTCTCTTTTTTTCTTGAAGGTTTGTCAATTTTGTCTTTTCAAAGAACCAGCTCTTAGTTTCAATGATCTTTTTTTATTATCTTTTTATCTCTATTTTATATATTTATACTCTGATCTTTGTTGTTTCCTTCCTTCTACCAACTTTGGGCTTCACTGTTCTTCTTTTTCTAGTCCTTTGGGGTGTAATGTTAGGTTGTTTACTTGAGATTTTTCTTGCTTCAAAGTATTTCTTTTAATGCTTTATGGCTTTAACTTTTTATTCATTCAGGTTTTTTCTCCTTCCCCTAAAACATCAGCCTTAGTGATTTCACTAGTTAAAACAAAACAAAGATACAATACTACAATTCACAGGATCTACTAATAAACGTGGTATCATTCTAATGCCTAGAACAAGGACTCTAAGAGGTGGTATCTGGTCTCTCCATTGTACAGATGAGAAGACTGAGGGTCGGCCACTCTACAGGAGTGTGCAACCAAGTCAAGGTTCAAACCTAAGTCTGTTTAACTCCAGAAGTTATGCCATGGGCTTCCTCAGTTAAAAAATTGAGGCCACAGGTTTTGAAACATCACAGTGAAGGAGAGGCTCAAAGTATCTCTTATTTGATATCTGTCTCCTCAGACATCTGAAGGTATCAGTCCATGTAATGAGCAAATAATCCCCTTGGAGTCTCAAAGTTGCAGGTGCTGATTAATTTCACACACACAATCACACAAACAATAACAATGGCTTACACATGAGATTTATCTCCCTCTAACACAAAAATCCAGAAGCATGCAGCCCAGGGCCGGTATGACAGCTCTGCTCCCCTCAGGGATGCTGGCCCTGCCCAACTCACTGCTCACCATCCCCGGGTGCGGCTCCTGCTCTCACGGTCCAAAACGGTAGCACCTCATTCCAGGCAGACAGAGGAAGAAAAATGGAGAAGATGGGGCAAAAGACAGCTACCAGCTATCTTATAAGGAAGACCCCTGAAGCTACTTCTTTAACATTTCCATGGACAACTCCCCAGAACATAGATGCATAGCCATACCCAGCTACAAAAGAAGGCCAGTCAAAGAAAAGGAAAACAAATATTGGGAGATAACCTACAATCTCTGTCACAAATAGGAAATTAAGGAAGAGTGGAAGTGTGTTCTGGAACCACCTCTGCTCTTAACAACAAAAAGGTAAACTTGGACAATAAAGGAGGAAGGAAGGGAAAGGGAATTAACATTTAATGAAGGCCTACAATGGGTCTGTGGTTCCACCAAGTACTGAGGCCCCACTGGGAACAAGACATAGTCTCTGCCCTTGAGGATTTTACAGCTAATTAGAGGTAGAATCAAAATTCCAGACCAATCCACACATATTAGTTTCCTACGGCAGCATAACCAATCATCAGAAATTTGGTGGCTTAAAACAATTGAAGTTTATTCTGTCTCAGCTCTGGAGGCCAGAAATCTGAAATCAAAGTGTCAGCTGGGCCACTTCCTCCCAGGGCTCCAGAGGAGAACCCTTTCCTACCTCTTCCAGCTTTGGGTGGTTCCAGCCATTCCTCGGCTGGTGGCCAGTCTCTGCCTTTCTCCCCATGGCTTTCTCTGCTCTCTGCCTTCTTTCTGTCCTTCATAAGGATACATGTCATTGGTTTTAGGGCCTACCCACATAATTCAGGATAATCTATCTCATCTTGAGACCCTTAATTATATCTGCAAAGCCCATTTTTCCAAATCAGATCACATTCACAGATTCCAGGGGATAGACTATAGGAGCCGCCATTCAGCTCACTATAACTAGTAAACTAATAGACCAAAACCATGGTCCATGGTTTCGAGGTGACCATTCAGCATCATCATTCATAATTCCCATTGATACTAAGTGTCATGAATTATTTCATTGTGAGCTATTCAAAATAAGCATCATTACACCTATGATTATGCATTATAAGGGTAACTGTCACATAGGGAAAAAAAATCCTAAGGCACAGACCTTCAACTCACATTTGCAAGATCCTTTTTTTAAATAAGGTCACATTCACAGATTCCAGGAAGTGATCACATCTTTTATAGGAGCCACTATTCAATGCACTACACAACCAAAGCCCTGCATGGGGGTACATGTCTTCATCATTCTGAAATGTGGGGCTGGTAAGTCTGCTTCTTCTACAAGCATTTGTGCAATGGCCCGAGTGGAAGGCACTATGCTGGACACTCTGGGGGTCATATGAGTCAGAAAGTGGCAAGTCCTTACTTAATAATCTAGTGGAAGGTATTACCCAAGAACACAAACAGCCATCCTGAAGCAGATCCAAAAGAAAGGTCCTAACTCAGGGCTATGCGGTCACAGAAGGTTAGGTGTCTGATTCAAGGTCAGGAAAAGCTTCATGGAAGGGGCAGGCTTCAAAGACTAGACCAGATTTCAAGAAGCCAGACAAGAACTCAGAATTCTGAGACCCTAAGTCCACTGCCTCGTCCCCTCTCCCCCCACCAGACCCTGGAACACAAGCCTTCCTTCCCCATTCCTGGCTTCACAGCTCTCTCTCTCCCCATCTCTGCCTAAACCAGCCAAATGAGCCCTTTCTGTGAAGACAGCCAATGAGCTCTGGCAGAAAGTAGTACCTTGTCCAAATAAATACATTGTCTTGTTCAGTAACTGTTCACATTAAATTATGTTTCTAACATTTGCTCTTTGAAGCATGGGCATCTTGTGCAAATCACCATTATTTACTTATCCAGTGGAAAACTTCATTGTCCACTTCATCATTCAAGGAGTTTAGGAAGTACCTACTGGATGTCAGCACTGCTGGGGGACACGAAGATGTACAAGGCAGAATCCTTGTCTTCAAGAAACAAAGAGGAGCCCCGTGAATACGGCTTAATAGATTAAGTGCTCTGAATTACATAAAACAGTAAGTGTCTTATTAAGAGAACTTGAATCAGCACACGAGAGGCCCTGTCCCTTGAGACTAGTTTCCCCCTCACGCTCCCACATACCTTCAAACCAGGAAGCACAGTGTGAAAGTTCTCTCATATTAAAGAACAGACTATATATATGTGTGTGTGTGTATATACACACACACACATATATATATTTTGTTTTGTTTTGTTTTGTTTTGTTTTGCAGCATGCCAAACACCCTTAAAGACTGCTGAAACTCTTTGAATGCTTAAAAACAAGCCCAGGAAGTAAAACTGAGAAGAATAAACAACTACAGATCACTTTCCAGCATTTCCAACATATTTATTCCATTTTCTTCACAGTTTCACGTCGCAGTTACTCACATTGATTGACTTCAGGGGAAAAAAAAGACACAGAGAAACGAAAACTGGAATAAAGTTGAGCCAGATGTGTACAGCGCCTCGCTCTGGGAAAATGCATGCAGGCTTCAAGACTTCACACTTGAAAGGCTGCGGGAGGAGGAGGCTGGAGGGACTGAGGTTTATGGCTGAGAGCCTTCAACTACAGCAAGAAGGTCAAGTGAAGGGTAAAATAGCTGTGATGACCTATGTCTCACCTAAAAATCCAACCATGCCTTTCAGACCTTCTCACAACAAGGGGTTTGGGAGAGGCATAGTGTGGCTTCAAGGGGTCCTTTAACCCGCCTATCACCAAATGGTACCCGAAGACAACTTCAATATACTGCTTTTCTTCAAGTGCATACAGATGCTGTGGTCATTAATAAAATCCACGTTCACTAAAAGTGCCTGAATTTTTGATATTTTTCTCATATGTACTTACTTATTGAACAGAGAGATATCTTAAGTGTAATGACCATCATCTCAGTTCAATTTTCTAGGTTAAAAAAAAGGACCTGAGGACAAGTGTATGTGCTAAAGCTTTACGGGGGGAGGATGTGTAACCCCCGGGTGGATGCAGAGGGGATAAGGGAGGTGAGGCAGGAAAGGAGATAAAGCAGATACGAGGTGACACATTGGGTAGTTACCAAGCTGTCACAACCTCATACAAAACTGCTAGCTGCTGGGTCACCAGGACAAGGAGGTACGGAACCAACCATGGCTCAGAACAGTCTCCCCATCTCCTGCCTCCTGTGGTTAAGGTTCACCTGTGGGCCCTAAATCCCCTGCACTTCTGGGCTGTACCCGGTAGTCCCTAAGGAGAGCGCTCCTGGAGAAGCCAGTACTCACAGAGCCCCGCTAAGCCCTGGCATGGTGGGAGACACCAGGGCTACCGTGGTACAGGCTGAGCCAGGCCTGGGTGCCGATGCTGCCAGGCTCCACTGCAAAGAAGCTACAGAGGCTGAGCAGCAGGCTTGGCCCGGGGAGTTAGGAGGTAGTAATGACAGCCGGCTCTCCACCCAGCAAGCAACCGAGGGCCCGACAGGCAGTTGGGTGAGCCATTCTGGGGCGGTGCACAATCTGGGTTCCATACAACTCTCTGTGGGCAGCCTGTATCACTTTTTGCTACTAAAGATCAGTTCTGAAACAGTATGTGCAAACTAAAGACTTTTTCTGAATACACATTCATAAACACATCAATATATAAATATGAAAAAAAACTGGAAAGTTATTACGTCACAATGTTATTAACAGTGGTTATCACTGGAGTATGATACGCTTTTTATTATCCTCTCTATTGCTCATCTGTATTTTACCTATTTAAAAAAATAATGAACTTCTGATTACAAAAGAAAAATAGGTCCTCCTGCAAAAAGATGTTGGGAGTCACAGGCCCAAGCTTGTGAGTCATGAAGGAATCAGCATTTGTGTGTCCTATTTCCAATTGTGATGTCACCCTTTTCTTTGCCTCTCTTCCTTATCTGTAAACAAAAGGCTCCAGCACTTTATAAGGGAGCCTGGTTCAGTGGGATGAATGTGTTTCTGCAGTAAAAAGAGCTGAGTATGAACCACGTATCTGCCAATTCTTGGCTACATGCAAAGCCAGCCCTCAGTTTCCTCATCTGTAAATTGGGGGTGATAATAGATCTTTCCCATGGAATTGTTCTGAGAAGCCAGCGTCATGACACAAATCAAAATGGTCTGGAAGCAACAATGCACTACTTGTGCATTAGATATTAGCTTAAAAAGTGGTAAGGAAGATTGGGATGGTTTGAAATGCAGGAGGATCTCAGATTTTGGACATGGGAGGATTTTTAGACTCATATTAGGACTGCGGAGCAATAAGAACAGATTTCTTTCCCTTGCTTTGGTATCAGAATCAAGAGACCTGACTAACACTTAAGGCGAATTCTAGTAACCTGGCAAGAACTTAACCTGAACTTTGGCAACTTTGCCCATGGCTAGGCACTGCAAATACTCTTAGAATTTGCCAGGAGGGGCTTCAAAGACTCACAAAATTTTAGAACCAGAAGGTACTGCAGCTTAAAATTTCACATTTTATAGATAAGAAAACCTACACAGCCTGACTTACCCAGGGTCACATATCTTTGTGGCAGACATGTCTTTTGTAATCATAAGACAGCTATGACTCTAGTGTTTGTAAAGTGCTTGACATAGTTGGGTTTCATTTCATTTTTTAAAACAATTCTGTGAGGTGAGCATCAATGGCCTCTTTTCAGAGAGAGAGACTGAGGCTCAGGAAGTGTAAGCAACTTGCCAGGAGGTTGTACAAACAGACCCAGCAGCAGGCCACCAAAGTCCACGTTTTTCACTTGTGAGGCTCCACCTCCAGGGACCTCCCCAAGTTCCTGTCCAGCGTGTTGCTACCGCATCATAGTCCTAGGCGAGGCCACAACCACCCTTCACCTAGAACATCTTACACCTGAAACATTACCTCGTCTCCAGCACAAATGAGACCTAGGGCATCTAGGGGTGAGTGGGATGGAGAGAGCTGTTCATAATCTGAGCAGTTTAATTTTTTTTAAAATAACCCTTATTTTCTCTTCTCCCAAAATCTAGCCAAGGAAAAACAGCTAGATAGTCATTTCTGGGGAAATCATTTTGGCTTCCTCCTGGTCTTCCCTAAATTCAATTTTCACAACTTTTCTCTCCTGCCTTTGTCTCTGGGTAAAGTGACATTGCCATAGTCACTTTTATTTTAATTTGGGGAAATGTATGGCTTTCCTTCAGACAGAAAAATAAAATAAAATTTCATGTGTAACCAAAAAAGGGTTTTCTTCTCTGTGCGTATGCCTCAGTGGTGAGAAAAACAGGGAATGTTACTTCAGAACCTTAAAATCAAACTAAAGCGCATATGTTCTGTAAAAAGCATTGTTCGACAAGATCAAGTTACCCCAGGAAAGGGAAGCGATTTCACTACCAATGCCTCTTGAACATCTGAAATCTCCCCTGTGACTCTGGCAAGAGGGTGGGGGCGCAAGGGGTTAAACCCCACCCAGGTACATCTGGGTAATTACACTCTGGACACTTACTAAAGAGCTGCCTGCAAGGCTTAACCATGAGCAGGTACAGGATGGGTTAAGGGAACTGACACAGCTGGATTTGCATTTAAGAGAAGTCCGTGGAACAGGCCTGAATATTCACAAGCTGTGTGCAATTCTTGGAAAGGTCACTTAAGGCATACATAAAATGTCTTTTACAAACACACACACATATACACACAAATCTTGATAGCACATGTGCTCCTGAGGTAAACCCATATGTTTCCAAAATGATCCGGGCTTTCTACAAGAAACGACATGGGAGGAGTGATCACGTCTGTAATCAATGCCAAAGAGGAGGTCTCAGATTGTCAGGACCTGTGTCTATGAGGACAGGCACATGTTCAAACAGGCAGTTTGCTCTGAAATGTGTATAGATAGAGGTGGATGGATTTGCATTACCAATGCGTTTTGGTTAGTGACCTAGGAAACGGTCTTGAGCAACCCCACTTGCCGAGATCTGTTCCTCCCCATATTGTAACGGTGTGGTATTTTACCTATGTTTGGCAGAGGTCTACAGGAGATGGCAGCAAGAACCAGATTATCAAAGGGCATTCTAAATGGGAAACAGTGACTAGTAATCAGTAATAGTTATAATATTCTCTTATCCACGTTGTCCCAGTACCCTAAACATTTTTAATTTTGCTTATTAGTGACTTAAATAACAACAGCTTCATTACTTGGGGAATTAGGCTATAAATTATGGTGAAATATTCTTATTTTTCTTATGAGAATATCTGGCTACGTCTATCATTTTTGAATCCTTTTTTTCCCCCTAATTTTAAATTACACTCTCATCTTCACCTTCTTCTTCCCAGTACAATTGAGGCCAAGCCATAATGTCAAGAGAATGAGTTTTTCCATGATGGTGGGAGTCTATTACCACATATGCTTTGTCATGACCCAATTAACAAATCATGACTAGACATCATGTGACAGCTTTATCCATCTTCAACTTGACCAGTATTTTTACATTTTATTATTTTTAGATCTACAGACCCTTCTGAACTCTATATGCCAATTAACATTAAATTGTACACACTTTGTTTCATTACCATTTGCATTATTAGAGAGATTAGCTTTTCCATACACAGAGGAATTTTTAAAATATTAAATACTCATGACTTTAAGGGTTTTACACCCCCTGCCCTACAACTCTTCTCATTATCCATTCATTTAGAAATATGCTATCTGTTTTTGGAACTCCTTGAGATTAAGAGGGTTTTTTAAAAAGTTTTTTTGAGGGGGTGGGAGGAGGTAATTAGATTTATTCATTTGTGTCTTTGTTTGTTTGTTCGTATATTTTAACAGAGGTACTGGGGATTGAACCCAGAACCTTATTATGCATGCTAAGCACGCACTCTACCACTGAGCTATACCCTGCCCCCAAGAAGATCTTTTTAATTCACCCATCATTTACTACTGTTTGACTCTAACACAGGATTAGAATTTTTTTTCACCCTTATGATACATACTTCCCCAACTTTTGCCATAAAGTCATGTACATTTATGAAAGACAACTGAAAATATAGAAAGGCTTGAAGAAGAATATTAAAACAACTCATAATCCTACCACCTCATTTAAAAATCTTAACATCCTGATGCATGCAAGTCTGTAGTAAGGCAAAGCATTTGAAAAAAAAAAAGGTTTTAATTAAAAATACATAATTTAAAAAATACGTTTAAATCTCTGAGTGCACCTTCAAAACCAACAAATAGTTTCTTGCCATACTTCTTATAGAATCTAGCAGTGGGAAATGGCTAGATTCCCTCATCCTTGGAGCCCAGAATGTAGGGGTTTGCTGGCCATGAACAGCCCTGTCAGCTCCTACCCGCCCTCTGCTCTTCTCTTCACCATAGTGGACTCTCCTCCATTGTTCCTTTGCCTTTGAAGCAAGGTGGCTGGCTGGGTGACATACAGTAAGGCCCAACAGGGTAACAGGAAGGCTAAGGAGCTACAGTAACCAGGAGCTAGGATGCCAAAGGCTGGGCATGAGACCCCACCAGTAGCCCCAAAGAGCAGGTTAAGGCTGTGTCTTTATTTGCTCAAGCTGCCCTAACAAAAGACTTGGGGACTTAAACAACAGAACTGTAATTTTTCACACCTCTGTAAGGTTAGAAGGCCGAGCACAGGGTGTCAGCAGGGTTGGTTTCTCCTGAGGCCTCTCTCCTTGGCTTGCAGATGGCCATCTTCTCCCTGTGTCTTCACTTGGTCCTTTCTCTGTACACGTCTATGTCTTAATCTCTTCTTATAAAGACACTAGCCATATTGGACTAGGACTCTCCCCAGTGACCTCATTTTAATTTAATTTCCTCTTTAAAAGCCGTATCCCCAAATACAGTCATATTCTGAGTCCCTGGGGGTTAGGATTTCGTTATATGAATCTTGAAAGGGTGCACAATGCAGCTAGTAACAGGCTGGCTTAAGTTTGCTTTTAGTCTGGTTGAATTTGGGGATTGGGGATTAACTGAACTGCAAAGTCCAAACCAAGCTGGCAAAGGAAACAACCACCAGCTATGAGAGGCACAGGGCTGCCTTGTGCTCTTTTGAAATCTTAGCTCCTGAGGAGGAGATTGTTGGACTTTGAGCCAAGAGCCTGACTGTTTCCAACGCTGCCACTCGCTGGCTGTGAGACTGTGGGCAAGTCTTCTCATTTCTCTAGGCCTGTTTCCTCCTCTGTAACACATGGGAACAGTGACAGTCTAAAATGAATTCCTAGATGATCTCTAAGTTCTCTATGAACCCCCTAAACTAAGAAAAGCACACAGCACTCCAGTTTTGTTTCCTGCCTAATCACAAACCTATCTCATTCCTCCCCTGAAGATTCACATTCTTCAGCTAGACATCCAGGCCCTCCGCTAAGGGGCTCCCTGGAACTCATGCCCCTGACCCGGTCCCCTTCTCTGCCATCCAACTAGTCTACTGGCTATTTCCCCTCCTCTCCTCCAGCAATGTCTAGAGAAGCCCCTCCCTTCCCTGCTGCATTACCCATTCTGAAGACCTTGCTCAAACGCAGACTCCTTCATAAAACCTTCCCTGAGCAGATGTGGTCTCCTCCTGCATGGTCCGGCTTCACCTCTCTTACTGTACATTTGTCATTCTCCCTGGCCTCAGCACTATTTCATCTTTTACCACTATCTGCACAGACCCTCAAGTGCAAAAGAGAACTATAGTCGCTCACTTTTCATTAAGTAGGGGAAAAGAGAAAACACACACGTGCCTGCACACTGGTGCACAAAGGAATACAGGGAGGTTAAACCAGAAAGTAGTGAGATTGATGGCCTGGCCTAGGGGACAGGGAGTAGGAAAGAAGTGGGCAGGATGGGAGGGTGGGAATAGGGTAGAAGGATGGTGAGGAGGGGCCTGGCCTCGAGTGTTTCTTTCTGTATAGTTCTGACTTTCAAAAACCGTATGAATGTCTCACACATAAGCAAACCAACACAAGTAAACAAATAAGTAAAATCAATCAGGAAGGATAAAACTAAACCTAAAATGGAATGCAGCTAAACAAATGAACCCACTTAAAATTCAAGTGAATGATATCACCAAGAAGGAGAGAGGAGAGAAAAATAACTTTGAAATCCCACCTCCAGCTTCAGCCAACGTCTACCTGGATCTGGAATTGGACCTGTGAAGATTTAATGAATAAAAGTGCATTTCATGAAGAAGGGTGCATTTAAAAAAACCCAAAAAACTAACCACTGATTTAGTTCATTTCTTTCATCGTTGATATGACAGAGATTGTTAGATTTCTACCCAATATCGAATCTCCCTTTTCCCCTTTTATAATAGAACCCTGATTTTACTGGGGGCAGCAGTGGGCTCAGCTGAGAATCTTTTCCTAGCCTCCCTTGCAGCTAGCTGGGGGTGGTCATGTGACATTGGTTTGCCCAATGAGATGAACTTGGTTGTAACTGGGATGGGGGAGGCTGAGGTTCTGAACAAACTGGAGGCTGACTCAGTTGGTGCCTACATTTTTGCCCATCCCCTTCTTGCCATCAAGAATATGAATGTTAACAGCACTATATACAATAGCCAAGACATGGAAGCAACCTAAATGTCCATCAACAGATGATGGATAAAGAAGTTGCAGTATATTTATACAATGGAATACTACTTTCCATAAAAAAGAATAAAATAATGCCATTTGCAGCAACACGGATGGACCTCGAGATCGTCATTCTAAATGAACTAAGATAGAAAGAGAAAGAAAAATACCATATGATATCTCTCATACGTGGAATCTAAAAAAAAGAGAGAAAAGGACCTTAATGAACTCATCTACAAAACAGAAACAGACTCACAGACATAGTAAACAATCTTATAGTTACCACGGGAAAGGGGGTGGGAAGGGATACGTTTGGGAGTTTGAGATTTGCAAATGTTAGCCACTATATAATATAAAAATAGATTTTAAAAAATGAACAAATTTCTTCTGTATAGCACAGGGAATTATATTCAATATCTTGCAATAACCTTTAATTTAAAAGAATATGAAAACAAATATATGTATGTACATGTATGACTGGGACATTGTGCTGTACGCCAGAAACTGACACACTGTAACTGACTATACTTCAATTAAAAATATACATATATATATACGTATATAAATGTGAGGCAGAGGGTGGATCAGCAACTTTAGGACCACAAGATGACAAGCATACACTAAGGATGATTGAGGGGAAAGAGAAAATGTGTCTGAGTCCCAGAAGATACTGTGAAATGGGAACGTCAGGTCTCTACCACCCATCTCGTCTTTTCATTACATGAGAAAATTAAACAGTGTGCTTCTCCATAACTTTTTAAACCAATATTTTTCAGGTCTCTGTAACACACAGCTGAATGCAGATTCTGACACAGCTGAAACTAGTGACAGAGCCAGATTTAGAATCCACACCTCCTTACTCCCAGTTCAGGGTATTTTCAATGACATGGGCAAATGATCCCTAAGCTCCTGTCACACATCTGGCACTACACAGATACTCCTATCATTGCATACTCAAGTCTGATGGTTGCTATTGATTCCATTAATTCATATGAGACTTCTGAATTACGTTTAAAACTTTGCAAGTGACAACTCTTTCTTTTTTTCCTTTCAAGAGACATTTTCCTCTCATAGACAAAGGATTTTTTTAAGCTAAGGATAAGCTCTTTTCTTACACTTACAGACTCAGATTGAACGTATTTGGGAAAGTCTTGAAGTCTAACCTGTGCAAGTGTCACGACTACATCATGGTTTGGATGTTTCAGTAGCATCACGTCATGAAGAGGTCTCTTCTTTTCCCATCTTCACACTCACCTCGCCCCTCTGTACTTTACCCCAACATTTAGAACACTGTGGCACCATTCTTCATCTGTCTTCTTTGCTAGATTGTTAGCTTCTTGAGGGCAGGGCATTAGGTCCAGCACATCCACTACCTAGCACAACCTCCATTTTATGGGAATTGTCTTCATTAATAAATGGATGGAAAGAGAATGAATTATTCTAGGCCTCAGAGAAGCAAAATACACACAGGCATACCTGGTTTTATTGCGTTTTGCTTTACAGAGCTTTACAGATACTGCATTTTTTACACACTGAAGGTCTGTGGCAACCCTGTGTCAAGCAGGTTTATTGGCATCATTTTTCCAACAGCATTTGCTTCCTTCATGTTTCTGTGTCACATTTTGGTAACTCTCATAATGTTTCAGACTCTTTCATTATTATTATATTCATTATGGTGATCTGTGATCAGTGATCTTTGATGTTACTACTACAACCCACTGAAGGCTCAGATGATGGTTAGTATTTTTTAGCAATAAAGTATTTTTTAAACTAAGTATATACATTTTTAAGACATAATGCTGTTGCACACTAAATAGACTACAGTATAATGTAAACATAACTTTTATATGTACTGGGAAATAAAAAAATTCATCTCATTTTACTGAGATATTCACTTTACTGCAGTAGTCTGAAACCAAACCCACAATATCCCCAAGGTATGCTTGTAACTAAAAAGCTTAATTTTGTGCCCTTCAGGGAAAAACATTAATACAAAAAGATTTTACTCTAAAATCAGGAAAATGTATTTGGGAGCTTTTGGGGAATTAAAAAATACATTTGAAATTAGATGCTGTTCACTGTTTAAGACAAAATCTTCTCACTGAAATATTTAAAAACATTATTAGAATCTGAAAAGTGGAATTAATTTTTGCTAAGTCCATTTGGCTAGCTAGAAACCCCCAAACACATCAAGGAGGGTCAAGAAGCGCCCCCAGCCCCTAAGCATACTGGTACTACATCTTCTATTACAGAATACTGATTTAGAATACTGATTTAGTAAAGGAGTGTAAATTGGAGGTCAAAGAGAGCCAGCCACCCAAGGTGAAATGTAAAGCTGCTGTGTTACAATTCTGCAAACCTGTAGGTGATCAGCTGCTGTTCAGAATCCTCACTGGCATTGAGCTTGGCCAGGCACAGAACCATATGTGATTCATTCACATGTCAACTACGAATCAGAGCATTCCCAAAACCAGGACAGCCTATTCTCATTCGCCAGGTCAGTCTTCTAATCACCAACACTCATTCAGCACTCAGGGTTGCTAATTTACTGCAGGCCAGGAGGCATGCGGGGTCCCAGGGAACAGAGAAGTCGCACCTCATGGGTGCTTGTTCTGGCTCGGCCACTTCCTAACTCTGTGACCCTGCAGGCTGTGGGACCCCTCTGAGCCTCAGCGTCCCTGTCTGTACAATGGGGGTAACAATATTACTACTACCTCAGAGGGTGGCTGTGATGTTGGAATGAATTACTGTTTGTGATGTGTATTGAAGAGAGCCTGGCACCCAGAAAGAGACATGTTGAGTATTAGTTATTATCAGTATTTGCTGAATGAATGAAGAATGAAGAAATGATAACTTGAAGCAATATCCCTGCTATGTTTAAGGTTTTAAAAATCACATTTCAAAACAGATACCTACCCTAAGATGTCAAATTAATATATAATGTGTATAAATAGAAAATACGCTAGTGGAAGACAAAAATATTAATGGTAGTTTCCTCTCAGTTGTGGGGTTACAGGTTGTTTTGTTTATCTTTTTCTCCACAGTTTTCCATGCAATGTTCACCGTAAGAAAAACAGCAATTTCATTCGTGTTAATAACAGGCCTCAGTCTCCTGATCCCTGGGATGGGGGCAACACGGCTCTCACCACCCACAGCTTCACCCTCTGATTCATGGTTATCTGTTGCTTAGCCGAAGAAAATGAAGTTACAGTAGCTACTTTTCCTTTCCTTCAGGGTAAGAATGGCCTCTTATAATATCTTTCTTCAAACCAAATTAGAGTCAGTGGTAAGCATAAAAATTAGTATCAAGAGTAAATAGACTTGTCTCACAAAGTTAATTTCAGCAATGCCAGTCTCACTAAATCCTAAATCCCTGGATACTTCTCCTAGCCCTGGATTATGTGGTGACAGACGGTTACAAGAATCTGGAGGAAAGAAATAACACCGCTTTTTAAAAGAAAAAAAAAAACACCTACCATACGGTATCCGTTTTGCTATTTAAGTGATTTTCCCTTCTCTGACAATGAGAAGTTCCCCCACTCCTTCACCTGATTCCATATTTAAAACCAAGAGTAACACTTTACGATTTTAGCAATTTTATAGCAGTTTCAAACTCTGTCCAATCCTATATAGAAATCAGGAGAATTCTGTAAAACCCAACCAAGCAGAAGACGTATCTGTACAGAGAATAAAGCATATTTCCTCTCCTCTTGGAGTTAAATTCACTGTGAGACTCCAGTCTTCCAAACACAGCTACGTTTCCTGGTGCCAACAGAACCCACATCCACAAGTGCCCTTCAGAACTTAGGACTACAGCTGTGACAGCAGGATCACAGAGTCCTTCACTGTTGGAAAAAGTCTTGGGTTGAAGGCTCTGAACCACGTGGACTGACACCAGGCACCATGAACAAGATGTTTCTGGGCCTCAGTTCCCTCATCTATAAAGCAGGCATATTAATATCACCTTTGAAGAATGCTGCAAAATGGGTGTGAAAGCACTTGGTAAAATGTATTGCACTCCATAAATGTGCAAATTCAGGAGGCACACAGAGGGGAAGATATTATAGGCACAAAAGGAAATAAAAGGCAAACACTTCCCATGTGTGCCCACGGCGGGGCTGCAGCCACCAGCGCTGGGTCTGTGATGGGGGACTCTGCTCCGCATCTGACGCCGTACACCCAGGCCTGTGTGTGCAGCTGCCATCAATCACCTTCGGAAAAACTTCTGAATGTGGATCTTGGGGAGAAACTCAATGAGCCAGAAGCAAGACAGACTGATGAAAGAGGCAAAATAAACAGAGTATTCTCGGGCCTTGTGAGGCCAGGGGCTCCACACCCGTGATCTGTGCCTTACAACCTGCCCCAGGACAGTGTGCTGGGAGGAGCTGGTTGAGTGTGATTGGAGGGCTCCGCCCCTCCTGGTGCTTCTCTGTGGGTGGCGGGGGGAGGGTGGGGGGAACTTTATGGACCGTTTCTTTAGAGAAGCACAAACTTGCCAGGAGATTTATTAACTTCATTTCCCCATCAGAGGACAGGGAGATATTTCTGTCTGTATTAGGGTGTGTTGACCGTAAAGACACAGAAGTCAGGCAGAGGGACCAAGAAGGGCTGAAGCCAACAAGCCAGTTTGCTCTGGGCAGACTTCCCTGACCTCCTGGCTGGGGAAACCCTTCTCTTCAGTGAGAATCAGGCCCAGAACTTACCTCTCAGGAACCTGCTGTGTTCTCCCTCTCTCTCCCCTCTCCTCCATCCCTCCCTCACTCCTTTCTCTCCTTCTCTGTCTCCCCCTAACTTTTTCTGTCTCCTTCCTTCTCCCACTCACTCCAGGCCCCCATCTCCCTCTTTCCCTCCTCTCTCCTCCTTTTTTCTTCTCCTCTTTCCCTTTTTCTCTTTTCTCTTTCTTTTACAGTTATTGTCTATTGATTACTTACCATACCACCAGGCACAAGACTTGGCACACCTTTATTGTGGCAGATGGCTTCTTATTGCTTTATTCTTTCCTTCTTTTAATTCTTGCAACAAAACTTGTAAGTATTATGGTGCCAGGTATCCAAGAGAAAAACTATTTCCATTCAGAAAATATTTATTGAACTGTTATAGTATGCTAAGAACTAGGGATAGAGAATTGAATAAGATGTAGCCTTTGTCCCCAAGGAGCTCACAGGTTATGAGAAACCCAGTCATGAATAGGAGACAAATGGTATTTGGTCTATAAGGCAGAGGTGGATGGCTGTCCAAAGAATCATGCGTCCCTTTCAAGATGCTGAGTTATTGCTGGGAAGTGCCCAGCAAGGATCTACAAGTCTCGCCCCAGCTCCACCTCAGTTGTCTAAATGTGGTCAGGTAACAAAGTGAGCTCTGGCCAAAATTACTGTCCTTGTAACCCTTCACATTCTCCCTCTCCTGTCTGCTGGCTGGAGATTGACAAAACGTTAAGGTAACCACAGAAGCTGCAAGGTGAGGGTGGTAGAACCTCCATCAGCCTAGGTCCCTGAATGACTGTGTGGAGCAGAGTCTCCCAACCTGCTGCAAGCTGGTCTTTACATGAGCAAAAAAACCCACTTCCATTATACTAAGCCCTTGAGTTTTCAAGGATTATTAGTTATGACAGCTAGTATTACCTTAACTAATACAATGTGACCATTCACTTGACAAATATTGATTAATATTATAGTATTAATAGTAATATATTATATATTATTTATATACATGATATGCCAGATATTGTTCTAGGGATATATTAGTGAACGAGAAAGACAAAATCTCTGCTCTGCTGGAGCTGATATTCTATTGAGAAACTATCATGATGGCAGGTGCTCAAAATAATACTTACTGAAGGTAGACCTCCAAGACTCACTGAGTTTACATTTTAGAAAAAAGTGGGGAAACTGAGACACAAGTAAATAAATCCTCAAAATAATTTAAAATAGTGAATGACTTTACAATCTAGAATAAGAACACTTTCAGAATTCACCAAGTAGAAAGGCCTCTTCCCTTCTTTGTTCATTCAACACGAACCCTGCTCTCCACCCCCCAATCCCAGACAGGGAGCTGTTTCCTGACAGGGACTATCTTATTTGTCTGGATATGCCTAGGACCTGGCACGAGGTCAAACATTTCATAAACACTCAATAAATGTTGAATAAAACACGGTTTTATTTAAAATTTACTGTGTTATGCATATCCTTTTATTTAATCATAGGGTATTTTATATTTTTTAAAATAGTACAAAATTAATTAAAAGTTTTTAGAACTATTGACTTGCAAGAGAGAGTAGCTCTACCCAGCGGATGAGTTAACTGGCATCATGGATGATGAAAGAGGCAAGGGCAGCAACAATAATGAGTGCAGACAGAGACGAAAGCCTGAGAGCTGGAGTCAGGGAAATTCTACAGAAAATACCGTTAATAACAACAGCCCACTTTTTTATGACCTTGAGAGCTTACAAAGCATTCCCACACCTATTACTTCATTTGACACATTTAACAGCTCTCTAGGGTAGTTATTATTAACCTCAAAGAGATTAAGGGATTTCCCCAAGCTCACCAGCTAATAATTAATAGAGAGTCAGAATTCGAACTCTGGTCCTTTCATTCTGCATCTGGAATAAGGCTCCGAGGTGAGGTGGAAATGTGCAAGGTGTACTTAAGGGGTTTTGAGGACAGCAGCCTCCTTGGAGCAGAGGGTTAAAAGTGCTCAGATATCACTCAGCATTTCCAGTGACTGGCTCACCTCTGCTTATAAGAAATTTCAAGCTGTCTCATAAAGGAACCAGAGACTAGTCAGTTTTTCCCCAGCTTCCTGCCAGTCAGTTCTGGTGCTTTGCCAACATCACCACCTTACCCTGATTTCATTCTTAGGAAACACAATCCAGTTCCTTGATTAGATGAGGAAGGAACACTTAAGTTCAACAAATCAATTTAAAATAAAGAGGGAGGGAGCATTCTTTAGTGCCTACCAAGTGTTAAGGAAATCTTTCAGAGCCAAAGAGGAACCAGTATATATTGGAGAAGGTTTCAGATAGCATGGAGTTCAACTTATTGAACATAAAACAACATTGGAGGGTTCCTGCTCGTATTTCCAGAAAAGTCACCAAAATTCAAGCAAAGCCCTGGGGATTCAGGTGCCAAAGAAGTCATTTTAAAATACCACCTGCTATCCAAACAACATCAGAAGGTGCACATGTGTTATTTATTTGTATGTTTCTTTGAACAATATGGTAGAAGTTATTGAATGAATATAACTTACTATGAAACCTGTTTAATAATGGGATTGGCCGCTTTAGTTAAAGAGGAAGTGCTCTGTCAATGAAGAACCAAGGATTCAACCTATCTGGGATGCATAATGCAGGAGGTTAGATGTCATGACCTCCAAGTCCATCCAGCAACCCTGTGATCACCTGGGCTGAACAGAGGCCGTCCAGGACCCAGAAGACTCATAGCTCTAATCTCATAGATGCCATCTCCATGACATTTCTGTGTATCACTTTTTGAGCAGAAAACGTACCTAGTGTCAAAGAAAATAAGAAAAGATATGATGAAATAGAAGAAAAAAATCATAATGTATCTAGAATCAAGATGAAAAGAAAAAATTCTAAAATTTTCCAACAATGTTCAAAAGGAAGTCAATTTAATAGCTACGTGTTTAGGGCCAATGAGTCCATCTCTCTGAGTCCTGGATCCCATATAGTAAAATGAGAGGGAAAAGACTGACAGAGCACCTCACAACTCTCTATTAGCTCAAATTGTGATTCAGTGACTTCAGAAAGAGGCTAATGGTACATTGCGTACCTAAGTAAGATGGGTGGATATCAATTCTTGGTTCTCACCTTTTCTATCTGGGAAACTTCATGTGCCAAAATATCAGCCTGACTCCATCTGCCTCAACTTCAAACTCCAACTTGGTAAACAGAGGTGGTCCTCTTCCCAGGGTCTAACCATCTTCTTAATGAGACCAAGATATAGGGCTTATTTGTGGGTGGTGGGTGTTAGTTTTTGCTCAAAGTTTCAAGTCCAGAAATGCAGCTATAAAGGCAAGATTATATCCCACTACCTAACCAGAGACAATGAAGAAGAATGTGGATAACTATTATTTATATTTCTAAATCTGAGTAATAGGCCTGTGTTCAAGGAAGAACAAAAACATATTACAAGAATGCAGCACTGTTAATTCTGTCCAAGGATCTTCTTCAGCCAACTACCATGTTGTTGGTTGCCATCCCTACCTTGAGGGATTATGAGATTTTTTCTAACATGGTTTATAACTTTTCCCAAACCCTGGTCAAATCACATACTTACATATAAGATACAATCGTGCCATCCATAAGAATTTGTCAATGTTATATGTCCTTCAAATACGTTTTATTAAAGGTATTCGAGGCTGGCTTAAATAATGTTACGTAAAACCTCCTATAACTCATGTCCAAGAGTTTTCTGGACCAAAGGAAAACAAGTACCATAGGATTTCCCACACTCCCAACAAGGATTTGAAGGATCTTAGTCTACTCAGCAAAAAAAAAAAAAAAAAAAAAAATACATTTAAGATGTAATGATCTTGCCAGAGAAAGGATTTTGACTTTCTGAAGAGATTCCAACCAAATGACCAACTCAAATGAAAACTGGCTTTTATTCTACAATTTGCATAATATTTGTAACTACCATTTCCGTCTTTCCCACTTTGCCAACTCATAATCCATTGCCCTGAAGGAGGGATTAGGCATAGGGCAGTGGCAGTGGTTTCTTTGTGTAAACAATGAAGAATCAGATCCTCTTCGCTCTTTCCTTTTTTTTTTTTTTTAACCACCCAGCCCAGAAATAATCCCTGTGCTCCAGAAGCCCAAGCCTGAACATGATAGGAATAAACATCAGGTTCACAATATTAATTGCACAAATGTAAGATGTGTGTGATGTATGCAGTGGGTGGGAGGTTACATGCAGATGAATGAATGAATGAATGAATGGGAGGGGTTACTACAGAGAGCCACATAATGGCGTTTGCCATCACCATTAAATTGCTTTCTCTTATAATCTGTCAGAATACGGATGTTGACCCACGTGGGATAGCACTACCAGAGATTACCAATACCTTTGATGTCACTAATTGAATGAAAAGACTGCTGTTTCCCTAACTTCCTAGAAACAAAGAAGCCTATAAATCTAGCAAAGATGGCAGCGGAGCGGGGAGGAGGTGGGAGTCCCTACGCAGTCAGTAAAAAACAAAACAAAGAAACACACACACCCACACAACAAACCCCAAAATCCTTTTGTTTAGACATCCTGAAGATATATTTGAAATAAAATTGCCAAAAATCAGCCCCACCTTTATGTGTTCCCTCCCAGGAGTTAGATTTTACCATGCCTCCTCCTCCTCACCCCACACCATGGAAACAGAACTTGAGAAATATGGACCAGGGAACTCTGAACTGCAAGCCTCTGATGTCACTTTGGTAGCAGGAAGTACCACAGAAGTCTGAGGTTTCATGCCTCACTGCTCTCTCCATACAAAATCCTCACAGCGACACTGTGCCCAGAAGATGTTTACTGCCTAAACGCACAGTCAATCACCCCTCAAAGAAACACTCTTCCCACCGTACACTGTGTCCACCACAGTGGAGGCAGAGAATGACCCTCCACGGCTGACGCCATTGAAACAAATCCACCTTGAAATATGCCGGGTGGCTTTTTTGCTTTCTTCTGCCAGATGGCCCTTGGCAAAGGCAACTGATGAACTCAAACACAACGGTTTCCCAGCACCTGGGGTGGAGAGGCCAGGGCAGGGGTAGGGAGGGACTGTGCCTTTGGGTAACCAGGCTTTCCACAAAGCTAGTCTTTGTGATGGCAGCTGTGGGTCTCTCTTGTCACCCCCCATCCATCCCCAGCGCCCTTCCTGGTTCTGTTTCTAGCAGCTGGGTGGGGCATGCAGCGGGTAGGGGCTCAAGTCCTACTCTCTCCATTCTACAGATGGGAAAACCAAAGTTTAAAGAACTTTGGCAACTTGTCCAAGTTCACGGGGCTCATTAGTGGTGGCAAAGCTGGGCCAAACCCAGGGCTGCTGGTTCAAGTCCAATATGGACTTGCACAAGCATGGGTTTTACAGTAGGAAAAAGAATGCTGGGTTTCAGTCCTGGAGTTGCTGCTCACTGGTTGGTGACCTTGGGGAAATAACATGTAGCCACCCATGCCTTCTCAGGCTTTCTCGTTTATAAAATAGTAAACACCACTACTGCTCACTGAGTAGATGTTCATCTCTGATAGCATATTTAAACGTGCTTATAGGAATATAAAGTGTTACGGCTTTTGGTACAAATCATCCTTCATAAACCCCAGCAATCCAGATCAGATGGATTTTTACTCATCTCTTCAGACTCAAGTGCTATTTCTAACTCACCACAAAAAAAGAGAAAGATCTTTCTTTTACTATTTTTAATAGGGCCCTCATGATGCAAAAAGATGGAAATCTCAATGTTATAAATCAAACACAGAACTTCTTACCAAACTGGAACACTGAGAGAATCAGCATCTGGCGGGTGTGATTAACAGGAGGCAGTGGGATATAAGATGCTCCCTTATCTGACTCATGGTGAGTCCGCACGATGTGTCCTAGATGTGTCTGTGCCCATGGGGCATGATGAACACTAAGCAGAAAACGTAGTTTTAAAATGTTATCAGTAATGGTGATACGGATAATAATAAAAGCTATCATCTTTCGAGCTTCTTACTAAACACTGTATCTTTTAGGGTAAATGACATGTTTGTATTTGGAACAGTTCTAGAGAAATACAATATTCTGGTATCTTATGGAAGATAGAGTCATCAGTTAGGGTCCAGACAACTTGTGATTCCCAAATGAGCCACTCTGTCTCCTGTGTCTTGATGAGTGACTCCCTCTGCCTGAAATTCCTCTGCCATCATTCTAATCCTCCATTTTCCGTCCCTTGCTTCTTCTTTTAGCAAACTCCTCATCATCTCTGGGAAATCTTCCAGTACCTCCCATCCAGAATAAAGTACTCTTTCACCTATGATTTATAATAACTGAAAAATTACCTTGGCTGTAACTATCTTTGTCTTTGTTAGTATCTCCCTTTGGACTGTGAACACCATGAAGGCAAGAAATTTACTCTTTTCATCTTTTTATCCTCAGCATCTGTTATGGAATTTTATACCTATTACTTTTAGCACAGAATAGGTATAAAAGAAATGTTAAATGAATGAATGAGTAGAACGAATTAAAAGTTCCCATAACATAAGTAGGACAAATCGGCAAATTAATAATAAAAAGCAGGAACTGGTAAATAAGACAAGAAAGGTGACATCTTTCTATTTAAAATATTCTGAGATCTCCAAAGAAAAGGAGCTTGAGAAGCACGTGTAACTTTTACTATCTGCTTGGTATGGACATTAAAAAGTGCATAAATGTTTACATTTTTAATGGGCCAGCTAGACACCATATAATCTCCCTGAATTCTTTTCCTAAAATGAAATTTCCGTAAGTAGGTCATGACAGGGAGATTTATCTAAGTGGTCAGGTCCTCTTGCAGAGTAGGCAACTATAAAAATGTCCTTTCTGGATGTGGTAAGCCAGGGTGGCTTGGGATGGTCTGGGAAAACACCATCTACACACCAACTCCCTGAAATCTTAAAACATGGCTAGACTTTCACGTGGTTTATTAGTGTCCTCCATGGATCTCAAAATATTTTAAAATGGGATTTAGTACCACACTTACCCCAGAAGAGAAAAGCAAAATCTTCCCCTCATGGTAGCTATCCATTTAGAATGCTACTAGTGTACTCCAACATCTGAATATGTATTTGAAAACCAAAATGGATTAAAGACTTGAGACCATAAAACTTCTCAAAGAAAACATAAGCAGTACGCTCTTTGACATCGGTCTTAGCAATATTTTTTTTGGATATGGGTCCGCAGACGAGGAAAACAAAAGCAAAAATAAACAGATGGGACTACATCAAACAAAAAAGCTTTTACACTGCAAAGGAAACTATCAACAAAATGAAAAGGTTGCCTCCTTCTGAATGGGAGATTTGCAACTGATACATCCAACAAGGGATTAATATCCAAAATATACAAAGAACTCATAACAACTTAAGTCAAAAAAATAAACAACCCAATTAAAAAATGGATAAAGAAACTGAATAGACATTTTTTTCAAAAAGATATACAGGTGCCCAACATGCACATGAAAAGATGCTCAACACCACTAATCATCAGGGAAATGCAAATCAAAACCACAATGAGATATCACCTCATACCTGTCAGAATGGCTGTTATAAAAAAGGCAACAAATGATAAGTGTTGGCAAGGATATGGAGAAAAATGAACCCTTGTGCACTGCTGATGGGAATGTAACTGGGTGCAGGCACTATAGAAAACAGTATGGAGAATCCTCAAAAAATTTAAAATAGAACTACTATGTGATCTAGCAATTCCACTTCTGGATATATATCCAAAGAAAGCAAAACCACTAATTTGAAAAGATATATGCACCCCTATGTTCACTGCAACACTATTTACAGTAACCAAGATATGGAAACCACCTAAGTATCTAAGTGTGTGTATGTGTGTGTGTGCGCATGTGTGTACACAATGGAATATTACTCAGCCATAAAAAAGAATGAAACCTTGCCATTTGCAACAACATGGGTGAACCTAGAGGGTATTACGTTTAGTAAAATAAGTCAGATAGAGAAAGACGAATACCATATGATTTCACTTACATGTGGAATCTAAAAAACAAAAAAAAAAGTACAAATATAACTAAACAGAAACATGATCACAGATACACAGAACAAATAAGTGGCTGCTAGATGGGAGGGGATGGAGGGAGGAGAGAAATAGATGAGGGAGATTAAGAGGTACAAACTTCCAGTTACAAAATAAGTAAGTCACGAGTATGAAATATACAGTACAGGGAATATATTCAATAATTATGTAATATTTTTGTATGGTGGCAGATGACAACTATACTTATAATGGTGATCATTTTGAAACGTATAGAAATATTGAATCACTGTTTTGTGTACCAGGAACTAACATAGTGTTGTAGATCAATTATACTTCAAAAGCAAACAAACTCATAGAAAAAGAGGTAAGGTTTGTGATTACCAGAGGTGGGAGGTGAGTGGAGGGGAAATTGGATGAAAGTAGTCAAAAGGTACAAATTTCTAGTTATAAGATAAATAAGTACTAGGAATGTACTATACAGCATTAGTATAATTAACACTGTTGTATATTACATGAAAGTTGTTAAGAGGGTAAATCCTAAGTTCTTATTTCAAGGAAAAAATTTTTTATATTTGTTCAATGTTGTATCATATGAGATGATGGATGTTCACTAAATTTATAGTGGTCATCATTTCATGATGTATGTAACCCAGATCATTATGCTGTACACCTTAAACTTATACAGTTGCTGTATGTTAATTATATCTCCATAAAACTGGAAGAAAAAAAAGTAAAGAAAGGGAAAAATCAAGAAAAGGAAAAGAAAGACAATTACAAATTCCTAGCAGAGTGAGTGATACAGAAGATGTAAGCAGAAGTCTTTTAAATATTGAACTCCCATAATACATTTTAAATAAAATTGAATTTCAAATCTATGGTTTATGTCCAGCTCTTCAGGGACACACTAACTATATCAAGGTAAGTATCTATGAGCAAACAGCCCCCAAGGAATGAGCTAGGATACCCATGGCCAGGTCATATGTGCTATGTTCTTTTTTCAGGCTTCCCTGCTTCTGGAAAGCATACACTCAACGCAGTCAACCAGATCAGTGTTCAAAACACAGCTACTCACTTCCTAGATACACAACTTGGGAGTTAATTGAACCTCTGTGAGCATCCATTTCTTATCAGTAAAATAGGATTAATAATATCTAGGGTAGCTAGCCTCCAATATAGTCCCAAAGATTCCCTCCTGGTTTTCACAGAATTGTCCCCTCCTGTGTTTTATCATTTTACTAGGGTGGACCTCTATGACAACAGGATACAACAGAAGTGATGGTATGTCATTTCTGAGATTAGGTTATAAAAGACCATGCCTCCACCTTGGGCATCCTCTCTCATTCACTCCAGGGGAAGCCATGTTGTGGGAAGCCCTGTGCAGGTGATCACATGTCCCTCAGTGAGCCTGGATGCAGAACTTCAGCCCCAGCCAAGCCATCAGGGGCTGCAGACCCAGCCAACAGCTCGACTGCAGTGTCGTGAACCACTAAGCTAAGACGCTCACAGATTCCTGATCCTTAGAAACTGTGTGAGAGAATAAATGTTCGTTGTTTTAAACTGCTAAATTTGAGGGTTGTTTGTTATGCAGCAATAGATAGCTAACAAAATGTCTGTTGTTAAAGTTATAATGAGGATCAGAAATAATACATGTCAAATGCTGAGCATATGCTTGGTACATATTACACATTCAAATGGTAGCTATAAATTTTTAAATTATATTAGTAATAATTTTATTATCAATTAATAACTATGATTTTATTGTTAATAATTATATAGTATAAAAATAATAACAATATATATTATTTTATTATAAATTCAAAACAGTTTTTTTCTGTGGGAAAGAAACTAGTAGAAGGGTCAGCAATTGTAATGCTAGCTTTTTTTTTTTAATTTCCTGTTTGCAGCACAAGGCTTAATCTTAGCACCTATACTTCTAAGTTACAGAACCCCACTGATGTCAAGCATTCTTGAGGAGCTACAGAATTTCTTAATGTAAATATTTCAATGAAAAAGAAAAAAGGAAGACTATACTAGCTAATCAATATATATTGCCTTTTGACTAACAGCGACCTCTGCTTAGCTGTATCATTAGTTAATGAGAATCCTTTACTCATAGATCTGCTCTGGGTTAAAGCCTTGGACACAGAGGCTCCTGGCTTTGAATCCTCACCAAGCAAGTTACTTCATCTCTTTGAGCTTCAGTCTCGTCATGTGTAAAATAAGGAGATCAGTACTTATCTCGGGGTGTTGTCTTGAATATTAAATAGGATAATGAAGTGAAGTGTTTAGGAGAGCACCTGTCACATAGTTAGAGGTCAATAAATGTGTGCTAGTATTCTTTCCATGTTCTGCTATGGGGTAGGAATAACTGTGATCACACTCGTTTTAGAGATGAGGGCATCAAGGCCCAGCAGCTCAAAGGATTTGCTCCCAGGAAGGGGAAAGCTGCTCTTAACTCCACTTTCTGATTTTTGAAAGCACGGTCCTGAAGAAAATTTAACCCTTCTTGGATTTATATAGGTTGCAGTGAATACATGTTTTTTAAAACAGCCCTGTGTGTGATCTATGATGACAGAAGTCAGAAAGTGACTGCCTCTGGTGGGAGGTGGGAGCAGTGCCAGGGGATGGGGTTGACTGAAAAGGGCACGAGGGAACTCTCTGGAATGATGAAATGTTCTATCACTTGCTTTAGGCAGTGGTTTCATAAGTGGACACAATTGTTAAAACAAATGAAACTGAACACATCAAATTCATCTATGTTAATTATATTTTAACAAAACTGATAAAAATAAACCCCAAAATGACCTTATGTATTCAAAGCTTTGGACCCCTGTCATGACCTCAAGCCTACTCTCCTCTTCCTCCTTTTGTATATTACTTACAAAAGAAAGGACAGCAACTCAGAGTGGGCAGACACAGCCTGCCACACATTCCCCACCACAAAATAAAACCCAAACCAAACAGGAAACAGTAGGGAGAAGGAAGGTGTGGGCCCTCAATGGGCCCTCGTACAACTTCCACCCCTCCTTCAGAGGGGCTCTGTGCCCACTCCCCAGAGACATGCTCTGAGCTACCCACCTGGGCCATTGCCTGACCTGCCCACGTGGAGACAGAAAGCCTCAGTCTCCTGGGCTGTCAATCTAGCCCCTGGAACAAACAAGAAATTCATTTGGGAGAAGGAGGCAGTGTGGAAGAGTCAGGATCCTTCCACCCTTCCTTATATAGACTAGAAAAACATTATATATCCGGGTAACTATAATAATTCAAAGTTGCTCAAACTTCAGCTCCAGCTCCCATCCCACCTGCCTGGTGGGGACACAGCAGGACCTAGGGTAGCTCAGGGTTCCACATTTCAGTGGGTCTGTGCCAGGGTGGAGGTGAGTGGTTGAGTATGTGGGGGTTTTCTCTAATTTTTAAAATAAAAGTCTTTTTTGGAGAAGAGAGAAATATGAGTCCTAAGAGGAAAACATTTTCCTTCTCTAATTCCAAGGGAAATAGTATAGCAGCTGGCCTTCGACATTCTGCAGGAGAGACCCAGAAACCTCTTTGCTCCCCTGGTTTATGAGCGCCATGAACTGAAGTGCGAAGACTGGATGATCAGCAAGCTTTACTCACCAGCTATGTGATCCATTCTCATCAAACCCTTGCTTCAGCAAAATTACAATTATGTGCCATAGACCTTCCCAGATTCCTGGCAAGTGATGAAAATAATATGTAAAATTTATAATACCAAAGCCCTAGAACAAGATTGTTACAGCCAGAAGAAACCTTAGAAACCATCTGCCTTGACCACTGTGTTTCCCAAAAGAGAATGCAGCCCATAAAGAGACGTTCTTTCTAACACACTGAAGGGTTCACTTCCAGAAGAATCAAGTCAGCTCTTTTCCATTGATTCCATATCCAGGGGCATCTCTCTGTGGCTGTCCCTGGGAGGGAAGTGCTTTCAGGCAGCAGACAAATAGTTTAGATAAGGAGCGGAAACTACAGATGACAACACCCTAAGCTTCTGTTCTCCCTCCTCTTTCCCTCACTGTCCTGGGCAGTGTCTCTCCAGGGCACAGCACCTGTGAGCACATTTGTTTCCATCTCTGGAAGGAAGCACCTTCAAAGCAAGGGCCATGCACAGAAACATTGCTGGTCCCCCAAAGCCCCAGACACTGCCAATACCCTGTTTGTTTAATTGAATGATGTTCCCCAACTTAGACAGAGTCATGAAAGGGGAAAATTCCAGCCTTCCAAATTCCTTCTCCTCTAAATCCCTTCTTGTCTGCTGCCTCTACGAGGTACCTGGCACTTCCAGCCCATGTGACTGGTTCCCCTCTTGAGCGGCCCCATGGAAACTACCATCTCTCTTTGGCATCTATGCTAACATTTCTAGATCTATGATCACCACTGAAACATGGAGTCTGTCCCATTACTCAGCACACTACTATTTAAATACAGCTTTTTGTCAATAATAATAGCTAATATACGGGCTTTATTCTAGTACACTTTACAAATGCTTTGCAAGTATTAACTCATTAAACTCCTGCAATAACCCTAGGCAACAAATAATATTAATTTTCCCACTTTTCAGAGTGGAAAACTGACACATAAAGAGATTAAGCAATTTAGCCAAGGTTACTCAGGGGATGAGGGGTGGAGCTTGGACTCAAGGGCAGCTGGTCTGGCTCCAGAGCCAGCCTCTTGGTCACTACTAGACTATATTATCTCTCCAGATTACCTGGACAATACCCACCCCGCCCTTGCAAATTCAGCCAGGCATTTCCCTCTCTATGTTCTTACAGCATTTTGTTCTTAACTTTATTTGCCAGCACTTTCCACACTGAGTCAAAATTGTCTGTGTTAAGTCTTAGCCTGTCTTCTCTCCTACACTACAAGTAGCTTGTGGACACAGGCTTTATTCATCTCTGTCACAGCTCAGTAAATATTTGCTGAATCTCAGAACAAATAAATGAATGAATATATTCATTTCAAAAGTGGTGAAGCTGTATTCTGAGAGAACAGAATGATCCCTGGATCAGAAATAAACCCAAGCCTATATGGTCAATTAGTAGTTGACAAGGGAGCCAAGAATATTCAATGGAGAAAAGACAGCCTCTTCAATTAAATAGTGAAAAACTGGATACTCACATGTACATCCCCTATTTTACATCACTTACAAAAATTAACTAACATCACTTACAAAAATTAACTCGAAACGCATTATAGATTTAAATGTAAGACTGAAACCATGAGACTCCTATAAGAAAACATAGGAAAAAAGCTCCCTGACATGGGCCTTGGCAATGATTTATTGGATATGACACCTAAAGCACAAGCAACAACATCAGAAATAAACAAGTGGGACCCCATCAAACTAAAAACTTCCTGCACAGCAAAAGAAACCATCAATAAAGTAAAAAGACAACCTATGGAATGGGAAAAAAATATTGCAAACCATGTATCTGATAAGGGGTTAATATCAAGAAAATATTATAGGACTCACACAACTCAATAGTTAAAAAAAAACCCAAAACCCAAATAATTCAGGCCCTGCATAGACATTTTTCCAAAGAAGATACACAAATGGCCACAAGAAAAAACGCTCAACATCACTACTCACGAGGGAAATGCAAATCAAAACCACACTGCGATATTGCCTCATGCCTGTTAGACAGGCTGTTATAAAAAAGAGATGGGATAACAAATTCTGGCAAGGATGTGGAAAAAAGGAAACCCTTGTGCACTGTTGGAGGGATTGTAAATTGATGCAGCCGCTATGGAAAACAGTACGGAAGACCCTCAAAAAATTAAAAATAGAACTACCATATGATCTAGCAATTCCACTTCTGGGAATATACCCAAAGGTAATGAAAACACTTACTCAAAAAAGATATCTGCACTTCCATGTTCACAGCAGCACTATTTACAATAGCTGAGACATGGAGACAACCTAAGTGTCCACTGATGAATGAATGGATAAAGAAAATGTGATATATCTATACATACATATTATTCAGCCACTTGAAAAGAAGGCTATCCTGTCATTTGCGACAACATGGATGGACCTCCTTGAGGGTATTATGCTAACTGAAATAAGTCAGAGAAAGACAAAGTATGATCTCACTTAAATGTGGAATCTAAAAACAAAAACAAAGAATAAACCCAAATTCACAGAAAAAGAGATGAGATTTGCAGTTGCCAGAAGTGGAGGTTGGGGGGAAAGGGAATTGGAGGAACACAGCCAAAAGGTAAGAACTTCAATCATAAGATAAATAAGTACTAGGATTTATTGTACAACATGATGACTATAGTTAATACTGCTATCTGATATATAGGAAAGCTGTTAAGAAATTAAATTCTGAGAGTTCTCATTAGAAGGAGAAAAAATTTTTTCTTTTTTTTTTTGCTTGTTTATTGTATCTATATGAGATAATGAGTGTTAACTAAATGTATTGTGGCCATTATCTCACAATTTATGTAAATCAAACCATTATGCTGTATACCTTAAACTTATATAGTGATGTATGTCAATTATAACTCAATAAAACTGGGAAATATATATATTATATACATAATTGAAACAGTAAAGAAGAAAGTTTAATTTTAAAAAAAATCCCTGGAAGAGAAGCAAGATGGCAGAGTAGAAGGATGCTCATAGCTCACCCTCTCCCACAAATACACCAAAACTCACATCCACGGACCCACTCAGCCAACCAGAGCACCTGCCGAACTCCAACAGAACATCGCCCTCTTCAAAAGATAAAGACACCAAAAATCTGGTAGGAGAAAAGGAAAAAAGAAAGAAGGAAAAACAAAACAATGCAGGACAGGTCCCATGGGGAGGGAGCAGCAAAGGAGGACTAGCACTTGTTTGTTGGGTCTCCCCCTCTCCAACAGAGAGGCCAAAAGGATGGAGGGAGACCCTCCGAGGCACAGATCTGCCCTGAGCACCCCTTGACAGACATAACTAAGTTAAACGGGCACAGAGGGTCCCTATGACACCCAGTCTGAGACGTGAGCCAGCAGCAGGGGGCCGGGACAGGCTGCCCAAGCCGGGCGGAGGACTGGGGCGCCTGCACTGACGCAGCCGTGGGGGACTGCAGGGTGCTGCGTGCCATGGCTAGGAGGGGTATGGAGTAGAACAACCTCGGTCCCCCATAAATTGTGAAAAAAGCAAAGCAACAAGGCTGGTGTGCCCTGGGGGGAAGGGCACAGTAGCCTTTGTCTCCTCAGACCTGCGCCGCCATTACTAGCACTTCTCGCGAGAAGAGAGGCGGGGTGCAGCCACAGCCACCATCTCCTCCTGCGCCCGGGCAGGGGTGGGGCTGAGACCTGAATCCACACCCAGGGGCTCCGCAACCTCCTAGGCAGGACTGAGACTTGTTTACAGCCTGAGGCAGATAAGATCTTTCTGCCCTGGCACCTCAGAGAACTTGCACCACCAAGACAAACAAGGAGCTGAGATTTGGCAAGAAACAGGGGCAGGGCTGTTCTGCCGTCTTCCCAGAGCCCGCCTACGGAACGCCGACCCGAAGCAGACTGGGCAGCTGCACAGAACAGTGGAGTGACCGGCGCCGGGAGAGGGCAGATGGCCACCCACCTTCCTGGCAGGAACACAGCACCTGACCACGGTGCTGGGAGGGGGTGGGATCCGCCCACCTGCTCACCGGAGCACAGCATCTGTCTGCAGCATTGGGAGGGGGAGTGACCTGACTGCTCACCGGCCACAGTGCCAGAGAGATATGAGCAATATGAAGAAGCAGAGGAACCACTCCCAATTAAAAGATCAAGAGAAATCCCCTGAAAGCACCATCAAGGAAATAGACATTAATGGCCTACTAGATCAAGATTTCAGAAACGGAGTGATCAAAGTACTGAAGAAGCTAAAAGAAATAGTGTTAAGAGATATAAAACATGTCAAAAATGAAATAGAAGCTATAAAGAAGAAACAAGTAGAATTACTAAACTCATTTGCTGAGATGAGACCTCACCTAAAGGCTGTACAAAGCAAGCCAGATAATGCAGAGGAACGAATAAGTGACCTAGAAGACAGGACTACAGAAAGCACCCAATCAGAACAGCTGAGAGAAAAACAAATAAAAAACAATAAAAACAATATAAGGGACCTATGGGATAATATAAAGCATGCCAATTTACGCATAATAGGGGTTCCAGAAGGGGAAGAAAGAACAAAGGGGATTGAAAAGGTATTTGAAGAAATCATGACTGAAAACTTCCCAAACCTAAAGAAGGAATCAGATATCCAAGTACAGGAGGCTCAGAGGGTCCAAAACAGGAAGAACCCAAACAGACCCACACCAAGACATGTCATAATCAAGATGGCCAGAGTCAAGGATAAAAAAAATGATCCTAAAGGCAGCAAGAGAAAAACAAAGAGTGCGTTACAAGGGAATCCCCATAAGGCTTTCAGCTGATTTCTCTACACAAACACTACTGGCCAGAAGGGAGTGGCAAGATATATTCAAAGTCCTGAATGAAGAAAAGATGCAGCCTAGGATACTCTATCCACCAAGGCTATCCTTTAAAATAGAAGAAGAGATAAAGAATTTCACAGACAAGTAAAAACTAAAAGAGTTTAGCAACACTAAACTCATGCTAAAAGAAATATTGACAGGTCTACTCTAAATAGAAAAGAAGCAAGATGCTACAAAAATGAGAAACTCATAACTGCAAAGGTGATAACTACCATGAATTACAAATAGAATAAACACAAAATTGTAAAAGAAGACATCTAAATCATTAAGAGTGGGAAAGGGAAGCAAGGAAAGCCACTGTGGAAAACAGTATGGAGATTCCTCAAAAGACTAGGAATAGACTTACCATATGACCCAGGAATCCCGCTCCTGGGCATATATCCAGAAGGAACTCTACTTCAAAATGACACCTGCACCCCTATGTTCATAGCAGCACTATTTACAATAGCCAAGACATGGAAATAGCCTAAATGTCCATCAACAGATGACTGGATAAAGAAGATGTGGTATATTTATACAATGGAATACTATTCAGCCACAAAAACCAACAACATAACGCCATTTGCAGCAACATGGATGTTCCTGGAGAATGTCATTCTAAGTGAAGTAAGCCAGAAAGAGAAAGAAAAATACCATATGCAATCACTCATATGTGGAATCTTAAAAAAAAAAAAACAAACATAAAAACAAAACAGAAACAGACTCATAGACATAGAATACAAACTTGTGGTTACCAAGGGGGCGGGGGGGTGGGAAGGGACAGACTGGGATTTTAAAATGCAGAATAGATAAACAAGATTATACTGTATAGCACAAGGAAATATATACAAGATCTTGTGGTAGCTCACAGTGAAAAAAAAATGTGACAATGAATATATGTATGTTCATGTATAACTGAAAAATTGTGCTCTATACTGGAATTTGACACAACATTGTAAAATGACTATTACTCAATTAAAAAAATGTTAAAAAAAATAAAATAAAAGTCTTAACGAATTAGGCCCAGGAGAAAAAAAATCCCTGGACTGTGAGTCAAGGGACCAAAGTTTCAGATCCCAACACCAACCAGCTGTGTGACCTTGAGCAGCTTCCTTCACCTCTCTGGTTCTCAGTTTCCTCATAGCCAAAGTGAAGGGGTTGGGCTTAACGAAGTCTGAATTCCTCTGCACCTGTGGCATCCTAGGATTGTGACACCGGGGCTGGCATCAAGAGAAGAGACTAGAGACAAGCTGGTCTTCGTGCATCCCTCACACCACATGCAGAGGTGCAACTCCACAGGTCTGACTTTACAAACAATCACCAGAACAGCAGGTAGGAAGGCTAACTGAGAAGGGGTGAGTCAAAAGACTGCACCAAGCCAGGTGGCACCACTCTCCACGTGGGAACCACTAGAGAGGGGACAGTCAAGGTGTACAAAGAGTCCAGCTGCCTTCCCGGGGGGCTGCTGGCCACTAGTGCAAAAAGAATGAGACCAGCCACTCTGTCTGCACTAACGTTACTGAAACGCCTGGAACTCAGGAAGGGATTACTCCATTTGAGCAAAACCTGTGATGTTCCTTTCACTGCTTTTCCCCCTGTTATCATTATCCAGTCAAGCATTCTTGGCAATGTAAACAGGTGATTAACCGGCAGGTTTTGGAAGAATCTGGGAGCAGGAGCTGGATCGTTGTGCATCATATACAGCTTTTGCTTCCTCCCCTCCCTTGAAAGGATGTGCTGTCACAGGGATAGCACATCAGCACTGTCCTCTCATCCATTAATGGCTGCAGATCCCTTTGGATACAGATTTCTCCTAGAGGCGGGGGAAGGAGTATCATGATGCTAGGAACCTCGTTTATTCAGCAACAAGATGAACCTGGCATGAAAAATCAGACTCAGAACAGAAGCTGGCAAAACATCTGACGGGGTGTTGGCGGTCAGAGACAACATGGGTTCTATAGCGTTACAAATGGCAGAGAATGCCCGCCAGTCACCCAAAGGACCCCCTCGGGGTGTCTGGCATTCTCTCTGAGGCCAGCTCATTTCACCCAGTCATAACACCAGTTTTAACAAAAGCTCCGAGCTGGGAAATGGGGTGTTTGTGTCTTGTTCTCCAACTAATAGGTACTTATTTTTATAGGAAGGTGCCTTCTTTTCTGGGCAAATATTTTATGCAGTGTCTTTGATGTCAGAGGCCCCAAAAGCAAGGGAAGAGAAGTTTAAAACAAAACAAAGAAGAAAGAGAATGGAGAGTCTAAGAATGGAACAAAACAGAGATGGGCTGGATGAGGAGCAGGAAGGCTCAAAGCAGATCAAGAAACCATCCCCAACAAGTCAGTTCCACCAAGAGATTCAACTTAAAAGCTGGGCTCAGATTTACAGATGTTCATTTTCTAGATTCAGCAAAGACAGTACAGTGTCAGGATTTTTTTTTTCTCTAGAGTGAAATAGTCTCAGCATTGGAAGGGTCTATGGGCCTAGACCCTACCTAACATAGAAATCCCTCCTACAGTATCCCCAGCAAGTGCTAACCCATTCTCTGCACCAACCCCTTTTGGGAGAGGTAAGTGACCATTTGCCCTTCCTACGTGAGGGCAGATCTTTTCATTGGAGGCTTCATCCAGAACCTGGGCTAAAATTTGCCTTCCATTAATGTCTACCCACTTTTTATCATTCCATACAACATAAACCTTATTCTTCTGCTACATACAAAATTCAAAAATTTTGAGGACAGTCCTTGTGTCTTCTCTTTCTAGGTTTAGCAACCTCTAAATCATCAGCCAAAATCCTCTCCTCAGTCTAGTTGTTTTCCACTGGACACATGCCAGCTGACTTTTATCTTTAAATTCTTCACAAAAATGAACATTCCTTCTGTGGTCTGAACATGAAAGAAGAGAACAAGGCTGTAATTCCTCTTTTGAACACTCTCTGCCCATCATTACTATTTTCTCAGTGTGGCTGTATCACACTGTTAATGTTTGCAACACAAATGTGACCCTTCTCCCATGTATTATCTCCAGGCCAAGGATTCCTCCATCCTGTTCTTGTACAATTGGTTGTTTGAACCAAAGTACAGAATTTTATATTTTTCCCTCTAAGTATCCTGTGGTTCAAGTCATTCAAAGCTGCTTGAGACATCTGGCTTCAGATTAAGTCATCCACAGATGCACAGACCTTCCAAACATTGTGTCTTGTACTAATTTGATCAGCATGTATGTCATCTTTGTCTAATCAAGTCATTGATATAAAAGTTGAACAGAATAGGCTAGAGGCCAGAGCTCTAAAGGGCGCCAACAGAACCTTCTTTCCAGACTCACATTTATCAAGCAATCAGTATTCTTTGGCGATGTCTCATTGTCCTCTTGGCCTTGAACATCTAACCACTCAGTGTGATCTGGCCTTTGCAAAGCTCTTCACTCTCCCTGTTACACAGAACAACTTGCCTTTCCCCAAGGATATCTATCATTCCTTGCCTCCATGTTTTAATTTGGCCTCCTTTGCCTATAATGCCTGTTCCCTGCTTGCTCACCTAGCGCACTCCTATTAACTTTCCAGTTCTCTGCCCCAAGTGTCACTGTCTATGATGCCATCCTCTGCTTCACAGGCAGAATTAGGGGTTCCCAGAGCAGCCTATACAATCCTCAACTGCAGTCCTCAGCACAGTAAGTGGCAACTGCCTGTATCCCCCAGAAGACCAGGGACAGCAAATGAGTGGTACCTGTGCCATGTGCTCTCTCCTACCATCATGAAAGATTGTGCTCATCAAGCACTGGATCCAGATGAAGCCTCAGAATCCTTCCCAACACAACCCTCCAGTCAGCCACCACCAATGGATTAGATCAGAAACTCAAGTTGAAACACCTATACATTTTATCATTTCCTTAAGGGCAGAAACTATGCCTTATTCACCTTTGTATCACTAGGCCTAGAACCAAGTAACTGGCATAAAATTAACTCAATAAATGTCTGTGGAATGAATGAATGTTTACCAGTGAGCTGGAACTTCAAAAACAAATTTTTCCCATGTTCATATAAAATCCTCAAAAACAAAATAATTCTGGTATTGGCAAGAGCTGGTCATTCGCACTAATTGTGATTAGCAGTAGAGAATAATTATGGACCATTACTTAAGAACTTTCTCCATCTGATTCTAAACAGAGCTGTCTGAGAAGGCTGGCCTGCCTGGTCCTGGTATTCACAGGCCTCATGTGATACACATACGTGTATGGACTTAGAGGCCTGGAACCAATTTGACTGCCTTCCCAGCTGTATATCTCCTAAATACCCATTAGCTGATAGTAATTTTAGGAGGTCTAAATGCCACAGTCGAAAATGGTCTGCCAAAGTTTTATCTACAAGAAATCTGTATTATGGAGATTGCTTCCCCATGGAACACTCTTCAGAGACAGTTATTTGAACCAAAAAGAAAAAATTCCTAAAGAGACTTATTTATTCTCATACTCCAGGTTTGTTTAAGATAACCCCTGGGACAAGTCTAGGGGCAGCTGTTCTTATGTAAAGGTCAAATTAGGGCCAGCAACATCATCAACTATTAACTAATTATTTTTTAATTAGCCCTTCTCTGTGTATCTCTATCAAATGGATATTTCAGATCTTAAACTTAATCTAATCTCTAATATTACTCTTGCAGAGTCATAAATGTGTATATAACAGAACCTGTAGAGGGTAAGAAAGTTAAGATAGAGCAAAGTCCATTTGTTTCCATAAGTAACTTTCAGAGCCCTCTTTAGAATTCCTAGCACTATATTCAAACCACATTCTGGGATTTTGTGAAGGTGCTTTGTAAAATGGAAGTGGCTAGTAGTACTTGGCTGGAGGTAGATGATCAATAAATGTTTATTGGATGGATGGTTGCCTGGCTGGATAGATAGATGGATGGATGGATGGATGGATGGTTGGATGGATGGATGGATGGATGGATGGATGGATGGATGGATGGATGGATGGATGGATGGATGGATGGATAGATGAATGGATGGATGGTTGGATAGATAGATGGATGGATGGTTGGATAGATAGATGGATGGATGGTAGGATAGACAACATGCAATTTTGTCTATGAAGTAGCTAGAAAGCCAGACGTCCAATCTCTTGATTCAATCTCCTAGAAACCAAAAAGTACCTGGCATAATCAACAAGAGAGTCAACACCTCAAGGAGAGCTCAAGTTAAGTAAAAATTAAACTTACTAGGCTCAAATTCTTTCACAGGAAAAGTACACATTTTAAAGATATAATTCAAAAGATTATCAAGGAAGTCTTAGACTCAGCCACTGGGACTAATTATGATTACTAATTTGATGTACTTGCATGTGGCATGACTTCCACAGCAGCACTGCAGGACCACACAGCGCAGTCCCCTCTGCTCATCATGGAGCACAGGGTTTTCCTGTCTGGGAAACCAGTACTCCATCAGGTTCTAAAAATATCATCACTCACTCAAGCTAGAAAAGGCCCAGCAAGAATAATAATTGGGCTAGTAGAAGTTTCTAGATTTTGCTCTGAGTAAAGAGTTTATTAATTCCTTGGCATCATCTAATCAGCAATACTAATAATGATAGCCAATATTTATTAAGCTCTTACTTTGCACCAGGTACTGTTCTCAGCGTTACACAAGCATCATCACTTTAAACTCAGAGAAGAATAGATGAGGAAGTAGGCATCGAGATATTAGGTAACTTCCTATGTGGCCCACCTGAGACATGGTAGAGCCTGAATTCCCACCAGGAGCCTGTCTTCCTAACGACCAGAGCCCTCTATGAATTGAATGTGCTCCACACCACTTCATAAAGGGAAGACCATCACTCCCTCACCCTTACTAGTTAGACAGCCCAACTGACTGCTGCAACTAAAAAAAAAATTCCATTTCAACTTTCTTCTCAACAAAGTAGATACCTTTACCCGGTCTCATGTGCTGATTCTCCCTTCTCCCCTCTACTCCTAAAGTAGCACTTCCCCAGGTCTGCTCTGAGGCAAGTTCTATAATAATATATTCTGTGGTCAAAGAAGTTTGAAAAGTGTTTAAGCAGCTAAACAATGCTTCTTGTCCGTATGACTTCTCAAGGTCTTTAGTTGATGGGCACCAAACAGCTTCAAGAGCAGGACAGGATATCATATGTCGTACTTTATAAATGTATCGGATTAGAGAACCCTTTTTTCCCTACAGAACACCTGAAGGTCCCACCGAAGACGCATAAGAAACGCTGCCAGAAAGGGAGGAAGTCCTCCGGTCTCAGACCACAGGTCGTCTCCCTAGTGGTCTAAAGTTCTCTCTAAATTATACACAGGCTTACATTTTTGCCTCATCTAGCCTCACTCCCTCTCACAAACCCTGTCCTTTTGGCAAAACCACAAGAGAACACATCACCCAAGATGGGAGTGATAGGGTTTTTGTTTTTTTTTTTTTGTCTTTTTTTCTCCTTTATAGGGATTCATTTTGTAATTTTCAGGTCAAATTGAATGCCAAGAAATCATTATCACTCCACACGAGCTTCCTTTCAGTAGATAATAAGAATGAAGTAATCTGTTTGAATTTCCTTTGTTGCCTTCCTTATTACAAAGAGATAATTGACTAATTACTTAATGAGGAAAATAAAATATAAATAATAAGTTAAATAAATCAATAATGCTTTGCTCAAAGCTATGTTCCTGCTCAACTGTAAGACCTGACTCATTTCAAATTCTTGTGGCTTCCACTTCTCCCTCATCTGATGGCTTATTTCCTTTTAAATTAAATTGTCCTTTAAGTAATTTTTAATTATTTAGGTTGTCAACCCCTTCAGAGAATGAATGAATAAATGAAGTTATTCAACAAATGAATGTGTCAGGTTTCCTATACAGTGGTGACTAAACAGACTATGTTTTCCACCCTCATGGAGTTTATAGGGTTTTTACTGTCTTTTTGTATTTTTTAATTGAAATACAGTTGATGTACATTATGTTAGTTTCAGGTGTACTACATAGTGATGCGATGTTTGCACACATTATGAAATGATCACCATGATAAGTCTAGTAACCATCTGTCCCCATACAAAGTTATTACAATATTCTTGATTATATTCCTTATGTCACGTATTACATCCCTGTGGCTTATTTATTTTCTAACTGGAGATTTGTACCTCTTAATCCCTTCTACCTATTCCACTCCCACATCCCCCTCCCCTCTGGCAACCACCCGTTTGTTCTCTGTATCTAAGAGTCTGTTTTCATTTTCGTTTGTTTTGTTTTTTAGATTCCGCATATAAGCGAGATCATATGGTATTGGTCTTTCTCTGTCTGACTTATTTCACTTAGTATAATTCCCTCTAGATCTACCCATGTTGTCGCAAATGGGTGCATGTATCTTTTTGAACTAGTGTTTTTGTTCTCTTCAGGTAAATACCCAGAAGTGAAACTGCTGGACCACATGGCAGCTCTATTCCTAAGTTTTTAAGGAAATTCCATACTGTTTTCCACAGTGGCTGCACCAATTTACAATCCCACCAATAGTGCACAAGAGTTCTCTTTTCTCCACATCCTCACCAGCCCTTGTTATTTGTTTTCTTTTTGAGTTTACAGTCTTATGGGAGATACTAATAAGAAATAAACACACGACTTACACAATAGTAACAAATTGTGACAAATGCTTAATGGTGCTTATAAAAAGAGAGAGAACGCGATGAATGAGAATGACCAGGTTGGGGATGAGGGGTGGGTGGGGAGGGCTCCACCTTTAGCTGAGGTGTTCTAGAAAAGGGAAGGATGAAGGATGAAGAAGGCTAATGCTAACAAGCAAAGCAGGCAGAGGCCAGACCCACAGAGAACTGGAAGCCAAGCCACAGTAAGGATCTCAGCCTTTTGCCTACAAAGAAACGGCAGCCATTAAAAAGTTTTAAACCAGGAAGGCTCATGATCATATTTCTGCTTTTGGAAAAAAAAAAATCATTCCAGCTACCATGCGGCGAACAGATTAGAAGGAAACAAAGAAAATGTAGAGACAGTCAGGAGGCTGCTACATGCTGCATGGCTTGAAACTGGTAAGTAAATAACAATTAGGTTTATTTCCAATCGTTCCTCATTGCCAAGAAAGGGTAAGGGTGTTTTCAAAGCAAAAGGGAATTGTAGGAACCTAAGAAGCTTGAGAATGCTGAGGTATGTTTGGAAATCAAGCCTTCGCAGGCATTCCACGTGAGTCCTAGAAAGATCTATAGAGATCCTATAAAGTCCTATAGAGGTCCATCCTCCCTCTGGTTCCCCACAGGTGGACCCTGCTACATAGTCCTGTGGGCAGAGAAGTGCAGCAAGGGCGTCTGGAGTCCCCCACGTGCCCACCCTCTCTCTGGCTGTGTGTCAAAGCGAGGCAAGGAAGGCAGATGTAAAGGAAAACAGGATGGCATGAAATTCAGCGAGATGCCCGAGAGGTGCTCAGAGGTAAGCGCTCGGGAAGCACTCTGACTCTCAACAAGAAGTCTGCCTTATGGGACATGCTCTTACTAAATTCACCCGGTAGTTTATAACCTTTGACAGCACATATCAAAGGGCCCCCGTCCCATTCTTTCCATGTTTCCCTGCCACCGCCCCCACAAAAATTCTAATAAATTGTTTCTGCTGAATATAGGAGCGGATCATTTTTCCTCTCTCAGTTAGAAGTCTTCCCTAAAGATCAATATCCCCTCAATTTGCTCTAGAAATAGCAGAGAAAAATATAGACGTCTCCCCTGGCCTTCGGTAAGAGGAAATGCTACTCACGGAGTCTCCAGTCACAGTCTATCAGGAATTTCTCATCTCTTCCTCACCCTCCCATCCCATCTTTCCACAAACTGATCTTCACCCTACTCGCCCCAAGGCCAGTCATGTCAGCATAACCACACAAATGAAGGAAGAAGAAAAGTTACAAGTTACCACATCTTTTCCTCTTTTCACGTGCCAGATTCTACACTCCTAGCTTACATCCACTGTCACTAAGTCACGGCTGTAAAGTCAGGTGATATGCACTATTGTACCCATTCTACTGATGAGGAAACTGAGACTTAGAGTAAGCAATTTGCCCCACTCACACACTAAGCGGCAGAGCTAGAATCTAAATTCATGTTGCTCTAGCTCCAGAGGCCAAGTTTTTAACCATTATGGCTTTCCACCCAGAGGAATTTAACTCTCCTCCCAGAAGAATTTTCCTTTCAACTTTGAGCAAACCTATTAGCTCTTTGGATCTTGATGGCTGAATAAGAACAGAACTGGAGGCCACTGCTCTTTCCACTACATCAAGCATCCAAAGGGAAATAACCCTGCTTCACTAGAAAATCAAAAGCTGGACGTTCAAACTAGACGAGTCAGCACTAATCCTTGCATGCTCTCATTTTCTAAGAAAAACTTCAGAAGGAAAAAAAAATGCTATTTTCATTGCAGAAAAGAGCCACTGCTTTCTTAGCCAAAGCTAGCTATTTTCTTTTTTTCTGGCAACCTCATTGAAAAGTAAGAGTGCAATACATGAGATTCTCTTTGGATGAGCTATGCAGAGTCTTCCACTTGGTGTATTTTGGTTTAGAGGGTGGGGTTGTACAGCCCAACCTAATTTCTGTAGAGTCAACCTAAAATAAAAGATAGCCTGGAGACTGCAAAAAGGAGGAAAGGAGAGAGAGAAAATGAAAGAAAGCTGATAGAAACACATCTCTGTTCCTCTCTCTCTGTTTCTCTCTCTCTTTCATGGAAACAGTTTCCAATTGGTTTCATAATTGCATTGAGTCATCTGGGCGAACAATCAGACCATTTCTCAAGTTCACCACGTCTCTTACACGCAGGAAGATGAGGCATTTAAGGAAATTTTCCTCCTCCCCACATAATCTCTTTCTCTTTGGGTAGCTGGATGGAGGTGGCTTGAGAGAGCTGGGGGCAGAAATTTGGGAATTCACAGTTAATGAATTGCAAACATGCACAAGTGATGCCCAGGGTGGGAGGGAGTGAAAAATGAAATTCCTGGGAAAATAATGCACGTGTCCCAGGGAAATGAGCCACACATTTTTTATGAATCAAGAGACCAGTGCTTTCTTTATATGTGCGCCAAACAGCATTCCTGGGTAACGGTTCCATATCTCATGAGGTGTAAGCCACTTCACTCCATCTTATTAGAAACATTCAAAACAAGGCAAGTATTTTGAAACCCATAAAATTTATGGAATTCTAAGCACACCAAAGACAGAATGGACGAGGGACTCCTCTGTTTAACTGGTTTTAATTTATATTCACTTTAGCAGTTTAACCCACCTTTAAAATCCAACCAAGATTTGAAAACATTAATAACTACAAACCATTTTTTCTGAAACTGTCTCCCACTTTCTCAACAACCGTAAAACTCACTTGCTTAAAGCTTCAAGGACACAAGAAAAATGGATCCCAGAGTCCCTAGAAAATTGGCTATAACCTTTGTCACTCACCTGATTAGTTACCTACCTCATGGGCCATCTGAAAGGCAAGAGAGGCCTCCAGCTGGTGGGCAGTGCAGCTACTAGTCTAAATATTCCCCAGAAATTCTAGACAGCAATTAATAAGGAGGGAAGTGATCAAGCAAATCTATTTATCCTGAAGCCCAAGTAAATGAGACAGTGCCTGGCGGCACACAGAACAGTCTTCAGAATAATCAGGTCAAATACCACCAGAAACTGAGCACACAGTTTTAAGTAGCTTAGAAGAATTTCATTTTTCCACTTACCCAAGGTAAGATCCAAAGGGAAAACTTAATTTAAATGTTTACTCTTTTAATTCAGCAGTGCTTAGACACGCAGCAAACAAACAAAGAAAAGAAAGCTGAGAAGTATAAACTATGGCCCCTGCCCTCAAGAAACTTCATTAGGGCTCAAAAGTTCAAATGATAATTTTAGCAAATCTTTCTAGGGCACTTAAAATGTGTCAAGCACTATGCATGTTATTTAATCTTCCCAGCAATCCTATATGGAAGATACTGTTTTTATCCTTTTATGCCCAGTTTGCAGATGAGGAAACAGAAGCTTAGAAAGGTGAAGTAACTTGCCCAAGGACACACAGAGAGAAACAGAACTAGGATTTAAAGACTGCCTATCTGATTCTAAAGGCTCACTGAGAAAGTTAACTGTACTTCAGATAGTAAGATCTGGAAGCTTTCCATTGTTAGTTCAATAAAAGCCCAAACAGCTTATTTTGTTCCAGGAACTGTCATAAGCACTTGCCATAAATTAATTCCTTTGCTCTTCATAATAACCATATAAAGTAACTACTATGAGTATCCCCAACTTCATCGATGGGGGAACCGAGGAACAGAGAGGTTAAGCAACTTGCCCAGGGTCATACCTTTCATAAGTGGTAGAGTCTAACTCAGACCCAGCCAGCTGGCTCCAGGCTGTCCTCTTTGACACTCTTCTGCCTGTCTGTCTGAGCATGGTGACTCCAAGAGGTCCAGGAGATTCGGGATCCATTAATAGGATAGCAACAGACCAGAACCAAAAGAGAAATGTTCCACTATACTCCGTGCTCTTCTGACTTTACATGGGGCATTTCGTTCAGGTATTTTTACATCTGAAGAAACACACTGACAAACTGGAACGTGTCCAGCGGAAAGTAGGAAGGGGAGAAAACAGGGAAAGAGTGTCTTAAGAGTGTGGCGTAATTGGGGCTGTTTGGCCTAGAAAGGAAGTTCCAAGAGCACACAAGTACCATTTTCCCAAAACGTCAAGAGGGCCCTAACTGCCCTATGAAGATGTGGGAAGCAGCCCCGGTACCTATCTGGTTCATCATTCATTTGCTCATCAATTTTTACTGAGGAGCCAACAGGTATTAAATACAGGAAATGCTCCTAGCTTAAACTATTACTCTTGCATTTCAAAGTGGAAGATCTGTTCCCTCATCAGTGAGATCCAGCAGCGGGGGGGAAGGACAGAGAGCAGAGATGTGTCCTGCACGAGGTGGGACGCTGGACAGGTGACCTCCAAGACCTGCTCTGATCCATATATCGCGCCTTGCACTACCGCTATCAAAAACCGCCATAAAAATCCTCATAAATTACAGCCCTTCATCATCTTTAAGAAGCCAAAAGAAGCAGCCCCCTCCCCGACAAAAAAAAAGAAGAAAAAATGTTTTCAGTGGGCTTTACATAGAGAATCTGACAAGTCTGAACAAAGGTAAAACATACCACATTTAGAAAACAAGCCAAAGGAGTACTTCCATTCTAAAACAAGAGAGAAATTATGAAAGAAAAATGCAATTTCTCTCCTCCACTTCCTTTTTCTCAAATTCCTCTTTGGTTAACGAATGTATTAGCATATCTCATCCATAGTTATCTTTTTCCTAGGGTGTGTCTTGTCTGTTTTTCATGTTTTTACACTGAGTAAGAGCCTGTGGCATCAGCCCCCTGGGTCTCCCTGGACTACAGAACCAGCTCCCAACACGTCAGCCCCGGGCCCAGTTTACAGCAGCAGCGGGCACTGGCTGTTGGCCTCTCCAGCAAAATGTTTTCCAGTTTCTGAGTCAGGAGAAGCATCTGAGGTCAAGATCTGTAAACACATTCCAAAATATGAGCACTTCCAAGTGAAAAAAACCAATCAAAACCACTGCAATGGTTTTCAATTTAAGTCAGACAATACATCCTTCATTCTTTGTTAAAACGAAGATGCATATGTATTTTCATTACTACTACTAGTATGTTTTTTTTTAAGTTTTTTAATTTCTTTTTTTTTAACAATGTATTATTTGGTAAAAGACATAAGAAAAATGTTATCCTATTTCAAGGCATTCTTCTAGACAGGATAATGAATTTTCCATAGATAAAGAATATTTTTTCCTGACCCAAATTCTGAGAGTTTTTAATGATACCTTTTTTCTTTCTGTCTCCATCAGTGGGACTGAGAGACTGGCATGAATCAGTCTAAAACAACTGAAGTGAGGCAGTCAGGAGGACAGGATTCTACCATGTATCAGGAAAAGGGTCTGACCTAGGCTGCTCACTCCTTCAGGATTTTTTTCCCAATAAGTCTTTTGTTTGCTTTGTTTTGTTTCTTAAAGAATGGTTTGGAGGAGTAAGAATGGAGGGTAGACTAAGAAGAGAAATAAGATCTCCAGACAAAAGATATATATCTTACTCTATAGTTTGTGATACTATTTGAAACAGAAACACCATTTAGCAGTAGCTGGAATCACTCAAACAGAGGCATCCAAACTCCACCCTGAATCTAGGAGCAAAGGTATCAGAGGAGGGCAAGTCTCCACGGAGCACTGATAACCTCAGAACTAAGTGCAAAGAGAAATCGTAGCAGGATTTGGTGAACGCAGTTCCAAGTGTGTCTCTCCCGTCACTTACCATATCTCCAAGTCCAACTGAGACAGAGTGAGAGAGGAATACCGTCTCCATAAAAATGAAATCATCAGTATACCTTGACAATCTTGGAAATAGGAACAACTTCTCAGGCCACTTTCTCCTCCCCTCTTACCGACTTTCTTTGGGTTTGTGAAGACAAAAGAGATCATAAAAGCACAACATATTTGTACTATTGTGGGATTTGAAGAGACCAAGAGATTCTGATGAACAAAGGAAGAAGGTAATGATGTCTCCATTAGCACCACGAATGAAGGGAAGAAGTGAAAGATAAACAACGGGCAACCTAAAAACCATTTGTATTTGATCCTGCAGCAGGATAGATGGGTTCTCTTGCAGTAGGTTTGCTTTCCAAATTACTTTCCTCCCTCTGAACCAATGATAAAATCAGACTGCCTTCTAGAACATACACTAACTGAATAACGGGAGAAAAGGCCAAGAAATGCTGGGTGGCCCTGGACAAATCTGGGAAGAACTCGACTGGGTAATGTGTGTGTCTTTAAATCTACCCTTAAATGAGCACCAGCTATATGTGAGGCACTACATTATCTGCTTGAATTATCTTTACTAAACCTTTCAACAGCAGTGGCTCTATAAAGATCACCACCCTCATGCTGCATGTGAGAAAAATCGAGGCAAAAGGAGGTTAGGAAATAGACCTGTCCAAACAGCTGGGAAAGAAGGGACCCAGGACTAGAGCCTGGATGTGTTCTTTAAATTCTTGCCTGGCTGGCTGCTGCTTCCCTTTTTAAAGAGACACTTCTCATAGTGGATAGTCCACAGACAAGATCACCAGAAGCTGATGTGAACAGCATTTCACACCAGATCCGTAAGTTTGCAAATTCAGGGAAGGGTGATATTTAGCTGTTTACTGATGGGACCTACTGTAGACCACCCTGTTATAATATAAAACATATTGACCATGAATTTCTTCCCAGATGGGTTATGTTGACAGTTTCTGCTGAAACCAAGCAGTTTGTTTGTTTCTATTTCTCCACAAGTTTAATACAGAGGATTTTGCAAAGCCACATCTCAGGTTAGATCTTACACTTTGGCAAACACAGTATATGACTGGTGTTTAATCTTGACAGCGTCTCATTAGTGTAAATTAGTGACTCAATATTAAAACTAGAAAACAAGTGGTTAAGAGACCCCAGCTAAGACAAGTTTCATTAAAACAATAATGACTTAATGTATGCCATGCCAGTTTCAAAAAGCTTCAAGCTCCCTAATCATTTTCTGGATGGTTTCCATTCCAACCCGTTTCCATGTTGGTGTAAATCCATCAATCTCCAGTGAGGATGTGCATGGGAAAATGAACATAATGTTAAGTCTACAGAGACCTTATGGCAATGTCAAAATCAAGTGATGTCAGTTTAAATTACAGCTTTAAAAAAAAAAAAAAGGCACTATAAAGACATATGTCTCCTGGAGCCTGTCTGGTTGCCTAGAGCAAATGCTCTACCAAGTTGGGTAGAGAAACCGGTTTCCATCTGCCTAGCAGTTTCTCAGTGTTTCCAGCTTCCAAGAAGGCACCTGGCAGTAAGAGCGCATTCAACAGGCCAGTTAACACAACTGAGTGCTGGGGAATGCAGAGACTTCTGCTGTTCCACAGGGGATGATCGTTTGTACCAATCAGTCAAGGTCTGTGTGCATATTGTCCTCTGTTTACTCCCGTTAGTACTGGAAAACCACAAGCTTTCATTAAAAAAACTTGCTAACCTCCTGAGTCAGAAGCCCCAGCTTTTTCAACACCAAGGACCCCTTCTGGTATCCTTCCCCCACCGGTGCCATGTTTCAAAAAACTCTCCCATGTGCTTATTACAATGATCAGAACTGTCTACTTCTCTTAGACTCTGAAATACCAAAAATGATTTACACACCCTGTAACTACCTTAGTCTAGAGATATATCAGCTCGGAAAGCAGTAAGATGAGAATGTGAAACAGGAAATAACAATAGTAAGACTGCTTCATGTTTATTGAGTATATGTATGTGTGTGTGTATATATCTAGATATATATAGATATATATATATATTTATGCCCAGCATCGTGCATTATTTACATTATCCAATTTAATCCTCATCACCACCTTGTGAGTTGAGCACAGTAATTATCTTCCTCACAGATAGATTTAGAAACATTAATAAATTTGCTCAAGGCCACTGAACTACTGCCAGAGCAAAGATTTGAACCCCTGCTGTCTGACTTCAAAGGCTCGGCTTTTCTCCACTCCACAAGTTCCCTATCTCTCACCCCTCGCTGCCTTTCTGGCTCTTTGGAAAACATCATACGCACGGTGCCCATTTGGGGAACTTTTGGAAAGCTTCAAGTTATCGTCTTACTCCCTGACACCCCTTTCATCAGTCTCCAAAGTGATGCTGCACATTCTTAAAAGAGACAGAGATGGAAAACACATAGAGAATCACAAGTATTGAAATCCAAGTGCAAAAGCACACCCCAAAAAACCAAGGTACTGGTTCTTTTAGTCACCACTTACCTACACCCAGCTTCCTCCACTTGAAGTAATAATGCAGGAACCTATCTCCTGAATGTCCCAGAGCCCCTCGGATATTTGCTTCTCAATTCTCTTCTTTGAATGTGAAAGGCAAAGAGGTTTCAATATGACAGACACTGCCACTAGTTTCTGATGAAAGGACCAAAGACAGCCTTGGACAATGAACTCTGGGCAGTTCACTCTTGCTACCAGTAATTCCTCCTCTCACCACAAAGAGGAAAAAAAGTACCTGGGTGAGGTGGGGGTGGGAGCTTCCCCTAGATGCTTAGAGTTTAAACCAGAGGTTCTGTAAGAATAGCTAAGTGTCTGCACGTAGATATAATTATTTTTGAAAGCTTATGTGAATAATATAATGCTGTGCATGGAGCAGGGAGCTGGGAAGAGCAGAATACCCAGGGACATTACAGTACAGTCTCAACCATACCGTGACTGATACATGGACAGGGACTAGTGAGGAACTCAAAAATACATAAAAAGTTTGATTTTTACAAATAGTTAGCCCACACACATTTTCCCTTGTGTTTTGAGTTAAGTTTCTGTCATAATATTTGTGTGCAATAAATAATAATTTCAAGAGCATATTATATACAGAGTGTATAATTATGTGATACAAGTACAAACAAATTAGCTTTATAACATATCAGCCAAGCATTAACCATTTAGAACATTCTGAGTTAGGATGCTGATCTGGGGGGTTACTTAGCGCTCTCTCCCTCAAAAGTAACTCTGTCCGGTTGCAAGGTTCCTTTTGATCACATCCTATGCCTCAAGGCCCAAATCCCATGGACAGCACACCACCTCTTCTGGGAGCCTAGCAAATGTTCCAGGATAAGAGAATGAGGTATTTCACAAGTACTGCTTTCCTACTCTGAGAGGGGCGCAGAAAGCAAAATTACAACTACAATGAACAAAAGTTGAATTCCTTACAACTCAGCATCACAAAGCTAAGCTCTGTAATGGAAAAAAAAATTTTGAATGAATGAATGTGTGGGGAAGAGCAAGATGCATCTCAGAGCATGGAAAGAGGGGAGAGCACTGTGGACCACATGTGTAGTGAAGACCTCCTTTTTATACTCTTTCTGTGGAACACAAGCCCCCTTCTCAGCAGCCCTGACAAGAGATAGAAAAGTGCACTTTATCTCAAGGACGTGGCGGGCAGGCCTAGGGGCCAGGCACACAGGCACACAGGCTGCGCACAAAGGCCAAAGCTGGCCCAGCCAAAACAAGCTGTGGCCCAGCGTGGAAGAACACTGGTCCGTCTGGTGGCAGTGTGTTCAGAGCCACCGAGGAGTGAGCTGTCCTTGAAAAATTAAAATTCTGGATTATCAGAAGTTTCAAATAATCTGTAACAACCACAGCCATCATTATCATGGCTGAGGTTTTGCCGTGCATGCGTGAGCCCAAGGTTAGGATCCTAATCTAATAGCTCCAGGCTATAAGCTAGCTAGAGCTTAGGAACTGGGCATCTTTTCCAAAATGCCTCTGATGCTACCGTGGATTCAGAGGGACATTCCCACCACTGCAGAGATTTCAACACAGCCAGGCCATGAGCCTCGCAATCATTCAACAGATGCTGTTTCTAGAGGGCTTGGGGGACAACAACAACAACAACAAAAGAAGAAATACACAATTCTTGGATTTGGAATTCATGCTCAGCTTTCAGTAACATGATGATCTGATTCATATACTGCAAGTAAAAATGATGCAAAATGAGTGCCTAGTTGCTTAAAACAAATAAAAAGGCGTAAAAATGTATATGAGATCTTGAATGCTGTTTCTTCCCTGTTCCCCCCACCACATGTCCAAATCCTCATCTTCTCAAGCTCAGCCCAGATGCCCGTCCCCCATGAAACTCCCAGTCCCTCTCTGATGCTCTCACTTCTCTCCACATCATCCAGGGGGTGGTAACCACCTCCTCGGAACTCACATATCTGTACCTGGCCTATTAAAATAGGATAATGAGAGCTGCCACGTACCAAGTGCCTGCTCTGCACTGAGCCATTTTTATTGCTTTTTCAAATCCTAAAGCAGCCCTTCCAGGAATGGAATGTATCATTCACAATTTATAAAGGTTGAGAAACCACACTTGAACGAGACTGACTAACTTGCCCAAAGCCAAAGAGTGAAGAAGTGGTAGACCCTGAACTTGAACCCAAGTCCATCAGCTTGTAAAGCCCTTTGCTCTGCACGCAGCCATATCCCATGGCCTGGTTACTCTCTGCCTCATATTTCTCTCTTTTCCTAGATGACAAGATCCTTGAGGACCAGACCCATGTCTGAGTCATCATTCACTCAGTTATGAGCCATCTTAAGTAATCTCTGAAAAAATATGGTAAACAGAACATGGAGTAGGTATTTAACAAATACTTGTTGAATGAATGATAAAATGACACAAAACCCACAGGAGCAGGTAGAAGGGGCAATTGTCACAGCATTGGCAACAAAAGATACCACTGATATTTTTTCTGGGCCTTTAATTACAGAATGTCCTACCTCTCACATGGCCCATTTGTCCCGACGGGCCAGAGCTACTTTCACATCAGCAGCCTCACCACAGCCTCACCTGGGACCTCCTGTGTGGTACCCAAGCAACAGACCATCAGCTTGTATTTCTAAAGAGAACTAACTCCTCTACCATTCCCTGAAGCATCCTTCACTCAGCAAGCTCCAATATCCTCCAACAGCCAGAAGCAGGAAAAGATAGGCAAAGCAAGAAAGGTGGAATATGTGGCCCCTGCCCACCATTTACATGGTCCAACAGTAACCTATGAATCTTAATCTAGATTTATTTCTTCTTTTATGGCATAAGGGACAAGTGGTCAAGAGCAGGTCCATAAATTTACTCTGACTTTTATTAGACGCGGAATATTTTCGTCTGAGAGGTCAGCATAACTTGGAGGAAAAGACAAAAACCTCTCTCAGAGTGAACCACCACGTTACCCCTGACATAACACAGGACTGCTGTCTCCTGACAAGTGAGCCGTTTGCTAATTCGAACGCCTTAAAAGTCATCAAAACAGGTTAATTTTTCCCACTCATCGTTATCAGTTTGTGTATTTCACATCTCCTCCAGATTCTTTGGGGAAAGGAACATGATTGGGACTATTAAGTAATGTAGCTGAATTCCTCAATGATGAAAGAAAACCAGACTCATGGCATAAACCATCCTGTAGGAGGAATCAAAGTGTCGACGGAAGCTGAAAATGAGGCTGACTGCTTAAGAGGAAGTCCAATAAACTGACTTCAGCACTTTATTTGGTCAAACCACCTGGTCTAACATTCAAGTCTCATCAAAACATCTTATTCCTTCAGCCATTTTTAAAAAGCATTAATTGTGTGTCTAATGTGGCGCAATGAACTAGGAATACAATGATGAATAAGGCTTTGTCCTTGTTCTCCAGAAGTTTCCAGTCTAGCAAGATTGAGAGTGTCTAAGAAAAGAGTTCCCATCAGTGTGATAAAGGCAGGAACAGAACAGTTTACCAGCTTCAACATCACACTCTTCAAAACTGGCTGAACAACAGAGTAGCTAAAACTCATTACCGTAATGGTCTTCACTATGCACACCCAGTGATTTCACCTATGTTATCTGATTTCATCCTCAATTAATCCATCACAAGGAAATATTCTTCTCAGGAAAAAACCCTGAAATGACTATCAAATCTATTCCTTTCAAGTTTATGTAAAAGAACACCTGGAATTTCACAGAAAATAAATTTTGGTACAGAAAGGAAACAGTTTATGACAAACTCAGATATTCATGAGATAAACCATAGCTTCTCTGTAAAGGCTTCTTAATAAAAATAGTTCCCAGCTACTGAACAGGCCAAGTCTGAAAAAAATAGACTCCATAGCTAATGACCTTTCTGATTTTGGAAGGAAACTCAAAAGGAAAGAATTAGGAAACAGAAAACTAAAACAAAAACAAAAACTGAGATCTCGAGGACTTCAAGGAAAGGCAAAGCTCCCCTGTCCTAAATTTGACTGACAAGAGGAAATTCACCCAGTTCTCATCTGCACTTGATGCAGGGAAAGTGGCACTCTTACTTTCCAAAGAAACCACTTACCCGAAATGATCAAGTGGAAGTAACATTCTCAGTCACTGGGGGAGATGTCGTAGACACCTCGCTGGGTTCTGCACAGAGCAGCCACATTCTCCATGCCCATATTTCTTAATGTTTGATACTTGGATTACCCCAGCAGGAAACGAGCAGTCTTTGAATGGAGGGTTTTGTTCAGAATACTAATAGCTTCCAGCATTTGCCCCAGACCACAAGGAGTACACCAAATTTACTTAGACATCCAGGCCAGACGTGAAGCATTTCTCTGTCAGATCTCGTCAGCGCCACCAATTTAACATTTTGGCTTCTCGTGGGCAAAGAGAAGACAGCCAAACAGCACTGGGACCGGGGAGCAATCTGGTGACATGTGGCAGTTCTGGAAAGAAAATTAATGAACACGACTAGTAACCTTTTTGCCCGCCTCTACTCTCCTCGGTCAAGGGAGAGAAACAAAATTTGAACAATCAGGATGTTGGGTAATTGCTGCTCCTTAAAACAGCTGCAAGGTGGCTGGCTTTTTTCCTCCACCAGACTTGCCACACCTCATGGTTTGCTTTCAAGATCACCTCGCTGTGAAGTTTGTGGACTTAAGGGTAAGAGCCATCATTTGTTCCATTCAGCAATTTCATCCTAGTTAATCTAGGAAATAAAACAGGAATACCAGCCACCTCTGATTCAATTACCAAAGCTAACTGTGTGCGGTCAAAGCCAATAAGATATTTGGTGCCTAAAATGAGCCAGGACTATACCAGGCATATGATACATACAAGTATGATGATGACAGTAACAATAAATAATGATAATGTTATATTATATTATATTATTATAATGACAATAACAACAACAATAATAATAACAGTCAATCAGTCAACAACAATCATCTGGCAAGAGCTTCCTGTGTGAAAAGCCCAGGGTAAATGTATAAACACGCCCAACCATCACTCCTCATAACTCTTTGAGCAACGTATAATTATTACTTTCCCCTTTTATAGATGAGGAAAAGAAGATTCCAAGAGATTAAATAAACTTGCCCAAAATAACACAGCTTGTAAATGACAGAGCTGGGATCCGAACCCAAGCCTGTCTGCAGAGGCAATGCCTTAACATCATTCAAGGATATCACACTGAAAAAACATTAAAAGTTTGTTGCAGTGCAAAAGATCGTAAAGTTTTCCAGATTACAGCAAAATAGGCAAGCTTGTTATATTATTCATCTGAACCAAAAGGAGAACAAAACTCCTTTGTAGTAGGATGTTGTCATCTCTCTAGTATCTGGACCAGCAAAATATGTGTGACCATTTTCAGCCCTAAAAAGCACTACATAATCAACTATAATCAAAGACGAGGACAGAATAGGTAATACAAACTAACACAACTATCAAAATGATAACATCTTTAAGTTTTTCCCTAGTAGATACAGTCAGTTTCTGTGAACTGAAGCTAAATTGCCTATGGGGAGGTGTGCGTGTGTTTCCTGTCGGCTTTTCTAGTTTTACCACTCCTTTCTTATGTTAGTATACGGTAAAACATTCTTTACAAGGTTTTGAAAGGGCCCATCTTAACAAAGAAAACATTCATAAAAGTTCAATGGGAAACTGAACTCATGGATTGCAGAAGTAATAAAAAGCTTATGAACATCTGATTTCTGAACAAAGCCAGTAAGGAAGAGGTAAAATGAAACAAAACAAAATCTCAAAACCCTGAGGTTCCAAAATTCTGAGAGGGAAAAAAAAGATTGAAAATTTTGGAAGGCTTCAAGGAGAGAAAAGGGCATTATCCAACTGGACCTCAGCAATAAAGCTCTGAGCGGGGACATTTGGAAAGTCTGGTTCTTCTAGGTTCCATTGTCCAACGGGTAATTATGCCCAAACTTCCAGCCCCAGAATATTCCTCCAGGTTCAGGGCTGCCTTGGACCTGCACAGCTGGAATTCTGCCAGGGACAGAGCCCCTCCAGGGATGTGCAGGAAACCATCCAGCACCCTCCAACTCACAATGCAACAACACACATGGACACATTAATACCATTTGCACACAATTCCCAGAGTTTCATGAGTCACCTGAGACATGGAATCCAGACTGAGAACCCTGGCACACAGTAAGAGTCCTTCCACTTGAGGGTCTGCAGACAAGATAATTCAATGGCTTATTTATTTTGCAGCATCTTAACAGGTGAGTCTCTCCAGTTTCTCTGACATGAACTGAGGGTGACCAACTCTCATTCAGGCAACGGTTCAGCCAGGAAAACGGTGGCTGCCGGAGGCTGACTGCCCCAGTTCCACTCCTGCCTCAGTCTCTTAATAGCTGTGTAATCTTGAACAGGTTTTACTTATTTCTCTGTACCTCAGTTTCCTGATCTGTAAAATAGGGATTGAAAATAACACCTGCTTCGAAATGTGGTACAGGTTAAATGAGTCTTTATATGGAACGCATTTAGATATTCTACCTAGCGCATAGGCAAACACTGAATAAATGTTAGCTATTATTATTCTGCGGGCCTTTTTAGGAAAAAAGGAAGAAGACCTAATATAATAAAGGTTCACATCAGAAAAACACTAGAGGACTGCAAACTATAGTAGTGAATGCTGGAATCAATTTTTAGGTCCTTTGTTAAATCATCATGGGATGTTCGTGTCTGCTGTCTCTGCAAAGCTGACCATTCAGTGAACTGAACAAGTATCATCCCCTGTGTTTCAATACAATGATAGTGTTGGGTGGCAGAGAATGCAGTGAGCCTGCGAACTTTACCACAAATAATGACTGAGAAAATGATCAACAGATTTCCTTTATTGCAGTTTGCGAAGACTTGTTTGCACAAGGCTTTGCAGTCTCACAGACCCATAGTTGGTGACAAATTAGAAGAGACCCCAATGAGCATGACTGTCCTGTACACCTAGTCCAGTATTCACGCTGGGAAGCTGGGAAATCTACACCCAGAGTCATGAATGACTTGCCGAGAGAGACCCTGCGAGTAAGCAGCAGAGCTAAGAACTCAGATTCTTGCTTGTTTGTTTCTCATTTGCCTCCTCCCACGAGACTGTCAACCCCTGGAGGCCAAAACCTAGTCATATCTGTCTTCCTACCTCCATGACAGCCCAGTGCACGGAGGCAAAGAAGGCAACAATAAATGAGGGTTTAAAAGAACCAAAGTGATGTGGTATTCATTGCTACTTCTAAGGTACTAGTTTAGCCCCCAAAAAGAGACAGTTATCTCATTCACAGAAAAGATGACACAAAGGACAAAACAAAGCAAAAATCAAACCCGAGCATTCTGCTGGTCCGTAAGTCAGGAGCTCCTGCCCTACTTCGAATCTAACCTGCTCTGTGACATTGGACAGGCATCTAACTTCCCTAGAAGAGGAGGACGAGGCAGCCTTGACAGAGCAGAAAGGAGTCAAATTGTACGAGGTCACAAAATAGAATAAAATAATAAAGGCTATAATTAATTGTATGTCACCTTCTGCTTACATTACACTTAATAATTCCTGAAAAGGCTACTTTGTACATAACTTAATCTTCATGGTAACTTTGAAGCCGTTCAGGAAATATGTTATAGCCCCATTTTACAGAGGATGGACACTGAGGCACAGAGAGGCCACATATTTATATCAGACTTAAATCACAAATATCATCTCTACCAAGAGGCAGAATTCACACTAAGAAAGAAAAAGATATGCTCAATGGCAGATCAAGGGCCCAAGAAGGACAGCATACAGCTTCCAGCTGGAATTAACAAGAGCCATAGAGCCTGGCCATCATTCCCTGACTGCCAGCTTTCTTTACTCAAAAATTCTACTTTCAAAGATATGCCTCTCCCGCAGCCACAGGAAGATCAAATGGGTTATGGGAGATATAAAGTTAAGACATTTGGCAGATGGATCACACACAGAAGGGGAAGAAAGCCTCTTGAAATGTATCCTGCCTACAAAAAAAAAAGAAAATGTATTTCTAAGCATTTTATGGAAACTTCATAGGAAGAAAGATCCTGAAATGTGAAAAGTGACAATAAATGAAAATTATAAATTACATTACATATGACTTCAGTTGAATTAAAATGTCATTAATATTCACTTTCTTTACAGAATACACTCTTTAAAAATTTTATTTTAGCAAACCTCAGCAACTTTAGCAAATACAAAAAATCAACCTAGACCTGTCAGAAAGGGTCACTCCACCCCCAAGCCCCATGTTATCATCGAAAGCCCAGGACTGACCTCCTGGCTAACAGAAGTTGACACATATCTTCCAAGATTTCCCCCAAGTCTTCTGAGCATCTTCTCAACATTCTGATAGTTTCCCACTTTATTGATGAGGGTCATTTTTTCAAAATAGAATCCAAAAAACCCTGTATTTCGCAGGTGTCCTACAGCAAAGCCATATAAGCAAAACTCCTTAAAAGGAGTCTCAGGAAGCAGAAACTGCTTTCTGGGAGATAATCTTCCAGCAAGCCTAATGGTGAAGGAGGCTTTTGGTACCTTCTTCCTGAGCACAGTCAGCTTAATGTGCTGGACAGCAGGGCAGTGGCATTTTCTCTGGGGCTGTCTCGGAGTGTAGCTGGGCCTGGCTGCAGAATGTTCTTGGCAATCTAGTATCCAAACCCAGTTTCCTGGCCTTTGTTAAGATTCAATACTCACACAGCCTGGGACAGAGCAATGCCCAACAGGAGAGAGTAAGAGTTGAAATCCAAAAGCAAACTGAAGGACTGACTGTTACAAAAATGGAAAATGTTGCTCTCAGTTTGCATCTGTGGCATTAAATTCTCTCTCTCCCAAACTCAAGAGAACCATAAAGATAAAAGTCCTGGCAGTCACGTCTCAGTGTGCAGCTTCGTCATCACAGAGCTTTATTAATGTCCTCATTCTGCCGGTGAAACACTGGGAGGAGTGGAGACAGGACAGCCGTTCATGGTCTCTACCATCCCAGATTCCTCCTGGACAGCTGTGCTCTTCCCCAGAGGAAAGTTCCTCTCCCCAGAGAGAAAATCTTTTATTTTCTGGTTTCATCTTCAAGAAAACCTAACCTAATTCCCTCAAAACTCCATCCAACAAAACAGAATCTTCTGACCACGACCAGCTTTGTGTCAAGGTAAGGGAAGAGATGGCAGAAGGACAAATTCTTTTTTAAACTCTAAAGATTGTGACCCCACTCCTGTCTGTTCATCATTATCATAAGGGATGGCTGCGGAACTGAGTCATCTCTCTCTCTTTTGCTCAAAACGCTATCCTCTGGCTGGAATATTTTCAAATGTTGTCAACTGCCAGGCTGTACCCTTCAGTTCTTTTTAGCTTCCTTCCAACTTTCCAACACAGAATCTCATTAACTGGTTGGCCTCTCTGGCTGCTGTTTTATATTATTGTTAACTTCCCCCATTTTAAGATATTTTTCTATTAAGAATTTCTCTTTCAAGATGCTACCCACCTCCCCACCCACAAAATCCCGAATCAATTAAATCCAATAAAGTTTTACTGAACAGCTACAATGTACGCTACCTCGTGCCAGGTGGTGTGGTGAAGAAAGGCCTGAATTTTAAAACAACAACAACAATAGTAATAATAATAATAATAGCTATATGCTCTGACCTTGTGTGCCAGGGAGCATAACCCATGACACTGCATGATACTACACAATGATGAGAATGGGCTTCTGCTGTCTGACAGGCCTGGGTTTAGCTCAAGGTGCTATCATGCAAGCCATTTTCTTAGCCCGCCTATGTCCCAGGTTCATCAACTGTAAAATAAGCATATTAACAGGATATAGCTCATAGGGATATCTCGAGGATTCCATCAACTCACAGGTGTAAAGGACTTAGCCCATGGCCTAGTTCATAATGACACATGGCACCTATCTTGTCATCCCCATTTTAAGAGGTGGAGACTGAAGGTCAGAGCTACTACATCCACCGTGTGAAGCCTGTACTTCTTCCACTGCCGCATGCCGACCAGAACACTGAAGGATGTCACATTAGAAGCCGAGAGGATGGCGACTGGGAGAGCCTTGAAGAGACTATCCAACCTCCTACGACAGCATCTCTCTTCAGGGAATGGCAGGCCATCACCCTGGCTTTTGCACACAAGCTCCAGGCCTTATACATTTTTGAATCCCCAGACCTGGAGCAGCACCTGCAGAGGGGATGTCTGTTTGTTGAATGAATGAATGCATGGCCAAAATGATTCAAAGTAATAACAATAGCTAAGTACTGAGCATAAACTACGTGCAGGGCATCAATCTAAGGAGTTAGTATATACTAACACTGATTAAGTATTTAATATTTAGTTTAAAAAATCAAATAGGCTTTGCAGAATGATTCAAGGGGTCAAGGAGAGGTAATGGTATATGATCATCAAAGAACAGCTACATAAAGTGGGCTTAAAAGAACAGAAAAGATGCTACAGAGTAAAGGATGCTACAGAACGTGTAGAGGCAGTGGAGGGTGTCCACACAAAGGGAGCCACGTGGGCCACAAGGTGTGAGTGATGACCCCACTGTTATCAGTGTGCTGATAACAGTGGAGAAGAGCAAGGCCTTCAGAAGGTGCCTGTGCAGGAACAGAAAGAAATAAGACTCAAGTAAGGCAAGTTGGAGGGGGACTTCAAACACCAGGATGGGTGACTGGCCTTGACTCCATCTAAATGGTAGAAGCCACTGGTAGCAGGAAGGTACCCTGACACTGCATTCTGTGCCAAGTCTTTGACAGAACAGAGAAAAGTCACAGAGAAACTGACTTTCAAGTTGGGGAGGCAGAAAGAAGCATCACAAAAGAGTCCCAAGACAGAACTAGGGTATCTTCATCTTCCTGGGGCCAGTTCTTCAAAGGAACATTGACTAGCATAAAGGTAACTACTCCTTAAGACCACTCAACATCAAAACCCCTGGCCAGACAGAAATCAGAAGGTCCTCTGACAACCATGCTGGCTGAGCCCTGCAGAAGGGCACCCAACCTGGGGAGCAAGTGAGGACAAAAATCCATCCAGCACTCCTCCAGCCACACTGAGCATCATGGCATGGGATGGCAGATAGGCACCAGCAGGGGCACCGTTTCTGATCTGAACATAAGCACCATATGGCCTGTGGCCATCCTAACAGACACAGTCTAATTTCTCAGCCAGTCATCCCACCTCACATCCTAAGACTGCATACATTTAGACCAGTAACCTGGAGGCTTTTCAACTAGTAACAATATAAACATACTGATCTATTCGCTCACACACACATACATTCATACATCTTTATGTTCAGAGTGCCACGCTTGTTACACTGGGAGATAGCAGAGCTTACAATCTAACAGATGTAATTACAAGTATCATAAACAGTAGGGCAAAGGAGACTAAATATCTTAATTAGCATTCCTGACAGCATCAAGAAACATGCTGCCTAGGTCATGGTCAGGGCAGCTGTACCAGCCCAGCAAAGAAAAGAATCCAAGACCCTCATGTAAACAAGACAAAAGGAAAAACAAGACTATCATCAGATTTAAACACAAAGTACACTTGAAAGTTAAACTCAACTAGTAGTTTTGGAGGCAACACAGTTTATTCTTTAAAGCAAAAAGTCAGATCTTTAGAATTAGCAAGGTCTAATCTTGGTTTAGCCACAGAATCACTGAGCCATTCTAGGAAAATATGCAAAATACACCCAGTCTTCATTTGTGCATCAGGGAGAGGTTTAATCAATAACCGAGAGGTAGGATGAGAAACTGCTTAGCTCATGCAGACTGTGCTGGTTAATTAAAGCCACCCCCTGCCTTGGCCATGGATTAGAAGGAGGAGGACAAAGATGGCTTTAAACAACTCGATTACCAGACAAGAGCAGTAAAAACGAAGAAAAGCAGAAGACTGTGCTTTCAATCAAGAAAACACCATTTTAGGAAAATACGCTTTTGGTCTAAAAGCAAAGGAATGTACATTAAACCTTAAAGGAAAAGCTGGTAAGTGAGAGATACAGATAGAATGACGCCACGTGTCTGTGTATTGGTAGCCAGTCAGTACAGTTCAACCTCGGGGGCACACAGCTACCTTCTAAATTAGGTTGGGGGGAAGGAGGAGGGGGTTGCTGTGTGCCTGGACTATGATGGGCAGCTTACATTTACTACTTCATTGAATCCTCACAGCAACCTGCCAAGTTAGATCTCACCATCACTAATGCACAGGAAAAACAAAACAAAACACTAAGTCTAAAAGAACACGAGCAACAAGCCACTTCCATCATGTCAACTGAGGAATGGGGATAAAAGAAGGGAGAGTCTCCAAAGGCACCTTTGTTAACCAAGAGGTGCTAAGGAAACAGAACAAGATAGTCTTAAGAGGCTTACCAAATATGGTTCACTCTACCGACTCTAAAAGACCCAAATATAGCATGGACTTGCACTTGACCATGGCCCCAACGGCACATATCCACTATCAATCGTCTCCAGTTGATAAGAACGCACAGACTCACAGCTATTTGCAGACCAGCTGCAGTCTACTTGGATAACAGATATCCAAGTACATCAAACATGGAAAAGGCACTTGAGATAAGAACACCACCTCAATAAATCTCAGTCTGGGGATATATCACAACCATAAGGTGGGTTCTAAAAAAGTTACTCTTCATTGTGTTTGTCTATAAAATATAGTTATTCTATTCCTAGTTCCTTTACTTTCCACATTTTATTTCAAGCCTTAATTAGGTGGCTTTTATTAACCACCTTCTAATGAGGCTACAGAAAATAAACAGATTAAAAACCAGGTCTAAGCCAACAAAAACAATTGTTTATCTAGAAATTTTAAAGAGTCTTAAACTGCAGATATAAAAACACACAGTTAATCTCGTTGCTGTTAAAAATAAAAAAGCTTCTGAAAGTTGTTCATAAACTGATGCTTTGAAAATTGAATCTTATTTGTTCATTTATTCAACAAATGCTTATTGAGCAACTGTTAAATGTCTGGGACTACATTAGGTGTTGAAAACACAGATATAGAAGATATTCTCTGCCCTCAAGGAAATAAAATCTAATAAGGAAATAGAGTAAAAACTGCAAGAACAATGCAGGAAGATGAGTGCTGTGCTAAGCTAGTGATTATAAGCATTGGTATGATGGGGACACAGTGGAAGGGCCCCTCACCCAGTCTCATGGAGTCAGGGATGGTGAGCTTTGGAAGTTGGGGGTGGAGGACACTTCTAGATAGAAAGAATGAAATAGATCACTTCCACTTCTGGCCACGATGGAGTAACAGGGACAGTTGTCAAGACTGTGAAACAGGCCACTAAGGGCAGCGATTTCTGAGAGAAGGAAAACAAAATGAGTTCTATGAGTCCCCCAGCTTACTACCTGAGAGTCTCTAGGCTGAGGTGTGTCGGGGCAGGGGGACTTCCTGAGGTGAGTAAATGAAGCTAACAGTCCAGGGAGACCAAGACAACTAGAATCCATAAGACAGAGTACCTGAGCCAAATATTTGGAGAGATTGTGTTGGTTTAAGACATCTGGATTTTTATATTTTACCAATAAATAAAAGTATTAATTGTTTTTTAAAAGGACAGAGTATCAGAGAGGGGAGAGAGCTTCACAGAGACTCACAAGGAGTGAATTTCAGTGGAATACTAATCAGTGCATGCGTGTGAGGCAACAACCCAAGGCTGGGGAAAAAAAATCCAAAAGGATGTTTTCAACTGGAAAACTTCATGCTTCCCCAGGCATTGGGAGAACACATAGAAAGATCTCGCCTCTGTCAGGGGGAATAATTAGCCCTAGACTGAGTACTATTCCAGTCCTTCCTAACGAATCTTAGTAGCAAGACCCAAAAGAAGCAAACTGCTTCTAAGCAACCTAACCACATCTCTGAACAAAAAAAGAATATTTACAGGGATACAAAAATATCCAGCATCTAGGAACATAAAATTCACAATGTCTGGCATCCAATCAAAAATTACCCAGCATGCAAAAAGCAGGAAAATATGACCCCTGATGAGGAGAAAAATGAATCAAAGCTGACCCAGAACTAACACAGATGTTAGAATTAGCAAAGAAGAATATTAAATAAAACAGTACTTACAACACTACTCAGCCATAGAAAAGAATAAAATAAAGCCATTTGCAGCAACACAGATTGGACCTACGGATTACCATACCAAGTGAAAGAAGACAGAGAAAGACAAATATCATATGATATCACTTATATGTGGAATCTAAAAAAAATGACACAAATGAAATTATTTACAAAACAGAAACAGACTCACAGACATAGATAACAACCTTATGATTACCAAAGGGGAAAGAAGGTGGAGGGAGGGATAAATTGGGAGTTTGGGATCAGCAGATACAAACTACTATATATAAAATAAATAAACAAGGTCCTACTGTATAGCACATGGAATTATATTCAATAGCTTGTAATAATTTATAATGAAAAAGAACACAAATATATATGTATAACTGAATTACTATGCTATACACCAGAAACTAACACAACACTGTAAATCAATTATACTTCAATAGAAAAAACTTGTGAATAAAGAAAAAAAGATTAAAAAAAAACCCCAGTACTTGTAACTATATTCCATATGTTCAAAAATTAAGTGGAGACATTGAGGACATAAAAAAGGCCCAAATCAAACTTCTAGACTTGAAATCTACAATGTATGAAATGAAAAATACACTGGATCAGATTAACATCAGATTAGATATTATAGAAGATAAAGATTAGTGAACTTGAAAACACAAATATTGGGACTATTCAAAATAAAACACAGAAAAAATGGAAATTTAACAATCAACAGAGAAACACGGATATTTAATTACATTATTATTAATAAACTATCACATTAACAAATAGTAAATTTATCCCTACTCTCAAATAATGTACAACCTTTATGTAGAAGCCAATTGTGATAAAAAAAGAAAAAAACAGAAGAAAAGAAGGTTGTAAAATATTTGAAAACCACAAAATATTATAAGAATAGAAAAAAGGTCCTGAGGCACTACATAGCTAATTATCAAACAGATAGCACACAAAATTGTTTAAAGAAGAGAAAAAAAATTATTTCACACTCAGGAGATCAGGTTAAGAATGGTCAAAGAGGAAACATTTGAATTGTCTGTGTCATAAATGGATATTTTCATATAATTTAAAGCATTGCTCATTAGTGTATATTTAGAAATGCAACTCATTTTTCTGCTTTATTCATTCATTCACCATTTATTGAGCAGCATTTATGTGCCAGATAGTAGCTAAGCATAGATATGCTCTGTCTCTACTTCTAATGTAGAGGATGCAAAAGAAAGAAATGACTACTGGCCACCCTGCAAGACACGCTCCACAGGAAGTGTGCTCAAGCGTTTTGAGAAGAGAGCAGTTAACGCAGCAAGGGAAAGGAAACAAAGAGAAGAAATTCAGGAGACAGACAACTGTCACCTATTCCTAAACTCTTCATTCTGTCCTGCTTCCAGATTTGGCTTCCAAAAATTGCTGCTGCAAAATGAATGGCAAAGTCCTTACTGGAAAGAAGGAAGCCAGAGAGTTTTTCATTGGTTTTCAATGCACTAATCCATGTGAGAAAGAAGTCAGGAAACTTCTTCCAAGCAATCAGCCACACCTAAATGGTGCTAAGATTTAGATAAGCCCTGACAAGTTTTTGGAGAATGACTTAAATAGATGGGCAGCAAGACAGTAATATGTTATATATTCTCAAATTCAAAGCAAGAGTTTGGCTTGAAGTTGGTTATCTGATATTTTCATTAAAGGACAAAGGCATTTTATTTTTCCTGAAGTTAGCAGTCATTATACACTATGCATCTGCAAAGCTAGAAGGAAGTTTCACGATCAGAGTTCAACATTCACACTTTGCAGATGGGAACTCAGACTGAGTAAAAAAGGCTGCACCAAGGCCCCGGAGAGGGTTAGTAGCAGCGCTAGTTAAAATTCATGCCATTCCACCTCTGGGGAGCTGGCGATCTTTACATGAAATCATGTTGCCTGTATCTGTCTTTTAGAGTGAGCTAATCTGTGCTGCGCTTTTAATGGAGAGTTATACTAATATAGGAAAGGTATATTTGGATGTGGAAATGGATGCTTTACAATAAGCCTTGTTTTAATAATTTTACTAAGAATGAGTGTCTCAATAAGAAAACCTCATACTGGGAAAACTTACGTTCGTGTTCCATTTACAATGAAAAATTCCTTAATGTATCCCCAGTGCACTGTTTAATGTCCAATTTATACTCTATTTTGCTGAGAAAAGAAACAAGGTATAGGAGTAAAGCATGAGCTAGGACTCTCACTCTGCCACACACAGGACATATGAGCTTGGGAAAGATACTTAACCTCTCAGTGTTCTCATCTGTAAAATGAGACTAACAATTATACATACTTTCTAAGTTTTGAGAATCAGTAAGACAACCAATGCAAAGCACACTACCAGGCATCACAGGAGTTCAAAAAACATTAGAAGCAGCCATTGCTATAGTTTGTGACTGTGATAGTGGGAGTAAAAGGTATGTAACTGTTATTTACATCTTGAACTTCATCCACACTGGACATCTTTTTCTGTTCTGGCTCTTTAAGAGAACTCAAGGCTTATACAACAACATTGCAACATTTTATTCTTAGAAATCCTCTCCTTAAAAGTTTCTGCTTTTCCATAAATTTAAGCTTTACTCAACATTGTCACAATTATCTATCTTACCATAATAATAGTTACTCTTCTAAGTCTGAGAGGTGCTAATTTCTCTGCCACCTTAGGCTGTAAACCTTGGGCCCTAGAGCTTGGTAATAAAATATAAGACTATCACACTTTCTCCATCTCTGCAACGTCTGCACACAAAAGCTGGGCTCTATTACAAGTGTCAGCCTGAGTTTCCCATGATTAAAGTACGCGGTAATACTGAACTGTCATGCTTTGTCCTGAAAGTAGGATGTGAATTCAACAAGTACACTCTCCCAGTGAAAATGATCTGGTTCATTTTTGAATTTTTTTCCCTGCCATCAATACCCAAAGGAACTGGTTTGCATTAGGGAATAAGTGCCTGCAAAGGTTTCTTCCTCTTCTGAACAATTAATTGACATCATATAAGACAAATATTGGTGCATCTGGACAAACTCAGCACCAGTCTAAAAGCCATGAAATTTCCCAAGGCATCTGTGAGTAAAAACACCTCTCCGAGCATCTCAGAAATGACAGACTGAGGGAGGTGGGGCAGAGCACAAGGGGGTGTTAAGAAAATGGACATGATAACCCTCTTCAATGATCTGAAGGGCTGTCATGTGAAGGAGGGAGCAGACTTCTGATGCCGAGTACTCAGGAGGACAGAATGAGAACCAACGTGTAGAAAAGTCGCAGGGGGCAGCTTTCAGCCCTATATAAGGAGACGCTCCCAGGGTGAGGGTGAACAGACATAGGCAGTCTCTGCAGAGTGAAACAGACTGGGGAAATCCAGGAGGCACCGGTGACTAGCTCCTCACGTGGGGCAGGTTTCTTACGCTACCTTAGCCCTCGACTATCAATCAGAACACTATTCCTATATCCCATGGCCGTCCTAGAATTGAAAGAAAACATACATATTTGATGCTTAATATGTAGTTGGCATTATGATTATCTCCCCTCTCATTATTGCCTCTGATAAACTGTGGATTTGTCCAACCCCTTTGGAACAAGGTAATCTATATGACTTAATGGTTAAAATCTCTCTAGTTCTGCTTTCCACTTTCTCATTTGGTCTTAAAACCAGAAACAGCTCCTTTACTGAGAGAAGCTCAAGCTGTTCTACGCTCAGCATTGCCACCGCTTTTATATAAGATGCCAGTCGAGGTGTTTTCCATCATCCCTAGATCCCACCAACAGCAGCAATACATAAAGAAAGACACTTATCATCCACCAGCTTTAACCCAGGAAAGGATTACAGGAATTACCTAAGAAATTATTCCAAATCATTTTTCACATACAGGTGTTCCCCTCACTGCCCAACACATGTTTTGTGTAAATCACATTCCTTTTTTCCTCCCAAATGAGCTTATAATTGCTTGCATATGTTTATTATTTTATTCCAAGAATATTACTATATGAGCATTAAAGAAAATTTGGAAAACAGGAAAATGGGGCAGTGAGGGGAATAATCACTCACAGCCTCTACATTATTATTTCTCCCCTACTGCCTTTTTGCGTGGGTCTTTTTCCACATAATTTTAATTCAGACTGCAATTTTGAAGGGGACTTCTTAACATTTTTAACTGCTCTTCACTGAGTGATGGCTCCTGCATTAAGTTCCTCTGTTTTCGAGACAAATTGAGTAATAGAGATGCGAAAACATTTTAAAGTACCAAGGGACATTACTACTGAGAAAAATGGAATTTGGGAATCAAAAAAAAAAAATCAGCACTTGAAGAAAGAAAGAGAAATGCAACCTCTTACTTTATGGATGAGGACGCTTAAGCCAAAGACAAGCTGGCAGCCATCTCTGCTAGAGCAGAGACCAGGGCCTCTTACAATAAATCCACTGGACAGGCCACAGTGACCACTGCTTCCTACCCAACACAGTTTCTGTGAGTCTGGACTTTGTGTCTTCACTTTCCTTACAAAGATCCATTAGGATGTGTCCCGGGCACAACGGACGCGCAGCAAGCTGATTAAGGCCCAAGCAGGCTTTGAGGAGGAAGACTCTTCCCAACCAGAAACACAAACCTGCCCTGCAACAGAGCTCCAACCGGAGGGAAAGGGAAAATCTCTAGTCTTTGCTTGGCGTCTTTATTCAACATTTGACATAGCTTTACACACCCCAATTCTGATAGTCTATTTCATAGCCATCAGCTAAGCAAAGACTAAAAATACTCTCAATACCCAGAGCTGGAAAAGGTGAGGAGCAGCAGGAACTCACATACGAGGCGGGCGTTTACCCTGACACAAGGCATCTGGAGTGCAATTCAGCCACATCTAGGTAAACGCATCTTCTATTGGATTCCTAGGTGTGGAGCCTAAAGAAATTTCCCCACACGTTTACAAAAAGACAGGTCAAAACTCTTCACAGCAGCACTGTTTATAATACAGGAGAAAATGAAAACAGGAGAATGAGTATGTTAATTGTGAAACGGCCACAGAATAGAATAGCTCCTGCACAGTAGCTTAAATAAATTCCTAGATTAACAAGCAGATCCTAAATTAACAAGGTTAAATAATAAAAACATAATATTAAGCAAAAAGACCAGGCATGGAAGGTCAGATACAGGAAGTGACTACTTACATAAGGTTTAAAAATCAGCAAAGCAATACCATGCATCATTAGTGGATTTACACATACATAGCAAAAGTATAGAAATATGCATGGGTATGAAAAAACATTAAATTTAGTGGAGAGGTTATCTCTGGAGAAGAAAAGAAACAGGATTTAGGAGGGGAGCTTCAGCTGTGTCTGTAATGTTTTATTTCTTTAAAAAAAATCTGAAGCAAATACGGTAAAATGTATTTGAAGAGGAATTTGTCTTTTTTTTTTTCTGTTTTTCTGTACACTTAAGATACTTCAAAATTAAAAAAAGAGAACAAAGCATGATGGACTGTCCATGCATTAGTCTCGATATCCAGGAGCCTGAGAAGGTAGGAATAACAATGGTCCATCCACAATTTGGGGCATTTTAATGAGCTTAATGGCCATCACAAACTCCTTTGTATCCCCACACCCAAGCACAGTGCTTAGTCAAAAGCAAATATGGACTAAATGTTGAACGAATGAATGAATGAACCAACAAATGAACAAATAAACAACCAGATGAAATGAATGGGTTGTTATATATGCCTTTGATTAATAAAAAAAGAAAAATAAATAATTACTGTTAATAATTTGAAATTCAAACTATGTCTACATATGGGTCCATGGAGAGCTCTTCTTAAAGACATCACTAGCAGAAAAAAACTGAAAAGCGGACAAAGTAACCTTCAAAGATTTTTCTATCCCTAAAATTCAGTGCTTTTTCCTTATCTCAGAGGCTTGCACAGCACACTTATCACATTCTATTCATTTAAAGAAGTTCATTGTCATAACATACCCCAGGATATGACCAACAGCTTGAAATATACACATAAGTCTTAGGGTATAGAAGTCAATTAAAGTGCTCTCTGAGCCTTATGTGAAGAATTCCCTGCATTTTTCCGCCCTGTTTACCAGGTGCATTAGGATTCTAAATCATGCTGTCTCCATGAATGGAAGTTGTTCCCAAACTATCCTCAAAATGCTAGAATGTAACAAAAATTGCCAGTGTGATCACTGTGATTTCAAATTCCTGACCATTTTAGGGGAATATACAGACTCTGTGAAGTCAAGCAGAAATTTGCTACCATACATTTTTGCTATTTTTTTTCACAAAAATTCAGTTGAATTTCAATAGAACCAAAATAAGATACATGATATATTCGCCCAAGCCTAGTAATTAAAGCCAAAGAATCAGTTTAAAATAATGTAAGCAAAGAGAATAATTTTAGAAAGTACCACAGACCTCCACTCTCTGAAATGAGGTGGATGTTTTCTACTCTCTGCTTTATGTTATTAAAATATTAATTTACTTTTAAATGTAATCCCAGAGCTTCCTCCAAAATACCTTTTCCACGAAGCAGGGGCATGTACTTATGGTGTCCCTTTAAAGTTTAACAAAAGAAGGATTCAAATGGAGTTACCTCCACTCTGCAGAAGTCTTTTTTCAAATGTGTAACAGGATCTGGCTGCAGTCACTAGGTCTGCTCTCCACACAAAGAAAGGCTGGAAAACATTTGTGTTACGCTTCTGGAGTTAAAAATGAAGAAGCCTTTTCCTTTCCATCAGTTCTTTTTTATTAATAAGGTGGCCACACTAAGCCAGAAATTACAACCATCTGCTTTAGCCATTAAAGGCAGATTCAAAGGCCTAATGATAAAGTGACCTCTTTATTAATAGCAGAAAGCGACAAGTGGCCATTTTCTCAGAGCAATGCGGGGAAATAAATCAATCCGCTAAGTTCAGGCTGATGGTCCACCACAGCAATATTGCCTCTCCTCTCCTCTCTGGTCTTCACGCTTGTAATCCCCAGGTAAACAAAAAGGGAGCCCCAGAGGCAACTTTTCCCTGAGTTTTGTTCAACTCTGCTGTTGATGAGATGCCACTTACCATCTCTCCTGATGTGAAGACACTATCTTTTATTTCTCCCCACCACAAAACAATCATCGCACGTCTCACCAAACCAAGGAGCAGACACATGGGACTTATTTCCTGTGGTGAGTATGTCTGAATCCAGGTCTGAAACAAAGAAGGTGTGTGGGAAAGCCACGGGGCTGAGGAGGAGCAACAGGAGAGTCACCACAGCTATATTTTAGTATTTCAGGAACGCGGCCACGTGTTTTCTTTCATTTATTTATTAGAATTTTAATTATCAAGTTGCACAATTATGGTGGCTTTCAACTGAAGTGGGTATTACTGACCCAACCTTGGAGACGCCGGCACAGGAGCATCCACATGCTCTACCTCCATCCCTCTGGCAGGAAGCCTCTAATACCACCTAAAGCACAGGAATCTGGGGGATGAGTCTTCCCGGCCCTTGTCCAACAGGCTTTAGTACTGGAAGGACCAGAAAGACCTCTTTACAAACCTCATCTTTCTGCTAACCCAGTCCCCAAGCTTGAACTCAGAAGAACAGTAAGACTGAATCAGTGTCACTGAGCTAGGTCATGAAGGATGGATGAGAAGGAGGTTTCAGGTGGAATGCTTTGTACAGGATGTGGAAAACACTTCTCTCCCACCTTGGAGGGGATTCTGCAAGTACTGGCTTCACTGCAAAGCTCAAATCCTTTCAAAACCCGTAATCCCCTCAGCAAGCTACCAGCCATCTCTGAGCTGCCAGCACCTCCTGCCCCACTCCTTTGCGTCTTCTCTCCTGGGTTTTCCCCAACTCCTGCCACACTGGAGAAGGCATTCCCATCTGTCCAGGTAGAAAATGACCCCCCATGGGGCTGATGGGGCAGAAGCAAGAACACCGGACTGAGAATTCAAGCAGAGATCCTTGGCAGTCAACTTGAGGGGGAACTCCACCCATCCATACTCCGACTGAAAGAAAACTTCCTTCTCTCTGACCAGGACTCAATGTGCACCAGAGCATAAGGCACATGAGAGAGAGGCAATGCTCCTGTACCAGCCACATCCCACAGATCCACTCTAGACACTGGTGAGCGGAGACTTCACCTCCAGGTCACCCCTCCTGGGCTGGGTGGGGGTCAGCCGTGCAGTAGAGTCCTGGCTCTGCGGTCACAAGCTGTGTGACCTGAGGGAATGTATCTTAACTTCTCCAGGCCTCACTGTCCTTCCCTAGAGAATAAGAAGGCAGGGCTCAGTGGTGTCAAAAATCATCTCTTGGCCCCGGCCTTCCGTAATTTTCAATCACTGCCTTTATCTGTTGCCTCAGATTCCTCAAGTATAAAGTCATGCCGTCAGAGTAGCCGGTTTCAAGGTGCTTTGCAACACTGACACTCTATGATTCAGTTGATGAATCTGGATCACAAGCAAGGATTATTCTGTTCATCTCAGTGGCCCTTTCTTTGCCAAATAACGATAGGAATGTGCTTCAGCTGAATGCCCCCACTCCAGCCACCAGTCCGCCTGGTTGGGAAGTGTACAACTACTTCTATCTGCCCACCTGCCAACACGGAAATCTTCAAACAAAGACAGGATGATTAATAGCATCTTTAATAGGGACCCCACCTTGACATTAAATCTTGGGCTGAGGTTATATCAAAAACAGCAAATACACAAAGAACTTACTCACGGCCTTGCAAGTAAGCCAGAGAGAGACAGCCAGAGACTGTGCAGGTGGCTGGAAGGAAAGCTGACATGAATTACAAAGAAAAGGTGCATTGAGTTAATAGGATATAACTCTGGTATTAGGGGTGGGGGTTGAAAACAGATGTGAGGGGCAGTCCACCTCAGCACCATGAGGAATGAAAGCAAGAGCCACAACTTTTCTCAAACACACACACACACACACAAACACACACACACACACACACACACACACATACACACACACACACACACACACACACTCAAGCAAAGCCTATAAAATTCACTATGTTGACCCAGGGGTGTAGGTTGCAGTGCCCTTGGAGGGAGATTGCACAGCCAAACGCTGATCAGACACAGCCCCTGAAATCCAGTTTTCCAGAAGGAGCTGAGGCTAAGTAAGTAGTGTGAAGGTGGGGAGGCAATTTCACACCCTGGAGAGGGTGCTGGACATAAAGACTATAAGATTAAGTTCCACTTTTGTGATCTTTTACTGTTATTAAACCCCTAATCCAAACGCCTCGTTATAAAACGGACATCACTACTATGTAGTCTATCAGAAAACAGATTTTTAAAGTGTATAAAACACACACAGTATTTGGGACACATCAGACACTCCAAAAAACGGGAACTTATTGCCTAGATGCATGCCGGTATCAAAGAGCAGAGACAACAGCTGGTCAATTCAGAGAGACAAGAAATCAAGAAAGGCCAGGCACTGACAAGGCAACACGGTGGCTCAAATTCCTCAGCACTGCCACTTTTAATAAACAGCTACTGAAGTGAAGAGGAAATAAGCAGACTGCCAAATGAGTGGTAAAATAGGACCCCATCTCTGTTGAGAAGGAAACAATAACATAAAGCAAAGGAGGAGAGACTAGAGACATAAATACTGGCAGTCGTTATCACTAGGTTTTGATATTGGGTTGTTTCAGGGTTTTTTGTTTGTTTCAAATAGTTTTTTTGCTGAACATCAGTTTCTCTTAATTCAAAATTAAGAAAAATGGTAAATTAACCATTTAATAACACACATTGAGAAGCTGCTATCGCAGGGAACTTGAGGTCCTGGAGAAGATACCGGGCTTTCTGAGATTAGGGCTATGTTCCACCTCTTCAAAAGCTGTTACCACATATATCAAGAATCCCAGTCAGTCAATACATGTATGTGGAAGGCATTCTTAACTCAAAAGCACGACATTAAATATTTCAGGAAAAAAATCAACAAATTCCTGAAGAGCCCCGATCTCATTAGGGAACTAGACGTGTCCACATAAAATTCTAAATCACAATACACAGTACACCAGGGGGACAGTAAATTCAAGGACAGTGATTTGAGCCAGGCCTTGGAGACCCGGGGGACTTCAGAAGGAGGGATATGATCACACACTTTCTGCTACAGAGACGATTTAATTAAAAAGAAGTTCCCATTCTAGCCACTCCGCCAGGTAACAGAGAATTCATTGTATTCTGAGGAACTGAAAATCTTACAAGAAGGCAGATGGCATGACCTTCCATTTGCAACAGCTTCTTTCAGGAAAGGGAATAATTAGAATCACACAGAAGGGGCTGCTTTCTTCCATTCAACAGATAACTTTAAACAGACTTCCAAACCCCAGGAACCATACTCAGCAAGCAAACTTCCTGCTCTGGACTCCTAGAGGGTCTCGTTTTCACCTCAGCCCAACACTTCCTCAGATCCCCTTCCCTGTTATCAAGCTACTCAACTGCCTTCCACCCCTCATTCCCAGCCTCCAAACACCCCAGTAGATTGTGAACTCCTTTTATTCTTTTATTTATTCATTCAACATTCTTTCAACACGCCCTATGTGCCAGCAATGCAAAGATAAATAAGTCAGCACCATCCTCACAAAGTTCTTAGTCTAGTGGCAACAACTGACCCACTAACAGATACCTGCAGCTCAGTGGCTGGGACACGCATAGAGTATCCAAGATCAAGGAGGGACAATGTGTCTAACCAGCCTGAACTCAGGCACTAGGGATGCGGGTTTAGGGAGATGAAGGGTGTGGAGTCAAAGGCACTACCTGTGGAGAGAGCAAAGCAGAACCAAAAGGAAACCAGGTGGCCAGATCTTAAATTGTGAGGCAGAGTGAAAAAAATACAACCGTAACAGGCAGTACTGACTGATTGAGGGCTTACTGCGTGTAAGGCTGACTTAATCCTCACAATAACCTGATGAGGTAGGTCCCATCATCCTAATGTGACAGATGAGGAAACTGAGGCCACGTAGGTAAAGTAACTTGAGCAGTGAGGGAAGTAACCCCTCTGATATACTGTCTTTCCCTGAGGCAACAAGGGTCAGTGGGGCTGCTCTGAGAACCCTATTTGTGTCATGCTAAGGAGCTGGGGCTTTTCCCCCAGACAACGAGGAGGCAGTGAACAGGTTTAAGCAGAAAGGTGACACACAGTCAGATCTGACTCAGGAGGATACTCCAACAAGGTGCAGGGGACTGATTTGAAGGGTGAGGGGAACCAGATAAAAAGTTGTTGTTAATATTCCAGGGAGCGATGGGGTGGCCTGATTTAAGGGTGGAAGGAAGGAGCAGAAGGAACAGAGACAAAACATATTTTTTGGGAGACAATTCCCCCAAATTGTCTTGGGTCTCTTGAGTTTCAGTCCATATGGTGAGCAAAGCACTGGCTGCCTTTGGTTCCAGATTATCTTTTCAAAGATGTTTACATGAATGACAGCCTTGGAAGATATGATCTTCCTCTGGAGCCAAGGGAGAGGATGTTTATTCTCCAATACAAAAGGTTTGGGTTCCTTAAGCCCAGGGTTCCTGCATATATAGGTGTCATCTGAACATCTTCATGACACCCTATGGGAATTGTTGCCCCAAAATGCTGACACTTTGGCTACTGTTTTGTCTCGAAGCCAGGAGTGTCATGTATTCTGCCAGCATCCATGAAACTGGCGGGCTAACTACTTTTTGTGCAAATAGGGTAAAATCCCAAATCCCTCACAGTTCATTATTTATTTAGGAGGGAAAATCAGGAAAATTGGCGACTGGCTAAATGTAGAAGGTGAGGGCAAAAAATGAATCAAAGATTACTTCCAGTGTTTTAGTTTGAATGATGGGGAGGACAGTGGTGCCACCAACTGAGATAAAATATATAGCAAGTACAGTTTGGGGCACAGGGACTGCTGGGGATTCAAGGATAAATTCAGTTTAGAGACCTCTGAGACATCTATGTGGACAAATCCAGCAAAGAGCTGATGAACTGGGGCAAAAGGGGAGGGGCTGTGTTAAAGATACAGGCAAAGGGGTCACTAGCCTTGAGGGTAGCTGAAACTATAACAGTGTATAAAATCCTCCACCCAATATCTAAAAAGACTGCTGGACCCTTCGAGAACCCAGGCAGAGCATTCAAAGAAACCAGCATATTCATCCTTACACCCTTAGTGCCCAGCAGAGGGCTTGACACAATGTATATGCTAAATAAATGCCTGTTAAACAAATGGCCAAAGAGGCCTAGAATTAGCTACAGCCTTTGCTTAAATTCAAGTTCCTTCAACAACTATCTGTGTAATGCAAATCTAGATTTTCTCAAATCAGGATCTCAAATACAGGGTGTCTAAATTTCACATGAAATACAAGCAGTTTCATAGGCAAATCATTTACAAATCTATCACTCTTTCATGGGCAACCTTCTGTTCAGAAGCAGAACACAATTCTAAGACTCGTAGTTTCACGGCCATTATAAAGCAGTCCTATTGATTTTCTTATTGGAGGGAAGTCCCAAGTTCTCTTAACCACTATGTCACTCCTTCATTCACTCATTTAAAAAAGTACTTACTGAGGACTACTGTGTGTAAGGAACTGCACTTAAAAGCTGTGAGGGATTTTAAAACTATGAAAGTCCCCTCCTTAGAGGAGTTCACAAAAGCAGTGTGGTGGCAAATAAGCCAGACCAGAATTCAGTTCTTAGACCCACATTTGGCAACTTTATGACATTAAGCAAGTTACTTAACCTTTATAACCTTTCGTTTCCTCACCCGTGAAAAGGGGGCAATAAAAAATGTATAATTCATAAATGTGATGAGAATTACACTTTATAGTACATGTAGAGCACCTGGCATATAGCACTCCCTCAGAAAGCGGTCACCAGGATTATTACCATGATCATGAGCCAGTTGGGGAAGAAGTACTCAGAGAAAAGTCACTCACTGAGGAATCTTGAAGAATGTTACAAATGCCACTAAAGTGATGTAAAACACTAAAAATGCACAATTTTAAGAGCCTGGTAAAAACAATAATAGTTAACATTATTGAGTTCCTGTTCTGTTTTAACTTACTTAAACCATCCCAAGACACCTATGAATGAGTCGTATTATTCCCATTTTCCAGATGAGAAAACTGACACCCGCACAAGTCAATAACTTGCCCAAGGTCCACCCTGCTGGTGGAGCAGGAAGTCAACCCAGGCTGTCTGGCTCCAGACTCCAATGCCAAATTGCCTCCTTAGGGAGAAAAGGAATGCACTTTTTACGACTTACATTTTTAAAGAAAAGTACAGGGATCTTTGGAAGCATTTACCTTCAATCTATAACTACAAGTAGTCTTCTACTTAGTATTGAGAAATTATTCATAAATATCTAAACAGACAAGTAGATTTTTCCAGCTTGGCCGGGGTACTATTTCATAGTTTCTGAAAATTGAGTAAGGAAGATTTAATGTCTCACACTGAACACCACGTAAGGCAAAATCACGGTGCAGCGAGGACTGACCCATGAAATCTAACCTGACTCAAATTCAAGGAGTATGGGGCTTAAAGCTCTGAGGTACCTTTATGAAATAAAATGACTCCATTTACCAACCCTCATTTCTAACTGATCTTTTGGCCATTCATAAACACTTCCTTGATTAGTTTAATATACACTTCTCACAGGCGCAGAAGGCTTCTCCCCCCATTTCCATGTGAATAATGTAGCGGGCTGCTAGATGTATAGCCACTGTGTTGGGCCACTTTGGACCTCAACCAAGTTTGCCATTGTTGTTTTGTTGCTATTGTTTAATTTTCAAAGACAGTGGAGGTGAAATACACAATATCCAACCATCGAGCGATGGCTCAGTAAACCATGTAGACTGTGCCCACTTTAAAATCACACAGACATAACATACAATATTTATAAAGACTTAGGAAAAATAATATCTTCATGTTGAGTGAAAATAGTCTGATACAAAACAGTGTATACAGGATGATCGCATTTATGGAATTTTTAGAAATGTCTGCGTAGGGCAAAAGAGGCTGGAAGGCAATATACCAAAATGTTAAAAGTGATTATTTATGTTTGTAATATGAACCTAAGGGAGAATGGATAGTTTTTTGCTTTCTCAATATTCTTCTATTTTCTTTGATGGACATGTTATTTGTACATTTTTAATTACAGCAAGCTAAGTAAAAAAAAGAAGAAGAAGAAGAAGAAGAATAATGGAGAGATGGAAGAAACCAGACAAGCAAATACTCTGTCTCTGCTTGACCCTTTCAGAGCTCTTTGCCAAAGCATTAATCTCTTTCAAGATCTATACTACTTCTTATATTTCTTAAATGTATGGAATATTTGTCTTACAGATAGATTAATACATGATGATTGATAAATAGACAGGTAGATAGATAGATAGATATACAGACAGACAGACAAATGATATAGAGACAGACATTATCTTACTAAAAACATTCCAGAATAGTTCCTCCTAGAAATATAGTCAAGACCTGGCTTCCTTGTCCATGTAGGGTGCTCTATTTTTTCTCATCAACTGCTTTTTTCACAGTAAGGGAAACTTACTCACAAGCATCCTAGATGTAAAGATTCAACCTTCAAAATTCTGACTGGATGGTACAGGTAACTGACTAGTCACCATACAAACATGACAGGAAGAGTAACTTAGCACATGAACAATAAGATACACACTATCTTCTGGCAGCCACAATTAATCATCAATATAAATATCAATATGACAAAACTAATGCTGCTTTTCAGAAAAACTTATCCAAACTTAACTCTGTTAAAGGAAAAACCCTACTCTGCTAGCCGGAAGTTACCGAGTTGAGCGTGGCGAATCGGGTAAGCTGCACAAACTATACGATGATCATTAGCGGCTGTTCACACCTGGGAATTCACATCACGTACACGCTACCCCATATGCAACCCGGGATCCTCTAACCACTTTCAAAACACAAACCAAAAAAGAATAAGAGTGTGTACATTTTTTTTTTTAAAAAGAACACAATTATTGAAAGAGCTCTGGGCAATTAACATAGCCCTACCGTGGAGGTCAACTTCATATGCAGTTTAAAAGCAAAACAAATCTGACATACTGAACATTTGTCATAGGGCTCTCACTGACAGAGCAAGCAGGATTTCAAAGCAGAGTGGAAATTGGAGTTCAGTGGGAAGTACAGATGCTAGACTACCTTTCTTTAAGGGAAGCAGAAACATTCTATTAGATCCCTGCTGTTTTGGCCAAGTGAAGCCTGGTCTCCCCTGCCACTCACCCCGGACAGAGCTCCAGTATCTGGATGCGGGTGAACAGAACATTCAAACACACTCACACACTTCATTGCTATAAGAGGTACCTCTATATGGTTGTCAGCCTTTAGCATTATCCACTCAACAGGCCCATACGCTTTCTATAAAATAAACATGAATTAATTGGAAGACGAGGAGAGGGAGGAGGAGGGGGACATTCTTAAAAGGTGGAAAGTCAATTGCATTAGTGGTCACGAAGGAACCAGGGGGTGTTTTCACTTTCAGAATTTTAAGCTCTTTCAATAAGGCATCAGTGATTTTAAGAAATTAACTTCAGGTCTGATCCAAATTCTGCAATAAGACATTGTGCAGTAAAGGAAAATCCACAGTGCCTGTTCCTCTTTCCTTTTATGATTCTGGACTTGGGTATCATCTCTTGGACTATCCACAGAGGTCTTTTTACACTGATTTGTTCAAAATTACCCCTCCGATTATGAAATCTTAAGAAACTGAGTGTGGGACAACTTTTTTGATGGTAACTTTTTTCCCTACTTATATCCAGCCTCATTTGGCATGCAAACACCTACAGATCTTTTTTGTTGTTTATAAATTTAGTTTTCCCACTAGTTCAGATAAGCAGGTCCTAAAAACGATTCATGGCATCGTCTTTTCTACAACCTGTCCCAAACGCTTACAACAGCCTTCAGACATTTCAATGAGGATGTGAAACAGAGGCCAAGGGCTGGGACTCTGGAATCAGATGGACCTGATTTCAAATCCTGACTCTGTACATTACATTGTGTGACCTTGAGCAAGTTTCTTAAGCCCTAATGGTCCTGTTCCCCATGGCGCTGTTGGGAGGATGGAATGGGAAAGTCTACAAAAGGCAAATAGCAGGTCTGCTGCTAACAGCAACAGGATCAAGAAGAAATCTGAAAACTAATATATGTATATATATGCGTGACTCGGACACTGTGCTGGACACCAGAAATCGACACGTTGTAACTGAATGTACTTCAATTAAAAAAGGAAAAGAAAAAAATATTAATTAAAAAAAGAGAAAAGAGTGCTTCCAACTTCAGTCACTACATACAGATAAAAGATGCTGTATGCTGATCTCAGCTTTACTTTTTACCTGAAATGTGTGATGTATTAACCACTCCTGGGCTCTGTTTCCTCAGCTGTAAAATGAGAGCACGCTGCCTCAGTGAAGCTCTAAGTTCCCAGATCTGAATATTTGGGGAAATGCAGCCCACATTGCTATATGCAGCCTGTACCACTCAGCAAAGTAAGTGCCTTTTAACAACTAGACCATATTCTCCTTCCATCTGCTTTTCCCATCGTTAGGTATATTTTACTGCACTATGAGCTTCTCAAAGGAAGGGGCTGTCGCATATGCTTTTTCTACCGATAGTGTTTATAACAGCATCTGGCACACAACAGACAACCTATAAATGTGGAATTAATTAGTGACTAAGTCATCTTAGTCTCTTCCCCAAGGGTACAGGGCTTTCGCACACAGTAGGTGTCAAAATGTTTGTTGAGTGAATGGATTTGAGTAAAACTGGGAGTGCCTTCACAGACCCTCCTCCTTCTTACTCATCTCTGAAGCCCCTGGGCCTATCTAAGACTGGCACAAAGAAGAAAGCAGGATCAACTCATCTTTTTGTTCCGGAGATGTGTCAACTGGGATTAAAGCAATTGGCCTACTCATAAAAAAAGTCATTGGTACAGTTTGGATGGACTCCAGTTCTGGAAGACCGTCTGTGTGCCTGGCATGGTAGTGGACACTTTACATGCTTTCTCAACAGCCCCGGTACTGAAAGATGATTGATACCATTCTTTAAATGAGCAAGCAAAGGCTTAGAGAGATTAAGTCCCATGCCTAAAACTTCAAAGCCAAAAAATAACAGAGCTTGGATTTAAACTCAAGCTTCTGGAGCCCATGCTCTTTCCATTATGCAAGGCTAAAGAAGAGGGGAAAGCACCGAAATAGATGGGACCAACTTACCTGAAGTTATATGGCTTTAGGGGAGGAAAGAGGTTGAAATAACTGATGAGTCAGGCTTAAGGAGGAAGGTTGACCACTTGGGGCCACCTGCCCCAGCCAATGATTTGACCTATGAGCTCACCACTGCAACCATGTCCAGAACGGTTAGAAGTGTTGATTAGAGTCATTTGTCAAGTAGGATCATTTATCTAGGCTAGTGACCTGGGAAAATGGCAATGCTAGCCCAATTCCCCTGGTCATTACCTACAAGTCCAGGCCAGCCCATTAGAATGCCTCAGCCTTGGATCTCAGAAACAGCAGTCCATTTCCCATGTGTTCTTAGAGCCAATACACATAGTTCAAAAACTCCCACGTGGAATGACTATTCATATTTTTCAGAGAGCTAGAAGGGGAGGACGACAGATCTCAGAGGAAGAAATTTAATGACCTTTGGTTTTGGAAAAATCAATTTAAGAGCCAGCCTAAATCCCATGTACCCTTCTTAGAAGCAAAAAAAAGATAAGCCTCATTTTTTAAAGCATCAGTGCAAGAGCATTGCCATTAAAAAAAAAAATGTGGCATTTTACGTTTTTTTATAGTTTTGTTAAGATTTAGCATGTGAGTAGTAGTACCCCTTCTATGATTAGAGGGAACACTAATTGAACAAAATCAAATATGTCTGAAACTTCTGTTCTTAATAAAGTAACATCAAATAGAAACCTAGAATCTTACACATCATTATACAGACAGAATGCTCCATATAGTCTTTAACTCATCTGGAGGTCCAAAAATAACTCTCTTAGAGATATTACACCAAGGCCCCTAGTTTGCAGGCTCCAAAGATCCCATTCTAAATACCTGAGGCTGATTCTGCCAACCCTCAATTCAAACGCCTGGTGCTTCTCCATTTTAGCGTGACTAGGAAGGTCCAAGACTAGGATGACATCTTGCTGTTACAAGAGCTTATCAGCCTGGCCAGAGTGGAGACAACAAAAGCTAAACAGGATGTTAGAAAGTAAATCCAGATCGGCAGCTAGTTGAGCTTTTCCCCCCAAGTTGAAGAAAACAACAAAACCAAACAACTCCCCCCTCCAAAAAAAAAGAAGAGGAAAAGGGGAAAAGGGCTCTGGATGGAAAAGGCACTGATGTGATTTCACTATTCCTAAGCTTGCCAGAAGCCATAAATATCTGTAAAGCAGAGTCGTTATAGTTCCAGTTCAAGGGCATAACTAAAGAAATCAGTGTGTGAATATGTACATGTGTGAGCTACTCTTCTACTAAAAAAAGAAGAAGAAAAGGCAAGCAAAAGTCCAAGAACTGCTGGAAAACTCTGGATTGCTTTCGTGTAAAATTTACTTGGGTAAGCCTTACTGTTATCTGTCTTTGCACACTTTTTTCCCCCTAAAAAAGGAACTTTAAAGGTAGAATCTCCAAACCCATGCCTGACTTCTCTGTACTCCTCTCTGTCCTCACCATCCCAGGGCAGCCACCCCTCCCGGGGCAGAGCAGAACCCTGAGCTCTGGGAGCTTCTGCTCACAAGCCCTGGAAGCCCACAAAACAAAGCAATCCTTCTTCCCCAGGGCAGCCCTCTAAAGTGTTTAAAGCTCATTTTCCTGCCTTCTCTCTTCCCAGCTTGCTCTTTCCTGGACATACTTGGTTCGTCACCAATAACTCCCCAAGAGTGGTCTGACCACCACACGTTCGAAAAAAACAGAAGCAACAAAACTCTTCCCTTAAGCCGTTCCATTTCATTTCCACTCACAATCAAAGCAATTAATCACATGCTCTAACTAGTTATTCCTGCCCTCATCCGACATCGTACTCAAGTATTTTACTATTAATAATAAAAGTGCTACCTTTTCCTTAAGTGCCATCGTCTGCCAGGAGTTGCACGAGATGCTTTGGATATAGACAGTCCTGCTATAACAGAAAATACAAGTTCCAAAAAAAGTACCATGCTATGCAAAATGGTGCAGTAAAAACCACAGGGCTTATGGGAAAGTAGGATTGGGGCACACCATTCAAAACCTTTATCTAGTGACACAAAATAAAAGATAGGAATCAAATAAACACGGTAGCACAGTTTCACACGTTAAATGGTTAAGACACACATAAATAACGAGCAAGTACACGTTTCAGGTGCGTGTTCCGCATATTCCTCCACAGCTCACGTCTGCCGGGCGGTTTTCAGAGTCCACCCAGCATTTCTCAGGGACAAAACTGAATGTAAGCGAACACGAAATCTGTGGCATCTTCAAATTGTTCCCTGATATATTCAATCAGGTCGGAACAAATCTGTGCTTTTAAAACAAGTGTTAGAGCAGAACTGACCGTACTTTATCTCACTGAATGCTAACAATCCTGAAAGACAGGTAGCGTTAACTCCATTTTCCCGAAAAAGAAACCAAGGCTCAGAGAGGTTATGTGGTTCCCAAAGCCGCATCATTCGTGATATGCTAAGTTTCAAGGCTGGGACCAAGACCTGCCAGCTGTCTCCTCCACCACCTTATGCCCTGTAGGTGCCACCTGTTTGTTTGTTTGTTTGTTTGTTTGTTTGTTTGTTTTTCATTTGGCAATTAGTGCTGGGTAGGAGGTACCCTTACTCCTTCTGGGTCTAAATTCTAAGATTAGAACCTTCTCTGCTTCCTCCAGTCGTGCTGTATTTGTCTGCCCCACAGTGATGTGAAATTCAGTGGGAATACCTATGTCTGTAGCAAAACCATGTCCCCTAACTCAAGCTATGAGCTCTGCAGCAACGATAACTAAGCTTCTTAAGCATTTATGTGTGTGTATATTTAGGGAACTCTCTAAACTTACTGCTGTGAAACTCACTAGTCAGATTCAACAGAATTTCACCAGATTTCATGGAGCCTAAAGATTCACCTTCTGCCTTTTTTGTTTTCACAGTCTCCCTTCTGGGGAGCTAGTGTTCAAGTTCCTGATCCAGGGAGAAAAAACTACCTTACTCCATAAAATAAATCTTGTAAGTGAAAGTCTGACCAAAACACTCCTGTACTGGGAACCCTTCCATGGATCCACACTGCCCTTAGAATCAAATCCAAGTTCTCTGCTAAGCTCTCCCTGATCTGTGCACACACTACATCTCAAGCTTCACCTCTGTCCACCTGCTCACCCTCATGCTACATGCTCCAAACAGACGGGATGACTTTCAGTTCCCCCTACTCCATGGTTCCTCACTTCCAGACTCCACACATTATTCTCCCTGTCCAGAATATTCTTCACCCCACCCATCACATCACCCTGACTCTGCCTATTCCATCTCCAGATCTCAGTTTCAATGCCCCTTCCTCCTGGAAGCCTTCCCTGGTCTTATTCCCACATCTGGGTTAGGAGTGCCTCATAGGTACTCTCATAGCTCACCACACCTTCCCCAACACCGCTGCTAGCCCATTTTACTAGAATTACTCATATATGTGTCCAATTCCCCCATAAGACTAAGCTCTGTGAAGGCAGGAATGGTGTCTGGCTTGTTCAATGAAAAACATGAATGAATGTATTTGCATAACATAACAGGAGAGAGCTTTCATGTGCCACACCTCATATGACCCCCCACCACCACACACACATACACGCCATTTGATGGAACAAATGGGGAATCAAGCAAAGGATCCAAAAAAACAAATGCACCAGCCACAGGACTAGCAAATAGTGGACATTCATTCAGTGATACAAGTTGTAGTGACTAGTATGTTCTAGGCACTGGGTACAAAGCAATGACCAAATCAGGCAGAAACCCTTGCCCAGGTGGACCTCACATTCCAGTGGTAAAAGGACACACAATAAACCAAATAAATAAATAAAATATACAGCACATCAGCATATCAGCTTATCAGATGGTGATGATACTATGGAAAAAAAAAAAAAAAGGAAACACAGTAGATAGGCAGGGCCTCACTGACATGGTAGCCTTTGAATGAAGACCTAGAAGAGGTGAGGGAGCAGTTCAGGCTGGTCCTGGTCTTCAAGCCGAGGGAACAGAAAATGCCACAGTATTGAAGCAGGAGTAGGTCTGGCAAGTTCAAGGAGAAGAAGCACAGAGGATGGTGCAGCTGGGAGTGGTGAAAGTAAACTTGGAATCTGGAGGGTGAGAATACTAATTGCTATTATTGTCTGAGCACCACCAGAAAAACATATCCCCTCTCCTTACAGACTTCACAGTCTGGTCACATAGGTTTAAATATGCTAGAATCAAATCACATCCTCTGAAATACGACATCAATCCACAGGTCAATTTACTCCTCAGCCTAGCAGGAGGACGTCAATCCCTTGAAAACTGCTTTGTCAGACCCTCTACTGAATGAAGAAACAGGTGGTGAACGTTGCCCCCATCAGTAATTTTAGTGTTGGCTTCCCAGGGATGAACAAGAAATCTTCTGTACATAAACAGTGCCAGCAGCCACATCACAGGGTTATGAACTGTGACTTTCTGATCAAACATAAGAAATTAACTCAAAAATGTTTTAAAACGTTATTACTGCTAGGGAAATTACACAATAAAGACAAAAGCTTCCCTATTACTTAAGGTAATGAAACAAAAATAAGGATTTATAAGCTCCCCAGCACTGACCTAAATTTGCTGTGCATTATTTTTGTACATCTCCTTCTACTTTAGAAAAACCACTACTAATTGCGTTCACATTACACAGTATCAACCAAACCTGGACTTGGGTTCCTTCCAAGACCACCAACAGGCTCAAGTTACAGCAAGTTTATTAAATTTTTTTTTTCTGTTTTAAGCAAAAACTTAGAATGCTGTTACCTTTTGGAAGGACTAAACAGATAAATGCTTGGTAAGTAACATTTTAAGAAAATCCCAAGCACACAAGTAAGTGGGAAAAAGACAGTGTTTTAAAACTCACAAAATAATAAAGGATTTTTAAAAGCACACAGTTTGTTGGTGGCTGGGAGCCTGGAGCTAATGAGAAAAACATTTACAAGTTAGGTTTCCACAGCTTTTCTTTTGTGTTTTCTGGTTCAGATGCTGCCGGCTGTACTCTAGGAAAACCTGGAACTCGGCTGGAAACAGAGAACATAAGGAATCAGAAACCAGTTCAATCTCATCCAGTTTAAGCTCTCCCTTGGAAGGCAAACATGACGACCTATGATTTTCATGGCGATGTTTCTAAATTCTTGACTCTAAAAATATCTCCAACCTCAGTCTTCCTATAATAAGCTCAACACTCTTACTTGGGAGCACAAAACCTAGATAGTTCCCAGTGATTGAATCAACCAGTGGTGCTCCATCCCTATGGCAAGCAGAACTCTCCAGTTTATAGAGCAGATCCCACCCAGGACCTGTCATCACTGCAGTCTCCCCTGAGTCTCTGCCCACTTCTGATGTTCTCCTGGGTAATAACCACCTCAGAACCCTGCACACAGCTCCTAGTGACTTGCTCTTGGCACAAGAAAGCGGGGAAGAGGGGAGGTGGAGACAGCCGGGTAAGTAACCAGTCTCTGGCTTAAGACTTCTGGGGAAATCGGTCTTTTTATTGCCACCACAACTATGTTTTCTATTCCCTTCCTCTCTCCTCTCAAGGCGCAGTATTTCCTTGTGTCCGCCTCTCTTCTAGAGTTTACAGATGAGGAGACTGGGGTCCACTCAGCTGGAGGCAGAGTTGAGACCACATGGGGTTTCTTGCCCTTTGGATCAGGAGTCATCTCACTAAATCATGCTGGTTTACATTCAATGGCTCAAATCTAACTGATTATGAACTTTGGCTAAAAAGGGAATAAACCTGAAACATTTCTCCCAAGTCACACAGGATAAAGAAACAGAACATTCACACAATGGAATATGATGGCATTAAAAACATGAGTTTTCAAAGAATATTTTTAACAGTTTTATTGGCGTGTAATTTACATGCCATACAATTCGCCCTGTAAGCAAACAGGCCAATGGTTTTTAGTAAATGCTTCTAGTTGTACAATCATCATCACATGCTACTTTTAGGACATTTGTACCACCCCAAAAGAGTTCTGCTGTTCCTGTCAGCTTCCCCTCCCACCCCAGCCCCAGGCAAACTCCTTCTGTCTAGTTTTTTGCCTTTCCTGGAAATGTCATATAAATATAATCATACAATATATGTTAGTTTGTGTCTGGCTTCTTTCACTTAGCATGTTTCTGAGGTTTATCATTATTGTAACCTGTATCATTCTTTTGCTCCTTTTTATTGCTAAATAATAGTCTTTTTTTTATAAGTCTATTATATGGATATACCATATTTTGTTTATCCTCCCATCAGTTGATGAACATTTAGGTTGTTTCCACTTTTTGGCTATTATAAATAATACTCCTTTGAACATCTGTATACATGTCTTCGTGTAGATACATTTTCATTTCTCTTGGATAAGCTAGTTTGGAATTTTAAAATTATTATTACTATTATAGCCATTCTGTGTGTAGTGGTGTAGCATAGTGTGTAGCGGTATCTTATTGCAGTTTTAGTTTACATTAAAATATTTAACAGCCCTGAAAAATATTACCATATAATATGAAGAGAAACAAAGTGGGATTTAAAGTTGTTTATATAGAATGACATCAATGTGAGCCCTACTATATATGAAGACTAAAAAGAAATACATAAAAAATACATCCCCTATCCTTGACAAAAGGTATGAGAGGGTTTTCTCTTTACATTTAATTGTGAATTTTTTATATGACTAAATATATGATAAAAAATACATCTTAGAAATGTAAATATTGCTAAAACACTAGGAATTATGCATTGCATTACAGAGTCAGGATGTGCCCAAGCCCCAGCTAAGCTCAACTCTATTATCCCTTTATGAGTTATCCTTTGTGGGGGCTGTTTATAGCAAATTTGCAAAACCAGGATGGCTTCTTTAAAGCATGCTATTCCAGGGGTCAGCAAACCACAAACTCAGGCCAAATCCAGCTCCCTGCCCTATTTTCAGAGGATCTCCAGGCTAAGAAAAGTTTTCATTTTTTAAACAATTGAAACAAAATTAAATAATAATAATATTTTGTGACATATGCCAGTGACATGAAAGTCAAACTTCAGTGTCTGTAAATAAATCTTTACTAGAACATGGCCAGGCTCATTTGTCTGTGGCTGCTTCTGCCCTCTCAGAGCAGAGCTAAGTCATTGCCACAGAGACTACATTGCCCACAAGCCTAAAATATTTACTATCCGGCCCTTTGCAGAAAAAGTGTGTTGGCCTCTATCTATCCGTGATGGGTGCTCAGAAAAGCCAAACTCAGTTCTGCTATCCTAAAGAAAATTCATTAGGGAAAAAAACTTTTGAATTAGTCACTGTTTGTATTAATTCAAACTAATGCCTTTCCTAAAAATATATTTGTAGCTGAGAGCAGCAATATCAAAAACTTTCAAAGCATTATTTTAAATTATAAGCCTTATTTCTCTGCCTGGCACCTAGTAGGTCTTTAATACTTGCTGAATAAATCAACAGATGGATTGATGAATAATGGATGGGCAGGTGGATGGATGGATAAAATCAACAGTTCCCGAGGGCTACCTGTGGGATAAGTACCACAGCAAGCCCCACTGTGGGTTGGCAGGGACCAGGAAAAGGAAATCTGCCCTCATGAGTCTCTGAGTAAGACCACAGACATGAACTGGTAACTCACAAAAGAATAAATACAAATGACCAGCAACACATGAAAAAGATGTTTAACATTACTAACAAATCAAAAGGATCTAAACATCGATAATAATAATATTCACTCTTTTAGTCTAGAAGACAGTCGAGTATTTTAAAATGACAAGACACAGTGTCAGTGCAGGTAAAGGAAACAGCACTTTCTTTCAATAGAGAAGGGTATGCATTTTCCCAGTCTTTATGGTCAGCAACGTGATTATATGTATCAAAAGCCTTTGACCTTTGACCTGGTAATTCCCCTTCTAAGAATTATTGCCAAGAAAAAAATCATGGATATGTGGAAAAGTTTACAGACAATTCACAGTATTGTTTATACTAGAAAGACAGAAAAGGAGAGAAGGGGGGAAACCTAACGTCCAACAATAGGGCTTAAGAAAATTGTGATACAGTCACATATAATGCTAAATTTTGCAATGATTAAAAACTGATTATTTGAGTGTTATGTATTTTGATGGAGAAAGTTTTCACAGTAACACTGATAAGCAGGAGGAAAAGCGAGTCCTAAAATTGCAAGTCCAACTTGCAAGGGGATGAGCCCATTAAAATATATATATATATATATTTTACATAGAAAAGGTTTTGAAGGATATAAGCTTAAATGAAAATAATTATTACCTCTTCATTATTTTTTTTATTTATCTGCTCTTTTCCAATTTTCTACAGTTAACGCATCACTGGTTTAATTTTTTAATAAAATCAAAATAATAAAAGGAATTAAAGATTCAATAAAACTGAGGACTCCAGGATACTCGCACAAAGAGAATCAAGGAATAAAATTGTTCATTGGTATTAATTAATTGTAATGCAAACTATCTAGGCTATAAGTGCTACTTAATTAATTAATATTTATGATACAAACAAATCAAGGTGTCAGCTCTTACAGGCAGAGACCTATACTCACTCATTCAACAAATACCGATTTAGCACCCACTGTGTGTGAGACACTGTCCCAAATACTATGGTTTCATTAGTAAACAAAATAGACAGATCCCTGCTCTCAAGGAACTTCCATTCCAGGGTTTCATGTGTCTCTCTGTATCTGCCACATCTGCAAGCAGAGTGCTGGACAAGCACGAAAGCCCTCATTTAGAGCTCAGTGTTGGTTAATTTCTTAACAAAAGGATTCATCACAGCAAGCTTCCCACTACATTTATTAAATGCTTTTATGTTCACCAGAAAAAAAAGTCTGATCTAAATACAGCTTTTCTCAAAACTGTGGAAAGTAGAGTAAACCTATAACACCAAAATGAAAACCCAGGTTCCTGGAGCAATTCTGACTCAGTCCCCAACCACTTGAGGAGGGGGAGGCTGTCAGATAATATTTCATGGATAGCTAGGCTTAAAGTTACTTGAACCAGCTGGGGCTTTTCTTAAGCTACATTTTCCTCTGGCCAGAATATACTCATGGCTGAAGCTGCCTGTTCAGTATCACTCCACAGAGGAATGGGTCTCTCTGTTTTCCTCATAACTGCAGACGCTGCTTCTCTCAGGCTAGAGAAAGCCACGGACCTGGTATTCAGCTTATGTAATAACCAGCTCCCTGCTGGGGTAAGCCACTAAGAGACCTGCACTCAATTTCAGAAGATAGATATTTCTCCTTTTGGGCCAGAGTCGTTAGTAATGTATTGACTCAAAATAAGTACACATGGGTGTTTTCAGTTCCCCAGAACTCCTGGATCACTAACACATCAACTCACTATTATTTTCTTCCAAACCTAGCAGTGAAAAGCTTCAGCAGTTTCCAATGGATAACAAATATACCAACCATTTAAACCACAATTTAAAAGGTCTTTGAAATTAAAGCCACAAACACCATTATATGATTGTCAGGCAGAGGTCATGAAAAACTGAGTAGGGAGGCAAGATGGTGTACTTAACACCCGTGTTCAAATCTTAACACTAGCACATTCTCCCTGGGTGAAGGTGGGGACAAAGTACTTGATTTCGTGAAGCTCATCAATAAAATAAGGATAATGATATCCTGGCTCAAGGTAAGAATTATGCAAAACACTATGCTCTGATCCAGGCATAATATGAGTACTTAACACATGGTACTTCCAGTGTTTCTCTCCTTCTCATAATCTTGAGCATAAAAAGGCCTATTTGGATAAAAAGTAAACACAGAGAAGTCCTCTTTGCCTTTCCTCTGCTCCCAGGGGCTCCTTACAAAGTACTAGCAAGCATAACTTACTTTAAGAGAGAAGCTGGTAATGGAAAGGGTGTATTCTGCTAAGATTCAGAGGAAGGGCTTGGAGTCAGAGACCTGGGTTCAAGTCCCAGCTACCTGCTCACCGCATCGCCTCACACAAAGTATCCCCTCATCCATGTCCCCATTTACAGCAATAAAAACAATGCCTGTCAAAAAATAAACAAATGATTTAATAACACTGAAAATAATACCTGGCTTATAACAAAGGGTTGTTAGAAAGATTATCCGAGAAAATGTTTATAAAGTCCTAATACTATCGCTACAGAACCACTCCAAGAAAGTGACACATTTAGAACCTCATTTGACCTTTGAATTTTACTGTCAACTCCTGGTATGTTTTAAGTTCTTTATCCACACACTCCTCAAGGCCATTAAAGAACTGATTCCAGCTAAACTCAAAATTCACATTAAACCTTAGTCTGCACACAGTGAAAATGACTCCAAGGTAGGATGTAAAAAAGAGAGGAAAAAATTCACTCTCTCAAAGTGCTAGATGAGGATTTCTGTTCTTTGGGGATGATTTTCCCCCCTGACCTCCCACCCCAAAACAAACAAAAAACAAAAAGAACAAAATTTTCAATTGTGCAATGACAGCCTCAATTTCCAAAGTCCGTCTTACAAAACACTGTTTCTTTGTGCCTGCGGCAGTACAGAGGGATAGATTTCATTAAACAACCAAACAGGTGTGTAGGAAAACACAGCAGATTGCAGGGGCTGGGGTGCCGGGGGCGGGGGGTAGGGGAGCAGGAGAACCCCAGCCTTGTAAGGTGCCTTGTAGAGATCACTAAAACATTGCAAAAGCTGCAAACGTGTCATCCGTCTGAGCAATTCCACCTCGCCAACTTGAGCTTCAACCAAAATGACACCTGACATTTTAACATCTTGCCAATGACATGCTACCAAACAAGTTGGAACTCTGGGCTTAATAAATTAATTGTCTTTGTCTTATTTAAGAGAAAGAAGAGCTGGAAGTTTCAACCATGCTTCTTGATGATAGGTGATGTTTGTAAGATACTTTCAGAACTGGATCATTTCAACATATTCAAATCCTACTCAGTCACCACTATGAACTACTGTGGTAGAGGCTCTACGTAAGTTATGTAGCTTAATCCTCACAATGATGCCACAATACAGATATTATTAGCTCCATTTTATAATGAAAACTTGAGGACTAAGGGAGGGTATAGCTCAGTGGTAGAGTGCATGCCTACTATGCATGAGGTCTTGGGCTCAATCACCAGTACCTTCATTAAAAAGATAAATAAATTTTTAAAAAAAGTAATTACCTACCCCCTCCAAAAAAAAAAAAAAGAAAATTTGAGGACCAGAGAGTCTAAAATTATGCAACTACTGAGTGCCAGCATTGTGGTTTGAACCCAACTTCAAGCCCTGGGCATTTTCTCTTCCTCTCTTCAACTATTCCAACCAACAGTTATTTTTTCTTGCTCCTGCCTTTTCATTGCAATCCCTGTCCGTGCCATGCCCTCCCTCTTCAGCAACACCTTTTTCATGGATATATGTCTTGGCTCCTTCAGAAGATTAAATTTTCTGATGGAAGGAACTCTACCTGTACCTCTTCTCTATCCTCCTGACAATAATTACTGTTGGAGGGAAGCCCAGGGTTTAAGAAGCTTATGTGACTTGCTCAAGGTCACATCCAATCAGCAATGAAGCAAGTCCAAGCATAAATATGTCAAAAGGCACCAATTATGTTTCAAGCTTGGTCCCTCACAAAAGGCACATCCACACTTGCACTGCTCCCATGAGTCAGTGCCTACAAATGCCATCTTCTACCCCAGGAAAGAAAGATGTCCTGTCTGTAGGTCTGAGGAGGTCAAAGATGATCCCACCATAAAAAAGATTAACTGACTGATGACCCAAGGTAAGAATTTGGATTTTTTTTTTCTTAACGTGTGAAAGGAAGGTGTGAGTCAATCATAAGAAACTCTAAAGGCTACAGAAACATTCTGTGACATTCTGGGCAGAGCAGAACTTCCATCACTTCCCTGGAGGAAGTCTGATGCGGATTCTCAAACTAGGTCTTGTCCCAGAGCTTTGGAAGTTTTGAAAGCCTTTGATTTCTGGGGCTTTAGCAATACTGCCTTGTTAGTAACCTTCTAGAACCTCCCATTTAGACCTAGTTTTCTAAATAACATGAATTGAGGAAGAACAGAAACACCGAGACGAATAAATTGAAATGCAGAGAAATCACACCACAGTCTCCATTCACCAGTTTCAAATCCCAGCCATGCAATTTACTATCTAGAGAAGCTCAGGAAGTTAACCCCTCTAAGGCTCAGTTTGCTCATCTTTAAATTGGGAATGCTGAAAGGATAAATGAGAAGGCTAATAAAGCAGGTAGCAGCGTGCCTGGAACAGAGAAGAAAAGAAGAATTGGTAGAATTTATATACTCACCATCATCAGCTTTTAATGTTTGACATTTTTCATGATACAATGTCAAAAGGGGGAAAATATACATTTCTGTGCTAATTCTATCAAGGAGCCAGCACTGACGGTCCCTGCTAATGAAAGACAGGGCTAAGACAGTGATAAGAAGCGTCTATATATAATCTCCCCAGGCTTCATTTTAGGCAGAATTTCAAACTCCTCACGCTTCCCTTCAAACCCTTGCTTTCCCCAGAACTCTACTAGGGTATAGACACAGCATATGAGAAAAGTAAGAGATTTATCTTTCAGAGAGATAAAACTGGGTTTGAACCCCAGCTTAGTTACTCACTGGCTGCAGATAACTTCATCTCTGTGCACCTCAGTAATCTGAACCTCAGTGTAGCAATAATAAGGCATGTCTCACAGGGTGACTGGAAAGAGCATGAGTAAAATGCCTCACCCATTTCAGAGCCTTGATAAATACCAGCTCTGCCACATTTGAATGAGTCCAATGGGCTCAGTGGAGACACTCCGTGTTTCTTCCACGAGCTCCCACGAGCAGGACTGCCAAGAGGCGGCGGGAGTCGGGAAGAAGCACAAGGCTCTAAAGAGGACGCCACACAAACCAGGCCAGCCTCAGCCTCCCACACTCTCCCAGGGTCTAGAGAAAAATAAACCAAACAAACGAAATCGAGACAAGAAAACAAGAGATCTGCCCTCCTCCTAACCCTTCTCTTCAGCGAGTCCCAGTTCCTGCACTTTGGTTTTGATTAGAAAGCTTGGTTATGCTTCCCCGCGCTCTTGCAGCCCCCAAGCCCCATCCTAAACAGGGATGGCCTCTTATCAAAGACAATCATGCTTTAATCTATACACCAGAGCATGCTAATGATACTGTACTGGGTGTTGGTCCTTTGCCAAAGAGTGAACAGTGCCAACATTTGTAGAGTTCCAACAGGAAATTAAATAACGGCCCTGCTGGAAATATGAACCAATTTACGGTGGTCAAACCTGAATCTTCCAAAACATTGGCATGGTTTATGCGTATCAAGCACTAGGAATGTTTGAGGAAGGAGATGGGGAGAAATTCAAGTTAAAACTCAACGAAGTCTTCAAGGGTGACCTTGAAAATGGTCCTTTCCCCTTACTCTGCCCTGGGTATATCCTTCCAGTATGTACAGACCACAGGGCATTTACATCATGCTGCCCTGGGAAATATTAACTACTGAAACCTCAGGCAGGGCAGCATTACAGCCACAAATTCAAAAGCACATGCAGGCAGGAAATGCAAAACTCCAGTTTCCTCCCAGTAGACACGTTCCACATTCTACCCACTACATTATGAAATACATATTTAGAAGCCATCCTATTACATTAAAGCTTTCCTCCTACACACACAGAGAAAAGTAACACTTTGAACTTTCTCTTTAGGGCATTCTCATTGTTAAGTTCAATGAGGTCAGGAACCATGTCCATCTTTTTCTCCCCATTGTATCCCCAGTGCCTAGCACAGTGCCTGGTATTCAATAAAAGCACGTGATGAAAGGGAACTCTTTCTACTGTCATCATAACCATCATTTGCTTCGCAACTACCAGGAGTGCAGGGCATCACGCAGGCCCTTCCAGGATGTCAGCTGTCCAAAACACATCCTTGCCATCCTCACAGACCAATAATACCAAGCAGCAAGGAAGATGCCTGCCATGGACTCAACACCTGCCATGCACCAAGCAGAATGCAAGGTGTTTTTCTGGCTGTACCACATGCAGTCCTCACAACAAGCCTATAAGGTACGCATTCTTAACCTCACCTTGCCAATGAAGACAAGGATACTCAGGGAGGCTAAGTAGGGTTTCATGTAACAGAGGCAACATCTGAGCCTGTATCACTCACTTCTCCCCAACTCCTGCGAGATGTATATCATTAGCCCCATACCATGGACAAAGAATCCAAGGTTAAAGAAACCCATACTAGTGAAAATCCATTACATCACTTTCCTGAGATCACACCTCCTCACTTTCTTTCAAGGGCCTGCTGACACATTTCTCTGGTGATGGAACTGGTGTAAATGGTTACATGAGACAGTACACGTAAAGACCCTCTATGGACAGTCACTGGGCACAATGCAAATACTCAGTGGTTAAAATACTTAATAAAGTTCTGCCTGTGGCCATCTTCCAAGAGCGACTGCTGTTGTGGGTTCTACATAATCCCAAGGTCAGTCATCACTCTCCTGGGCTTCCAGTCACAGACGGCACGGCATCCCCACCTCACTCCCAGACACATGACACAAGCCCTGGAAGGGTCCAGTAGAGGAAATGGACTGACCCAGTGGCTCTTACTCAGCAGGACACAAGAGAGTCACCCAGGAAGTTTTTTCCAAATAAGCAGATCTCCCCTTCCTCCGGACCACCTGTGTCTGTAAGTCCTGGGCAGGATCTGTGTGTGGGGAATTTATAGCGGCTATCCACATGATCCCATACTCACCCCTTGATTACGAACCACTAGGATGGAGTCTCTCAAACTCACCTGCACGGTCAGACAAGCGCCCACAGATCCACCATCACAGCAGGGAAAGTAACTGGAATCACCTCTCTGCCTGATAAAATAAGTTCATAGAAGGAACTATGCTTTGAAAGTTAAAAGCCTTTCCCCATTGAAGATGGTATTATTATTATTAGTTTCATCTTCATACACAAAGTAGTATATTATTAAATCCATATGTCCTCCTAGTTTCCTTTAATGAACACTCAAAAAAAAAAAAAAAAAAAAAACCCAAAATACCCAACAAAAAAAGTCATTCCTGTTTCCACAGCAAGTCAACACAGGATTAGGCATTTTTCCTTAATACAAAATTACAAGCCACCACCCAAGAAACAAAAAGACAACCACACCTCAAACACAACAGAATTGCTTATCCAAAAATGCATAATATTTGAAGATTTAATGCTCACAGATTAGCATAATTACTGGTATTCCTGTGGCTCTGCTTTTTTCCATATCCAAAAAGGCATCATCACTTGGAGACTCTCACCAACATCAGAGCAAGAAATGGGCAAAATGAATTTTTCTCCCATAGAGTGACCTGGAGGAACTGGGGCTGCTGAGGGTCAGGTGGTATCAGGCTGGCCAAAAGACCAACCACCAATTATAGTGCATTTGCAAAAATAAACCAACAGTGGCCAGTCATAATATTCCAGAGCCCTGGTGCTTTTTTTTCCCAAAGAGATCAAAGCTGTAGGTGGAAATAAATTAAGTAAGAGAAAAAGGCTGGTGGAGAGGGGAACTGGGCAGAGTAGATCCAAAATCCTAGCGGAGAGGAACAGAGACATTCCAATAAAACACAGAAGCAGTAAGAGGCTGCAAAAAGGCACTGGCCACTGCCCGGTCCCTTAAGCAGTCTGATGAGCTGCATTCATGTTTTGAAGGAGCTGCCTAAAATCATAGGCAAGTGCAACAATCAAGAAAAAGAGTACATGACACAGCCAGGGAACCTGTTTTTAAAGGGTCACCCTGGGAGTTGAGCCAAGATGGCAGAGTAGAGAGACTCACAGCTCGCCCTCTCCCATAAATACACCACGAATTACATGTCAAACCCATTGAATCACACAGAACACCTACTGAACTCTGGCAGAGTGTCTCTTGCTTCAAAATACAGGAGGGGTCTCACAAAATCCGATAAAAAATAAAGAAAAAAAGGTCCTGCAAGGAGGGAGCGGCATAGGAAGAAAGGCACCCTCACACTGGGACGGCCCCCTTTCCAGCCGGGAAGTGGTCAGGGACAGAAGTGGAGCTTCCGAGGCTTGGAGGAGAAAGTGCAACCACTTGGCAGACAGAACTAAGGGAAACTGACATGGAGGGTCCCTGTGATCTGCAGTCCTAGACGCGAGCCAGCAGGGACAAGCTGGGACTGGCTGCTGGAGATCGATAAACAATAAGTTTATACTGTATAGCACAGGGAACTATATTCAATAACTTGTAGTAATTAATGGTGAAAAGAATATGAAAACGAATCTATGTATGTTCCTATGACTGAAGCATTGTGCTGTACACCAGAAATTGATACAACATTGCAAACTGACTACACTTCAACAAAAATATATTTTAAAAATTTCTTTAAATAAAAAAATTAAGGGTCACCCTAAGCTAAGGTTGTGATGATGACTCTGCCTGCTTGTCCTTTTCCCAAAGGGCACAGACAATACCTGCTTCTCTCCGGAGCCCCAGGACTTCTTCCATGAAAACAAAAGCAGATAAGCATGTCTGACCACAGCCAGCTGCCTGACTCCAGAAAGCTAAAATGGTCACAGGAACTTTTCAGGTGTTGCCACTTCAGCAATCCAAAACACCACACAAAAGGATGGGTCGTATGGAAAGCACAAAAGAGATAAACTAATTGGCAACAGTAGAGGTGAATGTGGGAAAAATCCTCATTCAGGACCCTATATATTATGAAAGTTTCATTAAAAAGTTAAGTATATGCATTAAACAAACCTGCAAACTGGCAAATAAGTAGGAGGAAAAAAGTCAAGAACCTTGCACAAAGATATTTTCCAGAATAAAAGAAACAAATATGTTTTCTGTCTAGAGCAACAAATACTTTTTATCTTTGTTTATTGGACTTTTCACCCTAAATATTATGGTGGGTTTAAATCATTTCTCTGATATAGACAGAGAGAAGTCCATCTGATCGTCACACTAGTTTCTGACACGTCATTCACTCAGTCCACAAAACTTTGGGGGCCACAGACCGCCCATCTCTTTAATGCCACAAATGTTTATTGAGCATCTGCTTGGTGCCAGGCACTGCGGTAGGTAGGTTATGTCAGGGTGCAAAGATGTGGTGAGGGCACTGGTGCTTACTCTGTAATAGGTAAAGGCACACTCACACATACTCCCAATTGTACTGGAAGGCAGTATGTATGAAGTGCTGGAAGGCATTCATTCATTTGTTCAACCAACATTTACTGAATGTCTGCTATGCGCTGGGCACACAGTTCTGAGTGAGATCATTTCAACTGGGGCAAAAGGTTTCTGGAACAAGGCAGTATTTAAATGCATATTACCACTACATACAACATTGCTAAACAAATGAAGATTTTCCAACTCCCTTACCAAACTTTGTCTTTCCAAGGGAAAAACATGGTCTTTTACTTAGTTTTTTTCCATAAAACATAACTGAATTTTAAGGAGGAGAGTTTTCTAAAGTATGCTTTTAATGATGAGTAACCTCATAGTTTTCCAAATTATTTAAATGGTTTAAAAATTTGAAAACCATTTTTTGAGAAACCTCCATACTGTTTTTGACAGTGGCTGCACCAATTTACATTCCCACCACCAATGTATGAGGGTTCCCTCTTCTCCACATCCTTGCCAACATTTGTTACCTATGTTCTTTTTAATGATAGCCATTCCAACAGGTGTGAGGTGATATTTCATTGCGGTTTGATTATTCCTAATGATTAGCAATGTTGAGCATCTTTTCATGAGCCTATTGGCCATCTGCATGTCCTCTTTGCAAAAATATCTATTCAGGTCTTCTGATTTTTTTTTGAATTTTTTTAATTATTATTGAGTTGTACTAGCTGTTTATATACATTGGAGATTAACCCCTTATTAGTTATATCATTTGCAAATATTTTCTCCCATTCACTAGGTTGTCTTTTTGTTTTGTCACTAGTTTCCTTTGCTGTATAAAAGTTTTAAGTTAAATTAGGTCCCATTTGCTTATTTTTGCTTTTATTTCCTTTGCTTTAGGAGACAGGTCCAAAAAAATATTGCTATGATTTATATCGAAAAGAATTCTGCCTATGTTTCTTCTAGGAGTTTTAAGGTTTCTGGTCTTACATTTAGGGCTTTAATCCATTTGGAGTTTATTTTTGTGTATGGTGTTAGAGAATGTCCTACATTCATTCTTTTACATGTGGCTGCCCATTTTTCCCAGTACCACTTATTGAAGAGACTGTCTTTTCTCCATTGTATATTCTTGCTTCCTTTGTCATAGAGTAATTGACCATAAGTGCCTGGGTTTATTTCTGAACTCTCTATCCTGTTCAATTGATCTGTGTCTGTTTTTGTGCCAGTACCATACTATTTCGATGACTGTAGCTTTGTAGTATAGTCTGAAGTTAGGGAGTATGATTCCTTCAACTCTGTTCTTTCTCAAGATTGTTTTGGCTATCCAGGGTCTTTTGTGTTTCCATACTAATTTTTAAATTATTTGTTCTAGTTCTGTGAAAAATGCCATTGGTATTTTGATAGGGATTGCATGGAATCTATAGACTGTCTTGGGTAGTATGGTCATTTTAACAATATTAATTCTTCCAATCCAAGAACACAGTATATCTTTCCATCTGTGTCATCTTCAATTTCTTTCATCACTGTCTTATAGTAGCATTTCCACTCCTGGGTATATATTCAAAATACAAAAACACTAATTCAAAAAGTTATATGCACACCAATGTTCATAGCAGCATTATTTATAATTGCCAAGATATGGAAGCAACCTAAGTGTCCATCAACAGATGAATGAATAAAGAAGATGTGGTATACATATACATATATTAGGATACTACTCAGCCATTAAAAAACAATGAAATTTTGCCATCTGCCACAACATTTGGAGGATATTTTGCTAAGTGGACTTGGAGGATATTATGCCAAGTAAAATAAGTCAGACAGAGAAAGACAAATACTGTATGATATCACCTATATGTAGACTCTTAAAAAAATACAACAAACTAGTGAATATAACAAAAAGAAACAGACTCACAGATATAGAAAACAAACTAGTGATCACCAGTGGGGAGAGGGAAGGGGAGATGGACAATATGGAGGTAGGGGATCAAGAGGTACAAACTATTATGTATAAAATAAGCTACAAGGGTATATATGTGTATATATATATATAGTACAACACAGGAAATATGGCCAATATTTTATAATAACTATAAATGGAGTATAACCTTTAAAAATTGTGAATCACTATATTGTACACCTGTAACATATAACATTGTACATTAACTATATTTCAATTAAAATTTTTTTAAATAACCTTTTTTTCTTTCATTTTACTATTCCATATCTTGTGACCCCTCCTCCCCCCCAAAAGACCAATATCTTCTTCTCTTATTTAAAAGGGTGGCAGGGAGCACTTAACAGCACTCAGAGGCAGTGGGGCATGGTGGAAAGGCTTTGGAACCAGTCACTGGAGTTGGATTCTGAGCAATCCCTTCCCAGCTGTGTGACCTTGGCAAATGACTTAGTCTCTCTGGGCTCAATTCCTTTATGTATAAATTGGGGTCAATAATTCCTTCCTCATAGTGAGTGGTCATGAGGATTAAATGAGGTAATAAAAATAAAGCCTTTAATAGAGTGTTCAACACATATAAAGCTTAATAGATGGTAGTTATATTTTTAATAGCATTTAAACACTCGACGTTGTATTATGGGAAATAGTCCTCCTAAGCACTGCCTATTTCATAAGTATTCCTGTTCTTATTTTATTTAATGGGAAACTGGGACCTGAAGTGTGTCATAAAAAGTTGACTGTCAAGTTATGTACTTACTCAAAAAACTCAGACTTTTCCCTCCATTTATCCATCCATCCATTCAGTCATTCAACCAAAACATACTGAGCACTTGCTATGTCCCCAACCCTCCTAGAGTTTATAATCTAGAGTAGGAATTAGCAAAATGTTTCAATAAAAGGTCATGTAGTAAATATGTAAGTCTTTGCAGGCCATACAGTCTCTTCTGCAACTATTCAACCCTGACACTGTAGCACAGAAGCCCCCATAGACACTGTGTAAGTGAACGTGTGTGGGTGTGTGCCAATAAAACTTTATTTATAAAAACAAGTCATAGGCCCCATTTGGCTGGAAGGCCTTAGTTTGCCAGCTCCTCATCTAAAAGAATCTGGTTTTACTTTCTGAAAGCCTTTTGTATTTATTGGAATTGACTCCAACCTTGACCTGAGGAGACAGAGCCGAAGGTAAGGCAGTTCTTCCCACGCCAACATTCAGACCCTTCTTGATCACTGTCACTCAGTGAGTATAGAGACTGAAACAGGCCATGAAGGCAGACAGAATCTTAACTTGTCTGAGTCGTAACAAACCTGGAATCTCCAATGCCCCCACCTCACAGATGGAGAGACTGAGGCCCAGAGGAAAGAAGTACCACAACGTGTCCCTCACCATGAGGCACAACTCGAGTTAGAACCCAGTCTCCGGTCCCAAAGACCAGGGTCCTTCCTATTACCTCTTAGGGATCCTTTTGAGGGGGGGAAATGAAAATAGAGGAGGGAGGGGTTCCCCTGTAAAATCTGCCAAAAGCAACTGCTCACAGAAGCCTGCAGGATTCGGGCAAAAAGGGCAGGACATGAGGCTATCCTTGGCCGGGTGGGGTTTCGTAACAACTAACTCTGAGGCGACACAAAATCTTGATTTAAAAAGGAATTTCAACACCTGGTCCAAATTCTCACAATTAGTTGCCTGTCTAACAGTTTCAGGAGCACTGATCATTAACTTCTGTCCACTCAGGGGCTTCCAGCCACTGGCAGCTCAGCTCTCAGCCACTCCTCACGTGAACTTTCAGGCACTGCCCTCTGTGAAGGGCTATTCATCCCTTCCAGGCCCAACCCATTTTAAAGGAAAAGGTGCTGGAGTCACACAATTATAATCAGATGAGCATGAACTTATCTTCCTGCCACTCTCTCTAATCTACATTCACCCAAGTTAAAACAAATTATGTATTAACCACAACCCCACAGTTTTGTATAGCTGGTTGGTTCTATAGCCTTTTGGCACTTTCCGTCTCACTTAAGGTCAGTTTCCAGACACAGGTCAGGTTTCTGACAGCCCACTGGCACCAAGAAGAAACTAGACAGTACCTGTGAGTCCTGAGTCCTGAGTCCTGGTTGTTTTTTGTTTTTGTTTTGTTTTTTTAGCAAACATAATTTATTTTTCTAACTATCATTTATAGTTATGTTCCTACAGAGAAGTTATTTCCTAAAAGATTAAGTTTAAGTTTAGATTTCCTAGGCTAGGATATCAAGCCATTTGTAGTCCGGCATTACTTCCCAAAATACCCTCCATGGGCCTCCCTGTACCCTTCTTCCAGTTAAATGACCTCCCAGCTCCTTCCCCAGGGGCACCACCTGTCTCACACCTCTGTGCCTTGGCACATACTAACCCCTCCACCTGGTCTGTCCTCTTCTCTTTTTCCTGTAATCACCATCAAGACCCTTCAACAACCAGCTCAAATTCCATCTTTTCTATGATGTCCTCAAGACAATTAACCAGTCCATCTCCAAACCCACAATACTTTATACCATTTATTGTGCTACATTACATTACTGAGAGTACATGTGTGTGTCCCCATCTCACTTTTGAGTTCTTTAAAGGCTGGAACTGTGTCTTTTCATATTCAGAATTCAGCACTGGTTTTGGACAGACGGTTAAGTAAAGAAACGAAGCACACCTTCTACTTCTACGTGATTTCCTAATGCACATATGAGATTCAGGGCTAGACACCAGGACAGCAGCAACAAAAAGGAGAATAGAGAATGTTTCTGAAATATCTATTGACTCCTCTGGCCACTTCCCAAGAAGCAACATTCTTCCACCAAATCAACGCAAAGGATTTGTGACCAAATCCATTCACCTGCTGATAATTTCCCAACACACCTATAAAATGCACATACACACTAAATTCTCAAAATGGGCTTCTCTTTTCTTAATTGAATACATTTTTTCTGAATAAATTTTTAATGTTTTTCCTCCCCCTACAAACACCTGGCTTTACACACCACTGAACCTGGGCAAGCTGCCTGCATCCAGCCTGTTTGTAGCGTTGGAATCCAAGGGTTGGTGGGTTAAACCGCAGATGAGTTTTCTTTGTTTCCTGAAATTTCCCGTGGTAAGATGAGTTCGCCAGAATTGAACTCTGTGTACCTTCTATGTCAGAATCTAAGAGCACCTCCTTTGATCTTCTTACGTGCCTTGCTTTAAGAAAATCCAAAATCTAAAAAGCTAAATGTCCAATGTATTCTTGCCTTTGTAAAGGTACAGCATATGATTTTAGTTGACCAAGATTTTCTTACATAGGTATTTTCCGGATTCCATATGTACCTACCGCCTGAAGCAAAGGACACTCATGAGCAATTTTCTTTCCTTAGTTAAAAGGAGAAAAACTCACTTGATGAAAGTTGGCCCTTCCATGGTCCCCCTGCCCAGGAGTCAGCCTGCAAGTGGACTCAGGTTTTCTGAAGTGCCTGTCCTAGACACAGAGGAGGATGGTGCCTTAATTAAAGACATCTCTGAAACTCCCCATTCCCCACAGAGTAAAACAGACAATGCATATGTGACACACAGGAAGCTAATTCAAACACAATTTGGAAGCAGACCAGGTATTTGAGATCCACCATTTTGGAGTCTCTTTTACACTGAAACAGAGAAATTTCAGCTCCAGACACCTCCTGCTGCTCTGCCTGGAAAACTGTCTTGTTTTCCCCTTTGTTCCCAGTATGTATAGACATTCTATATATGGTCTTCATCACACTGTAGTCATTGGTTTGCCTCTCCATCTCCCTCTTGATGGCAAAGAGCTTATTTCTGGGTCCCTGGAACCCAGTTTGCCTGGTACACTGAAATGCTTAGAAGTAACTGCTGAACATTTCTTCACCTGCAGAATCTGGGATGGCCAAACCTTACCTGGGTCGGGCTATGGCCCTAAAGAAAGCATTTAAGACACTGAGTACAGCAGGTGGCCTCAGCATCAATATCCCTTTGTAGTCAGTCCCAGACAGCCACAGATCAAGTTGTATGACAAGATGACTACATCTAGCCCCAGGGACCCTGCTGATAAGTACCTGTACTCTTTTGAAGACATCTTATCTTCCTAGAATCTGGTTCTTCTGGGGTAAGAACTATATCCTTTTTCGGCAATACGCAAATTAGGTGGCTTATATTTTTCTTTTAATCAAAGAAAATTTTTGTAAGTCCTGTAATTCTCAACAGTGTAAGTCAAAGCTAATTTTACATGTGACTGAGAGACATCATAGATGGGTTCACACACTTCTCCCCTTTCCTACCCTCTTTTTTGCCTCCTTCAACTATAGAGACTAGAAAACAAAACTCAAATTTACAGCTTCCTCTGCAGCCAGAGAGACACATCTCACACAGTTCTGACCAACGAAATGTAGGTGTAAGTCACCTGAGAGACTTCCTCTCCCTATAAATGTGTGCACTGACTGCTGCTAAAACTGTAAGATAATAAGGTTAGGCAGATATTCATTCATCCACTCAACAGACATTTACTAAACACTGAATTACTGAATTAATTAGAATACAAACTATTAACTACTGAATTAAAGTACAAATTAGGCTTCTGTACCAAGAAGCCCAAAGTTACAAAATCTTAAACAAGATAGAAGCTGGTCTCTCATATACACATTCTTTTCAAGATAAAAAGTCCAGATACTCAGTCCAGGGCTAGGATGACAGCCCAGGGATGACGAGGACCCAGGATCCTTCCATCTCACTGCCCTGCCAGTCTGAAAGTGTCACCTTTATTCATACAATCGAAGATGGCCCACATAGATTCCAGCCCAAGAAGGAGGAAGAAAGAGTAAGAGATGGCCTGCTCCTCTCCAAGAGCACAACTCAGAAGTTAAACATATTACTTCTGTTCCTATTCCTTTGGCCAAAACCTGGTCACATGACCATACTCAGCTGCAAGGAAGGCCGGGAAATGTATCTAGAGAAAAATCTTATTACTACAGAAGGAGGAGGAGGAGGAGGGAGGGAGGGAGCAAGAAGGAGAGGAAGAGAACAATAACAACAAATTGGGAGGAACAAGCAGCAGCCTCTGCCACACTTCTATACACCAGGCTCTGAGCTGGGTACTGGAGACAGGAATGAATAAATCTTAGTCTTTCTCCTCAAAGAGCTCAGAGTCATTACTACAAACTGGAAAGTGTCCATGCACCTTCGTATCACCAGAGACCAGCTAGGAGCCCTGCTCTCGGTGGATGTTTAGCAACTATGTGTGGATGTCAATCAGTAGGAACAGTAAATATTCTTACCCAGGACCAATATGATCTGGGACTTGGGAAACAGCTGTGACCTGGCATCATCCCTGCCGTCAGGAGTGTCCAGTCTAGTTAAGGAGACAAGAGGGCACAAATGCATGGAAAGATGACGCAGTAAGGAATTGCAAAGCCCAGTGCCAGATAAGGAAATGCTCCCTGAAGCCTAGGAGAACCAGAAATGGCTCTGGAGGAAGAAGAATGACATCAGTTGACCCATGCCCTCAAGACAGATCTTGAATGGGATGTTGGCTTAGGTGAAGGCAGAGTAACTAGAGGACCGATACTGGCATCAGCTCAGCACATGGGAAAGCCCTGCAAAGCCCAGTTGGACAGAGGAAGATATTGCCCTCTTCTTTCATCAGGGAGAAACTGTCCTAGATAATCCCAGCACACAGCTGCCACTCCCCCCAAGAGAGATAGGCACTGAATCTCCATATTCCAAACACAAGCCACCCCAACCCCCACCTTGTGCATCATTAATGATTTCATGGTCCTAGTTAAAACAGCATTTCCCTAAAGCAATTTTCCCAGAAGTGGCAGAAGGGCAGAGATTAGCTGCAGGTTGCCATAGAGAGCCTCAGAAGACCATCTGTGCTGGATGGTTACACTTTCACCTCCCTCAAGGTTATTTCTTAAGGTCATATGCTTTCAAAAGACCCTCCTAGTTTCAAGATTCTGCGAATATAAATCGGAATCCTGAGAGCTGAAAATTCCTAGAATAAAAGTAAGGAAACCTTGATCAAATGAAGAAGAAATTATTTATGCAAAGGACCCAGAACAATGCCTGACAAATAACAGTGCCTCAGTAAAGACTTGTTACTGTCATTTTTAGATTATTTATATTATTATTAGCTTGTTGTTTCTTTATCTGTATTCATACCCCACCTCAACCCAGAGAGAATCTGAAGTGGCTTAAGATACAACAAACAATATAATAACAAGCATTTTAAGTCTGAGCCCATAAAAATATCAGTAAGACAAGGAAATAAAATTGGTGAAACACAGTACAAAGATGGGAAGGTCATAGTATTCTAAAATTCTAAAAGTTAAATTTTCTCTGAGCTTCTTTGAAGCCAAAGCAAAGAAAGAAAAACAATTATTTACGAAAGTTGTAATATATGAAAGTCACAAACAAGCTAACAACAAAACCCCCAAGAACTCAGTTCAAAGTTTTGGTGAGCCAAATAACTAGTTTCAGGGTACTTTTCCCAGGTATGGAAAAGTTAAGAGAAAAAAAAAGACTTAAGGAAAAAGTTAAGAGAAAATCGGGGGCAGGAGAGGAGTCCCTGGATAATAAACTGAGGAATTACTGGACTAAACAAAGTCAAACAGATTTCTTTGTTGCAGGGCTTTGCAGAACTTTTCATATGTTCATTATAAGCCTCTGAAGAGCAGAACAATGTGTCTTACTTATACAGCCAAGGAGCATTTGTTTTTGTTTTTGTTTTATTTTACTTTTATTGACACATAGTTCATTTCCTATGTTGTGTTAATTTATGGTGTACAGCATAGTGATTCAGTTATACATACATATATATATATATTCTTTTAATACTCTTTTTCATTATAGACTATTACAAGGTATCAAATATAGTTCCCTGTGCTGTACAGTAAGAACTTGTTGTTTATCTGTTTTATATATACTAGGTTTGTATCTACAAATCCTGAACTCCCAATTTATCCCTCCCCATCCCCTTTGTCCCCTGGTAACCATAAGTTTGTTTTCTATCTGTAAGTCTCTCTGTTTTGTAAATAAGTTTACTTGTGTCTTTTTTTTAGATTCTACATATAAGTGATATCACATGGTATTTTTCTTTCTCTTTCTGGCTTACTTCACTTAGTATGACGATCTCCAGGTCCATCTATATTGTTGCAAATGGCATTAATTCATTCCTTTTTATGACTGAGTAGTATTCCATTGTATATATACATACCACAACTTCTTTATCCAGTCATCGGTCAATGGACATTTAGGTTGCTTGAATGTCTTGGCTATTGTATACAGTGCTGCTATGAACATTGGGGTGCATGTATCTTTTCGAATTAGAGTTCTCTTCAGATATATGCCCAGGAGTGGGATTGCTGGATCATAGGATAAGTCTATTTTCTGTTTTCTAAGGAATCAAGGAGCACTTGTTTTAATGGAGCATCTTACATTTTGGGAAATGCCCCTACAGACGTATGAACAACCACCACTATAATTTTACTATTATAAGACAAGACAGACAACTACTCTTTACAAAAGATTATCTTTTCTGTCTTTTTTTAAAGAAACAAAAACAAGTATCCTCCCATCTCTCCTCTCTTAATTTGGCTTGGGAGTTTCATTCTAGGTAATGCCTTATTAGCAGTCATAAAAGACTGCAACATAGGGCAGTTTTGACTTGGCAATGGACTTTCCCCTTCCCTCTTTCTGTTATCCACACATTTCTGGAGGCAGGAACAATCTGTATTCTCATCCCCATTTTAAAAGGATGAAAAAACAAATCCCACAGAAACCAAGGTCATGCTTAGTCAATGAGGAGCTGTTCCTGGAGCACAGGCTTCCCAACTCTGGACTGCAACCCTCTCCCTCGGGTCCTTCCCCTCCCTGATGAGGTGCTGCTTTTATCTCTTTGTGTGTCTGCAGGTGGGTGGCAATACTGCTGACTCCTTTCTGGCTCCGTTTGGGACCTTTTCTTTCATCTATTAATTAAATCATGTACTTTTCTTACAGGGGAGCAGAATCTTCAAAAGAGGAAAAAGAACCCTCCCTTTCAGAGCATTCAGGGATTAAAGTTCATCTGGCTATGGGATGTTCACCAGGGACTAACCGCGTTACTGACAGGCAACTGCTGAAAGCTGGTGACACATTAATATGAAAACGTGAAGAGCGAACCCAGCCGAGATGGGCAAGATTGTGGGCTGCCAAGGCAGTGTTTCCAACATTCCTGAGGTGAGGTCACCTCAGAGGACACTCGGGTTTAGGGGCCTGGGCAGAATGCCTTCAGATGAGCAGTCAGTGGTAGCACAGCAGTGACCCCGAGAGATGGCCGAAACAAGAGTGCCCTTGGGAGGGATCAACATAGGGGCATCTCCTTACACAGGGAGAGTGTGCACGGAGGTGAGTCCAGCCCCAAGGGCACAGAAAAGGCAGTCCTGAGCAAAGGTCTGTGTGCTTCATTTATTCAGCTTAACTAGGATTCTTCGCTTGATGTTCTGGGCAGGACGCTTTCCATATACCTTGGGGACACTGCAAGTTGGTTCCAGACTTCCACAATAAAGTGGACATGGCAATAAAGCGAGTCACATGAATTTTTTGGTTTCCCAGGGCCTATAGAAGTTATAGTTACACTATACTGTAATCTGTGTGTGCAATATCACATAACAATGCACATACCTTAATTTAAAAATACTCCATTGCTAAAAATGTTAACCATCATCTGAGCCTTCAGCAAGTCATAGTTTTTTGCAATAATAACATCGAAGATCACTGATCACAAGTCACTGTAGCAAATAAAAATAGAAAAGTTTGAAATATTGCAAGGACACAGAGACATGAAGTGAGCAAATGCCATTGGAAAAAATGTCACCAATAGACTTGCTCAATGCAGGGTTGCCACAAAACTTCAATTTGTAAAAAACACATCTGCAAAGCACAATGGAGTCAAGCACAATAAAATGAGGTGTGCCTGTAAACATCCATTCAAGCACCAAAATTTTTTTTATTTAAAATAATCACAGATTCAGAGGAAGTTGCAAAAATAGTAGAGAGGTCTCACGTCCCCTTCCCCCTGTTTCCCTAGTGGTGACATCCTACATAACTATAACATAAGAGAAAAATCAGGAAATCGACTTTGGTACATCCCCAGGCTTTACTCAGATTTCGCCAGTTTTACTTGTGCTCATTTGTGTGTGTGCATGCATAGTCCACGCAGCTCATCACATGTAGATTTGTGTAACCACCATCATAATCAAGATACAGATCAAGGTCCTCATGGTACCATTGTATAGTCACAGTCATCCCCCTCCAGGTACCCTCCGCCCAGACCCTAACACCTGGCAGCTATTAGCCTGCTCTCCATCCCTAGAATTCTGCTATTTTGAGAATGTTATATAAACATATTTTTTGAGATTAGTTTTTGTTCATTCAGCATAACTCCCTTGAGAGCTCTCCAAGTTGTTGTACGTAACAATCGTTCATTTCTTCCCACTGCTGAGTAGAGTTGCATGATATGGACGCGCCACACTTTCTTTAGCCATTCACCCGTTAAAGGATATTTTGATTGATGCCAAATTTTGACTCTTACAAATAATGCTGTTAGAAAACAATCATGTATAGGCCTTTCTGCGGACATAAGTTTTCCTATGTCAGGGGCAAAGGTACAGGAGTACAACTGGTGGGTCACAGGCGAAACCTTTTTTTCAAGAAATTTTTGATGGAGTTTTCTAAAAATATATATTTCACATGCTGCTCTGCCCTATTAATTACAGTACAATGTAAATCATTTAATCTTATTTTTAATTACCTAGGGCCATTATTACGAGCCACTGAAATCTATAGAACTATTTGCCTGAAAATTGAATGGCCCCAAAGTATTAGCTGTTTTGATCTCAAAGCACTCCCATTCCTGCATCTGTTACCATTATTTTCCTCAAGGTTTAGAGGTGTGCTGCTTACATGTGTGGCTACAGAGCACCTGAAATGCAGAAAATCCAAATTGAGCTGTGCTGTATACATAAAATACACACCTGATTTTGAAGACTTAGTACAAAAAGAGGAATGTGAAATATCTCATTGGTAATTTTCATACTGATTACATATTGAAATGATTTGGGACATATTGGGTTAAAGAAGACATACTATAAAATTAATTTCATTTGTTTCTTCTTACTTTTTAAATGCAGCTACTACAAAACTTTAAATTACATATGTGGCTTGCATTATAATTTTACTGGACAGCACTGGTCCAGATGGATTTTATTTGTCTGTTTATTTGCTTCTACCAAGGTTGCTAGAGGTGACTATTGTTCAACATTGCAATACATGGTATGTTACCATTACTGACAGGTCCTATAGTGTGAACATAATGCTCTAAGATAGTGATAATTATCTGAATAAAGCCCAAGTCTTATCATTGCTTTCAAAACTGCAATAAAAAGAGGCAAAAGAAAAGAATAGATAGAGATCCAGCATACAACTCCAGAAAAAAATCAGAATTCTATTCCCAACTCATCCTCAATGAAATGATTTCCCCACATTCACACAATTTAACTTGTATGAACCTCCATTTTCTCACCTCTAAATTCTTGCCTTGCCTATTTTACAAGAGTGTTGTGAAAATTAAATGGATTATCCATATGGAAGTGCTCTGATAGTTGTAAAGTAACACACACATAAACAGAAATGCAGAAGTTTTTGGAACCAACCCCACACGACTGACTCACTAGGTTAGTCAGTAAGTACTCTCCGTCCCTTCTATGAAGCACCTGCCCGCGGTCCACGGGCGTTCCTGAGTAAGCCACCCACTCTCTGCCCACCTCTTGAGTTTTACTCTAACAAGAATCAACAGAGTTTGGTTCCTAAAGCTCATTACACAGTTTTGTTTTGTTTTGTTTTAGTAATCATGACTTCATACAGAATGCAAATTGGTAAGTCTTGTGACTATGAAAGGAGAGTTATTACTTTTATGAAGACTAAGTCCAATTCTTTAGAAAGGTAAAATAAAAATAACTCCCTCTTTGAAAAATACCACTGTATTAACTGAAAGAAGATAAGGATAAAAAGTTGGGAAGGGGGTAAATATCTACAAGAATTCCCCATTTGGATTTACACGTGCCTTTGAATTTCTAATCCACGTTAGAGAAACCCAAACTGGATGTCATAGAAGTATTAGCAGTAACACGTGGACACAAAAGAAGACAGGGCCTCCAAACATCAGACCCAAGCTCAAAGGAGAAGCCTTGGCCCTAAACCATGAGACTAAATAAATGGGCATCTAGGCATTAAGGTTAAATAAAACGTTTGCTTTGTACTTCTTCCCTATTTCTTCACTCTTTGTGTTAACTGACCTTTTTCATTAACTGTCTTAACTAGTGCTGGATAAGACGACTTCTGCTTAATCATTATCATCAAAACAAAAGGGGGAAGGAAACTCAAAAGGAAAATGTAAGGGACTAAAGTCATATTTTAAAAATAAATGATGGCCATAAATAAAGCTACATAACACATGCCCACGTCAAGAGCAGAAAATATAAAAAACAGGTTAAATAAAGAGGGAGAGTTCAGAGCTACGGATTCTTCAAGGCCACTCATTAACTCATACAAAAGACATAAAGTTAATGCAAAATTACAACATTTTAGTAATGACTGCACAGCAATTCTCCCATCATAATAAATAGTTGAATAGTCTGTATTAGGGTTCTGATAAAATAATCTGATAAAAATATATTTAAAAAATCAGACAAAAATGGTATCAGCAATAAGTAATATTTACTAAGTTCCTACTATATGCTAAGAGCAATCCATTATTTCATTAATAAACACGTGCACACAAAACCAGTAAAGCACACAACATATACATATTATTGATGAAAAAAATCTAAGATTAAAAAGGGTCAAGTAATAATACCTCTGTGGTGGTAATTCTGGGATTGAAGGCAGTTCTGGGATCAAGGCTCAAGCTACAACCTAGAATCACAAAAGTCCAGACATCAAACCTCAAGAATGAGAAAGACTTTTTCATGAGAGCAGCACTTCTCAAACACTGATGTGCACAGAAATCAGATGGGAGTCCGGTAAAATGCAGAGTCTGATTTAATAAGAGTTGGTGGTGGGGGAGGTGGTGTCTGAGATTCTGCATTTCTAACAAGTCCCAGGGGATGCTGATGCTGCTGGTCCCCAGACCACACTCTGAGTCACACCGTCCTGTCCTAGAGCAACATCCACTCATTGTCCTTCTCAGAGGGCCCGCTTCCCTCCAGGTGGCAGAGGTCATTCAGAACATCACTGCCCTCTCTGCCTCCCTAAATCCTGGTCCTCGCCAGCTTCTTACACCCAGATCAGGGCCGACCCTGCAGGATGCTGTGTGGGTAAAAGCTCCAGGCAGCCCATTTATCAAGGGCCAGGGCCAGGAGCACCAAGAAGAACAAGAAAAAAGACCCACACCTCTTGGGCCTTTTAACCTCAAATTCAGAACATACTCCTGGAAAATATGCCATTATAATAAGTTCACAAACAAGTGGTAATTTCACAGGTGACAGAATAAAACAGTTAAGAAGTTGACAGTGTCATTGGAATATCTTAAAGGAGTTAACGCCTTTTGAATTTTCAACATCCCCAAGGAGAAACACTGAAGCAAAAACAGACCCAGAAGAACCCTGAGACCTAGTACTCCTAATGTCAAACCTTCTTACCTGTTGGCACAGCATCCCAGTCTTCGAGCCTGGCTGCCTGCCCAGCTAGGCTGAGGAAAGGACAATATTCACCATCCTGCCTTCATTACAAGGGGAAATGTTAGCCTCTGCTTTTAATTAAACATTTTATACTGATTTTCTTCTTTGACCATAAAAGATATCCAACTGCATAGCTTCTAAGTGACCCACTCAGATCTAATAAACAATGTCTTTCCAGTAAAAAGAAGGCTCCCACTGTCTCCCTTGTCTGCCATAAATTTGAGCTTTCCAGTACTCATTGATTTGACAAATATCTAATGCGTATTTCTTTGAGTTGTGCCAGGCTCAACGTACTGAGCCCTTGAAGATATAAAGGCGAATTAAACACCACTCCTCCCTAACCAGAGTGCACAGTTCAGAAGGGGAGACAAATAAGTAAACAAACAACCCCAACAGAGAGCGACAGTGGCTGTTTAAAAAAAACAGAAACAAAAACAGGAGAGGAAGGATGGGTGTTTTTACCTCCTCCTGATTCAAATGCAAAATCATAATCCATTTCCAACTGGAAGGCGCTAAGAGGTATAAACATATGGAAAACAAGCAAAGTGACAGAACATTCCTGAAATACATTGCAGCTAGCAATCAACAACCACACACACACTGTGTGCCCAGCACTCTCCTGGGCACTGGGAGAGATGACACAGAATTCCACCGCCAAGGAGTTCCCAGTCCCCTTGGGAAACAAGATACAGAACAAGTAAAGACAACAACCACAACAAGCATTCTAGAAGTTTTTAAAACACTAATGGGGGAAGTTAGGCAGTGTAGACTGTAGCTGGATTATACAGAGCTTTGACCCTCGATGGCCATGGCAATAGGGAGCCACAGAAGATTTTTTTGAGGATAAGAAATGACATGATGAAAGCTGTTTGTGTATCATTTATATATCATATATAAATATATACAATCTTAAAATTTTATAATTTAATAATAAGAAAAACTACTCTTTACTGACCATCTATTATGTGCCAGTCACTATTCCTCCTGGGGCTTTACATGTATTATCTCTAAACTTCCTAAGAGCCCTTCAAGGTAGACATGATCATCTCCTTTCTAGAGATGAGGCAACTGAGACTTAGAAACAGTAAGTGTGTCTAAGGTCATGTGGCTAATAAGCAATGGATCTGGGAAAGTTCATCCTGCTAGTTGGATTAATACAAGGAAGCGATTACCGGCAGGGAAATTAGTGTAAGCCCTCTGGATCATCCAGATAGGAGTTACGGTGATGATATTGAATATAGAAAAGTTTATAACGTAACCCACATGGAGAGCTTCATCTACTGTTTCAAAGTCATCTACTGATGGTGCGCTGCATGGCAGCAATAACGTGAACAACCACAATATGTTAGGACCTACTACAGGCTGGGTACTATGTGTGATTAGGGCTAGGGATGCAAAGAAGACATGTAGAGAGCTTAGTGACTAGTCTACAATCACGGGCAAAGTGATGGGACAGGAGATATCTGCCCCACCCTCCTTCCTGTCTTTGGCAGCTGACCACAGGCTGCACAGCTCAAGCCCACACACAATCCTGGACGCCACCACAAGGGGTCAGTCCTCCCCCTCCTCCTCCTCCTCCTCCCTCTCCTCCTCTTCTGCCTCCTCCTTTTCCTCTTCTTCCTCCCCCTCCTCTTTCCCCAAAAGGCTGCAGTCCCCACTGACTTGCTTCTCAGGGGCTCTCGGTCCTGATTCTGAATTATTCTAACCAAGATCCACTACATAATTTGCAAGGCCCAGTACAAAATAGAATACCAGGTCCCCTTGTCCAAAATAGTATTAAGAATTTCAGGACGGCAACAGCACAGCATTAAACCCACCACAGAGGCAGGGGGCGGTGTCCTGTTCAGCTGCGCAGGTTGCACACCCATGAAGCCGATCCTGATTCAAACCCAGTGACTACTTCCCTAGATAGGTAACAGTTGTACAAGGCCCAGAAAGGTGCTTGATCCTTCTACTCATTTTCTTAGGATCAGGAGACCTATTGCTTAGGAGACAGCCTCTCCATTCAATGAGCATCAGTAAATTGTGGACTCGTAAGATGACTGAAACTGCCCCAACAGCCAACACTGACTTTCTCTCTTTCCATTATATGGTTTCCAATGATTACGTGGTACTGTTTTCAGTGACAAAGAATTTGGTGGTCTGCCCTCTCAAAGGTTATGGTTAAGACAGGCAACCTGGTAGGAAAAGTCAAGATTATAATCAGTCCCACTTAAAAAAAAATATGGCTATTAAATTTAATACACAGAGCTTGATACAAAAATAACAATAACAAACTAAGTTTATTGTTATTATAATAGTTTGAGTGCTCATAATTACCAGTTACTACTCTAAATACTTTACAAAGATACATAAATCTTCACAAAAACCTGAGATGTAGCATTAGAAACACATTCATTTGCTTTCACAGGAGGGCTTGTTTCACTCTCCGACTCCTCTTGTGAAAAAGCCTATCTATAAAGAGCTGAATTTCAGATAGAGAAAGAGAGAAACAAGCAAACAAACCTAATTAATTATTGCACCTTGGACAAGTTCCCTTCCTTCGCTGGGCCAGGTATGCTCACTTGTAAATACAGTGAGTGGCCCGGATGCCACGAGGTCCTCCTGACTTTGCCAGTCTGTGACTCCCAAGCAGGAACCCAGGAAAATTTCCTCCTCTCCATTTGACATTCCTGCACGTGCTACCTCAGAGCACCAGATGGACAAATCACAAAGTCTAGCACAGCAGATATAAACCTGAACCTGGTTCTAAAAACTAGAACCAGGACACCTGTGTTCTAGTTCTAGTTCTACCAATCACTCCCTCAGGGTATGACTTAGAACAAGTCATTACATCCCCTGAGCCTCAGTTTCCTTATCTGTAAATTTATTAGCAGATACCCAAGGTCCTTCCTTGTAAGGCACAATTCCTGGTACTGAGAAAGTTGTCAATAACTGTTATTCTCATCAATATCATTATCAATTATTATTCTCTATTTCAAAGGTTCCCAACAGTTTCAAGTAAGAAGCTTCCTTTAAATACAAAAAAGAAAAAAGTGATTTAGATTCCCCCTCCCACCTAATGGGTTTAAATTCAGTATCAATTGATTAGGGAAATATAAAATATAGAAAAGTCACTATGAATTTTTATTCAGTTCATCAAAGTGACATTCATGTGTCCTTGAAAAGTATGAACATTATTTTGCAATCACTGATGATGCTTGATCCTTAGAACCCTTATGATGATTCTGAGGACCTGGGGTGAGACCCACTGCCCTGTACCACCCATTAGCCCAGAAGGTCATTGCCAACTTCACCTTCAATCACCTTGACTTCTCAGCTCCTCCTCCCCACTCTCACTGCTCTTACTACACTGCCAAGACCTAAAACACAAGGCAAAAAGGAGAAATACACATATATAGCATTTGGAGCTGAATATATAACTACTCGTGCATGTTTTTGCCTTTAAATCTTTTTTCTCACGTGTATACTTCTGCAGGTCCAAGTCCTGAATAAATTTCTCATAACTGGATTTTATTATACATTAGGAAAAAATACCAAATACTAGAATATTAGAACAAGAATCATTCTTTAAAGCAATGCTTATTCAACTTACAATTTGCTTATAAATAAATCATCTATGGATCTTATTAAAATGCAGATTCTGATCCCATAGGTCTGGAGAGGAGCCCTACTCTGTATTCTTAACAAGCTCCCAGGTGTTGTAAATGCTACTGATCTACAGAGCAGGGTCCAGCCCCACTGCTTTGCAGAAGAGAACTTGAGGATCAGAGAAGGCAATTCTCTTGTCTGTGGTCACACAGCTCATTAAAGGTAGGGCTTTGAGAGGAATTCAGGTTTGTTGACTTTTAGTCCAGAGCTCTTTCTGCTATGCCTTGATGTCACCCTTTTCTTCCCATCCACCAAAAAGTTTCTGGGAAAAAAATCTCATTTTCCTTTCATCAAAGACAACACACACATATAAATACACACACACACACCCCTAGAGGACAGGAGTTAAATCGTAGTCTCTCCCTCAGTTTCCAGCACAGGATCTTACAAACAAGATACTCAAAATAATATACCTCGATGGATTAATCTGATGCGGGAGGGTGGTGGAGGGGTGTCGTATTCTAATTAGAGTAACGCCTTTACCTTGTTCCCTCCTTTTGATTTCTTTAAAGACACACTTCTGATCAGCCTCCCCCTGTCTCCAAAGGTGTCTGTACCTATATACTGTCTAAGTTTCCCCTAGAGGTACTTTTCCAAATTAAAAATTAATGTACTGGGAGAAAGTTCAAAACAAGCTATTATTCTAAATCAATATTTAGGGAGGAGATAAGGGGTTTTTATCCCAGTACCAGCAGGGATTTTATGTTCCTGAATATCCTTTGCACTAGACCATTTAAGGTACATGAAGTGTTTGAAGAGTTGCACTTAGCAGCCTAAATGTTCAAATAGGATGGCTTCAAAGCCTCCCTCGCCCTCCCACCGTTCAGAAATCACTCCTGGGCTTCTGGGGCTTTCCACTGTATTTTAACAATCCTAGGAGTTCAAGAAAGCTTGCTCCATGGAATTTCTTTGCTCAGGCCCAAGTTCGTAATAGGTCTTCAGAAGTGTCACATCCACCAGCTAGAGTCACACATTCACCAGGTTTTCAACAGATCTTTCTTTAAATGATCAGAAAACAACACCTCAAAGGGAAGAAAAATTGGCAACCTTTCAGCTGTTTCACATCCTGATTATATTCTACCACTTGGTTAAAATTAACAAGTTTAGTGCAAATACTTTGGGTTTGGATTGCGCCACACTTAGGAAAACAAGAGGACAGAAAGGTGACGCTTAAAGGTAAAACTCACTTTTCCCCTTGCAAGAGGAGCGAAGTTCCAGAGCCCCAGGAGCCCCTCTCAGTGGGGCTTCCACTGGTGCCTAACTGGAGGAATGGAACCCACCAACCCCCTGTGGCTCTGGCCGGGCTGCCCACCCTCCCTCCCACCCGTCCTGAGCCTGCCCTCTCAACCACAAACGCCCCTTCCCCAGGCGCCCCTTCACCGTACCCCATCCCATCTGGGTCATTCCCTGCATGCTGATGGCTCTGCACACGCACAGGCAGCCGCCCCACAGCGAAAGACAGCCCCGTCTGGGGGCCACAACTCACCGCTCATATTTTTCTTAAGGCCCACATTAAAACAGATTCCTCTGCCTCTCTGCCTTCCCACTGCCCATCCCTACTGGTTCCACTGTCCCGGAGCCCAGAGAAGATGGAACATGTTCCAGTCCCAGTCTATATCCCCAGTGCCCAGCACAGTGCCCAGCACATAGTCAGGATTTACAAGCTGCTAGCTCTTTTTATCAGGTAACATCGATGTGTTCCCTCTGCTTCTCCCTTCAGACTCTGCTTCCTCCAGGAGGCTTACAAAATTTTTTAGAGCTGGAAAGGGCAGTCAAGCCATCTTATTTTATAGAGGAGGAAATTCAGTTCAAACATCAAATGATACAATGGTCCAGTGAGTGGTCTGGCTGGAAAGGGCCTCTCCAGCCTCTGACATCTGTTGCTAACCTCCCCAGCCCCTCCTCGTGCCCTGCCTTCAGGCCAGGCAGCAGGACACCGCAGGCCACTGCTTCACCCAGCAGAGGAGATTGGTTCATTCACAGTCTAGCCCTGGAGGCTAGGAGAGCCAAGTTCTGCTCCAGTCTCCAGCACTGAGAAAGTCTAGGGCCTTGATTCTGATCAAGTCAGTGTGGGCCTCCGGCTCCCCGCCTGTAACACGGCAAGCCAACCTCAGAGTTACTGATGCTTACTGTGAGCGCTCTGTACGTGCCAGGAGTCTGGGAGCACTGTCCCAGCTCATCCTCACAAAAGGTAATGATATAGATATGATTAGCACCCTTAGTTTTCCAGGTGGGGAAACTGGGACTTCGAGGTTTGCCCAGGGTCGTAGTTAGCTGAGGGTTTACCTGACTCCCAGGCCAGTATTTCGACTTCTGTCTTTTTTCACTTTCTCAGGGGCCCCCTCAGCTGTACAAAGCAATGACAGTGAAGAAGGCCTTGGAGGGAGCAAGCAGAAGGTGCAGCCCCACACCTCCGGTTCCCAGCAATCAGCCCTCGCCCTTACCTAACTGCGTGAGCAGCAGTTCTGCCTAATCCTAGGTGCACACAGTAAGAGACAGCATTCTTCCCCTGGGGGCTCGGCTTCTCCTGAGATTAGCCACAGTCCCCAGGAGGCTGTTATCCCAACCCCAGGGAAGGGCGCATCACAGCCAGACAAAGCTTATCGCAGGAAGCCACCACCACACTGGGGAAAGCAAAACGCAGACTGAGTGACTCAGGTCTGATCACCAGCACTAGACGCTGGGCAAGCTAAATGCGTGCATGCCTGCCAGTCGTCAGCAGGTGATGATGAAGCAACCTCTGCATTTGTTGGAGGTGCCAGGAAGGGCCAGTAGCAAGCACTCGAATGAAGATTATATCTGGAGCATGTCCTTAGAGCATCCCCGAGAGCAAGCCCCACCGTACACCCAGCACCTTGCACTATGCCTGGTGCAGGGCAGGTGTTCAGTCGGTTGACCGATGAAGTTACTGACTCACTGCCACAGTAGTGGACACAAAGCGCTCCTCGCCGGAAATGAGAATGGGTACACAGACTCACCAGCAATTATCCAACTTGGGGTAAGTCCCTTCAGCTCAGTTTTCCCATTCCATAGCCCCAAATAATAGTGTTTCTTTCTCCAAATCCCCTGGGACTTAGCCATTCATCCCACAGCACTCTGGGACAAATGCACAGAATAATTTTTAAAGGAACAATTATTTAGAGCCTCTTAGTTAAAGGGTAGTGAGCCTCTACTATCTACACAATGCAGGACTGAAGAAAATGGCCGTAAAAGTCTAGGTTTGGGGATTACAGGTACCCTGGTATTACGGAAGGGAGCAGACCGGGAATTCTAGGACCTCAAGTGATTTCTTGAGAAATGTGAGAAACCCTGCCACCAGCTTCACCTCATAGTTCCTAAATCTTCCAGGAAAATGCCTGCCAATTCAACTGACACTGTGGTTAATTTGCCATCAAAGACATCAGCATGAAATAAAATTTCAGGGAAAGAACAAAGGAAATAAGTCACAAACTTCCATTTCTTTCTCATTCACTCTCTTTCCAAGAGGTTAGGAAGGAGAATTGGTGTAGTAGTAACAGTAATGACAGTAAAGGAACATTTTCATGATGCTATGCAGTTCGCAGCAAACTTTCACCTGGATTTCTCAATATACATAACAATTCTCCAAGCTTTATTAGCCCATTTTACAAATCAGGAAACTGAGGCTCAGAGAGGTTAAACATCTTGCCCAAGTTTGCACAGCAGATGAGGGGCAGGCCAGGCCCAAGCCCAGATTTTTTTTCTCCAAACCATGCATTCTTTCCTCTGTGCTGCCTCATATAAATGAGACATACTTCCTCTTCCCCAATTGTCAGAATGCTAGACTTGTTGCTGAAGATGCCTTAGTTTCCTGATTTACGAAATGGGTATGATAATACTAGGGCGTACCTAACAGGGTCATTGTGAGAATTAAGCAATGCTTGAATATTGCCTGGCACACACGTTACTAGTAGTAATAGATGTAATTGCTGTTAGACTGTTCATTGAAAACAGACTGCCACTTCACGGCTTTTGTACTATGGTCCCCTCCTGAAGGATATTCCTATACACACACACACACACACAGCCACAGTGCTCATTCCTCCACTATCTGCCAGTCTGCTCAAGGGACACTGTCATAGAGTCTTCCCTACCCCCCCCATACAACAGCGCCACCCCACCCCCACACTCACCCCATCACAAGCTCTTTTACTCTGCTTCATTTTTCTTAGCACTCACTCTCACTGGATAAAGCATTTATTTCTTTACTTTCAGACTGCTTCCCGAGTAGAGTCTTTGTTTTATTCACAGCTTCACCTCCAGTATCTAAAACAATGCCAGTCACATAAATATTCGTTGCGTGAATAAAGGAAGCCCTGTGGATTCATTCACTGAGAAATGGAGACAAACTCTTGCTTGCTATCTGACCCTTCAATCTCAGATAAGACTTTAAAGTTTACAAGATATTTTTATATCCTTCATCTCCTCTAATCTTCCATAATCGTCAGGGAAGGGGTTATAATCCCCACAGCAGAGATGAAGAAACTGAGACCCCAGATCTCAGAGCAGAGCAACTTTCTGGAGAGGCAGAGTCCTGGCTTAGCTCCTGAACCCTATTCCCACCTGGCACCTAGATGTGGGGGGTCTCGGCCTCCCTCTGAGTTGTTCTGGTCCTGGTGGAGCCGCTGAGGTTCCCGGAGAAGAGCTGGCTTAGAGAGGAGCCTGGGAAATGGTTTTTATCACAGTCGAGCACCAGATACTACAGACAGCAGATTTTTGTGAACACATTTGTCAAAATAAACCCATCAATTATTATCAATAGTTTAAAAAATGCATTATGGGCCACGGTTCTAGGGCTTACCAGACACATGTCTTCCAGGGAAGCTCCCCAGAGACACCTTTCCTGATTCCCTCTCTGCCAATCCAACCCCGTGCCTCACTTAGCTGCTCCCTCCTCCACATGTCCAGGACCTGGGCCCCTGCCTCACTGCACCGCCTCCTTCACCAGTTTCATGCTCCCCACGAGGCCAGCTTCAAGCCCCCGCAGAAGTGCCTGGAGCCCCAGCCCAGTGGCCGGCTCCCATCCAGCAGGCCTCAGCCTGCAGGCGGATCACCCTCCTGAATGACACCAGCAGGGCAGGAAATAAAACAGCCCAGGCCTTTCCTCTCCTTCACCATTGCCTCAGGACCCAGGAAACCCGACTGAAGTTTTGCTAAGCTCCCTTTTTCTCTCTCCTGCGTGAGTGCAAGGAGGCTTAGCTGGCAGCAGATGGTTCTAAGGATTTAAGAAGAAGTGCTGTGGGAAATGCAAAGAAACACAGGCCTTTCTGACCATGTTTGCATTCAAACTGCTTGCAAGTTCAAAATTTAAAGAATTTTCCCGTCTGCTTACTAAGAGAAAGAAGAGAGAGTAAGAGCTCCCCAGGGGATACTTCCCTAGGAAGAAGAACTTTCAGATTGCCTAAAGAAAGGACGGGGAGGGGAGAAGGATGCTCAGGCAGAGAGGAATCACTCACCACCCCTATCCTCGGCTGGCCCTCAGCCCTGACGGTGCCCTCTCCCCTGTGGCAGGGGACCAGTCTTTTCCACATCTTCTCTCAAGCAGAGTGTACATGAAAGAAGAGAAAGAGGAGGACTGTAAGGGGGAATTCTAATTTGTTGCCAATTAAGGGCAGAGTGACCTTAATTTATAGCAGCAGAACCCAGAGTTATCACAGATTTTCCATCTTGGGAAAACAGCTCAGCTCTCAGCTGCCCACTGGTCCCCTGGAAATAGAGCCCACAGCAGGTTTAATTGAGTCCAGATTGACTTTTTACAGGGTTGGATTCCTCATCTCTTGGAAGAGAAAGCCTTGAGATTTTCAGTTGTTCAAAGATGCATTTTTAAATTGCTAGATACTAAGAGCAAAGCCAACTGGAATGATCCCCGTCCCTAGGAAGTAAGGACAAAGCTTAGCAAAAGTGAGTCAATTCAATTGGCCACCAGATGCTGTGCTGGCTGTGATCCAGACTTATACCCTATTTTAAGGAGCATCCAATGATCCAGGCAAGGTTAGAGGAGATATCACAAAAATAATAATTGCACAAATAAATATCTAATTACAAATCATAATGAAGAATATTTTTAAATACAGGTGTTATGAAAGCAAGTAAGTGGAAACTCACTCTAGTACAGCCAGTCAGGGAAGTGACATTTAGGCCAGAACCAAAGGACTGGGAGTTGACGGGTTGGGGGAAGGATGTTCCCACAGGAGGGGACAGCCCATGGAAAAGCCACTATGGACAAAGATGCCAGATGAGGCATGAGAGGGAGCTGCAGACAGACTGGAAGGCCAGCCTGAAAATCCTGTCAGAAGATCCTTGATAATATTTTTGGTGGTACTCCTACCCGACTCCCCCCACTTTATTTCTTTAGGTCCAAGTCTTTAGATCTTAATTTCCCATTGCCCCACAGCTGCGAACTTCCTTCTGGACACTATACATCTCTTCCTCTGGTCCTCATTGTCACGTCCATGTGGGCACATTTTCACCTTGACCTTTTGCAGTTTCAGAAAAGCTCAAATGTAATCAGTAAGCCTGGGCAGTGCCCAACCCTGACAACAGGGAACGCTCAGGTGGCCCTGCTCTTTGGCTTGGACCACTCAGGACACTTGCATATTAGAGAAAAACAAATAAATATTGACTCTACATCTCAAGTTCCACCTCCTTCAGAAAACCTTCCCAATAATTCCAAACAATGCACACATCTCTCCTCCTAGACCTACAAAACTTACTGTGTGCCCCTTCCTCGTGACACTTAATTACATGAATTTAGCATTCACTTGACACGTATTTGGCGATTTCCTATCTAGTAAAATATGCTGGACTGGATGGTTGTTAACTAAGAAAGACCTGGTCCCTGCTCATCAAGAAGTGGCTAGAATGGAAAGCAGCTGGTTATATGACACTGGGGAAGTTACTTAACATCTCTGAGCCTCAGTTTTCTCTTGGGAATCAAAGTGTGACCTCTTTTTATAAATACACATGGATTAAAAACACTATCAGAGGTTATCCTTGAAAAAAAGGATTGTGGTGAATTTTGTTTTCGTGTTACAATTCTGATTTTGTTTTTAATGGACGTTTATTTCTCATGAGAAAAAGCATTAAAACTGTTTCCTTTTAGGTTAAAACAAAGCAAAACAAAACAATAGCACTTTATTTCGTTGTGAGAATTAGTGAGGTACGGTGTGTGCACAATCAGGACACAATAACCTCCCCCAAAGCAGAGTCTATGGGCTCCAAGCAGAAAATCTCAGAGAGACAGAGGAGAGACTGGACCACTGTCACAACTCTCAGCAATGCCGGCTCTGGATGTCAAAGTCGTTCCTACATGCCAGCTTCTTTCTGGGACAGAGACACGGCTAAGGGCATCTCCCAGGTTCTTCACCCCAGAGGGGCTGCCCCTAAATTCCAGGGATGAACTGTCTCGGTGAGGCTGGGGGCAGGGGTTATGATTGGCAGTCTCCTGTAACCAGGCTGAAGTATGGACAAAAGCAGTTTCTTTTCCCAGTTGACAAAGGGGCAGAAGGAGGAAGCAAGGGGAGAGGAGTTTAATTCAGGGCAATAATTTCAGAAAGACAAAGTAAAAAGATTCCATTACAAAATACAAAACACCAGCCTGTAGTAGATGCTCAATAAATGATGGTGACTATTATTACAAAGATTAACATCGAGGTTTCAGGCTAAATCGAGACAAGTGTGACTTAGGAGGCCTGGGTGGGAATAGAGGCTGAATGTGAGGGCACTGGGGAAAGGAGCACAGAAGGGTGGATTCCTGAGTGTGGGAGCACTGGGGACTGAAGACCAAGATTTCAGGGAGGAGAGATGTTGAGAGGAACAGCTTGAGCCAGAGGCGCTGAGGGGGAGGAGCAGGTGCTAAGTACACAGACTTTAGGGGCCGCATGATGGAGAAAGGGCCCCCAACAAAGGTCAGCACGGATTCAGTGAGTTACTCTCATACCATCTGGGGGTATCAATCTTGTCTCCTGAAAAAAACAGTAAACTTCCTACAGAAGAGGATCTTGCCATCTAATTCTCCTGCATCCATTTTAGCTGTTGAATAAGTATTTAATCAGATGGAATTGCCAGTGACTTCTGGGGAGCTTACAAAGGACATGTCACTCGGTGGGTGAAGGAGCTGTCCCGCCCAGGTCCCTTTTCCCTTCGTTTCTCTACACCAACACTTAACAGACATGGCCACTGGCCTGTTGATTTGATGCCATGAGTCTAGGCGAAGCCACTTCCACCAACATCTTGGACTGATTAAGAAACTTTCTAAACCTGAGTCCTAAGGCTGAAAGGTGGGAGGGTTGTTTATAAAATGTTTTGACCATCTCATCTATATATATATATAGTTTTAACCCCAACACAACCATAAAATCTGACAATTACTTCTTTTTTTGAAAAAATTAAGTTGCAGCCCATGTAAGGGAGCAATGCCTCACTCCCTACACCCAGTGCTTTCATCTTGGGAAGGGAAACCAATTAGTGTTGGAAGTGCTGGTCTCTCTCTGCCTCTCTATTAACTACTCCTTGCAGGGGCCTGAGGCACAGTCTGATACAGTGACTTGCTGACAATTAGGTAGAAAACATCGGGTATGCTCAGCCCAGTGCCTCCCTTGTTCAGTGGGGAGGAGAGATGCCCTTTACCCGCTGTCCCCTGGGAGGCCCCCACCACAGGTTCTGACTCTCTGAAGATTATCTGGCCACAGGCAAAGCACTTGATTCCTTGACTTAGGGACACTGGATGTGAGTGGACAGCGCGTGCTGTGAGCAGCATAGAGAAAGAGGGTAACTCACCAGCAGATTAAGAACATTATCAACAATTGTTGTTGTCAGCAGTCTACACAGCTAATATCAAACAGACAATATTTTGTGACTGAGAGTTCCCATACAACACACAGCAATTCTCTAAAGGGAGGAGGTAAACAGCTGCCAGGGAACTAAGCATGACTCTCTTAAGGCTCGCTTTTCAGAGAAGCCCATATGGAGAAGGGCTAACTTTCCGCACGCTGAAGATTCAGGTGGGGAAAAGAAAAACAACCAACACTCTGTAGGGCATGTGAAAATTATGCAAAAACTATGACATACCCACATCGGAGTGAAATCCAAGAGGTGAGGATCTAATCTCTCTTGTGGAGAAAAAGTAGAATAAGTTGCTTTGATGGTGGTTTAAACCCATCAGGAAATGGTGTCAATTTCCCAGAATGAACAGACAGGAGACTTTCCAGGACATCTAGGATTTCACGCAGCAGGCTCTGTTCTTATCTTACGATGTTTAACCTTCACAAAGCTTAAGAAAGTCCTTGTCCTTGAGAAATATTAATATAATTGTAAACTAAAAGTTCTAAGCACTAGGAAGGCCTGTGCCAGAGATGATTATATTATAAAAGACAGGTTCTGAGATTTAGAAGTTTTGCTGCATCAAATCCTGGGAAAATCTCAAAGGAGGAGATACAGTCTTGCTGCTCTCCATTTAATTCCCAGGAGTAGCTGTGAGCATAGACAGACCACCACCCAGGCAGTGAACCAGCGCTTCCCATGATCCTCCCCACCCTGTCCAGGTCGGCACCATTGTGCTTCCCATTTTACAGATTAAGAAGGTGAGTCTCAGGGAGGTCAAGTAATCTGCTGACCTGGACAGGGTTTCACAGCAAGACTTTCAGATGTCAAAGCCTTTCTATCGATGGCTCTCCCATGGGCTGCATGCAATCACCAACCACCTAGGAAACTCCTTGCTTTTAAGTTACTTCTCTCAGTCTATTTGCAAGTGAACTTTCTTAGGTTACAGGACCTCTAGGCTCCAGGCCCCATCTACAAATGCCTCACAAATATTTCCAAAAACAGTAGTTGATTTGAGGAGAGTCAGGCAAATTCATTTGCTAGTGAAACTGCAGTAAAAATAGACATAAATCAGTCTCTAAGAGTCACGAATTCCGAACAGTCTTTTAGAGCAGAAAGCACAAAGGGCCTGAAGTCAAAGAGGCTGGGTTTCACACAGGCTCCACCGGCTACAGTGACTGAAGGTGAGCCGCCAACCTTCCAGGCCTAATTTTAAAAGGGAGAGAGAAAGAGAGAAATAAAGTAATCCTGTTTCATTGGATTATTTGGGAAACTAATGGTAATTTTATACATGAAATAACTTTGTAAGCTGCAAAGCCCTATACAAGTGGAGGATTTAATTATAATTATATTGACTCAGCTATTTGGCTGGGATCTTACAAGGAATCTGAATCATCAGATAGAGGTTTTTTTAAAAATGAGATGTAAAATAGCATAATAATTAAGAACAAAGCCCTAACCTCAGGATAACGAGGTTCAAACCCTTGCTGTGTGATCTTGAGCAGGTTACTTACCTTCTCTGTACCTCAGTTTTCTTATCCGGAAAATGGGGATAATAATTAGTGCCTACCTCATAAGGTGGCCCTGAAGACTATGCAAGTTTAAATACTTAAAGAACTGAAAATGGTTCTTGGAACACAGGATGCTTGACCAGTATTACTGTACTATCATGATTTTCACTGAACAGGCAAAAAGTGGACTGGGATGTAGCAGCCGGCACTACAAAACAAAACCACTGCAGCAGAGGGAAAAAGGCAGACTATAGCTCTGAAATGTACTGTATTTTGAACTCTCTGGGGGACTCTTTTGGAGAGAAAAATAAGTCATCAGACTTCCAGTAAAACCCTGCTTCTTCCTCCCCTCCCCTGCCCTCTTCCTCGCCCATCCTATGCAGAAAACCTAACAGCCCCAAAGTCCTCTTTCTTCTTCATCACTCTCCCATCCCCAAAGATCAGCTTCAGCCCAGGTGAAGGCCTAACTGAAGACCCCAGGACAGTCTGGGCAAGTCCCTGGAGACCAGGGCAGCTGCAGAATGTCAGCCTCTCCCCTCTCTCCATTTCAATCCTTCCCCTCCTTCACGGCTCCCACAATATCCCACTCCTCCCCAAAGACTGCTCCCTTCGGCACTGTGCATCTGTAATTGCCAACTCTGCTCTCACTGGCTGCATAATTATTTCACAAGTGCCTATTTTATTGCCCCTAAAAGGTAAACTCCCCAAGAGCTAGTCATATTCTTCTAGATTCCCCACAGGGCTTAGCAAGGGGCTGCAGACACTGACCATGTGCCATAAATAATTTGGTAAGGGGTTTAGTTCCCTGGAAGGAGCCCAGACTCCCTGCAAAGTGGTCAGATGCAAACTCGGTCTGAGCCTCGACTCCTCCTCCCCAAGCCCATGGCAGATTCTGCTATCAGATCACAGCATATGATCACAGGCTTTCTCCCAGAGACCCTGGAAGAAACCTCAGAATCCTTTTCATCACTGCACTGCAGGGAACCAATACAGACTGACTGGAAAGATGAACCCTTTTTTGCCATCTCTGCTTCCTAGGCACTTCCCTAACTGAGTCTCTGTAACACTGGGACTTAACCACTATTATTATAACTACCACACTCTACTGTACAGAGTTGTTCACTTGTCTGCCTCCACTAGACCAGGGGCTTTCAAACTTTTGATCATGGGAGCCCAATAATAACCTAAATCAGCATGTACCAAACTGAAGCTAAAGTTTCCCAAAACAATACTGATTAGTGTAATGCACTGTGATATTTCCTATTATAGTCTGTCTAAAAATACTGATTCAGATCCACAGAATTCATCTCATGGTGCACTATGGTTTACAACTATATCTATGTGATATAGATACAGAGAGGTAAATAGAGAGATAGGTAGGTAGATGATATAGTATGTTAGTTACATAATGTTAGTTAAGGTAACATTAGCAGCTACAACTGATAAACCCCAAAATCTCAGCCTTTACTACAATCAAAGTCTGTTTCTTGTTCACATAAAACCTAAACCAGTGTAGACTGGGAGGTGGCTTCCACTGGGCAGTCATTCAGGGTGGGTTCCAGGCTGTTTCTTGTGGTACCTTTAACACATGACTTCTAGAGTTACGACGTTCCGGATCATAGCAATCCTGCCTGGGAAGTTTTTTATGGGTCAAGTGTACAAGTGACACTCATTGCTTTCAATCTCATTCCATTGGCTAGTATTTAGTCACATGGCCTCACTTAACTGCAAGGGACCTAGGAAATGTAGCCTAGCCATGTGCCCGGGAAAAGATGGAAACCGATCTGATGATCAGCTAGCAGTCTCTACCACAGACCTGCCATTTACAAAACCCTCCAAGGGAAGGACCTAGCCTTACTCACATTTGTATCTCCAGAACTAGCGAAATTTTTGGCTCATAGAAAATGTATGACCATAGGATGAATGGGGAACATGATAGATCCTGGCTAGAGTTCCAGAAGTATTAGGGTTTATGATTAGGTTTCATAAGTCTCTCCAAACTGACACCTGTGCAAAGCCTAAAGCAAAGCTGAATCCAAAAATCTGCATTAGGGCAGGTGGAAGATACCAGAAAAACTGCTTGGTGTCTCCCCTTCTATGTGGAGGCTACACAGACACTCTTCCAACACCCCCATGCCTGTCACGGAGCACAGCAGAACAATTAAGAGCACATAGACTTTTGAGGCGGATAAATCCTGGCTGGGCCCCTCCCTGGCTACAGAACCACAGCTGAGCGTTCACTATGTGAGAGGCATGATGCCGCACATCTTCTAGGCAGTATCTCATTGCATCCTCACAAGAAGCCTCTGAAGGACACTGATTTCTCCCTTGGACCTTCCCACTGCCTGAGAGAATCAATGGCTTCTACCCCTGTGTTCCCAAAGCACTTTCCAAATTCACAACCCTTTAATTCACTTGTGGTAGAGCTGTTTTGGCACGTGGAGGTACCTATCTGTTCATCTTATCTCTCCAATTGCACTTCAAGGATAGTGGAAATAGCATACACTTGAGAGTCAAAATACCTAGGTTCAAATGCCAAACCAAACTTAATAGTTGTGTGAGGTTAGCGAAGATACTTATTTCTTCTGAGCCTCGATTTTCTTATCTGTAAAATGGGGTCAGAAGTCCAACATCAAAGGGATGCTGGGACACATAAACCTAATATCTATAAAGAATTATGCCTGGCACATAGTAGGTTCTTTAAAAAGTAATGCTGTCCCTCCTCCACCTCTCCTTGAGGGCAGAGATAATGTTTTATTCCTGGACATTAACATCATATCTTGCACATAATAAATGTATGTTGAAATGTATTGAATGACAAGCTTTTCTGTTGCACAATAAAAATAAAACACACAAACCTATCTTGATCCTTAGAAGCTCTCTTTTTATCTCTCCTTCCTCTTCCCACATACTTCATTACTCTTCTCTCTTTGGGTAACATGAACTTTTTTTTTGTACTCAGAAATTTTAAATGGCTAACAGAGCACCTCAGGATTCTTTCCTCCGGCCATTATCCTTCTCTTTCAAGTTGTGCTCAGCAAGATTATTTGGCTATTGGAGCTAAAAACGGTCAGATTACAAGTGGAGGTCTCTGAAATGTAGCATTCCCCATTGCAGGATTCTGGAATTACACCAAACACCAGGGAGGGGTTGCTCTTCCCCAAAGAGTTCACTGTTCTGAAAAAGCCTTTGTTTTAAGGCTTTGCAAAACTGCCCTGTGGAATCTCCTCCAGCCCAGGTCCGCAGCACTGGCCTAGAACTGCTCACAGAGTATCTACATGCTCCCTGTAAAACAGAACACTCAAGAGTCCTACCATCTTGTAAAAATTGCTGCTGTCCGAGTCTTGGTTTGTATTTCACAGTATAACGAGCACTGTTTTGGAGCACTTGTTCTGATGTCTCTAGCAAGCCCCTGATAATGAGAACAGCTGACACACCGTGTGGTTCCTGGGTCTGTGGCGTTATGTTAGGCACCTTCTGTCAATTATCTCCTCCAATTCTCACCAAAACCCACAGTCAGATATTACTATTATCCCTATTTTGCAGAGAAAGAAACTGAACCTCAGGAGGTCAAAGAACTTTGCCCAAGGTCACACAGGCAGCAAGCAGCAAAGCCTCAATTCAAACCCTAGTCTATCAGATTCAAATCCCATTCCATTTCTGTTACTCCACACTGCCTCTTTAAATGGCTATAAAAGAAGGTCCTTTCTGTATAGAAATACTTGAGAAAATAAACAGTTTGGACTGGTCAATCTTTGGGTCCCTTCCTCCTCTTAAAAAAAATCTATGGTTCTAATGAAGAGAAGAAAGAAAAAAGGAAATGTAAGGAAACCAAACATTATGAGGCTTGGCTTATCAGTATTTAATAACAGCTTTTGGATCAAAACTCTACAGAACCTTATTTATGGACAGACAGTTACTGTTAAGCAGAACTTCTTTATACAACCTTTTCATCTGAGGATATTGTAGCCTTCTACTGCCTTTCTATTAGTGAGAGATGGGGTGTGAAATTTGCTGGCCCTGCCAACACTATCCCATTAAATTATCTGCCCTCTTCCAGTGCAATTCACTCAGAGGCAACAGTTTGAGACTCAGGCCCTGTGAGTGTCTGTGCCTAGGCGTTCGGAGCGGGGAGGTGTGAAGGAAAAAGTTCAGGTGGTGGTAGCATCCCAATGACGTAACAGCAATCCACATTTCACTGCCTTACCAAAATAAAGTGGATGCCACAATTATCCCATTCCTAAACAAACTGAAAACCCCAATCGAGCTTACTGCAACAAAGAGAGAGCCTTTTTACCGCTGTTTATTTTTATTTTGTATTCGTTAGCTTTTTAGATATTCCTGGCATGCAAGTCAGGCTCCATGTAACAAGCAGCTGCATTTAGTTAAGGATTTCGAAGAGTTCCCCCCACCAAACCCCACCACCTCATAACAGCCCCCCTCCCCTTCAACTCCAAAGAACTCTCTCAGACTCTCTCAGACTACTCCCCTTTTCTCTTGTCTGTCGACAGAACAGTCTCTCCTGGCACACAGTGGGGAATAGGTGAGGCCAGGCTGAGGCTCTCCTGTTGGAGAAAGAGGCCTAGGAGACTTGAGTGTTTCCCAGCTGGGGCTGGATTTGCCAGGGTCTGACCCACATGGGGAACTTGGAGCTGGCAAGCCAGCTCTCCCACTAGAGAGCACTCTAATAAATCACCCCTATTTCCTGAGTTGTACATCAAGATGCAAATACAAAGGCACTTCATCAAAGTACATCTCATCACTGGTTGGGAGGAATTGCCAGACATGCTCCTCAAACCACATCTGAGTTACAGTTCATTATAACAACATCATTCCTCCTGATCAGAGGTGCAGACCATCCAAGGCCTTTCCAGTCCATCTCTGAGTTACAGTGAGTCTGGCTCAGGGAACCCCAGCACAGGAAGGAATATTGAAATTGGCTGTCTCCAGTCATTTCTTATAACCCTTATAATGGTTGAGAAATCATCCCTTTGCTGCTCTTGGAAAACACAGGGATATAACACCTTTGGCCCCAATATAACATAAAGGGTGTAAATTTTAAGACAAACCGGGAGAGACTGTCGAGGGCAGCAGTCAGATGAGAGCATGAACTTTTATGGTTTGTAAGCCCTACAATGCCATTTCCTGGCTGTGTGACCTTAAGAAAGTAACTTAACCTCTCTGTGCCTAAATTAAAATGAGCTAATTATGCCATCTCCCTCATGGGGTTGTTGTGAGGATTCAGTGAGTTGATACTTGCAAAATGCTTAGAATAGTGACTGGCCTGTTGTAAAGGTTATGCAAGTGTCTGTTAAATACATTGTACAAACAGAGGCATCAGGCATTTCAGAATGCTTGGGTTCAGGGAAGTACATTCTTAGTTGAGGTCAAAGGATTTGGCACCATTCTTTAGCATCTCTCAGGCCCTGTAACAGTCCAGCTAGTAGGAGGGGAAATGGAAAGTGAGGAGAGAGAGAGGCCCCATGGATTGTGTAGATCTGGGTAAAGGCCCAGGACCCCTCCACCCCTGGCAACCCAGCAGGGAAGGCAACTCATTGCCCTGGGCCTCAAACACTCCAGATCAATGGTTCCTATCTTTTGGGGATTGCAGTTTTCTTCAAAAATCAGATGATAACCAGAAACATACAACCCTAAAAATGTACATAAAATTTTGTGTATTATTTCTGGAGGGTTGAATGGCCTAATTTCAGATACCCCAAGTTAAGACCCTCTAGGCTGGATCTCTTCTCCAATACTTGCTATCCATGGTTTCACTCAATGCATATAACACTCAGGAAAGGCTCAGAAAAACTAATCGCCATACCCAGTGTGTGGAAGAGAAACGATTCGAACCTACGTCAGTTAATTCCAACACCTGTGCTCGTAACCTTTAGGTTCTACTGTGAAGTTCTACTACACTCCCTTCATACTGGAAGATGGGACAAAGGGAAAATCCTTGAAAACAAGCAATGTTACATTGTTACTAGGAAAAACAAGCATCATCACACTTTTACCTACAACCAAAAAAGTTACTCTCCGTTCATTCAATAAAAATCTATGGACCACTTACTATATATGCCAAAACATACGCCATTTATATGCAGATATACATGTACATCAACATACATATAGTATATACAAAGCATTCCATTCTCCATAGGATGTTGGGTAAAATTTTCAAAAATATTTGAGATACTGTATGTGGTCCCCTTCAAACCACAGCCAAACTGGACACTAATGGATGGAAGTGACATACCATTTAGAAACTTTCAAGTCTAATCTGAGGCCTATACTCACCATGCAGGAGATGGAGAGAGGAAAATATAGACCAAAGTTGAGTTTTGAAGGACTCCTAACTAAATACCAGAAAGATAATCCCAGATAATGTCAGAGTAGCAAAACAGCCACCAGGTATACTGACTCAATATTGGAAATTAAATATTCCCAACACATTGCCAGAGGCAGTTGGACCACACCCTTTGTCTCCTGGGCCTCTGTATGGCTCCCCCTAGGGAGGATTTTCAGACGTTCCTATAAAGGTGGGGCTGGATGACTTGGTCCCCAGGTGTTTTCACCAGGAAAGCTAGCAGTCTTATTGCCCTCAAGAGTCTCTAATTCTAGAAGTAGACAGGACCTATTAAAATGGCATTGGAAAGTTTACAAAATGACAGCAAACAGTAGTAGGCCACCTCCCTCTGACTCCAAGCAGCCAAGCCACAAAATCTACAGGAGTCTGAGAAAAGCTGAGGTGGGTTCCAAAGGCCCTGAGCTCTGGGTACAGTTATAAAGGCTTCAGGTTCGGGATGGTAAGAGGTAGATGGGGAGATTGACAGTGAACAGACCAGAAAAAGTAAATGTAAAGGTTTGTTCCTCCTGGCTAACAAAACAGAAGAGTGATGGGAGAAATGCTGAGCATTTGTTTTAAATAAATAAATGAAACATATCACCCCTTAGACTGATCTCCTGAGACATTGGCTGAGTTACCTGAAGGATGTTGGATCAGACAAGAAGGTAAATCTGAGTTCCACTAGAAGCCTTGTCCCCAGAGAAAGGATCAAGCATTCACAGAAATGTAAAAGGATTTATTAGACAATAAATAAGACAGTAATAACAGATTTTAGCTCATTATTGAAGAGATCAGAATAAGCACTACTCTTTAAAAAAAAGTTGTCATGGGAGAGAAAGAAACAAATTTTAATTCATGCACATGGAGGTCCCATAGAAATGGGACCTAAAAAGTAGCCAAAGCAGGCAGCTTTTATACTTTTTAGACAAAGAAACAATAAATTTGGGAGGAATTTTTTTTAAGTTTTTTTTTTTTTTTTTTTGAGCCTGTAGACAGTTCAATGAGAATTTGGGCGACTGCTGATAACAAAATTGTCTTACACTCAGCAAAATCATTGCCTGGACATTTATTTAAAGGCAGAAGTCCAAAGAAAGGTGCACTGGACCCTCAAGTTCCCTCCCTCTCCCAACCCTGTCCCTCCCCCTCCCCATGATCTAAAAGCAACCATTGTTGAAAGGTTATGTAGAATAAAGGAAAAGACAGAGGATATAAGTGAACAAATTAAGGCGCCTCACTAGGAGCCTTGCCTTAGCTAAAATCACCTTGGTTATCTCCACCTCAATTTGCCCAGCAACCTGACATCAGAAAGATGTTTACAATGTTTTAGGCAGCACGACCCAATTTTTGCTTTTCACCCAGGTGTGTGGCAACGGACCAGATGTTTGGCATCAAGGAAGCAAACATCCATGTGACCAAGCTGTTTACATTTCATTAGGATTTTCCATCGGGAAGGAGCACTCCCTGCTGATGTACATCTTAATTACAATTAGGAGCAGTATTTACCCTGAGGAGCTTCCAGATTAGCAGAACCACACTATAGGATCAGTTTCAGAATCATCCTCAAAAAATGTGGTTCCCACTTCCCCAAAGTCATCTCTATGAAATCAAAATTCACACACAACTTCCTTCCAGGGTGTATTTTCTACCACGAAAATTATTAGCTAGACTTTGGTCAAAACGAATTCTGTAGTCATGGTCTAGGTAGTGAATAGGTCTTTCCCCCTCAACTGCTAAATAGCCCAGAGCCTTTTTCCCCCTAAAGCACAGTGCTAACTTAAAAATGAAAGATGCATGATAAAAGAGCACGGGTTGGGGCTGGGCGTGGGGGAGGGAAGAATCCAGGGGCTCCAGCACCCCCTCAAGGGATGCATGTTAAAAGTGAGGCCTAAGACCCTGGAGACTTTAATCAACTTTCCCCCTCCAACCTCGAAAGAATGAATCGTTGTCTCCACAGGCGCAGCCGGGCTCTTCCCCCTCATTGTGTACGGGCTCAGACGCAGCAAGGATCCGAGCTTCCCGCAGCGAGCTAAAACTCTCGGGCTTTCGGTGAAGTCTTTCTCTAACTGTTGCAATTGTCTTTGGAGATTACCAAAATCAAGTATGCATTAGTTGGCTTTCCCTCCCCTTGTTTGTTAACACACACACACATACACACATACACACACACACGTGCACTTTGGAGCAGCAGGCCGTCTCTGACAGCACATTTTGCACAAAGTGGCGGCGGCGGCGGCAGCGCACACGTTGTGGCCTCCATCGTGACCCTCAAGAAGGCCAGCGAGCTGGGGACGGTGGAGATGCGAGGCCGCCCGAGCCCCAGGAGGACAGGGCTTTTGTTTGGGTCGTTCAGTGGACAGCCTAGGTTCTCTCAGGCACTCCTGAAAATACAAACTCCCTCCAGGACCGCTGCGACGTGGTGTCAGGATGGACTTGTCTGAACACCGGTTGGGGCGCGTTAGGGGTCCAGCGAGAGATGGGGGGACGAAAGGCATCCCATCGCCCCACGACCCCCAACCCCTCCACGCTTCCTGTCAGCGCTGACAACTGCGGCTGGGCGCCGAGGAAGAAGTGCCCGGGCGCACCCCCGGCCCTCAGAGGGACTCCAGGGTGAATCCTCGCCTGCCTCCCCGGCGCCTGGAGTCGCGCTGGCGAGACCCCCGACGGGGCGCCGGCAGCCCCCCGAGGCGGGCGCGGCGCTTCCTGTCCGCCCAGCCCCGGGCCGGCCGACGGAAGGGTGGCCGAGGCTGGGCGGGCCCGCGAGCCGGCCGATGCGCCTCTTACCTTGGGCAGCGGCCCCGCGCGCCGCCAGCAGCAGCACGGCCAGCAGCTCCAGGAGCGGCGGGCGCGCCCCGCGGCGGCGCGGCCGGTGCATTCCTCTTCTCGCGGCGGCGGCGGCGGCGGCGGCGGCTCCCAGGCCGCGCGCAGAACATCCACGGGCTCTGCCCGGGGTCCCGGCTACCTCGTCCCGGCCGCTCTCCTCGCAGGATACAGCGGGCGTCTGCGAAGTTCTTTGTCCCTCTAACCTGCTCCTTTGCCTCAGCCCGGCCCTTCAGGACCCCGTAAGCGCAGTCCCTCCACAGCCCTCCGGTTGCAGCCTCGCCGCGGCCGGTCGGTTCAGTCCGCGCCGTCGGGGTCGCACTCGCGGAAGGCGAGTCTCGCCGGCTCGGGGTCTGAGGAGAGCGCGCCCTGCGCCCGGGGGCTGCCGTCCCGGGGCTCCCTCCGTGGCGGCTGCGGCGGCTCCTCCCGCTCTGCGCGCTCGCTCTCTTGCTCTCAGCCTCCCTCAACTTGTCACTTTTCACCAACTCTCCAGCCCAGCGCCTGCCCCGACCAATGGCAGACGCGGGTCCAGGCCGGCGACCCAGCGCCCTCTGCTGCCGCCTCTCCACACCCGGACTCCCAAAGTTGTTCCTTCCGCGCCGCTCAAAAACCCTCCTCCCCTCCCCCACGACACCTCAAACCTGCAGCGGGACCTGAGCCCTTTGGGCCCTCGCGGCCATTTGACAGAAAGGGAAACCGAGGCTCAGGGAAACTTGTCCGGGTTCGCAAACCAGTTTGTGGCTGAATGACTCAGGAGACCCAGATTCTAGGGGTCTCAACCCTGCCACCGTTAGCCGTGTGACCCTGGGTAATAGAAAATTTAGTGATACGTAGTTCCCCTTTTGAATTCCTCTTTGACCCACGTGATTTTTCCCATTTTGTCTCTATTTCTAGTATCATCGCATTGAAATCAATGTCATCTGTACAGTTTTCTCTTGGAGATTTATTGAGGACTTCGTGGTCAGTTTTTGCCAGTGTCCCCGCTGATCTCTTGAAAGGTGTTTTTCTGTCTTCGGAATGTGGAGATGGGTGACTATCTCCATTTGATATTTATATTTATCATGTTACTTAGGCCTTCTGTATCTTTGCATTTTTTTTTTTTTTTTGTCCAGCTCTTCCACCATGGGCCAAGGGGGTCATTAAAGTCTCCTACTCACAGTATGTTTTTATCCATTTCTCCTGGTTACGCATTATGAATTTTGTGATCCATAAATACTCATGGCCATTTGGCTTTCCTTGTGGAGAGGGCCTTTGATCATACAGAGTGGTGAGCACCTGCTGTGTTCCAGGCCCTGCTTTAGGCTATGAGGATGCAAGAGTCACAGAGACACCAGTCTTGTCCTAGAGGAACACCAAGAAGCCCACTTATTGAGTATCTCCTGCTTGCCTAGTGCTTTGTGTGCATTTGCTCATGAATCTTCCACTGACACTTTTAAAAAATCATTACAAATACTTATACCTCTTTGCACTTTTACATAGATTATGCTCATAATATGGTTTTAGAAACTTGAGATGCAGAAAGAGAATATGTGACTTGCCTGCAGTCACACAGACAACAGATGGCCAAGCCAAGACTCAGTCCCTTTACCGTGATGGGGCTAAAAGTTCTTGGCCAGAGCCTGGCGTATAACAAGCTCTCAGTCAGTGGCAGGGGGTGTAACTGCTGCAGCGATAGCCTCTGAAAACCCGGCTTTAGGATTTTATAATGAGCAGTCACCTTGTTGAAGGCAAGGGCTTTGTAGCCCAAAGTACGTCCCAGCAGGTCAAAGACTCGCAGCCCTCTGCCTTCGGCCAGGTGAATGGCTAACCCATGTAGGACAAACGGTCACTTATTCTTCTCAAGACTTTAGGGCAGGGGCATCCCCAGCTGCCTTGCTAGCTTTCCCCCTCTCTATCACTCTGACCTGAGGTCAGGGAATGATAGACAGAGAGGCCTTGGGTCAACCAGTTTATTGCCCAAACAGGTCTGTCCTCCAAGTTTCTCTGCCTGAGACCCATTCAGTCCTGTCTCAATTATCTCCAGGCTCTTGCCTGAGGAACTTCCTGCACAAGGTTCTCTTGTTAGAAAACTGTCTTTGATGGTTGGCCTCAATATACTATGGCCCAGAAGTCAGAGGAATCTCAGGACACTGCACATTACTGAAAAGTTCTCCATCATCTATAGAATAACTCTCAGCTGAGAGACAAGGACCCTTTCCTGTCCACCCACCCTGCCCCCAAACCCCACCCCATAACTGCTTGGCCCAGGTAGCTTAGGTAACAGATGGCTGCCAGTGCTGAGTATACAGAACTTAATGGCACTTTTATCAGTACTTAAACTTTCCAGGAACTTAATCACAGAATCATAGACGTGAGGAATGTGACAGCTAAAAAGGGTCCTGGAAATTAACTTGTATACCCACCCCCTTAACATTTTATAGAGGAGAAACATGGGACTCGGGGAGGTGAAACTTCCATGCCCAAGGTCCCACAGCTGGCAAGAGCCAAATCTGGAACCCGCATCAACTAGTCCAGACCTGGGTAAGCACTCCTTCAGTCCTCCTGGATCCCTGGAAGTTTAGCTAGAACATACTAGCTCCCAAAGGATAGGTTAGAAAAGGGCTTTTCCTGTTTAAAAAAAAAAAAAAAGACAAAGGAAATATTTATGCAATCCAGTAAATGCCAGTGCTGAGGAGTGCAGGCTGCCTCGGCTCAAGCTCCAGCTTTTCTGGTCTCTGCTGAGTGACCGTGGACACGTATCTTAGTCCCTCTGTGCTTCAGACTCTCATCTTTAAAGTGGTGATGGTAATAATAGTACCTAGTCCATACTGCTGTGAATGTTAAATGAATTAATGCATATAAACTGCTTCCATGAGTGTCTGGCACTTAATAAATGTAGAATATAAGAACATCATCATCATCTTCATTATTATTATTATTTACATATGTGAGCTTACTTAGACCATCAAAATTCCTATGAGGTCAGTGTCGTCTCTATTTTTCACAGGCAGAGAAACTAAAGTAAAATGAGGTTAAGAAACTTGCCCGAAGTCACAAAATTAAGGGAAAAACATAGGGCTCAAGCCTAAGTGAAATCTCTCTCTACATTATACCCAAAGAGTGGGATGTGCGAAAAGCGCACAGAAATGTTCCTTCTGCAGACCTCCAACGGCCCCACCCTCTCCCTTAACCAAGCCAGTCCTTGATACAAATGGATCAGATAACCCAGGAGGAGCCACTCTCCTCAGAGAGTCCTGGCTCCAGCTGCGAGGTACCCGCTGAGGCCCCTGCTGCTTAGAGAGGCAGCCATCTACCGGTGGCCTCTCCCACTAGCACACACTCGGGCTCTGTTTATTATCACTGTGGACACTTAGAAGGCACAGGCACGGGCAAGTCGTAATGGGAAGGTGGAAGAGCACTGGGATAGCGACACATCGACGGTGTCAAGCACCAAGGAGCATGTAAAAGAAACTCCCTTACATTTCAGAAAGTTGTTGGAAAAGGAGATTCATTTGGGGCATTTGCCTGATTCACCCCAAAACACAGCCTTAATTTTTCATCTCGGAGAAACCAAGTAGCATGATGGTTACAAGTGAGAACCCAGGAGACAGCTTACATGGATTCAAATCCTGGCTTTGCTCTCTTAATAGTTGTAAGAGCCTGAATCTCTGTTTTGCAATGTCCTCACCTGTAAAGAGGCATAACAGTAATACTTACCAACTAACTTTGCTCTGCAGATTTAACTAGTTAATACTTGTAAAGGGTTTAGCACAGTGTCTATCACACAGCAATCAGCCAATTATGATTGTTAGCTATTATTATTAGTGATTAAGAACAAGTGCCCTCACATTAGCTAGACCCGGCCAGATGATGTGAACAAATTATCTGACTTCCTTATGATGCAATATCCTCACCTGAAAAAAAAAAAAAAAAAAAGAGAGAGAGAGAGAGACATAACAATAGACCCAATCACATAAAGTTATTTCAAGTATTAAAATATACTATATACCTGAATATAAAAGTCTCAACACAGTGTTTGGCATAGCACCCATTCAATAAATTGTTTATTTTTTTTTCTCTAAAATTCTGCATTATGGGGTGAGAGAGGGACATAAATTTGGTGATCATACAGCCTGGATTTCTGGTGCAATCTTGATTTCATATATTTTGTTCCATTAGCTTCAAAGACCTATTTGTATAGTGGGTAAAAAAGATGATAAAAAGACTAATTTGCTTCCCTTTTGCACCCAATGTTGTTCTCTTCTTGTCCATGTCCATACCTTTGAGACGCTGTGTGTGTGTGTGTGCATGCGTGCGTGTGTGTGTGTATATGTGTGTGTAACATCTCCTTAATCTAGTATCACCATCAGAAGTTCATTAACAAGAAATTCAAGATCAGTAAGGGATTGTTATTAACTAATACCAAGATGTTATAGCCTAAATGAAACTTCTGAAAAGAAAGGACAGGAGAAAAATCTTAGTAATCTTGGGTTTGGTGAAGATTTATTAAAGAAGACACAAAATCCATGAACTGTTAAGAAGATATTGATAAGTTGGACTTTTTCAAAATTAAAAGCAATTGCTTTTTGAAAGACATTGTTATGAAAATTAAAAGGTAAGCACAGACTAGGGTAAAATTTTGCAAAACATGTCTGACTAGGGGCTTGCATCTGGAATAAACAAAGCACTCTTACAACTCAATGATAAGACGAGAAACAACCTAATTGTTTAGATGGGCAAAATATTGGAAGAAAACCCACCAAAGATGATATACAGATGGCAAGAAACACATGAAAAAATGTTCAGCATCATTAATGATCAAGGAAATGCAATGTAAAACCACACTGGGATAATACTACATACCTAACAGAGTGGCTAAAGTTAAAAAGGGGAACCATATCAATTGTTGGCAAGGATGTGGAGCAACAAGAACTTTCATATGTTCCTGGTGGGAATGTGAAATAGTACAATCACTTTGGAAAACAGTTTTGCAATGAAGAGCTAAACCTACATCTGCCATACGATCCAGCCACTCCACTTCTGGATATTTACCCAGGACAAATGAAAATCTATGTCCATTCAAAGACTTGCACATGAAAATCTATGGCAGCTTTGTTTGTAATTGCCAAAAATTAGAAACAACCCAAATGTCTACCAATGGGTGAGTAGATAAACTCTGTTGTCCATACAATGAAATACTACTCATCAGTAACAAGGAATAAATTATTAGTACATATAATAACATGGATGAATATAAAAATAATTATGCTAAGTGACAGAAGCTAGATATCTAAAAATAATATATACTACATGATCCAATTTATACGAAATTCTAGAAAATTCAGACCAACCTGTAATGACAAAAAGCAGATTACTGTTTACCTGGGGATAGAGAAATGCAAGGACGGAAGACAAACAGGCATAAGGACACTTTGGGGAATGATGGATATGTTTACTATCTTGATTGTGGGGATGGTTTCACAGGTGTATACATATGTCAAAACTTATTGCATCAGTCTGGATCCAATTAGGAGATAGAAACCACATCACAGACAAAGCAGGAGACATTTAATAGGTAGAATTATTAACTATCATAAAAGAGTAACAAGAGGTAAAGAAACCATGTATGTACTCCAAAAATGACAAACTTAAAAGAGGTTCAGATCTCACTGGAGAAGGTATGATTTAGCCCACCAGATAGCAGCAAAGTTCACTGGCTCAGCCAGACTAAAGCAAGCATGAGGCACCCCTCTTGAGAGCACCCCATGGCATGAGCGTGCAGTAGAAGTCCGGGCGCTGATCCGGACAGGAGGCTTTCCAAACATGTGAGCCTTATGGGTTCGCAGAGGGGGCTCCAGCTCTGTGGGTATCTCCCTCCCCTCTGGAGCCACAAGTGGGCTGTGGGGACTCACAGAAGGAACAGCTGCTCAACGTGTGACCATCTGAGTCACAGGTGCCTGCATGTGAGCCACATTGAAGTTTTGGCTTCCATGTCGAAAGGCTGCGAAAATGATTATCACCAGGCCAAGGCTAGAAGGTGGCAGAGAGATGGAGTTCTGGGCTTGTGCAGGGGCAGCTCCCAACCATGTTCTCACCCTCACACCTCTCAGCCCATGCTGAAAACTGCAAGAAGCCTCTTCCTCCTACAATGTCCCTCCAGACCTTGCAACTGAAAAAGCTCACTTTAAAGGAGAAAATACTTTAAGAAATTCCATTATTTATTATACAGCATATATTGAAGAATTGAGAGCAATAAACTGATAACTGACAGGCTCGTCAAATTATACACTTTAAATATATTAATTTAGTGTATGTCAGTTATACCTCAATAAACTTTCAAAGTAATACATGCTGACAGCCAAAGAACACCATTTGAGGAAATGTTCTAAACAAGACAGAGATAAAAATAAACTAGGAAAAAAGTAACGTGGAAGGAATAGACTATTTAGATAGAAGAAAATTTACACACAGACATATTCTGTCATTCACACATTCAGAGATAAGTGGAGATACTGCTTTTATGGAATAAGAACAGCATGTAGGGGATGAGCAGAGGGAGGAAGATGCAGTGAACAACAAACAACAAATAATCCTGGAAATTAAAAATAATTATTATGTCTAAAATAAAAAGAGAAGCCTTGGAGAAATGCTTTCAAAATTCTGAAGGAAAATTACTTTTTACTTAAAATTCTATACTCAGCTAAACATCTACTGACATGTGAAGCCTCAAACTTCCACGTACTCTGTGTTAGTTTCCTATGGCCTCTGTAACAAATTACCACAAACTTGGTAGTTTAAAACAATACCGATATATTCTCTTAGTTTGGTAGGCCAGACGTCCAAAATCAGTTTTACTGTGCTTAAGTCAAGTAAAGTCATCAGGGCTGTTTCCTTCTGGAGGCTCTAGGGAGGAATATCGTTTTTTCCAGGTTGCATAGCTGCATCCCTTGGATCATGGGCCATTCCTCCATCTTCAAAGCCAGCCAAAGGGCATCTCCAAATCTCTCTCTGCTTCATCTTCACATCTTCTCTCTTACAAGGACCTTTGTGATTACATAGGACCCACTTGGATAATCCAGGAAAATCTCATCAAAAAATCCTTAACTTAATCACATCTGAAAAGTCTCTTTTGCAATGTAAAGAAACAAATTCACAGGTTCTGGGGATTAGGACATGAGGATCTTTGGGGAGCCATTACTCAGCCTACCACATACTCTCTCCAAGGAAACTATCAGAGGATATATGGCAACTATTCTGAAAGTAATTTCCCTACCCCACCCCCCAAAAAAACACATGGAATATAGGAAAAAGAGAAGAGAAAGGAATTTCCAGGATGATAATGAAGGCATGTTCCAGGAGAGAAAATGAATAACTAATCAGGGAGAATTAGCCAAGATTGGAACAGGTCTGAAGACTAGGAGAAAAATCACCATCTGATAGAATCTCAAGATGATTTAGGTCTGAGACTCATTTTTGAGGAAAAGTTTTGGTGTAAATTGGTGATGAGCATATAGAAAACTAAACAAACACAAATATAAACTATTATTAACTCCATGGAATACAAAAAAAAAGTTGTACAAAAAAGAAAAATAAACATAGTATGTTGCATGGTCTTTAGCTGTAGCTAGAGATGACACAGAGATGTCTGAATCTAACCAAAATTATAATCAATTATGATGAGAGAGTGGGAGGATGGAAGTATATGGTGGTGGTGGTCATGGTTGTGAAAGAGAGCTCATATTTCATAATGGAAAGTTAGCAGATATTAGCTAAAACTGAAATATCAAGATGTAGCTATGTGCTATTTAAGATCATGAAGAAAGAATTGAAAGAACTGAAATCAAGAAGTAGGTGTGGGGAAGGGGGATGGACGATGGGAGGACACCAGAATCACCGAGATGCTCAGTAAGTGGCCCTCCTTTGCAAGATAAGAGCAGATGGTAAAAAATGCTGTTATAAAATGGACTGTTGATAGCAATAGGGATGATAATATCCCAAAATAAAGGCCAGATGTAAGTGCTTAACCGAAGATGCAACATGCACACAATTACTGTGATGAGTAGTGAGGTTGGAGGAGCAGCCAGGGAAGCCTGGCTCACAGAGTTATGGAGATGTTTAATAGAACACAGCATCCCTAGGAGTAAGATATGTTTGGCAGGCAACAAGGACACTGTTCAAAGCATTCAGCCAAAAGAAATCAAGGGTGGTTGATCAGAAGATGGAGGAGAGCTTCTCCAGTTTAAAAAAAAAAAAATCATGGGCCTTTATCAGGTTCCAGGCCAGGAACAGTTTTATGACTAGAACTCAAATGACTAAACAAGAGACCAGATCCTCAGGAAGAAGGTCCCTACAACAGTACAGCAAGTATATATATATAAAAAAAACTCTTCCCCAAGTGGGATGCATGTGGCCCTGCTGCTTGGACCCACATGCTCCAGTAGACCCTATGTTATTGGAGGGTGTCTATAATGAGAATGTTGTATGGCATTAATAGCAACCTTCAGTAGAAGAATCACAGTATAGACTTCTCAGGTTTTGTGTGACCATGCCATGTGTAGTCAAGTATTACACACTATTCAAAAACCAGCATCCTCTTCCTGATGATTAGGGCCAATTACTCCTGCCAGGATGATTACTGCTTTACTTGCCCACTGGCCTTTTGGCATGAGGAATCTAAAGGAACTGGACAGCTGCTTAAAATTCAACGAGACTCTTACTCTGAGCCTAGTGGAGGAGTTCTTTCCAGAGGGGCAAAGTCCAAGGTTATGATGAAGGGAAGCACAAATTTCCTATTTGCTATATTCAAGAGATACACACAGTTGAATATAAAAATACAGGTTGAAAGCAAAAGCATAAAAAAAAGACACACCACACCAACAGTAATTCTAAGAAAACTGGCATAGCTTTACTATTATCAGACAAAACAGTCTTCAAACCAAAGAGTATTGCTAGAGATAAAGAGTGATATTTCATAATGCTAAGAATCAGTTCACCAAGAACACATAAAAATTCTAATTTTTTGTGTTTTTATGTAGATATGTTCCTAAATATGCATGTTCCTAGTAACAGAGCTTAAAAGTATATGGGGAGTAAAAATTGATAACTCTAAAGGTAGAACAGAAAATGAACAATCATAGATGGAGGCTTGAATAATTCTTTCTTACTAATTGATAGAAAAAGAATACAGATAATCAGTAAGAATATAAAAACTTGAACACTATTAACCAACTTGATTTAGTAGATGTTTATGGACCACTATATCTAAAAAATGAAGAATACATATTCTTTTCAAGCATTTACAGAACATTCATCAAGAAAGACTACATGCCAAGCAATAAAATGAATCTCAATAACTTTCAAAAACTGAAATCATACAGAGTATATTCTTTGACGACAAGTCAAATAAATTAGAAATCAATAATAAAATATATATAGAAAATCCATAGAGAATAGAAAATTAATCAACATTTTATAATAACAAAGAACAACTCATAAGGAAAATTAGAGACTGTTAAACTAAATGATAAGGAAAACACATCATATAGCTAAAGCGGCATAAAGAAGAAATTCATAACTTTAAATGTTCATATAAGAAAACAAGCTCTAAAATTATGATCTAAGCTTTCACATTAACAGGCTAGAAAAGAACAAAAGAAGCCCAAAATAAGCAGAAGAAATGAGGATAAGAAAAAATTTAATGAACTAGAATACAAATAATAGAGAAAAATCAACAAAGCCAAAATTTAGTTCTTTGAAAATATTAATACAGTTGATAAACCCCTAGTAATACTGAGTAGTAAAAATAAAAGAAAAAATTCACAAATTGCCAACATCAAGAATGAAATTATAACCATAGGTTCTACAGACAATAAAGGGCTGTTAGGAACAACTTCATGCCAACACATTAAACAAAGCAGATGACATAGACCAATTCCTTGAAAAACACAACTTGTGTAACTGGTAGAAGACTTAAATAGCTATGTACTTAGGGAAGGAATTGGAATTATTAATTTAAAACCTCTCCACAAAGAAACCCACTAACTCAGAAGATTTCAAAGGTGAATTCTATTAAACACTTAAAGAAGAAATAGTATCAATATTACACAAATTCTTTTAAAAATAGAGAAGGAGAAAACAATTTCTAGGTCATTTTATAAACTACCATGACCCTAGTACCAAAACCTGATTAAAGATATTTCAACAAAAGAAATATTCAAACCAGTATTTCTCATGAACTAGATACAAAACTCTTTAACAAAATATTGGCAAATTAAATGCAGTAATGTAAAAAGTATATAATATATTGTGACAAGTTGTGTTTATACCAGTAATGCAAGGTTGCTTTGACATTCTAAAACAATGTAATTCACAAGTCTAACCAATGTAATTAACAGATTTAAAGATAAAATCATCTAATGAGCTCAACAGTTAAGAAAAAGTACTAAAAAAAAATCCAATACCCATTTACGATTTTAAAAGAAAGATCTCATAAAACTATAAATAGAAGAGAGCCTCCTCAGTCTGATAAAGGGCATCTAGGGAAAACATCATATTAATGATGCAATATTAAACATGTTTCCCTTAATGCAGGAGACAAGGCAAGGGTGAGCACTCTCATCATTCTATTTAGTATCACATTAAAGTACTTGCCAATGACAAAAGGCAAGAAAGGGAAACAAAAGGGATAAACATTGGGGAAAAGAAATAAAATTACCTTTCTTGGGGGTAACACGATAGTGGACAAAGAAAATCCCAAAGAGTTTCAATTTTTAAAATCCTACTACTAAATTGGGTAAGTTAATTTAGGAAAGTCTCAATATAAATGACCATATACAAAAATCCATTGTATGTCTATATATTAGTAATAAACAACTGGAAATAAAATTTAAAAATAAATTCCATTGATAATAGCACCAAATACATAAAAAAACTTATGAATAAAATTAATGCAGGAAATAAAAAGACCTCTGCACTGAAAAACTACAAAATATCATTGAAATTACAGAAGACCTAAATAGATAACTATATCATGCTCATGAACTGAAAAACTCAATACTGTAAATATATCATAAAAGCAGAAAAATATACCAGTGGAACAGAATAGAAAGTCTGTAAATAGGCTGGCACAAACGTCAACGATTAATGTTTTTATTTACAATGTTGTGTTAGTTTCTGGTATACGACAATTGATTTTTTTTTTCTTTTTACAAAGACAGCAATACAACTCAGTGGAAATAAAGAAGGTCTAACAAATGGTGCTGTACCAACTGGAGAAAAAGTGAATCTTGACTTGTACCTTGTATCATAAAGAAAAAATAATTTGAGATGAATTAAGGCTTACATGTAAATTAAAACTGTAAATCTTCTAGAATAAAATATACATGAATATCTTTGTAAATAGGAGCTAGGCAAAGATTTCTTAGGACACAGAAAGCAGTAACTGGAAAAAATAAAATTGATAAATTAGAATTTAATGAAATTAGAAGCATCTACTCATCAAAAAGCACCTTTAACTGAATCGTCAATAAAGTCACAGAAAAAAATGTTCAAAATCATTACTCATCAGTGATATGCAAATTAAAAGCACAGTGAGCTACCATTTAATTTGCATGAGAATGGCTAAAATTAAAAAGATGAAACACCAAATGTTGAGAGGATGGAGAGCCGCTGGGTTTCTCATACACTGCTGGTGAGAGTGAAAAATGTTACAACCAGTGTGGTAAACATTTTTACAGTTTCTTATACAGGTAAATATATACCGACCTTATGATCCAACAATTTCACTCTGAGATACTTACCCAAACGAAATAAAAATCTGTATACAAAGATATGTACACCAATGTTCACTGCAGCTTTATTCATAATAGCAAAACACTGGAAACAACCAAATGTCCACCAACAGGAGAATGAATAAATAAAATGTAGCATATTTGTTTTACAGACGACTCACTAATACAAAGGAACAAACTACTGGTGGATGAAATGACATGGATGAACCTCAAAACTTCAATGCTTGGAGGAAGAAGCCAGACACAAAAGAGTACTTACTCTATGGTTTAATTTTATAATTCAGCTGTAGGAGAGATTATATTAGTGGTTGGCTCCAGACAGGGAGCCCACATCTCCCTTTATCTCCCCTGTGGATAGACTGGAGAGGGATGGAAGGGGAATTCTCAGTGGTAGGAATCCTCTATATCATAATTGAGGTGGTATTTATAGTTTTGAAAACTCATCAAACTGTTCATATTAAGATATGTGCATTTTATGATATATACTTATAATTGAAAAAATTTGTTTTAACTTACATCAGAAAGCAGATGAGAAAGACACACGGACGAGTAGGCGAATGTCCAGAGCTGAGTCTGTATCACTTTCAGATTTAAACTATTTAAAACATTTCCCCAGATTGTTAAAGGTGTAACTACAGTGATTCTTCTAGAATCTCCAGGTGATTCCAGATCCACTGCTGGGTATCTCACTCTCTGAACCTTCAGAAGGAGGCTCATAGGTAATAAATGGAAGATTTGTAGAGTCACCAAAGCTTAAAATTGCAAACGGTCACAGAGGGCATTAGCCCTGGGGTGGCAGATCTGTGTACCCACAGCAGCAAGGCTGGGAATGTAGATGAGTGAAGCCAGTGCAATGGGACTTTGGTAGCCCGGATCATTCAGGTCCAGCGGAGCACCATCCTATGGGAATGCAAGCCAGTAGACCCCACTCTTCCATTTCTAGAGAAACTAGGAATTCCAATTTCTTCCATAAAGTCTTCCAACTTTTAAATGCTGGCAGATAATTTTTAAATTATACAGAATTAAGTAGAAAAATCATGTAGAAAATAGGAGAAAATCTTTGTGATCTTGGAGTAGGTAAAAATTTTAAAATTAATGACCAAAAGCACAATCCATAAAAGAATAAGTTGATAAATATGATGTCACTAAAATTAAAATTAAAAACTCTTGCTCTTCAAAGGACACTGCTGAGAGAAGGAAAAGACAGGCCACAGACCTAGAATATTTGCAAGTCATATATCTGGTAAAAGACTTACATCCAGAGTTTATAAAGGACATTCAAAACTCAATAATAAGAAAAGAGACAACATGATAAAAATGAGGAAAAGACTCAGACACGTCACCAAACAAGACATGAAGATGACAAATAAACACATGAAAAGATGTTCAACATCATTAATCGTGAATGAACTTTAAATTAAAACTAAATTAAGATACTCTCTATCTACATAGTAGAATGGAAATTTAAAAGATTACTCCTCCAAATGTTGACAAGGATGAGGAGAAACTGGAGCTCTCATGCCCTATTGGTGGGGATGTAAAATGGTACAACTTTGGAAAGCAATTTGGCAGTTTTTAAAAAAGTTAAACATACACCTACATAGGATATAGTCATACAACTCCTAGAATTTTAACCCAGAGAAATAAAACCATATGTTCATACAAAGACTTATACATGGATGGTCATGGCAGGTATATTTGTAGTAGCCCCAATCTAGAACAGCCAAATGTCTATCAAAAGGTGGGTGACAAAACAAACTGTAGATACAACAGAACATTATATAATAGAACATTACTCCATTATAACATCCATATAATAGAACATTACTCAGCTATCAAAAGAAATGAACTAATGATACACACTATAACATGGATAGAGATCAAAATGGTTATGCTGAGTGAGAAGCCAGACCAAAAAAAAAGTATATTCTGTATGATTCCATTTACATAAAATTCTAGGAAATGCAAACAAATGTATAGTAAAAGAAAGCCAAAAAAAAGAAGAAGAAAGAAAGAAGAAAACAGATCAGTTGTTACCTGGGACAAGGAGTGGATAGATTACCAAGTAGCATGATAAAACTTTTGAGGGTAATGAATATGCTTATTATTTTGATTTTTGTGATGGTTTTCATGGCTATGTTCATATGTCAAAATTCATCAAATCATACACTTAGGTATGTGTCCTTTATTTTATGTCAATTGTACTACCTCAATAACTAGATTTTTTTAAAAACAGAAAAAATTATTTAGGCCCAAAGACATCTCTGAGCTACATACAGTCCTTAAAATACCCATTTGCACCTCTGCTCAAGTCTTACTTCCCCACCTTAAGAGTTAAGAAAACTGAGACTTAGACAGAGAGTAACTTGCCCAGGTAAGAAGATTCTGTTTGTAAACTCTTTGTCTAGGGGCCAGAAAAAAAAAAGGACAAAATGATGCTGTTGAGGAAGAGGATGATTTAAATGGATTATGGCTCCTTATCTATTTTAGGAATTGTTTTCGCAATGCAAAGTGGAGTTTAATATAAGATCCGGTCTGAATCTCCACTCCACTAATTAGCTCTATGGCTTTGAGCAGTTTCCTTAAAATTTGCAAAACCTTCATCTCTACATCCATGTTAAGAATATCTACCTCAAAAGGCCCTCTTGAGGATTATATAAAATAGGATCTGCTCAAGTAAATTTTCAATAAATACTAGTTGAATAAATTTCATCTATGAGACAGATGGGTGGGACATATATTATGAATTGACATATTATAAAGCTGAAGATGAATGCAGTTAAGGGTTTGCCCTTGATCATGCAGTTAGGAAAAAGGAGCTGGATTACCCAGTCTCCCAATTCCCAGTCCAGTGTTCTTTTGCAAATAGGGACACTCACCAAGGTTACTGGAAAAACAGTCTTTAGATGGAGAGTAGGGAGATTCTTCTCAAAGAGTCACTTAATCCAGAGGTCTCAAAGTGGCAGCCTGGTGGCCACATTTAGTCTTCTGACGTGTTTAAAATCTGAAAATATTGTTTTAGGAAATTTAGGTCAACATTTAATGTTTGAAAGATTTCACATAAAAATCTGAATTTCCTGCTTGGTTTGAAAAATTGTTAGTAGATCTGGCAATACTGAGCCTCCATTGAGAAAGGGCAGTGAAGAGCCTTCAGATGGCGGGGGGTTCCCCTCAGGTCTTCCCGGTCCCCAGTATCCCTCACACCCCAACAGAAGGCCTGCCTCACTTACTATAACACAAACCTGTTCTCTGCAGACATTTATATGTGCAACCCTGCTTTCCACCATTCCACCTCACGCAGTTAACCATTATTTCCTAAGGGCCAACCATGTTTATGATCTGTCATCTAGAAATGATGATGAGCTGTGTTGACATTCAGACAGTCATTCAACAGAACGGACTCCCTGGAGGCTGCATGTGTAAGCAGTTTCCACACACACAAATTGAAGCAGAGATCTGGCAATCTTCCACATATCTGAGCAATGTAGATACTCAATCTGGACTTTTTTGGACACCAAAGTGGATCTATTTGGGAGATCCTGAGTCTCAAATGATCCAACTTGACATTCTTCCTTCATCAAATTTATCTGGCAACTGCCCTGTTTCTACAGACCTGTGCTCCAACAGCCACAACTTTAAGTGATTTTGCAACCACATTAAGTTTCCTAAGGAAACCAATGGGTATAGAAACCAGCGCTGCCCAGGACATGGAGACAGCTCCACGTTAAACCTTAAATGAGCCCATGAAGGAAACATAAAACATATTCAGAGTAGGAGAAGAGGAAACCAACAAATAACACATAAAATCATCATTTTTATATGCAAAAACTAGCACACTGCCTACAATTAGCGAATACAAATCACTTGTTGGCTGAGATAGCTCCTCACAGCACACAAATGTAAGTTAAAACGTTGGCTTGAGACCTTGGTGTACATCTGCTCTTGATCTTCTATCAATTATCAATACAAAATATTTTTCCTTTTTCAGCCCAAACACTGAATCAGGGAGCCTTTAAGGAACTAAACAGTACTAGTCAATCTAAAACCGTTTTTGAAAACCAAAGTCTAGAAATATATACATCTTCTCATTTGTCTCTCCTCCTAACTACAAAATACAATGAATACCTCAAAGTTTTGAGTATTCTGACTATACCAGATGTTGCCGCTATGAAACACAGGTCACCATGAGGATAATTGCCGTAGACAGTCAGCTACAGCTGTGGAAGAGCCACCCCTGGGAGGACAATCAGCTGACTCTCTGTGTCTATGGTTTGTCTTGTTTTACTTTTTCAGATAGTGAAATGCTGGTGGTTCCTATTTCTGTGGATTTCATTTCCCTAAAGAAAATGCACAACACAACCCATTTTCCATCATTGTTTTTTAGTAACAGAATTAAAGATCTATGCCTGGTGTGAATGGTAAATACTATCAACCAAGAGGAAAAAATTCCAAAAACTAACAATCATTTTAAGGGAATATGTTAAAAATTCTAAATAATAAACCCAGGTACCAGCAGACCCAAGACAAAAGTTGGTATTGCAATACAGAAATGTTTCTGTTTTCTTGTCTTACTTGGAGAATACCATTTACCCGAGACTTCTTTATCTCTCTAATAAATGCCAGATTTTATTGACACATTTCATCTGTTTCTTGCCATAGACACCAAAAGCTCTGGAATGTGAAGTCTCTTTTCAAGCCACCATTATCTCCACACATGTGCAGAGAGAGCACCAATGTAATTCTCCCAGGCTCCTGACTTTGTTTTTTAAACACAGTCCCCTTACACACACGGTGCATCTGTTTTCCTCTCAGAAGAGAAGCGTGCTTGATTACTCTGCCTTTTCCCCTCAGAGAAATGTACTACACACAGATGACACAAATCTTTTGATCAACGAGCTTCCAAAGAGATACAGATTCGTTCTCCACAATCAGCAAGGAAGCTGCACTCAATTTTTTTTTTCTTTACTACAGTTAAAAGAGAAATAAGGAAGGAGGGGGGAAATCCTATAAACTATGATGGAGAGGGCCTTCTTTAGGGAAAAGAGTAGAAAAACATTTGGAAGGTCACCCCAGGAAGTTGCACAGACATTGATCCCCAAAAATCATGCACAAAATACCCCTATTTGAGGAGAGAGCACTTTGGGGTTTTCCTCTTGGATGCTGGATTCTTTTTTTTTTTTCCTAATCTCATTGAACTCTGAGCTCTAGACTCATAACAATGTTTGGCGTGTATTGTCACTACAGGGTTTTTCATCCCTGTGTAATTTTACAGACGAGCTCAGAGAATCCCTGGGCTAGAGGGAATTATTTGGATTCCTGTTTTACAGCTGAAGAAACTGAAGAAGAGAAGCAAAGAGTTTCCCACTGAGACACAGAAAGAGTCTGTTTGAGGGGCTCAGTCTTCAAGGTCTCAGAGTTCAAACGCCTACTCGGAACACTACAACAGGGGAACGAGTCAGCCTTCTAAATCTAGCATGAAATGCTGGACTTTGTTACTCTCTCTCTGTAATGCACTAGAGCATATTGTGTGGACAGGGACAGCAGCAACAGAAAAATGTGATCAGATGGCAGGTCTATCCAATATAGTCTTGCTCTGCATAATTGGGTATGACTTGAGAGATCTATTCATTCTCTCCTGCCACAAACATTAGTTAAACCCCGGATGCCAGCAACATCTAAATCCTTCCATTTGATTGCATATTTGATAATGTCTTGTCCTCACAATCTAAAAAAGAAATCATTTGGGTACAGTTGAACCACATGCCATAATTCCTCTTGGAGGATGTGACTCTTGGTATAGAAAGTCAGTTTTTTGTTCACTACAAAGAACTGTGCTTCCTGAGCATCTAAGTTTAAAAAAATTTCCAGTCATAATTGGCAGAAAAGTCCCCTCGTGGTGATTTGTGAATCTAGCTGGAGGCAATCAAGAGCAACAGAATGAAAGGTGGGTCAATGCCAGTATAACCCATATCTAGTCTTGGTAAGTAATACTCATAGTCATAGTATCTGTCATGTAGTGAGCACGTTACATGCATGTTCTGATTTAATCTACATCATTCTTTTGAGTCTGATATTATTGCTTCCATTTTAAAGATGAGAAAGTTGAAGCTCGGAGGGGCAGAGGACCTCACCCATGATTGCATTCAGTGCTAGTGCAGGGGGTACAAGCAGCCTTTGAGTCAGAGGTTTGGAAGACTCAAAAACATCTACCAGTTGTAGAGTCACCAACTGTCCTAGTTTGCTTGGGGTTTAGGGGCTTCCTGGGAAGTGGAAATTTCAGTGCATACGGAGATGGCTGCTCACCCCACAAGTTGTGTAACCTTAAAGAAAGTACCTCCCCTCTCTGGACCACCCAAGAGTTTGAACCAGAATGATCCTAAGGTTCAGTGCATTGCTAAAGTCTGACTTCACTCTCTGCATAGTGACATGGGGTCATCTCTCTAGTAACTCAAGGAATCTGTAGGGTCGCTATCCTTCCTCTTCCTTTTTTATAACTTGAGTTCTCCTGTCTTATTCTGGAAAGCATCCTGTGACTGAATCTACACAGCTATAAGAGAACTCCACTGAACAAGCCTGGGCACGGTAACCTCCACTTGCATCTGCCTTAACATTTTCAAGGATACTTCACACTTTCCACATCCACTCAATCTCCCTCAGCCTATTTCCCCATCAGAATGGGAATAATAAAAACAGTATCTCACAGGGTTAATGGGAATCAAATGATATCAAAGATACGAAAGTGCTTCTGTAAACCCCAGAGAAATACAAATAAATATCCCACGCTGTTGGTGGGAATGTAGTTTGGCACAGCCATTATGGAAAACAGTATGGAGATTCCTCAAAAAACTAAAAATAGACTTACCATGTGACCCAGCAATCCCACTCTTGGGTATATATCCAGAGGGAACTCTAACTCAAAAAAATACATGCACACCAATGTTCATAGCAGCACTATATATAGTAGCTAAGACATGGAAACAACCTAAATGTCCATCAACAAATGACTGGATAAAGAAGTTGTGGTATATTTATAATGGAATATTACTCAGCCATAAAAAGAATAAAATAATGCCATCTGTAGTAACATGGATGGACACAGAGATCATCATTCTAAGAGAAGTAAGCCAGAAAGAGAAAAAAATGCTGTATGATATCACCCATATGTGGAATCTAAAAAAACGGAGAGAAAAGGGACACTAATGAACTCATCTATAAAACAGAAACAGACTCACAGACATAGTAAACAATCTTACTGTTACCAGAGAAAAGAGGGTGGGAAGGGATAAATTGGGAGTTTGAGATTTGCAAATGTTAGCCAATATATATAAAAATAGATTTGAAAAAACAAATTTCTTCTGTATAGCACAGGGAACTATATTCAATATCTTGTAATAACTAATAAAAAAGAATATGAAAACAAATATATGTATACATAGGCATGACTGGGACATTGTGCTGTACACCAGAAATTGACACATTGTCACTGATTGCTCTTCAATTAAAAAAAACATGTCCCACGCTGCCTCTTATCAGAGGGTGCAAACACAGTTCACAACCCCACCTGCACCTAGCCCAGGGTTTGCATCTACCTCATGTTCTTGTCCCACACAGACGTAGCCTGTACAGGCTGTTGAAGGTGGAATTTTATATCCCAAAGGCTCTGGATCCCTTCTTATTTTAGCCACAATTTCTGCCATTTCCTGGTTATAACTTACATATTCAGAGAATCAAGAAATAGGAAACTTGTTCAATACATCAGGATTGCTGATGGAGATTAAAAGAACATGGACGGGAATCACTCAAACTCCAGGACCACACTGGTTAAAATGTTTAGAAGAGAAAGAATGAAACTAAGTCTTTATGATACACGATTGTCTAATCTCTTAAATGGACAAAGTCATCTAGACCCAGTCTAATTAATTCAAAGAGGTATTTTGAGGATCCAATGTGACATGGATGTGAAGGGTCTTTCAAAAGCAGGTAAAGGAGTCCACAAATGTAAGTGCTGGGTATGCTTATGGATATAAATATAGATGGAACAAATAATATTGTATCTAATCTAATGCTCTTATTTTACAAGGCAAGACTGCAAGGAGCTAGAGAGGGTTAGTGACTTGCCCAAGAAGACAGAGCCAAGAACCATAAAGAAAACTCTTATCCCTTGGTGTTCAGCCAAAGGGATGGCCTTACTTTGGGATCCCCGAGAAGCAGGCTCTGAGGCAAGGATTCTAGTGCAAAGGATTTATCTGGGAAGTAATTCCAGGGACCACTGGCTGATCAGTGGGAAGTGAGACAGGGACAGGAAGGAAGCAAGTGTGCTTGACTGCAAACAGGATTCCATCGCAGACAACTGGGGTGTCACCCTGCTGGAGAACTAAACAGCATAGATCCTGCACCTGAGAGACAAGAAGACTGGACTTTTTATCCCATCAGTCATTGCATGACAGCTGCTGAGGGGACTGTCAATTCCCCCATCGCTTAAGCAGTGACCAGAGAATGCTCTTAGACAAAGGTGCACAGATTTGGCAATTGGATGTTGAGCTAGCCTGCCCAGCAGTGGTACCAGCTGAGGGGACACTGAAAGGCACAGACAGCAACTATGACTGGCACCCTGGGGGTCCAGGGTCCACTAGTCTAATGTACCAGAGAATGCTACAATTCCCTTTACCACTATGTTCCATTGTAATGTAAACCCCATGAAGACAAGAATTTCTTTTTTGGTCTATCTTGTTCATTAATGAATCCTCAAGGCCTAAGCCAGTGATGACACATCAGAGCTATTTAATCAATATTGACTGAATGAATGAATAACATCCCTGACCACTGGCCAATCTGCTTCTCCTTGAATGCTCCTCCGAGGTACTCTGGATAAGTTAAGGCAGCTGGACCCTTCCTTGAACCATCCTCTAATAGAAAGTTCTTCCTGACATCAACTTCCTATGTAACACCTCCCTGTAACACTCATCTTCTGGCTCTAATTTCCTCTGGGACCAGGAGGAATAAATCTAATTCCCTGTTTAACTTGCAAGTCCTTCAACTATTTTGGATAGCTGTGCCTGGTTTCTACAGCTGTCCTCTCATGATATGGTTTTTAGATCTTTTACTATCCTTGCAGTGAGAAGGACATGGAGTTAGGAGGAAGCCCTGCCACCTTCAAAAGGGGTGATCTTGAGCAAGTTTCTTCCTCTAAACAAAATACTAGATTAATAAAAACTACATGTCAGGGTTGGTATGAAGATTCACTGAAACCACGGAGGTAAAGCCTTAGTGTCTGGTGCATGGACGGCCCCCTTCAAACATTGAGTTCCTTTCCAGTGCCCAGCCAGCAGCTGTTGGTTATGCCCCAGCTCATCAGTACAAGGTTTAGACATGATGTCCACAAACGGAACTTCCCCTGCATCTCTACTTAAACACAGAATACAGCAGGACTATAACATTCCTCACTGTGAGACGTTTAATAAACGTGCTCAAGTCGCTCAGTGTGACTGGTGGGGAATAGAAATCACCTCTGTTAATGGACTCCAAGAGCGTAGTCACACTGTAGGCCACCCCATAGCAATATTGCTCCCTACTGTGCTTACACAACTAAACCCCAAAGCCATTTCTGTGTGGATTATTCCTGCATAGCCTGCATCAGGTACAGCTGACCTTTTAAACCTAAGTGTAGGAATTTGCATTGATCCCCACTGGACCTCTTCTTTAGTGATTCCTCTTCCCACAAGTCTGCTGCCTTTATAACAGACAAGACTACTCTAAAGAACTCTACCATGACTTCCTTGTCTCCCAGTTTACATCATCATTTGGTGGTACCTCCTTCAAGGATGAGCAGAAGACAGGGGAGATGGAAACCCCTCTAGCAATTTTGCTACTTTTCAGCTGCTCTTTTAAAACTCCTACATAAGGAGGGAAATGGAAGCTGTTAACTAGATGGTTGTAGAAGATGTGTATTTGCTTTATCCAAACTCTCTTTGACCTCTAATTCCACAAATATAAGAGAAGTGGTAGTTTAGCAAATGGATGCAAGGAAATGAGAGAATTCTAAAACACAAGCTCTAGAGAATGTCAGAAAACCAGCCATCAAAGTAGCAAAAGTGCTGGACCAGGGGTTGAAATGTTGCTTTTGAGTCCTGACTCTGTCACAAACTAGCTGGGAGACTTAAGCATGTTCTTCAAACCTGTCTAGGATTCAGTTTCCCCATCTATAATAGGAAGAGGTTTCGGCTAAAAAAAATTAACCTGTTAATAAATAAACTGTGGCAATCCAGACAATGGAATATTACTCAGCACTGAAAAGAAATGATCTATCAAGCCATGAAAAGACATGGAGGAAACATAAATGCATATTACTAAGTGAAAGAAGTCAATCTGAAAAGGCTACATACTGTATGATTCCAACCATAGGACATTTGGGAAAAACTATGGAGACAGTAAAAAGATCAGTGGTTGAAGGGGTTGGGGGAGGGAGGGATAAACAGGCAGAACACAGAGGATTTTTAGGGCAGTGAAAATATTCTTTATGATACAATAATGGTAGATACATGTCATTATACATTTGTCAAAATCCTTAGAATAGAGAACACTAAAGTGAACGCTAATGTAAAAAAAAAAAAACCAAACAAACTAAAACTAAAACTAAACCAAAAAACAAACCCACCTTACTCCTGTCAAATAATAACAGTACCACACGTCTTATCACTTGAGTCCCACAGGCAGGCTTTGCCGTTACCTCCATTTTACAAATGAGGAAACTGAGCAGCACAGGGACGTGGGCACCAAAAATGGGACTTGAACCTAGATTTTTAGACCACAAGCTCAGGGTTCTTTGCTTTTCACCATATTGCCTATCTCCCAGATCTCAAATCCTATGAAATTTCCTTGAAGTGAATTTGTACCTATTTAGTGTCCAGAAATACAAAGGAGGTTCTCTGCAAAACCCTTTCATTTATTTTGTGCTGCTTTCTTTTATTTATTTTTTGTAGTTTACGCAGAAGGCAGCAAAACAGAATGGGCTTTTGAGACAATTACTTGCTACAAGCATGTCTGGCAAGATGAAATCTCTGAGCCTCAGAGTCCTCACTTAGAAAACGGTAGTACGTCAGTACTTTCTCTCCAGGAATGTTGTAGGGATTGTGGAGGACAGTGCATGTCAAGCACTCCACACAGTGCCTGCCAAAAAATAGGACTAAAGAAGGTTCTGGTACCATCTTGGGTACATTGCACAGGCAGTGAGAGGAGTACAGCATGGTAGTTAAAAGTGTGGCTTCACATCCCAGCTTTGCTGCATACTGTTTATCTTGGGCAAGATGCCTACCCTCTCTGTGCTTGAGGCACCCTTTTACCTGTGAAATGGTGTGAACATAATAGGACTGAGTTTGGAGGACTGTGGTGAGACAAGAACGAGCTGGAGCACTGAAGATGCTCAGATCTGTGCGTGGTGCATAGGAAGCTCTGGTACATGCTGGCTATTGAGATCATGTCCCTCTCTTTCAATCAGCAAATCTTAACTCTATGCTTACAACCAATTGCAAGCACTTTGGAATATACTCCTATTTGTTTCAAACCCACAGCAATGGAGCCAGCTCTCCCCACCTCTCATTCAGGATTGCATCCTCTCTGCTCTGACGACTCTGTGGCCACTGTCCCTCTACCTGTATGGACTGCTGGCCTCTCAGAAGCAAAGGGTCCACAAGCAAGGGCTCTGGGGTGGACAGCAAGGGTGGGCAAGGCTAGCTGGAGCTCTGGATTCCCTTTGGAGTTGGAGTTATGATTTAGAGATTGTTGGCCTCCCTCTTGGAGCAGAGAGGTGAGTACTCTCGGATGACAGTGGGACTCCTCTGCAAGGTTCTGCCAAGGGAGAGCGGCCGGCAGGGTGATGTGAGGTAGTGCATAGAGCGACAACAATTCTGAGGCCCTAAATTTTGGGTTCAAACCCTTCAACTGAGCCCCCACACCTAGTCCTTAGGCTCTGCTTGCTCCCCACTTTGGGTTCCTGCCTAGGGTGCGTGTTTTCTGCTCTGCAAACGCACTCAGTGCATCTGGGAATGCCAGAAAGCTCATTCCTTCAGACGCTAAACATACCTTATAAACATGTGTCTTTCCACTGTCAAAGAATGCAGGATGGAATGTTTGGGGCAGATGGCTTAAAAGAAGCTCTAGTCCACACTGCCAATTAAAAAAAAAAGAAAGAAAGAAAAACATTCTTGCCGAGGTAGGAGCTAAAATAAAGCATTTCTTCAGGTGGTTGCTATGGTTATATGCATGTGTGTTACACGCTCCTGTTGCACGCTGGTTGGAAGCATCTAGAACCTGGTGCCACAAATGCCTGAAGTTACCAGGAGTGAAGCAAAGCCATCTTCCTGAAACATCTATTTTACCTGAAGGAAGATAAAATAAAAGCTTTTATATTAAGAATATAAAATCTACTTAATATCAATGACAATTAATGAATCAGAATTCATAGTTTGCAGTTTTTTGGATGAAATACAGGACCTGGTAGTAATTTGACACTTCTAGGATGTTGGTTCCCCTCTGCCATAAGGGATGATTCTAGGGGAACGTTTTACCCATGCTGGGCCTGTCATGGTGTGAAATGCTAGCAAGAAGACAGCCTCACACAGAGGACGGAGCATGTGTGTGCGGTCCAGAGACTGGTGTGCAGGCCAGAACCCAGTCACCTACTTGCCATGTGACCCTCCAGTTAAGCAGGGATGTTAATCCTGGTCCCATCTGCCTCCCGGGGCTGCTGTGAGAATCCGAGGAGACAATTCATGTGAAAGAGCTTTGGAAACAACAGTGTCCCACAAATGTAAGTTATTATGATTCAGCCTTGTTGTTTTTGGAAAGCCTGCTTCATTTTATGTATCACATGTATTCTCCACCCCACCCCTCCCCCCAGAGGCAGATGAAAAAAAAGGAACTTCTGAGCTGACAAAAAGAAAGGAGTCACCAAGCCGGCTCCTCTGGCCCAGCCTTCCGTCGAGGCCACGGGAGAAGCACGCTCCCTGCCAGGCTGGCGGCCCAGGCCGCGTCGCCCGTCCTGAGGGGAAGGGAGACAGCGCAGCATTCACTGCTGTCTGAATTTCATTATGTGGGTCTCCAGACAAGCAGAGGGGAAAAGTGCAGAGGAGCAGGTCAGCGTCTGAAATGTGAGAAGGGCTGCAGTCTCTGAAGAGTATGGGAATGGGAGGAAACCTAATACTGCTGCAGAGGGGAGAGGGGGCACTGCATCATGTGAAACTCACAGAGAGCGGTCAGCAGGGCTCGGGGGCAGGGGAGGCGGGCTTACCCACTGACCCACTTGCAAAAGGGCCTGGACTCTGTTCTGTCCCACTCCACAGTGACGCTGCAGTGGACACGCTAGGCCAGCCGCCTGGGTGCCCACAGGGACTAGAGACTGGGCTCGGGTCCTAAGTGAGTCCGCGGGAGTACTGATTCCAGGGGAGTACTGCTGGCGGGGGTGGGAGGGGGAGCAGGCAGTATGAACCCAAATCAGACGTCTGAAAGGGAGCCCAGAGTTTGGAACTGGAGAGAATGGGGTTGGATAATCAATCAGAGTCAAAATTACTATTTACTGGGCATTTATGTCCCTAATATGTCACTTAATCCTCACAGTAACTCCATATTATCATTCCCACTTTATGCACAAAGAAACTGAGGCTCAGTGAGTTACGGGACAGTTTCAAGAGTACATGGCTAGTAAGTGGCTAAGCCAGAGTTTGAATCCACATCTGTGCAACTCCAGGTTTTTTGATTCTAAACTCTGTTACACCCCTCTCTGAATGGGAAGTGGAGCCATTGTTGGGAATTAAATGGAGATGGATCAAAGTATAAGCATATGGGAACAAGGGGGGAAGGTCTGGATGTCTTCCACATTGGTGACTTGGTTTTCTAGGCTAGGGGAGTTTGAGTATGTACATTTGTACTACAAGAGTTGGCCACCTTTCCAAGGAGGTAACTCATGCCTAATATCAGATTTTCTGTGGGCATGGGTGAGGGTGGGGCTGCAGCCACTATTGGAAGTAAATGCCAAACAAGCAAGCAGGGACATATGAAAGAGGGCATAATGGAGGGGAACAGACATCCTGTCACTGATGAGATTTACTTTTGATGCTTTTATCAATTATCTATCACCATAAAAATGCTGCATAACAAACAAGCCCAATATTAAGTGCCTTAAAACCACAACCATTTATTATGTCTCCTGCATTTAGGGGCTGGCAGAGAAACTATGCTGATCTGGGATGGACTCAGATGATGTCAGCTAGGCTTGCTCATGTGTCTGCCACTGGGTAGAAGGTCCTCAGGGGATGGCTGATCTAGGATGACTTAGCTCTGCTCCACAGAGTGTCTCATCTCCCAGCAGGCTAGTTCAGGATTGTTCTCCTGGTGAGGGCAGAGGAACAAGAGAGAGTCGAAGTGTTTGGGACCCTTAGATATACGAGCTCTTCCGCCACATTCTACTGGCAAAGTAAGTCAGAAGACAGTCCCAAGATTCAAGGGGTGGGGAAACAGACTCCATCTCCTGATGGCTGGCAGAGTCACACTGCAAACTGCTTGAAGAACTGCAGGCATTTTTTTTTTTTTTTTTTTTGCAGTCAGTCTACTGCAGGATTCAATTCCAACCCCAAAAGCACATGAAAGGCAGTGGCATTTTCTAATATTCTGGACCATGCTCACTTCCCTGCCTTTTCTCCCCTAATTACTATTTCCTTGCCCAATCTTTCTGTGTCTTGTTGGCTGAGGAGAGATACAGTGGCTCTAGAAATGGACAGACTCTCTGGGGATGGAGGGATAAAATTACTCTAGAATTGGGCAGATAAAAGAATGCTTTCTTTTTTTAGGGGTACTAAAATTCAGACTGCCTGTCCACTGACTTCATCTCTATAGTTTTCGTAACTAAGAATCTTGCATTAACAAATAGACTTAAACTTTCGCAGTAAGCCATCCCAACCTAGCCATGCATGTTTGGGAATGCTGTCAAATTCCAGGAAACAGATGTTCATTTAATGAGATGAATTTTTACTACTACTTCTACCCCACTGCTAATCCTGTGTTTGTGATCTGAATTTAAGATACTAAACTCTAGCAATTTATTTCCTATAATGTGGCTGAGATCATAGGCTCCCCAGAGGTCCACCTTTGAAATCCTTACATATGAAATTATTGGCCTGATATTTGACATTTGTATGCCAAGAACTGACTGTTACAATGTAATGGAAAGAGCAGTGAGCTTAGAATCAGAAGACTTGGCTGGTGCTGAACTCAAAGTAGCATCGTGGTCAGGCACCTGTCTGATGTCAGACCGCCTGGAATTGAATTCCAGCATGATCATATATGCTTTGTAACCTTAAACCTTAAGGTTACTTAAATTCTCTCTATCTCAATTTCTCTGTCTATAAAATGAGGATAATACAAGTGCCAACGTCACAGGGATGACATAATTCAAATGAAAGGTTTCCAAACAAGGGAATTAAATCACCATCTCAAAAAGATATCTGCATCTCCATGTTCATAGCAGCCCTATTTACAACAGCCAAGACATGGAAGCAACCTAAGTGTCTACCAACTGATAAGTGGATAGAGAAGTTGTGGTATTTGTATACAGTGGAATATTACTCAGCCATAAAAAGGAGGAAATCCTGCCATTTGTGACAAGATGGATGGACCTTAAGGTTGTTACGCTATGTGAAATACATCAGGCAGAGAAAGACAAATACTGTATGATCTCACTTATATGTGGAATCTAAAAAAACCAAACTCATAGATACAGAGAACAGATTGGTGGTTGCCAGAGGTGAGGGGAGGGGAGAGGGAAGTAGGTAAAGGTGGGCAAAAGGTATAAACTTCTAGTTATAAGATAACAGCTCTTGGGGATGTAATGTACAGCACAGTGACTTTAGTTGACAATACTGTATTGTATATTTGAAAGTTACTAAGAGAATAAATCTTAAAAGTTCTCATCACAAGAAAAACAACTTATCACTACATACGGATATCAAATCATTATGTTTTATACTTTGGACTAATACAGTGCTATAAGTCAATTATATATCAACAAAAACTGAAAAGGGAAAAAAAGATGCTGAGAACAATGCCCGCAGAGTACACACTATCAGAATGTTACTTATCATTATCAGCTCTGCCCTTTGATGCCTGAAGAAATGTAACCTCTCTGGGCCTGAATATCATCATCTGTAAAATGGGAGCAATATTACCTGTCAAACCTACAACACTTACCTTCCTGGGTCCTTAACTTCAGACCTCATATGGGTTTTCCTACCCCGAGAGCCCCTGGGAACCAAGCCTTGGCTCAGGCTGACCCACAAAGATAGGGCACCTGCAAGAGGGAGACAGGGATTTAGTCCTTCCTCTACTACTTTTATTTCCTTACCTGCCTCCCTGATTCAGGGCTAGCCGTCCTCTTCCACGTTCATGCTAGGTGCTGACACAGCTAATTCGCTCTGCTCCAGGGAAGCTGGTGGAGCTGCATGGAGGGACTCACTCCCTGCTCCATCAGCCCCCATCTGAAAAGACAGGACATCTGCCCCAACTGACCTGTGGCCCCTGGGCTCCTGAAGAAAAAGCCAGGTTGTACACAGCTTCCCTGCCCCTGGAGGCTTTCCCTTCACATGTCCTCATTTCTTGGACCGTGGTCCTGGGGAGACTAAGACACATCTTCTTTTCTGTCCTCAGGACAAGGCATGGAGCACGGTGAGGTCCTCAAGACACAATGTTCACTCTGGTTTGGGGACTGGGAAGTCGCCCAGTTGGACATGCCCAGTTGCCAAACTAGAAATTTTAACTCAGGTGCGACTCATTCCTGGTAAGTCCCCTACCAAGTCCTGGCAACCCTAATGAACGGACATTTGCTCCAAGCAGCACATTCTGCCCCATCACTACTGCTCTTACCTTAGTTCCTGTCTCATCCTGAGTCACATGGAACATGGCAAATGTTCCCTCCCTGCTCCTTCTTCTTCCTCAATGCCAAAGAAAACGTGCTCATTACTTAGACATTTTCCAGTGATTCCCCAGCTCCTACAGGATAGTCAAAATCTTGTACTTAAAACTCTTAACACTTCAGCTATGGCTTTTATTCACCCCCGATGCCATGCCACTACCCCATACACAAGCCTTGTAGCAACCAAACTGAACCCTTCCCCATGCCCCTAATACGCCACGCCCTTATCCATGAAATGTCTCTTCCTCATCTCTCTTCTAACCAAGCTCAGTCTTTGAATAGCATCTTAAATGTCACCACCTCCAGGAAGCCTCTCCAGCTCTCCCAAGCAGTGTTAGTTGTTGGACTCCACCACACTTTATACCTACTGCCATCAGCACACTGACTACATTACAGTGTAGTTGTGTGTCTATACAGGCAATCCAGATGTCAGTCCCCTAGAGCTGGAAAAGGTCCATTGAATCCACTGAATTCCAGTTCTACGACCTGTGGAAGTCTGAAGCCTCTCCTATGTCTTCTGTGAATTCCCAGGGGGTCTATATTTCCCTTGTTCCCCATCTGCAGCTCCTACTTCCACACCTACTGCCTCTAGTCTGTACAGTGTTCATCCAGGTGTGACCAGGACCATTAGGCAGGGCTGTACAGATTGTACCCTTGCACCAAACTAAGGGAGAAAAGGAGTCTGAAACACCAGCCTGTGCCCTCTTCACCTTCAGCATCCACCCAGAAGGGGTTTCTTCCACTAACTTGTGCAAATATACAACATGGGATAGCGGTGGTCCTGTGCCCTTCTTAAATTTCCAATACAAGCTCTTCCTTATAGTAAGGGTTTGTGATACAGAGACTACTTGAATCCTGGCAAGTGGGGGTGGGAGGACATGGAGGTGGTGGCATTTCTATTCTTAAACTATGGTTTTGTTTCCTCTTCACCTGGAAAATGTTAGTGCCATTTCTTCCTACATATTCCCCAGCCTCACATCAGCCCATTGGATCCTCTCATCACTCCACCTCCTGCCCCACCCCTGTCCCTCCTCCTATTTCCCTTCTTATTCCTTCTCCTACAATGTCTTTTTTTCCTTTCCCTTTCTCCCTCTTTCTCTTTTCTCTCCCCTCCTCTCATTTTTCCATGAACAGTTTAACCATTTTGTTTGTTCTTTATTTTTCTGCCAACACACAAAGTTTCACCTTATCCTGAGTAATTTATTAAGACATCTTTGTAAACAAAGAATGTTCATTCCCTAAAAGGATGTCAATTGATACCCACTGTTAAGACAACACAGGTGTCATCTTATTACACATACATCTGTTTCCCCTCCCGCCCACCTTTGCTGCCAGTTCCTTAAGAGAAGAGGTGGTGTTCCCGCAGTGCCCGTTATAGAAGATACTCAGTCACTGTTTAGTAAATGAAGAACTGAAATCACTCAGGGCCAATCAAGACCAAGCTCAAGTTCTCACTCTGCGCCCTTATTAGCTGAGGACCCTGGACAATTAACCTTAGAGCCTCAGCGTCTTCATCTATAAAAGCATCAGAACCAGGGTGAGCCACGTGAAGCACTCACTCGCAGGCTTGTCAAGATGCAAGGAGCCTGACAGTGATGCCTCCTTAAATGTGTACCCTGGGAAACTGACCTGCCTCACCCTCATCCTGACCCAGATCTGGGACATGGGGATAATAATGATATCTGTCTCATGATGATAATGATTGTAGCAGAGATTATTTGAAATGAAGCATGCAGGACTAAGCATGTCATCTAGCATATTTCTTAGTGAGCATGAGTGAGGGTTTTAACTTAATAAGTGTAGACAGTCCAAGCTGTCTTATATGAAACAGCTCAGGAGAATCATTGTTTCACGGAAGCTATTTGATACTTAATGTTTAGAGTTGTAATAATTCAAACAGATCTTTAATCATTTTCAACTTGGTAAAAAATGTTTTCATACACATATTTTTTGTCCTATGGATTGGGATGTATAGAAATACAGCTTCATGTCTCACCCTGAATCATCTTTAATGTAGACTTGTTACGGGAGACGCAGCTTCATTGTTTTATCTAAGAGTATCTGCCCACAGGAATTCAGGGTTAATTAAGCTTCATGTTTGAAACCACTGTTGGTTTTTATATTCACAGCAGCTTAACCCAATGGCCTGTCCCAATTGGCATCACAGATGTCTCTTTGTACCTCAGTTTCATTGCTCTGAAGGATGGGCACCTATCAACGTGGATGTTTCAACATCCCCAGGTTGGACATCAGCCCCGGGTACCCGTGGACGACTGCCATGAGAAGTCTCATCGCATGTCTCCTCTTTCGATTTCAAACATCCATCCCATTCTGACATGTTAGATTCTTTTAAAGTTCTCTTTCTAAAAATTCTTCCTGACACTGAATTAATGCCCCTAGAGGGCATTAGCTCAGGTATAATTTCTTATTGTACCCGTTGAGGGAAAAATATGATTCTGAAATCTATTGAACCCATCCATAAAATGTTGGCAAGCTTTTAAAAATGTAGATGTCTGAACTCAACTCAGAGAAATCTTTGCAATAGAGTGTCACAGGTTTCCTCTGGGTAGAAGCAAAAAAGCTGAGCCCCCTGGCCCCCTCCACCAGAGGCTTCCCATGGTGAAAATTTGATGTCATGCAGCTCATATCTGAAGTAAGATCATCCTCAAATACCCTCCAAACTGGTGAAACTTCATCCAGCTGTTTTCACACAATGGCATGCCAAAGAAAGAGACAGGAACTTAATCACGTTTATGTAGCTGAGAGTGATGATGGACACGTGAGAATGTCAGGCTGGCTTAGAGATACTGAGTAGTGGCGGATAGTACCTGGCACAGAGCAATGCTTCCATAAATGCTATTATCTGTTATAGGCAAAGCGTACCCACCCCATCATTATATCTATGAGAAACAAATGAAGAAGCATATGCTAGAAAGGACATGAAAATGTCAATAACAGTTGTGTATGGACAGCCAGGAATTCCTTCCCTTTCTTCTTCTCAATATTTTCTCATTTCTCCTTAATGAACATGTATTATGTTTATCACAGAAATAGCAGTTATTAAATTTTGAAAAATATTTTTGAGAAGCCCTATTTTGTCTACTCTCAGCCTTTACAAATCAAATACTTTCCAGACCTCTGAAATGTTCTGAGAGAGAGGACGTGAGGAAGACTTTATGGGAACTGACAGGGAGTCATCCTCTGGCAAGAAGTCTAATCGCTTTTTTTCCCCTCCTCTTTTTCTCTTTTTTCTTCTCTAAGTGGAGCTGAATCAATGATTTGCAGCTGTGAGAGCTGCCACATTTATGCTTTTAATGATTTTTTTTTCCACCCCAAATCCCCATTGCCAAAGCTGCCTAGGCAAAATGAAAACGTATCAACATTTAAGTTTGCTGTAATTTTTTAAGCCAAACAAAAATGAATTAACCTAAAGGCAACTAGACTGTGTAGGTCAACGTTTTATTTTTCCTTTTTTTTTTTTTTTTTTTAACACCAGGAGATTGAGTAGCCAGAAAACTGCTGGAATCTCTTTGCAGAATCCGAGCAACGTAAAGGCAGTGACCTCAGTTAAGCTCCTGACCAGCCCAGCTAGTGAATAAAGTAAACAAAAATCCCACAACTGAAGCTTGATTTTATGCCCCAGCTGTGGGAGAGGATGTGGATATTTTAAAAACAAACCAACCAACAACAAAATGCAACCACCGCCACCAACTCCCAAGCACCAGGGTGTGGCCCCAGTCACCCAGAGCAGCAGTCCTCCTGCCATAAATCCTTGATGAAACGTGACTCAGAGCTCCTGGACTATTACGCTGAGCCGTTCACCCAGCGTTAATGAAAAGCCCTGCCTCAGGTGAGATTTGTGGAGGGACTTAGCATAGGTTGCCACAGCAGTTGACAACCTTGAGTGTACCAGGCACTGTCCGGATTCTTCGCAAAGAAAAAAGGAAGGGGGTCAAAGTAACAGAGCACCCCCTACCAGTCAGGCCCTCTCCCCTACCTTGTCTTGTTTCATCTGCACTATGAGACGAGGGCTACTGTTCCCAATTTACAGATGGGGAAACTGAGGCCTGAAGAAGCAAAGCGACTTGAGGAGCGTCACCCACTAAGTTAATGGCAGAGCCAGGAATAAAATTCAGATCCCCATGGTAACTGCTCAGTAGGATGGAATGGGAATTCCCTGGTGTGGAGAACACATTCTAGGAATCTCCTATAGAGGAATTCTCAGACCTTTTCCTTACACAAAAGTTCAAGTATTTCAACCCAACCCTGTGATTAAGAGTTTCTGAGTAGTTTAAGGAAAGGGAGTGGAGTTCTTTTCTAAATGCCATTCTGCTCAGGGCGTGCCTGTGTCAGCAAGAGCCAGCGTATCTCGGGGTGGAGTCTGAGCCCAGGTCTTAGGAGACGAAGAGGACAATCCCATCTTGTCTCTGAATCTTGTCACCCGATAGCCTGGGAGCCAGACTCTTTTGGTCTAATCCCAAAACAGCCACAGCTCCCTTGGCAGGCTTTATTTTAGCCTGGAGGGTTATGGGGTTAGAAGATAATGGGTAAATATTTTAGGACCAACTCCTCATAAAAGAACAAGGAGGCCTGGGAGAGGATTTCCTCAAATCTAATCTATTCCTGGTTAGCCAACGGTCAGTTTTAGGACTGTGTCAGTTCACAGCAGAAGGGCTGTGTCCTGTGAATTTTATCTAGTTCTCAACCTGATGTTAAAATCAGGAGAAAATGCTTTTTGGAAAAGTACATACCATGAGTTGGTTTTTTTTCTCTTCCAGAATTAACACTATAAGGCACTCAACTCACTTGTCTACTCTAAAGCCTCATGTCTTAATCAACTACTACAAAACCTGGCCTCTGGAACACTGGCAGGATTTCAGACTGGGCACAAATTTATTGTGGGGGGAAGGGGACTGGCATGCATTCACTTGGAGTAGAGAGATATTTACTACATTTTGAGGAGAAAGTACAGAATGCAAAGAGCAGAGGTGAAATAGATGTAAAAAAAGTAGCCCTCCTCAGCAGGCCTTGGGCCCCACAGCTGAACTGCCAATTCTGCAAGCAGACCTCTGCTTCATAGGAAAATGACCCCTGAATTTTGGCTCTGATTTCCTTTTGGTCATAATTACCTGTTATTATAATATTCTCATTACTGCAATACAAAACTCTAGAGGGCAGAGAAAATAGAAAAATGACCACTAATCCTATCACCAACCAACAACATTCTTGAGTCCCCCTTCCCACCCCCACAAGCCTTCTTCCCTCTGGATGAGCTTTATTCATCCACTCAACAAATACTAATTAAGCAACTACTACTGTGTGTCCACTGCTCTGTTCTCTTCCATTGCTGTAGTCATTGCGGTAAACACAATCTTCCCCCTTGTTCTCACTGAATAGTGCAGACTGCTTATATTTCCAGCATCAGGAAAGAAAAAGGTAACATAAAACCCCTCAAAATTAAACTTCATTCCTGAAGCCTGGGGTGATGTCCCGGGAGTGTCTTGGGTTATCCTCAGTGTGGGAAGTAACTCGGGGTCTGCAGACTGGTGGTTCCTCATTCATTTGTGCCCAGGAGAGGGGGCCGCCCTCGCTGCTCTGAGGGCTCTGGTGGTCCCTCACGTCTCGGCAGGCCCCAGTCACACATGGGCCCTCGACGAGAAAGGAGAAATGTCCTCCCTTTCCACTCCTCACCTCCCCTGACCTGAGGCTTGGATGACCTGGAGGACTTGGACACTCTGTCCCAAGGAAAGAGAACAAAAACTCCAAACAGTCTGCTCTGTTCTACCCTTCAGGCCCCTAGAAGAAACAAGACGGCAGCCCCTCGCTGGTCACTCGCGCCCTCTGTGCCAGTCAGCCTGGGGAGTCACTCACTCCAAGTCTCCCTGTGTCTCCCACACCGTATGTAAACTCAGAAACCACCAACCTCCCTGGGATCCAGTGTGGAGTAGGGGGCCCCGTGTCCACCCCCTCGCAGGAGCCCAGCCCCCCTCATCCTCCCCTCCCCCTCCCGGCCCTGAGCTGCTCCCCTCAGCATCCATCAGCTCCTTCACCCCAGCCACAGGAGGGCCCTTGGGCTGGTAGAGAATGAGGAGATACTGGGTCCAGCTGACTTCTTGGTGGCCTCCCCATTATACAGAGGGGCTTACTGAACGTGAGGGGCCCTGAGGAAATGGGGGCCTTCCCCCCCTTCCCCATTCGTTACTCACCACAACTCCCATCACGGGCCTTGTTCTGAGAGCGACAGCAGCACACGAGAGGACTGAACAAATAATCATTGTAATAATAAAAGCAGTCAAATTTTCTCAGTGATGACAAGGAGCCAGGTCCCTTATTTAATGCTTGGAACAAGTTAATCATTATCCCCATTTTATACATGAGGAAACTTAGGCTTAGAGAGGTTCTGTGACCTGCCCAAGGTCACACAGCTCTTAAGCAGCAGAAGTGATTTGAGCCAGAGCAGGGTTTCTAACCACCGTCCTCTACCACCTCCCGTGACATTTTCTCATACTTACTACGCGCCAGGCATTGTGCTGGGGCCTTTATACAGGTTTCTCTAATCCCAAAACAACCCTGCGGAGGAGGCTGTATCTCACAGCACCAAGTAACCCTCTGGAGTCAAACAGACTCTGCCTGCAGTCTTTTAAATTCAATTAAGGCAATCTCCTGCATCTGTGCCTGCCCACCTCTGCTTTAATGTGCCATATTGCAAAAAGCATGGATTTTAGAGTGAGACAGACTGTTCAGATTCCAGCTCTTCCACACAGCAGCTAAGGCACCTTTGTCATCTCAAGCCTCAGTTTCCCCAGACATATGATGGAGGTAAATACGATCTCCCTAACAGGGCTGTTGGGGGCGGTAGTTCAGTGAGATGAAGCAGGTGAAGCACACCACCTGGCATCAGTGTCCAATAAATGGCGACACATTCATAATAAATGCGTATTAGTAATAAACACTAAGGACCAGAACCACAGTGCAAACTCAGTGCTTATAGCCTCCGAATGCCAGGAGCACTGTATTTCCAGAGCCATGACAAATGTCCTAGCGATGTAATCAGGGTTCCTGCCTGAGTGACAGAAAATCGTGTGCTTTTTGAAACACTTGTTTGCATTTATATAGGGCATATTTGCAGTGTGAGAAATGTGCATTTTTTAATGAAAGTTTAAAAAAGTTCATTTTTTAATGAAATTTTTTGTAGCCTCCCCGTCACCTCACTGCAAAGGTTCAGCAAGTTGGGCACATGGTATGTTAGAAGAGAATTTGGCACTATTTTAACCAACACCCCTCATTTATAAGGGAAATATGATATGATGGTTTTACTTCTTGCCAGCTTGCTACTTGGAGCACTTTGAGTCATACCACCCATTCATAAAATGAGGAAAATGATACATTTGTTCAACTTACCTGGACAACATGCTTCCCAGCATCCCTCCATCTCTCCCTAATTTCCCCAAAACAAAAAACACCATTTTCCCTATGGAGATACTTTCCACGCAAATTCCAGCAATATTTGCATTAAAATCTACATGTGAAATTTTGGAAAACTTGGGCATAGTGGGAACATTTTGAATTGTGGATGATGGCAATAGAAAAAACAATTTTTTCCACTCCTATCTGACCCTACTTAGAAATCAGGTTGACCTTACAAGTAGCTCCTAACTGAAGCACAAAGAAAAGAAAACCAAGCTGAGCATCAGCGAACCCACCTTTGAGACTGAGCCTTGTCCACTGCTGGCTCTTTGACTCTGGGCAGTGAACTTAGTCCTCTCAGCCTCAGTTTGCCTACCTGTAAAAAGTGGGGAAATAATACCCACCAGCTAGAGCTGTTGTGAGGACTAGAGCAAATAATGGATTTGAAAGGACTTTGAAAACCCTGGATATCCACGTCGATGTGAAATGTTATTGGGTTTGTAATAATTAAAGTTGTCCTTAAGCAGAGGACTAACAGTACCCTCCATTCGTGTTTCAATCCTGGTAAAAAGCACTTTCCAGAATGATATCCAGCTTTGGTCTGTGGTCATACTGGTAAATACTCGTGCACAGGTGGTAAGCGACGTTCCCAGATGTGTCTCAGCCAACAGTGACACCAGACAGCCATCACTGCAGCATGGTTCCCCCTCTCTGAAACACTCTGTCCTGTTTGTAGGACCGGCATGCACTCAGCATGTCTGAAGAGTGGCAAGGAACCCAGTGGGCAGCACAGAGTGAGACAGGGCAAAGGTGGTAAGAAACGGGCTCAGAGAAGCCGTGAGAGACAGGGACCTGTGAGATCGTTGAGAGGGGAAGCCTCTGGAGGGCTGTGAGCAGAGGAGGATGTGATCTAACTCAGGTTCTAACTGGATCAAGAGGCCAGTGAGTGGACCTTAATCCTGACAAGAGGCATGGTGCCTGGATGCCAGAGCCAGTGGTGGAGGTGGTGAGAAGTTACTGGGCTCCGGATATGAGAAAGGACGTGTAGGAGAGAGTGATGTCCAGGAGGAACCAAGATTGTGGCCTGAATACCTAGAAAGAAGACAGTGGAAAAGGTCTTGGGGAGACCAGGAGTTCTGCTTTAAGAAATACTTTAGTGGGAAGGGTTTAGCTCAGTGGTAGAGTGCATGCTTGGTATGCATGAGGTCCTAGGTTCAACCCCCAGTACCTTCACTAAAATAAACAGACAAACCTAATTACCTACCCCTCAAAATAAATAAAACAGAATTTGTTTTTAAAAAGAAATACTTTAAAGAAATACAGTTGTGAGTTTTATTAAGACATTTGCCCATATGTGATTTTTTTGGAAAGGCACACATATACACAATACCCAGTGTACTTTTCAAAGCAACTTCTTGTCCATTATCTCATTTGATCCCTAAAGCAGCCTTGTGAGTTTGCTGCTGTTTTCTCTACTATGTCAGTTAGGATTTGAGCAGAGAAGTGGAATCATTATGATCTGATACAGAATGAGGGATTTCATAGAAATTCCATAGAAATTCGGCCTTCTGTGATGTGTAAGCTGCTGGAGAAGGGTCTGTGTTGGGTGTTGTGCCCAAAGTTGATACAGGAAGTCAGGAAGGAAAGCTGGACATGAAGTGATGGAGACAAGGACACACTGGAACCTGCACGGAAAATAGGCACCCCATGAACATGAACCAGAGCCTGTGTCCGTCTCCTACCACCTCCAACCTCAGTGTCACGGAGGCTCCACAGGAGAAGCTGTGCCCCTTTACATGCAACTGTACACACTCTGGCCCACAGGACCTGAAAAAGCCGCAGGGGGATGTGACAGAAGCTCAAAGAGCTGGGGGTCCAGGTGCAGCCCCATACCACAGAGGTGAGCTAGCAGATAGTCCTGGCTTCACCGCCACCTTCCAAATGTAGCACAGGTTTGTCTTGTAGCCAACTCTAAGTGGGAGCCACACAGGGAAGGGAATCCTGGGGAAAATGAGTCCAGCTTAGCTAAACTGACCTGGTATAAAGCCACCATGTCCACTTTACAGATGAAGAAAATTAAGACCCAGAGGAATGAACTGACTGCCCAGTGCTTCGCAGAACCTTTGTAGCAGATGTTTTATCAGGAGCCAGTTTTGCTGACTCCTAGCCCACTGGCTTTGGTTCACATTTTCTGAATGCCTGCTATTGCCAGACACTGAACCGCCGCACCCAGCGCTCACCACCACTCTAGGGAGTGGGTATTATTATCCCCAGTTTATAGATGAACATCCCAAGGCTCAAACAGGTGAAGTCAATGAACCAATACAACAACACAGCCACGAGAAGTGAAATCTGAGATTCAGATTCAGGTTGGTCAGACCACGAGCCCCACGCTCTTAGCCCATGTCCCATCCTGCTCCCAGGGTGGAGTATCAGAAGATGGCTCCCACTGAGAGAGGTAATGGCACCTCCCTCAGTTTCTCCTCTGTAGTCTTTAGTGCTGGCCAGGGGCCAGTTCCCTCCCTCTCCAGGGACTATGTAAACACATGGTGGGAAATGTTTTGGTTAGCGCAATTAGGAGCTGCACTGAAGGGAACATGTATTCCAAACACAACAGGGCGAAAGCACCAGAGCGCAGGATCTGACCTGGAAGAAGCCCACCAGCTCTTGGCCATGGGACCCAGAAGCATAAAAGTCAAGCCAGTGCTCCTATGATGCCGAGAAATTTCCCATGATTCCAAAGATGCCGGAAAAAAAATAGAGCTGGGCAGGGACAGGGGCAGGCCTATTGCTTTAGAAATGAAACCTAACTGTACCCCAGAAATTGACACATTGTAACTGAGTAACTGACTTTACTTCAAAAATAAAAATAAACATTTATGGTTTAAAAAAAAAGAAATGAAATTTAAGATTTGTAGCTTTAGAGTTATCAAACAATGCTGCATTCATTTAATTCTCTTGATGATGATGATAATGTAACAGCTATTACTCATTGTAGTTGACTGCTTGTTTTGTTCCAGGCACTCCTCTAAGCATTTCCCATAAATTAACCCAGTTAATCCTTACAATAGGTACATACAGTAGGAAGTACTATTGTCCCCATTGTACATTGGGAAATTGAGGCATGGAAAGGTTAGATAACTTGCCCAGGTAGTCTGCCAACAGAGCCTAATCTCTCAACCCGTATTTTCTACTAATCTGCCTCTCAATAAGCCTGTGAGGGAAGGAGACAGGGAAGGAGGGTGGCAGGATTATGGTTCCCATTTTGCAGATGAGGATACTGAGGCTCAGAGGGTTAAGTAAAGTGTCTAAAGCCTCCCGGCCAAACCTAAATTTGAAGCCAGAGCTGCTGAACTGCAGAGCCCATGTTCTTCCCACTCTGCCACTCGGCCGCATTAAGTTAGTGGCACATTCAGCACTTGAAACCAACTCCTTCAATGTCTTACTCAAGCCCAGCACCCGCTGCTCGCGGTTTGCTAGAAAGACTCATTGCTTTGAATACCCAAGTGGGTAATTTGGCTCGCAAAGTCAGCCGAGAGGCCAAGAGCCATCTACCTGGTGAACAGAAGGGTCCTCTCACATTTTCAGTCAGGAAAGGACCAATATTGACTTTCCCACCTTGGAAATGTTGCCTCACACCTTGGAAACAGAAGAACAAAAACAATCTGAGCTTTAGAGGTTGGGCAACCCCAGGCCTGGGCTATGGCCATAACAGTGGTCGCCTCAGTGTTCAGCCCTTTGGAGGCAATAGTGTGGCCACTCTTCATAACTGGACTAAACTCACTCACTCAGCATGGGCTTACTCGGCATCCCTTCCACATACACGCCCCAGGAGGAGGGCATACACAAGGGAGCTCACACACAGATCCCTGCCTTCGGTGACTTTATTGAGAGCTGGGCAAACTCCAGTTCCCCTCCCATCACCCCACCACCACCACCAGCACCACATCCCTAAATAATATCGAGAGACATGACCACAGGAACCATGGAAACTAGTAGGAAAATGGCAGACAAAAATTTCTTTCATTATTCACTCAGTAAGTATGTATTGGGTTTCTTCTTATTTGTCAGGTACTGTGCTAGGCACTTTGGATGTGACTCACATTTAATCTTCATAACACCCCTGTATGGTAGGACTGTTATCTTTATTTTACAGCTAAGGAAGCACATGGAGGGAAAATGTCTTGCTCAAGATCCCCCTGTGAGGTAGTGTTTTAATTCTAGAACCCAGATCACCTGACATCCAGTTCAGAGTTCTTTTAATCCCATCCTCCTAGGAAAGGAATTATAAGATCCTGGAGTAAATAAAAGACAGGAGCAAATCAGGCACAAAAGAAGAAGTGATATACAATATAAACTTGTTCTTTATCTATTTTATATACTAATAGTAGTTAGTATCTGCACATCTCAAACTGAAACATGCTGTACACCAGAAACAGACACACCATTGTAAACTGACTATACTTCAGTAAAAAAGAATGCAAAAAAAATTTTTTTTAAAGGAGTGAGATGGGCAAATCAATGGGAAGGTAATTAAAGACTTTTTTACCTACCCGTGGAAAGCAAAATGACTAAGACAGCTAGTTATCCAACAAAGCGTGGTGTTCCCCTTCCATAGTGGAGCCATGTTGCTGGGAAGTGACTGCCAAGCCAGGGTCCCCCTTGGCTGTGTGACCTGTCCTCACCAATGGAATATGAACAGAAGTCACATATGTCACTTCTGGGTCAGTGTGTTTTAAGGAGTGGGTGTGCCTTCCCTATTCCCACTTTTCCCATCCACTGGTAGGAAGCAGAGGATCTCACCTCAGACACAGCATCCCTGCATCCCTGCTGGGAGAAGAGCAGCTTGGAAAACAGAAGCTCACATTCAGGCTTGATGTGAGCAAGAAATGAAGCTCTGGTCTACCTGTCCGTCATACATTTGGAGGTTTACTTGTTACAGCATCTCACATTATGGTAACTAAATATGGCAGATGAGTGCTAGGCTCTGGTTTGCTATAGAACACAACTCACTCTATCTCGCAGGCAGTCGGAAGTCAATAAGGTACATACTTCGGCTTTCTGAGGACAAGAAAGGCCTTGGTCACAGATGTGGGCTTCGCTGGACTGAGCTCCTCTAGGCCGAGGCCGGTCTCACTGCTCTCTGCTTCCTGGGTCTAGCACAGCCCCTGACTCACATTCAGCACATGCTTCATGACCAGCTCATGATCACCTCCCGGGTTCTCACCACCAGAGCACAGTGAGTGACTGCAAGACTAAAACTTGGTGGCAAATATCTTGAAACCAGAAAAAAAAGGAAGTACTTCTAAAATGTCTAGGAAAGAATCTGAACTAAGCCTTGAGTTTCTCTCAGCCAGACAGAACTGACAAACACCACAGCAGAGGCAATATGGAAATATTTTGGACTTAACATTATACATATAACAAAACAAAAGAAGAAATCCCTCAATAAAATACCCTTATGAAGCCCTCCCCCCACCACCCTGGGAAGATTTCCTAAGTGATAAATTGAGAGTGTTCCAATCCTTCTCCTGATGCATAAGCGTCACTTGTATTCCCAAAGGATTTTTTTTGGCTTAAGAAGTTTTATGGGGAGGGCCTTGAAACACCCTGGGGGAGAGCTTATGGTAAATGTTTTAACAGGGTACAGTAGCCATAATATAATAGCCGATGTAGAAGGAAACCCAGATGGTGGCTGCAATGTCAGGAAAAGCAATTTTCTGATTTATCTGGGGAAAAGGTTTTCCCTGAATTCCAGAACCTACAGTGATGTGGCCTCATAGATAGTTGATTTGAAACCTCAACACAAAAAGGATCTCTTCCTGCTTGTTAGGGAGGGGATACTGGACTCCTACAGCTGGGCCACTCAGCGACTGGACCAACTCCCTTTAACTAAGTCGTAGCAGAATTCACATTCTTTGGCTAAGAAGAAAAAATTGTATTTGTTGGAAGGTCCACAGGCTGATAAACACGAAGGATAAAAGCCTGTATTAGATGACTAGGGGTCTGCAAATATTACTCCGTTACCTCAGGTACTGTGAAGATGGCTATCTGCACAGCAACTCTGAAGAGCAGGCATCAAGATTGTCACCGTACAAACCCATCAGCTGAGGCATGCCAACCATCCAGCCAGGAAACAGCAGGGTGTGGCTCCAAGTCCAAACCCCAGTGATGTCTAAACCCATTGTACACTACAGATGCCCCTCGGGTTGGACCCCTCCTGATTCCAGATCCAACGGGCTTCCTGTTGCTGCCTGGAAGAAAGGGAAAGAATGACATTCTTGCCTTAAATTACTCACAGTGCCTCCGCATCAGGATTTTGCTTTGCTGAAGGCTAAAACATCTATAACTTAAAGGGTCAGGAGGCACCACAAATTCACGATCTCTCAGGAAACCCCTTGGCCCCTCGCTTTGGTGCCTAGTTAATTCCGCTGCCATCACCACCAAAGGTAACAACACAGATTTCTCTTTTGCCTCCATCCTTACGAGCTCAGTCCGAACTGTGGCTCTGGTTACTTTCTTTTATGATGAGGAGCCTGAAATATAACACTCTCAGCAGTTTAGAGCACAAAACTGATTTTAATACATTATGGTACATGTGAGGCTTGAAACCCCATGGAAGCAGGTCAGATGCAGGTACTGAGCTTTGCTGTAGCACTCAGCTAGCTGCGGTGGATACATACAGCTGCCTTTGCATTCCAACCTGTTGTACCTCTAAGCCCAGCTAGCTGATTTCCCCAAGCCCCAGGGCTAGGCGGGTGCCAAGCTCATTCTGGCTGGAAACCAAGCACAGTCTCTCGAGTTCAAACCAAAACTGTTCTCTCCAGAACCCCCTGACATGCCTGTATCACCTGCCTCCCTTCCTGAGCTGCCCTCTGAATTCCTCTCTCCCAGCTAGACATGCTGCCTCTTCACCCCAATCCCCTCTCAGGAAGTTTCCCTTCTTTTTCTATCTTTGTTCTCTAGTACAATTCTTTTAAAAATTTTTACATCTCTTGGGCATCTGAAACTGTCTGTTTATCAAAAAAACTGCATGTTCGTAAAAAAAAAATGACAAAAAGCGTCACCCACCATCCTACCATTTCCCCCCATCCCTACTTGATTTGCAGACACAATAGAGAGTGTATAATCATATCACAGATGCAATATTGGCATTTGTTGTATTCCTTTCTGGCTGGACTGGCAAACGGGTCTCATTTCCTGCCCTGAATCTGATCAAGCTGCCTGAGGTACTGGCTTGAGAAGACCCCAGGCTCAGCAGGCACGTGTGCTGGGAGCAGTCAGCAGCCTCTGCCATGGGCTCATGCTGGGGGAGAGGGCGGTGCGGGAGCACACAGACATACCTGCTTCACCCTGCTGTTAACCCTTGTGGTAGACTGCCTGAAAATACGACCTCTCCCAACTCCTCCCAGCCCAGGACAGGTATGAAGGTCGAGTCTGTTTCCTCTCCCCTTGAATCTGAGCTGGCTTTTTTACTGGTTTTGATCAAAAGAGTGCAGTGGGAAAGACACTATGACTTTTAGTGCCTAAGAGGCCTTGTAGCCTCTCTGTTCACCCTCTTGGGATCCAGCCACCATGTAAAGAAGTTCAGATGAGACAGCGCATGGATAAAGAGAAAGAGGGAAACTGACAGAGGGAGAGAGGACATCCAGTCAGCCCCAGATGTTCCAGCCACCTCAGTGAGGCCCCAGACATGGGAATGAAGCCATCCTGGATATCAACCCATGCCAGGCTCCCAGCTGAATGCACCCACATGAGAGACCTGGTCAGTACCACACATGCCAAAAGAACTCTCCAGCAGAGCCCAGCCAATCCACAATCTACTTTTGAGAAATAATAAAATGTTGCAGTTTAAGCCACAATTTGGGGGCATTTTATCATACAGCAATAGATAATGCATACAATACTTGCATCTTAATAGCTGATTTTCCTAATTCCTACTCTAGACCATCAAGTCATCTCTTGTGTAATGTTTTCCTTGACCTTTCTCTACTCATATGGAAACTGCAGTTCTCTCTTTTGTGTCTCCTCTGACCCCTCACTTCTCATATCGTACAAATTTGTTTGCAAATCCATCTACCCTCCTGGACTAGACTGCTAGAGGCCACTTTCCGGGTTTCATTCACATTTATATCACCAGCTTGATGAGAGAGGGCTTGGCATGGTGGTAAGAGATCAATAAATGTTTACTGAATGAATGAACTAAATGAATGCATTGACCATTGCACTGAGTCTTACCTCTGCCCATGGTTCTGCTTTCCCTCCCCCCACAGTGGAGGCACATTTCCCTCACTTCACCAAATCTCTTATCAATAAGGATGCCCTCTAGCACCATATCCCAAAGAGCAACTTGCTCTGTCTCTATATCGCCTTTTACTCTCTCTTATTTTCCTTTATTGTACATATAACCCTCGGAGAGTTTATATACCTGTTTACTGTATGTCTCTCTCCATTCGAATGTAAGCTCAGAGCATCTGAGACTTTGTTTTCTTCACCACTGTGCCTCAGTACCTAGAACAATGCTTAACACTTAGTAGGTGCTCAATAAATAATTGCTGAATGACTAAATAAATGAATGTATGTATCATAGCAAGAACAACACATTTTGGTGGTTTTCCCACTTTTAATTTGGGCTGTCCTATGTTTCAGCTTGGTAGGCATGATTCGTGCACACCAATATCCAGTTCCCTCTTCCTTCTCAGGCACACAACCACTCATCCCAGCAACCATGTGACTAGGTGTGGCCACATAAGGAGACCAAGCCACGGGGCTCTGAGGCAAAGTGATGCTGGCATATCTGGGCTGAAGCATGGCAGAGAAGGGGTGTTCTCCCCATGAGCTCCTGCCTTGACTGTGTTGAGATGATGGAGACACCAAATCAAAGGAATCTGGGAAAGCCGAGCCACTGCAGAGAGAGCAGCTGCTCTGGAGAGTCGCCCAGAACCACAGGGGACTCTGCATGAGTCAGAAATAAACTTGCGTTAAGTCACTGAGATTTTAGAGTGGGCCATTACTGCAACACAGCACAGCCCAGCCTGATCCAAAAAAAAAAAAGCCTATTTGGTCTAAATTCCTTGACATCTGAGAAATAGATGAGGCAAATGTACGGGAAAGAGGGGACGAATGAAGTGTTTCCACCGCCCAAATACTAATCCACAATTTCAAAGTACAAAAGTGTCCGCAATGAGCCCAGCATGGTGCCCGGTCCTGAGCTGGGCCTGAGGGAACAGGGATGGATCTGACTCAGCCCCTCTTCTCACAGAGCTCACAGACGAGCCAGCGAGGCCAGCGTGTTATCACAGTATGACAGGAGGCCGCACGGTTACAGCTCTGCCACGTACAAAGTGCTCAGGGCACACACGGGATGGGACGCTGCATTCCGCCTGTTCGACGTTAAGGTTAACAAGCTCACTCCTAGAACACTCACAGGAGCCAGACTAGGTCAGACTGCCTCTGGAGTTAACGTGGGCAAACAAGGAAAGGGGCAAAGTTCCCCTCCTTCCTTACAGTACCTGCTCTTGGCTCCTGCAAGCGGGCCCCTCTCTCCCAATGTGGACAGCCTCCCCTGGCTCTGCAGGTCCTCCTCTGGGTCTGTCCTCCAAAATCAGAGGTCTACATGATGTATTAGTCAGGCCTTGCCAGAGCAACAGAACCATATATTTATTTGTTTCATTTGTTTGTTTGTTCATTATAACGACTGGCTCACACAATTCTGGAGGCTAAGTCCCAAGACCTACAATCAAGAAGTTGACAAGAATTGCCAATGACCAGCTCTAGTGTGAGTTCAAAGGCCTGAGTATCAGGAGAAACAATAGTGTAAATTGCAGTCTGAAAGCCAGCAGGCTTGAGACCCCAGAAGAGTGATGTTCCAAAGAAAGGAAAAGACTGATGTCCCAGTTCAAGCCAGTCAAGCAGAAGGAGTTCCTTCTTACCCGGTCTTTTTTGTTCTATTTAGGTCTTCAATTGACTGGAAGAGCCCCCCAGCCCCCACATCAGGGAGGGAGATCTGGTTTGCTCAGTCTACTGGTTCCAATGTTACTCTTCATCCAAAAAAGGCCTCACAGACACACCAGAATAATGTCTGACCAAGTGTCTGGGCACACTGTGGCCCAGTCACGTCGACACATGACATTAACCATCACCACTGGAGACACCTGTCCTGCCCACTTCGCCATGGACTCACAGCCAGTTCAGCTTTGGAAGCAAAAAGGAAAGGAAGGGAATCCAACAGACAAATGCACACTGACCATGGAAGTAACTCTCATTCATTTAGTGGCTGCTGCTAGCTGGGCATGTTAGACACATTCTCTCTCATCTTTATACAACTCTGCAACATGGGAGAATTAGCCCCATTCTACAGACAAGGGGCCTCACGATCAGAGAGGTGAAGGACACTGCAAGCAAGTCATTGTATCTGCTGGTGGCTCTTAGAGGTCTGTACAGCGGTCTCCTATTCCAGTTCCTGCCCTGTAACCAAGTTCCTGACCTTAATATCTGAACTATTCTGCCTGCTCCGGAGCCTTACAGTTATTGTTCCCTTCCTATGTGTTTGTAATAGCAAAGTAAAAAACCCCAGCCACCTGCCACTTGATAAAAAGCAATGTATTACTTTGAGCTCAAAGGATGTGGTTGTGGCAGCTGGAAGCAAGCACGGCAGGCAGATGAGCTAACTGCAAGGATCTCACAAACCCACACCCCTTGTCTTCTCCCACCTCCTCATCTTGCTAGTGCGCAGCCATTAAAGAAATAGCCTCTGGCTCTGAAGAGCCCCCGAGGAAGACCATTCAGAAGCTGGTGCTCTGATGGCAAGGCGTTCTCTGGGTCTATTGCCCTTGAGCCTGGAGACCTCTACCATTTCTCTGCCTGGGTTGGCTTTATAGTGTCTTTAGGACCAAGAAGTTGCTACTTCAGAATGGTCCCCTCCATTGGTCAGTTCGTGCATGTGATCCAATCGCTTCCCAATCAGGAGCAGTTAAGGAGGAGGTGGTGAAGTCAGGCAGCCGGACTGTAGGTGCAGGGTGGCCTCAGGGAGAGTCTGCTCTGAAGGACAGCTGTCATTGCAGCTCTGGTTGATGGGTGCCCTACCGGAGGACAAGGAGAAAAACCACAAGCATCAGCCAATGTCTTCATTCATTCAGGTTGCTGTAACAAGTATCAGAGCCTGGGTGGCTTCTAACAACAGAATTTTATTTCTCAGAGTTTTAGAGGATGGGAAGTCCAAGACCAAGGTGCTGGCAGATCCTGTGTCTTGTGAGAGCCCACTTCTTGGTTCATAGGTGGCTGTCTTCTCACTATGTCTTCATCCAGCTGAAGGAGAGGGAGGAGCTCTCTGGAGTCTCTTTTACAAGGGCACTAGCCCCACTCCGGCGAGCTCTGCCCGCAGGACCTATTCACCTCCCCAAGCCCCCACCTCCAAATACCATCACACTGGGGACTAGGTTTCAACATATGAAAGTTGAGGGGACAGAAATATTCCATCCGTAGCAGCCAAGAAACAGAAGACCTTTAGGAGCAAAGTATTTTTAGCCCTTATCTTTGGCTGAGCCATCTTTAGCCCAAGAACCAGGGCATTTCCTTGGGTACAAAATTCAACTTTATTAGAGTAGGGAGCAAGCTAAACATGCAGTTCTAAGAGTTTCTAAGGACAAGCCAAGACAGTGTGTGTGTATGTGTTTAAAATAGGTCTTACTGCCAGAAAAAGAAAGAAAAACACCATATGATATCACTTATATGTAGAATCTTTTTAAAAAGGACACAAATGAACTTATTTACAAAACAGAGACAGACTCACAAACATAGAAAACAAACTTATGGTTACCAGGGGGGAAAGGGGGTAGGGAGGGATAAATTGAGACTTCCGGATTTGTAAATACTATTACATATATAAAACAGATTTGGAAACAACCTAAATATCCATCAACAGATAACTGGATAAAGAAGTTGTGGTATATTTATACAATGGAATACTACTCAGCCACACAAAAGAATAAAATAATGCCATTTGCAGCAACATGGATGGACCTGGAGATCGTCATTCTAAGTGAAGTAAGAAGAAAGAGAAATACCATATGATGTCACTCATATGTGGAATCTAAAAAAAGGGAAAAGAAGACATAAATGAACTTACCTACAAAACAGAAACAGACTCAGACATAGTAAACAATCTTATGGTTACTGGGGGAAAGTGGATCGGAAGGGATAAATTGGGAGTTTGAGATTTGCAATTAACTACCGTATATAAAATAGATAAACAACAAGTTTCTTCTGTATAGCACAAGGAACTATATTCAATATCTTGTAGTAACCTATAATGAAAAAGAATATGAAAATGAATATATGTATATATATATATATATATATACACACATATGTATGACTGAAACATTATGCTGTACCTGAGAAATTGACACATTGTAAACTGACTGTACTTCAATTTAAAAAAAGTAAAAAAGAAAAAAAAAGATAAACAGCAAGGTCCCACTGTATAGAACAGGGAACTATATTAAATGCCTTGTAATGGCCTATCTATATATATGAATCACTATTCTGCACACCAGAAATTAACACAACATTGTAAACTGACTATACTTCAGTAAAAATAAAATAAAATAAAGTAAGGTCTTATAATTACAGTTGGGTAAAGACTTGAACCCAAATCATCCTTACTCCAAAATCCACACAAACACCATGCATCCTCCATTTTATGCAATGTCACCTGCATGGGTGATATGTTTAAAATAAGAAAATACTTGTTCTTCCCATCTGAGATACACATTTCTGGGATTTCACAGGAAACTTTTGAAGACAATGCTTTAACCAATCTTTGTTTTTGTTTCTAAACAAACCGAAAATAAATATTCATGCTTCCACTGGGAGCAGGAGCCCAACACGGCATAGACAGATTTTCAATGTAGGGTGGAGGCAGAGAGAAGAAGGGATGTGTGGGCTGGGCAAGCCCCTCAGGTGACTGGATACACGATGGGGAGGTAAACAGTGTGGGCACTACAAGGACCCTAGTAGGGGGCTGTCTAGTCTAGCTATGTTCAGGTCTGGTCTTCATGGGACAGACCTCATTTTAGTCCTCTGCAGGTTTTTTTCTAGCTTAATTTTAAGCAATTTTCTTCCATTAATAAGACAATTGGACCACTCTATGTTTTCTTATATCATTGCCATTGGAGCTGCATTTACAGGAGGACACGGGCTTTGGAATCAGAGAGACCCAGGTTTGAACCCCAGTTCTTCTCTAGGCCAGGCACTAAGCACCCTGACTCAGTTTCACCAACCCCTTGAGCCACAGTTTCCTCATCCTTAGAACCAGATAATCCTATCACCTTTCAGGATCTGGAGGGTCTTACACACAATAGATAATAAATGTTTTTGGTCTGCTGCCTCTCACTGAATGTTGCTTCACAAGTCCATTTCCAAGAACTGGCCCAGTGTGTATATTCGTCACTGTAAGAGCGATAGAGTATTCCATTGTGATAATGTGTCATAATTTGCTCTGCCATTTTTTCAATGGTGAAAATTTGGATTGTTTCCAGTTTTCTTTTCTTATGAATTGGACTGCTATCCAATCTTTACACAGATGACATTTCCCCCCTTTAGTTATTTCTTTGGAGCAAATTCCCAGGAGTAGAATTACCGGATTAAAGAGTAGAGTCTGCTCTGTTATTTAATGCCAGATGAATTCTCATTTTCTAAGAAGGCTTTCAGCTGGGAGAGTCCAGCATCCATGGTAGATCTTACAGGGGGTTTCTGTCTGCCACTGCTGTTCCTGTCAGAAGCCCTGCTGGAGAAACCATTCTCAGACCCTCATCCTGCAACTGGCACAAAGTGGTAGGAAATACGGACTAAATAGAGAAGAAAGAGAAAGACCTGGAATGTGCAGGGAGGCAGGGCTGGGAGAGTGAAGGCTGGCAGCACTCTCTGCATTTGAGGATCTGATTTGACTAAGCACTTGGGTCTAGAGGTAAAGGATGCTGGGAGAAAACGCTTCAGATAAGTTAATACTTATTGTTTTCATTCTACATACATTTATGAGCCCTTACCCAACATGGGCCAACATTATGTGGTGTCTGAACCTGCCCACCTACTCACTTTGTAATGGGGGGAAAGCAAAGGGGTCAAAGTCTGGTCTTGCCCACCACGGGCTCCTCCCAGCTAAGACACTAGAAGGGAGATCCTGTTTAAGAAGCTAGGAAAGCCAAATGAGGGTATGGTAGAGCCTCAAAGCAGAGGCAAACAACAAAACTGAGGCACCGAACAAGTCAAGAGCTTCCCTGAGATGAGCAAATGACAAAGTCCAGAGCGAGAGTAACGGGAGCACACGTGCAGTGAAGGAGAGAACTGTGCAGGGAGGGAGGGCAATATCAACCAGGACAACTTCCTCACAGTTTCTTAATTGTGCTGTTCAAATCTTAAATATCTTCACCAATGTTGTGTTCTGCTTCATCCCTCAATAACCAAGAAAGCTGTATTAAAATAGTGAAGGATTTGCTAATAACTCTGTCGATCTAACAAACAGTTTATATATTTTGAAGCTATGCCATTAGCAAATATGTTTTCTACTGTCATCTTCCTGATAAACTGAATGTCTTAGCACGATGCGTTGATTCTCTTTATCTTTCTTAAAGCTTTATTCCTCGAAGTCGATTATTTTTGCACTGATTGGACTCCAGCTGCTTTTTGTTTTTTGGGGTTTTTTTGGTTAATATTTTCCTGGTATCTTTTTTCCAGGCTTTGATTTTAAAACTTTCTGTATTCATATGTTGTATTTGAAAACCCCATAGAAATCATAGAGTTATAGTCTGAGAGTCTTTGTGTTTTAACAGGAGAGATTAATCCATTTATGTATATTTGTGATCACTGATTGATTTGGATTGCTTTCTACTCTCTTATTTGTCTTTTCTATTCTATTCAAGGTTTTACACCCACCCTTATTACCTTCCTTGGATTGACTGCATTTTTCCTCTTCCTCATCCCACTTCTCCCTCTATTTGTTTGGAAGTTAAATGCTTCCAATCTATTCTTTTCAACAAAACATGAACAGTGTATTTCCCTTTTTTTCTCAAAAAATACCATGACCTTAGAATGCCTTAAATCTGATCACGCACTCCTCCAACTTACATATTATTTCTGTCCATATTTGGAGTTCTTGGCTTTTTGCCTCAGACATTAGACATTATCATTGTTTTAGAAATTAAACGTTTTCTTAGTTTTATCTACAAATTTCCCAAAATCTCATCTCACCATATCTCCTTGTACATTCCAGCCATTTTCCTTGATTAGTATCTGCTGTTAGTAAACTTTCTCAGTTTTTATTTTTCTGAAAATTTCTATATTTTACCCTTATTCTTGACTGATAATTTTCCTGGGTATGGAAGTCTGAGTTATTTTATTTCAGCACATTGAAGCTATCAATTCTTTTCTAGCTTCAATATTTTCCCTAGGGAAGTTAGCCATCAGACACACTGCTGGTCTTTTGAGAAAAGTATTGTCTTTTCTTTCTGACTTCTCTCTCTTCCCACCTCCAAATATCTTTTATGATTTTCTGGAGTTTGCCATTATTTGTATTTGTGTATGTGTGTGGAATTTGTTGTTATTCTGGATCTGAGAATTGGTTTCTGTTGTATGTCTTGTTCTCTGGAAAACAGACTCTGAGTAAAAGACGAGCATGCAGGAAGCTTTTTGGAGAGAGTGCTCAGGACCAAGGTCTGCAAAGTAAAGGAACAGCATTGGGAGTGGGATGGAGTTGGGCTGTGATGTAGTCACAAAAATGGTACCAGAGCCCATCCTGTGGGGAACTCTGACGTTTGGATGGCCGTGAAGCATTGTTCCAAACTGGGGCGATGGGGCTGAGCCTTTATAATTCCACAGCAATGACTCATTGGACTGAGGCTGCACTCAAGAGAGGTGTGTGACACTGGGCAAGGCAGCTCTCCTCAGCTAAGGGCAAACTTGGGGGGTAAATGCAGCCATACCCTGTCAATTGCCAACACTCGTAGTAGCTGGTCCTGGTGGGGGCAGGGAATAGAACTTCCGCTACGTGCACCCCTCAGGACACTCAGATCTATTTGTTGGTTCATATCCTGGGAGTAGATCTTTCAGGATTCTAGTGGACTCTTTTCCTGGAAAAACTTAAAAATAAGGAGGTTAATGGTATAAACTACTGCACGGACTGCTGCACCTGGTCTCGAAGACAAAGAAGATACTTATCATCTCCTCTCTCTACTATCCAGACCCCTCATCCTGGCCTGTGGGAACAGCCATCACGGAGGCAGACCCCGCATGCTGGCCCGCGGGGAACAGCCATCACGGAGGCAGACCCCGCATGCTGGCCCGTGGGGAACAGCCATCATGGAGGCAGACCCCGCATCCTGGCCTGTGGGAACAGCCGTCATGGAGCTTCTAGGTGATGTGGAGATTCCACTTGTCAGCACACTCCTTACTGCTCTGGCAAGTGGAGGGTCTTCTGGACCCATCTGTGCAACATAGTCTTCTGGAAGATCTCCCAGCCTTATAAAGTTTATTCATTCTAGTTTGCACACTGCTTTGCACCATTTTATCTTTTTCCAACATCCTACAGAGCAATTATGGTATTTCAGCTTCACTGACTGTGGGATGTAGCCTTCTCCAAACTTTTAAGAGTCATTCTGAAAATATGTCAGCACTGTCTCCCAGGCTAATGGTCAGGGAGGGTGCTGCCATACCTATAAACTTTTCCTTGTCTGTGGTCTGTGCCCTACCTTAATTCAGCACTCTCAGAATCCAGCTCTACACACACTCTGCCAGCTTCTGTTGGTACAGGCTGGCTGTGTCCTGCAGCTCCTCTGGGTTATAGTTCCTCTCTTCCTTTTCTAGGCCTGACACTTCCCTAGCTGGGTTGTGCTGTGATTTCATCCTATTTTTTGTCTGGTGGCCAAAAGAGCAGCAAATAGGGGTGTCATGTGTCAGCTTGCAAGGCAAAGGCCTCCACAACGTCTTCAAGGAGGAGGGAGGCACTAGCCTTTAACAGGAAGTAGAAGGCTCCTGCTGCGGACTCAGAAGATTCAGAGCAACCTAGAGACTCAAGATTTTCAAGTACATCAACCCAGACATCCTCCTGCCACGTCTCAGGGTCCCAGTCCTTTCCAATCAGGGATCAACACTGTTGGAGTAACCCAGCCTGAATTTAAAATCTCTGCTACTCTTATGACTAAGTCCCAGGCCTGATGCTTAGCTCTTTCTGTTCCAGACTTCGGGAGATGAGAGTCTCTACATACACTGCTGAGTATTTACCCTCAGTCTTCCACTGTCTTTCTCCTGCGTATCAACTGCTCCCTGCTACACTCATCCAACTCCATTCTCCTTATAGCTTATTTCTTCCATGTTACCCAAACAGCTGACCCATCATTGCATGGAAATACACTTGTACACCTTCCCAGTTCACCACAGTGGAAAGCTTAGCAACCTCTCTGCTACCTTGTGCCAGGTGTCATCTGCACTCCATCCACCACCAATGACAATGTTCTTACTACCAGAAGCCAACTCACAAACTTTATATTAACATCTGCATACTTAAATACTCCAGGAACCAACTACTGCAGGTCAGATTTCCTTTCCTCGGAAGCAGATTCTGGGATGCACATTTGCATGCTGGAAACTTTCTGGAGATTATTTTCAGAATAAACACCTCGAAGGACATGAAGGAATAGAGCTGAACAGAAGGAGAAGTTAAGGTATCAAAGCACTCACAGCAGTTCCCAGCCAATCCTGGGTGGACCTCTGGAGTTTGGATGGACTTGAAGAATAATCCTGAATCTAGGCGAGGAAGCTGACTTGATTCCTATGCATTCACCACTCATTGAATGCTGACTGCCCTTAGGAAGTGGATATGATCTTGGATGAGCCCAACCATTCATAATGATTTCAAGTCAAAGAGAAAGGGAACAGTGGAGCCACAGCTTGAGGACATGATATGGTCACGGAAAGATTTCTTTAAATGAAAAAGATGTTAGCAGTTTTTGGGCTACAGGGCAGGAACTAGACATAGCAGCACTATTTACAATAGCCAAGACATGAAAGCAATCTAAATGTCCATCGACAGATGACTGGATAAAAAAGATGTGGTATACATACACACACACACACACACACACACACACACACACACAATGGAATACTACTCAGCCATAAAAAAGAATACAAGAAATACCATTTCAGCAACATGGATGGACCTAGAGATTATCATACTAAGTGAAGGAAGTCAGAAAAAGAAAGACAAATACCATATGGTATCACTTATTTGTGGAATCTAAAATATGATACAGATGAACTTATTTGCAAAACAGAAACAGACTCAGGCATAGAAACCAAACTTATGGTTACCCAAGAGGAAAGGGAGTGGGGGAGGGATAAACAAGGAGTTTGGGATTAGCAGATGCAAACTACTACATATAAAATAGATGAATGACAAGGTCCTACTCTATAGCATAGGGAACTATATTCAATACTTTGTAATAAGCAATAATGGAAAAGAATATGAAAAAGAATATATATATATATATATAAGTGAACCACTTTGCAATACAGCAGAAACTAACACAACATTGTAAATAAATTATACTTAAATAAATAAATAAATAAATAAAATTTTTTAAAAGGGAAGAACTAGAGGAAAGACAGTATTTCAGCCATCAGGAGGTCTATGTCCTGGTGGTGGGTTGGATGTCAGAAGATTGTAAAGGAGAGGAACAGGCACTCTCCTCCTTTCGCTAAGAACTGATGACACCATCAGAGAAGCATCCCTGAAAGCTATGGACCATTTGGGAAAATAGTTCTGTGTACAACTGCAGATGTGTGTGTTTAAAAGTTACTCATTAAACAGTCGTGAGAATGGAGAGGTATGCCTGAAACTCACACAGATGGGGAGATTCTAAAGGGAAGCAGACCTGGAAGAGAATCTGCTTTGAGAAAATTTGCAATGAAAAAAAATCCGCTGAACTTATTGAATCAGTATTTCCCAAATTTGTATGACCATGGAAGTTTTAATTTTTCTGGAATATGTTTTGACATGCCTTATAACACTTCAAAACACCGTTTGGGAAACACTGAGTCAAGTAATAACGTGAAGACTTTAATCAGTCTTCCAATAGCCAATTAGTAATCGGGGCAGAAATGGAATGAAATAGAAGGATGGCTGAAAACCTTTCCTGTTTAAAGATCTTTCGATTTGGAAAACATTTACAGAGCATCTACTGTGTACTAGACCCTGTTCTGGGCCCTAAGGACACAGAATTGACCAAGGCAACAGCCTTGCATTCAAGGAGCTGGCAGCCCATGAGGGACCAGGGCCTGTAAGTAGACAGTATACTGAGTAACAGGTCCCTTGGGGAGGGAGCCCTTCAGTGACCAGCCAGAGCCTGTGCCCAATCAGACATGCCCTGGACACCTCCTCATCGTGAGAAGGGCCATGAAGAAGGAGGAAGACAGGAGCTGGGCCCAGGTGAGGGGAAGTGAGGAGAGACAAGAAGGGCAGGAGGAGGCCAGGATTTGGGGTGAGGACCTACCTGGACCGACTCTGCCACGACCTAGTCATGCAGTCTTGGCCCAGGCCAGTCTTTTAATCTCCCAGAGTTCCTGTCTCATTTGCAAAATGGGGACAGTAATAATCTACACCTCACAGGGTCTCCATAAGGATCAGAAAGGAGAAAAAGGAATATGAAAAAAATTACATAAACCATAAAGCACTCCACAAAGAGGGATCTTATGACTTACTTCCTTCACAAAGTGCATTTCAAAGAAAGCTAAACAAACTCCCCCAAACTTTCCACTCTCAGGGCTATTTTTATTTTGTGATTTTCCAAGGCTCAAAATGAAATTGAAAAAAAAAACAAAAACCTTCAGCGGCTGCCTTTTATATGGTAGTTTATAAGAGTCAGGATGAAATAGAAATCATGATAGCACAAGGCCCCAAGTTTACATTCTCAGAGGGAGGCCACGGGCCGGGAGAGCCAATGACTTTAGGGAGGGCAGCTGAAATCACTAACGCCAGCCTGACTCCAACTAGCCTGTGTAGTTTTAAGTGGTCTAATCAGCCCTGCTGTTCACAAACACAAATAAATAAAAATTGACATTACATCGGGCAACAATATGGCATGCCCTGCGCATTGAGAACCAGCTGAGTTTATGCACCCAACGGTTTACGGGGGAGGAGCCGTGCACCACACTCTGGGGACAGATGTCTATGTGGCTTCTTCACACACATGTTCCAGGACAGCAGTTCCCAGCCCCTCAGGGGATGCAGGCTTCTTTCAGATGGTTCTAGAGACTCGTATGTTACAGCGGCCATGTCAACAGCCTGGCTACATACTGGCTGCCACATATATGTAGGCATAATTTCCAGGTTTGCCTGCACCTACAGAGACTTTGTTCCGCAGGTATTTTCTCAATTAACAGATACTTAAAAGCACAACGACTGTGACGTGGGGGTGAAGTCTTTTATGTTAACAAGGGTCCTCTTGCTCAAAAGGGTTGGAGCTCATTGTTCTAATGTGACAAAAGCCCCAGAATTTATTAAAATCAAATTGGAGGAGGCTGTGGAGAAAAGGAACCTCAGGGGTCTGAGGAAAGACAGGAACCAAACTTGTTCTAGAAATTCCAAACCCTGGACCTGCTCTTGGAGGCAAAAGATTCTTCTGCACTATTGGTCCCTCTTGCTCAGTCACCCAGTATCTGGTCCTCCAGCCTTGCCTCCCTCCAGAGGGGGCTCCACATGGTCGTGGGAGTGATCTTCCCAAAACGCAAATCTGAAGATGACATCGCCCAGCTCCAGAAACTCCCCACTGCCCTGAGCACAAAATCCAAACTCTTTCCAGAAGCTCACAAAGCTCTTGGCAAGACCGACCCCATCCCCTTTCCTCTCAGACCTCATCTCCTGCCCCTCCCCCTCACACTCTGTACTCCAGCCCTTGGGCTTTCTTGCTCATTTAGAAACAACCCACCCCCCCCCACACACACACACACAACACACAACACACACACGCCACCCCCAGCCTGGCCTCTGCATTTACATACATTTACACTGTCAGCTTTGGACACTGCCTCCCTCTTCATCTTTGTCTGAATAGCTTCTACTCTCCCAGATTCACATCTTGGCTTAGATGTCACTTACTCTGGGAAAGTTTGCTAGAATCTTCCCCCTCAAGACAGGTCTGAGTTACCCCCTACGGATCTAGCTCCCTGCAGTCGTGTCACGGGAGCACGAAATGTGCCTGATTCCTTAACCGCCTCTCCATCACCAGACCTTACACTTCATGAGCTTGGTTCCCTAACGCATCCCTGTGGCAGAAGGTCAGTAAGTAGGCGCTGAATGAATGTCTGAATATGTTCAATGAACATCTTCCCCATTGTGAGATTTGATGAGTAACGTTTCAGTAATGTTTTCAGGCTGAATTTTCACTCAGCCCCCATCCCATCACCCTGCATAGCCAACATCTTACCCCACAAGCCCAAGTGGCCCTGGGCACAGGTACCAGCTCTTGCTCAAGAGCAAAGCAGAAAACCACAGAAGATTCCGGCGTTGGTTACAAGGAAGAGAGATGCTTGAGTTGGGGTGGGGGAATGAAGAAAAAAGTTGACTCTGGAAAAAAACAGAAGAGGTAGCTTAAGTACGCAGAACTCTCTCCCTTTCTCTTTCTCTCTCTCAGTCTCTCCCCTTACCTCCTTCCCTCCCTCTCTGTCATCTCAGTAATTTGCTGATCAGAAAACTATTGATATTCTCTCTTGAAGTCATAGGATGCTGTAAAGAGCAAAAAGGTCCAGATAGGGTAACATGTGGCCCAAAGTTACCAAAAAAGAGAGGGACAGAGTTTAAACGAGAACCCAGGTCTCCCGACGCCCGACTGCCTCCTCTTCTCAGAACACCGTGGTGCTTAAGTTGTGTGCACACTTCCCTGGAGAAAGTGTGCCACATCCCAGAAGCAGTATATGTGCCCTTCGGCAGGAGATTGCCTTAGTAAATACAAATTGCTTCTTGGCTTGCAAAGCAAATATTTACTCAAAACCCACATAGCATGGTGCACAAGTTCCTGAGAGCCCTGGGCAGTTTCTAACTCACTTATCATTTATTTTTAATTTGTCTTTTAGTGCTTATATTTTCTGCATTAGACCTGGAATAAACAGAGTTCAGAGTAGAGGTTGGGTGAACTAAAAGTACTAAGACAAAAACCCTCATCTCTGCTTATTACCTCTAGATTCTAATTTTTGACAAGTCCACGAGAAAAACCAGTCAAGCTTGGAGTCAGTGCTCCATTCAAGGGTGGTCTTTACGGCCAGACAACATGCTCTCCTGTAGGAAATGGGCTGAAGAGTTACAGAGACACATGTGGCTCTCAGCATGTGCCCCAGACGGAGACGTGGGATATATGGGTTCTGGTCCTGATCTTGCCTCTAACTAGTTGGTGACCTTGCGTAAGTCACTTAACCTCTCTGAACTTCAGTTTCCTCATCCATATAACGTGACTCATGATATCATTCTACCTAATTCATTGTATTGACAACAGACCAAATTGAAGGTTGAGTCCAATATCTCTCTGCCAAGGATTTGTTCTAGGAACTGAAAAGACAGCAGTGAACAAAGTGAAATCCTGTCTTCCTGGAGTTTGCATTCCAGGGGGAACAGACAGATGATAAGCCAAACAGAAATAATAGGTCCAAAGCTAAGTTCTAAGAAGAAAAATCATCACGGTAAGGAAACAGAGGATGATGGGGTGGGTTGCCTTTTTATAAAGGGTGGTCAGTAAGAGGCCCTGTGATACGGTAAGTCCTGGAGGAGGTGTGGGAGGAGAGTCCCAGGCAGGAGGAAGAGTGGGAACAAGGCTCCAGGTGGTAACGCTTGGAGTGTTCGAGCAGGAAGAGCAAGGTGGCTGGAGCAGAGTGAGAGAGTGGAGAGGACTAGGAGACAGGATCAAGGAAGAAGGATGGGGTTCCCAAAATCTGATGTGCATAAGCATCCCTGGAGGTGTGAGGAAAGGCAATGCAGAGATGCTCCCCTGTAATAAGCACTAGTCGTGCATAAGCAGAAGGCTCCCTAGACCACAATAAATGCCATCCCAACCCAACTCAAGAACGCAGAACGCCCCCCGGTTGCCCAAGGACGTGTTCCCATTTGCACCAGCTCAGCTCATGTAAATTACATGGTATAACTGCGCCTAACTTTCAGCCCTCCTTTAGGTCAAGCCACTGTGTTTTAGAAAATTTCACCTGCAGAACTGGACATTAATGTGGACATCGTTAGATATGGACGTGAGGGACTGGGCAGCCCAGCCCCCGTGCCTTCATTCATGAGGCAGGCTGTGGTTCATTACGTGAAGTCAGGCAGAGGTTCTCAGCCTTGACCCCTTGCCTTCCAGTCTCTTGCCCACTATTTTCCAAAAATCAGAGAAATATGTTTGTTGGGCCTGGATCTTGACCATCACCACCTGGGAACAGTTGGATCCACTAGCTGGTAGGTAGGGTGGAGCCATCAGCAGTCCCACGTGGGCCAGGGCAGGCCAGTCAGGGTGGGCACTGCCATAATGATGCACTAGGCTGGTCCAGGGCTGCACTGTGACAAGGGAAGGCTTAAGCCTGGCCCAGAGGACACTGAGTAGGGCCTGGAGAGAAAGGAGAGAATATTTTTAAGCACCTAGCATTTTCTAGGCAGTAGGTTAGACTCTTTTCAGTCACAATCACATTAAATCCTCACTGACCTGCAAAATAAAATTGCTGTTCTATAGAAGAGGAAACTGAGGTCCAGAGAGGATGAATAAATCACCCAATGCCACACAGCTATTAAGAGGTCACTGGGGCGTTGGAAGTCACTGACCAAAGACTAGCCTCTTTCCATGACACCACGACTGCTGTTTTGAAATGAGTTACTTTATCGTGAGACAAGTCATCCTCCCTGTCATCTCAGGAGTCTGGAGAGATGGTCAGATTCTCCAGACAGACTGGGGGTCCTGGTGGAGGAGGAGAGTCCATGTTCCCCAAGGGCTCCACTGACCTGGCCCTTTCAAGAAGATGCCCATCTCCTCACCACCAGGGCCCTCATCCCTGTGGTTCTTTCCATCTGGGCAGGGCCTTTGGCACTGGGCACCCTATCCCTCTTCACATGACCCAGCACCCAGCTACCGAGATCCACCTCTGCTGCCCCGGGCCAGGCGCACTGAGTCAGAGATGTCGGCACTGACATCTGTGTCTCCCCAAGTCTGAACCACTGACTTGTTTTGTAACTATCTGCCTCCGCTTCCTTCTTCCTTCTTGGGCTCGTTGGCACTCACTCTCATTCGCAGGCACCCTTGTTCACGAAATATCATCTGCAAATATGGGAATCTCTGCCCCAGCCCCACATTGTTGATATCTCTGGAGTTGTTTATAAAAATATCCCTGGCGCTCCCTGCCTGGCGTGGGCCCGCATCGTGTTCCACTGGCAGGCAAGTTTTACCAGCCCGATAAGGAGTCCTTTATTTGCCCTTCAGGGAAGTTGTGACTCACATCACCAGCTTTCCTTCCCTTCTGAGAGCCTGTGTTATCCACAAAAAGGGCCATTATAAAGGGCATGGAGAAGACGAATCTCAGTCCTCGGTTTTGTACATTTTCTCTAGGACACAGTTGAATCAGTGATAACTTGGGACCAATTAGTTTGAATAGGAACTAATTAGTTTAACTGGAGGATGGTTATCTCAGTGACTTGTCTATTCACCTTGGGACTGGCTAGTTCAGCAAGGGACTGAATAGTTCAGGCGGGATCTGGTTAGCAAAATCAAGGGCTGGTCAGCTCCTATTTGCACTGGAAATTAGCTCAGGGGTTGATTAATGTATTTTTCTGGCTGATTAGCTCAACGTGTTATAGCACGAGGCTTTGGAGGACAGACCTTGATCTTTATCTCCCAGAAAGCAAGTCAGCATCCCTCCGCGAGCTTCACCAACCACAGACCTCAGGTCTAACTGCAGGGAGCCAACAGACAGGTGCAGGGAGTATGAACGGGTCCCTGCCACACAGCGGCATCACAGAAAAGAGCTCACACTGTCACTCATCTCTAGGACACTAGGTCTCTGCACAGACAAAGAGAACAGTCACAGGAAGCACACGAGATAACCACGTTCATCCCTGCATTTATTCAGCAAAGCTTACTGAGCATCCGCTCTGCTCCGACGCTGCCAGGTACTGAGCGTGCAGGCAAGACAGGACGGTGCACACCGTTTGACGGCATTTCCCAGCCTTCCCTGCAGCAAGGCGTGGCCACAGGACTAAGGTTTGGCCAGTGCAATGTGGGCAAAAGTGATGTGCAAAAGTCCCAGGAATGGCCTCTAAAGTCTCCTACACAACCCTCCACAGTCTTCTCTCTTCCTGTGTTTGCCAGCAGAGGCAGAAGGTCCAGAAAAGGACTTGGAGATCCTACAGGAGCCACAAAACTTATGGAGCCTGAGTCCCTGATCACTGCACAGAACGGAGGCCTCTCTGAACCCCAGGCTATCTGGACTTGATACGAAGAGAAACACATTTTCATCGTATAAAGCCACCAAAACTCAGGGCTCGTTTGTGGCCTCATTTAAACTACCCTAACGCACAGTGCTTCACCTTTGACTCACTGCACTCTCCGCAGACCTCACCTCTGTCTGTCCCGAAGAAGACAGGCCACCCAGAGAGCCCTCCGACTTCCTTCTGCTACATCCCTGACCGGCCTATGCATCTTCACCCTTGCTCTCCTCACCCCACTCCCACCAGGTGAATCCATCCACCGATGCCTGATCCCATCCCCCTGTTTCACACCTGCCTTCTGTTAACTATCCTCTGCCTGAAAAATATACATTCAACTCTCCTCTTTCCTTAAATAGAAAAGAGTTCCATCTGGAAGTTGGGTACTTGAGGCAAGTCATCCTCCTCATCATCCCAGGAGTCTGGAGAGACTGCCAGATTCTCCAAGCAGATTTAGGGTCCATGTTTCCTGGGAGCGCCACTGATCCGGCCCTTTAAAGGGGAGGCCTATCTGCTGAAATAAAGTCTGTAAAAGCGAGCTGTTTATCCATCCCACATCCCCCTAAAGCAACCAGCCTGTTTGTCTCTGCCCCTTCACTACCACATTTCTGATGAACAAGCATGAGCTGCTATTTCTGTTTTATCACTCATGGATTCCTTAACCCACAGAAGCCTGGATTCCTCTCCCACTGCTATCCTAATACTTTTCCTTTTTTGTACTGAAGTATAGTCAGTTTACAATGTGTTAATTTCTGGTGTACAGCATAGTGATTCAGTTATACATATAAATATCCCATTTCATATTCTTTTTCATTATAGGCTATTACAAGGTATTGAATATAGTTCCCTGTGCTATATAGTAGGACCTTGTTGTTTATCTATTTTATATATAGTAGTTAGTATCTGCAATTTATCCCTCCCCGCTTTTCCCCTCTGGTGACCACAAGTTTGTTTTCTATGTCTGTGAGTCTCTTTCTGTTTTATACATAAGCTCACTTCTTATTTTTTAAGATTCCGCATATAAGTGGTATCATATGGTATTTTTCTTTCTCTTCCTGGCTTACTTCACTTAGTATGACGATCTCCAGGTCCACCCATGTTGCTGCAAATGGCATTATTTTATTATTTTTCATGGCTGAGTGATATTTCATTATATATACACCACATCTTTATCCAATCTTCTGTTGATGGACATTTAGGTTGCTTCCATGTCTTGGCTATTGTATATAGTGCTGCTATGAACACTGTAGGGCATGTATTTTATTTAACTAGATTTTCCTCTGGATACATTCCCAGGAGTGGGATTGCTGGAGCATATATAGTAACTCTATTTTCAGTTTTTTAAGAAATCTCCATACTGTTTTCCATAGTGGCTGCACCAAACTACATTCCCACCAACAGTGTACAGGGTTCCCTTTTCTCCACACCCTCTCCAGCATTTATTGTTTGTGGATTTTTTAATAATGGCCATTCTGTCTGGTGTGAGGTGATACCTCACTGTAGTTGTGATTTATATTTCTCTAATAGTTAGTGATAGTGAGCATTTTTTCATTTGCCTATTGGCCATGTGTATGTCTTCTTTGGAGAAATGTCTGTTTACGTCTTCTGCCCATTTTTAGATTGGGTTGTCTATTTTATTGTTATTGAGTTGTATGAGCTGTTTGTATATTCTGGAAATTAAGCCTTTGTCAACTGCATCACTTGCAAATATTTTCTCTCACTCCGTAGGCTGTCCCTAATATTTTTCATTCAAAGGTCACTGACGACCTCCAACTGCCAAGTCCAAGGGTTTTTTCTCAGCTTCTTCTAGCCTAATTTCTCAGAAGCACCTGACACTTGACCAGCCTCTCTTCTAACAGGTTCTTGCTTAATACTCGCAGCCCTCCTCTCTCCTGGTTCCTTCTGATGCCCCTAAATGGAGGAATACCACCTCCCCAGCCTGTATTCTGCTTTCTACGATCTCTTTTCTTTCAGAATCCTCCTGTTTGGCAAATAGGGCTATTACCACTACTAATCATAACAATTATTAACACTCATTGAATATGTGTGACAGATGAGTGCCAAGCACATCACATGCGTTGTCCCACCTCACCCTAACAAGAACCCTCTGGGGTTGGTGGTGTTATAACCCCACTCGACAGATGAGAAAGTAGAGGCCAAAAGCAGAGTTAAGGAACATGTGCAAGGCCACAGCTGGCAAGAGGCAGAACCAGACAAGGCCAGTGCTTGCCCAAGGGAAGCCTTCTATTTACATTTGGAAAAGGTCAGATGCAGCCACATTCACAGAGTGCCTGGCTGGGTAAGCAGAAGCAGCGGCCAGCCCCATGCGCCCCGCAGGCAAGCCCCTCATGCAGAACAGAGAGTGCAGGAGTGTGCAGGCTCTCCTGGAGCCAGAATTCACACCTTGGCCTCTCTGACGTCAGAGGCGCCGTGCCCCTCCCCAGTCCTCTGCCCCAACTTGGCAGAGCATTGTGAGAATTAAAACTAAACAGACCACAGATGGATATAAAGCTCTGGGCTTGGCGTTCAGCACGTAAGACATACATGCTCTAAAGTAGTTACTATGATTGTCGTTATTCATATCACCGTTCTCATCCACTTGCAAAGTTTCAACAAGTGAATTTATCAAATATTTAATTATCTCTCACCTGCCAAGCAGGATGCTAGATACTGAGGTTACAAAGATGAATAAAACACTGTCCCTGCCTCACTGCATTAAAAATCTGGCAGGAGAGAAAGCCACACAAACAATGAACTAGAACAAGAAGCCACAAGTGCAGTAACAGAGGTGGTGCAGAGTGCCAGGTGAGCACAGAGTGGGGAGCATTATGCCAGCTTGGGGCAGGGATGGAAATGAGGGGAGTTTGGTGGCACCTTCAGAGAGGAAGGGACATTTCCAAGCATCTGGACCATGAGGAGGGATCATCCAAAGAGGGAAACTGCTTGAACAGAAGCAGCATGCAGGTGGGCAAGGACATGGTGTGTGTGACCTGAAGTTGGCCCTTGGCAATGGGAAGTCATTTAAAGCAGTAAAGCAGGGCTATGACGTGGTCAGACCTGGTTTTTAGAAAGAAAGCCCCGACATCTAGAATAATGTTTGGCACACAGTAGGTGCTCAGTAAACATGTGATGGATGAACAGCTGAACGGAGGAATGCAAGAATGAAGAGCCTGAAGGAAACCTCTTCCCGCTAAGCACTGAGACATCGCACGTGAATGTCAACATCCTCCAGGGTGGGGTAAACATGCACGCTCACGCATTTATCATAACCTGCTGGTGGAACAAACTTGGACTTGGAGAACGTTAGCACTGGAGGGATCCCTGACGAGGAATCGTTTCTGTCCAACTCTACCAGCCCAGAAGCTGAGGCCCAGAGAAGGAAGCAGCTTGTTGAAGGGATTTGTCTCCGGGCCCAGCCACAACTTTGGCTTTTGCATCATGGCTATCCTTGCAGCTGGTGCCTAAGTTTCCCATTTGATTGGGTGCCCCAGTCAGGAACTCTACCTCTGCTGAGCACACCCCCCATGTTTCCACCTCATGTCTTGCTTATACGTCAGTGCCCCTGCCTGAATGCCTCCCCTTGTATTCTTTCCAAAGAGTCGCCATCCTTCAAGGCTCTTTTCCTCCAGGAAGCCTCCCCTGATTACCTTGGCATGAAGTGCTCTTCTCCACTTGCAGCAGCTCTTGAATACGCCTTATGTGCCAACAACTGTGCTCAGCAATTTACAACCTCTGTTACACTTCATCCTTGCAGCGGCCCTGTGAAATAGGGGCCGTTGTTACCCCCGTTCACAGGAAAGGAAACGGAGGCATCATCAATATAGCAAAAGCGAAGAGTGCTCCAGAGAGTGGACGAAACACTCTTCATGGATTCCCTCGATTATCCACACAACAGCCCCATTAAGTGGCACTGTGACTATCATTTCCACCTGACTGCTGAGAAAACTGAGGCTCAGTGAGCTGAACTTGTCTAAGCACCCGCAGAGATGAGGGGCTGGTTCCAGAAGCAAACCCGGCATTCTGTCTCTAGAGCCCCACTGCCCAGAGTCACCCCAGCACAGGCAGAGCCAGGGAGCCAGCTGCCCTGAGCACCCACACTTCATCCCCTGTGCTGGACAGTCTTCCATCACCCCAACTGCCATCCAAACTACACTTGGCTCTTTCCATTTGTTATTAAATAGCACGTTTGTGCCGATATTTAACTTCTCTAGCTGGACTGCAAGTGCCTTCTGGACAGAGAATGTGCCTGTGAGCTCTTAGCAACCCTCAGGACTCCAACAAAGTGCCAGCAACACAGGGGTGTTCACCATTATTGATTACTTGATTGATTAATGAGACAACTCAGCGACGGGGGTCATCTTGCATTTTCTTGAGAATGGAGAGGTTTGTGAAAGTCAGCAACTGCAGATTCCATTTACTTTTCAAAAGTTATAAAGTAGATCTTATGACAAAAATATTGATCTTATTGTCATGTGCTCAATTAAAAGAATACTGAAATTTATATTTCTCTTGAAGGTGGGTTGCCTTCTTTGAATGCCATCCTTACCCCTAGAACTACCAATTACTTGTTCTATATATACTGCAGATCAACGGTCCATGAAGGCACATTATATCTTAACACTGAGGAATGTTTTTGTTAGGTTTTTGGCCCCCTAGACTCTTGTCGTTATAGCCTAAATCCCATTGATTTTATACTGGACCTGATTTCTTTATGTGAATTTCCTCCCTCACTAACCTAAGAACCTCCTCCCTGAGAACACATTGTAAAGTTCTGAAACAGATTTCTACCAAAAAAAAATGTAAAACAAATTTTTCTTCACTGCCAGGCTTTATTTCCTCTGCTCCTGTAAGAGGTTAGATGTTTTCTGCAGGTGTCCTCCTCCAAACTGCAGCTTTAATCTGGCATGTGGTCGCCCCCTATTGGTGACAAGTGGAGAGTGACTTGCTCTGGAAGGTTAGGGCAGAAAGTATCTTGCCTTGAAAATTTCCCGATGCCTTTGCAGCTGAGGTTTTGTTTGCAAGAGTAAATCTGCCAGCCCAAAACAGACATATTGTACTCACCGAAATAAAAAGCTTCCCTGAAATTCTCAGACCCCTCCAGGACTACCTGTGCAACTTTTACATTCTTTTTCTCATACCTCATCCTACGGTCTTTCTCTCAGAGCTGCTCCTGAGGAATTGTTTTGTTCATCTTTGTATCCTCTGCACGTAGCACAGGTCTTGAGACACAGTGAGTACTCCAGAAAAGTTTGTTAAATATATAAAATAGCTAACCAACAAGGGACTACTGTGTAGCACAGGGAACTATATTCAATATCTTGTAATAACCTATAATGGAAAAGAATCTGAAAAAGAACAGATTTTTATATACATGTACAACTGAATCACTTTGCTGTACACCTGAAACACTGTAAATCAACTATACTTCAATTTTAAAATGAACAAAAAAGAAATTAAAAGGGAAAAAATAAACCAAAAAAAAAAAAAAAGAAAAAGTTCATTAAAAACAGGTGTGGATAAATTAATGGAAGCATGAGAGGATGGGAGAAAGGGAGGGAGGGAGGGAGGAAAGACATTCTCTCAGTCCCTCAGTTCAAGGTGAACTACAGAGGTGAACGCACTGGGCTTATAGAGTCATTCAGTCGTTACCAAGGGCTTCAGAACTTTCCCCAGCAGATTCTAAAAGCAGGATAAAACCTTTTTCCCTTTCTCCCTTTCTCCTGTGGCTGAGTGGATAAAAGCCTGGTATTGTTTAAAGTGTGGTCATTAGGGTCTCAGACTCACAAGCCGTATTTTTCACTTTTTTCCTTGAGTTTCTCGGTAATTACAGGGCAGCTGAGGTCTTTTCTCTTTTCTAGAAGGCAGAGTTGTGGCGACTAGCCCTGCAGAGCTGTGGTGAACATCTGCAGGTTGGACTATTCAGCACCAACCCCCCTTTCCATTAGGGGGATGCCTGCTGGGGGAGCCCAGGGGGAGCAGCGCCCTGCCTCATCCTGGCCCCCTGGCAGCCATGATCCTCGCAAGGAACCCAAGATCCGCCAGCTGAACACTCTTGCTTAAATTACTTCTCCTCCCAAGTCTCAGACTTTTCATCTGTACAGTGAGAATAACAATAATAAGACCTAACCCATGTATAGGATAGAAGCATTTGAAATTGTTAATATTTAACCATTTGGACCTGTAGAAATGACAATTCCATATGGCGCAACAAAATACTTAGGATTAAATAAAATTATCCACAGAAAGTGCTTACCACAGTGCCCGGCATGGAGAGATCAGTAAATCTGTCCCCAGACTAAGTTCCAGCAGAAGTTTTGCAAATTTCACACACTTAGGACATTGGAAATAAATGTCAACAGTTCTTGGATAGAAAGGGAAGAGGTGATGAGCTCACAGACATAGAGAGAATGCAAATGATTGTTTCAATTAACAGTATCTCTCATGCACCTGCTCTGTGCCAACCACTCTGCTAGCTGCTGGGGATACTGATGAGAGCCCGACAGACCCCTAGGGATCCTGAGAGAGAGACATCAGACTTGTATTCAGCACTGTTACCTGCAGAAGAAGAGGAAAGTCACTTATGTGTGTTCTCCCATTTCATTCTCACAAAGCCATGAGATGGGAACTAGTTGTATGTGTAAATGAGAGAACTAGGTTGAGAGTTTAGCAAACGTCCAAAGACAACAGCCAGTAGGGGATGAAACTAGATCTAGAATCCAGATAAGCTAACCAGGGTGCTCAACGGTCACAATATGTCAGCACGGTGGGCTGGAAGCTTTCCTGAGGGCCACCAGAGCTTTGAGGCCTCCTTCTCAACCCCCTTGCTTCTCCTGGCCCCATCCCCACCTCACCTCTTCTAAACATCTGATTGGGTAAAACAGTGCCTCCCACACCAAAGGGTTTGGTACCTAATCAGAGACTCCTAGTAATTCTGAGTCCAGGAGGCAAAACAGCATCAGTCTGGCAGGACTTCCTGGAGATCTGTGGGAAGCCTTCTGGCCCTATGTATTTTTTAGCCTCTCCAGCTTGAGCTGGTTTTAGAATTTTCATGTCTTCTCTTCATCTCCATCCAATGGGGTCCCAAGACCCCCAGTCAAAGTTGTCTTATAGTTGTAACCAAATGCCTGAGGCGTGGAGAAGTTATTGGCCCTGGGTGCCCCGCCATTGCACGCTGCCCCTCTGTTACCTCTTCAGCCTTTGCTGTGGCCTTTCTAAAATGGGTGCAGCTGTGGATTCATTAATTTGGTAGGAAAATACCTAAGGCCAGCTGTGTCCAAGCAATACCTTAAGGGTACAGATGTTGCCGGTGCCCACCTGTCTCCCCTCGGGCCTTCCCACGTCAGGGTGAGCCGGCCCCCAGACACTCAACATCTGCACCTCTTTGCCTTAGTTCTTCCTTTGCTTTTGTTTGTTTTCTAATGGAGGAAAACTGCTCTGCCTGTACAAGGCAGGACAGACAAGTCCTAGAACCCATACTCTAGGGGGCTGCACTCCTCTGGGGGTCTGTGGGAGCTGGTGTATGAATGCTGCAACTCCCAGGCTCCCAGGGCAGGACAAGCCAGAGGCAGGTATTCTGCATTGGCTCCCAGAGTCCCCAGTGGGGTCCCGTTTTCCGCAATGGTAAGGTCACTGATTGAAAACGGATTCTTCCTTTGCTTTCTTTCCTCCCCTGCCTCACCTCCCCACCCCCCTGCTGGTGCTGGGCACCTCCTAAATAAACTGTCCACACTTTCCAGGTCTTGGAGTTGGCCTCTGGGGAAACCCCAGTCAAGGCCAGCTGTACACAGAGCTCACATCCTGCCCTCGGGGACACACTCAGATGGCAGCCACTCGCTGTGCCTCCAGATCACTCTTCTCTGATTATTTATTCAACAGTTATTAAGGGAAGCTTGTGATTTCCTATGGATAAATGTTATGAATAAATACTGCTTTCCTACGAATAAATACTATTTACAGAAACAACTTAATTACTAGTTCTTGTCTACTGGCTGAAGCAGACTCAACGTTCAGGAAAATTGGACAAAATTTCCCACCTTTCAGAATTCTGGTTCTGTCTTCAGTTTTCTTTGCTGCCTTCCTGAAGTGGACTTCTCAAGGAGGCGCTTTAAAGGATTTCTAAATTTAGCTGATAAAATGGTCATAAGTTCCCAGCAAAGAGCACTAACCATGTACTCACTCTACGGTTTTCAGAACTTCATCAGCCTGTGACCAACTATGGATTTCACAAAAACTCAATGCAGATTGGCCAGGGCTAGCAAGGAGCATATTTCACTCCCAATGACGGATGCCATCTCCCTCAGGCGGAGCAGCACCAATTTCTATTTGGCCAGTTTAGTCCAATGATGTTTTAGTCCCCTGTACAGATCGGCATCCTGGCTGGCCGCTGCCTGGCCTGCCCCTTCGTTCACCTCCGCCCATCCCCACGGCGCTCTGCCTGCACTGTCTTCTCTTCGGCACCCTTACTTCTAGGCATTAAGAGACTCTGAAGACAGCAGAAGTTTTGAAGCGCCAGGGCCAGATGCTAAGGTGAGTCCCACTGCACGTCACTGAGACTTAGGACATGGCTTCTGCGCTGCCTTCCTCTCCACCCCACCCGTACTCCTTCCCCAGACCCTGGGTGGGAGCTATCCTGCTGCCAGAACAATCTGAGAGTCACAGTGATGGGGAGAACCCCAGGATGTGAACAGTCCTGCTGAGGCTTCCGAGCAAGAAGGCACATAGGAGACTCTGCCTGCAGCAGGTTCTTGAGGAGTTACTGAGCGTTTCTGACTCTTTTTTCTAGACAACTGAGAGAAGTGGGTGAAACACTGACTCAGTGTGACCTGACAATTATTCATGGAGAGTCTACTGTGCCTCAGCACCACGTGAGACGCCACGCAGGGGGAAGGATGCTGAAGATGTATAAGATGTGGTCTGTGCATTTGAGGCATTTATAGGCTTCCTACCAAGGAAATGATTTAAATACAATTACAGAATTAATTTTAACTAATTAATTAAAATCTAATCAACTTAATTTAATTAGAATTTAATTAAATTAATTGAAATGAATTAACAGCCTGAATTTAATGGTGGTAGTACAGACCACTGGTCCAACCTTTGGAGAGGGAGGGGCAATGTGTAGAGAACAAGAGATAACTTTGATTAAGCACCTAATACTTACTATGTAATTCACAGCCAGCTTCTCAGTCAACCATTCAACCATCTTATGAGGCAGAAATTATCATTATTACCATTCTCACGATTATTATTTCCATTTCACAAATGAGGAAGCCAGGGGCTCAAAAAGAGCAATTTGGTTACACAGTTATGGAGGGGGCCGAGCTGGGATTTGAGCCCATGTCTGTCAAATTCTAAGTCTTGTGTTCTTCAGTATTACATCCAACCCAGGGTTAGAAGGAGTTTATTTGGATTAATGTAGTGAGAGAAGTCCTCAAGGGACACGAAGGATTTGAACTGGATGTGAGAGTTGGGGAGGATTTGGATGGGCAGAGAGGAAGAGGGAAGTCACTTTGAGCGTGGGAAGCAATACAAAGGTGATGTTTCATAGGATGTTCAGCACCTAGAATAGAGTCTGGTATATGGAAAACTGTAGGCTGGGTGGGTGGGTGGATGGATGGACAGGTGGGTGGGTGGGCAGGTGGAGGGGTAACTGGATAAGTAGGTGGGAAGGAGGATGAGTGCATGAACAGGTGGGTCAGATAGGTGAAGGAAGGGATGAATGGAAGGGTGGGCAGATGGGTGGATGGAGGAATGGATGGATGGAAAATGCCACTACATGAAAGGCATGATGGTCACTTGCAAAACATGAACACAGAAATAGGAATGATTTTTAATAAGCATATCAAGATTTGAACTTGAAAACTAGTATTGTCTCTCAAATGTATCAGCCTAGAGAGCCTGTAAACATATTGCCAGGAGGGTTCCACCTGCCTTAAGAGTCAAGATAGTTAAGATCAAAAGTAGTTTAGGTAGTTAAGATCAAAGACCTTGATTTCAATGTGTATTTCACTATTTCCTAGCTGTGTGACTTTGGGAAAGTTTCTTAACTTCTCTGGGCCTTGGCTTCTTCGACTATATAATGAGAATAATACCTCACAGTATTCGTCAAAGGAATAAATGAACCAATGTATGTAAAGCTCTTAACACAGTGCATGGCATTCAATAAAAGTTAAGTAAACCTCCAACACAAATATATACCATGGGGCTAATTAACCTGGGGCTTTTTTGTGGCCAGGAGCCTACCTGACAAGCAAGATCTATCATTTATTAAACCATTTTCAGGGAGACAGAAGCAGCCTAGATAGAAGCATGCTAATTAACGCTTCTAAATAAACACTGTGACAGGCCAGAAACCAGAATTTAGAGCCAGCAAGCTTCTAAAATCTAAAAGATACTTGAGCAGCACAGGAACTTTAAACGCAGAGATTTCTGGATAGAGTCATTTTTCAATCTGAGCGCACTTATTGTTTACTTAATGAAAATCAGGGGACTATGGTTGGGAAAGAATGGCGTCCATCCACACGGACCCGGCGGTCTGCGGTCGTTGCAACTAGAGTGCGGCCACAGTGCGGAGGCACCGCGCGATTTACTCACAGCAGCGGGTGTGGACCGTGGCTGAGCCCCTCGGATTTCCCCGCAAGATCCACCTTTTGAGTTGAGAGCAGGGGCTCCGGCGAAGCGAGCCACAACGCCGGGAGGGCCGGCTGGCCTCCGAGGTCGCTTTTCCCACCGGAGGTCCCGGATGCTCCCGGGAGGTCTCCCCGCGTGGCGCCGCGCTGGCCGGGGGGCGGGGCCGCGCGTGACCTCTAGCTTCTCCTACCTTCTAAGGCCTCTGTCTTGGTCCCTGAGGCGCAGGGGGATGCTTCTGCCTCACCCCGTGTTCTAGGGTTCGCTCAGTGGTGTCTTGTTCGTGTGAGAGGAGCGAGGTCAGGACAGACCTCTGCCTCCCTCCTGGTGACGTCACTCCTCCGTCCACGCCTTTCTCCTCCCCCAGGCCCTCTTCCTCGAACTATAATGGTGCTGCTTTCTCCCTCATCATACTGAGCCTCCTTAAGGACAGAGACCATGTCCTTCCTTGCTCACGATTGCATCTCCAATTGGCATTTAAGTATTTGATGACGACGTATAGGAGGAAGGAGGGAAAGAAGGAAGTTAATTTCTCAGTGACCTTTGAGAAAGAATTATCTAGAAAAAAAGGGATAAGCCAGCGTTCAGTGGCCTGTGTGCCTTTCACATGATCCCAAATACAGCAAAGAGCATACAGTAGCTACTCAATAATTTCTTGTTACCAATAATTGCTTGTTACTTCATCCTGCCAGTTAAGATCACTAGAATGCCTATGTCTCGAAGATTTAAGATTTCCTGGAAAAAAAAAAACCGTTTTGGGCAGCGTCTCTGCCTCACCTTTGGGGAAATGAGTAATGGGAGATGTCGCGACCAGGTCCAGGAGAGGGCCTGGAGCCAAAACCACAGAGGCGTATCCTCAAGCTCCCTAATGAGAGTGGCCTTAAGTGAGTGTCAGGAGCTGGAGCCTCTGGAACAAAAGCAGTCAGAAAGGCAAGAGCTGGGAACACGGGACCCGGGGTGGATCTATATGATGCAGGGGAGGTGGTCTGAATGGATCCCAGACTGCCCCCAGCAGGGCCTGCAGGTGCTTCTGGCGGTACAATAGCTGGATATGCTGGAAGCATAATGGAACAGTCAGGGTGAAAGGCAGGCAGTGCTGTGGGGTAGGTTCTCCATTCTTCCGGTGGTCCCCTCTGCTCCACGAGCTGTCTCATCCTCTCCCCACCGGGTTCCCTTGTTCCCTGCTGCAGCCCCATCCTCAAGGAAGGAGACAGCTGGCACCCTCACTCACATGGCTGTGCAGGGCTTGTGCCGGTCACTTGCTTGCTGGCCGTGATCCATCCCCACCCTTCTCCTGCTCTACCCTGAATCTCACTGCGTCCCAGCACATGTTCCTTAGTTTCCTTTGTCCATAGGATTCTGGCTGGGTTCAGCCAACAGGAGGTGCTAGCGGTCAACAGAGGGCTTGGGCTGGGGAGAAGCCAGGTGTTTCGCTCCCTTTGTCTCAGCTCCAGGCAGCATCTTTAGCAGTGGTCACACCTCCTCTGTGGGTCCACGTCCCACTGAGCACCCTTCTCTCGGTGGTCTCAGCTCTTGGCAAGCAGCCCCTGCTGTGGGCTTCTACTGATGAGCCAGGCCACGGGGCCCCTCCCACAGCCCTTCCTCCAAGGTTCCCGCTCCCACTAGGCAGCTCTGGTCCTGGGCTCTCGTGATACATCTCCTCCATTCATTCATTTCTGGGTCGCCTGGACTTCCTCTGGTTACACTTTAAGCCCTTCAGACACCTCTGTAACAAATTCCCTGAATTAAACCCCCTCTATTGAGTCCTATTTCCTGACTGGACTCTGACAAATACAGGCTTAATCTGTTATCTTTCCCAGTGGGCTGTTCATTTTAAAAGAAAAATATAGACTGAGGGCAACGTGTATCACAGAGGAATGAAATATCGGAATTTTACTTTACAGGCGAGGGGAGATTTAGGACTGCTGGCCTCTCATAACACATCATGTAAGTAGGTGTGTGCGTCTTCTGGGTCAGTTGGACTCTTGAATCACAAAGAACAGAGACTTGTTCCAAGTGACCACCACATCAGAACAGAGGAAAAAAAACAAGAGCTGACCCTGCCATCCAGCATGAACAGACACTGGAAAGCCAATGTAGACCCAAAGCTAGGACCCTGGGCTTGAGGTGTGCAGTGGGCTTGGCAACAGCCCCCAAAGATATCATGTCCTAATGGGACCTGTAAATGTCACTGTAGTAGTCAGCTCAGGCTCCCATATCAAAATACCACACACCGGGTCGCTTAAACAGTAAAAACGTAGTTCTCACAGTTCTGGAGGCTCAGGAGTTCAAGATCAAGGTGCTGCTCATTTTGGTTCCTGTTAAGAGTTGTCTTCCTGGCTTGTAGACAGATGGGTTCTTTCTGTGTTCTCTTATGGGCTTTTCTCAGCATGTGCACAGGGAGAGAGAGAGTCTCTTCTTACAAGGCCACCAATTCTCCAATGCTGTCCACTAAGGGGTGATTAGGACCCCACCCTTATGACCTCATTTAATCTTAATTGCCTCCTAAAAGCCCAATCTCCAAATATAGTCACGTTGAGGGTTAAGGTTTCAACATAGGAATGGGGGAGGGGTGTCCCCACACAAAATCAGTTCATAGCAGTTACCTTATTTGGCCAAAGGACTTTGTAGATATGACTAAATTAAGGATCTCGAGCTGGGGAGATTACTCGGGATCACCCAAGTGGGCCCTAAATGCAATTACAAGTGTCTTTATAAGAGAGCCAGAAGGTTATTGGACACAGAGGAGAAGGCAATGTGACCACAGTGGCAGAGTTGGAGTGATATGGCCACAAGCCAAGGAAAGCTGGCAGCCACCAGAAGATAGGAGAGGCAGAGGGGATTCTCTCCCAGAACCTCTGGAGGGAGCACGACCCCTAGACACCTTTATTTCAGACTTCTACCCTCTAGGACTGTGACAATAAATGTGTCATTTTAAGCCACCAAGTTTGCCACTATTTGTCCCAGCAGCCACAGGAAACCAGTACGAGGTGCGGCTCACGGCCCGCTGCTCTGCCTGGAGCGAGCCGCGCCTGCTCACATCTGCTCCGCCCTCTCACCTGCTTCTCATCCTCTGCCGTATCTTTTCTCCAGCTCAGAGCCCCCGCTTCCTCACTTTTTCTGCTCTCTAATGATGCTGGCTTACACTGAGCCTGTCCCTGTCCTCTCCGGCTCCTGTCTGAATTAGAACCTCTCGGTTTAGGGAGCCGTTACTCACTTCACTGTCTTCTGTAGTTTGTATTTTGCCTAAGGGCACACAGTTTGCCGGACGGTGCATAGGTTGGCTGCTCTGAATTCAAGGGCCCATCTGTGGTCCAGGTGCCCCTGGCCTGACGGAGATGTGAGAAGATGGCACAAAGGGACACTGGAGCACGTAGGACTGTCTCTCCCTCGGAGGCTCTGGGAGGAGTGCTCTCCCTTGACCAGGGCTGTGAGTGTGACTGATGGTGGGGCTGCCAGATCTGGCTGTGCTCAAACATTTGGAAAATTTTAACCCAAATGATAGGCACTTGGTTCTGAGGCAGCATGGAAGAAATGAAGGAGAAAATAATCATTGGTCGAGCTAACTGTTCCTAATGAGGAATTACCAAAAACTTAGAGGAGGAGCAGGGCCCTGGTTAAATGTGGCATTCTTCCTCCGTGTCATGTTTGTGTTTAGTCGTGGGGCTGGGGCTGTTTGGATGAGGAAGAAACTGGTCTTCCTAATTTAATTGTTCAAATAAATTAAATTATTGAGTGGCTGAATGAGGCCTGTCTACTTTGTCAGCTCCCCGGCCTGCTGGCCGTCCTCTAACCTGGAGCAGGGCTTCGCAGAGGTTAGTCCCTTCAGGGCCCCTGGGGGCTCCGTGGGTGGGGAGCGTGGCCGGAGACCTGGCTTTTCCCGCGAGCTCGCAGGCGGTGCTGCACTGCTGGTCTGCACACAGCGCTTTAGGTCACAGGGCTGAGGAGCAGATGAGTTTCTAAGGACCCAGTTCCATGGATGTTTCTAGGTGCGCCTTGAAAAACGTAACTGGGCCAAATAATTTGGGGAAAGAGTGGGTAAAACAAAGTTCATCGGGCTCCCTTACTCTCAGGATGTCTTGCCTGCTTACATGCCCTGTGACTCAAGGAGAGACTGATTATATGCAGTGGTTCCCAAATTTATTTAACCACAGGATCTGAGTTCCCATATATGTCAAAGACTAGGATTGTATAAAGTATACTTCAGGAAATGCTTCTCTGGGAATCCAATCTTTACCCCTTGCTTTCAGCCCAAGGCTCCAGGGGGAATTTTTAACAATGGGAAGGAGCAGGAAACTGCATTCTTGGCTTCAGAGCTGGGCTCTCCCTTCAGGCAAAGACTTAAGCCAAAGATTAGCAGCTCTTAAGACTGAAGAGTATGTAAAGTGTAGTGTTGGAATAACACAAACCTAGGTTTGAGTTCTTGCTCCACAATTTACTAACTATATGACCTCGAGTCAGTCATCCTCTCTGAACCTTGGTTTCCTAATCTGTAAAATGGGGATATTAGTGTCTTCCTATTTGGTAGGGTTATGGTGAGAAATAAATGAGTTGAATGCCTGTAGAGGACTCAGTATGTTGCCTAGTACATTGTAAATGCCCAAAGGAAGCTCTTATTATTACAATGATGCAAAAAATGTCACAACACTTCATATGCACCCTATTTTTCACTCCAGTTTTTTTATTTTAAGTGAGAGAGAGAAGGAGACAGGGAGAGAGAGAGAGAGAACATGCAAACATTCTGACTTGGAAGGGAACTTGTGCTTTGAAGCTGACAAGTACAATTTGTCTTGAGACTGCCAAGCTCTTGGGTTGAGCCCTCATATTGGAAAAAAGAGACAAGTGAGATTAATCTGGGGCCTTCATTACTTGCTCCATCTGGCCTGGCTTGGCACGGCCCCTTCCCTCTACAAACCGATTACTCCTTCAAAAGCCTCAGCAGAGTGGCCTCTAATGGGTTCTGACATGGCAGGAATGGTGCTCACACAGCACAGAGATAAGGGCCCCAGCACCAGGGCCAAAACACCCCTAGCGCTATGGCCCAGATGCTCCATCACAGAAGAAAGAAATGAACTGAAAAGGAGCCAAGGCCTCTGGGCCAGGGTGGATCTCAGGATTTCCAGGAGCACCTGGTCCCCACAGTGGGCGCAGCAGGAGCGAGGCTCACAGGGATGGGACTGGTGACCTGGCATATCTGACTGGGGCGTGTTCCAGTGTCCAGGGGCACTTTTTAATCTGGCTTTACAGTCACACTAGGGCTAGGGAGGTACTTGGAGGAAGTGAAGAGTTGTTGTTTTTAGACGTTTACCAGTAAAAACCTGCTGAGGAGCCATCTCACCTTTCCCCCGTGCACGTGGCCGCCCCGTGGTGGGAGGGGCCATGGGAACGGAACTGATGTTCACTAGCACCTTCTATGCCCCAGGCAAGGCGCCAGGTGGTCTCTGCGACATTGGCTCTATCACCAGCACAAGGCTGAGAATGAGGCATTACTGTTTTCTTATTGAGAGAAGGGAAGGCATTTATCCTGGGTCACCCAGTAAGTGACAGAGCCAGGATCTAAACAGAGGATGATCCATCTGTGGGTAGATGGTGGTGGTTTGTGCTATTTTGCATCGTCAGTAGCAGCCTCTGGATTTGAGAGATTATGAGTAGTGAGAATCTTCCACAACCTCAGGAGGGACTGACACTCTCCTAGGAGATTGTAAAGCAAAAAGGCTGACAGGGAGCCTTGGAGCCACCCTGAGAAAGATGGAGTGGAGTTCTTAAACCAGATCGATCAATCGATCCGTCAAGGATTGTTTATCTTGGCTTTGGAGACTGCCAGTCTCTGAGACAAAGGCTCTGCTTCTGAGCTGCTGTGAACACGCAGCTCTTTCAAAGGGCCATGAACTTTGTCTGCTGGGGCCTGAGTTGTCAAGGCCAGGCCCAGTAGCTCCCAGGGCCTCAGAGAAGTGAGTTTGGGAGGCTTGGCGAGTCAGACTGTACAACACTGCCCCCTCCTGGGAGCAAGATCCGTCTGGCCTGGCCAGGCAGAAATCCAGCTCAGAATACCTGACTAAATGACGTGTTAGTTTCTCTGCTCCCCGACCCTGGGAGCCTTCTGTGGTCACATTATGAATCAGGACTCCCAGTGTTTATTGATTAGTTAACAAAGCCCACGGAGATCGAAAGCATGGGCTTCCAAATCAAACACTGACCCATTCATTTCAATTTTTTTTCATTCAACAAATATTTACAGAGTACCTGTTTTGTGCCAAGCACTGTGCTAGGCACGGAATACACAATGATGATCAAGGCAAATGGTCTCTAACTGCATGAATTTTATAGTCCAGTGAAGAAAATGGGCTGTAAACAAGGAATTGTCTTACTGTAAACAAGGGATTCGTTCATTATTACTGTGACGAGTGTTTAGAAGGAAAAGCACATCATGCTGTAGGAGCACATAATGTGCAAAGGGAGAGGAGGACTCTGGCCTGGTCAGTCAGGAAAGTCTTCCCTGAGGGCATGATCTACATGCAGACAAGAAGGATGTGCAGGAATTAGCCAAGCAAAGTGATTTAGGAGAACAACATGGGTGAAGGCCCTGAGACAGGAAGAACGGGCTGGAGCATTTGAAGAACTGAAAGAAGCTCTGCACTGATGGGCCATCAGGGAGAGATAAAGAGCAGTGTGAGGTGAGGGCAGAGGAAGAGGCAGCAACCAGATCTCACAGGGCCTCAGAATGCCATGCTAAGGATCTGGCCCTATGTTGGTCAAATCTCCTTATAAAGTTACATATGACAAAGACCTAATGCAAACCAGTGTAAGTTGAAAAGGTGATTTATCAGTTCATATAACTGGGAAGTCTGGAATTAAAGCTTCAGGTATGGCTGGATCCAGGAGTTCAAAGAGTATCATTAAGACTTTCTTTTTAATGAATTAATTGTCTTTGCTTGTTTCTGCATTTCTTATTAGTTGGCCTGATTTGCTCCTGCACTGACATAGTCTATCAAGCTGGTAGGAAACCTGTAACCAGTATTCACCAGGCCTATTTCTTTATAATCTATGATTCAAAAGAAAGACAAAGTTACCCCACTATCTCCATCTTAAAAGGGAAAATCAGGGAAAGGCTCTAACTGGCTCAGTTTTGGGCAATTGCTGAGACCACTGGACGCACTGGACCCATCACTACGTCTACAGGAATGCGATGCAATGATTCGCCTAACCTGGGCCATGTTCCTCCCACTGGGGCTAGAATGTGGGTGGAGAGTGAAGAAAGGAGAAGGAGGCACCATGACAGACAGCCCCAGGGTCATATGGAATATGGGAGAGATTTCCCCAAGAAAAAGTGGTACTGATTGTAGAAGAGACGTGGGCAAAACTGTGGGACATACAATAACGTTGACAAAACACCAGCATAATTAGCAAAAAGCCACGAGAAACCACTGAAGGGTTGTATGCAAGTGAAAAACAAGATAAGGTTTGTAAAAAAGAAAAAAAAAATCACGCTGGCTACTGTGAGACTAGAATGGAAGCTCAAGGGTAGGGGCGGAAAGGACTTCAGATTCTAGGCAAACAGAACACCTCCCAACTGCCTAGGAATTATCTAGAAATGCACAGCGAAGAGCCTTCTAAATGCACAGTAGAAGTTGCAAGAAAGTGCAAGAAATCCTCACGGGAGCAAAGGCAAGGAGGAAACTGAAAAACATACAGTTAAGTGAGTGGCTGAAGCTACTTTTCCTTGGAAAGTTCTCCCAATCTTAGGCAACCAAGAGACTTCTATTTTAACAGTCACGTGGGGAAAGGGGAGAGGGTCTTAGGCCTAAACAAGATGGGTATTAGATCTGAGAACCTTGCTACCCCTGCCCACACCCCACATAAAGCAGGGGATTTTAGTGATTGGTGAAATAAAGGACCAGGGAAAAAATGTACCCATTGTCAAGGAGAGATAATAAGACAGCATTTGTGTCTTGCTGGGCTCTGGGTAGGAAAAAAGCCATCTCCCTTGAGACTTTATAGACATGAGTCTTCTCATGGGTTTGGGGTTGAAAGTCATTCCACATTCATGGTCCTGAAATCTTACTTTAAAAAGAGTCTGGGGGTGGGGGGCAGGGTATAGCTCAGTGGCAGAGTGCATGCCTAGCATGCAAGAGGTCCTGGGTTCAGTCCCCTGTACCTCCATTTAAATAACTAAGTAAATAATAAATAAACCTAATTACAACCCCCCCAAACAACAACAACAACAACAACAACAACAACAACAACAACAACAACAAGAGTCTAGACCAGCCATACCCTGGGAGTGCCTGCAAGAAACAAACACAGACTTCTCTGGAGACCCTTAATCGAGGATGCCCCCACTGAGTATGTGCTCACAATCCCATGCTGAGGTTTTCAGCCATCTCTTTCCCCCTGTGACGACCACATGGACCGTTAGCTGGCCAGCGGCCACTAGGGCCTTCCTGACCCCTTCCCAGTCCACTTCTGATCTTCCAAGCATCTGTCCTCATGATTCCACTTCCTGCCTGTGGCCGGAGGGAGCCCGCTCTAGCCCTGATACTTGCATCAATTCTCTGGCTTGGAACTTCTGTCTCCTTCTCAACCTAATTTGGGGTTTCCTTTAGTTACGAGGCCCCTGGCTGCCCCCAGTGGCAATTTTCCTCCCCCTCTTAGGCCCAGCCTGGCTCTGAGACCCTCCATCCTGGCCTGAGCCCACCTGCACTATGCCCTCTAAGTTCACCGGGCCCCTGCGTGCTGGGCCAAGGCAGAGGCAACACGAGAAAGGAGAAGGGGATCCAGGCAGGCTCTGGGTTGGTCCTCACCCCAGTCTGTGGCATCTGGTGGAGGTGGTGTGGCCTAGTGGACCCCCTCTGCCCTCCGCCGTCCAGGCCCGAGTCAGACAGTGGGTGTGGGAAGCTCCCCAGAACTGAGGAGGGCCGTCCCTGACGGTCCTCCACACACCATGGCCTGTGGCGGGCAGGCTGGCAACGCAGAGCGCTGGCACTGAGTTCTGAGGTGGAAATCAAATACCTGTCTGACTTAGACAAACAGACGCAACACAGCAGCCTTTTTGAGAAGAGCCCCCGGCAGGTCAGGAGCGCTGAGGGAGTGGGTTGGCGCCTGCGCCCTGCCCTGCGGGCCCGAAGTGGGGAGAAAGGCCCGCGCTCCCGCTGTCCTGAGAGACCAGGGCAGGGCCTTCACAGCCCCGGCAGGCCAGGCGCCCTTCCCAGGCAGCCCCGCACGGTGTGGAGGAGGGTGAGCCGGGCCCACGGGCTCGCATGTGGAGGTGGCTCTGCTACCAGCGGTGGAGAGAAGCTGGCTCAGGCCCTGGGGCCCGCCATTCCCACAGCCCTGAGTGCGCACCCGCCTCCCCCGGTGCCCGTGCAGAGAGTTGACACTGTTGGTTTACTTGCCTTTGTTCTTGACCAGCACTTGGCCCCCGTGTAGTGTGGTGGCTGGCACGGAGCACGGGCTCAGTGAACAGCTGTAGGTGCACTACAGATTTCCATTTTCTTGCTGCAGACAAGGGAGGTTAGACTCTTTCTCTAAAGGACTTTCCTTGGCATACAACTTAGAAGTGTAGACTCAGAGACCCAGGGCAGGAGTGTGGTCTGGCTCCACCACCGACTATTTCGAATTTGCAGCAGGTTATTTAACCTCCTTGTCCTTCATCTGTGAAGTGGGTGTAATACAGCATTCATCTCATGAGGGTGTTGTCAAGATGAAGTGAGGGCACCTGCAAAGCACTTAGCACCCTGCCGGGCCCACAGTGGGCGCTCAGCACACGTCAGACTCTGAGTTTATTTAGTGTCTGCACACATGTATCTCATCATTCATTTGCACAGTCATTCAGTTAATGAGCAGAGTGGATGCCAAGCACTGTGAACACAAAAATGAACGGGAAGCCTCCATACTGGAGGAGCTCCTAGTTTAGGGGCACTTGCTCTGTGTTAAAATGAGAGTTCCTCAGACACGGGAGGCCACCCATCATACAATTCCATGTCTATGAAATGTCCAGATGGGGCAAATCCATAGAAACTTTCTCCTTTATCATGATTGTGAGACAGTGCAGAACAGGGGAACACTCGTTTCCATTTCTTTATCTGGGAAAATGGCAGCCTTCCTATCACAGTGCAGAAATGAAGTCAGAAACCAAAGGAGACCGAACTTTTATGAGATGGGATGTTTTACGGAACAACACTGTCCTGAAAAGCAGATAGACTGCTACCTTTCCGAGCCTTTCTGTCGACTGGAGAGCGGCACTCTGAGCCACAGAAGACGTGCTTTGGGGAAAACAGTTATTAGTCCGCACCCGCAAATCCGACTTAATGGATCCAGGCAGAGCTTCCACATTTGGTAAAAGACCAAACCAAAGCCCTCAGGAGTCCCCACAGGACAAACAGACAGACATGAGACACGCTCTGACTGGCAGTGACCTCACTTCTTTTGGATAATGACATGCTAGGTTTGAGGGGCTGCTGCTTGCTACTGATACTAGGAAGGGAGGGGAGCCCCTCTGTCATCCAGAAGGACCTGCCTTGTGCCCTGCGAGTGTGGGGCCCTGGGCTCGCCTGCCCATCTGGTCCCATGGTGGCTGCTGGTCCATGAACCTGCTCAGAGCAGGGCCTTGGGGCTCAGGCCTGCCTTTGATTCTACTCCTTGAAGAAAAATAACTCCTTTCTGGCTTCAGGCTAACTTGGTAGAACCCTGCTCCACCTACACCCCTCAATGAACTTCAGCAGCAGTGGGAGAGAAAATACTTTTTAACGTGTAAATCTAGTTTTATTCAGTGACCCTGATACGTATCTCCCATCTGCTGCCAGGATCCACCCCGACCCTCTGTCCTGGGCACTTTCTCACCTTCAGCCTCTAAAGCTTCATGAAAAAGTGTTTGGTTAGCCAGTTACTGGCTGTAAAATTTGGTCACCTACCTTGCCACCTGTAAAATGAAGATAATCAGACCTCACAGGTTGGAGAGGTCACAGCATAAGGGAACACTGCCACACAAGAAGCAGATTTCACTCAGTCGTTCCCCAAATTGTTCATTGAACTTTTGCTATGTGCCAGGCATGGGGCTAACCCTGGGTAAACACTGGTGAAGAAGGCAGCCCCCGCCTTCTGGGTGTTCCAGGGCAGCAGGAGAAATGGAGAGTAAACACACTGTTAGCATCGAGCCCAGTCAGTGCCGTGGACAGGGCACTGCTGCAGGAATGCTAGACAAAGCTCCCAAACCGGACACTGGACGCTCAGGAAAAGCTTCTGGAAGAAAACAGTGTTTAAGTTAAGACCTGAGGAAGGAGTGGGAGGTGGGGAATATGGGGGAGGGTGGGTGGGGAGGAAAGGTGATTCAGGCAGAGAGCAGAGCAGGTCCAAAGGCCTGGAGACAAGACAGCACAGAGTTTCCTGAGAACTGCAGGTGGCCCCCTGACCAGAGCCTCCGACATGAGGCAGGAGTTAGAGGAAGAGGAGCTGGTGGGGTAAGCAGCAGGCAGGTTTGCGGGGGTCTTGTATGCACACAAAGGCAGTGGGACCTCAGCATTTGAAAGAGCACTTAGCTGGTGCCGAGGAGACTGGATGAGGGGACAAGAATGAAGGCCAGGGGCCACGAGGAGGCCTCTGCCGTAACCCGGGCGGGATGCAATGACTGTGCGTGATGGCTGCGGTCACTTGTATCCAGCCCCCTTTGCTGGGGGTTCAGAACGTAAAAACATGAGGGGTGTGTCTCCTACACATAATGTTTTCTGGCAGATTCTTATACAGTAAGGCTGATTTCGGCCTGATGAGCCAACAGGAAATGCAGCAGAAGCAGCGTGGACGAGCTCCGGGGCAGAGGCGGCAGAGCGACCTGGGCCCAGAGCCGGCCTCCCCAGCGCTGCAGTGAGCTCAGCCTTTGCCCTCGTTCTCTGTGGGGCAGGGTCTGCCCCTGGAAGCCTGGCCACTTCCTGGACCCGGGGAACAGCCCTGAACAGGAATCTGCTTCTCCGAGATGAAAGCTGAATGTCAAGAAGGAGGGGAAAAGTGAAATTTCAGGGTTGGGCCCCAGACAGTTCAAGCCCAACTTTCTCCCTGTAATCCTCACCACACCCCAAAGAAAATAGGCCTGACTCAGACCACGTCAATCCTGGGAGGCGGGGAAGCTTGGCTGTGAGCTTCTGGCCAGCCTCTCAGGGTTCCGTCTCCCGGCACTCCAGGGGCCACAAGTGTTGGGGTGTGTCTCTGGAAGCCACAGAGAAGGAAGGGTGGCCCGTACCCCTGCCCACACCCACAGCCACACGGCCCCACCACCTCCTCTTCCTCCCTTGAGCTATCAGCTCCCAACGCTGTAGCCAAGTGGAGTCAGGGAAAGCAGCTAAATTACAACCAGGGTTGAGGAGGACATTTTTGAAGACGTTCCAGGGGCCACAGACCTGGGAGTACCTGCAGCTGATTCAACAGATGGGGAGACAGAATAGGGTCATGAAAAGGGAGGGAAATTCCACTTCCACCACATGGTAGCTGAAAACCTGGGGCAAATCACTTAAACTTCTGTTGGGCTTCAGTTGCCTCAGCTCTAACATGGGCACAGGGTGTCTCACTTGGAGGGTTACTGAAAAGCATCTACCCCAACATCTGAAACACCACAGGCGCTTGGAAAATTTGGATTCTAACAGCAGGTGTCTCCTTACGCAAGTCCTAAGGCACTTATCCCATCCAGCCTTCCATCCATGTGGGACATCAGCCCTCCAGCAGTCTCACAGGCAGCAGGTGGGGGGGGGGAGTGACTGTGGGCTTCTCACAGCATCTTACACTTCATGTGGCTCCATATGTGTTTCCTGGCTGACCGATACATCAGATACCAAGATCCCTGGGGTGGGGGGTGGGGGGCTGGACAGCAATGCCCAAAACTAACAGGGTCTCTGGCACCCAAGGCACATAGTGTCACCGTCTGATAAGTGAAATACAGGGGCGTCTGTATGCCTTTCTTCTACCTGATAGGAGTAGCTTGGAAGCAGCCAGTCAGTACAAGAGGCAATACGAAGCATCGGTAAGCCGTGTAGGACTAGAGGGACTAGAGCCCTTGCACAGGGGCAGGCCACCCTCTTCCATGCTGTGAGCATGAATGACTAGCTGAACCTCATCTGTGAAATGGGAAGATTCCAAGTAGCTAGCCCATAGCGCTATGGGGGGGCATCTAAAGAGCAGATGGAAAGCACTCAGGACTGTGCCTGGCGTAGGGCTGATGTTCAACAAGTTCTAATCTTCATCTCATCACTGCTGAAGCTCAGTTCTGCTTGCTGGGCTGGGCTCTTTTGTTAAATGTCAACATTGGAAATCTCACCCCAGATAAAGACCCTGCCGTCTGGGATGGGGCGTCCACCCCAGGTGGGGGAGGGAGGGATGCAGAACTGGGCTGTCTCTCTGGAACGGTCCATATGGCACGGCAACTTTGCAGGAAGTGCCTTCCAAACCACAAAAGGCATTTCAAATATTAGTGTTAAAGTTTTTGTTTCTCCTATACTTTAAAATCGAGAAACAATACTGTAAACATAATCCTAGTTCCCACTTATTTGACAGCCTACCATGAATGAGATACTGTGCCCACGGCTTTTCACAGATGCACTTGCTTTGTGGTCTCAGTGACCCTACAAAGACAGAACCATTTTCATGCCCATTTTAAAGATAAGGAGAATGATATTCAAACGTCACTCAAGTTTTCAAGTAGGATTCAAACTCACATCTGTTACCTCCCAAGTCTATGCTTTAAACTACTAAGTTACACTCATGGGCCTGAATATAAATGTTCAAAGATGAATTAGATGCCAGTGGGCTCAAGATTCCAGCCAAATGCTAGTAATCCTGCTCTCAGATTCCGGGAGCTCGGCCTCTGTCCCCTCAACAGGCAGCGTGGCATCTCAGTACCACAAGGCACAAGGCAGTGCTTTGCTATTTAAGATCTCCTGAAAACTATCTTCCTTTCCTTGTACCAAGTTAACCATGTCAAGCTTAATTTATCCACCTTGGAAAGATCCAGGGCTCAGTTGACCCTGCAAAGATTTGAAATTATAGTTCTTGAGTCTAATTTTAAACCTAGCACAGAGAACTTTTTTTTTTTCCTAGGTAGGACATCGAAACAAAATATAATACCCTCTCCCCCTCAAAAAAAAAAAAAAAGACATCAAGAAATGGTAGCTTATTTTGCTTTAATATCCCAAAATATCTGTGAATGGGAATATGTTGCAAAACAAGACGGAAATCTGTAGACAAGTACGTCTCACTCTGACGGAAGACCTGATTGGAGAGAAGGCACCAGAAACTGCGTTTTGCTGGATTCCATGTAAACAGTAAATGGGGGAGAAGGTTCACAAAGGAGAAAGGAACTTGCACTGTCATTTCAGGATTTCATTTAAGGATGAAAGCTGGCCTCACTCGCTGACGCTCAACCTCCATCTTACACTGTAGTGTAAACAGGACCTGGTGGCTGAGGAGACAGACAGCCACACGGCCGCAGTGCACAAGGACACGAAAAGAAACTGACGTGAGTGTAAGCCCCTGGGTCCTTTTTTTCTCTTTCCCACACGGCTCCTGCGGGCTTCTTAATTGGCAGTGCCTTGGAATCATGCCATTTGTCAACAATTGGTTAGTGGAAAAACTGAATCCTAAAAATGCCTGGGTGAACACACTTTGCTTCTGTCCATGCTCTTCAATCAGATGTCTCGGGGGGTCTTGGGGTGGAGGGACGTACCGCATGTGGCCTGTCTTCTTAGGTGATAACAGTGGGTGCAGTGCGCCCCGTCCTTTCCTGGAGTTGGGACACCTTCAGAGCAATGGAAATGAGGGGGGCCAACATGACCTGAGGGAGACACAAGAGAACAACCTTTGACATCACTTTCTCTAGACACAGATCCATAGCTCCAGCCCCTACCTGGCCTCTGAGCTCCAGAACCACATGTCTGATTGCCTATTCCGAAATCCTAAAGGCCCCTCAACTCTACAAGCCTAAAAGCAAAGACTAGGTTTCCCCCAAACCTAGTTCCAGTATTCCCTATTTCAGTGAATCGACACCATGGTCTGTCACATAAAGCAAAAGAACAAGTTACGTCTTGTCTCATGTCTCATTGTCTCTTGTCTCATAAGAGTCATTCCTGACACTTTCTCCTTTCATGTTCCCTTTGTCCAACCTACCAGCAGCCCAAGTGACTTCCTTCTGCATCGCTCTCATGGGCACCAGTTCTCCCCATCCCAGTGCCATAGCTCTTGCTGAACCAAGTCCTCCCTCTTACCTGGAACAATAGTGTTTCCACATTCACTTCTGCATCCTCCAATTTTTCCCCACACTGTACCCAGAGAGATCTTTTCAAAATGCAACACCACCTCCCTCCCAGCTACCTCTCACTTAAGGAAAAAAGAAAAAAAAAAGAATTCTGCCGTTTCTTAAATAAATAAATATTTTAATATTAAAAAAAGAAAACTATGCATCTAGTTAAACTGCCCATTTTACAGATGAGGAAACTGAAACGCAAAGAAGTGAGGTGATTTGACCAAGTGATTCAAGGGCAGAGTCAAGAGTAGTACCTTTTCTATCACCCACTGTGCTTTCCCTCATCTAAATCTCCACCAACTCACTGTACCTGGAAGACAGTTGGAGAACCACTGCACAAGATGACTACACCACTTGCCATTCCCCTCAGGGCTCCAACAATCCCAACAAAGTGCTGAGACTGGGGTCCAGCGGCTGCAGAGTCGGGGAAGGCATGTCCTCAGCTGGAGCGGTGGTACACCTGGGTGTGTGGGCACCCTGCATCCTTCAGTGCCCTCCCATCTCCTGAGGGCTACATGAAATGTATCTACCATGTGCCAGGTATTCAGACAAAGAAACGTAATTTCCTTCCTCTTTTCCTCTTGCTCTATTATTATATGGGTCTACAACATAGACACTACTGCCTTTGATTTTAGTTTTAGGGATTTCTCAACACCGCAGGGGTCTGGCAATGACTAGTGCTGGTGCCTTGTCACTGAAAACACTTTAAAAGTGAAGCATCCTCTCGTTTCTCTCTTTTTGTAATAGTAATAATAATTTTAAAAAAACCGTAAGAGTCACCTTCTCAAAAGCTAATCCTATATGCAGGCACAGTGTTCAGAATTTTGCATTCATTGTCTCCGTAAATCTCTGTAACACTGCTGCAAGGTAAGTAGCCTTCTGCCATTTTACAGACAAAGAAACCAAGGCTCACAACATTGAAAAGACTTATCCAGGGACACACAGCTATTAAGTGGCAGGCACCAAATTTAAAATGAGATCTCTCTAACTCCAGAACAGATGCTCAAATGCATCATGCCAGAGGGTTCCAAATGAGTTTCACAGGATTCTAATTAGGTGTTAGCAGGAAAAAGATTTTATGGGAAAATAGGCCTGGTGAAGGCTATTTAAACAGGCGTCTTTACTGCAAGTCTTCTCAGAGCTCTAAGGTACAGTGTATGTTGTGACCTGCCAAGAAGGGGCTGTTGTACTGTAACACTTCCTAAGCTTGTTTTGGCTCTGGTCGGGGAGCAGCTCCCAAGATGAGAAACGCAGGTGGGGAAACCCTCCCCTCCAATTGGGTGGCCGTCCTCCAAGTTCTGTACCACCCTTGGCCTCCCAGGGTCCCTTCTCACTCTGACATACTTCTGGAGACTCTTTGGGTGGGGTTGGGAACCCAAACACAGGCTGCAAGTCCGAAGACTCCCCCATAAAGACCTTTCTTGCTGGGTCATGAAACAGTCCCTCCCTCCCTTCCCCTGACCTCCGACAAAATCTAGAGCCAGTGTGTGTTCTGCCAGGGCAGGTGATCAGACCAAGCAAAGTGGCAAATAATCAGTGACAGGCCGGAACACCAGATCAGGGGCTGATTTAAAGATTAGTTATTTTGAATCTGCCACTTACTGGGCATGTGAACCTATTAACTACTGCGTAAACTTTCTGAGCCTCAGACTCCTTATCTGTAGTAGGGATATTAATAGATTAAATAACAGGTGAGAAAAATAATTCTCATTGGAGAATAAAATGAGTATGTCCATTGGGGTAATGGGTTTAGAGCAGAGCTTGGCAAACAGAAAGTGCTCAGATCATTGTTAGCTATGACTGTTGTTCTGACCTGAAAGAGACAGGGAGGAAAGGGAGCATTCGATCATTTGGGAGATGGATGGTGGAAGCACGATCATTCCCTCCAACAGAAAGAAGGAGCCAGGGCGCAGGGCGTGGACGTTACCTGGGGGTCCTGGGAGATCTTGGCGACGTCCTTCTCATAGCTGTCGATGTACAGGCGAACGGTGGCTCCCGCACTCCCGGTGCCACTCAGTCGAAAGATGATGCGAGAACCATCTGCAAAAATGAGCCGCAAGCCCTGGGAAAGATAACAGAGGTTTTTTTCCCTACATGCTGGAAGGGAGACTGAAGGCTGGCAAATTGTGAGGGGTCCATTTGGAGATCTAATTTCATCCATACCCAATCAGTCAGGGGGCTACAGCTGAGCCCCGTGAGTCTGACCTCAGTCAGCCTGTCACCAAATCCAGCCAGTGGGGGCTGAGCTTACGGGGGAGAAGCGTTCCCAGGGTTGGGTGGGAGACTGGATCCTGGGGAGGCTGGCTGACACAAGACCTGCCCTCTCCACGCCATCTCCCTGTGATTTATGGATTAGCCATTCCAGTTCAAAGCTTAATAAACAAGTTAATATATAAATAAACTGCTAGATACAGAAATCTGATTTCCAGATCAGGAGGGAATCATGGAGAGAACGGGGTGAAACCAGAGCAGAGGAAGTTTCAGGCAGAAGAGAGGAAGAACACTGTAAAATGGGGAGATGGAGACTCAAAGAGAGAACAGGAGGCCATGTGCTCTCAATGGCAGAGGCCAGCTATTCCCACCTGCCAGGCAGGATCCAGTGGTCAGTCTCCACCAGCCTGGTGACTCAAAGCAGGGTCATGTGGGTGTAATGCCAAGCCCAGCCCCTAACTCTCTGCCCTCTCCCTTCCCTCTCTGGCTACATCTCTTCTCCTCAGTAACCTTGATTCAAGGAAGAAGGCTGGGGACTCTTGAGGTAGGAAGGCTAGGCAAATTATGTGAGGATCCTTCAGTTTTGATGAGTCTGTCAATTCTTCCATAAAAAGAAGAACTTTGCATAAAGCCAATGACCGACCAGAAGGAAAGATACTACCTCTCATCTGCTATCAGTCACCAGGCCCCTGGCAAAGGGCTGACCCAGCCTGCAGCCCTGGGTGCCTGGTGCCCAGTGAGGGAAACTCTAAGAGCTCTGTCCCCATCCAGACACAGCCTGGGTCTCGACTGTGATGTACTCCTATGCACTGCGATGTGAGGGTGGGATGCAAGTCACGTGCTACAGATAGTAACATCTAATGTTTCTAAGTCTGTGGATCGCTTGTCTACTTTCTTCTTCTTGTTTTAGAAATTAGAACATGTATCACAGAAACGTCTGTGGTGATGCCACTCTCCTGCTGGCATTGTTACAACCTCTCAAGAGAAAAGGAGGAGTTTGAGATCTAAGACAGCAGCTCTCCATCTTTTTTAGGTTCTAGGGCTCTTTTCTGCACACACATTCAACAAGACATCTTGCAGAGAATTCTGCAGAATGTAAAAATCCTTCTGGAGTCTAGATGAAGCATCCCAGAATGAGGGCAAAGGGGTGTGCAAAGAACCAGGGCCAAAATCATTTTGCCTACAAGTATCTGTGCAAATCACGGGTGACTCAGCAGAAAGCCACTTGAGAAAACTGGGCAGCAAAGGAGAAATGACCAAGAGGCCTTTCTCTTTTTCTCTCTTAAGATTTTAGAGCTGAAGCTCTGAGGCCTCCCTCCCACATACACGTACGTCTGTTCCTACCTGATTTCTTGAAATGCTTCCGTCCACCGGATCACTGTATTCAAAGTTATCAATTTTCTCCACAGTGTAGACTTTGTCACCTGCCGAGAACTGTTTCCCCACGAAGGAGCGGTCAGAGATCAGGGCCTCCAAGTCCTTCATCATTTTGTTCGCACCCTCAGCTTCCACCTCTTCGTAATCATACCTGGAAGAAGTCACCACTCTGAGGCCCGCGGGCTAACATCAGATCACACCAGTGTGCATCTGCGCTCTCTCCATCGTTTGTTTGGTGCTCCCGCCAAACCGTCCAACTTCAGAAGAAGCTGGCAAAAGGACGGTCATTCTCCAGGGACGGAGCAGGCCAGGGATGAAAGGAAGGGTTTGGAGGGTTTCAGGAAAGGGCTAGGAGCTTCTGAATAAGCAGAAAACTACCACCTTTGCTCTTCTACAGAATAAAGGCTCTTAGAAGCCTCAAAGGCTTTTGAGAGATACTGTCTAACATTTAATCACCACATCCTGAGGACTAGAAACAAAAGCAATGTTATCTCTGGAGAACGGCTGCATAGAGGCCCACGTGACTCAGGCACTTCTCCTCCAAACTCCGGGAGCTTCTCTGGGATCCATGCTGGGAAGGCTCCCAGTCTGGGACCTGCCTGAGGCTGCTGAGAGTTTGGCTAAGGAGAGTTCCAGTCTCCACAGGAGCTTCCTTAAGTAAGGCCAAGTTTTCACTGACCAGGCGAAGGAGCCAAACCGTAACTCTTTACATCTTGAAATGCCTCCCTCCTCTCAGTGAGAGTGGATTCTGGCCCATGGCGTTCTGGGGTCACCCCGACAGAGGAGGCCCCGTGTGGATGCAACAGGGCCAAGAAAAAGAAAAGTGCACCACAAAGGAAATTCCACGACTATTTTTTTTTTCCTCCAAGAATGGTTCTTGACTTCTTTCTTATGAGGTTAAAGACTCTTAACAAGTGGCTTTTCTTGACCTAATGGTGCACACACACCCTCTTGAGAGAGTTATTTTTTAGAGGCTCAAGATAGAAGAGCCTATATTTATTTGTGATAGTGAAACAAATATGATATGTGCAAGATGACACCTCTGAGACATGAGAAATACCAAAGAATTAAGGCCAACTATTCTGGCTCCAGGATTCTATGAATTAAGGACATCAGTTCCCTTAATCCTGAAGTCAGCTCTTTCCTGCAGTTAAAATGATAAACAGCAAGAAATTACAACCAGGTGTTTGTGCTTTACATCTGTGACCTTTGGGTGTTGGAGGGAAATGTTCTATAAATTCTAGGCACAGAGGGGTATAATGGAAAGAATCTGGGCTTTGCAATGAGACAGAACGAGCTATGAATCCAGCCTTTATCAGGTAACTGTGCAACTCTGGGCAAGTTGCTTCATCTCTCAGAATCTCAGTTGCCTTATCAATACTGTTTTGAGGCGGATGTGAAACAATGCGTGCAGAAAGCACTTTTGTTAAGTAAATGGAGGGTGTAATGGAGTCTTAACTAAATGCAGGTTCTAAGGCTTGATTTGTAATATTTGGTGAGTAGTCATTTGAAATTAATAAAAAATACGTTAAAACAGTTTTTAGATGGAGACTTCTAACTGATTCAAGAGTGACCCTTTCTCTGCACAAAGCATCCTAACCTTACTCCACCCTGGCTGCTATTCACTTGTTAACTGATTCATTTCTCATTCAAAGCCTGTTTACACAATGTCACTACGGATTAGGTATCCAGCGATCCCATGGAGCACAGAAACAGACATGGTCCTGCCTTCATGACACTCTAAGCTCTAGAGAGCTCCTGACTGCTGTTCTGAATTACTAGGTTTTTCTGGTTCTTAGAAAGTAGAGATTCTTGCCTTGGTTCCCAGGGCTACTGTGGGTACCGCGTGGCAGATATTACTTGTACCTTCCACAAAAGAACAACTTGAGGGAGGAAGACAGCAACAAAGTTGTCCAAAGTTGATGAAAGGATTCTGATTACAGAGGCCAAATTGCTTAAGGTTGAATTCTTCCTTGACTATCCAGAGATCACAGACCACTAGATCTGTGATGTTTTTAAAATTCTCTAGTCTAACTCACCTATTTTATAGAAAAAGCAACTGAGGTCCAGTGAAATTGTACCTTTACATTTCTTCCAGATAAGTAGTTTATCTACTATCCCTCTTCTCATATTTCTTTTCCATGATTAGAATAGTGAGGTCCAAGGGAAAAAAATTGATAGTTTTTTTTTTTTAACACTTACAAGGGGGGAAGCAAATTGGAATTGGTGAAAAGCACAATTAGAGAGAAATGTTAATGCTTCTTAAAAATAGAAATGCGCATGGTAAAGACAGGTTACTAACTATTCTAGGTATTCTGTCCACTGCCGAATCCCCAGTGCCTGGCAGAAAGCAGGCACACAGTCGACACTTACTGAATCAATGAATGAAGTACTGACAACTACACAGCCTTTGGGGACCTATTTTAATGAGTCAGAAAAGTTGATTTAGACTAAGCATAATTGTTTCCGTAATTTCATAAAAAGTTTCCATACTTTCAGTGTCCCAGAGTTTATAAAACACTTTCAGACTCATATTTCATTTAATCCACTCAATAGCCGGACTGTTATTTCCACTTCTACAAATGAGAAAACTGAGTACAAGGAGAAGTTAAATGACTTCCCAGTCTACAAGGGAGCAGAAATAAAATGATAATCCCTTCTTCTGAATCCAAATCCAATGCTATTATCATGTCCACCGGATAGCTACATTAAAAGGCAGACAAAACATTTATTCTTTTGAATACGTTAACTAAAATTTTTAAGCCCTGTTCTTTATGGCTAACATAATAGCTGCCTTCATCTCGACCCTGACTGAATTATTTAAAAAATCCCTAATTGATAAAGGTTGAATGAACTGGGGTTTTATTATCACTTAAGACAGGAAAGAATTTGTATGCATAAGAATTCTCTCTGCCCACTTCCCCATGCTACCTCTGCATCCAGCCAGGCTGTAGCTTACCTGGTGAAGAAATTCCGGCCATACTTTTGCCAGTGATCTTTGAGAATGTCCTCCACACTCTGTTTGCGGGTGGCTAGGATGGATAGCCAAGCCAGGACAGCCCAGAGTCCGTCTTTCTCACGGATATGGTCAGAACCTGGTGGGGGGACAGCAAGCAATTGTGAGAACCAGGATTTCTCCAAAATACTTGGGGCTAAACTCAACAGTAAACATGATCCAACCACAAAAGTCCTAAAACTTTACTGAGGAACTTGAATACATGGAAGGAACCACGTGCTAAATAAAGCAACATACTACTGAAAAGAAGCTGTTGCTTCCCAAAGAAATTTAGAATTTTATGGCAAATGCCAATAAAAATGTCAGTGAAATAATTTGGTAGAACTTGGTATATCAATTATAAAACATGAATGTGAGTGGAAAAAACAAATCTTAAATTAATAAAAAACAGAACATGACCATTGTAAATTTTTAAAAATTAAAATCTTCTGGTAGCTGAATGGAACAAAAGAGAGCACCCACAAAGAAATCCAAACACATATGAGACTTGAAAAAGTGATAGAGGTGTCACTTTAGGGCTGTAGGGAAAGAATGGGTTACTTTTTAAATAGTATTTGGATAACTAGCTAAACAGTTAGAAAAAAATCAGTTTTCTTCCCTATAAAACACCATACCAAAAAGAATTCCATATGGATTATCCATTCAAATGTAAAAATTGAAAACCTTTAAATACTAGAAGATATATACAATTTTTTTAAAAATCTGAGATTTTTTTAAATACATGTAAATTCAGAATTCAAAAAGAAAAAAACTGTATTTGTCTACTTAAAAACTAGCATTTCTATCAGCAAAACTACTATAGATAAAATTAAAAGGCATTGGCAAACTAAAAAAACATTTGCAATATAAAGGAGATAATTTATTACGCTCAATATAGAAAAAGCTCTTATATATTAATAAGAAAAAAAAAGCAAAAAATAGAAAAACAGACCAGGGATATAAATAGGAAATTCACCAAAGAATAAATACAGGTGCCCAATTAACATTAATAGAAAGTTGGATTGTATTTAAGAAGAGAAACTAACGTTAAAACCACAATAAAGACACTGCTACTTGTTTGACAAATGGCCACAGATTTAAAATGAGAACACCTAGATCAGGGGAGGTAAAAGGGAAATGGGATTCCAACAGACTGCTGCCGGTGACGTGCTGTCCTTCCAGAGAGCAACTTGGCAAAAAGCATGAAAGCCTTAAAAATGGACCTACTTGTGGATCCAGGAACTCCAGTTTTAGGACATCATTCTTTAATCAAAAGGGGTTTGGTTAAATAGACTATGGAACTTCTGTCTCCTGCTAAGGTCCTTGCTAAAATCTTTACCAAAAATAACAAATTGGCTCCTTTGGATGTGCTTATTATATGCATGGAGACCCTCTTCTAAGAGCCTGATGTGGAACAGAACTCTCATCTTCTGCTTTTAACCCTGTTATTCTAAAAAAAAAAGCAGATGATATTGAGCTCTACTTTCCGAATTCTGAAGAGGACCTGACGCAATCCCTCTATAATGCTTTGTATATTTTCATGCCTTGAATTCATTATGTGCCCATCTGTCCTTCTTGACTTCCCACTTGGTCTTATTCTCCTTAGAACTGTCAGAGTATCTAGCACAATGCTGGCTAGGAGGCATGAGGTAAGTTTGTTTCCTTCCCTTCTTCATCCTTTTAGACCCAGCTCAAATGTCCTCCCCTAGCTGAGACTAGCTGCCCGCTTCCCTAGACAGTTATGAGCTACTCTCCCTCCTCTTACAGTGACCTGCTCAAAAAGCTTCGTGCAGCACCATGCTCCTTGTGCCTCAATCATCCATTTATGAGCCTTTAGCCCCACTAACCATGTATTTCTTGGAGGCATCTCTTATTTATCCTTGTAACTAAGTCTGGTGACTGGCATAGCACATGGAATATATTAAATAACTAATTGTGAAGGAGTGCAGGAATTAATTAATAAATTAATTAATCTACTCCAACATCTTTTTCTCTTTTTGGCTCATAAAAATACACAACTTTTTGTCCCCCAGAAGAGTCTCAGTAAGACATCACTTTTAGAAGCAGCAATTCTCAAAACCTGGATGCTGGCAGAACTAGAGATATTAGGCAATACTTTTCGCACTTTATGTAACAGATTTTAGAAATGTTTGCCTAATTTTATTAGCTATGGACTTTTATTTGCCTTTACTGCTATTTCAAGGAACAGAAAGTTAGCCCTCTGGCTCCTACAGCTTTTGCAAATGATGTTTTGGCAACAGTTCACTCTGAGCAGTAAGATTCTGGCAGCTTCCCCAATATATTGAGAATTCATGACCAAAGTATACAGCTTGGAATTTTTTTCTGTGAGCCCCTGGGGTTTTTTTTCCCATCCTTCCTCCCTTTTTCTTTTCCTTTTCTTGCAAGGGGTGGGGTGCCAGACCAAAAATATAGGGGGCAGTGTTCCTTTGTTATGTAGAAATGAAAATAAAATCTAAAAATTTTACCCAACTCTGACCAAGTTACTTGGAGATAACTAAGTCACACACCTCATATTATAAACCAAGCATCAGCCTTGAATAATGTAAATATTCTATTCCATTTACACGATCCCTAGCCTCTGAAAATTTTGACTAGTCTCACTAATCACCTTAAATGTATCAAAACTCTACGTAACTCTGACAATACTCAGAAAATCTGGGTAAATTTCATTTTCTTTAGGGTTCTGATGAATGAAGACGAGTTACTAATGAAAAAAAGGCAATGATATGTGAATGTATTTCTTAACCTGCTCTTATTTCTGCAGTTGCGGCAACTATGGTTCAATGGAAACGCTTTATACTTAAGAGTCAGAAACTTGAATCTGAAACTTATAAGCTGTTTGAATTTGGACAAGTCACTTAACTTTTCTAAGCTTCGGTTTCTTCAGCTCTATAATGGGGATAATGCAATTTTAGGACTACTATGATAGAGAGTGGAAATATTTTATAAACTGTTGAGTACCATATAAATGCAAGATACCATTATAAGGGAAAATAAAAAAAAACTTTTAGGGAAAATTAGTGCTTTCCACTACCTCTTTAAGCTTTCAAAAATAACACTGCTTAACTATACATATTAGGGAAGAAAATGGAATATAACCCAATATGCTCTTTTTTCTTCTGGGCAGTGGGATTACTGTGCTTTTTTTTCTTCTTTCTTATCTAATTTTTCTATTAAGAATGTGAATTACTGGTACCATTTTTTAATTTAAAAAAAGCAGCAGCCAGGCCCATGTAACTGCAGGGAAAGGGAAACACCATCAGCAGGCACCACTCACCCTGGCTGCTTGTAGGCCTCTTCACACTTGCTCCAGCTCGCGGACCGCGTGCATGGGGATTCTGCCCTTTCAGCATCTTCAAGCACCTGTCACTTTACTTCGGCCTAATCAGCACCTTGTGATACGTGTAAACTCTGCTCAGTCAGGGCACGCTCTGGTTCTCAGCCAAGAAAAATGTCAACCCCTAATGAGGGAGCCAAGAGCCAACGGTTTAGGGATTAGGTTCCATTTACCGGTGTGGGCATCTCGGGGGTGCCCGGGCTCCTGCCCCTGCCAGGCAAGGCCTGTGCATGGGATGCGGCAGCTGAAAAAGAGCTTCACAGAGTTCTGTGAAAACCCGGGCATCTGTCTCTCTGTCTCTCTCTTTCTCTGACCATCTCTATCTCTCCTTCAATCTCCTAAACATGCTGTTCTCTCTGCCTGGAAATTCCCCTCCACAAATACTGATCAGCCTGGCTAACAGCTCCTGCAGTTACTTTCACCTTCCTCCTTATCTGGGATGCCTTCCTTGTTGCCCTCTGTGCTCATCCGTAGTCTGTCGCACCTCGCCCGTTACCCGTCCTACACTATGAATTGTATCCCCAGCTATTTCTGGCATGCAGTCAGCTCTCAATAAAGGTTTGCCCAAAGAATGGTCAGACCCCAGATGACTGGCTGGGAGGTTCAGTAGACCAGCTCTGTCCACAGTGCAGTCCTCTTTGCTTCCACTGCACAAGACTTCCCTCTGAAAGGGCCAGTAAGCTCCTTAGAAAAATCTTTTCCAGACCACTCCAGTCCTCAAGGGGGCTCTCCCTCAGCAACCCCTGGACTTTCCATTTAGCAATTAATCCTGCACGGCCTCATGACTGCCCCTGGAACTTTGTTCCCTTTAGGGGAAAGTGGTAAGCACCTGATAGGCAGGAAATGTGTCTTAACCCAAACTCCATTTTATACTCAGCAAAGTTGAATCAGTGCCTAGCAGGTTCCAAGTATACGAGAAAATACTAAGATGAATAATATGTATTCTCTGACCTCACAGATGAGCACAGACACACAGGTGAGGGAGACAGACGTGCAGGTAACAGTTTAACTGAGTTTGTTATAATTAGGGTCTCAGTTCTGTTGGGATATTCCGTCTGGGAAATCTCTGGAGATAGGATGCTACCCTTGTGGGGGCGGGGGAGCTTTACCTACAGGAAAAAGTACTCAAGAGGTATGTAAACTAGAACAGAGAACTAGATGGACAATCTAATCCCCTGTACCACAGAACCAGGCTAGGCACGCTGAATACACAGCTCCCAGAGCATCCTCTACTTCTTCTGTCACTTTGTACACTTGTAATTACCTGGCCAGGGTCTGACTTCCTTCCCCAGGGACAGCCTCCACGGAGCCCTCCACAAGAGGGCCATGCTTACCTCTGTGTCCCCAGAGCCTAGCCCAGTACCTAGGATACAGTCAAAGCTCAATAAACATTTGAGGAATGAGTTGATGAAATGAAGTACAAACATGAAGGCCTTTTCATAACAACTTAAAAGAAAACTGCAAAGCATGAATGCTACACTTCTTCAAGGTATCATTCCTGTATGAGGCACCATCACTGGAGCCTTTTAGAGATGGGATGAGGAAAAAAATGTATTGTTAATCTCTGGACCTGGCCACATCAGAATTTACTGATATATTTCCATATGATACCAAGTTAATCCTCAACCTAGTTTCCTATCCCTCTTTCCCAAGCCCCTCTTTTTCCCGAGGAGGAGTTTCAAAAGCTGTGACATTATATTCTGTTCAGTGACTTCACTTCCTATTTCTTTCCCAATTTCCCAACAAGTTCAAGGTGGGACAGAACTGAGAGCTTTTCCCTCCCCAATCATGTATAGGCACACACATCATCATCCACAGTTAGGCGGAAAAATAACTGCACCATGAGATAAATGAAAAACAACAGGTTCCCCCTGTCTGGCTCTGGGGCCCTAACAAAACACCTTTATCCCTGATGCTTGTAATGCTGATGTCTGAGGAAGCATTGTAGCCTTGGTGGTTACAGTAATCATGTGAGACAGCTGCTGTTTCTCCACCATGAACAGACTGATGTACACTTAGTAAGGGTAATATTACGGTTGTGCTTTTAAATGTCAGTGGCTTGTTTTATTTGATGAGCCAGTTCTCCTGACGTCTGACTCCTCTGTACCTCAGCAAGCAAACTGCTCCCTTTCTTTTATAGAAACTCATCTCACAAAGACCTGGGGGCCTCAACTCTGGACTATGGAGCGGGAGTGGTGCTGAGTCCCCACAAGGATCCCAGACTGCTGCCCGAGGTGAGGTGGGCATTCTCCATCAAGGTCGTGTCTAAGCAGAAGAGCACTGACTGGTCCCTTACAATTCCTGCAACACGCAGGAAATTATGTCGGATAACTGTTGAAGCCCTTTCCTTTCCAACACCAGGATTCTGTCTGTCTGAATTGAGGGTGCCAAGTGAAAAGCATGTTCTCTCATTCATTCAACAAGCGTTTGCTGAACACCTAATCTATTCTGGGATTTATCGGAGGCTCTGGGTGTATGGTGAACAAGAGAGATGTGACTCCTGTCCTCATGGAGCTTAAAGTCTAGTATTACGAACAGACAAAAATCAAGTAATCATAAATAACTGTAAAATTACAGCTGTTAATACGTGCAAGGAAGAAGTGGGCAGTGCCATGAAGGCCAAAAATAAGGGGCTCTGATCCACCCCGGCAGGTTAGGGAGGCTCTCCTGAGAAACTGCCTCTGCTCTCACCCTGGAAAAATACATAAATAAATGACCCAGTATTCAATTAAGCTCTAGAATTCAAATATCTCAGAGCCTGTAGAATCACTAATGTCTGCCCTGAGAAATTCTGTAAAGGAATTGTTGGAAGCATTTGCCAAGAAGGGACATAGTAGGTGGAAATTAACTCCTCTATATTAAGGAGATCAGAAATTCAGTTAAATAAATTCAGTGGCACTCACTCACAGCAGTGGATACCCATGGCTGTGCAGCCTGGTTTTTTAAATGTTTATCTCCAGAAATATTATAGAACAATTGTTTTTTTTTTTCCAAAGAGAGAGAGAATGAGTTTGTGGATTATTTCATACTTAATTCTCTCTTTGGATATGAAAGATATCAAACGGAACATAAAGCCATGGTTGGCACATAGTATTTGTTGAAAGAGTTAATAAATAAATAAGCAAGAACAAACTTTAACAGGAATAATTTAAGGTCTAATACTTGGGTTCAAAGAAATCAATTCCACAAATGTAATATGAGGACTTTTCTTGGCAAATGCTCCTGAGCAAAAATTTAAAGGGGTTTAACTGTCTACAACATTACATGGGCTAAACAGTATTATGAAATATCCTAAAGGCTATCATAAACGCAAGTTACAGCAAGACAAGTACAGGGTCCAGTGCTCTAGAAACAGTTGTTCCACTCTGCTCTCTACACGTCAGGTCAACCCTAAGGATTTGGGCTCAGTTCTGGACATGACCTTCTAAGAGGGCATTGGTGCATGGGGCGCATCTAGAAGCTGGTGCTGGGTGTATGAACGATGTGGTAAGGAATGACTGCAGGACTAGGAATGGGTGGCCTGTAGAAGAGAGGACCTGAGATCTGTCCTCTGGTGTCTAAAGGCCTGTCATGTGAGGAAGAAGCAGCTTGTGCTGTCCTGCCTTCAGGCCTGTCCCCAGCCAGCCAGCACCTAGATGGCTACTTGGCTCTAGGACTCTGAGCCACCTTGCCCAGGGCTACCCACATGGGTCTGTGGGGCAAAATGTTACTAGATGTACCGTCAAAAAGAGATACTGCATTCAACTCTATTTAGGTAAAACTGTACAAACATGATTCCTTATAGCAGAATGGTTTGGAACCTTCAAGTGCTAATATCATTGTGAATATCCACATTGTGAATATAAGACAGTCTTCACTCAACTCAGAACACTTTCATGTAACTAGTATCCTTCTGCACACCCAAACGCCCTGGGAATCCTTGCTCTAGACTTTTCCCTTTTCACTAGTCTCAGCACTGAAATAGGTACATGGGGTCAGGAAACCAAAGGTCTAGACATGGTACCTGCCTTCAAAGACAGCTTCATCCATAAGGAGGAATGAGTGATACCAAGCCTGCACTGGAAAACACTTGGGGGATTTCATGGGAGAAGACCACCTCACAGGTCCATTGGGTGTTTATCTAGTGCCCCGTGGGGCAACATGCACCATCCATTTACAAGGTAGGAAAGGACTGAGCAGTGGCCTTGTTATCTCTGACTGAAGACCTAGAACCTTGAGAAATCATGTAGCCTTCTTTGTAAACATTGTTAAACCCCCAAACTCATCCATCTTTTGTAATACCCTCTAATTCCATCGAGCCAATTTATTACCAAGAAGTACTGCCACTCCCTCAAGGATATTAAATTGCTTAGGTATTTTGTCAACAGGTGTCTCAAATTTACCAGCTCATTTTACCCACCCTACCCTAGGACTTGCAGGAAAAGAAGTGAAATCAGTATTCTGTTCTGTTTAACCTAGCATGAATTGCAACTCAGTGGCAAGGCTGATAGAATGCTAGGTTTTGATCTCTTCTTTGCTAAAGGATGGAAGACTAGTATTGAAGGATCAAAAAGGTTGGTCCTTGTACTTCAAAATATTGGGTAGAGACAACAGGAGGAGAGGAAATAGAGCCACTGAAGTACCTTGCAACCTGACTGGAGACAACATGTGAGAAAGGGCCACACGCCTGAATGAATGTTTAGAAAAGAGAGACTGGTGTAAGATGGGGTCATTGGGAAGGTCACTGAGGTGGGACTTCGGGTCAATCCTGAACAGGAACAGAAGAGGAGGCAAGTGGGGTCTAAGGGTCTTGGGACATCCCCCAAAGCACACCATGTTCTACTCTTTCATCATACCACAATTTACATACAGATCCTCAGGGTCAAGGACGTATTTTCAGTTTCTTGATCACCTAGCAACTTAGTTTGACCCTAATGGTCTCCCTCCACTCACCCTTAATAAATCACAACTGGCTGCTACAACAAACTTGCACCTATTAAGGACAAAGATTTAATGCTGTGCTGAAACCTTCTCTTAAATAAAAACGAAAAATTGACTCACTCCACCGTATTTCTTCCTAGAAATGAAAACATTTATAAAGGTTTCCTTGGCCACCAAGGAAAGAAAAATATGTTTATCGCTCTGTTTAATCCCCACAGATTCAGTGAGCATGCTGCTGAGAAGGCCCCCAAACTTCCTGTCTCAGGAAATGTGATCCTCTGGAAGTAAAATTAGCCCTCCCTGGCTGAACATGCTCGCTGCTTTTCAGATGTGTACACTTCATCAGGGTTGTTATAAATAAGCTGTATCTTGACTTAGGACACAGCAGCTACCGTTGCTATTTCAGTGCTGCCTTAGAGGCTAAGCTTTCACTGCAGGCAGCGTTTACAGGAGAGAAAACGGCGGCACAGGCTTGCACACTTACCGGTCCCGAAGCTCTCCTCCCCACAAAGGGACAGCTTGCTTGCATCCATCAAATTCCCAAAAAACTTCCAGCCAGTTGGGGTCTCATACAAAGCGATCTTTGTGGCATTAGCCACCCTTCAAAGGCATGAAATCAAAGTTACATCACAGCAGGACTGCGAGCGTAGCCATGTGATGCATGGAAAATAGCAACCGTTATTGTAATCAAGGGTCCCATTTAGCATCGCTCAGAGGTACACATAATTCTCAGATGGGTGGAAAATCATACAAGAAAACTTGTGCACAATGGGCTATTCTGTGTGGAGTCAGAGGAGCGGGGAGAAGAGGAAGAAGAAAGAATTCAGGTCACAGAGTTTAATATTTTAGAAGAAGCAACAGTGGCAAAATGGGCAAGGCTGTTTGGGGGCTATTTAAACCCGAGTGTTTTGGATACAGACAGCATCTCTCGCCATTCCATAACGGACAAAAGAGTGATGTTCTGACGTGCCTGTAAGCACAGAGTCATAGAATACGGGGTCTAGGAGGTCAGTAGTTTACAGAGAAGGAAACAGGACCCAGAATGTTATGTGATCAGTCCAAGGTCACACGGCCAGGAAGACCCACTGCCTGCTGTTCAGCCGCCCAGCCAATGCTCCTTTCGTTTCCCCAGAAGGCCCTGCCAGGACAGAGCCCAGTGGGGTCTCTCATTTGCACCAGCTACATCCACATGGATCCATGGTACCCGTCCCCTCCAACACATCTTTCACTTCTCCCTGTTTGTCCTTACACTATTTGAAACCTTGAAGGGACTTTTTTAAAGATCCTCTTCCCTTTGAACAAGAAGAGTTACCTACATGTCATTCACTCTTTCAGTGAGATGTGCTTTCTAAGATGTTGGTCTTATTGCTAGCAAAACGATACCATGTTTCAATTCTAATATTTAAGGAAAATTAAATCTATGATTTTAAAAACTGAAAATACAATAAATTTTTTTCTGGGCAATGAGGTACTTTCCATTGTGATTCTTTATGTGGATTATCCATTTTTCCAAAAATTGGGAGTTAAACTATCCTTGCGTTACACAGAAGGTAGTTCAGGACCTGATAGATCTAATGTACGATGGTGCAGCCACAAACCAGCTCACGACTTCAGATGGAAGGTGTGGAGGCAGAAGTCCCAGGTTCTAATTCTAGATTCTAATTCTAATTCTAATTCTAATTCTAATTCTAGCTGTGGGGTCCTGGACAGAACTGCCAGCCATTCTTTCGGTTTCCTCTTCTTTAAAATAAGGACTTCTATGAAGATCAGTTGAGATGGTGAATGTGAAAAAGCACTGTGCCAACTACAAACTACTATGTGAATATTAGCCATTACTTTCTTGTTAGCTGAAGTAAAGTCAGCATTAGTTCTGTAAAACACACACTCACACGTACACACACACACCCAAAACAGGAAATCAATGCACGGTCCAGTGGTTGGGAGCAAAGGTTCTGGGCTCAACTTCTGCTTGCCATTTACTTAGCTGAGTGACCCTGGGCAAATCAGTTAATGTCTTTGTCCTTTTGTTTTCCCACCCTGTAATGCAGGGTTATATACAGCATTTACTTCCTGGAGCTGGCCTGAGAATTAAGTGACTTATAACATATCAAGTGCTAGCATAAGGTCATTCAATAAATACTAGTTATTATTAAAACAGCCTGGATACATACATTCGCCTGTTTTTATTCATTCACTTGTTCTTTATCCTTTCATCCAGGAAACCTTTATTGGACACCTAACACGATCTAGTTAATATTCTCCCTGGTTTGTCCTCATTTGGGACATGTTTTTTCATTGTTTTAATGTGATCTGATAGGCTATCCTAAAGCTTTTGCAAATGAGATAATATTCAATAAATAAATCAATAAGCAACTCAGAGATATTAACTGTTTACTGTCCCTGGGTCCCTTCTTTCTCAAAAACTGAATGTATTTTTTTTAAAACTATTTTAATTTCTATATTTCACATTTTAGATAAGTGAACATTTACTATGTTTGTGTCTGTGTGGACATCGGATGGGGGCTGAATGATGAGTGGTTTTTGAAAGTTCTGTCTGAACACTGACCTTACATCAGACTGCTCCTTCACCCAAACTCTGGGCACACTGCTGAAGAAAAGGGGGTCTCTAGAATGATGTCTTGACTACAACAAAAATGCCATCCACTCATTTATTCATTAACATTGCATCATTCATTTTTCAAAATGATGTGTGTGTGTCCTATTATATGCCAGGCACACTATGGTCAGGCAGCGTTTAGGATGGTAAATAAGACAGTCTTTTCTCTGTAGAAGTTTTGAGTCTAGCAGGGCAGACAGTCAAGCAAACAGGCTATCAGAACACAGTGTGATAAGTTCTGGGATGGAAGACATGCAGGGTGCTAAGGGAACACAGAAGGGGGACATCGAATCCAGAAAAAAACTTCACCCATTCTTTTATAAAATAAACACTTACGTAGCACAGACTATGCATCAGACACCCTTGCTGGAAGAGGGGGAAGGCTGTTCCCAGCACTCTGATGGGCTTGGTGAGAGCCAGGGGAGTGGAGAGACCTACCGGTCCAGGGCACCGCTGGTGGGCATGCTGCGCGCAAAACCGCGGACCCCAGTTTGCTGGAAGTATGGAATGCTGAAGATGTTGGCAGCAATGACGGCCACGGAGTCGGAAGGGTTCACGAAGAACCCATGCTTGCCCAGAATCATGTTTCGATCCTTTGGGAGAAGGAGGATTCAAAGGAAGATTTTTAATCAAAGTGCTGAAGAAACCAAACTCCCTTACATGGAGGTTTTATACAATTTAAAAAGGATACATTTATTCAGACTGGGTTCTAAACTCTGGATGTTGTTCCTAATGGATCTGTGCAGTAGCACTGGGCCGATGGCACCTCCACGCCAAAGAGCTAAAACTGTTTTCAATTAAAGTGCAAGCACCAACTCTTCTGGGTCGAATTCTTTGTTCTCCCTCCAGAGGCCAGCAGAGTTTAACCACCCGGACTTTTTCCAAACTCTGGAACCAGTCACCTCTCTTCTCTCCCAGAAGAGACAAGAGATCACAATGAGAAAAAATGTGGGCTGTTTAGAGTCAGGTAGGTCTACAAGGCATCCTTCGAGGAACAAAGCGGATTTCCTAGAGGAAAGGCTTCTAAATCTGGGCCCCTCCATTTGGTGCAGGACCCAACAAAGCATGGGGTCACCTTCGTTGCTTCCTTGGTGCCTGACATACAGGAGGCACTCAAGTAACAGAGTACGGAGGGAAAACACCCGTCATGCACTGCAACAGAAAGATGCACTCAAACAATGCCTGCTGGGGACTCCAAATTTCCCCAAATTCTGATATGGGAAAAACTATATTCTGGAAATAGTGAATTCCAACTGATGTTAAAGAACAACAGCGACCCCCCAAATATATTTTCAATGATGTTAACATATGTAGCATTTACTATCTCTGAAATACCAAACCCAAGATACATCCCCTCCTCGCCTGTTATATACTCACCAACGTAAATGAAAGAACATGTTTATTTAAAACATTAATTGTAGCAAAGGAATAAAATGTTAATTCTCTCATTATAGTTTCATCTTTCTGCTAATGTGAATGAACAGATGAGTCTATTCTAAGGCCAGAACCCTTCCCAGAGATTGAATAAGTAGCCAACTGCTGGCTGCGAGCAAAAACCCACCTTAGGATGGGTACTGAGAACCCAACCAGCTCATGAAGCACCAGTCATGCCATCATAACCAGACCCCGATCACCCTGCCCCTCTTAGCAAACATTAAACACATGGGTTACATTTCAAGGACTCTTATTCTGTTCAAGAAGGTCTTCCAGTAATTGAGCCCTGACTCCAGGTGTAATGAGGGAGCTTGACTGGCACTCCTTGGCCCACAGGGCCTGCTTTTTCCCCATCTGTAGGGTCAGACCTGACCTGCATCAGGGTCCACTTAAATGCACTTGTACCTACCCCATCTCCGTCAAAGGCAGCCCCAAAATCATGCTCTCCTGTCTTCATGGTCTCCACCAGGTCAGCTGCATAAGTGAGGTTGGGGTCAGGGTGGTGGCCTCCGAAGTCCTCCAGAGGAACGCAGTTAACTGCCGAGTTTGCGGGGGCACCGAGCTCTTCACAGAGGATCTTCTTCACATACGGTCCCACCACTGTGCAGGGCATGAAATGAAGAACCAGAAAACAAAACATCTGACAGTGTGTGAGGACTGGGGGACAAGGTGGAGGCGTTCTCGGGAGAATGGCATGAACAGCAAAGAGAACGTGCAAACTGTATGTAGCGGCTGGTGAAGAGAGAAATCTGACTAGAGTAGACAGTTCTACACAAAGGAGTAATGAGAGATTAGGTTGGAAGGGGTGGGGCCAGGAGATGAAGGAAAGACTGGGGGGAAGGGAGGGGGTGAACCATTACGAAGACCCCACCACACACCCACGCCAGCTGCTGCTCAACTGTTTTCTCGCCCAGTCCTTCAAAAAGGCTCATGAGGCACTCCAGCTTAGTGCGTAAGACCCTGGACTCTGGAATCAGTGTCTGGGTTCAAATCTCTGCTCTGCCAATCACTGGCTGTGCCACTTTAAGAAAGCTGTTTAATCTCTCTGTGCCTCTGTCTACCCCGTCTGCAAAATGAGGACAGTAATAGTAGCCACCTAAAAGAGTTGATCTGAGAATTGAGTGAGTTAACAGAGAGGAAGCACATATGTTACAAATGTCTGCATGATGATGATCACCTCCAATTTACAGATAAGAAAACTGAGGTTCTCAGATGAAGCTATTTGCTCAAAAGTACACAGACAGGAAGAGTGGGAGCTAGGATTCAGAGCCCTAACCTTTCTCCTCTGTAAAGCTACTTGACAAACCAATTAAAAGAATACAACCAAACAAATAACAGTAACAGTGGACAACAGGAAAAACCAGTCGCACACTTTAATGGTGGCAGCCAGTGTAACGACCAAGGATGTTCATCTCTAAAATGCTGAGAACGTGTTTTCACCAAGGAAGGTTTGACACCAATATAAGCCACAGAGGTCAGAATGGTATAGAATCCGTGTCTTCCATTAGGGGCTTCATGTTAAGGAGGCTCCTGACACACACATAATGAGGTCAAGGCCGCCAGGGCTGTGAGGGGGACAGAAACTGAAGCATTCAAGGAACAACTGAAATGCCTGGAGAAAGAAGTCAGCTTCGTGACCAGCTTCTCCTGGCCCAGGCTCTGCTCATTCCCCTAATGGGACATCTATTTTTGAGCTTTCTTGCATTTTCTACAGCCATTGCCTCAGCTGGGAATGACCATCACTCGACTTTCCACCGCCCTAGATCTTTCTTCATAAAAGCTGAGTGGTTGCCACCTCCTCCAGGAAACCTCTCTTGATACATTTCGTCAAACGATGCCTTCCTCCACACCCCAAGGAGTATTCAAGGAGAAGACCTGAAATTCTATCTAACCCTGGTCTTGCTGGCCTGGCAGTGGTTGGTTTCCTACCCACCTCTTCTCCCCAAGCGTCGCAAGCTCTTTGAAGGAGGTCCCAACTGAGTCCCTGCCTCCCCGCCCCAAGCATACATGTAGCAGCTACTCAATACATGTCTGTGAAAAGCTTTGATAAGTCAGAATAGCATTTGTCTGAACAGAGCAGGAGACCTGTTCTGCGGGACTCCAGCGGCAAGTTAGGCCCCAAGGGGAGAAGTTCCAGAGATGGAAGATTTCGGCCCATCAGGAGAAGCTTCCTAACTCACTGTGCTTTTGCAGTGTAACAGGAGGCCCTGGACCGTATCATTGAAAGGGTCTTCCCCAACCAGGCAGGCAGATGGATTCCAACACCAGGGAAAATTCCTGCCACTCAAAGATTCTAAAATTCTAAATTATTACAAAACAGACAACCTAAGTGCTCAGGAATCCCCATATTCCTACATGGAAGAGAACTCAGGGTTCTGGTTCACAGTGATGGCTGCCGTCCCCACTGACCTGGCCACACAACCCACAGAGGAAGAAGAGGGAGAGACATACATCCTCTTGCTCCTGATTTAATCCTCAGCTTGCTCTGGTCATCTTCTAAGAAAAGGCACGTGTGGGGGGCAGGTGAGTGGGGGTGCACGGCTCAGGAGTGTGGTTATCACACAGAGCAAACAACGGGCCCCCTCGGAAATAGACGGGGGCATTTAGGAGGAATGTCAGGCATCTTCTGAGGGGGAGGGAGAGGCCACAAAAATAGCTGCATGTTACTCAAACCCTGAGGCTTAATGTGGAAACACTGACCTTCACACTACCTTACCGTGAGGAATTTTTGCTGCATGCAATTAGATTTTTATCTGCGTGAATATTACTCTGAGATGGTTGCAAAGTAACTGTTTAAAAACCGTCAGAGAGAGTCCTACGAAAAGGCTGGTTAAAGCATCAATGTACACAAAGTCGAGCGCTGCTTCATATCTTTGAGAGAAGGGAATGGAAGAGAAGCAGCCCCCTACCTCCATGCATGGCGTCTATTCGGATCTTTAGTCGGTTTGGACCAGAAAGTAGTTCTTTCAGTGCATTGAAATCAAAGATGTTTCTCAGCATCGTAGCATAAGCTTCCACCGAATCCACGATTTCCACTGTGAGAACAAGCAACATGAAAAGATGGAGGAACTAAACACATTTAGAAATATTACCCCTTGAAATGACTATATTGCTGTGAACATACAATGGCTATTTTTAAAGGACATTTATGGAGCAGCTCCCATCTGCCAGGGCTATTACATGACCTCTTATTCAATACTAACAAATTTCCTAAGAGGTAAATGTTATCCGTCCTGTTTTATAGACGAGCAAGTTCAAGTTCTGAAAGATAAAGTCACCTGCCTGCATAGCTGGGATGGGGCACAGGGGGGATTCTGACAGAGGTTTGCCTGCTGGTAAACGCTATGGTGCTGCCACATTGATTCCCTGTCTGTCTCCATGAGAAGTGCATACTGGTGTCAAAAATAACAGAAAATGTAACACATACTTTTCTTTTCTTTTTTCCAGGCCCACTGCCATCAAGACTTAACAGTAAAAAAGCAGAGAAAAATTTTTTAATGAATCACTTTCATATGCGCTGCTAAAGGAATAAAACAATATAAAAATTGTTCTTGTTGCATTTTCAGGGTTCTGAACATTTTCAAAATATGAAGAGTTTAAGAAATTCTCTCCTGGTGTTTTCTGAGCCCTAAGAATGTCTTCAAGATGTACCAAAGGACCCCTTTCTCTTTGCTGGGACGCAACTGTCTGCTCCTGGTGGGTAGGTTCAAACAAAAAATGCATCCCATAAACTTGCAGTCCAGAGGAAAGAATACATGTTAGAGCAGAGTCCAAAAGTGAGTCACATTGCTAACCAATTCATCCTTGTTTTATTAATATGAGTAATTTTATAAACATTTATTCTACCAATTATTGTCATACTTTGGCATTCAACAACAAAATGTTTATCACAGCCGCTACAGAGGGAGTTTCAGTTTAGCCCCCAAAATGGTCTAAATTGATTTTCCTGAAAACAATAGATAATAAAAGCTCCGTAAAAGACAGCTGTGAACATAATCTTATAGGTCTTCTCATCAAGGCCTGTTCCTTTGGGAGGTACAGAAACTGAGACTAAGAGATTTGGAAATGACTTACCCAAGGTCACACAGCTGATCCCTGGCAGGGCCCCGACCACTCAGGTCTCTAGGCTCCCAGACCCAATTCCACACCTGCTAATTAATGCATGCAAAGCTTGGTGACCACAACCTTTCCAAAGATAAAGACCCACGTTATTAAAACCTTGAAAGGAAAACCCCTTAAGTCGGAATGAGGAGTAGGTAGAAGAGGGGAGTAAACGTGCCTGTGAAAGGTTTGAACTTGTTTTCCAGGTCAAACTGCTGCTTTCCTAGAACCCCTAGGTCTACTTTCAGCTCAGGGCAAATTGCATATTCTTCGATTGTCTTGCTGATTTGGAAAATCTTATCAGTTATTGCTTCTGGGGCAGGACCTGGAAATCAAACAGCAAACAGTGGGTCATGTCGCGTGGCTGACGTGGAAAGACAAAGAACAAAAAGCTCAACGATTTCTCTTCACTAGCACATCTTGCCGTGCCCTCACTTAGGCAACAAAGTTTCAGGAAAGTTTTATAAAAGAAAATATGCCAATGATCATTCACGCATGGTTTCTCAAATTCAGGATCAACAGAATGAGAAGCATCTCGTTTCACTGAAAGGAAACAAAGAGCTCCCTTGCTAAGGATCAGAGGGAGAACCCTCTCCTCCCAAGGCCTCAGTTACCGGTTTGTCCTACGGAACATAAAACTGGCTGTCCTCACAATGACAGCAAACTCACCGCCATTGGAAATATTGAATTTGATTCCAAAATCTCCATTGGGCCCTCCTGGGTTGTGGCTGGCTGTCAGAATGATCCCACCAATGGCTTTGATCTTTCTAATGATGCAGGACACAGCAGGGGTGGAGAGGATCCCATTCTGTCCAATAACCAAGCGACCAATCTAGGAGAAGAAACCCAGAACACACTTTAACATCAATAAATCCAGAGCTACCACACAGAAATGCCAGAACAGGCAGATGGACAAAGAAATGCTCTACTGGACCAGAAAAGATGTCCTTTAATGAACATCTGAAGCTTGTGTTGTTGTTGTTGTTATATTGAAGTAGAATGTTATTATTGTTGTTGAGTAATATTATTATTGACATAGAAACAGCATCACTGAACAAAGTCGTTCCTTTAAGTAGATTTTGGGGACTTTCAGTTTTAGAATAGTGTATGATCCGGGGGTGCTGTGAGGCTCTGGCAAGGAAGTACAGAGTATTCACAACAGAGCCTTTTCAGACCAAGTTCATAATTTGGACACATTAAAAAATTGTGAGACAACTGACATTTCTATCCAATTCAATCACACTTTCAATCCACACTGGGAGAGAGGATATAAGTTTAACTAAGGAGTTTTAACCCAAAGACAAGGCTTTTATAAACTAAAATATCTGAAAAAATTAAAAGGACAAACTTGATATGAAGAAGGTTACAAGGTGTATCTCATAAATTTGTTTCCAGCCAAGCCTGGATTGTGATATAGGGGGTTCCTCAAAGTAGGACACGCCTACACAGGCAAGGGCACCCCTGGGATACCTCCTGGGCCCAGGGTGGGGGACGCTGGGAGTGTCACTGGGTAAACCAGCCAGAACAACCTACACCAAAGAGCTACTGGCGGTACTTTTGTTGAGCGTTCTTAACTCACCTTCCTGTATCTCTCAGACGGTATCAGCACAGCACCTTTGCTAAAATGACAGTAATTTCAATCTGTTTCAACATGACCCAAGTTGGAAAAGAAGGAAGAAGTTCTGTCTGTTCCTCTGACTAGAGAAGACACGGCTGCTATGTGAAAAGATTTATAAAACGAGGAGTTTGTGCCCTTCCTCCATCCTCCCCCCGAGAGAAGGAAGAGACAGGAATGTTTTTAAGTTTTCCATTTGTTATTTCCTCTTGCCCAGCTCGACAAGGTGGAAGAAATGACTTGATGGTGGAAGATGTATTTCTAATGTCGAAAATGCCCATGAGATACCTGGATTCCCTGGGAAGCCTTCCTGGGTCTGTTAGCTTTGCACCTTCCCGTAGGTCACTGAAAGCTTGACTGCCTTATAACTGAGCCCCTCCACTACCAACCACCTCCCAGGAAGCAGCTGCTGGCTCTCATACGTCTCTCTCTCAACAATTTCAGTTATACTAATGCATTTCTTACATCCTGCCTCCCTTGGGAAGTGGTAGCTCCCTGCCTCAATACAGTGGGTTGGTAATGTCTCACCCCTCCAGCAGTTTCCTGGTAAACTTCTAATGAAAATAAAAGCCTATGGTCGAGCAGCTCCATAATTTCGATCGGACGAGCTTACAGATGGCAATTTAATCAGCTTAGTGGCTGGTGGAGTTAACTGAAAATTTTGTGCATCAAGCACACTGACTTTTACTTGGGACCCTGTGAATACTTACTGTGGAAGATGAAACTGATAAATGAATATTAAGCTATGCCATCCAAGTCACCCCCTAATTCTACCATTCCTTATGGTGAGATCTGCAGTCAGAAATGGTCCAAGACTGAGAAGATTATATGAGGAGGCAAGAGTAAGAAAGTCAAGAAAGGCAAAGGGAAATCCATGGCAGGTTCTTTCTCTTGAGCCCAAGAACAGGTACAGCTGGCCAAAATAGTCCCTTCCAGGGCAGACTCTTTCCTGTAAATTATCCTCAGGCATATTCATCTTCAGTCTGATATTGGGGAGACATGACTCTATTATCCTCCTTCCCTTAAGGATGTCTGGAGCATTGTAACTACTCCTGTCTCAGTCTCCCCTGCCTCTCTCCCTCCAGTACCTCTCCTGCCCTCCCCTGCCCGAATCCACCAGACCTACTTAGGCCCACCTAGTTCATCTCTCTAAACTGTAGATCTGTGTCCCTCCTCTACTTAAAAACCTTCTCTGTACCATATAACCCAAAAATTCCACTTCTAGGTATAGACAAAAAGAAAGCAGGGGCTCAAACAGATATTTGCACACCCATGTTCATAACAGTGTTAAAACAATAGCCAAAGGTGGTAACAACCCAAATGTTCATCAAAAGATGAATGGATAAACAAAATGTGGTATATACATACAATGGGATAGCACTGTCTTAAAAAGAAAGGCAATTCCGATACAGGCTACAACATGGACGAACCTTGAAAACATTATACTAAGTAAATAAGCCAGACACAAAAGGACAAGTATTGTATGGTCCCACCTGTATGAAGTACACAGAATAGGCAGACTCACAGACAAAACGTAGAACCAAAGATTCCAGAGGCTTGGGGGAGAGCGATGGGGAGTTACTGTTTAGTGGGTACAGAGTTGCAAATGAGAAGATGAAAAGGTTCTGGACACAGCTAGTGGTGATGGTAGAACACTGTGAATGTAATTAATACCACTCAATTGTACACTTAAAAATGGTTAAAATAGCAAATTTTATGTTATGTATACTTTACCATATTTTTTCTTTAAAACCCTTCCCTGGGCCCCAAGTGTCTACCAACTTAGAGATACACCCTTAGCCCTGCACTGAGAGTCCTTCACCAAACAGCCTTTCCTGCCTTCCCTCCTCGCCCACTACTCTCTTATGAATGAGTAACTCGCATCCTGCTACCAAGCTGGATACCTCACTCCCCACCCCCAGCATTTCATAGTCAACCATGATAGGAAGCAAACTTTAAAATATTCCTTTTACTTGACAATAGGGCCTAGTGGTTTCTCACATTTCACACACACAAAAAACAAGTTTCATTTTCTTTGCTCGGCTAGTCACACACACAGGTTCTACTCTCATTTCTAAAACATCTCTAGGTTTAAAGCTCTGGGGACTGAATGAGATATCAGTACCATAAAGGGAGCCCCACCAATGTCTTATTTTGTACATGAAAATTGCCTGTAAATGCAGACAGCTCTGTGCAAATAAAATCAGAGGCAGAGTATATTCTATTATCCATAAATGTACCAAAGAAAAGTGTACCAAAGAGCAGAAAAGAAATGATCTCCATTTGGCTCACTAGGCTGAAGTGCTCTCCTAGAATCAGCTCATGGGTGGAGGGGTGTTGACAAAGCTGAGGAAGGAACGCTGACTTCTACCAAAACCTGTGGCAATAAATCACTTCCCTTTAGATTGCCTCCCTAAGAGGATCTGCCCACAATCAAAGGGATGTTAAAATAGTGAGAATTTAGGATATGTTAGAAAAGGAAATCAAACTATCTAGGATTTGATAGGTTTTATCAGATTAAAGTGCTTTATCAGCCCACTAAACGTTTCACGTGATTCAGCTGGGGAGCATGACTGCTTTAACTGCAGCACTATTTTTAATAAGAAATGTCCTTGAAAAGACTTGAAAATATTGCTCGGGCTGCTTCAGCTCTAACAAATAGGCAGTTACCGTATTTAGTCAATTATTATCACTTAAATGTATTATTTAGCAAACCTTCAGATCATAAATCTGAGGAAGTCTATAGGGTCTGCCTGAATTACATATTCCTACCACCTCTTCCACATCCTTTAGCTTTGCACAAAAATGAAATGAAGCCAAATATATCACAGCAAAAGGGACAGTGTACCAGAGCCACTCAACAATCTAGATATATGCAGAGAAATAATGTTCCATTCGTTCTCTCCCAAAAGATTAAAAGCATCTTAATACCATTCCCTTTGCTGCTCTCCTCAAAGATGAAATTTACAGCATGTCACATTTTATCTTAAAAATATGTATGCTTCATAATAATTTCATGTTTGAGTGCTTCATCAGCAAATTTTACATGAGAGGCATTCAGATTCTGAAAATGGGTATAAAGGACACTTCACGTTATAAACAACAGGATCTATAAACACTTCTAAATATAATTTGATAATGCATGGATTTTTAAATTTGGCCTTTGCAATCACACCTGCTTAGCATATTATTAAAATAGACTGAAAATGAATGCCCAACGTGTTTGGCTGCAATGCTAAATTTTATGTTCTTAGAATCAGAATCACTTCCAGAAGGGAATTACAACAGATTTTTAAAATTTATGAGTACTGAAGGACTGTGTGCTCCAAGTTATTGCTAAGTGCAATCTAAAACACTAAAAATGTATTTTTTGGTCCCGCAGAGGACTTTCCAGAGCAAAAACAGCAAAGTCCTGATGCCTGCCTTCCTGTAAATCAGTGGGACTGTGCAAACTGTTAGATTATCAAGATCAGTGCTTTCTGGTGCAAGATTCCTCCTGATTTGGTTAATTCAGCCAACACAATTTTTCACGAAGCAGTGCTTTAGCAGAGCCTCCTTATATTATAGTCTCACAGGAGTTATTATCTCTACCCTGCTGCACAAATTCACCACACACAGGGCTTCTTTGTGTTCAGCGTCATTATAAGCGGGTTCCCCCATAACAGGTCCTCTTGGAAGGCTCACACCTAACATTTTCCAATCCCCTCCTAGCATTTCTGCATGACTACCAGGATCCACAAATAACAGCATGCCCTGGCTTTTGTTTTCCTGTTTGACAAGTGACTGAACTTCAACAAGGGAGCCATTGAAAGAAAACAAAATCCTCCTCTCTTTGCTACTCATTAGAGCCTCATACACAGGAGAGTATGAGTGCCCCTCAAAACTAGTTAGACTGTAGATAAGACAGCTTAAGGCTGGGGTGCTTTAAATGCTTAAAGGCAACAGGTACTTTTTCAAGCAACAGGCACAGAACACAACATAAGAAACTGAACTTACATTCCCGTATCCCAATGGGACTGATGTAATTTCAGGGGTAATATCACAGTATACAATCTCTAAAGTCCCAAAGAAACCTGACTGGATGTTAGTAGCACTGAGGTGCATACCACACACAAATCTTTGTACTTGTGTGCATTTGTGCAAAATTAAGAGGTTATGTGGACAGCCAGAAGCACAGCAATACTTATTGTATACCAACCCCATTGGCGGCTGCCATCTGCACTATTGTTTCTATTGCCGATTTATTAAAGTACCGCCCATCTCCACCAACCACCAGTGAGGATCCCTGGCGATCTTTAAGGTCTATGGAAAAGAATATGCTCTGGATGAAATTCTCCAGGTAGCACGGCTTTTCCTCGAAACAATAGGTTTTCTTCCGTAATCCACTAGTTCCTGGCTTCTGGTCGTGGTAGGGAGCTGTCGCAAAAGTCAACAGAGGGAGAGGACCTTCTTCCATTTTTCTATGTTTCCCAGAAATCCATTCATCAAAATCACTCATCTTTCATTTCCACCACTTGGCTCAGCGATGGTGTCCAGAAAGCAGTCAAGGGTCCCCAAAATAGTCTGTCCCAGCTGAAGCTGCAACAGCGTCTCCTGAGTAACTAAACTACAGGTCTTGCCTGGATGATCCCTGTCAGTGAGGAAGCGGGGTTAATTCCTGCTGTCGTCGCCCCTTGTGAAAAAGTTAAGGGCCACCCACCCACCCACACCCACACACAAAGCAGATCTTCAGAGTTGTTTGGATGAGGACATTCTGCCCACATAACCAAGCCAAATACCCTTCAATTATTTTTGCCTCATTTCCCCGTTAGGGTGGAGACAGGTCCAGAGGGCGCTGCAGGCAGCAGACTTCAGTTACAAACACGAAACGGCTGCCAGACTCCACTCCCAGAGCCAGGCAAAGGCGGAGCCAGTTCGGTCCCAAGAAGCAGGTTCGTCAACAGGACACCCTGGTGTGGCGCCCACTGCTACTGACACCCCTTAAACCGGAGCCTCCCTGGGCAGTCATCACTGAGAAGGCCATCTGCAGCTAAAGTTGTTCCATGCCATCTCGCAAGTTAAAGGTCAATCTTAAAATGGAAGTGAGGGATCTCGGTTACCTCTGGTTTCCTTACATCACCGTCATTTTGATACCCAAGTGATTTTTTTACTTCCCACTTGCAATGCCAGTTAGAAGGGGGAAAAAAATCACATAACAGAACAGATCTATTCACTGGCCTACTGGACACCGAAGATGTAACAAAATAGTATTCAGTTCTAGAAGAATAGAGACCTACAAATATGCCCTGAACGAACAACAGCTTGGCCGTTCCCTTGAGCTTATGGAAAAGTGGGGCTGAAGACGCACCAAATCCTTGAAAACATAAGCAGAATGGGGGGGAGGGGTGGGGAGTATGTTTTTCTGAGGGCATGAGGCTTCATTAAGTTATTTGGGAAAATAACATGAACATAAGGTTAAATTTTATGTTTTAATAGTCTCAGTTTTACAGTAGACTTGACTTTGAAGAAAACATTTTTTAGTGAAGTTTAAGTCCTTTGCATTTAAAGATCCTAAGACGTTGAAAAAATCCTACCTGAATACATTTAATATCTAATGCCATTTCATTGAGATTTTATTAATAACCTATTTCAATAAATACACTTGTGTTCTTTATCCGACTTGGCAGAAGTTGTCAATTATGAGGCTCCATTGTCAAGGTTTCAGTGAGCTTGTTAAGGATGCTTAAAAAGTAAGTCAGGACTAGTTACATCATGTGGCCGGGGAGTGTGACGTGCGCAGAGAAATAAAGTTTTCAAAGGGAAAGTCAGTAATCCCTTGAGAAACAAAATCTGAGTATTTTTTCTGCTAACTTGCCAAGCCAGGTCTAAAAGCAAACAGGCCCCTGGGAGCAGCAGGCTGCCCTCTTAGGGCTAGAATGTCTCTGTGTTTCAGGGTGGCTTACACAGGACTAGCAGAGCTAACAGGCCCATGAGCAGAAAGCAGGCTATTAGCAAGGGAACCTGGTCTTCAAGTGGCAAACGGGGCTGGCCCATACGCAGGGAAGACCCGAGACAAGCCACAGGACACATCTATTATGTTGAAAACCAGTCGGCCAAAAGACAATTGCTTCTTATAGCTTATTTTTGCCTCCTAGTTTTTAAGACTCAAATTCTTACGAAGTAAGCTTGCTTTATGAACAATTTACACACCTTATGTTTCAACTTACTACAAATGCATATTTTTAATTCATATTTTTTCAGTTTGTGACAAGTTTTCTCTGGTCCTAGATTGGCTTGCAAATTATGCCAACATTTGCATCTTGACATATTTAATAATAACAGATCCAGGTTTATGAAATACCAACCCAATAATATTTTCATTGGGAATAACAGAGCAACAAACCACGTAATTGGCAGTCTCCTTCACGAGATCTTGAAATCCCAGCGTAGACGCAGGGACACTTGGTTGCAAGGGTGCTCCAACAACCCCAACCAAAGCCTCTCCGCCCACACGTTCCAGCACGTTCTCCACTGGTGGTTGGCCACTGTCTCAAAGTTCTTTCTGAAGCCGGAACTGGGAGAGTAACGTTTTGTTGGAGGCTCTTCTCACACATTTATTTATTTTATTTACAGTTTGTGGTCAAGGCAAGTTAATTCCATAAAATGAGAAATGATGAAGAATCAAGGCATAATTATGAAAACTCAAACTAAGTGTTCAACACAAAAAACATAAGCATAAAAGTGGGTTTGTCAACATAAGATCTACTGGGTTTTATGTCAAAGGGTGGTGAATGGTTGCTTTTTTCCTCCAAGACAGTGGCCATATCAGATACTAGAACACCTCAGCTTATCAGTATGTGTTCATATGAACCAAAATTTGTCTTTTAAAAATATTTTTTCACACTGAAACTGTTGTAAAAGCTACCCTTCTCCAGAATTAAGCCTGACCTTAGGCCTAGTACCAGTTTCTAACCATCTAAAAATTCTCTGCTACAGAAAGTATTCCAAGTGTCGCTATTCTGATCCTTAGAGGTTAAAATATATATATTCTAAACTAGTTTAAAAGGATCATTGTGAACTTAATAATGGTGGTGCTCTTCCAGTCCTGACTTTCCAAAACCCTCAAGTGCCACTCTGGGGTTCACCATCGGTTTGCCCCTCAGTTTCAAGGTTTTTAAATATTTCTCCCCAGTAATGCATCTTCATAGTTTACAAAATATTTCACACAAATGGAAATAGATAGCAGTGTTTGAGCATCAAGAAGTCATACCTGTGAAACCTGTGGCATCAGGTCACCAGGTGAAACCCACCTTGGATGGCAATGTCTGTGTGGACACATACACTTTTTTACTTCATTGTATATGGGCCAGCTTTACAGCAAGGCATGGACCGGGAAGGACACCCATCTCTCATGGCTCTTGCACGTGCCAATGAATATCCAGCACTTTGAGCACAGATCAAATCTAAGGCTTCAAAGGAAAGTGTTCCACACCCAAAAACAAAGAGTATAGTTTTCACCAACTATGTATGTCGGCATGGTGTTTGTCCACATGCAAAACTAAACCAAAAAGATATAGTCCTTGCCCTAGAAAAGCTTCTATTCTAAAATGGGCCTGAGACATAATTTTATGGACACTGTAGAACTCAACCCTGTATAAAAATATTACCAGAAGCAGGAATGTTAGATGGACTGTGAAGTGTGGTAAAAAAAAGAAGCATTAAAAACATTAAGCTTCCTAAGACGCTCAGAATAAGTGGGGCAGCTATTAAGAAACTCATTTGTTTTAGCTCTCTAGCAAAGGTTGAACTTCATCTTCGGAAACGTTACTGTCGAGCATAGCGAACCCAATTTGGCCTAATGAATTCGCCTGCATTGCCAGTGCTCCTTCACAATGACACAAATTACACTTAAACCATATGGGGGATTTAAGGATTACTCCCCTCAGACAAGGAACTTTCATACTGGTCTTGGGTCCAATCAATTTTGTAGCGGCAGAGTTATGAACCCCTTTGCTCCCGGCCTCGCAGACACTCCAGCTCCCACTCTGAGTAGCAATGATGCTTTCCGAGTAGAACACAGCAGAGACAAGACTTGCCAATATTTTATCCATTATATCTTTTTTCTTTTTTTCCATCAACAAATACCCACTAGGTTGCTAAATGCTATGTCCCGGGCTCATGGGAGGGCTGGACCCACGGTCTGAAAAGATTTACCTCTACACACCAAGAATTAGTCTCTAGCAAATGCCACAGGTGTGGGTACAGGGTATAGAACCTGTCTCTCAGCGGAAGGAACAGAAAGGAAAGCTACTAACTGGGCTAAACGCAGGAGGGATCATTAGACCCCCACTTCCTCCACCCCCACACCCCCACCCAGCCCAAAGCCCTGCACTTGTGACAGCTGCAGGTGCCCGAGTGCTTGGGGTTTCTGACCCCGTGACGGGAAACACAAGCTGGGAAAGTCATTCATTTCTCCAGCCAACAGTAAGTAAGCATGTAGTGAATGCCAGCCCCAGGAGAGGCACTGCGGGATAATGCAAAGACCACAGGGCCGGGAGCCAGACACAACCAGGGCTCAAATCTTTGACTCTAAAATGTATGAGAGGTACAATCTTGAGCAAGTTACTTACTTCACAATATTGCAATATCAGACCACCTGAAGCTAATACAATGTTGTATGTCAATTTTACCTCAAGATTTAAAAAATGTATCCCTTAAAGAGAGTTTTAAAAAAAGAAAGAAAGAAAATAGTACCTACTGCACAAGTTAATGCATAAAGATACGATGAGTTAATAAATGTAAAGAGCTTAGCACTGGCTGGCTCCAGTGCCCTGTGAGCCCTACATAACGGTGACTGCCTTATGACTGCCCTGAACCAATCTGAAAATATGCAGCTGTGTTTAATACCTATCTATAGGTATTTGTGTTTCAATAGGCATTAGGAAGTATCCTTTGAAGAAAAGGAGAAACAACATTAAACTGTAAAGAAGGTACAAGGCCAGAAGAGTTGTAAGGACCTAAGGCTTGCTTAGAACCAAATAGAATCCCAGGTTCAAAAAAACCCAAAACAAACAAACAAAAGACTCCTGAAGCATATTTTGGAGTTAAAAACAAACAAAACAGCTGCCCGGGAGTGTGTATGTCCTTTAGCATTCGCCAGTCTGTCGTCTCTCTGCTTACCCACCCATGTGTCCAACAATTAGTATGTAACTGACTTTTTGCATTCATGTCACCAGGCACTGTGCACCACAGGAAGATGACAGACTCAAGTTGTCAAACTTCTGCTCGAAAAGAAGAGACAAACAAGTCGAGTCATTAAAAAATGGAGTAAAATCTGGGAGCTCACAAGGGAGCTCTTAACGCTCAGAAGAGAAACAAGTTTTGGAAGGCACTCCCCACTCCACAGATGCCATTCTTAATTTGTGTGGTTGAACCTAAAACCATCTGTCCAATGTAAAGATGCTCCGGGCTTAGGAATCACTTTCATACAAAAAGTACATATGAAGAAGACTCCTGTTTCATTAGACATTACCAATAGTCAAGCATTTCGACTTACAAAAACAGCAATGTTTATGGTTCATATAACACTTTTATATATGTATCTTTTATTTTATTTCCTTTTTGGAGGATCCTCAAATTTTTCTTTCATTTATATTCCTTAAGAATATTCATCTGGTGCTAATAGAGTATTTTCCCATATTCTGGCTATTACCAGGAACCTTGTATTAAAATCCCTTGGTAAAAGGAAGGCTATTCTTTTCTACTGCTTTATTTTCAAATCATTCATGGCTGTATGTTTCCCTCTTGTGGTAGAAAATGGAAACACAAGCGAGATTTCCCAACAGCCTCCCGAGAGGTGGGCTGACCCGCTGCAGTGGCATGACACAACTCCAAGGGGACCATTCACCTGGAATACAATAGGGATCATGCCCCTTGGGGTTTTATGGCAGAGAGTGGCTGGCCCTCTACCCAATAATTAAAATGTGGAGGATTTCTGGACTTTTAAGAAGAAGAGGAATGGTGAGTTTATTCTGTCTGTCTCATCACTAAGGATTTTCCAATTATGTGGCCTGGCCAAACTAGGATGTCCAGCTGTAAAGACATTGAATGAAGGTGGCCATAAGGAGGGGGGCGTCATTTTCTATGGCCTTTGTGAGCCTGAGTTTCTATGAAGTGGGGCTACTAAAACTTCCTTCAGAGGTTCCGATGTTAAAGGAGGAAAGGCACGTAAATAGATCCCAGGTGACTCTCCAAGGGGTTCTGTCCAAGTGCAAAGCATATGAGTCGTGGTGCCTGTGCAGCCCCCTGCCCTTGGTGGACCGGGCACAGGCGCTGTGTGTTGAACTGTACACCCCACAAACCAAAAACAGATGTTGAATTCTGAACCCCAGATACCTGAGAATGTGACCTTATTTGGAGAAAGGGTCTTTGCAGATGTGATCAAATTAAGATGAGGTCAAAATTTAATGACTGGTGTCTTTATAAGGAGAGGGAGATTCAGAGACAGACACTAGGGCCGAAAGCCAGCGAAGACAGAGGCAGAGACCAGAGATGTGTGCACCCGTGACTGCGGGCCAGCACCAGCAGCCGGGGAAAAGCAAGGGAGGATTCTCCCCTGGAGCCTTCGAGGGACGCGGCCCTGCCAACACCTTGATTTGGACCTGTCAGCCTCCAGAACGGTGAGGGAATGAGTTTCTGTTGTTTTTAAACCACACAGTTTGTGTTACAGCAGCTCTAGGAAACTAATACAATAAAAAGGAGCCCAGCTCCACGGACACTGATCCCTTGGAAGCTGGGTGGCTGGTGTGAGAGGCCCCCGGGGAGAGCCCTCCCCACGCCTCTCTTCTTTGCCCCAGAGTGTTGGGGCAGATCAGTAAATAACACGGTATGTGCCATGGCTTGGTTTATACACACAGGCCTCCCCCCGTGCTCAGTGGTGAGGCGCACAACAGCCCCTCCTTCATTCTGTAACCCTGGTACTTGGAATGAAGTATAGTGGAAGTTAATAAATGTTTGCATGGCTAAACTGTTGGAGTGAGAGCGTTAAATGACCTCTGTGACAAGGGTTTATGATGAACAGAGGTGAGTTTTTCCAGGCAGCAGTCAAGTAAGTTGTCCCCTCTCCTGAGACCAACCTCAACTATAAAATTACTCCCACCATCACCAATGACTCCCCAAAGCACAAGGCATCCCCAGCAGAGCACCCTCTGCCTGCAAACTGGCGTTTCAGGTAGTTTCTGTAGCACACAAGACTTGTGAAGTAACAATTAGGAACAGGACCAGAAATTGCAACAGCAAAGGAAGTGGAGCTGGGTTAGTCTCTGTGGTTGAGGCCAAAAGCTTGTGCTGCTTCCAAGAGGAGCAGTGGGTAACTGCAGACAGAGACGGGGAGGTCTTCACGGTGCTCATTCGAGTTGGGTAGGAAAGTGATGAGCGGAGAGATGGGGACTAAAGCTAATAAGAGCAAAAGGTCACGGCCGACCCAGCGTCCTAGCCCCGCTACTAACGTCAAAGTCAGATCTATATAAAACAGTACAGCCACACTGTACCTCTCTCTCTCTCTTTCTTCTTCTTCCTTTTTTTTTTCAGTAAATTTTTATGTCTGTAAATGTGTGCTTTAATTTAGTAAACTGTGCATCATTCATTCTACAATATGGATTTAGATCAACCAACCCAAGTTAAAAGACTGGTCCTGATGAAAACATTAGGTCACATGTTATGTTATCTGCTGGTTAAAGACAGACAATCTCAGCAAACAGATAGTGTCTTCATACGTTACAGGGCAAATACTGTGACCCCGGCCTCCTTATAAATAGCTTTTTATGCTTGTTAACCTAAGTCACCAAGATTCTCCTTTCCCATCAGGGTCATAAGATCATTCTCAGACTGGGGCTTAGGTTGGGTTGTGCATAACTGAAAGCCTTGAGGTTAAGTTCCTGCGAGAGGATAACTCATCGCTGGCTGCCCTGCTGCCCTCCTCCCTCCCTGCATTTCAGGAGTTAAGACGAGCTCTCTTTTAAAGTCAAGGCCCGTCGGATTACCTCCCACAATGGCCTCCTTGTTTTGTCCCTGCGGCTGCCTCTCCGGAGAATGTCTCCACTTTTTCCTGGCTTGCTTTCTGTGATCCTCAGGACCCGGCATGAATACATCTCTCCTGGAGGCTTCCTCTGACCACCTCTCCACGATCTCCTCCCTAGGCTCCCAACGACCCCCTAAGGACACCGTGTCGCACTCTATGCAGCGTCCATTGAACAGCGAGGATCTGAAACAGCCTGTGCGGTGTGTGTGCCCCAAATGCACAGCCCAATACTGAGCCATGAGAGAACACCCAGCATGCATTTGTAGGGTGAAGGGATCCCCTCAAATGGTGTTTAGGAGAAGCTGCCCAAGCAAGCAGATCCAACTTTCACTAGAGGCACCACACTAAAGCCCTAACGAGTAGAACTGATGGGCAAATACCAAACACTGTGACAAGTACTGAGCTACTCAGGGACAGTTTTGCTTAGCTGGGGGCTGGCATTGTGTGCTTTTGAGATAACTGAGTATCAAGCTGATAACAAATTTCAGAAACCTAAAAATTCTGTAGAACAGGTCCCTGACCTGACCCCAGGCCCTGTGCATGAAATGCTTACTCTCCGTAAGAAAGACATTTCTGTTCTGAAATTTATAGGCTTACAGGTGTGGAGTATCTTGATAGGTTACTGGCAAACTGGAAGAAGAGAAGTGAAACTGAGAAGCTGGGAGCTGCCTAAGGGACTATTAGCAAAGAGAAGGTTAAAGCATCTGTATTTCCCATCAAAATTCCCACTGTCCAGTGTAGCAACCTGCTTATTATGACTGTGTGTGAGGAACTGTGCTGGGTGACTTCCCTCACATTACCTTATTATTTCTTAAAGACACCTCTATGATATATTGTTTTAATTTTACGAATAAATAAAGAAAAAAAAAACAGAGTTAAAGCAGTATGCTCAAGGTAAACAGCTAATAAAAAGCATATTCGAGCATCAAACTCAAGTCTGTCTGATATCAAAAGTTACACTGCAATAAAATTCTCATGTAAAAGAGGTAATTTTCATGTCCCACTAGCACCCTCAAAATGGCATAGTATCTTTACTTTTTGGTTATTCTTTAGCACATCTGAGTTTTGGACTTTGAGAGGTGCTAGATAAAATTGCATGTAGAGATTTGTTTTGGCAGGAGGCCTAAATCAGTCCAGTGGGGTGATTGTCCTAAAGCAGCAGTGGAATTTCAAAACAACCATAATAACTCACATTTGAGTTGTACCTTAGAGTTCCCAAAAGCTTTGCATGACCATGATTTAACTTAACTATCACAGAACTCTCCAATAGGGCAGATATTGGAATTAATCCCATTTCACAAGTGAGAAAACTGAGCTTTAGATCAGTTAAGCAGAATACATGGCACAGTAAATTGCACAACTGAGATTTGAACCAAAATCTTCAATTTCAATCCATCACTATGAACTAAAGTCATTTGGTAGGACCCAGGGAGACACAAAGTGGCCTGTCTTCCACTTGACATTATCTAGGAGTCTAAGAAGCACTGTGCATTATGGAGCTCTGGAATCCTGTCAGTGATTACCATTAGTGTACTTCTCAACAGGACCACAACGGTATTAGCTATATGCATTAGACCAGTGACTGTGCCCTGCCTCCACCCTCACTTCAATCTCAGCTAAGGTCTCCCTGATTCCTCTTTACTATATGCACTTGCCTCAAAAATCACCTTGTCGGGGAAGAGAAGACATCTTCGTTCCTCCCTTCCCCCTCAAGGTGGGGCTGGGTGGCTCTGTGCTCCTGTGACTCCCTGTACTTCTCCCCCGGAGACTTGAAGGGGAGTAAAGCCCTGCCAACACCCTGACTTTAGACTTCTGGTCTCCAGAATGGTGAGAAAATAAATTTCCATCGTTTTAAGCCACCCAGTTTGGAGTCATTTGTCATGGCAGCAACAGGAAACTAATACATTAGTATTCACACCATATTTTTGTAACTAGCTAGGGACTCTCCTCTACTAGCATGAATCCTGAGGACGGAGACTTTGTCATCTGTCATCACCTTTGTGCCGGCAACCATCTCACACCGTGCCTGGTGCACAGAGCACTCAGCAATACTGGATGAATAAGAACACTCACGCAGACCAGGATGTTCACAGAAATGCCAGCACACATTTCTCACATCTTCCCATCTGCAGCATGACATCGGCCTGGGCCAGGTAACCACTCCACAGAGCCATCCTAAAATACCCATCCTCAGCCAGCCACTGCTAGCGCTGACTCTAGTCAGGGGAAGGCCTCAAATCAATGGGCCGGTGACTGACACTTGCAGCAACTGTGAACCTCCGCCTCACAGATCAAATTCAACAGCTAATGTACGGACAGAAACAGAATGAGACAAGCAGGTGGAGGTGATGGCAGACACAGAAGACCCTCCACTGGCTTCAGAGTTTGGGATAATCATAATAATCATTAAAAGCATCAAAATCTTCTGTTTACTAAATACAATGTAAGGCACTATGATAAGTGCTTCACAAATTCTACTTCATCCCCACATGAATCTTTAAGGCAGATGTTATTTATTCTTTTACACCAAATCTATTTACAGGGTAGCTGGCTCCAGTGAATTTTATGGTAAGAGTGTTTCTTGTGGATCTGGCCTCAGAGGACTTGGTACCCACTGCGTGGCCCAGCCTAGAGAGGCATTTAGCTTTCGTGACAGGAGCCAACCTTACTCCCAGTTCCATCTGCGTTTCCTACACTTATTTCCCTCTTGCTTCATTTTTAAATGGATTTCATTTTGCTCCACAGAATGCATTTTTCGAAGTCCTCATGGGGGCAGCATAACACAATAGCTTTGTTACTAAAGCAAAGGTCTTTCCCCATCCGCACCTACTTGTGCCATCCCAGCTCCATTTTCTGGCCTCCTTGCCATCATGGGACGATCTCTCAGGATCGAGGCAGGCACGGGCTTAACATCTGAGGTTTCTGGGCTTTGTGGCTTCGAGCTGACAGGACTCCAGTCCAGGGGCAGGGCCACTTTGTCTAGCTGCGCTTTCACAAACCTGCCTATTGTGTACAATTTCCAAATGCACCCAAGCATGTTGAGACGTTTACCAGGAGAGAAGAAAACTAGGTCCCCAGGCCACTGAAATGAACTGCAGAAGGAAAGGAGAAGGCCAGTCTCCCTCAGCATGGATTGTCTTCTAAGACCCCTCACCACACGGCAGTGTGCTTGAACAGTATAAAAGGCAACACATTTTGAACTGTTATACCAGAGTATTTTCATCTAAATTAATATTATCTCCTTCAAAACCACCACCATGGGAAGCAACATATGTATTCAAACAAGCTGACATTTCTAGAACTCTTTTTCAGGCAACTGTCTTTACAATCTGCGGCACTTTCTTTGAAAGTCTTCAGTCATAACAAATTTCATCCTTTGAGAATAGATCTGAACTTTGGAAAGAGACAAAAATTGGCTGGAGCCATGTCTAATGAATAAAGTGGGTGATCAAATCTTGTTACATCGTTTTAGGTGAAAAATGAGGCATGACTATAAAATAATGTGACTGGTTTCCCTAGGTGACCCATAAACCGACTGGCTGAAAAATAATTTCCATAGAGGAGTTTCAAAATGCTTTGCGCGCTAGACGCATCACTGGAGTAAGTGTACGGTTCCCAGAGTGGTGATTCGGCAGAGTACAATACTAATTTGGATATATAAGTTCAAATATGTTTGTAAAAAAAAGAAATCTGATTGCTTACACTCATGAAAATGAAGAAGCTATTCTCCTGGACAGATTTCTCCTCCTTTTTTTGACAGCCTGGTTGGCTTTGGACAAGGAGTCTACTGAGAAGGTAGACTCATCTCCTTCAGAAAGACTTCGCTGGACACACAACCCCTCCCACACACCCCCACCCCAAGCTGGGGCAGGTGTCCCTGCCCTGAGCACCTGTCCATAGCCATCTCTTTTTCCTTAGGTATTAGTGGTTATGAAACTTAGGGGTGATTGTCTGTTTTTATTTTCCTTCTTCAACTGGGGGCTCCTTGAGAACGAGAACGTTATCTTCGACTCTGTATCTCTGGTGTTCAGACAGTGCACACAGAAGTACAGGACACTAACTCCTGCCCTTGACATGAACCCTTTGCGTTTGCTTCTCATGCACGCAGGCCCTCACTTGCCAAATAAAATTTCCTCTTCTTGGCAACCAAAATTGAAAATCCAGTCCATGTAAAATCCACCCATATAAATGTACGGAGACCTAAGGTACAGTAGTGGTTGCTTAGGAATGAAGGTGTAGGGGAGCAAGGAGTGACTGCTAATGCATGGGGCTTCTTTCAGGGTCATGGAAATGTTCTAAAATTAGATTGTGGTGATGGTTGCATAACTGTAAATATACTAAAAAATACGGAGTTGTACACTTCAGATCGGCGAAATGTGTGGTTTGTGAATTACATCTCAATAAAGTAGTTTTATTTAAAAAGTTCTCCACAATGGGAATGACTGTGCCTTGGCTCCTTTTGAAAGCAGTAATTGAAATAAATCATACTCAAAGTCTCTTCAAAAAAATCCATGGAGGTGGGTGGGAAGGGACAGACTGGGATTTCAAAATGTAGAATAGATAAACAAGATTATACTGTATAGCACAGGGAAATATATACAAGATCTTATGGTAGCTCACAGAGAAAAAATGTGACAATGAATATACATATGTTCATGTATAACTGAAAAATTGTGCTCTACACGGGAAATTGACACAACATTGTAAACCGACCATAACTCAATAAAAAATATTTTTAAAAAAATCCAGGGAGAGGCCATAGCTCAGTGGTAGAGTGCTTGCCTAGCATGCACAAGGTCCTTGGTTCAATACCCACTATCTCCATTAAAATAAATAAATAAGCCTAACCCCCCCCCAATCTAGTTACCACACTAGAAACACACCTCACATTTTATATTTTACAAGTTACTTCTGCATGTACTGCTTCATTTCCTCACTAGAACAAACATTTCATGTGTCTCTGGCCCACAGTCACAGAGTCAGGAAAAGAGACTAGGAACTGTCCCCTCTGTTCCTAGAATTCATAAGATGTTACTGTAGAAAACACAGACACCCCAGGGCTGTGTTCTGAATACCAGATTCCCACTGGGGGTGGCTAAGTACACTGTCAGTCTGGGTAAAATTTTAAGCAGTAAATGAGCATTTGGAAGACACCTCAAATTCTCTTCACTGGGGCTAATCTGAGTTGTGTTTGTCACTTACACCCAGTTGGGTCTGACTAACATGGCGTCCCTCTACATTGGTTGGGGCCATTGAGGGTCAGAGGAAGGTAGGAGGCAAAGCTGATACCTCTGGGGGAAGAGGTGGGGAGGGAGGTGTTAATACCTGCATCAGGTTGGGTGTGATTAACTTAGTGTCCCCATATTAGCCAAACGCTGGTAACATAAAGTTCTCCCCTCAAGGCCATACTGAGGTTTCCCCACAAGTGTCATTCAAAGAGTTTCCAGGTGAGAAGGGGCTGCCAGTTACTTTAAAATATGTTATTTCATGCAATACTCACAAGAGCTTCTCTGGGTTATGTATTATCATTTCTAATCTTTACAGACAAGGGAGGAAAAAGGATCAGAAATTGAATAACTTGCCCAAGAGAACCCTCCCCAAGTCCTGTGATTTTTATTCTTTGTGCCTAGAATTCTTCCCCCAACAAATTGACCTTAGAAACTCCAACTCACCCTTTAAACCTCAATTCCGCTACCATCCATCAGTGAAGACCTTCTTCGGTCATCTTCCCCGCCGCAGGTAGAGTGCTCCATGCTCTTGCCCCTTTAGTATTTGGCAAATACCTCCCTCATAACACCTAACATCCTGTGCTGTCTGCTTAGTCTTGTCTACCTCTCCCTCTAGACTATGTATTTCCTGAGGGCTGGAATATATTGTATCCCAAGTACTCAGCACAATGTCTGATAAGACTCAAGTACATAATACATGTTTAATGAAAAATTTATTGGTCATAAACTATATGCTAGCTTTAAGTGCTGGAACACATTTCAAGTGTATTCCACACACTTCACAATTCATAATTCAGGGCGATTGACTGAACAAGGATTCATTGAATGCTACGTTGTCTTAGGTACTGCAGAGAGGAAGTGTAACATGTACACTGATAATTTCACTGGGATTGGATTCATCTATTCTAGAGATATCTATGGGGAAAGATTAGGGGAGAGAGTGGCAGAGAGGGGCTGTTGGGGAAAGCTTTCTGAAGATGCTATCTGAATTGCACCAGAAAAGGAGAAGCATACTTAAATCCCTGGTGAGGAGAGAGAGAGAATAAAATCAGAGAGCAGTAAGCTAAGGACAGAAACCAAGGGAACAGCTAGGGTGTGGGTAGGGCAAGCAGTCTACATAGGAACTTTCAAAAAGACGAGTACAATCAGGAGAGAGTGATCATGGCAAGGGAATGAGAACTTTAAGAGTCCAAAGTCAGCAGTGCCAAATGCAACAGGAAGGTCAAATAAAGCAAGGCCTAAACAGTGTTCAATGGATTTAGCCACCAGAAAGTCCTTGGCAAGAGAAATGTCAGTGGAGTGGTGGACGAAGCAGAAGCCAGATTGCAGTGAGGGGGTGAGTGAACGAGAGGTGAGAAATTGGTGACAGTGAACACAGGCAACTTTTACAAAGATTGGCTAAAAGGGAGGGAAAGCAATACAGCAGTAGCTAAAGGGTGATGAGGTTTTAAGAACATATATTTTCAGTCTTAACCAACTCTTTCCTTCCCACCCCACATGCACATCCCTAATATTCTCACTATGCTGTAAGTTCCTTAAAGACAAGTCTTGCTGCTGAATCATCTTTTTATTCCACATATCACTCTGTACATAGTAGCTCAGTATTTGTTGAAGGAATGAATGAAATGCAAGTTCAACACAGGTGCTAACAGAGAAATGAAGGGATCTACTGGGATACAGCTTCTGTTCTTCTTTCAAGGGAATTTGGGGTTTTCTGAAAAGCCAGGAGCATAAAGAAAACAAATCCAGACAATCTTCACTCACTGATGCTAATAAACGTTTGAACCAGGAAGGCAGATGTAGACTGGGCCCAGTTTAGATTTGAGATGCTACTGGAAAATAGATTTTTAGATTTAAGGGTCCTTTCATTCCCATTCTCAGAAGCTGTTCAAGTTCTTGGAATTGGCTGGCCTGTCTGTACTAGGTTCTCAGTGCTGCCACTACAGTTCCTATTTAACCTGTCTCAGCTTCAGCTTTCTCACTGAGGCAACTTTCTCAGCTGAGGCAACTTTCTCACTGGCAACTTGAAGGTGCCCATAATAGCTTCTACCTCATCAGGCTGCAGGAGGATAAATGAGATATTGCCAAGTGAAGTGCTTTTCACAGGGCTTGGCAAAATGGCACTCTATATGTTAATAAAAGAAAAGAAATAAATTATTGCTAAAATACATAAAAATATTACTAAAGGGAATGAGTTCCAGAAGAGGTGGGTACAAGTCAAATCTACATTAAATATAGAAAGAAAACTTAAAAAAAAAAACTCAGAAAACTTTTTTTTATGAGTTAGTGAAAACCAGTCCTGATTTACCTATTTTATAAATCCACATTGCTAAGTATGTACCAGGTTTACTGAAAAACCTACTTCAAAGCTTCATCTGAATGGACCTGCCTAATTAAGTCAGTTAACGTTCCTTGGGGGTGCAGAACTAAGGTGTTGCGTTAATTTCCTGGTCTGCCAAGGCTGCTTGCAAAAGAGCGCCCATGGGTGTGTTTTAATGAAAATTCAGCTGCAGTCCCCTCAGTGGAACAGATCCAGAAACAACACCAGGCAAAGAGTAGCCTTTTCAAAAGCCTGCGCCCCAGCAACCAGGCCGCCCGAGGGCAGAAGCTCCATCCCAGCAAACTAAGGGGTGGGGAGGGACCCTTTGTAACCGCCTCCTTAGATCTGCGCGCTTGACCACTGTGGGGGCGGCTGCACGGAGCCTCGGGTTCACAGCCAGCGGGAAACGCCAGCCCCAGACGAGAATAGCAGGCAACTCGGCAGGATGCGAGAGGGTTCTGAGCAAGGAGGCGGCCTCTAACCTTTTCCGGGTTAGGGCGATTGCACTCTGTTCAGTAACTGTATCTTCACCGGCAGGAAAGGCTAATATAAATGTCAGAGGCCTGGACGGCGGCGAGGGGTTGGGGAGAAGAGAGAAGGGAGGGGCAGGCGGAGGAGAGATGGGCCTCCCAAGGTCAAGCCCGGCTCCCCCGCTCACGCCTCCCCGGGGCCCGAGTAGGGGGGTGGTGGGAGGAGGGGTCGGAAGGGCAGTTCTACGGGGCTGGGTGGCCACTCTCCGGCCACACCGAGGCCCCAGGCCGGGAAGGGCGAGCGCAGAGGAGCGTGGGGGTGGAGACTGCGGCGGCCGCGCGCGGAAGTGGCCCTGCGGGAGCAAGGCGGGAGTCGGCGCGTCCCTTACCCCGTTGGCGGCGGCGATGCGGACGATGAGCTGGATGGCCTCCTTCATGTAGAACCTGCCGTCGCCGCCCACCACCAGGGTGGCCTCCGGCCGGTGCGCCGGCTCTACGGTGGAGATGATACTCTGGATGAAATTCTCGGCATAGTTGGCGCTGCTCTGAAACACCTTCACTCGCTTCCGCAGCCCGCTGGTGCCCGGCTTCTGGTCTTGGTACGCCTTGGTCTTAACGGTCACGATCTTCACCATGGTGGCGACTTGCTTCCTGGGGCCCGAGCGGACTCTGCCAACCGAGGGGCGGCCGGAGCTGTGGCTGCAGCTGCTTTGGGATGAGGGCGCGGACGAGGTCGGGGTAACGCCGGCTCTCTCGGCCGTGCTCGTCCCTCCTCCTTAAAGAGACAGTGGACAGGGCCCTCCCTCTGCGGCCAGCCCACCTCCTTGCAGGTCCCGGAGGGTGGGGAATGGGCAGCGCTCACCCCCAGGCCTCCTGTGAGATGGGTGGAGCCTCTCTGATTTACCCTCCCCTCCTAAGCCAATCCACTGTAAAATGAAATCGGCAACTCCACCCCTAAGTGGAAGAGCAGAGCCTAGGTTGAGGACTGGGTCACAGGGCAAGGGTTGGAGGCAGAGTGGGAAAAATAGAGTAGGCACAGCCGGACTTAGGAGACTTAGGAAGGTTGCGCTTACATTTTTCCACTTCATGATGGTGTGAAAGTAATAAGCATTCGGTAGAAACCATACTTCTAATTTTGATTTTTGATCTTTTCCTGGACTAGCAATGTGCAGTACATACGCTCTCCAACCTCTGGTGATGTTGAGATGTGTGTGACGGGCAGGACGCAGCTCCCCGTCAGCCACCTGATCAGGAAGGGAAACAACCCAACCCGTACACTTAGAACCATTCTGTCCCCACACAACCATTGTTTCTCATTTTCAGCATTCAGTAAATTACACGAGAAAGTCGACACTTTAGTATAAAATAGGCTTTGTGTTAGATGAACTTGCCCAATTGCAGGCTAAAGTAATTATTCTGAGCACATTTAAGGTAGGCTAGGCTAAACTATGATGTTTGGTAGGTGTATTAAATGCATTTTCCCCCTTCTGATAATTTTAACTTATAATGGGTTTCTCAGGAGGTAACCCCATCTAAGGGGAGAAAGATCTGTACACTGACTTCCTGTGGTTTGGCTAGAGTTTCATATGTAAATAACTTTCTGGAAACACATTCTGAGGAATAGGAGGAGTGCCAGCCTTAGCTAGCTTTTATCACTCCTTATTCTTTCTGTTTTCTCTCTAAATACTAGAGTATTTGTGTTAGAAAAAGGAGGCAACTCTAAAGGTCTAATTCGACCTACTACTTTACATATGTTTATTGATGGACCACACACTTTAATTCCACTGGTTATGGTGGGTATACCAATAAGTAAGGCTTATTTAATATAATGTTTCTAACCCTTCCTAAAGTACAAATTTTACTTTTCCCTATTTTACACTTACAAAATGGAGATTCAAAAAATAAAATGGCTTGTCGAGATAACTACATGCAGGAGGCCAACTCAGATGGGTGTGGCTCCAAAACCAAGGCTCTTACCATGATTTGCCTGCCTGTCACCAGGATTGAGAAGTAGGAAATGTACAGGGAAGGCTTGATAAACATGTACAAATACAAGTTAAGGCTGAGTATGACTACCATCAAAATAAGTTATTCATGCAGTAGAAAACAGAGGAAGAGATCAAGAAGGACTGGTAGCCATAAAGGGTTGGAAGATACTTAATGAAAGAGACTCAATTATTAAGAATCTTCAGTCTTTCCTTTAGATTCAGCATCTCCCTTGAGCTGGTGAGAGTGATTGTCTCCTCTGCTTGAGAAATGTGTCTTTACAAGCTGTGTGACCTAGGGAAAGCTAGTTAATATCTGTGGGCATCCCTTTCTTTACTATAAAACCTATCTTAGAGAATTTCTGCAAGAATTAACAGGGTTTTGTATGTCAGTAGTTCTCAATCATGGATACACAGTAGACTCACCTGAGACACTTTGGTAATTACTCATGCTCTGCTCCAAACAGGTTCAATCATAATCAGCTGATGTAAGTAATTCAGGTAGCATGATGCCTGAAACATAGAGGCCATCAAAAAATATTAGCTCCCTTTCCCCAATTCCAAAACCAGAGTGTATCATTAACCTGTGAATTTGATTATATTCATGCCCCTTTAACGATTATTTGGTGTATCTTGATCCAGCAGGAAGGCTGACAGATGCAAATGACTGCTGACTCGCAGAAAAGTGTTGATATACATGTTGATATAGGTGTTATGTAGATATAGATATGGGTTTTGATAGTCATTATAGATAAATTTCAGGGGCAAATAACATGTGAAAACTGAAACCTGGAGGGGGAGGGTATAACTCAAGTGGTAGAGCTCACATGCGCGAGGTCCTGGGTTCAATCCCCAGTACCGCCGTCAAATAAATAATTAAATAAACGAACCCCCTCCACCAAAAATTAAAACAAAAGAAAACTGAATCCTGGATTGCTGGTAATGATTTCTAATATTTAATGTAGAAGTTCACAAAGCTTACAGAGTAGTATCATCTTATGAATTAAGCAGTATAAATCAACCCCTTTTTTATGGACTAGAGAATTGGGAATAGAATGTTGAATGTAATCAAGGTTACTTGGCTCCAAAAAAATGAAAATATAGCATAGAATCACTGAGTCTTAGAAATACCTACCTCTCAGAGTTGTATGGATTAAATAAGATATTGAATACTGGGCTCCTCACATAGTACTAATACTTACTCAGTAAGTGGTAACCCATTGTAAAACAGTGGACTCAAATTCAGATCCCATGGGCTCAAATTCAGATCTCTATTCTACACTCTTTGGAACTAGGGTGAGGCTTTTCATTCAAGAGGAATAGTCCCATACTTCTCTCAACTCAGAAGTTGTAACAGTTAGCTTTAACTACATAACAAACCACTCTAAAACTTAGACAATCACCATTTATTATTATTGCCCATGATTTTATGAGTTAACTGAGTGGTCCTGCTGATCTGGACAAGACTCAGCTGATCTTGGCCAGGCTCCTGTGGCAGGTGGGCCCCACAATCCTCACCTTCTGGTAAACATACCATTATGTAATCCCTTACTTTTCTTTTTTTAAAATTTATTATTTATTTATTTGTTTATTTATTTATTTATTTAACTTTTCTTGTTGTGTAACAAATTACCACAGAGTCAACAGCTTAAAACAACACCCATTTATTGTCACAGTTCTATAGGTCAGAAGTCTGAGCAGGTTTGGCCGGGTTGAATGTTCATAGTAAATATACAACAAGGCTGAAATCGAGATATTGGCTAGGCTGGGCTCTTATCTGGAGGCTCTAGGAAGATTCTGCTCCCGAGCTGATTCAAGTTGTTGGCAGGATCCATTTCTTTGCAGTTGTAGGTCTGAGTTCCTTGTTTCCTTGCTGGCTATCAGCCAGGCTCCACTCTGCTCCTCACGGCTGCCTACACTGAGTCCTTCTCATGACTGCAATTTCTGACTCCCTCTTCCACCATCAGCCAGAGAAAATGCCTACTTTGTAAAGGGCTTGTGTGATTAGATTAGACATACCTGGATACTCTCCCTTTTGCCATGTAACAACTATCATGGAAGTGATATCTCATCATATTGACAGGTTCTGCCTACACTCAAAAACTGACTTAAAGAGAATTCCAAGTTGTAGTGCTGAGAGAAGCAGCAGAATGATTCCTGTTCCCTCCGGGGTGGCAACTGAAGTAGGAAAAGAAGCCACTGGACCTGAAGTGCCCATACAAACAGAAATGAGAATTCTTTGCTGTGTGGACAAATGACCAATAATTACACAGGATGATTGTGTGCCTCCAGTGTATCAGAGGCCAGGTATTCTTCCCCAGTGCTTTGGTGCTGTGTACCTAATGATAGCCCCAGATGGACTATGTCAGTCAAATGAAATAGAAATCAAGATGAATTCTAGAAAAATAAATATTATCTCCTGGACACCTTTCTCATGAACTGATATTTGTATCTACTTGTAGAAATCTAATTCTCTGCCACCTGAGGAGAATGGACTTTTGGAAACATTAAGTTGTAATAGAAAAAGGAAGTTCTCTTTCCTGCAGTTAGAATATGGTGAGATGTGTACCCCTTTTGTCTTCTTCCTGATTCATACTTTTTCATGCTTATACAGTAGATCTACTTTCATTAATTAATCCTAATAAAAATCAAAGATGCAGTCAAAGATTTATCAAAAGATATTCTAACTCAGAAGTACTCATAGTATGGCCCTAGGTAAATAGTATAATATGAAAGAAACAAAACTCTATGTATATTATCCTATTTGAGTGTTTTAATTTTTTTCCTTAAGAAACACACATGCAAAAGACTAGAAGGAAATAGGTCAACATATATAACAATGTTTACCTCTGGGCTGTGGGATAGGCTAATTTTAATTTTTTTCTTTATATGCTTTATATGGATTTTCCATGTTTTATATCAGGTATTTGTATTATTTTATAATAATAATACATTTTATTACCTCTTTTAAGTGATAATTCTCATGTTATTTCATTAATGAGTTTTCTTTTATCTTTTAGATGGTATTAATTCATTCATGTATTGATTCATTCACTCTACAAATATGTTGCTTTTGAACTTCTACTAAACACCAGCTCTTTAAAAGGTGTTAGGTGAACAAGTCAGAATGGTCCCTGGTCCCACAGAGCTTGCAATATGTTGGAGGAAACAGATACTGAATAACAAATTATAATTGTGATAAGTGCTACAAATACACACTGGTGTTTTAAAATGTAAATAGGAGGATCTATCAGGGAAAATATCCTGGAGGAGGTGATGTATAAGCTGAGTACTGGAAGAGTAAGAAGTAGTTGTTGGCCAGGTGAAAAGGATATTCCATCCCATGAGAGGGAATGTTAAGGCGGAAGGTCTGAAGTAAAGGAAATTTTGTGTCATCAAGGATTTAAAAGGCAGCCAGTGTAAATGTGACAATGAGTGTGTATATGTCCATGAATAACTGAAAAATTGTGCTGAACACTGGAATTTGACACAACATTGTCAAATGATTATAAATCAATAAAAAATGTTAAAAAAAAAAGATGTCAACAACAGAGGAAGCTGGGTGTGGGGTACACGGGAACTCTCTGTACTAGCTTTGCAATATCTCTGTGAACCTAAAACTATTCTAAAATAAATTGTTTATTTAAAAAACTGCAAAAAAAAAAAAAAAAAAAAAAAAAGAAAGGCAGCCAGTGTAACTGCAGCATAGAAGCTGAGGAAGAGAGTAGGGGGCCTGATCATGTCAGGCCGTCTAGATGGTGTCAAACATTGGGATCTTCATCATAATAGCAATGAGCAACCAAAAGCGTGATTTTTTTCATTTGTGGTAGAATATACATAATATAATTACCACTTTAACCATTTTAAGTACATTCAGTGGCATTAAATACATTCACATTGTTGTGCAGTCTATCACTGAGATAGATGGTACCACTGTCTCCAGAAACTTTTCTTCAGCCCAAACTGAAACACTGTACCCATTCAACAATCACCTCTCATTTCTCCCTCCCTCAGCACTTGGAAAGCACCAGTCTACTTTGTCTCTATGAATTTGACTATTCTATTCTCATGTAAGTGGAATCATACAATATTTGCCCTTTTGTGTTTGGCTTATTTCACTCAGCATAATGTCTTCAAGTTTCATCCCTGCTGTAGCATACAGAAAGGGTTTTAAAAGCAGAGGAATACTACAATCATAGTAGCATTTTTAAGAGATCACTCTGGCTGCTGTGTGAATGAATGAAAGGAAAAAAAAAGTGGGTGAAGTGAAACTAGATGGGCAAGTGGAAAGCTACAGTGGCTTGTACTAGGGTGAAGTCAATGGAGATGTATGGAAGCGAATAGACTCAATATATTTTCAGGAGGTAGACTCAACAGAACTTGCTGGTAGACTATATGTATAGGGTGCATGACAAGGAGTGGTGTTTCCTAGCAATCTGGGACTGGGACCACTATAAGAAATGTGGGGTTGAAGGGTAAGATGAATTCTGCTTTAGACATGTGAAGTCTGAGGTGCCTGTCTTGCATCCAAGAGGAGTTACAGAATAAGGTATTAGACATAGAGGTCTAGAGTTTACAAAAAGGACCTGGCCAAGTGACATGAATTTATAACCCATTAGCATATGGATGCCATTTGAAAACGTGCGAGTGAATGAGACCACCCAGGGAGAGACTATATAGCACAGGGTAAAAAATAGAGTCCAACGCCAAGTTCTGAGAAACTCCTCCGTTTAAAGGCCAAGAAGTGGCAGTGTGAAAAAGTTAGGCTTTTCTACCTTCGAAAAAGAACTTCCTTAGGAACATCAACCCAGCAGGATGATTTAGATGTGTTTCTTCCCTGCCATCCAGCCTCGCATAAACCTGAGTTCAAACCTATTGGGTTACACTCAAAGGGAAGGAAGATTTACTTGTCAAGTAAGTTACTAATATGCCATTTAGGAGCTTTCCTATAAACCAAATTATCCAGAATTTCATTAGGTTTGATCTAGGTCAAGGAACGAGCAGTAGGCAATTCTGTGACAGGGTTAAATGATTTCTCTGCCTACATATACAAGTGTGTATAAATGGGACGTAGGCTACAACTTTGCTTAATAAATGTACAATGCTTGGTCAAATCCCATTTCCAAATACACTGTTCATCTATTCATTTTAATGGACATGCTGGGGATTGAACCCAGGACCTGGCACATGCTATGCACACTGTTCTATCACTGAGTTATACTACCACCTTGGCCCCTGCTGTTCATTTAAGCAGCTTTACCTTCACCATTCATAAATCATCATTTGCATTCTAACGAAATGATTTTAAGAAATGTGTTCACCATAGGATATCAATATTTGATGACTTTAACAAATTGCAAATAGTATATACACGGAATTTATAATGAAAAACACATATATGGAATTTATAGTGGAAACACTGGATAGTGAAGTCAGTGATCTAGTGGGATTAACCATTTAACGGTTATTAGTTATATGGCTCTTACAGAAATTGATTATCAAAATAAAAAATACTGAAAAATAATTCATTAACATATAGATAAGCCTTTAGCACCTATGTAGTATATAATAAAAACATGTATCACATTGTTAAAAACAAGACACAACTCGGTATTTGTTCACACTCAACTTCCTATCTGGTGGTATCAAGAAAATATGTATTGAGGTAAAATATATATTAAAGAATACTGGAGCGGTCTCAAGTTTAGGCCTAGAATGGTTACCCAAATCTCTCCCCTACACGAGAGTTCTACTAGGTCTGAAAAGCAGTCTCTCAATTCTGAGAAATCTGATGGAATAGGTTAGTTGTAGATAATCTTCTACGAGAATTTTCATTAGTTAGTGCTGTCAGATAACTAACTGATGATTCCACATCCCCACACAAAGTAATACTGAACAACATTGCAAAAGTCATTTTAGTTCTTTGTTAAACCTAAATCATAGGCTCTTTGTGGCTGGAAATTTAGTTCACTATGTTAAATTTTGATCTGTTTGTAACTTGTTGTTTTGACTTGTTCCTACATATGGAAGCAGTATGAAACCATTTAATATCTATTTTATTTGTATCTATGTTATTCAAGTGCTTAAAACTTTTATTTGAATTAACGTTAATGGATATCTGAAATCAGTGATTCTGAAATTAAGTTTGTTCCTGTACCAAAATAATAATAGTTTCTGAACTCATGTTTCAGTGTCAAATAGTTATTCATGAAGCTCTATGTGAAAAAGATTGGTATATGATAAATTGGACTCTCCTTAGAATTCATTTTTGGAATCTACTACAAAGGATATCAGAATTAATTTATATGAATATTTGATATGCAAATATTAATAATTTAAATGACAAAAGATAAGATTTTTAAATATATAGATTATGAAGGACATTTTAAAGAGATAATGAATGTCTTCTGTTATCCCATTTCATCGATGTTCTTGATTACAAAATCAAGATGTTGTGGTAGGCTAAATAATGCCCCCCCAAAAAAGATCCATGAATGTCATCTTTTTTTTTTGATAAAAAGGGACTTTGTAGATATAATTAAGAATCTTGAGATGGGGAGATTATTTTGGATTAATCAGGTAGGCTCTAAATGCAATCACAAGTGTCCTTATAAGAGGGAGATTTTGACTTGAGAAGAGGAGAAGACAATATGACCATAAAGGCAGAAACTGGAGCAATGCAGCCACAAACCAAGGAATGCCAGGAGCCACCAAAAGCTGGAAGAGGCAAGAAAAGCTTTCTCCTCTGGAACCTCTGGAAAGAGCACAGCCTTGATGACACCTTGATTTTGTTCAATGATACTGATTTTGGACTTCTGACCTCCAAAACTACAGGAAAATAAATTTTTGTTATTTTAAGTCACAAAGTTTGTGATGATTTGTTACATTAGTCATAGGAAACTAATATAGATGCTTTAATTTTACAGAGATGTGTGAGCCTGGAAATTCATGGCCTAATTCTCTAGGGCCTAAAGTGTGACTTCAAGTGGTCAGCAAGAGATAGAATAAGAAAAAGAAGGCTATCCTAGCACTATTTACAATAGCCAAGACATGGAAACAATATAAATGTCCATCAACAGATGACTGGATAAAGAAGATACACACACACACATACGTATATATATATACATATATATATATATACATATATATATATACACACATACATATATATATATACACACACACACACACACACACATATACACACACACACATTGGAATACTACTCAGCCATAAAAAAGAATAAAGTAATGCCATTTATGGCAAAATGGATGGACCTGGAGGTTGTCATTCTAAGTGAAGTAAGCCAGAAAGAGAAAGAAAAATGCCATATGACATTGCTTATATGTGAAATCTCAAAAAAAAAAAAAAAAACCAGACATAAATGAACTTATTTACCAAATAGAAACAGACTCACAGACATAGAGAACAAATGTATGGTCACCAGGGATAAGGGGTTGGGAAGGGATAATTGAGAGTTTGAGATTTGCACATACTAACTACTATATATAAAATAGATAAACAACAAATTTATACTGTATAGCACAGGGAACTCTATTCAATATCTTGTGGTAACCTATAATGAAAAAGAATATGAAAACAAATATATGTATGTATATGAATGACTGAAATAGTACGCTGTATACCAGAAATTGACACATTGTAAACTGACTATACTTCAATAAAAAAGAATGGAAATTTAAAAAGAGAGAAAAAAAGAAAAAGAAGACTATCCTAAGGCTCTACCAATGACTAAACAACAGGGGAAAGTATATCAGGTATAGCACAAATAAAAAAGGAACCAAGAAAATCATGGAGGTAATTATTTCCAAATTTTTTTTTGCTTAAATTATCTGAACAAATTAAATTTTTTCTTCAGTTGTCTAGGAGAGAGAGTCCCTGTTTCACCTACTATGTAGAATTGAACACAACACACTCTGAGTGTTCTATATACCACATTGAGATTCTGAATATTCCTGATCAGAAGTAGCTTAGATTGGCTTTAGCAATTTTTCCTCATGAGTGAATTGTTCTATTTCCTTTTTTTGACATTACTGACTCCTATAGCTCCTGTTGTATATTTTCTTAATTTTGAAGATATCTTTGAAATAATTTATATTCATTACCTTCACTTACTTTCCTTTCATCCATCCATCCTTCCATTCAAGTCACCTATGAAATACTTACTCAAAACATAGTACAAGATACTTAGGTAGGCTCAGATTTGTCATATAAGATAATATCCCTGTACTCAAGGAGTTTAAAGTAGGAAAGTACAGATGTATACAAATTAATAAAATGTAAGAAACAAGGCATGAGTCACAAAAGTATGGATTTTAAAAGCTAGTATTAGAATAAAAAGGTTCAAATCAATAATCTAAGCTTTTACCTTAACAAACTAGGAAAAGAACAAATAAACCCAAGACAAACAGAAAGAAGAAAATGATGAAGAGCAGATATCAATGAAACTGAAAACACAAGAACAGGGAAAATCAATTAAACAGAAAGTTGGCTCTTGGAAAAGATCAATAAAATTGATAAACCTCCAGCAAGTGACAAAGAAAAAAAAAGAAGATACATTTTAGTAATATCAGGAATGAAAAGGGGGATATACAGAACCCATAAATAATTTGTAAAACCTCTATGTGCATAAGTATGACACCTAATAAAATGGGCCAATTCCTCCAAAACAACAAACTACCAACTACCCCCAACCCAAGATGAAATAAATAAACTGAATGGTCCCATAACTGTTCAAGAAATTGAATTAGTACTTAAAAACCTCCAAAAAAATCTCCACACCTAGATGGTTTCAATGGCAAGTTCAAACAAATATTTAAAGAAGAAATAACACCAATTCCATACAATCTCTCCCAGAAAATAAGAGGAGTGAACATTCCAGACTCACTTCATAAGGCCATCATTGCTCTGATACCCAAACCAGACAGACATTACAAATCGAGAAAACTAGTGACCAATATCCCTCACGTACATAATCACAGAAATGCTCAGTAATATACTAGTCAATTGAATCCACAATATATACAAAGAATAATGTATCGCAACCAAGTAAAGTTTACCTTGAGAATGAAAGGCTAATTCAATATTTAAAAATCAACCAGTGTAATCCACCATATTAACAGTTTAAAGAAGAAAAACCATAGGATGATGCAAAAAAAAAAAAAAAAAAAAAAAAAAAAAGGGCAGAATTCAGCTTTCTTGGCAAATTAGGAATAGAAGGAAACTCCCCAAACCTAATTAAGGGTTTCTATGAAAATATCTTCAGCTAACATCATCTTAATGGTGAAGGACTGAATTCTTTACTCCCTAAGATTGGGAGCAAGGTAAGGATATTCACTTTCACCATTCTTATTCAACATAATTATGGAAGTCTTAGACAGTGCAATAAGAAAAGTAAAAAAGAAAAGACATACAGATTGGAAAGAAAGAAATGAAACTATTTGCAGATGACACATTTTTCTATGTAGAAAATCCCAAGAAATCTACAAACAAAAAATCTAGGACTATTAATTGAGTTTAGCAAGAGTCTCAGGATATAAGACCAACACACAAGTCAGTCATATTTTTATATGCTAGCAATGGACAACTGGAAACTGAAATTTAATAAAAAGACTTTACTCATAAAAAAAACTTTAGCTCATAAAAATAAAATATTTAGACATAAATCTATTAAAGGATATATAGGATTTGCATGCTAAAACTATAAAATGCTGATGAAATAAATAAAAGAAAACCTAAATAAATGAAGAGATATACCATGTTCACAGATTGGGAGCATCAACATAATAAACATGTCCGTTGCCCCAAATGACTGATACATTTAACACAGTATCAACTGAAATCCCAGCAAGACTTTTTGTAGACATAAACAAGCTAGTTCTAAAATTTCCTTGCAAAGGGAAAGAAACAAGAATGGCTAAGATGACTTCGAAAAAGAACAATAAAATTGAAGGAATCACATTACCTGATTAACAAAACTTACTACATATAAAGCCACAGTAATCAAGACAGTGTAGTATTGTTTATACTGGATAGATCAAGGGAACAGAATAGAGAGTCTAGAAATAGACCCACACACATATATGGGTCTATGTGGTCAGTTGATTTTCAACCAACGCATAGGAGCAATTTAATGGAGAAAGGACAATCTTTTCAGCAAATGGTGTTGGGATAATTAACATCCATATGGGGAAAAAATGAACCCCAATCTAAACCTTACAGCTCACACAAAAATTAACTCAAAATAGACCATAGATATTAATGTACATAGTAAAACTATAAAACTTTTTGAGGAAAACAGGAGAAAATCTTTGTGACCAAGGGTTAGTCAACAACTTCTTAGACCTGACACCAAATGCATAATCCATTAAAGGAAAAATTGGTAAGTTGGATTTTACCAAAATTAACCACTTTTGCTCTCCATATGATACAACTAAGAGAATGAATAGACTAACTATAGACTAGGAGAAAATATTTGCAAATCACATATCCAACAAAAGATATGTCCAGAATTTATAAAGAATCCCCAAAACTCAACAGTAAGAAAACAACCCAATTTAAATGGGCAAAAGACTCACTGAAGAGGATACATACAGATAATAAAGAAGCATATGAAAAGTTGCTCAATATCATTGGCCATTAGGTGAATGAAAATTAAAACCACTGAGATACCACTGCACATCTGTTAGAACTGCTAAAATAAAAAATACTGACAATACTAAGTGCTAATGAGGATGCAGAACAACGGCAGAACAACTCTCATACATTGCTGGTAGAAATGCAAACTGGTACAGCCACTGTGGAGAACACTTCGGCAGTTTCTTAAAAATCAGACACTTAACATATGATCCAGCAATCTCACCTCCAGGTACCTGCCCTTGGGAAATGAAAACTTATGTTCACATAGGAACCTGTACCTGAATGTTTATAGCAGCTCAAATGTTTATATTGCCCAAAATTGGAAACAACCTAGCAGATGAATGAATGAACAAATTGTGGCACATCCTTATGATGAAATACTACCTGGTAATAAAAGCAACAAACTATTGATATACCAACGTGGACAATTCTCAAAGGCCTTATGCTAAGTGGAAAAATTCAGTCTCACAAGGTTATATAATAACACGATCCCATTTATATGACATTCTCAAAAAAAGAAAACCATAGTGATGGAAAACGGATTAGTGATTGCCAGGGGCTAGGAGTATGGACCTGGAGGAGGGGACCATAATGGATAGTACAAGGGAGTTTTTTGGTGATGGAACTGCTCTGTTTCCTGATGGTGGTGGTGGTTAAATGAATTTACACATGTGTTAAATTAATAGAAATGTACAACCTCACCTCCCCCCAAAGAAAGGTCAAATTTATTGAATAATAATTATTTAATATGGAATTAAAATCTCACAGAAGAAAGTATTGATTTTAAAATAGAAGCTCAAGAAGCAGAATAGTTCCTTCTGGATTGGGGAAAAGATTAAAGGGTTCATGAAGGATGCAGCATTTAAAAAATGTATGTTAAAAAGTCCAGTGTGTAATACTTGTTCACAATCTATCTTCTCTGATAGACTATATATAATGAGGCCAGGAACAATGTCTAGTTTGTTCACCTCTGTATATGCAGTAAATAAAGCAGTACTCTATACATATTAGGCACTCAATGAGTATCTGACTAATTGACTTATTGTCTATGATATTAATATGCCGAGATACAATACAGGAAATTCTAGGAAAAGTGAAAAACATGAGAAAATGCCTTAAATTTCCTTTGTTTCCCCCTATCCTTTAAATCTCTCTTATCCCTTCAAGGATAGTTGAAGTTCCTGCTCATCCCCCCGATTCTTCCTGCCACACTAATCTTTCCAACTTGTCCAAACTAGTTCTACCTAACATAGTCTAATATTTTAGTGTAGTACTACTCAGTATTTTAAAGCCTAGGGCTCATTTCCTTTAATCGTTATTAAAAGGTGCCTTTTTCTATTATTTAAATTTTAAAATACATCATACTGCATGACTGAAAGCAAATCAGAGCACTACTTAGCTTCAAACCACACTTCTTTCATTCCTTCACTCCTCCAAGAGAATCTTATCACCTCTCTCCCCCCAAATTGGGCAAATCTTCCCTTCCTCTTCTGTTCTGATACCCTACCTCATCACTATTTATGTTCAATGATCAATGTTTACTAATTTAAGATGTAGTATTATTCCTTAATAGACTAACATGTAACTCATTTCCTCAGCTCTTTCTTTTCCTGAGGATAGAGATCATGTCTACTACTTCTTTATTGTAACTAATGCAGTGTGTTATAGACACTTGTTAATTACATGTCCTTGCACACCATTCACCAGTCTACTTGTCTTCTAAAATTGCTACTGCTCTGCTAAGAAGAAAACACTTCTTTCAAAAAGCTAAATCCAAACAATTTTTGCAACATGATTAGAAAAGGCACAGAGAAAGGTACTTTCTAGTAATGCTGCATAGTCATACCTGTAATAGCCGGAAAACTTACAATGCTGGTGTTCTGTAACTGGCACTATTGCATTTATGTTATATGTTGACATTAGCCTCATACAGATGACTGAACTTAAACTGGCTTTGAATTTAAGTTGGATGATCTTGTGTTAAATTGTAAAAAATAAAATTAAGACTATGAAATATTGCCTATTTACCAATGGTGTCTAAAAGAAATTGAAAAAATAGTTTTTAATTTGAGGGGAATAGAATCATATCTCTAACCCTTTACAAAAAAAATTAGGTCTTCTTTTTTAACATTCATATGTATCTTTAGAAATGAATTGTGTAAAAAACAGAGAATCTACTTTTAAACTACAAATCAACTGTGGTCAAATATCACAAATACAGGCAGCTGCCTACTTTTCATCTTCCTTAGACAACAATTAGCTGTAGTTAGTAAGTACAGACACTTCAAAGCAATCAAAATTCTTTACCCCTTAGACTTTCAGCAACCATTCCTAGTTCCTGGCCCCTAAATTGTGTCTCCACATGAATCCCATCCACTTCCCTTAAATCAATTCCATTATTTGCCTTATTTTTCCTCAAGTCATTACACAGTTCTTATTCTTCCCAGAAATCAAGCCCTAGACTGAGTAGCAAAAACAGGCATATAATCTTATGTAATGCTATCAGGGCTATCTCAATATGCCATTATACTTAAAACTTCATGAAGAAGTAACAGTCAGTACCCTTTTAAAAGAAGAAGATTTAGAATCCACTTAACAAATTAGAAATAATTTTTATATATTCTCTAATAGTGGGGTGTATGTCTGTGTATGGATGTATCCACAATACACAAAATATTTCCCCAAAGCAGTCTTAGAAGTCATAAAGGATTTAATCCATTGCTAAGAAATAGTATCAGCCTCTCTCTCTCTCTCTCCTTCTCTCTCTCTCTTTCTCTGTCATATGTGTGTGATAACGAATAATGAAATAATAAGCTCACCCTCTGGTGGACAAAACCAGAAATACATTTCCATTTTCCTGGATTATATCCAAAATATGATTAATGTGGAGTATTAAATTTCTGCTTCATATTTAACCAAGACCAAAAATAGATCTAAAAGAAGGCCACTTGCTTAAAAAAACAGGTCTACTATAATACCTAATGGAAAATCAACAAAATTATTAAATATAGTAATTTAATAATTACTTAAGGCAGCATTTGATACTCAACACTAGTTTGATTTTAAAATATTGAAACCATAGAATTTAGAGTAGGAAGGCATTACAGTGATCATTTAGTCTATTCCCCTCCTATTTAAAACTGCAAGTTAGATAATAAAAAATTAAATTTTTATTTCATTTTGTTTTAGTTGTTTAATCTGTTAATTAATGACATGAAAAACAAAGTCTGCATAAATAGAACTGAATAGTAATGAGACCTTTTCTCATGTTTCTTTTCTTATGTTTCCATTTTCAACTTACAAATAGCCCAGGAATTAGGAAAAAATTATACTACATGTAAGTTTATTTTAATTTCCTGCCCACTTTATTCGACCATTGAACAGATATTTATTGCATATCTATTATGGTTTCTACGGCATGTGCTAGAATTACAACAGTCCCTGCTTTCAGACTAGTGAAGAAGGGTACAGGTAAACAGTAATTCCAGTATAGTATGATGAGTGTGACAATAAAGAGTGAACACAAAGTAATAAGGCTACTAAAGTAGTAGGAAACATTACATCCAAAGGGCTGGAGGTGAGGGAGAATGTGGAAATTGGGAGAAGCTACAGAAGTATGGTTGGAAAGAAGCCTGAAAAGGAATGGTCAGAGATTTAAGAAAATCTGGAGAATATGGTGTCCCAGAGAGATCAACAATGTCTAACACTGGAGAGAAGACTTAAACATACCCACTGGATTTAATGATAAGGAACTTATTGGTGTCCTTGGAGGAACAACCACCAGTTGAATTAGCTGGAAAGAATGAACGGGAGTCAAGAAAGTGCGTACAGCAAATGTGGACAATACTTCCAATTCCTTTTGCTGTGAACGGGAGGACGATAATGATACAGAAAGATGGGGAATAAGAGGTTTCTTAAAGGTGATGAGTCTAGAACATGTATAAAAATAATGTAAAAAAGGCAATACTGAGGGAGTGTTTGTAGATAAAATTCATTTATAGGGAGATTTTATGCAGATACTAAGTAGACAGGCAAGAATGGGATCTAGAGCACAGGAGAGATTTGGGGCATTTAGATGTCTTTTTTAAAAAGCTGAATCTTTGTGCTTTTTAAATTAAACAACATGCAAAATTACCTTTGAAAATAATACAATCTGTGCAAAACTACCCTGAAAAGGGGTAGCACCTCTCAAATTTAAAGAAAACATTCTTGTATGTTAACTATATTTGGTTAAATAAAGCATCACTATTAACCTACAAGTCTCGTATTTCAGGACTTGAATTAAATGTTTCTGGATCGCCTAGTACCACAGTACTGAACTAACCCTTAAAAAGTTATTTACTTAAAGGTCCAAAAACGTCACCCAGTGTTATATTCATTAACTAGCTGATTCCCTTGGGTTTTCATTCACTTGGAAGAAAATTTAACTTGAAACAAAATATCTTTCTTTTCTACTAATTGAAAATGGGTCCATAAGATAGCTGGAGTTTTCTTCCTCTAATAAGTGAGTGATGGGAAGGAAAAAAAAAGGCTTGGTATGTCTAAGTGGTGACAGCAGTGGAAGAAAAGGCTTAAGTGCTCACTATTCTTTCTTGAGTCTTCATGATACCATTTGATGTCATGTATCATCCTATTATAAAGTCTTCTTAAACTTGGGGCAAAGATAGCAACTTTATTATATGCTTTTGATAACACAGACAGATAATTTATTTCCTGCAACTCAACACTCAGTGAAATAGAATATGTGGTCACATTTATTTGACTTCTAAAGCATTTGGCAATTAATAAAATGCTCTCAAGATTGCATTACCTTTTAAGACATCATCTGAAGAATTCAAACTGCTAGATAATGACAACCCATTTTACAGACATCTAATCAAGGGCCAAAAATCTAAGTGACATTTAAACTATGTGCTAGCATGTGCTGGGTAAAAATAATCTGCTGCTTTACTGGTATTCATATTTCAAAAGCTGACATTTAGTAGCCAAGTATTCTGTTACTGATACGGTTACACAGTTCTTAATTGCTTAATATAGCTTTTCATGCACTGTACTACTTCACTAAATGCTATTTAGATTTAATATCTATTATTTCAAAATACATTTAATTAAAAATAATCCACAAGTAAATTCATTAAAAATTCACTGTCAGAACAAAATATTTGTACTGTTATGATTAGATTTTGGCTTCTTCAATACAAAAATGAATTTCTCCAAATTTTGCTTTAATTATATTTTCTCTTTGGAAAATTAAATATGGTATATAATTAAATGGCTGTTTCTGCATTCACATTTTCTTTTTTTCCCTTTTAATGATTTTATTAGTGTAGTCACAAGTTTGATATCCACAGTACAGTGATAACATAGTTGAATACAGTATTTGAAATAAGTTACAAAAGTGTGGCAAGTTTTAAAATGTCAACTCTGAGTGATGGTGTGTTTCTCATGCATTTTCATCTGTACTCCCGAACTGCACAACTCAATCTGTGCTTATCTTCGCTGGGTTAAGGTGTATGCCTCAGCTAGGTTGGGGCAGGAGCTGTTTGCCTTTTTGCAGACCCAGATTTTCAAGAGCAACAGTGTTGAACTCAGGCATTCCATGGAGCATGTTGGCAACACCAAGTTTTGCTTTGGTTCAGGTAAAAATGCAATGACTGACTACTGCTTGTGTGAGCCACCTGATTCCCCAAGGCTTGGGCTAGCATAAAGGGTATTTCAGTATCCTGGCATGAGACCAGCAGGCAGTTTCTGTACATGTTCCCTTGGGCAGGAGGCTGGGGTAGTGTCTAGAACTGAGACTTGCACCAACATGCTGTTGGTGACAGAGCTGGAACCAAGATTAAATTCATAGTAACTTTTTTTCATCAAAGGTATTAACAGTCCAGGCAACAACCTGAATGCTTTTTAGTTGGCCACTTCTTCAAGAGGATACAAAATTCTTTTGCGTGAGGAAAGCTAGAATTCCATATAGGTATCACAAAATATTATGTATGCTCCAAGCAAACAAAATGCCCACTACCGCAAACAAAATGCCCACTACCACAAACAAGGGCTGTGTCCAGAGTGTCACAGTCCCATCCCCTGCATGGCTAAGGCTCCGAAGTCTGTGAGTTAAAGCCATTACTACTTGTCTGTCTCATCTTATAGATGACTGCTGGCAAGAGAGAGCAAATAACACTGTTACTGTAAAGTTGCAGAAACTCCATATAGATTTTCTTTAGATCATCAGTAGCCATATTTGCAAGGCCTTTGACATCAAAGAAGATTCTGAAGTTATGGTTCAGGCACTCTGCCCCAGTTTCCCTCAGCGTAGGGATCTTCTCATCAGGAATATTAGTCCTGAATCTGTGATCTGCTGCAGGATTAAACTTTCTAATTTGTTCAAATGTCAAATCACACATCAACCAGTCCTATCAGTCGTTGTAGCTACGTGTGCATTAAGACAGGAATCTCATCAGAAGTAAACTCAACGTCCAACTGTTCTCAGCGGTACTGTGACCGCCGCTGCCGGGCACCGGCGGGAACTCGGCCCCAGGGCTTGAGCACCAGCAGAGCCCCGCGGAGGGCACATGCGCAAGGCTGAAGAGGTGCAGAGGCCGCTGGCGAAGAGGCAGGCCCTGAAGGAGCTGCACGTCACCAACCACAGCAGCAGCAGGAAGGATAAGGGGACGCGGAGGTCCCCTGGTCCTCCCGCAGCCACATGCCTGTGACTACACCAGTGAGGAGGCAGTTTGGGATCCATTGGGCTCCTGGCCAGGCCACAGCACAGGGATAAAGCACAAGGCACTTGGTGCAGCTGGACTATTTACATTTTATTTCAGGGTTTTTTTTTTTTGAGGAATAAATCAAAAGTGTATAGGATTTTATAGAATTCATTTGAGTATTACTTTTTAAAAGCTTACCTGTAATTTAACTTACCAGTCATAAATGAAATGTGTCCAGATTTCCTGTTACATTAATAAGAACCACACATTAAAAAACTATTTCTATTTTAATAATAAAGGATATAATATGGACATGAAATGTAAATGCATATAAGTTAAAGATGATTATTTATGTATATCAGTTAAATTGATTAGCATTTAGTTGATCAACAAATAACACACTAAACTTTGAAATAATTCATCTTAGTTTGATAATCTCAAGCAAAATTATTTCCTAAAAACAGTGTTTAAGATATAAGGGAATACACACAATAATATATCCATTCTTGTCGTTCATTCAGAGGCATTACATGTTGACAAACCTGCATACAAAAATAGAAAGCTTTTACTTTCTTTTTATAAAGTGTAACGTTTGGTCAGTTTTTCAATAGGACATTACCAGAACCTATTTGAAAAATATCCTTGTGCAGGGATAGATAAAATTCAGATAAAATTCTAGAGTATTTGTCCTTAGCAGGGATCTGCAATCTAAGATCTGATGTCTAACAGGATAATCCAGCCTAAATTCTACTATAACATAGTAACTGATAGTTGGTATTTGTGAATGTGGGTAAAGAGGGATGGTGGGAAGGGAATATCTTTTCCTTACTAAGCCTAAAATACTTTTAATAATCCTCACTGGGATAATAGAAAAGATAAACTCTCTTTATCCAGTTTTAGAATGTTTTAGGATTTCTTGGACAGTATGGAGAAAGAAAGGGTAAGAACAGAAAGCTTTTTTTGTTTTTCCCTTGATTAGACTAGCTTCAGGGTCTAGTTATCTCTCCCTATCTTTAATCTCCTGGCTGAATCAGAAAACTGGAGTTCTGCTAACACCAGAACTTCAGCTGTTCCTAGTTACTGACTTAGCTGGTTATATAAAACTCAGAGGCATTTTCTCTTTTAGGTTATCTCAGAAAAATCTTAATAATGTAGATAAAATATGCTGAATTATCAAAATTCCTATTACTATTAACACTACTTCGTATTTCTATCTAATGTTCAAAAATGCTTTCGTATATATCATTTTTTCCCTTTACATTAATTTTGTGAAGTACCTAAAACTGGTGATATTATGTTAATTTTAGATTTAAAGAGACTGGCACAGAGAGGTTAAGTGAATGTCCCATTATCACCGAACCAAATACTGAGAACTGGATTAGAACCAATCTCCTACCTCCTAGTACAGGATGATACTAATATAAATGTCATACATAAATAATTTTCTACTTTACATCTACACATTTATTCATCACATTAATAGCAAGAAAATTTTTTTCAAATTGATAAAACAAAAGGCTTTAATTAGAAAACAATGCATTACCATTGTAGATTTTGGTGCCACTTCTACTGCAAATATGTTGAGTCCTCTGTTGTTTACGCAGTTTTTACTTAGCTCATTGTTGACGTGAATAATCACTTTATTATCTGACTACAAAAAAAAGATTTCATAAATTGTTAATCCTTTCTTTACTAAATATATACAAATAAAATGATAATTACAAAATATTTTGCAAGTCTTGCGATAGAGGTATTCACAGGGTTCTATAGAAACATAGAAGATAATATAGAAATAGAAACATGAGCTCAGACTAAGGTATCAAGGAAGACCTTACGAAAGAAGTGAGACCTTACGGAAGAAGAGATACTAGATCATAGATAACAGCCTCTAGGATGGAGAACAAGCAAGAGAAAGCAGGATGGAGCTGATAAATGAGAGAACTATAGGAGTCAAAGTATTCCCCTGCTAAAGAACCTGCAGTCACTTTCTAATGACTACAAAGAGGCAATATAACATTAGACCAGCTGGAGTCATCTCTCAGCAATTCTACTACTTAGCTGTGCGACCTTTCGCAAGTTATTTAATGACCCTGTGCTTCAGTTTCCTTGTGTGTAAATGGGGATAGTACTTACCTCATTGGGTTGTTGTGAGAAGTAAATGTGTTAAAGTGCCTGGCACATGGTAAGCTCTAACATATTATCACTACCTCATTTTGGTGAAGGGAAATTTAATTTTCCTTGAGGGAAAAGGAGGTGGAGGGTTGAGAAATGAAGAATTGCCTTCAGAGCAGAGGAACTGGGGTAGGGTAGTGACTCTCTTCCACCCTTTATTCCTAATAAAACATAGAGGGCACACACACCAAAAACCCACCTACACAAGAATCAAAAACAAACAAATAAACAAAACATGGAGAGGAGAAAGGGAAACATGCCAGATCTTAGGAATCACTCTCCAAGGCTTTATGATCTATTTGAAGACTGCAGTCTACTAGCTGGGGACTCTGTCTTATTTCATCAAGTCTAAACTCCTCTACCTTGTTTTCAAGATAACATATATAATCTGGACTCATTCAGTTTATGTTATTTACCTTCCAAATACTCCTCCAAATAAAGCTCTCTGCTTCTGCAAAGGTGATATTCTCACTTTTTCATCCATAGTTCACATTAACTTTTTCTTATGTTTCTCCTTACACTGTTTCCTCTGTTTCTAAAGGCTGTCTCTCTATATGTCTAAATCCTAGTTATCTTTCAAATCCCATACCACATGCTCAAATCCCACATCACAGTTCCCTTCCCCTGAGTCACAAAACAAACCCTCCCCCAACTTCTGCAGTCCAAACTAACACCAACTACAAGAGATATGAATACAGTAAAACTCTTATTCTCCAATCTCTTTCAAGACTATCATTCTGACTTAACTACTAGCCCAGGAACTCTTTGAAAGCAGAGACAATGTTATACTTTCTGGTGGCCCTTACTGTGACTAGGAGCATTAGTTACATAATACATACTCACACCGACTAATCCTCAGCCTAATCTTAAGCACTTCAAGAAATTTATGGCAGACATAAAAATAATATAAATCTCATCGAGGAACTAAAAGAAATAAGCCAACAGTTCTAAAAACCCAGTCATCTTGTGTAAGATTTTTATAAGAATTTGTAATTTACAGAAAACTGGATATCTCCCACTTTAAGAATTTATGTATGTATTCTCTTGATGTGCAATATCAAGAGGCAGAGAATGTGGCCAAAGCGAGATATAATTGGCCTGATAAAAATAGGTCCCGGTCCCGGACAGTAGAATATATTTAATTAGATAAAATTATGATAATCTGTAGGATTTCTGATATTGAACAGCTTGTGTGAAAAGTTGGGCTAATTTTTTTTCTTTACTTTGTTTATAATTCTTTAAAACATGATGTTTATTATTTAAAACAGCTATGTATGTTTAAAGACTTTTAGTAACAAACTAAATAAAATACTTTGTACCCATATTATACTCTATCTTCGTACCCAAATATATAACTTTCATAATATTTTAAGAGAAAAACAATTATGTCATAAAGAAATACAAAAAACAGGTATCTCATAAATAAATATTATACATATAAAAATATATAAAAATTATCATGCCAAGTTTGAGTTAGAAACCTGAGAAGAAAAAAGAATAACTTATCCATTATAAACATTATTTATATAATGAGATGTTTAATTACTCAGCAAGAATAGGGTAAGAAAGAAGATGGAATATATTAGTAAACAATGTGGTTATGAGAACCGCTTCATAACAGATACCTTGTTTTCAATAACTGATGTTATCCAGGTGTCATGCTTATAGGTATGTACAATTATATTTTCATAGCCATCTATTACTTTGGCATTGCCTTTGCTAAGAACAGATTTACAAATGGCCTTCTCAAGTTGCCCACTGCATGCCTCCATATGGACAGCTTTAATTCTTGGTTTGCATTTATCTGCATAGATATTGATGACAAATGGGCATGCCTGAAATGAAAGAAAAGCAAACCTTGTTTTAGCCTTTTGATAGAATTTAAAATAAATGATTTATTTCTCTTCAGCAAATGGTGTTGGGAAAACTGGATAGCAGCATGTAAATCAATGAAGCTAGAACACTTCCTTACACCATACACAAAAATAAACTCAAAATGGATCAAAGACTTAAACATAAGACAAGATACAATAAACCTCCTAGAGGAAAATATAGGCAAAACATTATCTGACATATATCTCAAAAATTTTCTCCTAGAAGAAATAAAAGCAAGAATAAACAAATGGGACCTAATTAAACTTATAAGCTTCTGCACAGCAAAGGAAACCATATGTAAAACAAAACGACAACCTACAGAATGGGAGAAAATTTTTGCAAATGAAACCTACAAAGGCTTGATCTCCAGAATACATAAGCAGCTCATACGACTTAGTAAGAAAAAAACAAACAACCCAACCCAAAAATGGGCAGAAGACCTAAACAAGCAATTCTCCAAGGAAGAAACACAAATGATCAAAAGGCACATGAAAAAATGCTCAATATCACTAATTATCAGAGAAATGCAAATAAAAACTACAATGAGGTATCACCTCACACCAGTCAGAATGGCCATCATTCAAAAGTCCACAAATGACAAATGCTGGAGAAGCTGTGGAGAAATAACTGATGCTATCCAGGTGTCATGCTTATAGGTATGTACAATTATATTTTGTACATATATACAAGGGGACGCTCCTACACTGCTGGTGGGAATGCAGTTTGGTGCGGCCACTGTGGAAAACAGTATGGAGATTTCTCAAAAGACTAGGAATAGACTTACCATATGACCCAGGAATCCCGCTCCTGGGCCTATATCCAGAAGGAACCCTACTTCAGAATGAAACCTGCACCCCAATGTTCATAGAAGCACTATTTACAATAGCCAAGACATGGAGACAGCCTAAATGTCCATCAATAGATGACTGGATAAAGAAGATGTGGTATATTTATACAATGGAATACTATTCAGCCATAAAAACTGACAACATAATGCCATTTGCAGCAACATGAATGTTCCTGGAGAATGTCATTCTAAGTGAAATAAGCCAGAAAGAGAAAGAAAAATACCATATGAGATCACTCATATGTGGAATCTAAAAACCAAACCAAACCAAACCAAAACAAAACATAAATACAAAACAATTACAGACTCATAGACATAGAATACAAACTTGTGGTTGCCAAGGGGGTGGGGGGTGGGAAGGGACAGACTGGGATTTCAAAATGTAGAATAGATAAACCAGATTATACAGTATAGCACAGGGAAATATATACAACATCCTGTGGTAGCTCACAGTGGAAAAAAAATGTGACAATGAATATATGTATGTTCATGTATAACTGAAAAATTGTGCTCTACACTGGAATTTGACACAACATTGTAAAATGACTATAACTCAATAAAAAAAGTTAAAAAATAAATGATTTATTATTAATATGTTTATCATATGATTTAAGAAGACATACTACACTTTCTTGCTTATCCTTCTGATACACTTTTAGAGGATAATTTTAGTACTATGAATTGAGTAATAAAAATGCATGAAAATCTAATTTTTGGTAGCATATTAACTGATAATGTTCCATATAAAAAAAGAAAGAAAACTCCTTTAAGCCTTAGTACCATGCTTCCATTTGGTTTAAAGCGAACTCATCTCATATTAGTCATTTAATTTCCTTTCCTAACTCTAAGGTTTCAGAAAGAATTCACTGAAGGGTTCTAAAGAAATTGTTTATATTTGAAACTTAATGCATGAATATAGAGCACTAAAAAGAACTAAATGTAGAAAAATCAATTCACAGTTTAAAGTTAGTGTAAAAGCATCTTTAAAATCTGAGCTCTAAAGAGATTTTCTGCATTTAGAAGTAGATTTTTCTAATGTCTACTCTTCAGTCTTTACCACAGCCTATAAGACGCTGCATGCAGTAGCCTTTGCCTCTCTATACAACCCAGTCTCCTGCCTTGCTATGCTCCAGTTACTCTGATCTTTCGGATCCTAGAACAAATAAAGCTCTTTCCTGTATCAGGGCCTTTGCATGTAGTGTTCTCCCTGTTTGGAAGATTCTTTCACATCTTTTCACATGTGAACCTCATCTTCCTCCTTTAGGTTAAATCTTAAAATGACATGTCTGCAGAGAGAGCTGCTCTGGTCCTCCAATCTCCTTCACTCTCCTTCTGTTCCTCTCTACTTTGACACTAGCTTGTTTCCTTCAAAACATTTTCAATGATTTTATTATTCTATATTTAATTAATCATTCTCCTTCATGGAGTGTAAATTCTATAAGGGAGGGAATTTTGACTATTTTATTCATCACTGTAACCTCAGTGCCTCTTTATTACAAGCTTACCCTATGACAGGCATTAAAATGTATTTGTTGAGTAAATGAAAGAAATCATACACATTGACAACCAGCTTTTTATTTGGGGGACAAAAGATAAAACTCTGAAGTTAGTAGAACTACTGGCATTTTTATTTTAAAAAAGTTAAAAAATATTTAATGACTCCAACCTTTGGCAATAATAAAGTTAACTTTTAAAGAGCTAGTAGAATGAAAAATCTTTGGACTAGAAAGCAGAAGATCTAAGTTTTTAATTGAACTTTGCCACTTACTAGCTACGTGATCTGGGGAAGTCACTTAACCTCTGTGAGGCTTAGTTTCTTCATTGAGAAATGGGGATAAACAGTAAACATTCTACCAAGAGTTGCTGGAAATATCAAATAGGTAATATGTGTCAAAATACTTTACAATATAGAATTCTGAAAGAAGATGATAATAATTATTATTGTGGCATTTTAAAGGTTCATTTTTTCAATACTGAATAAATTCTGGTATTATTTTGCATTTTTCAAGTCTTGCTTATGTGTTTTATTCAACCAGAGAGTATCAAAATTTAAAGATTCACTAAAAGTAAACATCTTAAAAAGTCCTTGTTAAAGACATGTTCTCTAAAATCTTTTAAATAAAATCTTACCTACTCTAAAAAAGCTACCCTTTATGCTATTTTTTCCTCTTCATGGGCTTGATCTTTTATTTACTTATTCTTTTTATCCTACTAAGTTAACATAGGAAGCATACAACAAGGAAGAAAACTTTTCATTGTTAATTGTAAAAATATTAACAATCTATAATAAGGAAGATAGGGAAGACTGTAACAATAAAACCTCGATTAGGGCATACCCCTTAAATTTTGCACAAAATGTGGCTCTTAGCTATCTGTTAGCCAAGATAAAAGTGAAATGGAATGTATTACATAGCTCTTAAAATCTAAAAAATGAAGTAAATTTTTCCTAGTTCTGAATTCTGAAAGGAATTTATACCAGAAATTCTTTTTTAAAAAGAGAAGGAAAAACTAGACATATGTTTTGTTTACCAACATTCAATAAAGGAGTAAATTATTTTTACGGTGACATAGGTCACTGCTCTTGCAGGAGGAACAATAAAGTTATGTTGTCTTTGAAAGAGGATCTGCCTTTATAAGTTGATAGATGGAATGGATAACCTATAATTCTAAAACATGAATTAGGGGGTTTAATAAGAAAAAATAAAGTAAAAATGATGGCTGATTTGTCTGATTGTGGAGGAAAAAAATAATAAAAGACAGAGTGCATAGTAACTTACAGAATGCTTAAAATAAAATGAGCTTTGTCTTGGTTTACTAAAACCATTCAATTAATGAGATTTCAAACAATCCTAAGCCCTTTCCTAAATCCTAGCTTGTAACTGATACTTTGGTTATTCTTTGTAACAACACCTACTAACTTAATATGCAGGATCAAAATATAGCTCACCTAGACATTAGATTACTTACATAATAAATGATTCAAGAAATTACCAAAGAAATAGCTATGGATCCAGAATTCTTACAGGCAAAAGACTCTACAGACATATTCAAACCAATTAGAACACAGCACATAATATTATAAATGAATTCTTCCTCGATTATCATAAACCTTTTTTTTTATAAACATGAAAATGTAACATAGCACATGTCAAAGAACCATTGCCTATCAAAGTCAATACCATAACTGAATTGCCTCCTTGTCTTAGATCACTTACAAGTATCAGTCAAAACTAAATCAGTCAAAATATCTTCAGATTTTAAATGAATCCTTTAAATCAAATGTTACCATATATATATATAGATATAGATATATAGATATATCTATATATCTATATCTATATATATCTATATCTATATCTATATATATCCCTATCATTAGTGGAAACACTCAACATTTTTATACTAATTAATTCTGAATTTTTACTTTCTCCTTCTTGTTATAACATCTTCTGATGTAATACTTTCAATCCAACAACTCTATAACCCTTGCTGAATGAGGAGAATCTCTTCATTATGATTCTGTAAATCAAGACATATCCATGCGCAGAACAAAATTTTTGGATGCTTCAATACCAAATTCCAACTTAATACTGTTGTTATTTGTTAATAGGGTTTTGTTGATGGGGTTATATTAAAAAATAAAAAGGACAACACCAGGTTTGACATACAATAAGTAGCCAGGTCTCTTCTATAAAATCTATTTCCTTATCAGGAAACAGCTTAGCTCAAATGATTAAATTATGGTTCTCTCTAAGGCATATCAAATTACTAACAGGCTAAAATACATGTAAATTAACAGCTAGTATACTTTTAGAATAACTGGCTTTTTAAAGATATTATAGAAAAATGGTGTTTTTGCACTTTCTCAAGTATCCTTTAAAAATGAACAACAATTATTTGATACTAAAATAATTGCTATCATGAAGGAAGAGACTGTAAAAGAAGTTCTATAGAAGCTAATATACTATACTATAGATACCACAGAAATACTTTAGAAGTATTACAAAAATACTATAGAAATACTTTTAACAGATTATTATACTAAACGGGCTACTCTGACTAAAGTCCTTACGTAAAAACATTGTATGAAGTAAGAATAACAAAATAAAATCCATGGAAAAGTTCAAAGATTCCATTGTAGATACACAAAATTTGGCTTGCCAAATTCTGAAAAGACACAACAAGCACATTAGGTTATAAGGACCATGAGTATTAAGATCTGGCAAAACCAGAATGGCCACCTGGACACTAGATAAAACCTTCCATGAAACAACTCATTCCAATAAGGACAAATTGGCTATAATAGTAAACACTAAGGAAAAATCTTTCTAGGATAATAAAGGATAAAGTCACTCCATGCTTTATCTGTAAGTAAATTAACCCGGAAAAACTGTGGGACGTGAAATGAGACTATGCTCTAAAAGACTCTCTGAGCTTTTCCCAATTGAATTTGTACAGTTGCCTCTCCCGCCATGGTTTATGAATATGTAGCACTAATAATAATACATTTATTTTCAGAATAGATCAAAATATTTGCCTGTTGCAAGGCCACAACCATCATGACTGCTTAGGACATTCCAAATTACTGATCCCATAACAAGGGACACATTTAACTAGAACAGTTATTCATAAATTTGAGTGAGGCTCTGCTCCTTACTCAAAACGCTTTTTGTCTTTATGATTCCAAAATCTCTGGGAAAATAATAAGGGCCTTAACAGCACTGGAAAAATATATCCTTTAAAGATCCTAAAGTGAGGTTTTCCAGAGAACCTCCAGAAGAATTAACTGTTAAAAATCTTTCAATAAGCATATGACCATACGAAGAAGCAGCTTCCTCTCGAGACCACTGGAGCAAGATTCTTCTACAGGTCACACTCCTCTCTGCACACTCTTGTTTATTCAGAGCTTTCCTCTTTACTGATTTAAGGGTGTGTATGTCTGACCTGGCCTATCATGTTCTCCTTACTAGTAACAATGACTTGCCTAAGTCTAGGCTTTAAGGAAAATGTGTTTGAACTATGAAAAATATATAATGCAGTACTTAACTATTTGTCAAAACACCAAGAAACAATATACCCACAGTTCCACAAAGAATGATTATATGTCTTGTGCAACTCCTATGTGGAAGTCAGACTATTTAATGCCAAATCAGAATCAAGGTAAGTTATTCTGTGCAGCTACTAGTTAGGCCCCTCCAAGGGTGTGACTCCCCAGCACCCTCAGTGGGCTACATTTCCATACATATACTCCGAAAGAATAAAGCTTTTCTGGAAAAAGACCCCTGAAGATAGTAAGCCCATTCACAGTAGTTACACTACTGCAAATGATCACCACAAAATTGTTCCTTCATTTTGGTTGACACAGTAATTAATGTAGCCTAAGCCCTGAGGGCACAACAAGCCAGTTTAAATTCTTTAACTCAAGCAGTTATAGATTAAAGGCTTCGATTTTTCTTTTGCTCAATCAGGGAGGAGTCTGCACTAATGCTAATACTTCATGCTGTACCTGGATTAACACTAGAACAAGTAAAACCATCTACGAATGCAAAAGGCTATACAAAGTTAGACTTGGGGAGTCCTCAGGACTCTTCTTGGCCAAGTCTGGAAAACCTAGAGTCATGATTCTGGAGTGCCCTCCAGCCCTTTCTTATAATACTTCAAGTTGTCCTTGTCTCAGTTTAAATGTTATCCAGAATCTTAAAAATGTTTCTGTATAGTTACTGTCCCAGCAGATGACTTAAAGACAAAAACAGGATGAAATCATGATATATGCACAACCTGAAAATTAAATCTTCACAGATGAAACCTCTTCAAAGAGATTCAACAACAGTGGTTGAGTTAATCTTTAATGGTTTCTTCTATGGCTTTAGCTGAATGAAAATCAAAAGGAAAGACTGGGAATAAAAAAGTTTCCACAAACTTATGAGAAAACTGATCATTCTGTTGTCATGGTAATGAGCAGTCATCAGAACATGTTTTAAACCTGTTCAACTGATCTGCAACAACTCATCTCAGTGAACACACTTTTGGAACCAGCCAGTGTCAGCTCCTCACTTCTGAAAGCCCAGGCATCAGGGACAGACTCATGTAAATAAATATACCACCGAGTGCCAACCAATCAACAGTCTCACCCAAGTAGTCATGCTTCCCCTAAACCCTTTGTGAATACGATGAACATTCTGCTTTGCATGAAGAGACTGCACCTGACCAGCATAGCTCTCCCTTGTAGTAAGCAATCAGTTCAGCCTTGTCTTTTTACTTCAGTTATTGAGTGGTAGTCTCATCATCCTTTGACATTTTCATTGTATGATTTTTTTGGAACTTTCAATGATGTGAATGTATTATATATTCAATAAAATAAATTTAAATAAAAATATTTTTACCTCAGAAACCCGTCTTGCCTATGATTTCAAAGGTCAGTGCCATCAGTAAATGCTATGTCTTAATTTGCTCTTAATGAATTCCTCTATTAAATGAATGTATGTGCAGCATACACAGTATTATTCATAGACTGGATACTGATTTTGCAAGATGCTTACAAACGTGGGATTCACTAAATGTTAGGTTAAAATACGATGCAAAAGTTACTATAACTATTCACCTCCTATTAATAAAAATGGCAAAAACATAGAGAACTTCTCAAAACAGGTTTATGAGAGATTTCAGATCATGTCAAAACAAGGAACTAAACCAAAATCTCAATACATCAAAAAGGCAAAATCTGTTGATGCTACTGTTACTGTACTAAGTTGATTTATTTGTAGAAGGGGGTATTATTTTTAATTTTAAGAATATAAACAAATGTATTGCTATCTAAATGTGTGGCCTGAAACTCTTAAATCCTTTACTTTAAACTTTATTAAAGGACACAAAATATAAAATTTAAGAAATAGGCTTAATTTTTATTATCCCTCTGGTTCATTGTGAGTTTTATTCAACTTTTATACCTTATCATGTTAATAAATAATGCCAATGATAGCGAATACATACATATTGCTTTATATGAGCAAAACACTGTTCCAAGTGTTTTTACAAATATTAACCCAAGGAGTACTCTTTGTAAAAAGATTAGAATTCCAGTTCTCATACAGACACATTCTCCTTATTCTGAGAGAGTCTTTATTTTATTAGGACAAAAAGTCTCCATATGGAAATGAAATTTTAGCAACTCAAACAGCCACTGCTAATTAAGAAATATAATTTTTAAAATTACCAACCTTTTTCCTGCATATCATATGCTCACATTCCTTTGTTTCTGAATTATTTAAATGTTGCAGTAACTAAATTTTAAGGAAGAATTTGCACAAACTAACAGAAAAACACGGCTGCACCCAGGATTCATTCATATATTGAAGATTTTGAGAGACCAATTCAAAAGTCTTGTATCAGGAAAATGTTCATGGGGTAAAATATCATGTACATTGAATCCACTGCAAACGTTTAAGATTGCTTTACCTCTGTCAGTTCCAGAGCTTTATTGTAGCCCATCGAGTGTAGAGTTACCCAAAGGTCACGAGGATCTCCTTCACGATCGTTGGCTTCCATTAGGTTCAGATCCATAAAGCCCTGCCTTGTTAGTTCATTCTTCTTTGTATCAAAATTCTCTGTCAAAACAACCAAAAGTTTCTTTCTTACATAATTTTAAAATTATATATTTAATAAAATGTCTATTATATATTATTATTCATAAATGTTTGTTTTAAAGGAGGCCTTATGAATCTGTGAGCAGTGTAAAAGTGAAATAAGAATGGCTCAAAACATGTTTGAGAGATAATGTTCTCACAATTCAGCGTAAGCACCATCACAGTGCATGATTTAGTTTTTCAACAAAATCTGAAGTTATAAATAATGCAAATACATTCCAAAATTAGAGGAAATTTTAATTTTTTCTGGGTAAATTCTAACCTGCTTGCTTATCTAGAGTATATATTGATATATATTTTAAAAAGTAAAATGCTTCATATTTATTTGCCACCCAACTGAATTTGATGTAATACATACCCCCCAAACTATTGGTGTTTCAAAAAGGGAGGTGTGGATGGTGCCAGATTTAAGGAGACTTCTATATACTTAGCTGTTCTGATTTAAACTGAACTGTCCCCTTGTCCGTAAAAAACTGTTAGATAATGGAGAACATTATGCAGTCCCAAACAAATCTAAATGTGTCTATTTTAACATTACTTAAAAGCAAAAATTCATGTAGAAGTATCTAGATACATATAATTCTTCCATTTGTCTATAATAAAGACAATAAACAGCTACTCACTTTGGATTATGTTCTTTTAACTGCCCTACAACAAAGAAATATTTTATTTTTCAACTCCTATCTGTAATATACCCAAAGCAAATGGGTACTCTTACCTGAGTTCCCTTTTGTATACATTATTGTGAGGAAAGAGGCAGAGACAGAACTGTTCAAAACTGGTTGGCTAATAAACAGTTTAAAATGTTTAGAGTTTGTAAAGTGACTCATAAGTTTTGTAAGAAAAAAAGTAAATGTAGACTAAATTAGATCATAGAAATGGTAGCCTAAAATGGAGGCTGGAGTTACTATGTAGTAAAAAAGATAAAAAATTAATATTTGATACACATTACAAAGAAATCATTACTTTCAAGAAAAATGTATCTAGATAATATGTTATATAAACTATCAATAACAAAACTACTGTTAAAACTTAAAATTACCAATCTTCCATTAATTTTTTAAAGTTTATTAATACCCAACTTCAAGACTTATTTTAAAGCTACAGTAATCAAAACAGTGTGGTATTGGTGAAAGACAAGACAAACAGATCAGTGGAATACAATAGAGAACTCAGAAAAAGACCCACAGAAATATATTCAACTGATATATGACAAAGATACAAAGTCAATTCAATGGAGAAAGGATAGTCTTCTCAACAAATGGTGCTGGAACAACCGGACATCCACATGCAAAAACATAAATCTAGACAAGGACCTTACATCTTTAACAAAAATTAACTAAAATGGGCTATAGACCCAAAACACAAATCTGTAAGGCTTCTGGAAGAAAAAAGGAGAAAATATGGATAACTTTGTATTGTTGAGGTTTTAGATACTACACCAAAAACATACAAACCAAAAGCATGATCCATGAAAGAAAAAATTGACATGTGAGACATCATAAAAATTAAAAACTTCTGCTCCATGAAAGACACTGTCACTGTTAAGAGAATGTTAAGAGAAAGACTAGAAGAAAATACTTGCAAAACATACATTGATAAGGACTCGTATCCAATATATGCAAAGAATTCTGAAAGCTCAACAAGAAAACATCTCAATCAAAAATTAAGCAAAAGATATATAAATGATAAATAGGCATATGAAAAGATGCTCAACGTCATGTCATTGCAATTAAAACAACAATGTGATACCACTATATGCCTATTAGCACAGCTAAAATACAAAAAAACTGGCAATATCAAATGGTGACAAGAATACCATCCAACTACTGTTGAATTGAAATGAACTGAAATGAGCTGAAAACTACATACAGACAAAAATCTGTACATGAGTGTTTACAGCAGTTATATTCATAATTGCCCCAAACTGGAAGAAACCAATACGCCCTTAAATAGGTTAAAGAATAAACAAACTGCGGTACATTTATCAAGTGAAATATTACTTAGGACTGAAAAGAAATGAGCTATCAAGCCATGAAAAGACATGTTGGAAACTTAAATGCATATTGCTTAACAAAAGAATCCAGTCTGAAAAAGTTATATGCTGTGTAATATTCCAACAATAAGACACTCTGGAAAAGGCAAAACTATAGAGACAGTAAACGATTAGTGGTTGCCAGGGGTTTGAAGGGATTAATAGGTAGATGAATATGTAGAGCATAAGGAATTTTCAGAACCATGAAATGATTCTGTCTAATACTGTGATGGCAGATACATAACATTGTGTATTTGTCAAAGCTCATAAAACTGTATAACACAATACAACTCTAACATAAATTATATATTTCAGTTAATAATAATGTATCAGTATTGGTTCATCAACTTTAAACAATGTACCATCCTAATGCAAGATGTTAATAAGAGGGGGGATTGGGAGAGTGGGGAAAAAGGCTGCATGGGAGATCTACTCAATCTTTACTGTAAACTAAAACTGCCCTAAAAATAAAGTCTATTAATAAAAAATTTTTTAAAAAGGCATCTTTAAGTCTAAAAAGGTTTATAAAATGATCTTACAGGTAAATAATATATTTTCTTATTAAGAGGAAGGATAAATGAAATTAATATTACATATAATGGTTAGAAAGATTAGTATTTCAGAACTTAAAAAGCCCATTTCTTCATAGCATTATTAATGTTGCTGAAGGAAACATTTCCCCCAAGTCATTTTTTAAGTCAACCGTTCTTGGGGACTTTTTGTGGCATGGTACTGAAGGTTCAGAAGCTTGACTGTCTGGATTACAAATTCAGCTGTGAAATTTTCTTGCTGTACAATCTTGGTCAAGTGACTTACCTTCTTCGATTCTGATTTCTCATTTGTAAAATGAGAATAATAATAGTATATACCTCAAAGAGGTAATGTGTAGAAGGGCTCTCACCTGATACATGGTAAACCCTCAAAAAAAAAGTTAACTATCAATTTTACCAATTTAATTAAATTATTAAACTAAAATTTTATTTAACAACAACTTACAGTAAGAAAATCCTAATTATGATTAACTCTTATGGAATGTGATCTAGTGCCAACAACAGAGAATCAAAATGTTATAACATTAGTTACAAGATGATTACATCTTCCTAGAGATAATATTCTATGCTATCAATCTTGTTAATCAAAGTTTAATATTATAAATCAATATACATTTCTTATTCTTCATTACACTATATAAACTTTCAGTTAAAAAGATATATTTTTAAAATTTTTATATTAATAACATTTCTACCATATTTGCTGTTTAGATAAACAGATTTATCAGACTCCCACCTGGCTCACTGACTCTGCCAAGCTTAGACCACTTCAAGAACCAGAGGAATAGAACACATCTCTACCCTAGTGCCAGCAACATGTGAGTTAATCTCTCTCTTGACTGCATTCTAGCCTTCTCAAATTTCGTGTTCTGTGATCTACAGTTGGCTATGGCTTTCTAGTTTTCCCCTTTGACCTTTCAGTCTTTGGCTTAAATACGTACACAAGTCCTACCCCTCTTCTCAGACTTCTCCTAAGTGACAACTAACTGCCTCATTCTCAGTATTTTTCTTTCCCACATTAATATTTTTAGCTTCTGTACATCCATGGATGAACTTTACCAATTCAACTCAAATATAAAAAATGAAAGAATTCTTAACATATATAAACAACTGCCTAGAAACCGCTTAATTTTTAACACAAATCTAGCCGATTAGCTCTTTGCTGCCCTCTTCTGGGCAGAGTTTGGGACTCTTAACCGCTTCAGTTCCTTTGCTATCAGAGCTAGGACAAAGTTTTTTACATTCTAAACTCCATAAAGCATATAAATTATGATTAATTTACATTTTCTTTTAACTTGAATACTACACCAACTATGAATTTAAGGAATATAAAAGTCTAAATTTTTACAGTCTACAAACAATGCTACTACTTTGAAATTGTCCTAATTGCAATCATATTCCATGGATAAGTTTGACATTTAACTTCTTAAGGATGAAAGGGTGCTATATATATATTTTTGTGTGTTTGTTTGTTTTTAACATATCCATTAAGAAAAAGAAAAGTGCTTACCTCTGCAGACAGCCCAAGCATCTTCATCACATTTCTCACCACTTGTTCTCAATTCAAAAAAATTATATTCTTCAAGGCTAAGAAGACCATTTCCATCTAAATCAATTACTTCAAATATATCTGATAAAGTTGACCTAAAATTATAAAAATAGAGAATTATTTTTTGTCTCTAAGGAAACTAGATTGAAGGTTTCTATAAGGATAATTTTCAAAAGTAATACCAAGGCATCAAACAGTATTTGTGAATGATAAAGTTCATGTATCCAAATGTATTTTTAACTCATGAGATAAACTGCATGAGATAAACAAGCTTCTAAAGCAAACACAGTATCTCAATACATAGTAGGAACTCAGTGAATCATAGTTTCCTTCTTTCTTCTCCTTTTTCCAATTTACTTTCTTCTTCCTCTCTACCTGCAGCCAGGTCTTACCGTGTATATCTAGGGTATGGGAGAACTACCTGAGTATTTGGATTTCATATCTGACAGTTATCTAAGTCAATAGTGCGCCTAGCAGTATCTATTTCTAGTCGGGGAGAAATCCATAGATACGTAACTAAAGTTGACTTGCTGAACGTATGGAACCCGGAAATGAATGGCAACCTCAGACCCACGAATAGAAGGTTACTTATAGATGCCTAGTGGATGAGTTGAGCTATTGATTAGAATCTGGGGGTGGGGGTGGTGGCAAGCCAAAGGAAAGGATGGAAGACAGGCTACTGATATACATCCAGTCTAGATGTTATATTTCTAATTTTAATAAACAAAACTTACCTAAATTCCTTTGTAAGAAATAATTCCCCTGATTCATCTCTATACACAAGTTGGGCTTCTTCTGCTATTGGTTTTATTTCTCTCCTTAGCCTACAGCCAGTTGTGGAAGGAATTAACCAGTAAATTCCAGGTCCTAGTTCACCAGTCCACCCAAACACCTTTTCTCAAAAGAATTTTAAAAAGAAACAAACAACCACCATGAGTCTTAATGACTTATCATCTTTCTTATGAAAAGGGAGCATTATGAATAGTTTTTCACCAATTCTATTATGTTCTATCACCAATTCTATTATGTTCATCAATTCTATTACGGTTCTATCAACATTTTATAGGCTTCAAAATCTTTTTGTTAATGGTAAGCCTAGTAATATTAGATGTGGTTTTTTATATCTTTTAAAAACAAATGCCTGAAACTGTAGCAGGTAAGAAGTAATATAACTTCTAAATCTTCCCAGTAATCTTCGAAAATGTTTGTGATGCAAATATTTCAACAGGAAGAAAAGAGAAAAATTTTAGAGTAATTTGTCCAAGTTACAGTTGCCCAATTTGATTCAAATATAAATATATGATCTCTAGTCAGATTTCAATGTTACAAAATAAAAATTAAATATATTTAAAAGAGTTCACTATTTGTATGAATTAGCCATATTTGTAAAAATCCAATTATGTGGACAAAAGCACTGGAATTTTACTATTATCTATGTAATATGGATGATAAAACACGATGGCAGAGTTCAGATAAACCTACTTTATACAAAAATCTTTTCATTACAGGATATTTATGAGTGCCAAGACACTTGTATAGAAAAAAATTTTATTCTCCTCTTCTATAAAAGAGAACAAAATGGCATCCCTCTATCAAACTTCTAGGTGCTTTCTGGAGCCAAATGGTTTCCTATAAAAAGGAGGGGTTGCCACTGTCAAATATATTAAGCCTAAGCATTTTCTAGTCGTGTATAATATCTAAGCTAACAGTTACTTGTCCTTCGGCACAGAGTAACCCTAGGGAATTCTGTCTGGTATTGTGTCCAAAAACTCCTTTCAAATCTCAGGTATATTTTAGGTCATCCTAGGGACTCTTAGCAAAACAGAGTTGCTCATCCAAATTCTGGGTTCAGCCCTATTCTGCCCTCAAAAGTCAGAGGAACCATAAATCGTCCTACAGTGACCACATCCTAATCCTATTTTGATACAAGAAGCAACCCAATAAAAGTCAGGGTCATTTTGAAGACTAAAATTGACCCAAACCGTCCTTTGGAAACCATAATCTTTTAGATTGCCTAGAGGTAGAGTGATATCCAGGAGTGAAAAGCATTTCTTGCTGCTTCCTAATATATGTTATCCCATGACCCTCCCTTATCTCCACATATAACCTTGAACTGCCACTGTGGTTGGCAGATGGAAAGTCTTTCATGGGCACAACACTCTTCCTAGAGAAAATAACTGTGAAACTAAAACTAAAACTAAAAATCCTTTGTAAATATGACATATTACAGATAAACAGAGGCCTACATAGTAAACAGGCAAATAAAAACTCTTTCAAATTTTATTATTGGCTTGCTATGTACTAACGTTTTTACATATGCAATCTCATATGAAAATAATTTTAACCAAAACACAGTTGGAAAAGATATACTTTGTGGTCAGTTCTGAAGAAGAGTCTAGTGAAAACATTAACTTCTATCATTTTATTTGTTTCTTAGCTGTAACTATTCTTGTCTGTTAGGAAGCCTACAATAAAGACTTTTATATAACATTCCATCAGGGAAAGGTTTGTCTGTCGTTGGGCCTGTATAAAGATTAAATATGATATTGCAGTAAGCCCTTGAATAGTATTATTCCTGTTGTGTAGCAGATGTATTTTGTAGTCCTCATAAAATAAATAGCCACATTTATGTATCTGCCTCACATATTTGGCCCCTGAGTAAATATATAATTAGAAAAGATCACGACAACCCCATGGGCAACATATAAAATCATTTTAAAGCATTTCTTCAGATCAATTTATTTTGGACCCTATAATATGAGTCAAGCCTGAGGATAGTAATTTTGAAGTTTTTCTTTTTACAGTAGTAGAGGTAAGATAAACATCTAAAGGAACTTTTTCAAAGTCTTGAATTGCTTGTATTTAGGGAAAAAAATCCACTGGCATCAATCATTCCTACTGAGTATAACCCAAAAATGTTCACATGTGGGGTATCAGGGCATTTAAAAAAGAGAAGAGTGAAGTACAATGTCACACAACCTGCACATTATGAAGCCAAGATTGCCTATCAATCCTCAATTATTAAATCTCAGCAAGTAAGAAAGAGCCTTCAAAATGAATAAAACATATATAATATGAATAGTGTTTTAAGTATTGTATATACCTTAATTGGAAGGGAAGATTTTAAAAGTTAAAAATACATAGAAAATATTATTCTCCTCAAACTTGAGATCATACTATACTTTAAGTAAACATAAGAAAATAAATTGTATACTTCTCTATTTCGTAGTTCAGTAAAACATGTGAGCTGTAGATTTGCTTGACTCTCATTTTCCTTAAGAATATACAAGACAGTATCAACTGATAACCAAGGGGATGGTTTTCCTATAAACAAGAAAACCCAAATGTCTTAAAAGAAGCAGTCACCACTTAGTCTTTCCTACCTAAAAAAGAAGTTAGTGGTTTCTTTTCTATTTCGATTTTATTTTAGAAATACACATCCCATTTTTATATGTAAACATAGCATTTGCAATAAGGCACATTCCTCTATACAGTGACCTTGTTAGAAACAGTCTCTATATACACACTTTCTAAAAATCATAACTTTTCTTGAACTCATCAGAGAGCCAAGGTCTAAGGCAAGCAAGGAGCCTGAAATCCAAGGAAAAACAAAACCTTTCAAGAAGAGAGGGGATGCAAGCACTGGCTTACCTGTGAAGGAGCATAGGAGGAAGAGATGTTAGACAAGATCTATATACTGATCACTCCAAAATTTATATCTCCTGCTTGGACCTTTCCTCTGAACAACTGCCTAGTTGACATTTCCACATGGATTTCTATATCTAAAACTGACCTTCCCAATCCCCGACCCCCCAAAAACCAACCTGTTCAGATACTCTTCTCTGTCTCAGGTAAGAGCAACTCATTCCCTCCAGCTGCTCAAACTCAAAATCCTGGAACCATCTTAAATTTTCCCTTCTCTCACATATCATCAGGAATCTAATCCATCAGGAACCAATCCTCAGAAAATCCTATGGTTCAACCTTCAAAATATATCCAGAATCTCTACTTCTTATTCCCTGTACACCCTGGTTCAAAGCAACGTCAGTTCCCTTCCAGAATTCTTCAATAGAGTCCTAGCTGGATTCCTTGCTTTCTCCTGGGTGACCTTTAATTTATTTTCAATAAAGCAATCTGACTGCTCCTGTTAAAATACAAGTCAGGTTATGTCCTGTCTCTACTCAGAATCCTCTAAAGGAATTGAGAGTTAGAAGAATGATTCTCCCACCATAACAATAAGAAGAAAATACATGCACTACAAAATCATAACATTTCTTGAACCAATCAGAGCTGAAGTCACAGGGCAACCAGGCAGCCTGAAATCCAAGGAAAGAGACACTTTCAAGGAGAAAGAAGATGCAAGCACTGGCTTCTCCATGGTGGCACACAGAGAAAAAGATGTCAGGCTTATAAGAGGAAGAGAGAGGGCTAAAGAAATATTTGAAGAAGTAAAGATGGAAAATTTTCTAAAAATAGTGATAGATAATAAGGCATAAATCCAAGAAACTCAGAGAGCCCCTAGCAGAATAAATACCAAAACAAACAACAACAACAACAACAAAAACCTTCTCAAAAAACTCAACAGCATCAATAAGAAAAACAGAAAAACACTTAGACAAACATTCAAGCTATTGAAAATCAAAGAGAAAATCTTGATAGCAGCCTCCTAAGAGTTCCCAATTTCTCTCAGAGTAAAAGCCCAAGTCCCTATTTAGGAAACCAAACAAACAAACAAACAAACAAACACCACTAAAAAAAGCCCACTCCAAAACTCTACCTGATTTTGTCCTTGTTTCTCCCTGTCTTCATCTTCTGCTGGTTTCTCCTTACTTACTTCAACCTAGCCACTCCAGCCACCTTGTTGTTCTTCTAACACCAGGCACACTCTCACATCAGAACCTCTAAACAGACTCCACTGGCCACTTCCTCCACTTTTCACCCATCCCTTCCACCACCCCTATATCCACAAAGCTTACTCCCTTGCCACCTATGGAAAACAGCAAAAATGTCTGTCCCTCTATATATCCACAGCCCTTTGCAATGTGACTTTACAGCTCCTTCATCAAGAGATCAAATCTATTTCTCCACCTTATAAATCTGTACTTGCCTTGTGACTTGCTGTGAATAACAGAATGTAACAGAAGTAATGTGCCAATTCTGAGTCTAGGCCTACAGTGCTTCTGCTTTCTCTCTCAAATTCCTGTTACACCATAAGAACAAGTCCTGGCTAAATTACTAGAGGATAGGAGATTATACAAGGCAGAATCAAGCGGTCTCAGCTGAGACTCATACAGAGAAGCGAGCCCAAGCAAGATGAGTTAAAGCCAACCACCAGCTAACCTGCAGCTGATCACAGATATATAAGTGAGCCCTCAAAGAAAAACCAGCCCCAGCTCAGACCAAAAGAACTGTCCAGCAGACCTGCTCATGAGCAAATGTTTAACTGCTTTAAGCCACTGAGTTTTGGGGTAGTTTGTTACATAGCAGTTGATAACTGACATACCTCTTTCAAAGTCTGCTCAAATGTCAACTTCTAATGAAATATACACTAACCACCTCTTTTCAGTGGCAATCTATATTCCCTCAGCATTCACAATGCCCCTTTCCCTCTGTTTTTCCCATAGCACTTATCACCTTCTAACACATTAAATTAATAAATAAACCTGATTATATCTCCCACCTCCCTCCCTCCCCAAAAATCATTAAAAGTATATCTAGGGAAAACACCCATATAGCCATTTTTCACTAATTAAACATTATGTAATAACCACTTTAAACTCTAGGAAATTATTAATGTTGATCAAAAAAAGAACATTACCATGAATGCAAAGATTATTAATAAAGATTGTCTAAGTCATGTGACATAGGACTTTGAAGGTATTCAAAAATACTTGCAGTTCAAATTTGTCCCAAATTATGTTCCTACAAAAGATCTCTTAAATACATCATAAAAAATTGATAAATGTAAAGAGTTAAGGATTAATTAGCAAATAAAAAGTTAATTCTATGTCAAGAGGAAACCATGTAACATTCTGTTTTTGTTTTTAAGGTATTAAAATAAAACATACTTTAAACCTGTACAAAAACAATTTACTTGCTTTGCATAATACAATAACCAGTCAATATAAATGATTTTATTTAAATGTATGTAACCACATGTTTCTTAGGCAGATTATTTTCTTCACTAATTAGAACCATCAAATACTTACATAAGTATTTCCAAAGTGGGCATAAGTTGATATTTTAAAAAAAACCAGAATATTTAAACTTGCCTTCATCTTGACTCAGGTTTAATGGCTTAATTGTTAGGTAAACCATGGATCTCTGAGTTATTTGCATCTTGTATTGATGACTAATGATTTCACCATCTTCTTCCAAGAAAAAGCAACCTTTTGAATGCACACATTGCCACTCCTGAAATGAAGGGAAAAAAATTCAAACAATATTTATTAAAAGTTTCCAGCATGCATAGCAATGAAGAGAAACCTAGAGAACATATAAAAGAAATGTCACATAGAGCTAATGCCCTCCAGGAATTTGCAACATCATTAAGAAGTAATATTAGATAACAGAAAGTTAGGAAAAGACATAATGGAGAGTAGAAATATGAAAAAAGTACAGTTGATGAGAGTGGGAGAAGTACTGAAACAAAGTAATAAATAAACATACTGCTGCAATAATCAGGGTGAAATTAGTGCTTAGAGCATAGTAAGAATGAAGAAGTAAGTACTGCTAAGACTGGTATGTTGAAAGAAAAAGTGATAGGATTTGGTATTTAAAAGATAAAGTATGTGAAAACCAAAATAAGTGTTTCAAGTCTAGGCAACTAAAAGAAGGCCATAAACTTCATGGTCATAGCAAAATGCTGATAAATATCAGTTCTGAGAATTCTATAAAATTGGCTCTACTATCTCTTGGTCTTAAATTCCTCCTCCTAGTCCAAACTAACTTATCCGTATAGAATCTCACAACTAGAATTTCATAACAAATTTTACTTCAAGATGGCAGCTTTAGCAAAAAGTAAAAGATTCTTTATTGAAGGTATGAGAAATTGTTCCATTACCATAGATATAAGCAAAAATGCTTTCCACTCTATCATTAGCAGCCTTGCCTACCTATAAGACTTATTTCTGTTCTACTCCTAATAACTTCCAAAATAGAATATTAATGTTTTGACTTTATAAAGGATGATTTTGAAAAATTATCTATATTTAGATAATAAACTCAAGGCTTTAATAACATTAAGATTACTTAAAAGGTAAGCAGTAGCTGTATAACAGAAATATCAAAATTATGCTGTATAATAATAATATCAAAAATATTATTAATACACTATAGAAGGATTTATTACTGTGGCACCAAAAAGGCAAGAACAAATGTAATTTACATTAAGATTGATATCTCACTTTTTCAAAGGCTAAATCATCTTAACATATACTTACACATCATGTCTCTCCTATGTAAATTATAATTATTTTCATATTTTATATTATTTTCATAGCACAAAAATACATTTAAAATTAGAAATTTAAAAATAGGGAAAAAAATCCCCATAGTTCTACCAATCTAGTTTGATTTTTATGTAATCATTTCTATTTCTGGCCTTATATAAAAACCTATTTTATATATTCTAATTAACACTATTTTATGTTCTGCCTTTTTCCTTCAATATTATATCCAAAACATTGTGCTACTGAAAAAGAACATAGTTGGAGAACTCATATTTCCTGATTTTAAAACTTACTACAAAGCTACAGTAATCAGAACATTGTGATACTGGTATAAAGACAAATATATAGACAAATGGAACAGAAGAGATAGCTCAGAAATAGTCTTACATATATGGCCAAATGATTTTCAACAAGGGTGCCAAGACAACTCAATGGGGGAAAGAGTCTTTTCAACAAAAGAGGCTGGGAAAAATGGATATCCCAGTGTAAAATAACTAATTTGGACCCTACCTTACACCATATACTAAAATTAACACAAAATGGATCTAAGACCTAAATGTAAGTTATTAAAACTACAAAACGGTGAGAAGAAAACATAGGAAGAAAGCTTCATGTCGCTGGATTTGGCAATGATTTCTTGGATATGACACCAAAAGCACAAGCAATAAAAAAATATATAAACTTCATCAAAATTAAAAAACCTCTGTGCATCAAAGGACACTATCAACACAGTGAAAAGGCAACCCATATAATGGGAGAAAATATCTGCAAATCATATACCTGAAAATGGAATAATATCCAGAATATATTAAAAACTCCTACAAGTCAATAACAAAAAACTAAAAAACCTCATTAAAAATGGCCATAGGACTTGAAAAGATATTTCTCCAAATAAGATACACAGATGGCCAATAAGCACATGAAAAGATGCTCAACACTATCATCAGGGAAATGCAAATTAGAACAGTGAGATACCACTTCATACCCACTAGGATGACTATAATAATAATAAAAAACCCCACAGAAAATAACAAGTGCTGACAAGGATGCGGAGAAATTGGAACTCTTGTGCATTGCTGCTAGGAATGTAAAATGATGAAGCCATTATGGAAACAGTTTGACAGTTCCTCCCCAAAATTAAACACAGAATTACCATATGATCCAGTAAATTCCACTTTTGGGTAGATCCCTAACCCAAAAGAATTGAAAGCAAAGACTCAAATATATAAAATATCAACTGACAAATGAATAAACAAAATATGGTATATACCTACAATGGGGAATCATTCAACCTTAAAAAGGAATGAAATTCTGAAACTTGCTGCATACGGATGAACCTTGAGGACATTATGCTAAGTGAAGCAAGCCAGACAAAAAACAAAAGGACAAATATTGTATGCTCCCACTGACATGAAGTACCTAGGGTGCTTAAATTCAGAGACAGAAGGTAGAACGGTGGTTGCCAGGAGCTCAGGGGAGGAGAAAACGAGGAGTTACTATTTAATGGGTACAAAATTTCAAGTGGGGATGATGTAAAAGTTCTGGAGATGGATGGTGGTGATGGTTACACAACATGAATGTATTTAAGGCAACAGAACTGTACACTTACAAATGGTTAAAATGGTAAATTTTATGTTATGTATATTTTAGCCCAATAAAAAAAAAACTTTGCTAAGCAATATTCACATTTCAATTTAACTGGTTCTGTAATTAGCCATTGAGTTGGTATGCCACTACTTACTTAACCATTTCTAAAGCGTTGAACATGCAGTCATTTCTCATCAGTATAGATAATGCTAAAATGAATACTATTTTGTTCAAATGTTTTGCTTCTGATGAATAATATCCTGTAGAAGAACTTCAAAGCAAAAAATATGTACATTTCAAGGCTAATGACACATGTTCCATACTGCTTTATAAAACAGTGATATAATTTTACAATACCACCAATAGTGTATAATGTAATAATTTGTCATTACATAACTTAGTATGTAGTGTTACCATTAAAAAATTGGTTGGGGATGATTTCTTAAGCAAGGTGTGGGTACATAAAATATTCACTAGAGTATCTCATATATTTTCTTATATGGTATCATAATTATTTTTGCAATAATTTATATTAATGCAATAAAATAATACAATAAACTAAAATGGTATTGTAATAATTTTGCCTTAATTTGAATTTCTTTGATTCCTAGCAAGGTTGAGCATTTCCCCATTTGTTTATCATTCTGTCTCTTTTTGTGTGAGCTGCCTATGTATCCCCTATTGTCAAAGATCTATTGCAGACTTGGTATTTTTCTTACATGTTTTAATAAATTCTTTTGACCTTTTATATATTAACCACTTTTGTAAGTTCTGATGCATGCATTTTCTCTATTTCCTTTAATTTTATTTTTGTTTTTTTTTTCAATTATGTAAGTTTTCCATTTTTATATTGATCTTTTCTTTGGAGATTTCCTCCTAAACTGAATTTTAAGAAATTACCACTATTGCTGACTATTACTTATCCATTAGTCACATGCACTGTCACACCTTTGGGGTATAAAAGATATGTGTACTTTTAATTGAGAAATTAAAATGTGACCTTAAATTACTGGAATTCATCTTCACAAGAATATTTCCCATGACAGAAACAAGTCATTATATATGATATTTCAACAACATCCCTATGAGACAATATGGAGTACATACAAATTAGTCACTTTAATAAACAGGCAAATTGAGATACCCACATGTTATATGGGTTCAGAGATTTACAAGGAACTTGTAGAAATATTAGGTGTAAAGTCTGGTACTTTCGGATCAAAGCTTTTACCATTAGATCACGTTTCTAAAAGAAAACATACTAAGAGTACTAAATTCAAAATTTTTATAACATAATGAGGTTGAAACTTGAGCTTGAGTCAAAAGTTCAACTATTAATGATGAGTAAGAGTATGTACAGACTTTCATTTAGGTTCCCTGTAAATCTCTTCAGTGGGAATATACTATGGACTAATAACAGATGCTATCATTACCTCAAAGCCAACAGCCCTTAATATAATCAACATAACCTTGGAAGACGATGACTGCCCCAGAGAACAAAGGAAAGAGACACTCATATGGAACTTAAGAGATATTACCCTTTGAGACAGTTTGAACTAAGATTCTGACATTAAATTTTTTCCTTTCAATCAATTTTTACTATAGCATTATTAGATAGAACTTCATCTAATATACTTTATGAATATATTTTTTACATTTACCCATCTGGAATGGCAAAGGATGCTAGTTTAGAATTACAGAATATTAAAGGTAGAAGTTTAAAAAGCAATTCAGTGAAGACTTCTCCTTTGATTGATGAAAGTCTGAAAAATAAAGTGATATGCTTAATTCAGAATTCTCGATGATTGCAGAACCAGATCTGAAACCTAGGCATCCTTACTTTCATTCCAAACTACCAGCTATATTCAGAATTCTGAGGTTTTTTCACACTTAAATATCTCCCATGATTTTTTTAAAGCTAATATTTAAAGAAATTTTGTGTTTATGAAATTATTATAAGTATGATAAAGTATTATCACTCAGAATTATATATATATTGAAGTGTTAAGATAAACATGATTGTTTGGTTTTCTTATTTAAAAAAGTAGATTTTAGTAGCTAAAAAATTTCTTAAATTTGTATTGTAATCATGGGTGAGGCAGCCTCCTACTTCCTAGTTAAAAAAATGTTTAAGTGAAACTAAAAAATAATGTGCTTTGCCTGGTACACTGATAGTGAACAGGATTTGTGGTATTTGGGAAACTCAAAGATGGAAGAATTTTTCCATGTGCTTATGGTATTTCCAGGTGACAGAAGATGTCTTTATAAAATTCAGCTGGGGAGGGAGTTAAATATTTTTATTAGAGGTCTTTCCTAAGTTCCAGTTCTAGAAAAGGCACAAGTAGAAGAGACTATATAAGTTTTTTTGGAAAGACAATCAACCTGAATACTGCAACAGATGATTAATAAAGCTGGAAAATGGTAAGACAACAGTTATTATAAACAGGAAGAAAGACAAATGCCCTATTATTTACATCAACTAAACTTCAATGTGATAATCAGATTATTTTGAATAATAAATAACACTATTAGGAGAATATGTAGCTCTCCTGTTTAAAAGGAAGAATTCAAATTCTTAAGATCTGCCAGAGTTATTAAAGACACAGTGCTTACTCAACCCCAAATTCCCTTTAAAACAAACAGGCTTTCAATCACACAAAGTTTTTTCTCTAGGACCTAGACTAAAGTGTTATGAATTAAAAGAAAAAAATACTGACAAATTGGCTGGCTCATTGAAATAAATCAATTTGAAAGGGTTATAGATTAAGTTGACAGTTTGAATATCATGAGAAAAATGGGAGAATGCTGAGTTTAAAAAAAATTTAAATGATAGACTAAGAAATTCCACATATGATATAATTTTTGATAATATAAAGCAAAAATAAAATAGTAGCTTGTATTTCTTACATAGGGCATAAGGTGGTGCTATATTCTACCAATTCAAGTAAATTTATATAAAAGGTAAAAGGACTGTTAATTCAATTATTTGTCATATACAAATTTTATTTATTTTCATTCATAATGTATAGGGAATTGCTTAAAAGCACAAACTAAAAATAGTAAAGTTGAAAATTATAGCTATCAAAATACTTAAATATACACAGTAAAATGACATTTTTCTTGGAACACTGTAGAGAACATGATTTGTTTTGACATATAATTCCGCATTATTAAAGTTTTAGTGAGGTAGAATTATTAAGCAGTAGATCTGCCACAGACGTAGTCAAAGAAAGAACTTTAACATCATCATCACTGTTGTTTTTTTATACAGATACCCTGTGTCACATACTTTTTGTTAAAAGGGGTAATTAGACTATTATTAAACTTTTTGTTATTAAAGAATTATAAACTATATATACTTTTTAAAAAAGGTTAAATGGATGATTTATAAGGGGACAAATTTATATGGATTGCCACCTAATTGACAAGTTGAATTGATCAATATTTTGAAAATCTGAGAAACTTTTATAAAAAAAGTATTATTTAGAGTCTTCACAAAAATTAAGTTAGACAGCCATTTCAAGTTTAAAATGTTTATATTCGTCTTGTAAATATTTATATAAAGAGATAGACCTATACCTCAATTTTAAAAAAGGAGAGACATATATAACCTACATGTTATACAACATTCATATACAACATGTCTGTTATACGACACACACACACACATATATATACAACATATATAGGCATATTCTAATTAGGAGTCTGGATATAATATTGCATCTCTGGAGCTTTCTCTAATTTTAGTCATGACTGTCAATTGAACCTATGCTTCTCTCAAAGAAAAATTTCTGATAAAAACCTAAGTAAGCGGATAAAATTCAGGATTAAAAAAGAATAATACTACAGTACCTACGTATAGTATATAAAATGTAATACATGTATACTCCCTTTGAAGGTTGTATTTTCCTCTTGTAATTCAGGTCTTTTACCAACTGTGTGGATTTACGGTTTAAAATCTGGCTTATGCACACCCGATTACAATAATTTTCTAATTTCTGAAGACCCTTCTTTTCTGTCCCAATTCCATACTTCTCCACTGCACATGAAATTGAGGTGCCCAAACTTGTTTAAAATAGATTTAAAGTATTTGAAGGAAATTAATTTAACAATTCTTTTAGTAATTTATTCTATCAATCTCGATTTAAACAAATTATACAATAACAACATTCATAACCAAGTACTTCTCAGAGTTGTTGTGAAGGTTAAGAAATATATAAAATTTAAGAAAATTTAAAAATAACTTCAAAATAAAATGCAAAGAACTGAATCCTGCTGAATAACAAAAGCGTCACAGATTTTTTTTAAAAATCACTTCAGCTCATGTAAGAAACATTGGAGAGCAGACAACATCAAGATGAGAAAAAGGACATAAAGAGTCAGGTAACTAATATGAAGTCTATGAATTATTTCCAAAAGACATTAAATTTTATATGAATGTCACAGAATTTAAGAGTTGAAAGTACACCATCTTTTAATCATTAAATTTTCCTACTACCTTTTACCTAATTCCTAATTACCTTTTCCTGCTCTTGATGTCTTAGATTCAAAACTTTAGTCTTTTGTTAATTAATCTTGGCATTGTCTATTAGATCTGTCTCTTCTTTACTATGTTCAAGGCCTACCTTGACCTAGCTGTCCTTACTTTATATTTGCATGACACTATTAGCCTCTCAATAGTCTTCCTAATTTGAGGTCTCCATACACAACATACAACATAATAGAAGAATAACTTTTCTTAAACTACACTTTCACCATGTTACTCCTATATAAAGACCTACAGTAATTTCTTAGTTCTATAATAGTATTAACAACAATATTATTTATTAAAGTGAAACTATATCTCTGGCACTGTGCTAAGTGGTTTATATATGTTAGATGACATAGATTTTTCAAAAACATAACTATTCCCAACTAAACATAATTATTCCCAATTTATGGATATGAAAACTGAAACTCAGAGGGCTGCTGAATAACTTATTAAAGGTCACACAGTTATTAAGTGACAAAGCTAAAATTTGAACACAGGTCTGTCTCTATTCAAAGGTTTTAATCTGCACTTTAGAACAGTGTTTGGCATAAAGTAGTCATTCAATAAATATTTGTTGAATAAATTAATGAATAAATGAAATACTATGCTATACCAGCTTCATATATTGTTAATAATGAAATGAAAATTTTTATTTTTTACTTCAAGGCCCAGTATGGTAAGCAAAATAGCTTGCATGTTACCTTTTTAATGAATATTTGTTGAGTTGAATTAAATTAAAAGAACTACATTGGTACAGGCCCGATTAACAAGAGCATGACAAAGAGAAAAAGTTTTACTATGGCTTTAATATAATCCATTTTAATATTTATTTATAACTTTCTTTATATTGGCTAAAATTATATTTATTTACACTTTAGAATCAGGTAAACGACAATTATTTAACTAAGTTGATTTTATTAGCATTTAATCTAGTTGCAAAATACAAAAAGCTTCCATTGGTAGAAAATAATATTGTTGGAACACTAAATATTGCGTGTGAACATGTTGGACATGCACACCAAATTGCTTAGGGTGTATAGATTCCTAAACAGTCTGAACAAAATTCCTTGGAGATAATGTTTTAAAATTTTAATATAGAACAAATGTCACTGTCCAGCAATTTAAAGATATAAGGGACTTCAGAGTTCAATAACAAATACAGAGTTGTTATTTGAAACAAAAATGTAGCTCTTGAGAACAATCAGTTCAGTTTTCTAACAGTAGTTATAGTATGTGGTCATAACCATTTTTCCCCCTTTTACAGAGGTCTCTAGGTACACATTTTTAATGTATCCTAGCAGTTTCCAGTTAATGTTTTATATTTCTGTAGCTATTATTTCCTGTTGAAAGAAAACTAGTAAAGGTTGAGTCTAGGAAGGGAAAACAAAGGAAGATCAATATTAACACTTTACAAATATTGACTTAGCAAAGTGACTTTGTTGTCTTTCTCTCAAAGGAATTGATACTGAATGAATGATTTATTTATACGAAACATCTATGAAAAGTATTTGTCAAACAAAACAAAAAAATTGCTCGGCCAAGTACATAATTGCATAATCTAGTTATCAAGTTCAAAAACTGAAGAGTCATCATTTTCGAATTCAAGACCTTTTAATAATATTCATCATTTTCACTTAAACTGTATTAGAACTGGCTTATAGGAAGAAATGTTGCAATCCACAGAAAACCTCAAAGTTCACAAACTACTTGTTCTCTATAAACACCAAACAGTTAATAAACTTAATGTCAAATTTGTTTTCAGAAAATATCGTATCTATTCATTTAAAATACTATACCTTTATTGAGTTTGGTTCAGTTAACTTTGAATTTTGGTTACTAATAGCACTCATGGTAATCGTGAAAGAAACAGATGTTTTGAACTTTCTAGCTGTTGCCAGTAAAGAACTCCTGGTGTCACCTGTAAAAGGTAATAGTTATTTAGTCTCACATTATGAAAAGTTGCCAATAGGAAGTCTGTTTCTAAACACAGTGTAGTATAAAAGGTCTATGTATTAATTTTATTCTCTTTGTTCTTCCTATTGAAGTAAAGTCAAAAGTTTTATATTTATCAGGCTTTAATGGTTCGTAATTTATGGTCTACTAATAAGATTCTTTATTTCAATATGTCACCTTTTAGCCTGAAATTTTAGTTTTAATAAAATATAATGAGCATAGCCAAGTCAAGTTCCGTAATAAAATTTTACTTCAATAGATTTTTATAGCTAAGTGAGTCTAGAAATGTTAGCTAGCAAAAGTTGGATTCTCATTTTTTTACCACTGATAAGCTAAGATGGAAGGAAAAATTTATCTGAAATGTGATCCTTAATTCTTGAACAAGAAAAAAAAATACCTTTATTTGGGAATGATTCCTGATCAGTATTTCTTAGGATTCTAGGCGATGGTTTTGGTATTGGTGATGGGTCCCTTTCAGGGCACTCTTCAATGTGACTTCCAAACTGTTGACGCCTCAGTTTACTGTCAACCTCCAGTTTTTCTAGAGTAGTTTTGAGACATTGTTCATTGGTTGTCATATATAATTTACAAAACTACAGGAAACAAAAAGTATTCCAGTGGGTAAAATAGTCAATCATACATTTGGGAAGAGAAAGAAAATGCATATTAGCAGGCAAGGGATAGACTGATAGATGGAATATATTTCCTGTTGAACTAGGTTACTCATTTTATTTTCTTGAATCAGATTGACCACCCTCAGGTGACCTAGTGAAATGCAGCCATGATTCAATGAGGCCATACTCTGAGTGAAAATAAAATGTTACACAAAGAGAGGTGATTTATTATTATTTTTTTTACGAGACATGTGTAGACTTGCGTTTGTTCTAAATAATTTTTATGATCCTTCCACTCCAGAAAAAGCATATTTCTAAGAAGAGTCTCTGTATGTGTGTGTGTATGCACATGTATATATTTTAACTTGTTTTTATTATTTTAATGTAGTCATCAGATTACAATTGTGGGACTGGGAGAGATTAAATTTCAAGTCCAGTTAGTACATAATATATAAATAATTCATTATCAGTATTAAAAAGATGTGCCCCTTTAAAAATACTTTTTCTATACAGTAAGCAAATTCACATCAGTATGAACTTTTGTACCTTGATGTAGTCAAATTTGCCATCAGCATTTACATCAGCCAAAGTTACTATGGCATTTACTTCTTCTCGAGTCATCTTCTCACCTCTCTGAAAGAAAGAGGATTTATTTTAAAGCAATATGACTATCACTTTGTTATGCGTGGAGAATGGAAATTAATTTTAGTCTTTTCTACAAGTATGAATATATGGTTTAATTAAAAATCTCAGAATAAGTATTATGTCCAGCAAGGATGAAACTGTTACATGAAATAAAATTTCACAATTTTATTAAATTTTGTAAAAGTGTGCTGAATTTCGTTTACTAAATTTCAACAATATATGTCATAGATTCAGCAATAACTATTAAATTAAGAGCAACAATATTTCTCACATTGTATCAAAAAACAGAATGGTTTCTGAATCTTATTTATACTTTAGTTCTCTTTTACTTATCACATATGAACCTATCACTGATTTACAAAGAGTTCTGGGCAGGAAAGAATTGTAAAGGAGCACAAGAGGATTACAACATGGTCTCAATTTTATACTTTATCTTTTATTCATCCAGAAGGATCCTTAAGTAGTTTACAAACAACATACACGTGATTCATTTCACCTGCCCATGAAACAGTTATTTTTTATGTGCACTTTGGTAGCCAAAGCTAGATTCCAAGTTGTTTTGCAAAATATGCATATTACCAAACAGTTTCATAGATCTTACCTTTGTTAGAAGTTTATAAAGGTCAGTGTGTAAAATAGAGCCATCATCATTTACATCTAATTGCTTAAATGATTTTAGTAATTCTGCTTTTGAAGTAGGTTTTTCCTTTCTTAAAATTATACAGAAATCATCAAAATTCAGTTTTGCAGTTTGAGGAGTCCAATACTTATTAATGGTCTTTTGGGATGGATTTCTTCCTGCATGCTGAAGAGCTGCCCAATAAAACAAGTATTATTTGTTATAGCAACATTTGGAATTGGTATTTAAGTGTATTTTTTCTATAAATCATTATATACTACAATATTATACAGAAGTACACATACACCAATATATTACCTTCAGTGTTGATAATCTAGTGATATCAGTGTATGCCTGACTTTCAAAAATGAAAATATACATACATATTAACATATATTAATGTCAGAATTAAATAGATTTTTCCTATTTTGGCAATGGGGTCTCAACTTAAATAGTTTAATTACTAATAATATCAGATTTACCTCATAAAACTGCCTGGAGGAAAAAAAGATTAAAAACAACCATCCACTTAATTGTTTTGAAGACATAAGAATAACCATATTACTTTTCTGGTTCAACAAATATCTTAATGAAACAATCAAATCATTAATTTGAGAATATTACTGTTAATAAGTCAAGATAATTAAAATGTTCATCATTGCCAGCTATTAGAACATTAATCATGCCCTAAATGTCAAATAATGCACAAAACGCATCTTACTTGTAGCCATGGCCCTGCTACAAATCAAGAATGTGAACATATTTTGAGAGACATCTATTATGGAGATGCAATGGTCAAATTACCTTTCACTTTTAACCAGAACACTTAAAAATAGTCCTATAACCAGTTATTCATTAGACATTGCTATTTTAAAAGCCATGCCATCCGTTATAACTATGAGAGGCAAAGAATTATGATCTGACAAAGGCATTGTATATTTGCATGTCCTATTACTCACATATAATGGTTTAAGCAACTGCAGATATTTTATATAGTTGAATAAAAGTAACTTGGTAATTTGCAAATAGACTAATGTCTACATATTAAGACTTAAGACTATCTAAAATGATCTAATAATATGTTTCCTAAACACCACAGACAAAAATTAACAAGATTTTAAAAGGTGTAACTGTCCCAAGTTGTGCTACGAACTTCTATTATAAAAACTTTATATTGGGTATTTCCAACTATCTTAGGTAAGATTTTACAATTCTATACATTGTCAATCAGCATTAAAAATTGATTATCTAGATATTCTACAATTTAATGTAATAAGGAATAATATATAAAAATAATTTAATTAGAGAAATATCTTCAAGGAAATAGAAACAAGATCAAGGTAATAAAATACAGACATTTGTGAGCCCATTATATTGAACATTCATTGTGCACAAGGATAATACAGGGTGATTTTTTTTTTTATTTTCAAAGTTACAAGCTTCTTGGTTCCTAAGAAGTTTTATAATCTAAATGGGAAATCCATACCTGAAGTGTAAAATTGCTACTTGTGATTAAGATTTATGATAATAACATATTAGGAGTTGATGGACTAAGATAAATGTTCTCATCCTCCAGATCAAGCAAGTGCATTGTACCTAGATAACTTAAACTTTGGCACAGAAACAAAAACAAGATCCTCAACTAGAGGTGACTCTCAGAGTCTAACAAAAGTAGCTATAGCAATTGCCATCTTCCATTCACCTAGAAAGCCTTTGTGGAAATTAATAACAGTGGAGATAACATAATTTTTTAAAATCTCCACAGGTTTATTTTGGATGTACACAAACGCAACTACCATGCTACCCTAGGAATAAAACATAAGTATCCTGCCTAGAGTATAAATGCACAATTCCTTAATTCATTTATCAAGAGAATCATGAAAAAGGATCATGTGTTTTATGGTTCCATCCCCAGCCAACCTCCACCTTTAAAATCTGGGGATACAAGTAGGACCGAAATGAAGTTGTGATTTAAAGTCAAAAGTCCATGTAAAAGAAAATGGTATTTTCTGTCCAGCTTTGGGAAACAGACGTAAAACTTTCTCACAAGTGGCAGCTCAAATGCTTGTTGCTATCTTTAATATCAAAAATTTTTTAAATGTACTGTTAAGTTGTTTAAAAGAACAACTTTGTCAGAATAAAATTCATTATGCCAAAACATGTACTAACTAGATATTTCCATATCTAATAAATAGGTATAATTTAGTAACTACTAACCTAACTTTAATCTTTAGTTTTAGAATTAGTTGGAAGCCCTTATTAAGTCCAGTAACAGCAAACACTATGTAACTGTAGATGTTTAAAGGTTTATACCAAAATACTGATCTTTTGCCAGGGTTTGCTTTAAGCTTTGACTTCAGTTTATAGCACTTATATTACTTACAAGTTGGGGAAAAAGGAACTCTAAAGTTCTGGTACTGGTACTGCTCTATCCTACTTTGACATGGAATGTCAAAGCGCATGTTCTGTGCATAAGTAGCAGAAGGATATAGATGAAAGGCACAATAGTTAAGAAAGAGACATCAGTGGTTCACACAATTTTAAAAAATCTAGATTATCTGAGATTAATCATTACAATTTTATAAAGAGTATTCCACCATAAAACCAAAAATTGAAGAGACAAACACTCCATTATCTTCACAGATAATTCTATAAGACTGATAGCACCTTAGTAATACATATTAATTGATTTACAAACTAAATGCCATAGTAGCAGAAGGCATGTTAAACTTTTAAACTAAGTAGATTCATAATCTCAGCCTATTTTCAAAAGAATAAAGAGAAAAAAACAAAGTTATAGTTTATAGTAAAATACAAATTTTAATCTTTTCAATTTTTGTATTTCCCAAAATGGATTTCCTCAAATAGCAATCTTATTACATACAAACCCAAGACCTGCTGTGAAAATATATTATATTTTTTAATTTAAGGAAACTGCTTCTGAAGTTGGCAAAACAACTTTGTTTCTGTAATTGTAAAGTTATTAGCCTTGATGAAACTGACATGAGTATAGTGTTATCTGTTATTGTTGTTCACCATTCTCTCAAGACTAAACATCTCCAAGTTATTTGATACACCTAGTAAGGAGCAAGTTCATTGGTTTGGGGGATATCTGCAACCAGAAGAATTTAAGATATAATGGAAAGAAGCAAAAAAAGACCAACTCTCTCAAGTCCTCCCTCCTAAAAAACAGAACAAAAACCAAAACTCTTAATTCTCTTTTAAAGTTTCATTAATTTCCTAATACTGCTCTTTTACAATCATTCTACTCATTTTTATTTTCCTTTACATTTTCCCCAGTGTAGGTCAAATTCAGATTAGTGATTCAGTTGCCAAAAGCATTGTAATCTATTATTATAAATCTTAAAATACCAAGGTTAAGAATTTTAAAAATATTTTTAAGCAAGCAATTGATGGAAGTTTTAAAAATACTAACCTAGTCTATAAACACTGAAAGTTTTATTTTGAAGCTCGTGGACTATGTAGTTACATGAAACAGCGCAATAGCATAATTTAGTTCCATTCCTCAAACATCACTAAGAAACTGGAATGATTCAACAATGTAATTCTAATTCCAGTCTTTCCAATCTATTAACTTTCAACAAATAAGGCAAAATACTTAAATTAAAGAACAATTACCTAAGTAAAGTTGATCTTTAGAAATAATGTTATCTAAGCTGCTTTTGAAAACAGTTAAATAGGCAGCTCTACAATTCATATAAAATATCTCCTCTTCAGTTAGTGGAAATTTCTTTGATTGAGGACTCTCTGAAAGCGTTGATTTCTGACTGGAGAAAGCTGCATCACTTCCTGGACTGCTGGCCATCCTATTAGAAAATAATTTAAAATTTTGTTTTAGTCATTTAATCCTAAAATGCAAATGTCACTTTGCCTTTCAAATGGGGGGAAAATCAAGATTAAGTTTTTTTGGTTTTTTTTTTAAGATTACGGTTTTTATATGTGGAAAAAAGATAAACATTATAATATTTTATGGTTATATTATCATGTTAAGCTAGAATAAGCCTCTGGCAGTTGATTTATATATATATAAATGCTTGTTGCTATCTTCAATAACAAAATATTTTTTAAATGTATTAAGTTGTTTAAAGGAACAACTTTCTCAGAATAAAATTCATTATGCCAAAACATGTACTAACTAGATGTTCCCATATCTAAGAAATAGGTATAATTTAGTAACTACTAACCTAACTTTAATCTTTAGCATATATATGTATACGGGAGCCAAAAGAACAAAGGCAAAACAAAGATGTAACATAAATACAAAAGAAGAACCATAGGGCAAAGGAAAGGCACACATCTATTCTCTCAAAATTAGAGGACAGTCAGTTGAGACTTCATAGGGTTGTCATGAGGATAAAGTAAATTAACACATATGAAGCACATAGAACAGTGCCTGGCATATAATAAGTGCTAAATAAACTGTAGATAGGGTGAAATTGCAAAATAATGAGAATTTGAATATAATGTGATTGGCAGTTGGTATCCATCTCCACAGTAAGGTCAACTGTCTTTTCACTAACATCTCAATAATGCAACCCCACGTTTTAAATGACTGAATTTTAAAAATCCCATGTATAGCATTATCCTGAGATTTTACTGTATCCTATGACTCCCAATAATGATGTTAATAACAACAACAACAACAACAACGTTTGGGATTCTATAGCACCTCTGCTCATAAGAGCTTAAAGAACTGTATATATCTTGATTTATACCTACTACAGTGGTCAGGTATTTTTTGCCCATTTATACATAAGGAAATTGAGGGGCAGAGATGTCATTCAGCTAATAGTAAGTAGCAAAAGGCAGTAAATTTCAATAACAGTTTCTTCTTTATTAATGTGAATGAAGGCTTCCTGAATAACAGTTACTATGAAGCACTAAATTGTGCTGGTGTTCTAACAGCTTCCAACATTATTTTATCCAGCTTTGACTTCTAAAAATACATTCCAACCTAATAAATTGAATATTTCAAGTTCAACAATAAGACGACACAGGTAGGGTCCCCTTCAGGACTCATTGGATTCTTACTCAGGAGGCCTAAATCACTTGCACCTTCTTGAATTATATAGGTCTTTTACACTTGGGAAAGAAAGATAATAATCGCTTATCGTGGATGAAGTACCCTATTTATAATACACAGACCGCCTGCCTGACACTTTCATATTATACCAGATTTAGAAGGACCCCATAGGGATGTGGTGTCACAGTCTGGTTACTGCAAATTGTATCACTATAATTAAGCATCATAGTTTTAAACACATATGCATGCACGCATCTCCTCACAAATGTGAAAGAAAACTGTTCCAATAAGGAAGAGAATGAACGTTCATTTTGCAACCAGCAGTTTTAAAATGTAAGTTTTTTTTTTTTTTTAAGATCGTCCTCGAATACTCTTTCCAAACAAGGTGACTCCCTTACGTGAAAATCCCACGGCAGAAATGTTCCAGAATTCTATTTTTTCCCCCTCTCTGTGACGAGAGACTAAACTGAATCTTAAATAAATATATAATTGCACCCCTCAGGCTTGGAAACCTCCTGCATTTAAAAGTCCAGCCAGAGACCAAGACAGGGGCCTAGAGAGTTCACTGCAGCAAACCGCTCCATAAATAACCAGCCACACAATAGCAAGAAAAATAAACTGTTAACAAGCGCCTAAGGCTTCTAAAGGGCAAGGCGAAGGCAGAGCGCCATCCAGTCACCGTCCCTACACAGAGAAATACTTTCACAGCTGATCTTGGGCTACATCTCTCTATTTCTGTATTCCTCTGGGCATAACACTGCATTGACATGTACATTTCAGGTACAGACATGGAGCAAGTGTACGGAAGACGGAGAAGTAAAAGAAGCAGGTGGAGAAAAGGAAGCCTAACAGTGAGGGACGCAGCGGGCGAAGACACAGACAACGAGCTGCTTGATACCTAACTGCAGGTCACAAACGAGAAAGCGCAAGCAGTTCTCCTCACGGATTCCACGATCCTCTCACAGCCGCCGGACCGTCCTCGGCCTTCCTTCAATTACCATGGCAACTGCACCTCTCCGCCACCGGAAACAAGGTATAGAGCACCTCCCCAAACGGTCCGGCTAGAAACTAAGGACAGTTTATCCAGAGCGACCAGAGATGGCTCTGTCCCTCTTCTGTCGGGGGGCTCTTCTAGTCAGAGTCGTGAGAGAGAGTCCTGCGTTGCCCTAGCAGGTACTGGGTGCGGCCCTAAGCGTAGACTCCTCTCCCTCCTTCCCGGCATACATTGGGATCCCTTGTTGCCGGGAGAGGGTTTTCGGCGGAAGGCGTTGAGTGTGACACAGCGTTGAGTGCCCATTCACCCGCGCTTTTCAGACTCCGGCGTTTCCCTCGGAAGAGGCTGTTTTCGGGAGAGGTTGCTCAGTGGTTGTATCCAGCGGCAGACGTGCCTCCTCGAATGTTGAAATGCCGTAAGTATCTCTACCCGAGGTGTTTCTGTGTGTTGGGCCCCTCTCTGTGCTAGAAGAGTGGATGTTATGTGGTCCGTTAACCTTTTTCGTTTTCCTACTTTTCTGAGGGTATATTTGTATCTTCGTCGACAGTTCCTCGTGCTTGGTACTCTCACCCCACCTCTGCTGCTTTCCCAGCCGTTCTTACCCGGTAGTCTTTGTCCACTTTAATTCTGATTGTCCAAGGCTTTTGACAGATTATTTACAGGCCGCATTTAGTGATGTATTGCTTGAAATAATTCAAAATGTGGTTAACATACCAAGAGTAGGACAGTGTAGACTTGAAACACGCCGTGTAATTTGTTAAAGCCCTTTAGTACATAGATTAGTGTGGCGAGTTCATATAAACCTGTGGGAGAACACATGGGCTGGTTTCCAAGAGACCTGGATGCAGCTCTCAAATGAGGAAGCGTAGCCAGTTCTGTAAAGAACTGTCCAACGTTGGGCAATTCACTTGTGAACACTGGGCTTCAGTTTTCTTACTTTTCATTGCCCTGTGGAAACTTTTTTTCAGTACAATAAAGAACTTTTTCTTTGCGGTGAGGGGGATAACATGTGAAATTCTCTGGCTGCCTCTTGTCCCCAGGCTGGTTTAAGTACCCACTCCTGTGCTCTTCTAGAGTAACTTACTCCTCGGTGATTTTCAGGTTTGAGCCAATGCAAAGTAACACAGGGTCGTGGGAGGGAGGATATTTGTATCAAATAGGAATTGACATTAAAGTGGAAAGATGTGCAGATATAATAACCTACCTTTACTGAATATTTAGTTATGTTTTGGGTACTGTATTTAGCAATTTACCTACATTTTCTTATTGAATCCTAAAAAAAGGACCTTAGGATGTACGTATTGCTGTTACCTCAAATTTCCAGAGAGGGAAACTAAACACCTAATAAGGTATCCTACAGACAGGTTATCAATAAATACATGTTTCACTTGTACCCTTAAAAGTTATGGATTATTGAAGAGGTTTTCCTTTCCCCAGAATTAAGCAAAAAGACTTGTCTCCCTACCGTTGCCATAGAAAAATAACCCAGTTAGCACTTCTACAAAGCTGCAAGGATAATGTGGCAAAATCCCTACCAAATAGGAATATAATGGAAACTGGGGTGTATTTGCTTAACAAGTGGTGATACTTCCTGAACTATGCTCCTGTTCTGCTATAAGTAGTAGGGAACCAAAAAAACAAAACAAACTGTTAAATATGGAACTTTTGGACAACCATTTTCCTTACGTATTAACAGGTACATGTTATATTAGAGGAGTCTGTAGTAATTATATTCTGACAATACATACATAACCTTAAAATTCAGGTTAACATCTCAAATATGTAGCATCTTCACTGAGTTTATTTTGGCAAAGTGATTTAAGACCAAATTAATGGTCTTAAATGCTAAAGTATTTTGGTAGAGGATCTCCCCAATTGTTAGTAGACTTATTTTTCAATGTAGTTAAATTGCAGGGTCACAAATAGTGTTGCAAAAAGTCAATATAGCAAGGTACATATGAAGGTGGTATAGTTTTAACTGATGTTGAGATAATGACTTTTTATGTACTTGGTATTTTTAGTATGGAATTGTGTGATCCATCTCCTTTCTAATTTCTTTGAACCGTTGACTGGAAAAAATGTAATGAGTAACTGTGGAAATATACATGGCCTAAATGAATCTAAAATAAATAATAAGGAGCAAATGCCCAGTGACATTAGAGTGGGTGGATGAACCTTAAAAACACTGAGTAAATGAGCCAATTCATAGAAGACTACATATAGTATACTATCTTTATAAAGCTTAAGAACAAGCAAAAATAAACTATCATTTAGGATTATGTATGTATGTGATAAGACTTTAAGGAGGGAAAAAAACAGAGAAATGATAAACAGAAAATTCAGTTTAATGGTTGCCCTCTGGGAAAAGCAGATGGAATAGAGAAGGAGCATACAGGTGTACCCATCCAGATTGGTAATGATCTAGTTCTTAAATTGTGTGGTGAGTTTATGGGTGTTTATTTTCTTATTATGCTTCATAATTTGATTATTTTCATGTATTCTTTAGTATGCATCATATACCACTTAAAATGTTATTAAAGGAATTATAGATTACTTATCTTGAATTAAGTTCTTAATAAGTATAGTTTTCTCTGCCTTCACTTTGGTCCTGTAAGGCAGATGCTATCTTGGAACTGGGGAAACAAAAGAATTAGAAAATGCTGCTCCTAGTTTCATTAGGCTAATCATTTTCCCTTTCAAATTTGCTCCTCCTGTGTATACATAAATTAGTGGCACCACCATTTCTCTGTCTAGGTTGAAACCTTAATTTTTTTTTTTTTATTTGAAGACATCAAAGTAAGGCAAACCAAGGTTTGAATCTTGGTTCTGCTGCTTTACCAACTGTATGACCCTTAGATTGTTACTCAGTGATATCATAGATTAGTATAGTTATTCAATAAATATTTATTAATTGACTAAGTAGCTGCTTTGAAAAGATTTCATCTTATATAGACAAATTTCACACCATGTTTATATTTACACAATACTAAAGTCAGTCACACTTATATAATATAATAGCTCTTGCCATAAATAATCAAATCCCATTCTAGTGCGTTTTTCCACCTTACGTCTTTTCCTTTGCAAAGCTTCCTAGTACTTCTTGCTTAGTCTTTCTAATTGGTGTGGATCATCATGCTAATTCAGCCAAGAACATTCCATCTATTCCTGTGAGAGTTAATTTTATTCTGTTCCAAGCTATAGACTGAATTAAGGTTATAAAGTTGAAATAGCTTTAGTCTTGGAGGAAACTGTTTTCAACAGAATTTCTGTGGGGTTCATTCTGATGATGTATTCATAAAAATCTGAGTTTTCTGAGAGAACTTTAAAATAGACTTTCTTTTCCTTAATAATAGAAAATATATAAATATTCTGGATATGATAAACTATTTTATTACACCTATTTGGGTTTGTAGTCTTGATGGTAGTAGTGCCCAGTACAGTGATTTTTACTGTTGTGGATTGATTATAAAGAAAAAGGGAATGAAATAATGTGTCAGGGCAAGTAAAAGTTAACCATTTAATAAACATCCTTTGAATCATAGTAGATATTCAAAATTACATGAATTCTTTTACTTTAAATGAGTTGTTAAAAGAAGACTAGAAGTTGTTAATACTTGATGTAAGTATGAAAAACATGAATTTTAAACACAATTCTTTCCTCCTTATAAAAGTCAATGAAAGAAGTAAAGACAGAAATTATGAAGGTATAATACAGCCTTGTAATAATGGCATGAGGTATTTGATAGACTAAGCCTTGAGGTACAGGTAAGGAAGAGTTAAACTTGGAAACTTTACAGTTAAGCTGGGAAAGTCTCTTATAGTTAAGGGAGTATAAATGATCCTTATTTGGTATGGATCCCTTGGCTAGTGAAATTAAATGTACATCTTTGGAGGACAGCATCCTCAATTTAGACCCCCACATTTTTCACAGGTTAAGATCAACCAAATATCCAAAATTATAGATAACCAAACATAAAAGGAAACAAATTACTATGAGTGAGTTAAAATACGTAGTAACCAATGGATTTAGATCCCAAAGACTTTATAAAGTGAAATTGTCAGAGATACAGTATAAAATAATTGAACAGAATACTTAAAGAAATAAAAAGTTGAATCACAAAAATTAGCAAGTAATGAGACTACCCAAAATGACCAGGCAGATTTTAAACTACAATGATTAGAATGTTTAGAAACAGAAAAATACAATTGTTGAAATAAAAGCTCAGTAGATGGAGTTCCATTTCAAAGTAGCTTATATTGGACTGACTCTTCCATAGATAAAAATTTTAAACTCTGGACAAAATATAAAAAACAACTTCTTGAAGGCACTGGAGAGTAACCATACCAGGCAGAAATTGGAGGGGAGTTGACCCTTAAAAAAGAGAACTACAATGTGCAAAGTTTGCATTTAAATTTTTTTACCCAAGGGCAGTCCATTTGGTGTATTACAGCTAGATCTCAAGCAGAAAGCTCCAGTTTTACTGGCTCAAAGAGTTGAGATAAAAGCTTGGGATTACCACAGTTGCTGGAAAATAAAGAGAAGATCCTAAAAAGCAGATAACCCCCAAATCTGGTTATAAATTGCCAGAATCCTTGGTGGATCCCTTAACTGCACATGAGTTGAAGATCTTCCATGAAGCCTGGCAGGAAGTGACAGCTGGGATGATGAACAGAGATTTCAGCTGCTGCCCATCACTAGGGAGACAGATTTTACAGTCTGAGTTTAGTCAAGTTCAATTCCTGCTAGAACAAAACAACACTATTAAGAGTAAGATAACAGAATCCAGAGTCTCTCTGTCACACCATCTGCAATGTCCAGAATACAATAAAATGCCAGACATGCAAAGAAACAAGAAAATATGACTCATCATTGAGAGAAAAAATAAATTGAAATTGACCCCAAGATGACCTAGATTTTAGAATTAGCAGACAAAAGCTTTAAAGCACCTACTATAAATATATTCAAGAACTTAAAGGCAAAAAAATGTGGTCATAATGAAAGGACACATGAAGGATCCTAGAAGAGTTTTACGTTTGCGTAAAGTGGTATATTAAGTCTAAGTGAACCATGATATGTTAAAAGGGCATATTGTAATCCTCAGAGTAAGTTCTAAAAATAATGCAAAGAGGTGTACATAAAAATCAATAGAAGAATTGAAATGGTATACTAAAAAATATTTTGTTGACTCAAAAGAAGGCAGATGAGAGGAATGAAAAACAAATGGGACAAATAAAAAACAAGTAGCAAAATGTAGATCCAGCTGTATAATTACATTAAGTCCAAGTGCAGTAAGAACACCAATGAAACTGTAGAGAACATCGGACTAGATTTTAAAACACATATGTATACTATATATGTGTATATATACATATATGTGTGCATATATATATATATACCAACTCATTTAATCCTCTTAACACTGATAACACCCTAATCTGATGCCAAAATACGATAAAGTAATTGTAAGAAAATTGCTAGCCAATATGTTTCATGAACATGGAATCAAAAATTTATAGCAAAAAAATTAGCAAATATAATTCAGCAATTATAAAAGGGACAATACATCATCCAAATAGACTTTATCCCAAGAATGCAGTTTTTTCAATATTTGAAAATCAGTGTTTTTAAACAGAGAATAAAGGATGGTTTTTTATCAAAGCTGCAGCTGCCTCTACCTAGCTGCTTTGGTCAAAAAGGAGCTCAGAGTCATACCCCGAGAAAAATAAAATTCAAAAGACACATGCACCTCAATGTTCATAGCAGCACTATTTACAATAGCCAAGACATGGAAACAACCCAAATGTCCATCAATGAATGACTGGATAAAGAAGATGTAGTGTATATATATACACACATATACACATACATACACACACACAATGTAATACTACTCAGCCATAAAAAAGAATAAAATAATACTATTTGCAGCAACGTGGATGGACCTGGAGATCATCATTCTAAGTGAAGTGGGCTGGAAAGAGAAAGAAAAATGCCATATGATATCACTTATATGTGGAATCTTAAAAATAATACACAAGTGAACTCCTTATTATTTATAACTTAAATGATTGATTTCTTGAATATGTGTAAGCACATTTTATTGTCCTTTATGATTGGACTACTGCATTCTGTTGATTCTTATTTTGTGGTTGACTTTATTCCTTTGATAGCTATGTAGGGCTAAAAAGCTAAAGCTCTAATCTATTCTTAGAAACAATCATCAGTACATATATGTAAACTAAAAAAATAATGTGTAGTATATTGTATACATGTATTTACATGCAGTATAATATATATGTGCAAACTGTAATAATTATACCTAATAAAACTGAAAAAGGAAAAAAAAAAAAAAGAAAAGGAGTGAAGAGTGACAGTTTTCCTGGGTGGTCGCTGTTCTGTTTGCTGTAACCAATCTGCAACATTTCAGAAAAAGACAGTTCCCATTGTACCTGCCATTTCTCAGCTGTGCCAGAGGAAGATTCCATGATGCCCAAAGTTGAGCTTTCTGCTGAAAGAGGACTCTGGAGTCATGACAGTGTTGGAACACAGCAGCCTTAGGACCTGGTTTCCCCTGAATTTTCCTTGCTGTGTCTGATACCGAAGAATCTTGAATATATCAGCTTGTTGCTAGAGCTATGCTTTAGAATAAGATCTGTTACTAGTAAAGATGTCTTCATCTGTGATTGTGGATCTACAGAGTTGGGAGAGAAACACTATGGGAAGAGGTAAGCTAGGAGACTATAGGCTTTTTTAGGTAGAGACATTGACCTTTGTTTTTTGCTAATGTTGGTACCTGGCATTTAAGTGACCAATTAAATACTCCTGGATATGGATGGATAGATGGATGGATACATACATACATACATACATACATACATACATACTAAAGGAGATAATAGTTCTAAGCAAAACACACCTATTCATGATAAAATAAAAAGTCAGCAATCTAAGACAGAAGGGAATTTACTCCTATGAAAAACTTAATAAATACCATACTTAGTACTGAATACTTTTTCTAGGATAAGGAACAAGGCAAGAATTCATCCTTTCACAACTTGTATTCAACAGAGCACTAAAAAGAAAGGAAATGCATAAATGTTGGAAAGGAAAAAGTAAAATTGACAATCTGCCAATGATATGATCATGAACATAGAAAATCCTAAGGAAGCTGTAAAACAAAATTATTTAGCAAAGATGCAGAGCACAAGATCAGTGATATAAAAATCAATTATTTTTCTACATTTTAACAATAAACACCTAGAAATTGAAACATTTTTCCATTTATAATTATGTTAAAAAATAAAATATTTATGATTTTTACAAGAGACATACAGGATTTCTACTGTGAAAAATACAAAATGTTGCTTAGAGGAAAATAAAGGTTTAAATAAATAGGGGCATGCTTATGGACCAGAAGACTCTTTATTAAAATGTTAGTTCTCCAATTGATCTTTAGATTCAATGCATTTCCTCTCAATCCTAGCAAACATTTTAAAGAAATGGAAAAACTGATTTTCAAAAATTTTTTGAAAGGCAGAGGACTTACAGTATCCAAAATACTCTTGGGAAAGAAGAATGAAGTTGGAGTACATACACTAACTAGACTTAACTACTAGATAAAGTGATAATGAAATCAATGTGGTTTAGGCATAAGAGCAAATAGATAAAATGGAAAAGAAAAAAAAATCCAGAAATAGACCTAACAAGGTGCCAAAGTAATTCAATGGGGGAAAGAGAAGTCTTCCCAAAACCATATGGAAAAACAAACCAAGCAGCCTTAACTTCTATCTTATACCATATATTAAAAATTAAATTGAGATATAGCATAGTCCTAAATGTAAACAGTAAACTTTCTGGAAGGAAATATATAAGAATATTGTTACAACTTAGGGTAGATAAAATTTCATACAAGGTTCAAATAGCAACTATAAAAGAATAAAATTGATAAGTTAGACTATATCTAAATTTTAAACTTCTCATCAAAAGACACCATTAAAAATGAATTGCAAAGTAATGACTAGGAGAAAATATAAGACATATCAGACAAAGGACTTATATTTAAAATACTGTAAAGAACTCTTACAACTTAATAGTAAAAAGACAAAAACCTCATTAAAATAATAATTAAAAGACTTGAACCAATACCTAATAAAAGAAGTTACATAAATGACAAATAAGCATTTGATTAGACATTGGGGAAATACAAGTTAAAACTAAATTGAAATTCTTTTTAATACCCAGTGAAATGACTATATAGCTGACTCTTGAAAGACACAAGTTTGAACTGCGAAGGCCCACTTACATGCAATTTAGTACTACGCTATCTGTGGTTGGTTGAATCAACTGATGCAGAACCACAGATACAGAGAGCCTACTGTAAAGTTATATGTGGATTTTTTGACTGCAGCGTCAATGCCCCAACCCCCACATTGTTCAAGAGTCAATTATATGTGCATTTAAAATTTTAAGAATATTAGGTGAATATTGAATCTTAGTAGATTTGCTTTGCACAGAGGTATGAGTTGGCACTTCTTAAACTAGTTTCTGTATACTCTATACTTGAGAGAGTAATAAGCATATTGCAGATAATGGGAGCTATTGAATGAGGAATTTAAAATATGTTGCCTTTGCATTGGTGATATCAATATGATGTCATGGATATAAAGATGTAGGTAGATACAAAAGTGTGTGTGTGTGTTTTCTGTTGTAGCTCTGTCCATTGCCTGTAAGTAGTGAAATAAATAGCAATGAACATATTTAGTGCCCAGATTTTTATTTCTAAATATCGTTGTATACTAAATAGAACCAGGTCTCTTTGAAGCAAAAGCTAATTCCAGGGATGAGGCAGAAAACTTTTTTGTGCTGGAAAATAAGGAAATGCTCAAAGAATTATGGGTACATAAGGTACATTAGAGGCAGTATAAAAAGGGAACGGTCCAATTGCCAAATCTAGGACAATGGCACATCCCAATTCTATAAAAATAATTTCTATATATCAAAATAAATGATAGAAATTGATTATAATCTGTTGGAAAAAATAAAATTCCATGACTCTCTAGTAATATACGTAAGTGAATAAATAAGGAGAGGAAAAAGGGAAGCTAGTACTTGGAGTAGAACGCTAATAAATATAAACATGATAGGATTAGAAAATCATCAGTGGTTCTTTAAAAGTGTTGGGAGAAAGTTTATGAAACAAGATATTTACATATAAGGTTTATTTATTACATTGGAGAAAACTGGCAGATAGCATTTTAATGATCAAAATAGAAACCAATGTGACAAACCAATATCATGCTCCTCAAGTTATAATCAAAAGGCTACAGCATTACTTTTGTGATATTTATGGCAAAAAAAAGTGCATGACCTCATCATGGGAAAATACTAGATAAACCCAAATTGACAGATACTCTATAAAATTACCTGATGTATACTTTTGAAAAATATTATGGTCAATAAAAAGAAAGGTTGAGGAATTGTTTTAGATAAGGGATATTAAAGAGATGGGAAAATTAAATGTGATGAATAATCTAGGATTGGATCCTAGACTTGGTGGGGGTGGGGTGGAATTGGCTGTAAAAGACATTGGAAAATGAATATTTGTATATATATGAGTGACTGGGATATTATGCTGTACACCCAAAATTGACACATTGTAACTGAGTATACTTCAATTTAAAAAAAAGACATTATTGGAACAAGTGATAAAATTTGAATGTGGACTATTGATAATAATATTGTATCAATGATAAATTTTCTGATTTTGATCAATATACAAAAATCAGCTGCATTTTGATACACTTATGATGAACTACCAGAAAGATAAATTAAGAAAACAATACCATTTACAATTGCATCAAAAAAAGGTACCTAAGAATAAATTTAACCGAGAAAGTGAAAGACTTATACATTCAAAACTATAAGACATTGATGAAATAAATTGAAGAAGACACAAGTAAATGGAAAGATATTTTATGCTCATGGATTGGAAGAATTAATATTGTTAAAATGTCTATACTACCCAAAGCAATCTACAGATTTGGTGCAATCACGATCAAAATTCCAATGGTATTTTTTTCAGTAATTGAACAAACACTCCTAAAATTTGTGTGGTACCACAAAAGACCCCAAATAGCCAAAGCAATCTTGAGAAAGAACAAAGCTGGAGGCAATGTGTTGATTTAAAACTATATTACAAAGTATAATAATCAAAACAGTATGATATTGGCATAAAACCAGACATATAGATCAATGGAACAGAATAGAGAACCCAGAAATAAACCCACATGTATAGTCAATTAATTTACAACAGAGGAGCCAAGAATGTACAATACAGTACAAAGGACAGTAAATGGTATTGGAAAAACTAGACAACCCCGTGCAAAAGAAGGAAACTGGACCCCATTGTACACCATAAATAAAAAAAATTGACTCAAAATGGTTTAAACACATGAAGGTAAACACCTGAAACCATAAAACTCTAGAAGAAAACAAAGGCCATAATCTCCCTGGCATTGGTCTTGGCTGTGATTTTTTAGATGTGACATCTAAAGCAAGGGTGATAATAGCAAAATAATACATCAAACTAAAAAGCTTCATCACAGCAAAAGAAATCATCAACAAAATGAAAAGGCAGTCTACAGAATGGGAGAAAATATTTGCAAATCATGTATCTGAGATGGGATTAACAGCCAAAATATGTAAAGAATTCATACAACTCAGTAACAAAAAACAAAACAAAACAAAACAAAAAAAGCCAAAACAAATTAAAAAACAAAACCCAAAAACCCCAAAACATCCCAATTAAAAAAAATGGACTGAGGATCTGAATAGAATTTTTCCAAAGGAAACATACAGATGGTCAACAAGTACATGAAAAGGTGTTCCACATCATGAATCATCAGGGAAATGCAAATTGAAACCACAATGAGATATCATTTGACACCTGTTAGAATGGCTTTTATCAAAAATGACAAGAGATAACATGTGCTGATGAGGATGTAGAGAAAGGGGAAACCTATGCACTGCTGGTGAAGCCACTATCGAAAACAATAAGGAAGTTCCTCAAAAAATAAAAATTGAACTACTGTAGTATCCAGCAATTCCACTCTTGGGTATTTATCTAAAGTAAGTGAAAACACTAAGTCAAAAAGATATATGCACCCCCTCCATGTTCATTTCAGCATTATTTACAATAACCAACACATGGAAACAAGCTAAGTATCCACCAATGGATTAATGGATGAAGAAAATGTGATGTTATATACAGTGAAATATTATTCAGCCTTAACAAATAAGAAAACTCTGCCATTTGCAACATAGGTGGACCTTGAAGGCATGATGCTAAATGCAGTAGGTCAGAAAAAGAAAGACAGATACCATATGAATCTCACTTAAGTGTGGAATCTTTAAAAAGAACATATTCATGTAAAAAGAGATCAGATTTGTGGTTAGCAGAGGTGGGGAGTGGAGAGGGAAGAATTGGAAGAAGGTAAACAAGAGGTACAAACTTCTAGTTATAAAATAAGTTAGGTACTGGGGATGTAATGTACAGTATGATTACTATAGTTAATAATACTGTATTGTATATTTGAAAGTTACTAAGAGAGTAGATCTCAAAAGTTCTCATGAGAAAAAAGTTATAACTGCGTGGTGATGGATCTTAACTAGACTTAAGATAATAATTTCACAGTATATACATATATTGAATCATGTTGTACATCTGAAATTAATATATCAATTATATATCAGAATATTTGGCTGATTTTGATAATCATTGTGATTATATAAGAATAGGCTTGTGTTTGGAAAAGAACAGAGAAATACTTATGGGTAAAGGTATATGATGTCTCCAACTTATTCTCAATAGATCATAAAAAAGATTTTGCATAAAATATATATGTGTGTATGTTTCTCTAGAGAAAGCAAGTGAGACAAAGTGTAAACAAGTGTTAAATCTGAGTAAAGGAGTAACAATCTTATTTCTAGAATATTTTTAACTTAAAAAATAAAAAATTGAAAGTTACCCCCAAATCCTTATCAAATTATTAAAAAAATATATAGTAATGGATGGATTAAAGAATAAATTAAACACAATTGAAGAAAGAATTAGATAGCTGGAAGACAGATCTGAGGAAATTGCCCAAAAGATAGCATAGAGATCAATGGTAAGAAATAGGAGTTTAAAGATATGGGAAATGGAATGAGGAAATCTAAAATTTCTTCTAGAGAGAGTCTCAGAAAGGTAGAATCAAGGAGAGTTAGTATTTGGAGAGATTATGACTTAGATTTTTCCAAAACTGATAGGAGGTAAGTCCACATAAGAAACTACCTTAGAGCTAAGACTGTTAAGATGACATCCTTTGGGAACCTACATTTGAGCTACCTTCAATAGGATCAAAGGATTATAACAAATTAAATATATTATTGAATTTAATACTAAAGTTTTAAGTTACATAAGTTAATGATTTTTTAAACACCTTTGTGCCAATTACTGTGTCAAGTTTCAGGGATTCAAATATGAACAGATACTGTACTCTGTAGGACTTTTAATTTTAGTGGGAGAGAGAGTTCAACAAGAATTTTTAGAACTCATAATCTAGGGGGAGGGTATAGCTCCCTCCTATGTGCTCCCATGGAGCACATGCTTAGCATACAAAAGGTCCTGAGTTCAATCCCCAGGACTTCCTCTAAGAATAAATAAATAAGTACACCTAATTACCTCCCCCACCAAATAAATAAATACACACATAGAACTCATACTCTACCAGTTAACACATAAGGTGCTAATAATATGAATATTTTAAGTGAGGGAGGAAAGACATATATAAATATTTCAATATAAATTTAGTGAGGAGGACATGCATAAGTGCTCTAGGTATAGATTTGGGAAGATCTTTAATGCAGTCTGAACGGTGTCAGGGAAAACTTCTCAGACACAGACTGTGCTGAAATTTCAAGGGAAAGGTAGACATCAATGTTTGTTTTTATTAATTTTTATGTTGTAAAATATAATACATATAAAAGGTATGTAAAGTATCACCCATCTGCCATGTTTAATTCTGATGAATCTATTTGGCCCCTTTTAATAGGCTCTTTTAAAGGATTTATTTATGTCCTTTATATATGTATGTGTAGTGATACATGCACTGTATGTATGTATGTTTCTCACAGGTAGTAATAGTAGTGAATATTTTATTAATACTCATTTTTAAGAGTACCCATTAAGGAGTGAAATGATCTTTTGGCATTTTTCATTATATTCAACCCCCAAAACATTTCACCTTCCATTTACCTTCTGGGATCAGCATTCTCAAATATATCCCTTTTACTTCTGTAAGAATTCTTTAGCTAATTCTTTATTAATCTTTTGGTAAAGAAGCTTTTGACATCATAGACAAGGATTGCTCAATAACTGGTTAAGGTTTTGGCCAGTTTCATCATGAAGAATAACAGGATTAATCATTTATTTATGTGTATTCACATGGTGACGATATTGCTACATGTAGTGGAGTGATATTCCCACTTACCCATGCTGTGATAAAGAATTATTATGTGACCACTGTGAATGTTGAACACAAAATGGCATAGGCTTGAGTGAAAGGGAGAATGGGAAAAGGATATAGGAGATCCTTCTCCCTTCTTTACTCATTCCCATACACAGAATGGAAAATACATCATTTCAGATTTCTCAATTTATACCTAAAGAGTCACATGGGATGTGAATTTGGCCATTGCCTTTCATCAAAGGATTGCTAAGAATCTTATAAGCATAGTCCCTAATCCTCTAAACACTCTTCTGAAGTTGTAGCTGGCAATATTATCATCTCCGTTATAGAGAGTAGTAAATGGAAGCACTGACATACTAAGTGATATTTTTATCTTCCATTCAGAAATTTCCTAGTGGCTTAAAGGCCAGTATTATTATCAACTTTATGAAGCTTAGTGAGATTATGTGATTTGCCCAACCTTAGGGGAAGAATTTGGCATAGCATCAAGGTTCCCTGAGTCTTATCTGCCTTACTAAGTTTATCTCCTCCCCACACACATACTCTTACCCTCAGCTCTGCTATTCAAAATAATATTTAATCCAATGTTTTAAAAGTCCTGTAAGGGAACCTCAAATCATGTAGCTTTATGAACCTTTGAGGTGTCATTCCTGGTTCTTAATTAGGAATCAAATGATAGTTCATTTTTTTCCTTGAATAATTTTTTCATATTGTAATAATGTTACATAATGAAATTCATCCACTTGTTCTGTTCTGATGAATCAGAGAATTCTGTTCTGAATACTGCCATGTGGCAAGTTAAATAAATTAGGAGAGGATGGTCTTAGAGAGTAGTGTAGCTAATTCTACAAATATAGTTACTTTCTTTTTCTGTCAATATAAAATTGCGTATCAAATGTATTTATCTTAAATTCTCACCAGCAGTAATGCTGGTAGCAAACAGCATTTTGATCCCAGTAAACCTAAACCTAGTACACCTAAAGATGGACTATAGTATTTAAATTGTAGGCATAGGAAAATTTGGGTTAAGTTGAAAATGAGAAATAACCTGTAGAGGTTATAAGTTTACCCATAAGGAAGAGGTAATTAGGGTATAATAAGTGGGTGCCCATTTAAAAATGAATTATTTACTTCTAAATTGTGATGATATACATAGCATAAAATTTCCCATTTAACCATTTTTAAATGTACAGTTCTGTGGCACTTAAGTACAGGTAGCCCTTGAATAACTTGGGGATTAGTGGAACCAACTCTCCTTACAGTCAAAAATCCACCCATAACTTAACAGTCAGCATTCTGTATCCCTGGTTCTGCATCCACAGATTCACCTGTTCATTGTGTACTACTGTAGTACATATTTATTGAAAAAACCTCGAGTATAGGTAGACCCTCAAAGTTCAAACCCGTGTTGTTCAAGGGTCAACTGTACATTCTTGTTGTTGTGCAGCTGTCACCATCATCCATCTCCAAAACATTTTTCATCTTGCAAAACTGAAACTTTCTACCCATTAAACATTAACTCCCTATTCACCCCTTTTCCCAGCCCCTGGTAACTACCTTTCTATTTTCTGTCTTTATTAATTTGATTGTTTTAAGCACCTCATTTGAGTGGAATTATATATTTGTTCTTTTTTGATTGGCTTATTTCACTTAATATAATATCTTCAGAGTTCATCCTTGTTGTAGCATGTATCAGAATTTCTTTCCTTTTAAGGCTGAATGATATCCATATAATACCTATATACACGTATGTACACACCACATTCTGTTTCCTCATTCCTGTGTCAATGGACATTTGCATTGCTTTCACCTTTTGGCTATTGTGAATAATGCTTTTGTGAACATGGGGGTACAAATATCTGTTTGTATCCCAACTGTCAGGTCTTCTAGATATATAGTCAAAAGTGGAATTGCTAGATTATATGTTAATTCTATGTTTAATTTTTTGAGAAACTGCCAAACTTTTCCACAGCAGCTATACCATTTTATAGTCCTGCCAGCACAAGAGTTCCAGTTTCCTTATCCTGGCCAACATTTATTTTTTGATAGTAGCCATCCTAATGGTTGTGAAGTGGTATCTTGTGGTTCTGATTTGCATTTCTCTAATGTTAGTGATAATGAACATTGTTTCATGTGTTTACTGGCCATTTGTATACAGTCTTTGGAGAAATGTCTGTTTCAGTTCTTTGCCCTTCTTTGAGTGCCCATTTTTTTAAAACTAGGGTAGTAATCACAAGAGCTGCTTAAAAATTTTCAAAACTATTGGAGATATATCATTTTTAATTGTTAACTAATACTGGAAGCAAATGAATAAATACATTAGGAAAATGTTTATCTCACATATCTAATCAAATTTTGCCTGTCTTCCTTTGTGTGTTTCATCTATCTTTTCCTCTTTGTTTCTGTCAACATCATCCTAATCCACTTAATATCATCTCATGTTTGTGTTATAGTTGTTCATGGGTTTTAAAAAAAGGGTAAAAGTGTATAGTAAGTGCTTAATTTAATAATTGATATCTTGACACTGGGCCCAGTTCTAACAGAATGGTAAGAATATATAGTCATAAATTCCTCTAGTAGGTTTGCTCTTCTTTAACTCCTTCCCATCAATTCAGCAAGGATTAATTTTGAACAGGACCTGAAATCTGAGTTTCTCTCTCTCAGGCTATGTGATGGTGGGCATATCACACCAGCTCTTCCCCATTGGAGGAACTAAGTGATTTCTTAGATTTCTCTTCGGCTTGTCTGTTAAGTGTTTTTATGACTCAGGATTAGATGCCTGAATTACCTGAAAGCCATATTACCCACAATAAATCATGTTTTCAAATTCTCACTAAACTGTTAGAATGGGAGATAACAGTCTAACTCAGCTCACTTTCGTATTTTTACATATTTTCTTGAGCTTTTTAGATAAACAAGATCTAAACTAGAAACCTTTTAAATACAAACATTTAGTTTCTCTAAGAATCAACTGCCACTAATAAAGCAATAATATTTTGAACAGTTAATATCAGGGTGAGGTTTGTAACTAAAACGTGGCATTGCATATTAACAGCCATTTTTTTTAAAAGAAAGGATAAAAAATAGTATATTGTGTACTTTTAGTTTTTGATTTCTACTTTTGAAGTTTTATAAATACAAAAACATCTCACACACTTGAATAGGGCAATATATATTCCAAAGCTAAATATAAGTACATTTTGGGATTATCTGCCATTTTTATTTTTCATACCTCTATTCTCTTCTTGCTTTGTTGAGAATTCACACTAAATGAATTTCAAGTGGACCTCTAAAAGATAGGAGTTTTTCTTTAAACCAATTTAGTTAATCTCAAGAAATAATGTTGTGTGATAGGCTAATGTAGGTATAATAGCAAAATTAAGTGAACCATTTTGTTTTATGTAGTACAAAACAAAATAAAAAAATTTTTTTTGCTTCATGCTCAAATTCTCTAATATTTTAAATAACAATTTCCTTTTCTCAGGGATCAAGAAAGTACTTTTAACGCAGCACTTGTCACTGGGAAAACTAGTTTTAATTTATATTGACCTTTTTCTCCTTTGAGCATTTAGTCTGCATTCAATAAAATGTTGATGACTGCTCTTTAGAAGACAGCTGTACGAAATAAAGTATTATAAATATTCAGCTTTCCTTTCTAAGCATTGTCACCAACAGCTGGGCATCCAGTTTAGCAGAACAGATTTTGCACAGAGAGAGCCTGGCGTGTTCCTGAATCAGTTTAGTGAAGGAGACAAAAAATAGTTTCTTATGGATTGGGGACTTATAAAGACATAGAGCATCTGTTCCTCAGTTAAGTCATAGTCTGGTAGCACTGAATCATGTTTAAAGCTAGAATAATGTGCAAAACTTTTTCACCTTGCTCATACCTTTATTGTAATACTGAGTGCATTATTTCTGCAAATAATATACTTACAACATCTCCATTGAAGGTATGTAAATTATTTTGCTTTTTTGTATAATTTTTTCTTAGTGGTATTTTAAAACACAAAAATATTAATTTTTACTGATATTATTTTAAAATAAAACTTGAATGTTTGAATTGTATGATAGTTCATTTATATAAAACCACATATAGAAAATCTATTTAAATATTTAATTATGATTTCATCTTGATATATGCTATTAAAAAAAAACCAGTTTCATCATTGCAAAAATTACCTTCATAGATATTCTACTTTAATTAGTGAAAGTAACTTAGAATCTTTGTTTATATAAAATATTACTCTTAAATATTTGGCTACGTAAAGCGTATTAAATCTAAGATTGCTTTAAATATTTTGTTTGCAGAGTTAAAAGATCACTGAAATTGGATGGTCTGTTAAAAGCAAATGTAAGTATTTACTTATCAGTTTGAAATTGTGTAATAAGATTTTGTTTTGGGGCGAGGATATAGCTCAAGTGGTAGAATGCATGCCTAGCATGCAAAAGGTCCTGGGTTCAATCCCCGGTACCTCCTCTTGAAATAAATACATAAATGAACCTAATTACCTCCCCTCACCAAAAAATAAATTAAACAAAAAAGAGAGAGAAAGTGAAAAAAAAAAAGATTTTGTTTTAATTTTTTAACAGCTAATTTACCCTTATACTAAATGTAAAAAATACCCAAAAACAACAACAAAAAAACCCCACATTGTGACATAATTGTGATTGGTATACCATTTTCTACATATAAATTTTTTTTTTTGTAAATCTCATATATGGAAATTCCTGGCCAGCTTGAGGTTTTTATTTAAGAGGCAAATTATTTAGAAACCTTAATGAAATAACTTAGTAGAAATTAATTTACTATTTATAGAAAAAATACTCTGCTACTTAAATGCACAAGAAATAAGATGGAGCAATGGCAATGCTTTAATCTGCATTCTGTAATCTGCTAAATTGAAATAAAAACATTAACAACAATTTTATATCAAAATGTAATTACCTCCCTCAGCTCTGCTGGCATGATTAAACAATAAAATACTAACACTGTAGTAAATTTCACCATGGTTGTCACAATAAAAATAAAATTTGTACTATTGCTATTACTTTTTGTAAATCTAGTCACAGCACATTCCCTATGCCAGCATATGATGACATATGTTGGCTTATTATCTTTTCATACCAACAATGGATCTGGATACAAACACTAATACCGAGATACTTATAGCCTTAGTAATTTTAAATGCAAGTAAATTGGTGAGAAAGTAAATTAAAACAAATAGCTAGTCAATTAATGGGCTCCTACAAAATCCCATATGAGAATGCCATTTCATGAAATGGGTTTTGTATGAATTTCTCTTTGGAAGACTCACTGGTATTTAACAATTTACCATTTTTAAAACGTCCTAGATGCTTTCTTAAAAAATTTAAACAAAGGTGGCAAAATACTGCAATGCCACTAAAAAAATCATTAGCGGTGTAATTAGCAATTTAGAATACCATTATCCAACTTGTTCTTTACAGAATGCAGCTGTGACTGTAATTTTGCATCTGTTTCTTTGGTCAGAATGGTATTTTGGTAGACGAGTAGTCCAGCTTGAAATGAAATACTTTTCTTTCCTGCCCCAAAACTGTTCTTTGGGAGGTGGTAACATTATTTGAATGGAAGAGAATGGCCACTTAGGAATTCATTCTTTTCATGGAGTACAGTTGTCATCATGGCAAGCTTTTTATCCATTTTTCCTCCAGATTAGGATATATCAAGGTAGCCAGTGACACAGCTAATATCCTGTATTAGAAAAATATATTGTTGTGTTTGGCCCAAATTCTGTACTTTTAAACCAGTTGACTTAGCTTGGTAACACATGGCCACCAACTGCTAAATGCAGATTCCTAGCATCCTAACCTGGGCCTTCAACATTTCTATTTTCTGACCTATTTCTAATATTTATTATTATTTCCGATATTTTTAGCTTTTCCACTCTTGCCTCATCATTTATTTGTAGCTCTTACATCTGACAGCTTTTGCTCTGGTTCTAAGTCTAGGCTTATTTCCCTAGCTGCATTTATGCTTCTGTCCACTCCAGTAACAACTTAGTACTGAAGCAGCCTGGTTCCCAAGAATCTTCCCGCATGCCAGTGATCTGATTGAGGCTGCCTTAGCTCATGCAAAGGAAAATCAGACATTCAGGACATACAACATACACCTATAATTCTAAGAGTACCTAATTACTGTGAAGCTACAGAGAAACTAGTAGTAAATTTGTGGTCAATTTGCCTTACCAATGTGATGTTGAGGAAAAAAGACTCTGGTGTCCGAGGAAAGGAGATGATCCTTATATGCCAGTTGTTTGAGGTGGAGCCTGTTCATCCTAAACAACTGGTGTTTCCTCTCCCACAGATATTTAGAATTCACAAATCCCAGTATTCCCACTGCGACTACAAACTTTTATGGAAAATAGTGCTCCATGATGTTAAGGCAAGTCTGTGAAAGTAATTTTCCTTATAATTCTCCTAATGGGAGAAACAGAGGTATGGATCATCCCCTGTGATCGTCCTTTAATATATAGAGTATATACTACAAGTAGTACCACTATTTGCTGAACCTCCCACATTGTTGGGGGCTAGAGGGGAGTGATGAAGTTTTTGATATATCATTACCTACAATGTTGTGATTGCTCAAGTTATTGCACTCCAAGCACTATTTCTAGATGAATTTTCAGAAATGAAGTTGAATTATTTATTACAGACTATTACAAAGTGGCTGTCCAGGTGAATATATAGCAACAACTGGCTATCTGGTCAGATACCTGGCCAGCTTGACCTAATCTCTTTCAGGCCACCTCAGAGAAGGAATGGGAGAAGCAGATGTTACATGTGGGAAGGGAAGGAGCATACCTACCAAGGCCAACTCAATTGGCCTTGCTAGAAGGAATGGCAGGGCAGGTTTTGGAGAAATTTGCTGATTTGACATATATACTCAGTCGAAATTACTCCATGACCATTAGTAGGATACTTCTAAGTCTGATCATTCCCACGATCTAACCTTATCTTATCTCTCTGAGACAAGGCTTCCACTGACTCCTGAAATTAAAACTTTGGACTTGAGGGCACTAGGAATTTTATAGTTCACATTCTATTGGCTTACTTACTGATCTGGTTCCAGTCTACTACTTTCTTCTCTCGCTCCTATCCTCTCCTTCCTTTCTTCCTTCCTTACCTTTTTATAAGATAATGAACTCCCATGCAGCCACCACCCAGCTTCGACAATTATCAGCATTTTGCTAATCTTGCTTCATATGTTTGTGTGTGTGTGTATATATATACCATATATGTATCTGAATATTTTTCCTAGAATTTTACAAATTCCAGACGTATTATTTCATCAGAATATTCTTCAGTATGCATTTCTAAGAGATAACAACTTCTTTCGTAATTATAGTGCTGTTATCATACCTTACAAAATTAGCAGTAATTCCTTAGTTAATACCTTTCACTCAGTCCATATTCACATTGCCATGGTTGTTTCAAAATGTCCTTTTGTAGTTGGCTTAGTAAAATCAGGATCCAAACAAGGTGTACACATTGTAGTGGTTCTTACGTATCTTAGTTCTTCTAAAATCTTTTTATATCTCACCCTTTTTCTTGTAGTTTATTTTTTTTTGAAAAACTGAAACTTTTGTTATAAGTATATTCCACATTCTAGATTTGGTTCTTTTCTTGTGGTGTCATTTAAATGATTTCTCTAATTTTCATATTTCCTATAAAACTCACAGTCAAAGCTAGCAGCTTAATTAGATTCTGGTTCAAATTTTTGGTAAGAATGCCTCATAGGTAATCTGTATTTCCTTTTGCATTACCTCAGGAGGCACACAATGATCTTGATTATTGGTTTCAGGTGTTATCAACCTGTTCTACACATAATAAAATTCCCTGTCAATCTTCTAATGTTTTCTTTTTTAATTCATTGATGATTGTTTTCTAGATCCCTTATTTCACTACAGTTACTCATTTCATTACAGTTACAGTTACTGTTTTTACTTTTTGATTCGGGAGAATTTTGATTACAGAGAATGCACTGCCCATTACCTAGCTTCAATAATTGTCAACACAAGGCTAATCTTGTTTTATTTATATTCCCATGCATACTTCAGTACCCCCCATACTAGATTATTTTGAAACAAATGTCAAACATCATCGATATCATCCATACATACTTCAGCAATTATTTCTAAAAGATAAAGATTTTTAAAAAAACTATAAGAGTACTATGTCTCTCAAAATTAACAGTATTTCTTTAATCATCAAATAAACATCTTTGTTCAAATTCTCCAGTTATCTAGTATACTTTTTGACAGTTCTGCTTCAGCATTTTTCATTGGGATATAATTCATATAACATGAAATTCATCATTTTAAAGTATACACCATTGGTTTGTAGTATACTTGTTACGTTGTGCAGCCATCACCACTATCTAATTTCAGAACATTTCCGTCACCCCAGAAAGAAATTCCATAGCTATTATCAGTCCCAATTTCTTCCTTTCCTCATTCCCTGGAAACTACTAATTTACTTGCTGTCTTTATGGATTTGCCTATTCTGACCATATTGTGTAAATGGAATCATACAACATGTGGCCTTTTCTGACTGGCTGCTTTCATTTAGCATAACACTTGCAAGGTTTAGTCATGTTGTCACATGTAACGGTACTTTATTCCTTTTTATGGAATCCTAGTCTTTTGTATGGATATATCACCTTTTATTTATCCATTCCTCAGCTGACATTTGGGTTGTTTCCACATTTTGACTATTATGCGTAATGCTGCTATGAACATTTTTGTATGTTTTGTATCAACATGTTTTCAGTTTTCTTGTTTACATATCTAAGGAGTAGAGTTATCATGGTAATTTTATCTAACTTTTTGAGAAATTGCCAAATTCTTCTACAGTGGCTGCACCATTTTACGTTCCCACTAACAGTATGCTGGTTCCAATTTCTCCACATCCTCATCGACACTTCATCTGGCTTTTTGATTCCAGCTATCCTACTATGTGTGAAGTGATGTCTCATTGCAGTTTTAATTTGCATTTCTCTGATAATGTTCTGATGTTCATGTAGTTATTGACCATCTCTATATTTTCTTTGGGGAAATATCTATTTAAATCTTTTATCCATTTTTAAATTGGATTATTTGTCTTTATTGTTGAGTTATAAGAATTCTTTATGTATTCTGAATTCTGTTACCTTACCAGACATGATTTGCACATACTTCATCAGTTCCGTGAGTTATCTTTTCACTTTATGGATTATATCCTTTGATATACAAAAGTTTTACATTTTGATGAAGTACAGTTTAATTTTTCTTTTATTGCTTTTGCTTTTGGTGTCATGTTTAAGAAACTGTTGCACAATCTAAGGTAATACAAATTTTCACTATGTTTCTTTCTAAGAGTTTATGGCGTTAGCACTTACATTTAGGTCAAAGACGTAATTGAGTTAATTTTTGTACATAGTATGGCAGTAGGGGCCTGTGGCTATTCAGTTGTCCCTGTGATATTTGTTGAAAGCTATTATTTTCCCCATTGAGTGGCCTTAGAACCCTTGTCGAAGATCAGTTGACTATAAATATTTGGATTTATTTCTGGACTCTCAAATTGATTCCATTTGTCTGTGGGTCTGGCCTGCCACTAACCACACTGTCTTGATTACTGTAAGTTTTCAAAATAAAAAAATTTAATTACTTTAAATTTGTAATTAGGAAGTGTGAATCCAACTTTGCTGTTCTTTTTCAAGATAAAAATGCTTCTCATATTCCATATCCCTTATAAATTCCATATGAATCTTAGGATCACTTTGTCCATTTCTGAAAAACAGACATTTGGAATTTTGATAAGAATTACGCTGAATCTGCAAATCAGTTTGAGGAATTTGCCATTTTAATATTAATAATTCTTCTAAACCATGAACATAAATAGGATATATTTCCATTTATTTTTATTTTCTTTAATTTTTTCAACAATGGTTTGTAGTTTTTAGTATACAAGCCTTGTGCTTTTGGGTTATATTTATTCCCAAGTATTTTCTCCTTTTTGATGCTAATGTAAGTGTTTTTATAATTTCACTTTAGATTGGTCCTTGCTAGTGTATAGATACACAGCTAATTTTTATATATTGATCATGTATTGTGCAACTTTGTTGAACTTGTTTATTAGCCCTAATACTTTCTTATAGATTATTCAGGATATTCTTTATATCAGATCATGTCATCTGCAAATAGAAATAGTTTTACTTCTTTCTCTCCCATTGGATGCATTTTATTTCTTATTCTTATTTATTGCCCTGGCTAGGACCTCCAGAACAAAGTAGAATAGAAGTGGCAAGAACAAATATTGTTGTCTTTTTCCTAATCTTAGAGGGGAAATCATCCAGTCTTTTACCATTAAATATGATGTTAGCTGTAAGTTCTTCCTAAATGCCCTTTGTCAAATTGAGACAGTTCCCTTCCATTCCTAGTCTGATAGTATTTTTATCATGAAAGGATATTGGATTTTTATCAAATGCCTTTAAAGTATCTATTGAGATGATGGGGGTTTTTTTCTTTATTCTTTCAATATACTGTGCTGCATTGATTGGTTTTTGTATGTTGAACCAGTCTTGTTTTCACAGGAAAAACCCCATTTGGTCATAATGTATTAATTCTTTTTTTTATCTCTGGTTCCAGTTTGCAGGAATGTTGAGGATTTTTGCATTTCATTAGGGATATCAGTCTATAGTTTGTTTTTTTTTCCCCCTTATAAGATATTTCTCTGGTTTTGGTATCAGAGTAATGCTGGTCTCATAGAATGAGTTAGGAAGTGTTGCCTACTTTTTGATAGAGTTTGAAAAGGATTGGTGTCAATCCTTCTTTAAATGTTGGTGGAATTCAGCAATGAATGTCTCTGGTCCTGCACTTTTTTTTTTTTACAGGTCTTTTTGAATTGATCTCATCTCTTTGCTCGCTATTGATGTGTTCTGATTTTCCATTCTTCATGATTTAATCTTGGTAGGTTGTGTATTTGGGGGAATTTGTCCATTTCATTTAGATTATCTAACTTGTTATTATACAATTGTTCATAGTATCTACCTCTTAAAATCCCTTTTATTTCTCCAAGGTCAGTTACAATATACTGCCTTTCATTCCTGATTTTAGTAATTTGAATCTGATTTCTTTCTTGGTTAGTCTAGATAAAAATTTGTCAATTTTCTTTTCAAAGAACCAACTTTTGAATTTGTTGATCTCTGTTTTATTATTCTCTTTTTCATTTGTTTTCTCTTTAATATTCACGTTTATTATTTCTTTCTTTCTTCTTCCTTTGGATGTAGTTTGCTCTTTGTTCTAGTTTCTTAAGGTGGAAGTTTGGCTTATTGATTTGAGAGCGTTCTTCTTTTTTAATGTAGGTGTTTAAATTTCCCTATAAGTACTGCTTTCTGTGCATCCCATACATTTTTATATGTGTTGTGTTTCATTTTTCTTCTCCTCAATGTATTTTATAGTTTCCTTTTTGTTTGGTTATTTAGAAGTGTGTTGTTTAAATTCCATGTATTTTCGTATTTTCCAAATGTCCTCTTTTTTTGGGGCAAATGTCTTTTTGTTTTTAATTTCTGATTTCATCCTATTGTAATTAGAGAACATTCTTTATATGGTTTCAGTCTTTTTAAGTTTACTGAGATTTGTTTTATGGTCTAACATATCTTCTTATCCTGACAAATGTTACATGTGCACTTGAGAAGAATGTGTATTCTGCTATTGTTGGGTGGAGGGTTCTCTAGATGTCTGTTAGGTCTAGTTGGTATGTAGTGTTGTTCAAGTCTTCTCTTTCCTTGCTGATTTTCTGTCTAGTTGGTCTATCTTTTATTGAAAGTGGAGCATTGAAGTTTCTGAGTATTATGGTTGAATTTTCTATTTCTTCCTTAAATTCTGTCAGTTTTTGCTCCTTGTATTTTGGGGCCCTCTTGCTAGATATGTGTGTATGTTTGCTTATTTATTTACTTATTTATAATTGTTACATCTTCTTTTTTTCAGTACTAGTTAGTATTTACTTATTCATTGTGTTTTCTCAGAAAAAAGAAGGGGAAGGGGAATGGATCAGTATATAGCAAAAGAATAGCAGAAAGGTAAGGAAGTACCCAGCACAACCATAAACACACACTAGTGATAGAGTCACCAAAACTCAAGGGAGCTCAGTCTTCTGTAGTTAAGAAATGAGAGGAAGGGATCAGGGAGAGAACAGACCAGGTACATGCTAGCCTTCCCTCCCCATAAATTTAAGAATTAGTGCAAAGCTCTGGTTTCTAGTAGTAAGTATGGAGTTACATTTATCCATTTCCTATTAAACATAAATTTTGACTTAAGTTTTTTCACCTACATAAAAGTTCCCAAGTGACTTGAATACACATTCATCTTCCCTTTTGGTCTCCCACTCCCTCTTTCTACTTGAAACTCCCCCATTGCTTGTCTTTTTCCTGTGATAGATTAAGTAGGTTTGGTTCATCTATACACCAGTAAAAGTGTTTGTCATGAATCACATCAAGAAATAGTCTTAACTCTCAAGGTTGGGCACAAGGGATGACATGATTCCAAGCTTCTTCAGGTTTTTTTTTTTGCACAAATCATTCAAGAGTTCTAGAGGCAATCAACAACCCAATGTATATGACTTTCTTTTTTCCTATTGAGTCAACCCAATATTTAAGAACATTTATAAATTTAGTCAACTGTAAAGATAATATGACCCCAAAACAGCATTAGAAATAAGATTTATCCAAAATATAATCTCAATTCTTACATCACTTGTTATACCAAAATTAATTTGAGAAGTATCATAGATATAACATGAAAGCCAAAAGCATAACACTTCTGGAAGGAAACATAAGAAGCTATTTTTGAGACCTGAGAGCAGACAAAATTTCATACAACACAAAAAAATATCAACCGTAGAAGAAAAATTTATAAATTAGACTTCATCAAAATTAGAAATTTCTATTCATCGAAAGACACAACTAAGAGAATAAGTAGGCAAGCCATGAATTGAGAAAAAAGTATTTGTCATGCATTTATCTGACAAAAGGCCTGTATCTAGACTATATAAATAAAAATAAAAAGACAATGCAATAAAAAGTGTACAAAAACTTGAACAAACACTTCACAAAATATTTACATGGAAAATTAGCACATGAAAAAGTGTTCAACATCATTAATCATTGGAAATACAAATTAAAACAACTAAGATATACTATTCCCACTCACTAGAATAGCTAAATAACAACAACAAAACAGAATAGCTTGAAAAACAACACTGTAATGACTAAAACAGCCTAAAGGTTGGTGAGGATGTGCAGCAGCTGGAACTGTCATTCATTGCTGGGAGTTTAAAATGATACAGACACTTTGGAGAACTATTTAGCTTTTATTTCACATATAGAAAATAAATCTATATTCATGTTATAGCCTGGTAATTCCATTCCTGGGTTTCCCAAAGAAACAAAATCGTATATCCACAAAAAGACATATACAAGAATATTCTTAGCAACTTAATTCATAATAGCCCCAAACTGGAAATAACTTAAATGTCCTTCAACAGGAGAATAGGAAAGCAAATTCTGGTATATTTATATAAAGGAATAGTACTCACAATAAAAAGGGACACACTACTGCCACACATAACATAGATGATCTCAAAAACATGTTGAATAAAAGATGCCAAACACAAATGTTATATATTTATATGAAATTCAATAATAGGCAAAACTATCTGTGGTTATAGGAACTAGAAAGTGGTTGGTTCTGGGCTGTGGAGTGAGAACTGAGTGGAAGTGAGTACTGGGGAATCTTCTGGGATGATTGAAGTGTTCTGTATCTTGAGTGGTGGTGGCATCAGTGTATACAATTGCTGGAACTCATCAAGCCAAACGCTTTAAGATATGTGCGTTTTATTATATGTAAATCATACTTCAGTAAACAAAAATATATTTGAGGTTGTATTCACTTTATATTATGAAAAATGTGAGGACATATGAAGGAGTGCTAATAACTGTGAAAATATATCATTAAAAACTTCTTGAGCATTATACAGTACAAGAGAGTAATAAAATAGTGATGTCTTTAATATTAAAATTAATATTGTGATATCATTGTGGAACAATGAGTAAAAACAGAAACACCAGTGTATTGACTTTTTAGCCAGTATTTTCTTTTATTTTTCCTGTTAAAATATTTTTGTCAAAGTAAAATTTATATTTTGAAATTCACAGATCTTGAGTATACAGTTCAATAAGTTTTAACAAATGTATACCCCTGTGTATCAAACAATCAAGAAATAGAATATTTTCATCACCACAAATTTAATATATTGGTTATATCCTTTCTCTGCTATCCGTGTAAGGTCACTGAGATAAGTACAGAATGTTTTTGTTCTCCATAACTACCATTAAAAATAACAAAACCCAAATATTGTTAGAATCATTAAGGAAGATAATTGTGGCAATTGATAAAATGTTAGTGGTATCTAAGACTCTTCTAGGAACTCTAGGCCCAAATTGTGAAAAATCCCTGAGACAACTAGTATTTAGAATTTTCTAATATAAATTGCATAAGTACTAGTGATGCATAATAATATCTTAGGTGAGACATTCCAGTAACCTAATTAACCAGTATAAAGTTATAAAGAATTATCTTCCTTTAGCTACACTAATTTTTCTTCTGTTTCTTGTTGTTCAGATACTGTAGTACCTGTATTTTAAATATTTTGGTGATAGCATAGGCTAGTAGTTCATAATAATAATAAGAGATCTATTATATCCCAATATTTCATCCTGGAAGAACCCTTAGTTAGTACTTTCAAGACTATTTATCATAGGTAAAAATCAATAAAATACAGGCACCTTTTTGGTAGAATACTCTTTAAAGAAGGTGACCAAGCAAGCTACAATTTGTGAAAGATACTGAAGGAGAATGTCATATATATTTGAAATTACAGAGAGAACATTCATTTCTTTTCTTCTGGGCAGAAAAATCAATGCCCAGATTTTAATTTTGCTAATGTACAAGGTTTGACCTCCTTATAGAAAGTACAGTGGCATTTGGACTTACCATAGACAGAATCTTTCCTTCTTTCTTTCTTTCTTTTGTGGTGCAATGTTAAATGTCCCTGAATCAATAAATATTACAAGCAGGTGTAAATTATTATAGAAGTAGTTGTGACTTATCTGATTCCTATTTCCTTACATTTTGCTTGCATCCTGAATTCTTTCCCTTCTCTAGCCAAATCTGTTCTCACTTTCTTCCTCTATTTTTCTAAAGGAACTAGAAGATAACACTCATCATTGCTGAGTGTGAGACTTTTCAATTAGTGGCTCAGTCTTCTCTCAAATCCCAGTCTTCTTAACTCTTCCTGTTGAGGGAGATTAATGAGTAGGCCAAGTCCTTCAGTGTTTGAGGGCTGGCAGAATGGAAATTCTTAAATAGATTCTAGGGTCACGTTTCAGCATCTTCAGGGTTTGAAAAGCAGAGGACCTTGGTAAAACTTTGAGGGGGAAAAAGAACTTAAAGAAGTAAGATTAAGCATTTGTGTTTATTTGTATGTATAAGAAGACAGATACATAAAAATGCATTATTTACTGAAGAATATTTAGTAGGATGGTAGGAAATGGTAGATTTTCTTTTTTCCCCTCTAAGTATAGTACAGTTGTAGACAGACATTCTTTCTTTTAATCAACACAGATCACCAAAAAAAAAAAAAAAAAAAGCAGAAGAGAAGTCTTATTTTTAAGGTGAGGGGAGAAAATTTATACACACACACACACACACACACATATGCACTCCCATACATTCACACTAAGACTTATTTTATGAAAGCTAGAAGATTGTTTTTGAGGAGAAATGTGTGATCTACAGTTGCAATGTTTAGATATTTGGCAATTGGAAAATATAATTTTTTGGTGAAAATAGGAAAACAGATTGACATAAATGTACATTAGGGTAGCGACTTTCATTTCTTGTACATACACAGTGAAATAGTTCTGGGCAATAAATTCTTAGAAAAGTGGGGTAGGATTGGATAAATGTCATAGTTTATGACTGAATCCATATAAACAGGTGAAAACTCAAGATGGAGAGGTAATAATAACCACCTGATAAAGAGACTTAAAACCCTTTCACCTTACAAAAAAAGATTGCTTTACAGTTATAACTTGATATTATCATTTGATTTTTTAAAAGATATTGGTTACATTTGTGGCTACTGTGGATACATAAAATAAAAAATGGAATGCCTTTTGTTCCCCCAATACAAAGAAGTATTTATCATTTAAAATCTTAACTGTAAAAAAATGGATGCTGTAGATTCTGGAACTAATACCAAGATTATTAAAAAAGGTGACACAGTCACTATTTCTGCCATGGTGTCTTAAAAATAAAGAATAGTTGACAGTAGAGAATTATATAACTGTTTCAAGTCAGCAACCAAGCTAAAGTTTAATTCTACAATGTTGGCAACATATCATGAGTCTTCAGACCTTTTCTTTATTCCCAAAATCCACCCTATGCTGTCTGTTTCACCTCTAGATTTCAGGTTTTTGTACCTTTTATTTTTACTTATCTAAGCCTCACCCTTCTTCCTCATAAGAATCCTTCCGAGAGATTACTGCTGCCGGCTTTGATTTTCCCCCTTCTCTGAATTTCTGTGGTACACATCCTAGCTTCAGACCTATTCTTTCCTGTTTATGAGGCCAGAACAATTTGTTCTATTCCTGTATACACATAAGTTCAAAAATGCTGGGTGATTAGTAAACATTATAGAAAACAAGTTTAAAGTAATTCAGCAAGCAATGAAAACATGATAATGGATGTTTGGAGGAAGTGGATTATGAATGACCCCCTAGACCGAAGAAGGACTAGCTGAGGCCCAAATGTGCATAGCCTAAGTGCCTGGGACTACAGGTATCATCTAATAATGGATGAATGAACCAATGAATGAATGAATATATTCTGATAGAGTGGCCTGGCTAAGTTTACTGGACTGTTCCTTTTAAATCATTCATTGATCACACATTTTTGAGTTCTGGAGTACAAAGATGAAATAATATTTTCAGAAATTCAGATTATAATGACATAGACAGAAATATAAAAAATTATTAAAATTTACTGACTCCAGTTAAGAGGTATGCACAAGGTTTATGGGAACACAGAGTAGGAAGCTACAGAGAGGACTTATGTAGGCTAGGCCAAATTCTCAAAGGCCTTAAATCCCATACTCAATTGTTTGAACATTATTTTGTTATTATTAAGACAAGACACTGTGTTAGAGCAACTTTGTGAAGGTTAAGGACATCGCTGATCCTCCCTAGGATTTCCTTGTAGGTCTTACTGAGAGTCACTTCTGAGAGTTCCCCTGGCCTTTCATAACATCAAATTGAGATGCCCTAATTAGTGTGGAGAACTGGAAAATGTACATAACTTGAAAGAACAATGTTCACTTTAAAGGTAATAATTGAGAATATTTAAAATTTAAAAAGAAGGGGAGAGGTATTTTGCTCAATGGTAGAGCACTGTGCTTAGCATGCACAAGGTCCTGGGTTCAATCCCCAGTACCTCCAGAAAGAAAGGAAGAACGGACTGAAGGACCTCTCCCTCACCACCTCCCCCAAAAAAAGAAAGAGCAAGGAAAAGAGTATTGGTTTGAATTTTGCAAGTTTTCAAATGTATTTCCAAAGATCTATAACTAAACATAAGTATTTTTGTCCCAAATTAATATTTATTTCTAGTCATTTGATTCTCCAAAAATCACAAGGAAAAAAAGTATTACCTCCTATTCTCCAACAACTGGAACTTGTCAAATGAGCCCATTTGCTTCTCCCACAAGCTTTAAAGAACAAGAGCACAAAAATGGACCATCAAATGGTTAGTTGAACATTCTTTTCCACTTACTGTAAGATTTTTCTAGTTATTGGTTAAATCAGAATTTTGATTGTATAATATATGGATCTTGCTGCAGCTGATTTTTCTCTTCTTTTTTAAAGAATTCAACATAGACTAGACGAGAATATAGGTAACACTTTGGACATAAATGTAAACTTTCTAGGCAGTTATTTTAAAATGCTACTGCAGACTTTGTTCCCTTACTATCCCATCCATTAAATAGAAATTATGGCCTGACTGCCTTCAGCCACGATCAATTATAATGGTTACAGATACGCTCCTTAACACGCTGTCCATCATGTGCATACATTAAAGGCCACATGATTCAGGTACTGCTACACTGCAGTTTAAGAGTGATACTTCTAAATGTTATTTTTATCCATGTTGTCCATTTAGTTTTACTCACATTTCGTGTCTTTATAGCCTGCTTTTATTTATTATATTTCAGTACCTTCTTTTCCTTTAGTATTTTAAATGTATTTGCAGAAGTTTTGTAGAATTTTTTTTTAACATGGAATTCTTTATTTTAAAGTATTATTAGTTTAATTTTGACCATACATATTTCTTGTTCTCTGGTAGTTTATTGCTAATATATTTATTTAAAAGATACAGAAATCTAGATTTCATAAGTTTAATTTTTAATATTGTTAAAGGTCATGAATCAGTGACATGTCAAGTTTCTATAGTATAAAATATGAAGTAGGCTCAAATTTAATAAAGTATATTTTAGATATGCTTTGATTAGCCTGATTCATATTTTATTGTTCAATATTTATTGAGTGCTAAACATATACTAGAAGCTATACAGAAATAAAGTCTCCTCGTTTTACCTAATTTGTTGTAATGAAACCCATAATGAGATCTTAAACTTTTGAATGACTTTTATTTTACTTTAATCAAGTGCTTTTTATCTTAAAGCTACCACTATTAGGTTTGCTTTCACAAAAATATATGAAGATGTATATGTTTTCTACAGGCTCTATAGTTCTGGGTTTTTTTTTAATTCACTTGAGATCTTAAACTTTTGAATGACTTTTATTTTACTTTAATCAAGTGCTTTTTATCTTAAAGCTACCACTATTAGGTTTGCTTTCACAAAAATATATGAAGATGTATATGTTTTCTACAGGCTCTATAGTTCTGGGTTTTTTTTTTAATTCACTTGATATTGTCTTTTGTTTAAAGTTAAAAATTAGTGCCTTAGAGATGACACATCTGAATAGACTTTAAGTGGATACATACTCAATTTCCATATTGAAATTAAATATGGACTTAAGAGAACATTTCTTCTGCCCATAAAAAGATTGGTCACATGATCCCAGTTGACATTTAGGTGGATAATTATCACAGATTATAGTACTAGGTAAGCTCTTTTTTAAAAAGTCAGAAGGCAACGATTTCTGGGTGCTTGGTAATATTCTATTTCTATATGGTGGTTATGCTAGTTCACTCTATAATTATTCATTAATCTGTATCTATGTGTTTTATATCTCTTTCATATATATCAATGTATCACATTCAGAAGTCTCAGAATAGGAGAATGCTGTCTAGGATCTTGTATCAGATTATGTCATTTATGATCATTACATTGCTTGTCCTAATATGTCATTTTATATATGTTTTAGAAATAGGAAAGTGTGACTCCTGTAAAGTAATTTAAGTTCCAAATGAAGTCACAACTTCTATTAACAATTCTCATTTTTAAAATATTGTACATAATGTAAGGTAAAATTTAAGTAAGTACTTTTACTTAAATAACATTTTCAAGGACATTTTAGGTGCTACTCACTTCGCATCATATTTAGGATGTAATTCAAAACTTCTTCTTGACTTTTAGGGCCATCCATCATCTAATACCTGACCACTTTACCTGCCTCGTTTTCTACTGCCCTTACCATGCTTACACTACTTTAGCCACTGTTACTTCTGGCCGTTTGTCAGTCGTGCTAAGCCCCTTCTCCACAGGTCATTGTACTTGGAATTCTCTCAATCTGGGATAGTCCTCCTCCAGGTATTTTTATGTACTTTCTATGTACATTTGAACCATATGCTGTGTAAACAGGTGACAATATTAAATTTAAATCCATCTGTAGTTATGAAAGGAAAGAAAATCTGGTTTTAAGTCTTCTCTCTGCTTACACTCCATGGCCCAAACATGCCCCTAAATAATTCAGGAACTGCTACACTACAATGAACTTCCAATCCATACGTTTAAGATATATATGTGTATTTATATATATACACACACACACATATTTATTTACTGTAATATATATTTATTATATTTATATATGTTTGTATGTATATAATTATATTTCTGTCCCCTCCGCTACCCCTTAGCAAAATTTTCCAAGCTATTATCCTTTTCAGAGAAGAGGAAGGATGGTAAAACTGTCCTCTCTTTTACTCCCAAGATTGCATCAGATTTTTTTAATATTTAGGGTAGAGGGATAAACAACAAATTTGCATAGTCAAAGAGAGTACTTGTAAATAAGACAATAGATCTCTAGAAATCACCCAGACTGTACAGTGTAACAGCACAGAGAAATAAAGAGATGGAGAATGTGATAAAACATTAAAGAGAAATGATGGTAGAATAAGCTCCAACATATGTCAAATAGAAGTTCTACAAGAAGGAAAGAGAGAATGGAGCAGAGGCAGTACCTAAGATATAAGGACTGTCGGTTTTTCATAATTGAGAAAAGACAGGAATTTCTAGAGTAGAATAGTATGCTTCATCGAGCAGGATGAATTAAAACAAATTCATACCTAATCATATTGTGGTAAAACTGCAAACGTCAGAGACAAAGAAAAGTTTTAAAAGCAACGAGACAATGACAGACTAACAGTAGACTTTCTCATCAGTATCAATAGGCTGCTGCAGGAAATGGACTAATAATACCAACTAAAAATCACAGTTGATTTTTTTATTCAGGAAGTAAGAATAAAATAAAGGTATTTTCAGACAAAGTTGCAAAGAATTTATCATTCACAGGTATTCCCTAAAAGGACTACTAAGGAATATACTTCTATAAGTACATCCTCGTAACTGAGCCTCAAATAAAGGAATGAAATGCGAAGAGCAATAGTGAAAAATGAATTAGCAAACATGCTGGCAAATCTGTAAATATAATTATAAAAATGTGATTACAAATTTGGCTGACTATAAAGCAAAAGGAAAACAATTTGAAAGGAAGTTATAAACAAATACTAACAGACCATGCATGGCAGCATGGCAGGAAGGTGAGGAAATAGAAAGGGATTACAAGTTTTAAGATACTTGTAATTCTCAGGAAGCAGATGGAGTATCTGTCAATTAACTTTTTAATAGTGTTTTTGTTTACTTGCCTGTAAAATGGGGAAAATAGTAATATCTACCTCAGGATTGTCATGAGCATTAAATGAATTAACATACAAAAAGCACGTAAAACAGTGCCTGGCATACAGTAAGTGTTCAATACACATTTTAACTATTGGTATTAATATTATTATTATTTAGACTTAAAGAAAAAATATAGGATGATTTAGTGTAAAGGGATAGTAAAAAAAAGCAAATACTAGCTTTTTAAAAAAGCTAAGAGTTGGTGTAAGAAAATATAGGCCAAAATAGACTTTAAGACAAAAAGGCTTTATTGAAGATAACAGGAATTTTTACATAATGAGAGAAGGAAAGATTCACTACCAGAAAAGGAATCCTGAACCTATGTGCGTCTAAAATAAAACTCAAACAGAACATGACGAAATAGGACAGGATTACAAGGAGAGACTCACAAATCCCTAATCATAGTAGGACATTTTAAACTACCTTTTTCAGAAACTGATAAAATGGATAAAAAGTTAGGAAGTATATAGACAATTTGTCTTTATCATCATTCAAGCAATATTATTTTTCTCCAATTTTATTGAGATAGAATTGACATACAGCACTGTGTAATATAGTTTGTGTATATAGCGTAATGATTTGACTTACATCATGAAATGATTACCAAAGTAAGTTTGGTGGACATCCACCATTGCATATGGATATAAAATAAAAGAAAAAGAAAAAAAATTGTTTTTCTTGTGATGGCAAGTCTTAGGATTTACTCATTTGACAATTTTCATATATAACATAACAGCAGTGCTAATTATATTTATCATGTTGTATGTTACATCCCTAGTACTTATTTATCTTATAACTGAACTTTATACTTATAACTGAAGTTTAACTACCTTCCTCCAATCCCCTCTCCCCCTGCCATGTGCTTCTGGTAACCACAAATCTGATCTCTTTTTCTATTCATTTTTTTGCTTGGTTTTGAGGTATAATTGACATACAACACTATGTTAGTTCCTGGTGCACAGCATAGTGATTCAGTAATATGTCACATAATGATCACCACCGTGAGTCTAGTTATCATCTGTCACCATACAAAGATATCACATTATTTTTGACTATATTCCCCAACTGTACGTTTCATACTTGTGACTCATTTGTTTTATAACTGGAAGTTTGTATTCTTAATCTCCCTCAGCTATTTCTCTCATCCCCACTCCCATTTCCCTTCCCTCTGGCAACCACATGGTTTTTCTATGTATTTATGACTGTTTCTGTTTTGTTATGTTGATTTATTTTGTTTTTTAGATTCCACATATAAAATGAAATCATATGGTACATGTCTTTCTCTGTCCGACTTATTTCGCATAGCATAATGCCCTCTAAGTCCATCCATGTTGTTATTAATTGCAAGATTTCATTCTTTTTTAATGGGTGAGTAACATATATATGCACACACACCACATCTTCTTTATCTATTCATCTATCGATGGGCACTTGAGTTGCTTTCATATCCTGTCTATTGTAAATAATGCTGCAGTGAATATAGGGGTGCGTATATCTTTTTTAATAAGTGTTTTCATTTTCTTTGGATAAATACCCAGGAGTGGAATTGCTGGGTCCTGTGGTGATTCTATTTTTACCTTTTTGAGGAACCTCCATACTGTTTTCCATAGTAGCTGTACCAATTTACATTCTCACCAACAGTGCACAAGGGTTCTCTTTTCTCCACATTCTTGCCAACACTTGTTAGCGCTTGTCTTTTTGATAATAACCATTTTGTCAGGTGTGAGGTCATATCTCATTGTGGTTGATTTGCTTTTCCCTGATGATGAGTGATGTTGAACATCTTTTCATGTGCTTGTTAGTCATCTGTATGTCTTCTTTGGAAAAATGTCTATTTAGTTCCTCTGCCCATGTTTTTAGTCAGCTTGTTTGTCTTTTTGATGTTGAGCTGCATAAATTCTTTGTGTACTTTGGATATTAACCCTTTATCAGACATATCATTTACAAATATCTTCTCCCATTCAGTAGGTGGCCTTTTCGCTTTGTTGATAGTTTCTCCTTTGCTATGCAAAAAAGCTTTTTAATTTGATGTCCCATTTGTTTGTTTTTGCTTTTGTTTTCCCTGCTTGAGGAGACATATCCAAAAGAGTATTACTAAGACTGATGTTAGAAAGCTTACTGTCTATGTTATCTTCTAGAAGTTTTATGGTTTTAGGTCTTATATTTAAGCCTTTAATCCCTTTCAAATTTATTTTTGTGCATGGTGTGAGATTTTTATTCTTTTGCATGTAGCTGTCCAGTTTTCCTATCACCATTTATTGAAGAGGCTGTTTTCCCCCATTATATATTCTTGCTTCCTTTGTCATAGATTTATTGCCCATATAAGTGTGGGTTCATTTCTGGGCTCTTTCTGTTCCAGTGACCCATATGTCTGCTTTTGTGCCAGTACCACACTGTTTTGATTACTGTAGCTTTGCAGGGTAGCTTGAAATCAGAGAGTGTGAAACTCTAGCTTCATTCTTTCTCAAGTTTTTTTTGGCTATTTGGGGGTGTTTTGTGTTGGAAAGTATAAAATATTTAGAACTGAATGATAATGAAAACATATCAGCACTTACAGGGAAAAATTTATACCTAAACACTGCATGACACTTAAAGATTCCTTAGTGGAAAATTTATACTTATAAATGCATTTATTTTAGAAGTAAGAATGATTGAAAACTTAATGAGCTTAGCATTCAACTCAAAAAGATAGAACAGTAGCGCAAACTCTAAAAAGTAGAGGAAAGGAAATAGTAAAAGATGTAAACATGAATTATTGCATAGAAGTGATTAATTAAAAAAACAACAGGATCTCATTTGCCTCTTAGGCTACAGGCTCCAACTTTATCTGGCAGTAACTTTTTTAGAAAGAAAACTAGTGTGTGACACCTCTTAAACAAATCATTTGAACCTCTCTGGGTCAAGTTCCTCAACTTGTAACTTTTGTTTTGGGACCAATTGATGCCTGAGATGTGTGCCAGCTGTAAAGTATATGTAGCTAGAAGCAGCATGATACCAGACTAAACCTATTTGAACTTTAGATTAATCTATTAATAAACAAGCATAGCATCATGGTTAATGGCATGCTCTTTGCAGACAAATGGCTGGCTTTAGATCCCGACTCTGACACTTACTGGCTTTGGGACTTTAGGTAAGTTATATAACCATCTGTGCCTCTGTTTCCTCATTTATAAAATGAGAATAAGAGTGACTCTCTCAGAGTTGTGCAGATTAATTAGTTTATGTATATATTTATAAAACGTTTAAAACACTACCTTGTCCTAAAGATACTTTATAAGTGTTAGCCATTATCATCATCATCATTGGTTACACTTCTAAACGTTGCAATCTCTTGAAAGCTGTCTTCATTAGTTGAAGAACAGGCTCCCAGGAGCCTTACCAGGAAGTCCAAATACAACCTTGAAAGTAGTCCAGATTCAGTGATGGTATCACAAGTGTTTCGTGAAACTGCACTTAAGGGGAGTCAAGTGCACAACTATATATAGATAGATGTGTGTGTGTGTGTGTGTGTGTGTGTGTGTGTGTTAACATACATACATCAAAGAAGCAAAGTGATTTTAATATGGAGCATTATTGAATGCAGATAGTATAATATAAAATCCAGGAAATTAGTATTAACCTTTAGGCAAAGATTTTATGAAATAAAGGTTTAATGTGTACTGTGAGTTTTCATTTGTGGTTTTTGATAAAATGTACTTTTTTTTTAAGAGAGACAGATTTTAATAGATTTACTTCCCCAAAGTTCTCTAAGATCATAAATAAAATAATACTCTTTTTTCCCTTTCATCTCACTAAACAAACTCTTAACCATATTAATTTATTCTGTTTGGAATTTAAGGATACAGACAAATCAAATAATGAAAAGTTAATAAACAAGAGAGGTAACTAGTACTATAGCAAAATTTCTGAATCAAAAGTTTTTCTCTTTGTGGCATTAAGGACAATTTTTAAATAACAATTTAGTTATGGCATAATATTGAGGAGAGAAGACATAAGGTCCAAAGTAACAATGAGGGAAATTGTTGTTAATCAGTTTCTGAACCAACTCACTCAATGAAATTATAAATATCAGGGAATAGAAAATATACTTTAAATAAGCCTTTCCTCTAGTAATGGAAGCAAATAAGAGTAATGGAATAAAAATTAAATGATGGGGAAAATGTAAACCATCATTGGGTAGTTTGTCCTGGACAATATATTCCTAATATGTTAAAATTATATTTAAGATTTAAAGAAATTGCCTTCATGTTATGTGTATTTGGTTTTTATCTGGAAGTACTGGATCTTCCTGCAGTATTCTCTACAACTATACTGTACAGTACATGTACATGTTGAGCATCTGGAATTTGACTCATCTGAATTGATGAGGTGTAAATACATACCAGATATTTAAAACTTAATGTGAAAAAAAGAATATGAATTATCTCATTAATAATTTATATTGATTATGTGTTAAAATTAGAATATTTGGGGTATATTGGATTAAATCAAATATTTAAATTTTAAGCTCTTCCTTTTTTAAAAATTTTGCTAGTAGAAGATTTTAAATTACGTAAGTGGCTCACATTGTATTTCTTTTGGAGAGTGTGAGCTAGTTTTTCATGGTACATTATGTCAAACAACTTTTTACAAAAATAACAAGAACATTGAGTAAATAATAATTCCTGTGCCAGTTGTTGAACAGATAGAACTACATTAAAATACATAGTTTGAGGAGGATGCCAATGTTTATACATTTTAAAAAGTGATTTCTCTTGACTGATTTTAATTAGTAGTAAAGGTTTGGATTATTCATTTTGTTTATTCATTCAATAAACATTTACCAAAGGCCAGTATATGTAAGATACTGAGAATCTTTACCTATGCTAATGTGTCCTCAAATATTCATGCACTGAATGTTTAACATGTATCTTGCATATAGCACTATAAATTACTGTAGAACAAATAACTAAACAGTCAGCTCATAAAACAGTTGACTCCCTGACCACTGATAAGTGTAAACATCATGTTCTGCTATAAAATCAAATTTATATTTCAACCCAGCACACATTTGAGGGGTTATAACTTAGTCATATATGTGCCTTAGTTTCATTTGTGACTGTCAACTTGTGAAAGTTTAGCTAAGCGATGGCAGTAAATAATAGCATTTTAAATGGATGTAATTTAATCATTTATCTTTTATTAATACCTAAAATAAATACTTTAATGAATGAAATATTTTAGTGGGCACTGAAGATCTTTCCAAGAATTTACTAAATCAATATACATTTTTTATTAAAGTATAGCTGATACACAATATTGTGTTAGTTTCAAGTATACAGCATAATGATTCAGTATTTTTGTAGATTATATTCCATTATAGGTTATTACAAGACAATGGGTATAATTTCCTGTGCTATACAGTATGTCCTTGTTGCTTATCTATTTTATATATAATAGTCTGTATCCATTAATCCCATGCCCCTAATTTGTCCCTCTCTCCTTCCCTTTCTCTTTTGGTAATCAGAAGTTTGTTTTCTATATCTGTGAGTCTGTTTCTATTTTGCATGTATATTCATTTGTATTATTTTTTAGACTTCACATGTAGGTGATACACAATATTTGAAATATTTTAATAGGCACTAAAGATCTTTCTATGAATTCACTAATCAATATGCATTCAAACAGTCACATACTTTTACCCCTAAAGTCAAATTTATTTTCTAGTAATATCATGAGGAACTCACTATTTTCTACATATTAGTATCAACAATCCCTTGTTGTTAACTCTGAGACAAAAAACAGGGGTTAAATAATGTGAACTGGAATTTGAATATATTTTTGATTAAAATATTTGATGAAAGTATCCTTTATTTAGTAAAGTTTACTAATGTGTTTTAAACTAATTATATTATCCAATTGGATTTATCTAGGTTTCTTTTAAATATACCATGCCCCAATGGAAATTTTATTCAAAAGATTGTTTTTTCTGTATAATGTCATCATGAATAAAAAATTAGGAGAATGGGAAATAATAAAAACCAAAATAGCTATTGAAAAGTCATTCACAATAGTGAAAAAGTTTCTCATATTTCAGGATACTTTTTCTTTACCTACTTTCTTTTCATTTATCTACCCTTTTATTTTCTGTTTAAAATTTGGCAGTTTAATTCTATGTAAGATTTGACAGTTTTTGCCTTAACTTTATGTTCTTTTTATTGTACACATATAGGAAGGAGGAAAACATGTATAACCAAAAGAAAGGAATCTACTACACAAGACAATGATGAGTAAGTTTGTTGCTTTTGAAATAATGTACACAAGTGTCTTGAAAGAAAAGCGTCATATTTGTTAAAGTGATAATTTAAGATAAATCATTTCTTTGTAGAAATTAATAAATAGCTTATACCTGAGTAGAAGTATTCTTTCTTAAAGAAGTGAAATACTTTATTTATGATGTGTTTTGCAGGTTTCATATGGTGGTGATGTATGATACCTTAATTTAAATACTCATTTAGCCCAGTTCCCCCAGCCTACACATAAGAGACTAGCTTAGGGTAAAACTGAAGAAAACACCCTTTTCGGACTTAGAGGGATAGAGAAGTAAAGCATTATTTGGGAACATAATGCCTAACAAATAGCTGGTTCGAGAGCTAGGAACACAGTGAAGCCAGCAGAGTCAAGAGATCTGCAGCGACGTAGAAGGCTTACCTGCCAACAACCAACCATTTTCCTATTGGCCTGTCAAGGGTGCTTGACATTATCTGCAGAACGTTACTGCCTATGTACTCTGGAAAGAATATTTATATCTACCCACCGAGGCTGGAAAAATTGAGTTAAGCAGAACAGGGAGTTAAATTTTCAAAGTAGTTCATGTATTCAGCTCATTTACCTTTTCAGCTGTATCTTCTGTGTGCTACACAATATGATGGATGGGTAACGATGAGGAAAATGAAACTTCTACCCATTGGGAGCTTATTGTCTCATGTTATAAGTTAATACACATCCTCTAACTTAGAAATGGGTTATGGGTTATGTTACAAAAGGTTTTTAAGTATTTGAGTGGGACTTAGAATGCGTTTTCTGTACAAATTATGTTGTAATTTGTGATCATAACCCCAGGTCAGGACTACATGATGTAGCTGAAGTACAGTATTAATCAGTAGTTGTCTACATTAAGAGATATAGAATGTGAGTGCCACTTAGAGTACGAGAAAGACAAAGGGAAGAGTTTCTCCAAGAGCTCTCCTTGTTTGGCGTCTCTTCCATCTACCCCTGTACCCCTTTGTCTGTTTTTACCAGCTGCTTTCCCTAGTCACACTCCGCTCAGCTCCAAATATTTTCATGTGCCCCTCCCCATGAATATTTTTGTTGTAAATTACTACTCATCCTTCCCCTAACCAAAGTTCCAATTTCTTGGTGAAACCAATCTCAACTAGGTATCATAAGGAAAGCATTCTCTTTTTTGTCTAACTCATTTAATAGACAATATATGTACATAGTAAATAGACAATATATGTACATTTTTGTTTTTTAAATAGACAATATATGTACATAGTAAAAAAAACTCAAATTGTACAAAAGGACATAGAAAGCAAGTGGCATAACAATTTCTGAATCACATATCTTGTAGTTGAAAGCAGTTACCTGCTAAACCAGATGAATTTCTGATATAATTATATGAAGCATAACAAACTCAAAAGTAAAAGTAGATAGACAGGGAAGGAGAAAATATTTCTGGACAACAGTAATACTGTGTAAACAAACCGAACTTAACTGTGGCTTTCCCCTGAATCAGCTCCACTTAAGCTATCCTAACTTTTCGTAGTGTTTTCCCCTTTGTCGTCTTCTTACCCCATCAATCTGCTTACAGCTCCAGATTTTTTCATAATAGCTCTCATAGCAGTGAGCTTTCAAGTAGCAAGGAGGGAGCAAGAACTTTTGTTATTGGTCACTTAGGAATTTGCCTGTATTTATTTAATTTCTCTCAATATTGTTTGTAAAGATCCCTGTTATTTGTGTATATCACTCCATGACTTGGTATTAGAATTAGTGAATGTAAGTATAAGCCAAGACATTTTACAATATATAAAAATTATGTGTTTCTGTTTGTTTTTTTCCACCCATTATAAAACTACTCAACCTAGTCAATAAAGCCATTTTATTAGCTTTAATAATGAATGGGTTTTGTATTTATTCCATTTGTTTAGATTTCTTTTATTATTTTGTAAAACCATTCTAAAGACTTGGATTTTTAAAATATGAAATTAAATGTAACATTTCACATTTATAGATCAATTTTAAGTGATTGTAACATTTTATGTTTTGTTTTGGCAATTGTAGTAGGTTAGGGTTCTCTAGAGAAGCAGAACTACTAGCAGATAGATAGACAGACAGACATATATTAATAATGGCAGTAAAATACATTATTGATCTAATGCTTATTAATTAATAATGGATTAATGATGAATTTTGTATATTTATATAATTACATATGTAGATAGATTTATTGTGAGGAATTGACTCATGCAATTATGGAGGCCTAGTCCTACCATGTACCATTAGCAAACTGGAGACCCTGGAAAGCCAGTGGTGTAATTCTAGTCAGAGTCCAAAGGTCTGACAACTCGGGGAGTCAGGGGTGTAAATCTCAGTTCAAGAACGGAAGAGCAATGTCCCAGCTCAAGCAGGCAGCCAGGGATCTCATCCTCTCTTCCTCTGCTTTTTGTTCTATTCAGACCCTCACTGGATTGGATGATGCCCACCCACACTGGGGAGGGCAATTTACTGAGCCAGTTGTTAGTAAGATGGTTGCACAGCAGTGATTTTCTAACTCCATCATTCCTTTTATTAGTTGGCCTCTTTGAAATTCATGAGTTCATAGTGAGAGAAGTTATTTCCTTGCCTTTCCCCTTTCTGCATTTACACCCCTTCTCAAAGATCTCTGGCTCCTAACAGCAGCAATATATTTGCACGTTTGCTTATTCCTACAACATACACAAAATAGTTTCAGAATCCCTGTACTCATAGCACTGCTGAAAACAACCCTGCAAGGCTTTTGTCTTTAGTTAGAAGGTATGTAGTCAGGTTACTGTGTTCAAAACTACTTGGATTAGTTCTTCATTTGAAGAATTATTTATTCATTTGAAGTAGTTAGGTTAGCTTGTTTCTGTTTGTATTCAATTTTATTTTTTTCTCTCATCCCTTTTTGTTTATTGACTATGTAAAACATTAATATGGTTCTAAAAGTCAAAACCTCACAGAAAAATACACACAGAGATGTGTTACTCCCTGTCCCATTCCTTCTACCTACTCCCTGTAGGTAACCAAATCAATTAGTTTCTGATTTACCTTTCATATGTTTATTTTTATAACTTTTAAGCTGTTTTGTTTATCTTATTTCTCTTCTTATACAAAGATGGCACACAGTGTATACTCTTTTACACTTCCCTTTTCATTTATGAATATGTCATGAAATTACTCCCTATTAATCAATTTGGCAAGTTTTAAATGTAAGAATTCTCCCAACAAGAAAATATAGTTCCATGTTCTAGGTTAAAAAGATTTTTTCCCCAGAAAACAAGCAGTTACTGACATGTCAATAAAGCTCATTTATATACAAACACCTACATATTAATATTTTATGTGAACTTCCATATTCTTTAAGCTTTAAAAGGAAAATATATAATTCACTGCCATTGGCTTTTCTTCCTCTTGGCAATTTCTGCTGCTGCTGGCACAGCTACAGAAGTGCAGTAATGGTGACTGTCCTTCTGCAAGGTTTATTTTCATTAAATTTATCTTCATAGAATTGTAGATTATGCTGTTATGAGAAGTACAACAGAGAGATCATGTGTACCCTTTTTCCACTTTCCTGACATGATAACATCTGGGAAAAGTGTAGTACAGTATCAGAACCAGGAAATTGATGTTGACACAATGCACCGATCTTTATTCAGGTTTCCTGAGTTTTACATATACTTATTTGTATGGATGTATGTGTATTCTATGCATTTTTATCACATGAGTAGATTCATGTATCCACCTCCACAGTCAAGATATAGAATAGTTCTATTACCACAAGGATCGCTCCTCTCCTGCTGTATCAAGTGTGTTTTTAATCACTGGTTTATTCTCTTGTAGGCAGAAAAGTAACTTTTATTTCTATACTAATACAAATGAAACTCTTTTTAATAGTAATATTATAATAGTAATTAACTGTTTTAATAGTAATATTAGTACTGGGCTTTGCTTTTGTTTTTTATCTATACAATTTAATTGTAACCAGTAACAACAATTGAGAATTTTCAGTTTCTCTTTACTGTATTTTTAACTATTTAATCATGCAACAAGAATATTGACTTATGAATCACTTTCTAGGGGTAAGTTAGTTGAAAATGTTTATCAAAAAGTTAGAATGAAGATATAGTTATATTCTACAGGTGAGTGAAGACTAAGAGGACAATCAGTATTCACTTTTATTTTCAACTGTTTAAAATTTTTGCCAGGAAAGAATAAAAACTTCCCCCCAAGCATCAATAACAAGACAAGCATGCTCACTTTCACCATTGGTATTCAACATTTTACTGGAAACGTTAGCCAGAGCAGTTACACAAGAAAAGGAAATAAAAGCATCCAATTAGACAAGAAGAAATAAAACTATCTCTATTTGCAGATGACATGATCCTACATATAGAAAATCCCAAAGAATGTACAAGAAACTACTAGCACTAATAAATGAATTCATCAAAATTTAAGAGTATAAGATCAACACACAAAAATCGATTATGTTTCTACACACCTGGATCTAAAATGGAAAGACATCCTGTGTTCATTGGCAGGAAGATTTGATATTGTTAAGATATCAATACCTTTACCCAAAGGGATCTACAGATTCAGTGCAATTAATCCCTATCAAAATTCCACAGAATATACAAAAATTATTCAATCATTAATAGGGATGAGGTTCCAATACTTGTTACAACAAAATGAACCTTGAAAACATGGGAAGTGAAATAAGCCAGATGCAAAAGGACAAATATTGTACGATTCCAATTATATGCTATATCTAGAATAGACAAGTTGAAAGAGATAGATAGTAAACTAGAGATTATCAGAGGCTAACTATTACTGCTTACTATTTCAGAATTTCTGTTTGTGGTAATAGAGAAGTTTTGGAGATAGATAGTTGTGACGGTTGTACAACATTGTGAATGTAATTAATACTAGTGAGCTATGCACTTTAAATGGTTAAGATGGCCAGTTTTATATATATTTTGCCACAATAAGAAAAAACATTTTAAATAAGAAAACAGCTACAGAGAACAGCTAAAGAAAGCTTCCCTGAGAAAGCCTTTGAGAATATAATGAAATAAATAGACCTAAGTACAGGAAAAAATTCTTTTGACAAGAAGTGTCAATTTTTTTTTATATTTTCCAGGTTTTTTACCTGTCTGTCTTCACAGAAAATGCCATTAATTAATTTTGGTGTGCATAAGAATCTCCTGGAAATATATATTTCTAAGCCTATCTAGTGATACTCTTGATTAGTAGATCTTGAATGCAGCCTAGTAATTTGTATTTTTACCAGACTTAATGAAAGAATTCTGATGCCAACGGTAAGTGAGTTACACTTTGAGAAATGTTGTTGTAAACATAGGTCAAAAACACCTCAATTCAGCGTCTTTTCATGTGCATGTTGGACATCTTTGTGTCTTTGGGAAAATGTCTTCTCAGCTTCTCTGTCCTTTTTTTAATCAGGTTGTTTTTTGTTGTTGAGTTGTAAGAGTTCTCTCTGTATTTTGGATTTAACCCATTATCAGATATATGATTTGCACTATCTTCTCCCATTCGGTAGGTTGTCTTTTAATTTTGTTGATAGTTTCCTTTGCTGTACAAAAGCTTTTTAGTTGGATGTAGTCCCATTTGTGTATTTTTGCTTTTATTTCCCTTGCCTGAGGAGATATATATAGAGAAGGAGATATATCTAGGAAGTTGTTGCTAAGACTGATGTCAAAGCACATACTGCCTATTACACTGTTGGTGGGGTTGTAAGTTGGTGCAGCCACTATGGAAAACAATATGGAGATTTCATCAAAAATTAAGAATAGAACAACCATGTGATCCAGTCATCTCAATTCTGGGTATTTAGCCAAAGAATACAAAAACACTAATTCAAAAAGATGCATGCACCCCTATGTTCATTACAGCATTATTTATAATAGCCGAGATATGGAAACAACCTAAGTGCCCATCAATGGATGAATGAAGATATAGTATATATATATAAACACACACACACATATACATACAGTGGAATACTACTCAGCCATTAAAAATGAAATCTTGTCATTTGCGACAATATGGATGGACTTTGAAGGTATATGCTAAGTGAAGTAAGTCAGAGAAAGACAAATACCATATGATTTCACTTATATGTAGAATATAAAAAACAAAAACAAAGTAAACAAGCCAAATCAAACAGAAACAAACATATAAATACAGAGAACAGAGTAGTTACCAGAAAAGAGAGGGTAGAGGGAGGGTAAAGCAGGTAAAGGGAATCAGTTGTGGGGTGACAGATGGAAATTAAATTTTTGGTGGTAAGCATACTGTAGTGTATACAGAAGTGGAAATGTAATGTTATACACATGAAACTTACGTGTTATAAACCAATGTTACCTCAATAGAAAACTTTAAAAACACCTGGGTATAAGTCATGAGTGCCCCCTGTTGTGTAACTGTGAATGTTTAAATAATTTATTTGTGCTTTGGTCTCCATATCTATAATATGGAGATATTTACCACAGAGAGTTGTTTTAAAATCAAATAGGATACAACTTGTATAGTAATAAGTACAGTGCCTTATACTTGGAAAGAGCTCAAAAAATGTTAATATATTTCATTGTTATAATCCAGTTATCATCATCCAGAATAATTTAGATTAATAGAGTTAGATAAACAGAAATCCAGTGACTGATTTACCTTTTTCCATATGAGACATAATATTGTGAGGATAAAGGAAAACCTGCTCACTGAACTTATTGTGGTAATCATTTCGTGATGTTTGCAAGTCAAATCATTATGCTGCACACCTTAAATGTATACAGTGCTGCAAGTCAATTATATCAATAAAACTGGAAAAATAAATTAAAAAGAAAAACCTAGGGATTTTATCCCTGTTATATACATGTAACTCTTAGGTTTCTTGAGATTTTATGAAAATATAATCTCTTGCAGGTAGTGACTTTCAGGTAAGTTTTTGGTAATGGAATTAAAAATTCACTTGTGTCCTTTGTGAGTATAGTGTTAGTAGAGTAGTAAGGCACTGGAGTTTAATTTCAGTTTGGAAGAAATGGAGATTGGGCTAGACCATTATTTTGAGCAACAGTTTGTGAAAGAGAGAATATTTATTAAGTAGAAGGAGAGTTAAGCAGCATCAGGGGCCCAGCAAAATCATATATGTACTTGTAATGTTAACCATCAATACTGATGTAAGATTTCTATAGCACTCTCAGCATAGGCCAGGAGTGAAGAAAAGAAATAGGGAGGAAATCCAGGATTACGCTTTAGAAAGACATGTGTGTGGCAGAAAGTTAGGGGCCTGAGACAGTTATCTTTTTCTTTTTAAAAATTTTCCCAGCTTTATTAAAGTATAATTGACAACTAAAATTGTATGTATTTAGTGTATAACATATGGATTTGATATATGTATACATTGTGAAATCATTACCTCAGTCACGTTAACTAACCATCAATCATCTCACATAGTTACCTTGTTTTCTTGGTGGTGAGAATGCTTAAGATCTACTTAAGATCTATTCTCTTATCAATTTCAAGTGTACAACATAGTTTTTCTAACTATAGCTACCATACTGTATATGAAATCCCCAGACCTTATTCATCTTATAAATGAAAACTTGTACCCTTTGATCAGCATCTCCTCGTTTCCCCCACCCAACTTTCTCAATGATACAATGAACTGATGAGCCATGAAGTCTATGGTTGGAAGGATGTTAGGAAGAGAAAAATGAAAGATAAGCATATTTCACTTGGATCTAGGGATGGATGTTCACTGGACTAGGTCTTTTGGATTTTGTTCATTGATCCATCAAATATTTATTGGGTACCTAGCACACTATAGACACAATGCTTGGTAACTTGGTTTATAACATACAAGGTAGACACTATCCTTGCCTTCATGGCACTTACAATTTGGTGAGGAAGGCAGATGTCAAATAGTTGGATGTTACAGAAAAGGGCAAATCAGGATCTTTAACAACTATATTCTTTTAGAGGTTTCACCTTTTCTTTCACTACATCCACAATGCCTGCACAGCTAGTGTAGTAGACACCATGGGTTGCATGCTATGGAATCTTGAAGAAGTCAGTGGGCTCTTTTCCCATCTGCTTTGCCTCCCTTCTTCCACATCTAGGATGGCACAGCTTGCTAACTACCTGTATCAGCAATTTTTAATTAAAAACCACCAATTTAGTGATAGTTTCTCCTTGTTATTTTAGTTCTTCCCTCAGAATATATCTGGGAAATTTTATAGAGCAAAAGAAAATGATGAAGCTAAATTTGAAGCTAAGAATGGAAAATAATTGAAAGGAGTCAAGATAGGAAAAAATACCCAGAATTGGAGCAGAATAATAGTTTTGAAAGTTATGTTACATATGACTTGCATGAGACTGAAGAAATTACTGTGGAAGAAATTAAAAGCATAATTAATGGATTCATCCCTCCCATGAATTTCATGTGGCTGAAGCACCCAGTTTCAGTTATTCTTCAGAATAACAAGATTTTCTCTTTGAGGAAAATGAATTTCACAGTGAGACTTTTCTAGGCAAATTGGAAAATGCACCTAAAATCCTGAAGTTTTGGCATATGGTTTTCTCGAGAGAAAAAGAGATTCACGGTGAACATACAATAAGAATCTGCCCTGAGGTAAGGCAGTCTGGCAGAAAATGACAAGCCTTGAACAACTTTCTGTTGTGCCAAACCAACTGAATCATAGTTTCTTTTTAAAAAGTATCTTAGAGGACTAACCGAGACGCTTAAAAAATACTTGTTGCTTAAAAAGAAGATGATGCTGGGTTTTTACTCTACCGATGGACAAAAAGAAGCTTCCTTCAAGGAGAACTGAGATTTTAAATTTCTCGAGTTGTACTACAGTGGTCTTTAGCCATAATATAGGATTTGACCAAATCTTATAAGGATTCTGTGAAACTGGAGCAGTTACTGGGTATCTGGATGCAGTACGCATCAACATCTTCATAGTTTGCAGCAGTCATTATAAGATGAGGGATTTGATCCAATTTAGTCCAGCCAGAGGCAAAGTTGTTTAAGAAAGAAACAGTGTTCTATAAAATATGAAAGGCACCCACTGATACTTTCACTCACCAACTTGAAAGAAGGAACCACAATGACTTAGAAATTTGTAACAGAAATGTATTCTGAAGGCAAAACAAACGATTGTTGGTTTTCAGAAGTAAATAAATTAATGAAGGAACATCAAGATGATATTAAAGGCCATGGGACTCTTAAGTAAACAATAATACTGTCTTAGGGCAACAAAGTAGAATTTGAACCATCCATTGAAAATATAGAAAAATGCAATCAGCAGCAATAAAAAAACAAAATCCACCTGCGCCCCAATGTTCATAGCAGCACTATTTACAATAGCCAAAACATGGAAACAGCCTAAATGTCCATCAGCAGGTGACTGGATAAAGAAGATGTGGTATATTTATACAATGGAATACTACTCAGCCATAAAAACCGACAACATAATGCCATTTGCAGCAACATGGATGCTCCTGGAGAATGTCATTCTAAGTGAAGTAAGCCAGAAAGAGAAAGAAAAATACCATATGAGATCGCTCATATGTGGAATCTAAAAAACAAAAACAAACAAACAAACAAAAACAAAGCGTAAATAAGGGACAGAAATAGACTCACAGACAGAGAATACAGACTTGTGGTTACCAGGGGGGTGGAGGGTGGGAAGGGATAGACTGGGATTTCAAAATTGTAGAATAGACTACACTGTATAGCACAGGGAAATATACACAAAATGTTATGATAACTCACAGAGAAAAAAATGTGACAATGAGTGTGTATATGTCCATGAATAACTGAAAAATTGTGCTGAACACTGGAATTTGACACAACATTGTAAAATGATTATAAATCAATAAAAAATGTTAAAAAAAAAAAAAAACCAAAATCCAGTCCCCAAGACAAATGGGATTCAATATGAGAATTGCCACGTTGTCTAGGATGAAGACAGTGGCAACCATTCTTCCAAAAGCTGCTTAGCAAGCAGTTTATCTCCAAAGTCTATGAAGCCTTCTCACTGAGTCAGAAGATACAGAAAAGAACACAGCTCCTGAATTTCTCAAAATTTAACAGTTGAATGACAGTTGAAAAACCATTCCTTGAATTTGGTTGCCATCAAGATGGGTAAAGGAGTTGATTTCACCTAGCAAGTTGTAAAAGGAGGAAGAGGAGAGGAAAGGAAAATGAAATAAAATCGACAAGAACGATGGAGTGTCTACTGCTCTACTTGGTTCTGCAGTGGAGGCAAGTTTCCCTGCAAAAGCAGTTTAGGCATGTGAAGGATATCTTGATACCCAGAGAACTTATACTCAGTCCCTAAACTCCAAGGTTGTCAGACAGTTTGCTTAGCCTGCTGGGTAACTATCTTAACTTGGGAGAGAGATTTACTATCAGGTCTGTTGGGGTTGCTACATTGCACAACTCTTGGGGGCGCCATTCACACCTTACTCTGATCAGAGCTGTTTGGAATGATTCAAGATGGTAACTGTGCAGGACCCAACCCTTTCCACACAATTCCCTGAGGGTAGTCAGTTCCTTAAGGTATGGTAAGACAACGTGGAGAGGCTCTGCCTGTCCTCCCAGGAAAGGGCCGCAAGGTAAAGAGCTCCTCGGATTCCTCCTCATAGCAAACTAGCTTCATTGTGTCAGCTTTGCACTCATGAGGCACTTAGTTGGCTTAGGTATAATGTAGAAGGTGGAGGTTCAAAGTCCTGTTTAGGAGTCACTTAAGTCTTCTTGCTCCTTAAGGCTTTGGGAGCTCAATTAGAGGAGCTGAAATCCCTTTATGATACTCTCTCTCAAACTGAGGTTCCGGTGGTAAGCAACTGGGGGCTCAGACAGATAGATGACTTCTAATTGAAAATGCATAATAATAAAGGAAACATTTTTTTAAAAATCACCTGTAATCCACTATCCTCACATAAATTTTAGCTTTTGCATAATGGTTTCTCTCCGCTCCTTGCTTGCATGCTTAGATATATAATTATATATCTTATTATTATATATCTTAATTATATTAAGACTGTGTTAAAGCATACTGTAACATATTCATTGTGTATAAACATTTAATGTCACATTTATCATATTTTTAATAACACAAATGTTAATGGGTAACACTGATATAATTTTGAAAAGCATTTAAATAGAATTTCTAGTTTCTCTCATAAAATCGATAGTATAGATTTGTGTTCTTCGAAACAGTAGTCACTAGCCAGCCACACAAGGCTAATGAGCATTTGAAATGTGACTAGTCTGAAATGAGATATGCTACGAGTGTAAAGTATACACTGAATTTTGAAAAAAAAAGTATAAAATATTTCATGAATAATTTTTATATTGATTACAAGTGGAAATGGTAATACTTTGGATATATTGGGTTAAATAAAATATATCATTAAAATTAAATAAGTTCATCTGTTTCTTTTTACTTTTAATATGGCTACTATAAAAATTTTAATTACATGTGTGGCTTGCATTATACTTCTATTAGACTGCCCTGGTATAGATTGTCATATACAGCTATGAGATCTTAAAATTGGAAAAGAGACTAAAATTACAGCCATAAGGAAATGGTTAAATAACCTTTGGTATGTTTATTAAGTACAATATTGTACAGCCTTTAAAATTACAGACACATGAATGTGGTCAAATATATATGTGTGTGTGTGTGTGTGTGTGTGTGTGTGTGTGTGTGTGTGTGTGTATAATGTTATATTAAGGAAAGAAAGTGTGATACAAAGTTATAGAAATCTTTTTAAAACCTAAGTGAATTTTTCCAGAATGTTAACATGCTAACTAGAGATATATTTATGAGGTAGAATTGTAAAGTGAAGTTTTCTTTGTTTTCAAATTTAAAAGAGTGTGTCTTTTTCACATTGAAATATATTAAAGCTATAAAATTTATTTTTTCATTAAAAAAATCACTGGGTAACATTGATTCAGAGACTTAGAGTTAGGTAAATAAGGAGATGGCAGTGTATTAGTTTTCTGAAAGTAGTGTGGGGAAGAAAGGACAAGCCAACTGCATCTTCTCTCCTGCTGCCCAGTTGGGATGAGAAAGTGAAACTCCAAAGGACAGGTTGTTTGGTAAAATATATTGTTTGTATAGGAATGAAATCATGAAGGAGGAGTATTTACATCTTGTACCACTTTTAAAAATGTAAAGAAAACCTGAATCTAAGATGCTTTTAGAAGAATTATAGCTTTGAAAATGACTTGATATGTTTAAGTGCTTGATCTTGCTTAATATTTTTTCTTCACAGATTCATGGTGTTGCTATCTAAAGTTGAGAAATCATCAGAAGAAATCATAGAAGTAATGCAAAATTTAAGTAGTATACAGGTTTGCTTTTTTTGGCATACAATTTTTCATATTTCTATTACCCCATTTGAAAAAGAGTAGGAGAGAAGCCACGAAAATCTAATCCTGGAAAGAGTTTGCAGAGGATATGTTCAGTTTACTTTTCATGGGAATTTTTCTTATATGAACATTAATTAAACATAATATTTTAGTAATATATGGCTTTTTCACATTTAAAAGTACATTTATTAGTTATGTTTAGTCTTTTTAGTTAATAAATTTTCTATTTGACTATTTTCAAGTTTACGATAGTTAACCTAGAAAAAGTTAAATTTTATTACCACAGAGTTTGTTTTTCAGATGCAGGAAGCAGTGTACCTTACTTTCACTAGACTTCTCAGTAATATTTGTAGAGAACTTAACTCATTTAAGATGATTTTCTTTTAGGCTTTGGAGGGCAGTAGAGAACTGGAAAATCTCATTGGTATCTCCCGTGCATCATGTGTCTTGAAAAGAGAAATGCAGAAAACAAAAGAACTAAGTAAGAGAAGTTTATGAGTTTTTAATGGTGTCTCTCCATTGCTTGTTTGCAGACTTAGAACAGGAAGCCACTTACCTTTTGCAAGGATATGTTATTTCAGGGAATCTTCTTGAATGTGAAGGGAAAGAATGTACCTTGCAAACTGGTGTTAGGCTTTTGTTTATGTAGTTCTCATTCTTTAAAAAAGATATAAAGTATAGCACTTTGTACTTGGTACTTATATGTTTTACTTCAGATTATTATTTCTTATGAAGTTGTTTCTTCTAAAATGAGAAATTACTCAGATTCCATATTAATTTTTAACATGAGGTTTCTTTTTCTTTAGTGACAAAAGTAACAAAACAAAAACTATTTGAAAAGAAGAGTTCAGGACTTCCCAAGGAAGGTAGAGTTGTGTTTTAATTTATTATATAATTTTACATTTACACCAATCACCATGAGCTCTTTTTTAGTGTGTTCTTTTAAAAGATCATGAATCTCATTTGAAAAACATTGTATTGCATTTGGCAGAAGATCATGTCAGATAAGACCAACTTTGCTGACAATTGAACTTTTGAGATAAATTTTTCAATTTAAGATTTAAATTTTTTCTTTTTATTAAAAATTCTTTTTGAGAATACAGACACACGGGCAACAATGTGTTAATATATGGCAGTTTTTAATGGTAAATTAGGATACGCAAAGCATAAAAAAGTTGCTTTGTAACCAGTGTTGTGAAAACTTTCAGACTATTAATGACATTTGTCAACTCATGCCTCTGAGCATTTCACACTATGAGAAACTAAGCATATTTTAAGTTCCCATAACACATGCACATTCACACCTCAGTAAGCAAAATAAATAGTCATAGACTGTAAAATATTAAAACCTTTAAGCCAGTTTAAGAGAAATCATTTTAATATTACTGACATGAATGCTATTTAGTAATCTCTGTAAGCAGAGGCAGGCCTTGAAGTGGATAGCCATGTTTTACCCTACCATTTTTAAGTACCACAAGTACCATTTGTTGAGGACCAATAATTACTATGTTCCCAACACTGTGATCAATAGATCTTTACAACAGCCCTGCAAGATAGCTATAACTGTCATTATATATAAGGAACAAAGACACGAAAAATGTTGAGTAACTTGCCCAAATATACTATTACTTGAGTGTCATAGCAGGGATTCCAACTAAAGCCCAGTCTGACCTCCAAAAGTATGTATGGTTTTTGCACTATTCCATATCATCTCCTCCTAAAACAAATGAAATCATTCAGTCATCCCAGCTTTCCGATTCAAACAGGAAGCATAACTGAAACTGGTTCAACCAATCTAGTATGTTAGTCTGTGTTTAGGATCTTTAACAAAGCCGTGATGGGTTTGCAGTGGAAGCTGAGATTCCTTGCTGGTCTGTTCCAAAGGCCAGCTGGGTCACGGCAGGGCCGCGGCTGTGGCAAAACTCTTCCAAAGTTCATGTGGGCAAGGAGCTGAGCAGGCTTCCTGAGCCGTTCAGTTGAGCAGCTAACTTCCATTGGGAGCCAAAGAATTTTAAGAGTATGAAGGCAGCCCTTTCCTTGAAAAGGCTTAAGATCTCTTCTTGCCAATGCTGTGTAACTTGATTTCAGTGTGTAACTGGTTTTCAGTAGTTTTAATCTCTCCTAACTTGACAGATTTTAGAGAATAACAATGGGAAATTAGAATATTTCTTACTTCCCAACTAGGGGAAATCTTTCTTCTGTATATTCTATGGCAATGGTGTAATTTTTTTTTAATCTGTAATTTCCTAGAACTAATTAGAACTAGGCTTTACATTAGGCTTTTGCCAACAGTTTTGAGAAATGAGGAAGGGAAACTGTAGAACAAACAGGTGAACTGTCACTGCTAGAAATTAATGGGAAAAAAATTCCCAAAAGTATTATTTTCTTCCCTAAACATTTATTAAGACATTAAAGTTATTTCCATGTGTTAAAACAGTCATCTCCTTTCACTTATCCAGTATATACTGATCTTTTGTGTGTTAATTCATGATCAGCCTTAAAACTATTTTCTAGTATTTTAGACATTAAAACTGACTTGCCCATTACCAGGTTTTTCCCTAAGAACTGAGTGTTTGTTCATGCATAGAGGAAATTGTATCACTAAATCATGTTTTAAAGTTTCTAATAAGCATTGATCATGTGTTGTGGTTTAAATGAAGACTGAGTTAAGATATATTAAATATATAATATCTATGTAATATAAATTATATATTAACATATATTATATACATGAGACTATATAAGTCATTTTCCATTTCTGTTTCTTGGCAAGAACTACATTAGCTCTTTATATTTACTGGGATATTCAAATCTTCATTAGTTTTTCAACTTAATTTTTAAACCAATATTGCCTGAAAATAGATCAAAGCATTTTTTAAGTAATTTGACTTTGAGCTAAATATTTTTACTGAATGCTTTTCCCTGTTTTTTGTCTGGGTTCTAATACGTGCATTTTTTAATTTTGGAGGGATTTTTTTTTCAGTTAAAGATGATGCACACCAACACATGCACATTATATGTAAAGTTCTTTGCTATGTTAACTTTCACCCCCTTCTATTTATACGTTCATTTTAAGAGGGGTTAGTTTTTTTGACAGTTCAAACTAATTTGCCTTATTTTTACTTACTTGGGGGTCTAGCCTTCAGCTTTTTGTAGAAATTTCTACTTTTTTCTTTTACTATATACTATTACCCAGAATTGTTTAAATTTCAAAATGTTTTGAGACTCTTCATAAAGTTAAAAATTATATAATATAAATATCAGCCCTATAATATGTTTTGGATTTGTTTTATTCATAGGTAATTATAAAAATGAGAATAAACAAATTCCTTGTTTCACTATCAAAAGAATGTCCTTCAGATATTTTTCTCTTCAGAGTCTTAGAAAATTTTCCTAGAATAGTTAAAATAGATAATACCAAAAGAATTTCAGCATTTATCCTGTCATTGCCCCTTTGAATTGGTCCTTTAGTTCTGTTTATTTTTTCGTATCAGTGCTAGTTTGTTTAGCATCAGTTGCAGTCTTTATCACAGGCAGAGGAGTATAATTGTAAAGATAACTCTAGTGTTTTAAATAAATAGATGTCTGACACATATTCTTAAGGCTTTATATAATCTACTCAAGGGAAATTTAAAACATACACAATAACATGAAAAGATACCCTGAGATTTTCATAGTTTTCAGAACTGGACCTTGCAAATCAGGCAATGCCTTGGTAGAGAGTATGAATAAAAGAGGATCTCCTCTGCTAAATACAAATTTTTTAAACAAAGGCTTCTTTCTTTTTTCAGTTACTTGGGAAGTAAGCCTAACTTCACTTTCCTTAATAATATTGGCTTTATGACTGTTAGAAAAATAATGAAATGAAAGTTTCTTTTTCCTACTATAGTTAGATATGAATTTCCAAAATTATTTTTAATTTGTTATGCTGAAGATTTAAAGCATATGACCATTTCAGTGGTTTGATACAAATGGAATGTCACACTACCATCACATGGGAAGGCATGAAATTTATTTACTTTACATAATCAACCTCTACATAACACAACTTGATACAAATATTCCTAAGTCAATAGATGGCATTATGCTGTATTTAGTATTTTCATATTTTTCTAGAGATATTAGAAAATACCATCATTGTTTGCCTATGACTGGTACTTCCAGTAAACAAAATGTTTTTGAAAAGAATGTAAGCAAATTGTAGAGCAATTGCCAAGATATGAAATCCAGACACTTAGATATGAAATTTAGACACTTAGCTTCAGTCCAAAACATATTTTATCTGTTTTGAGAATAATTGTGTAGGTTGAAGTATGCATATTTTAAACGAAATGTAACCATCTGAACTTTACATTGTTCAAAAAAGTTGATTGTTTCAGCTGTTTATAATACAAAATATTTTAGAATTTCTAGCAATGGCCTTAAAAAGAAAAAGCACAAACTATAATGTTCTGGTTTTCTTTAGCTAACTTAATGTCTTCTTACATTGTAAAATTCATCTTGGTTATAGGATTTTAAAGTTTTCAAATTCTTGGACCACAGGCCAAATTTTAAACTCCTTCTGTTCTAAGATTATAAAATATTTTGATACTGCCTTTTCATTCTAACCACCCACTGAAGTATTTTTTAACTTAAAAATATGTTGTTCTTTCCCCCACTCAGTCTTGAAAAAGTATTCATCATATCAGCTAAATAATTTTACTCCTAGAAAACAACTACCCTTTCCTTTTTTTCTATTATATCTTAACATTAAGTGATATCTTTTTTCAGACAAATGCTCCAGTTTCAAGTCACTGAGGTTTGAAGTTTAGACATGATAAATTTTAGGAGAAACAACAAAAATCCCCATATGCTTTAACATTCTCAGTTTATCCAGAGATAAAAAATAGAGATACTAGTTTTGGTGACACAAATATACATTAAGGTACAACTGTAAGTCCTCAGCTCTTTATAAGGATTCAGCTGTCACATATACTGTACGTAGGTCATACCGTTCCTGTTAATAATGTTAATGCTTGTTTTACACTATTCATCACTGTTTGGGGGCTGCATTTCAACTGCTTACTTAGTATCTGTCTAGGATTTAAAGGAAAACAAACTGGTTTATTAGTTTTCAAAGCCTTTTAAATAATTTCTTCCATGATTTAAATTTTTTATACTTTACTAGAAGTATGATGCTTTTATCTTCTAAATAATAAGTTAAAAAAATTTAACCATAGATTTGAACTCATTTAATAGCAATTATGTGTTTAAGAGGTGTAAATAACTTGCTATCAGACATTACAAATATCCAGGTGCTCTGTATGTGCTGATGACAACAAAATTGAAACGAAAGACTGTAATAATTCTGACTGGTTTTCTCTGCAGAAGATATTGATTATTTGTGTGTGGTGAGAGATTTGGAAAATTCAATTAAAGGAGTTGTGCAAAGGTTTCATAAATTTTCCTTCTACAGCGTGTACACAGACATTGTTGCGTATTAAATCAATGCAGCACTTCACAATATATTTTCTTTGAAACATAAAAATAAATAACATTTAAACAGTTCTGCTTACTACAGAAACAAATTTTATTTTCTGTGAAGCATTTAGTCATGTGCTATCACTGACTCATACACATTTGCCAGCTGTAACAAATTTTATAGACATTTTCTCCAGAGACATATCTCACATACTATGAATTTTTAAATGAGCAAATGGTGAAGAAGGGATGTCAGCAATATAAAAATTGATCAGTTAAAAGATAAAAGCATAAGTAAAGAGATTTGTATGGTAGTCTTAATAGGTTTTATTAAATAAAAATACTATAAAAAGACAGTAATGAACAGACTGAAGACTAACTGTTCCTGAGGTGGAGAAAAATTATTCTGGCACATTTAGTAGAAATTGATTTTATGTCACCTGACAGGTGAACATTTTTTTTTCCATTTTTAACTCTTAGAGTAGTCAGAAAAGCTTCTCACAAAAGTGTTAGATAAATTCTCTAAGTGATTTTCGTTATTTTAAACACATCTATATAATAATAAAGCAGATGTTTATAGTGTTATATAACTAATTACATAGTTAAAAGCAGGACTTGGACAATCAGCAAATATTAGGTGATTTTTTTTCCCTCCAGCTCAGACCTCACATAGGAGATAAGTAGTCATTTAGTCATTTTAATTCACACTGTTCACACCGTATGCTTCAGTCCTCTGGAATCTCTCTTTTTCAGGACTCCAGGCCTCTCTACTGTTTCTCTCTCTACCTGGATTGCACTTTCTTGCTTCTCTGTGTAGCAAAACTGCTCATTCTTTAAGGTCAGCCTTTAATGTCACATCCTCTGAAACTCTCCCCAGCTCGCCTAGGTAAAAAGCTAAATTGCATCTTCCTAGTCTTCTACAACACTTGTCTGAATGTTTATAAATGTGTGGTGTTGTAGTGTTGCAGTTATTGTAATTGTCTGCTTACAAGGCTCTTGCTGGGCTTCTCCTTAGCAAACCAACAAACAGAAGTCTTACAGAGACACAGTAGCCCCAGAGCCTAGCACAGAACCTGGATAAGAGGTCCACGGTGCATGTTCAGTGAATGAATAAAAACAAATGGCCACTCTAAGAATTTTTTAAGTGAATTATCCAGATATTTTCAAATACAGATAAATTTGCTGTTTCCTTTACATGTCTCATTCATTTAATGTTGAATGCCTACTAGGAGCCAGGCACTGTTCTAGCTCTGGGGATACCCTAAGAAACAAGACAAACCAAGTCCTGCCCTTAGGATTATAGAATCCGGCACAAAAGACAAGTAGTTATAATAAAGCATAAGCTCACATTATAATAATAAGTTTCCTGGCAGTTTTCATCCTAAGTTTTTAAAGGTACATTCTGAAACAGAATCAGGCAAATCTGTAGGATGCTGAAACAAATTTACAGCCCCAGAGCTGTTATTTATAATGTAAAATAAAACTTTATGTTGAGGTTCTTTATTTTAATTTCATTTTGATTCGTCATTTATTCTGCATCATATACTGTGACAATTTTAAGCTGTTTTCTAAAAAAATTTTTTTCTTTCATATAGAACTGTGTCATCTTGACAGCTATGAATTCCTTAAGACCATTTTAAACTGAGGTATTGTTTCACCTTTATAATTAAGTTTAGCTTTGTTACATCTGTTTTTTTTAGGTGGAAATATTTTAATTATATTATCAAATGTAATGTTGTCTGTCTATAAAGAAAATAGGGACATGAGCTTTAGTTGAAATTATATTTAATCTATCCTTATAATTAATAGGAGGGTAATCTGACAAGATCGGTGGTTAGAGGCTGATTGAAAAAGAACAATGTTGAGCCTAGCAGGCTAGTTTTCTAAGAGGGCATGTTTTTAGTGAGTATAAGGAGGGCCCTTTATTGTGTACCTTTAGTGAAAACAGCTAACTAGATACTGATGGGATAGAGTTTCTGTAGAGCATGTCTGACTGAACAAGTCTATTTGGAAATGTGCTGAATTGATTAAGTAAATAATTACATATTAATTAGTTGTACCTTTCCTTCAAAATAGTTCCTGTGGAATCAGCAATAAAAATAAAAATGATACATTGATAAATAGCTTACTTACTATAACATCTTAGCTAGAAGCATTATGAGTCATAGTGTAATATTAGTGTATAGTGTACCTGTAACTGAAGGTTCACATTAAGAACTAGCATTATCCCAGCCTTGGTGGCATCAATATTAAGATTTTTAGAAGCTAACTAGATGTTACCTGCTATCTCTTTGAAAAATTTAATGCAAAATGAAAGAATTCTATTCTATAATGAAAATACCTTTCTTTGTAAATGGTTATCTCAAGGGATTAGTATCTTCTGAACAAACTAGCTGTTTTTAAAATATTTAAAAATCATCTTCCACAGAAAATTGTGTCACTTTAAAAATATTCATTCTGTAGTATACAACAAATAATGGCTTATAATAAGAGCTACCTTTTATCGAGCACTTTCAATGTCCCAGGCACTGTTGTAAGCACTTTATACATATCCCATTTAACCTTCACAACTATTTATATGAAGTAGACAGTTGTTATCTTTGTTTTATAGATAAGGAAACTGAGGCACAAAGAGGTTAAGTACCTTGTCCCAGAATCACCTATGAGACAGAGCCAGGGTACTAACCTGAGTAGTCTGTAATCATCAATGAATGTCGGGTCTCATGACTGAGCAAGGGTTTTAGATCCTATGAAGTAGTAAGCATATAAAATAGATACACAAATACACATAGTCATTCATTATAGGGTTAAGTGTTTTATAGCATTTCTGACCCATGGAAATCCAACAGAGAACTTTTAGATGGTGATCCTAAATACATAGTTATTCACATTTGGCAAATGAACAAACACATTTAGTATGTGACAGTCTCATTAATGAACTTTTGGGAAATTTAAGAGTACTGAGAATAGCTTTGTGCTCATGGATTCTAGTAAAGATCATCACACGTTAGGGGTGTTCTTCTGAGTCTTTAATTTGAGTAGTACTTTCAGAAAACTTGAAAGAATTAAGGTTGATTTACTAGCCAACTTTCCTTTTAGTGGGAAGCAACAGAGAAAAACAACAGTGAAATGAACTTGACTTTACCTTTGAGGCATTTCCCAGGGTTCTTTTGATTGTATTTTCTTCTCACTTTGGGTGCTTTTTTGGTGAGCTCCTCAACGCCTTGACTTTTTTTTTAAGTTCTCACCTTAGTGTATATGGTTTCCAAATCTGTTTGTGACTCTCCTTCTGAGCTGTAAACTCATAATCTCAGCTCCCGTACATCGCTCCCCCCACCTCCACCCAGTTGTTTCTCCTTGTACCTTTCTAGGGATTACATTCATCCAGTGATAAGGCTCAGCACCTTAAAATTCTGTCTCTTTTTGTCTCTACAACCAAACTGCCACGAAGTCCTATCACCTCCCAAAACGTTTATTTCTTCCCATGCCCACTGCACTGGTTCATTCCTTCATTACCTCTCATCCAGATTATCTGCATCCTCATTGTAACCTGTCTGCTCTTTGGTCTCATTCCCCTTTGAGCCTGTCCTGCTGGACAAATTATGCTTTAGACGGTATCACTCCACCATATTCATAGTAAAATCCAAATTTATACCAGATTCAGAACTCTCCTTGGTCTGACCATAGCTCACCTTTCCAATTTGTCCTTGTACCTTAGTCACTCCAGATTACTTGCCATTCATTCTTAGACATATTCTTCAGAAAGTACCTTCTCATTTCCTTACCTTTGCTCTTGTCTCCTCTGCTTGGCATACCTTTTCCCCATCATCAGAATTTTACCCATCTTTCAAAACTGCTCGTAACTCACCTTACACTAGGTTTCGTCACATCCCTCTCTTGCATGCTGTTCTTTTATGCATTTGTCACAGCTGCCCCATGATATGACTGAGGGAAGATATTAAACTCCCTAATCTTGTCCTGTGCCCCAAAAACCTCTGACAGTCACAGTACTCCTAATACCACCATGGCCAAATTTTGTCTGCACATCAACTCCTGCCCTCCCTCACACTTCAGTGATTATTCCTCCCAACGTATATTGTTCAGTGGGGGTAAGCACCCCATATAAATTCACTCCCAGAGCCTTTAAAAAGTGAAGCTTTTAAAAACAATATTAGAATAAGGGAGACTGTGAATAAGGGATATGGCAACTGATAGGCCACAGACAGTATGAAGACCAGCAAAAGGGGTGGAGAAGGCATGATTTGGGCTAATGTTAACAGACGATACTGTAGAGGATACTGAGATACATTATCTAGAAACAGTATGGACAGATCACTTGGTTAACAAGTGTGAGGCTTAGTATAAACAAAACGCTTTGCATAATGCCCACCTAGTATTCAAGCTAAGGATATAAGATTTATATACATGAAACAATAATATAAGGTAAGCTGTGATAAGTGATACAAGTTCAGACCCTTCTTTCCAGGAGTCTGGCCAATAGCAAGTAGAAAAAAAAGATTATGAGTCTAATAAGGATCAAAGTATCAACTTGATTAGTGGAGGAATTAATAACCTCCAACATGGCAGGCTCTCTAGTAGAAGCGTGGGGTAACTAATGTGGGTTGTGTCTGAGGCAGAAGTAGACCCTCTCTCCTATGCTGAGTCTAAATCCTGAACCCTGTGTACTCTCCTGAACTTGAGGAGAAAGTTGGATCTTTGAAATAGACCCACGTCCATGTGCCTCTGTAACAGTAAAGACCACAGACCTGTCTGGTTGCTGATGAGACAGACAGAACGTGCTGGTCTCCTTACAGCATGAAATTAGGAAGCACAAAGGCCCACTGGACTTGAGAGTAGACAGTGAAAGGGAAACTAAACAGTGGGGAAGAGTGTTGTGTAAGAATAGTGACAGAACATGACTAGTGAAGTGTGGACTGCTGTTCTGGACCTCAGTCAAATTTGTCAGTCTTCCATGGGCTACAGACAGCAGAAGAGTTGACAGAAGCTTCTTTCTCTTCAGAGTGAAGGGCTAAACATTCTGCTGTAACTACAAGTGAAGAATAAGCAGTAGTATAGGATACACAGCGTAGACCACCTCAGGACGGCGTGGTTCGGGGATTATTTAAGGGTTCATGATTTTAAAATCACTTCTAGTTATTCCGCTCTACATTATCTCTCACAGAGCGCCATCCAGACCCTAGTAATGGAAACTTTGTACTTTACCAGGAAGCTGGAACTTGAAAAGTGGGTAATTTTGATGGCTGTGTAAACATACTAGACAGAAAGAACAACATGAACAAAGGAGGCAGAGAAGCACAGTGACTGAACAGCAGATTCCAGCCATGTCATTGACCGTTACGGTCTCCAGGCTAATAAGTTCAGACTTTACTCATTAGGAAGAAATGGACCAGGGAAGATTATTAGGGAAGTAACAATCCAAAATAAGTTTTAGAAAGAATATAATTGCTATGTGAAAGATGACTCCTGTCAAAATACTACTCATGAACTGTATCACTGTATCTAAATTTCTTTTCATTTGTGTTCTGAGATATTCATTTCCAGAGCCAGTATGGCCATGTAGAGACAAGACATGCTGCTGCCCCCTACTCTGGTGCTGGGATACACATCACACTGAGCAAAGCATTTATTTTTGCTGGAGCCTGAGTTTGGCCTCAGAATCTTTCTCAGCACAGCGGTCCTGGCAGCCTTGATCAACTGATGACACTTCTGTGCAGGCCCTGGCCTTGTAACAGAGCACAAGATGTGCACTAGGTGTCCAGCACCAGCTCTGCTGCCCACTTGGGCTGTGTGGCCTTAAACACAGCACTCGGTTCCCCAGAACCTTAACTATAAAATACTTAACCTTGATGATATTTACCTTGTGGATTGTATAAAATAATTGGCTTAATTAGTACCTCCCCATAGTAACTATTTAATAAGTGGAAGTCTTCTTTCCTCCATAGTATTATCATTAGTTCTGATAACTGTATCAACAATGCTTAAAATCTATAGGTAGTCAGACCAGACTCAAATGAGTTGGCAAAAATTGGTTGTCAAGTTGGCAACCTATCTTCTTGCAGGACAAGAATATATGTGGACTGTCACGAATAGGGAAATATAGGGGTGCACCATGTATTGCTTATTCATAGCTGCCAGCATAAGCAAAGAAAGGGATATTTCAGGAATTGAAGAGTCCACATGCCCTATGGGACTATATGCCATCAGTTGCCATTGGCTGCTTTTTTCAAAGGCTTCCTCTCACACAGGGTCCTAAGGGCAAGAACTTCTACCACCACTAGGAGTCCCCAGAGGGACATACTCTGAATAGGAATGTCAGTAAAGACTGTTTTTTTTGGGGGGCAGCTGTTGAAGGAAACACCTGCTGAAAGGCCCTTAAGCTTATAGACAAAAGGCATGTAAGATCTGGTGTTTTCAGTAGGTCATGTTGGAGTTTTAGAACTTTCCCAGAAGTATCTCAGGTCCATCTTCACAGAAAGTGAAGAGTGCTATGTCAGAGTAGTCATACTGACAATTACTTGTGAAGGTGAATCTTGCTTTGAAGACTGAAAAATAAGCAAATGAGAGATTATCAGTACCTAACTAGGCACCAAATTACATAATAAATTGGTGTTTAAATCATTTCTTAAGTCATGTATGAGATGCACGTTAATTTGGAAACTAATTCTTGATGACTTAATAATCATCTTTTATATCCTGCAGGCATTTAGAAGCAATGCACTCCCTACGAACGCCAACTTCTGTATCTGCCTGATCGTATTTAAAGGAACAGAAGAAATGTTTGTAATTAATCTGCCCAGTAAATACCAGATCATAGCACTAGGCAGGTGCATATCTAGATAAAATTTCTTGCAGCTAATTTAAACTTTCTACACACACCAGTAGATAATCTCAATGTAAATAATACATTTCTTCTTGACCCTTTCAAGTAAGCCAACATGTAGAAGAGGATCTTGACTTATATACTGTATCACGTGTACTTCTGTATACTTTTAGCATTTGTGGATAGATTTAATAAAGCATTTATGAAAATGGCATCTTTGGTAGAGCTGTATATTTTAAAACTCAGATTAAATCTAATGGTGAGTGGAATTAGGTACCAGTTTTCCCATTTAAAACCCCAGATGTATATTAGTCAGATTCTTTTAAAAACTTTAAAAATTTATCTAGAAGTTTATTGTGTAGCCATTATCTTAGGGATGAGTTTTTATTATATTCTAGTTAGTCCAATGCTTATAGAGAAAAAATATTTTCAAAGTTTAAAAACTTTAACATCTCCTTTTATAAAATATTGGAATACACTTTTCAGTATAGACATTTAAATATGAAGTTGTTTTTACTGAACTACACAGATTCTACTGACTTTAAAGAAAAGACCTATCTTATGGGGCAGTATGTGACCCCCTTCAAACTATGCTGAAGCACTGTTTTAAATTTATTTTCTATGAGGTTGTTTTGTATCATCATCTGTGCTGTCACAAAATAAAGGAGAAGAGGGAATCACAGAATGTGTTAAAACTTAGTGTGTTTTTTAAAATTTCTAGACTTTTCTTTAAATTTCTAGACTTTTCTTTGGCCATTTAGACAAGGAAAAAAATGCTGTTCCTTTGGTACTTGCCCTGACTCTTGACAAAATTTGTATAGAATATTACTGTCACTTAATTCACTGTATCATGAATATAAAAATACTATATGAAAATCTGAAAACAAAATTTAACAAATTAAGTTTGAAAGTAACTAATTTTCCATTTAGGGAAATTTCAGATTCACCTTTTAAAATGAAAATTATTTTTTAAAAGCTAATTGAAATGATACTAAACAGTAACCCAATTAATTAACCTAATTGCCCTCACTAATGATTTTATTGGTACTATTTAAATAAGATTTTTAAGAGGACCTGCTAAATATTAAGAATACTTTGTGATGCAGTCCTCATAATAGGACGTTACCTAATATACCAAAAAAGGATAATTCCTTTGTGTTCCAGCACTGAAAACTAACCTTAGAATGTAAGGCAAAACATATAAAAAAGCCTCCATTAGTCAGGAAATACAGGGTTAAGAAGTAGATTGGTTTCATACATAATCCAAGTTATTTAGGTATGTGCTTAATGCTATTAAGTCAGTTACTGTATATTTGACCTCTTGATATACTAAGCTTTTGCCTTTCAGAACAGCTGGGTCTGCTAAGAATCATTTCCCAGTTCTCTTCATTGTAGATCAGATGACTCTCGCTTTATCACCCTTGGAGGCCACATGAAGGACAAAGCAGAAAGATCCACACACAAAACTAATGTTTATATGGGGGGAGGGGGGAGACAGAAGGCAGTGGATACACTTGGCCCTGATCTTCCAATGAACATAACAGAGGAGAGACCAATTGAGACTTAAAACCATTGTGTTACCCCAACCATTATTTAGTTACATCCTATCCATCTCTTACTCTCCTTCTATTGAACAGAGAGGCTGCCCTGACTTTTGTAAATGTTTCAGTCACTTAGTTGTGGTTTATCATTTGGACAGAATGCTACATCGGGGATTTTTCTCCCCTCCCTAAGGCTTGAAGGGAAAATGACTTCTGTTGCTTCATATTTGATACATGAACATACACCCTATTCTTTTCATTTTAAGAAGCAAACCTAAGTTTATTGGCAACAGAGAAAACTGCATTTTTCAGAAACAGCTCTTCCCTCTAAAATGAACTTGAAAATAACTTAGAAGAGTTCATTTTTTGACAGATATATTTTAGTGAAGAAAGTGAGAATTCTTTAATATTTTTGTGTTAAGCTAAATATCTTTAAATTAAAATATCCCTGTAATCCTGAATTTAGCTAAGAGAAATGCTTTGGAATTGCCTATTTCTGTGATCTTAATTCATCACTAAACATTTTTGGTATTTTGGTACCTCATCCCTCAAAGTTCACAGTGGGCTCTTCTTAAACTGGTTTTCAATATATATGAGATACCTGACTTTAAGATAATTGCTACAAGTCTCTGTTAAAGCTACAGTGTAACTCAATATGATTAGATTAAATCATCTGGAAATGTATTTTTATTTAGAATTTATCTATAAGATACCTTGATTATGTGTGCATTCTATTTTACTGTTTATTTAATACTTTCATTTTCAAGTAATGATGTTTCTTTATTCCAACTATTTTAAAGGTTAGAACTTCCTCATCATTGATTTAAATCAACATCTTGTATTAAGTGCGAGTATGTGATTACAAAAAATAAAAAAAAGACTACACCAGCCAGCCAAGATGCTGACATCTGGGCACAGTGATTACAAATGGTGACCATGGACAGCGATGTTCCTGCTGATTCGGCAGCCATTCAAGGCTGCTTTTCAGTGCTGACCTGCCCTTTGAGTCTTTATGCACATTTGCTTTGAGAAAGAAATACTTCTTGATTTTTTTGCTCTGTCTAAACCCACTTCCTTTATCAGACTTAAAAACATATTCCTTGTTGCATCAGCCTGTGGCTTTCCATGTCTAAAACTAAATTTTCTTTATGTGTATATAGATGTTTGGCTTACATTATTTTAAAATAAACCACCACTTAGTTATTATGCTTTAATGGCTATCTTATTAAAGAAATATATTCATTAAAAACATAGGTTGATGGAAAAATGATTGTTTTATTTTTATTACAGAGACTAAAGACACATCTTTACATGAGAACATGGCTATAATAAATTATTTTTACTACAGTAAAGATGGGCTTCTTCTAACACAGAGTGATACAGTATTAACAGAGCTAAGTTAACATGAAGATGATATGGATCAATGCTTATGGCAGCCCTGAACCGTGTCCTAATTAAAAAACAGAAGGATGAACTCTTGTATAAGGCCATTTAACTTAAACGGAATGATCCTGAAAGTTTAGAACTAATGATCATGAGTAATTAAAAAGACTTCACTCAAACCACTTAGATTTAAATCCAGGAAAATTCATCATTTAATTGCATTCAAGTAAATCAGAGTTCTTGGAAATAAATAAGAACACAGTTTTAATCTCTCTGCCTTCTTAAAAAAAAATTCAAATTTGCACTTGCAGTAAGGCATGTTCAAACTTTAAGCATGTTTAAATTGCCTTCTCATTGTAAGTTAAAAGATTATCACAAGTTTAATCCCTGAGATATAATTTATAAAGAATGAAACATACATTATTTGCATTCTAAAATGTAAGGGAAACTAAACCTGAATACCAAAAACAGTGATTTCCTTCAAAAAGAAGAGCTAAATTCTCCTATTAAGCACATTGTATTTGCAGGTTTTTTTCAAGACAACAAGTTATAGAATATATTTCCTAAGTAAACACTGGTATTAAGGACATTTTTCTCTTATTTTCCCATGTGAATATTAATAAAACTACAATATGTCTTGGCCACTCAGTAGTTAGAAAATAAAAGCCTCCATTGCTTTGGTCCCCATATACATTTATTTTGTGTAGATGACAGTGACTTTTCACCACTTCCTTTCCTATAATTCCATGATTCTCAAGATGATCATTTCATTTATACACAACCAAAAAAGTTCACAAGACCTTGCAGCACTATGGACATTTCACATTGTGGGATATAGCTAGTTGATTTTCTTCGGATTTCTTCCATTTTTGGAATCCCACATGATGATAATGTTAAAGTACACCCAGAAGAACAGGAAGTTTAAGCAGGACACAAAACACACCAATACAGAAAATAGGTCCGGTAGTCTCTGAGGAGGATCCAGTGTGACAGTCATCAGTGTCAGAAGGACCATGGTGATTACTGAGAAAAGGAACTACAAAGAGGGATAAAAAGTGTCACTGCATAGTATGAAAGATAAAATTTAAATGCACTGGTAACGTTGATCTGTAGTTGTAAGTGAGCAGAATTAAAAGGGAGAGAGTTGGGGGTTCAGTCTCTTCTGATGGATCTCAACCTAGGCTGTATGAGTTATCTGGGATTTTTTAAAAACCTCAATTCTCAGACCACACCCCAGACCAGTTAAATCTGAGTTTCTATGATAGGCCTTAGCATTTTTTAAAGCCCTCCAAGTAATTCCCATATGTAGCAAAAGCCTATCTTACTTTTCTTCAGTGCCCGGGTGGTAAGAAAAGTATCTGGAACAGATAATATTTGCTAGCTGGGGTTAAATTCACAGCATGCTCCAGGCACTGAACCCTTATAGGATATAAAACTCTAAGATAATCTAAGAATTCATATGTGAAAAAGTTTTCTACAGCAAATGCAAAATTACATTTCATAGTCACAACGCTTTTAGTGAGCTAGTTCTGTATTAAAGCGTGGTGGGGCATGTGAAAAAAAAAATGTACTCTGGCCTCAAAGAGCTTCCAATTTACGGGAATGCATAATTAAATAAAAACACAAAGTCACATTTCATTAAATGCCAAAATGAGTAGTAGAAATAATTATTGCATTTATTGTAATTGCACAGCAGTTTTCTTCTCTAGACCAGTAAGTACACTGTACCACAGAACCTTCCGCAGTGATGGAAATGTTCTATATCTGTGCACTACAAGAGTAACTGCATGTGGCTACTGAACACTTGAAATGTCCCTGCTGTGACAGAGGAGCTGATTGGGGGGGGGGCAGGGGAGGTCATTAGGTCTATTTATTTATTATTAGTTTTTTTTTTAATGGAGGTGTTGGGGATTGAACCCACGACCACGTACATGCTAGACATGTGTTCTACCACTTGAGCTATACCTTCCCCCCAGGAGTTGAATTTTTAAGCTTAAATCCACAAATGTCTAATGTCTACCATGTTGAACAACATAGCTGTAACTGTGAGACAAAGACCAGCCAGACAAGGACACAGAAGCTGCTTAAGTAAATGTAGAAAGCAAGCAGTGAGAAACAGTAAGTGACTTTCCTGGAGGAAGTCGGACATAAACGGAGCCCTAAAAGATGCTTTAAGGGCTATATTATGACACAGCTGGTAAGACCTGGAAAGAGAGTAACACAGTGATCATTCTAGATGAAAGAGTGGGAAGGATGGAAGTCAAAAAGGCTTATAGACAGGTATAAACAGGTTTCAAGTATCCTCCAAAGGGGAAATACGAGTCAACCTTGGGAGGGGATGAAAATTTCTGAAGTGAAATCATCAAATTAAAAGTTTCAAGCTTAAATATGGCACTGATTGGAATGTCATGATACTATGATCCTGAATCAGTGTTAAAAGACATGCTAGAATTCTCTCATTTTAAACTCGAGCCGTTACCCCCATTTGTCTGCTCCTATTTACAACGAAGTTTCCTACGAGAATTGCCTGTAACTCGTGCTGTCCAATTCTCCCGTTCACTGGTGAGCCCACACCAAGCAGGCTTTCACCCCAGTCACTCCAGTAAAGCTCCCCTGGCCAGTGATCCGTAGTGACCTCTGCTGCACTAAATCCGATGGTCAATTTTTATTCTCTTATTTATCTCCCAGCAGCATTTTAAATAAGACATCACTCCTATCTCCTTGAAACTCTTCCTTCACCTGGCTTCCATGACACCATACTCTCCTGGTTTCCTCCCACCTCACTAGTTAATCCTTCTCAGACTTGCTGAATCCTCCTCAGTTTATAATCACACCTTTGGTGAGCTCATCCAGGGATGTGACTTCAATAACTATCTATACAATGAGGACTCAAATTGCTATCTCCAGCCTGGACCTCTCCCCTAAACTCCAGATTCACATATCCAAATTCTTAATATCCCCACTTGGGTAGCTAATAAGCATCTAAAACTAAGTATACATATAAACTATCTTCAATAATGATGACTTCTCATCAGAAAATATGGAGGCCATAAGGCAGTGGGATGGATGCAAGTCAAATTGCTGAAAGAAATAGCAAATATACTCTTCAAAAATGAAGGTGAAATTAACAAAAAGTCAATACATTTGAAAATACTGAAATAATACAAAGTATGTTCTCCAAATACATCAGAATTAAGTAGTCAAGGAAATCTCCAAGTATTTAAGCACACACAAATAAATATATATCAAAATTTATGGAATACTGTCTAAAAGTGGCACAAGGGGTATATATAGGTTTGAATGACTGTATAAAAATAGAAGAAATCAACCACTTGACACAGAACACAAAAATAATAGCGAAAATCAATGACTGAAAAGTTGGTTCTTAAAAATAACAGTGAAACCAACAAACTTTAGCTAGGCTGACCAAGGGAAAAAGAGAGAAGGTACAAGTTCCCCAAGTCAGGAATGAAAAGGGACATCACTCCTTATCATACATAAAAATAAAAGATAAGGGAAATTTATGAACGGCTGTAATACAACAAATTGGATAACAGATGAAATGGACAAATTCTCAGAGATACCACTGAAATTGTATAAAGAAATAGAGAAAGTCTGAATAAACCTAAAACAAGAGATTGAATTATTCATCTTTTTTTAAACTGAAGTATAGTTGATTTACAATATTGTGTTGTCTCAGGTATATAGCAAAGTGATTCAGATATATATTTTTTTCAGTTTATTTTCCAGTATACATTATTACAAGATATTGAATATAGTTCCCTGTGCTATACTACTGTAATCCTTGTTGCTTATCTATTTTATTTATATTAGTTTGTATCTGTTAATCCCATACTCCTAATTTATCCCTCCCCCAAGAATTAATCATCTTTAAGGTCCCATAAAGAAAGGTCCAAGAACAGATGACTTCACTGGTGAATTATACCAAATATTTCTAAACGAATTAATACCAGTTCTTCATAAACTCTCCCAGAAAGTGGAAAAAGAACACTTCCTAACTCATTCCATGAGGCAGGTGTTAACCTGATTCCAAAACCAAAGACATCACAAAACTACAGACTAATATCCCTCATAAATATACGATACAAAAGTCTTCTACAAAATACTGGCAAACTCAAACCAATGGCATATAAAAAAGATGATTTTATATCATGATTAAGTGCATCCCAAGAATGCAAGGTTTAGTTCAACATACAAAAATCAAACAATGTAACAAACCCTATTGATAGAATAAAAGGGAAAAACCACATGATCTTATCATCAGACACAGAAAAGGCCTTTGACAAAATCCAGCACCTTTTCATGATAAAAACACCCAAACTAGGAATAGAAGAGAACTCCCTAACCAAAAAAAGTCTGTACAAGTCCCACAGCTACATCATAGTTAATGGTGAAAGACTGGATGATTTCCCCCTAAAATCATGAAGAGAAGATGTCCACTCTCGCTCGCTCTTTCAACACTGTAGTGGAGGTTCTAGCCAGAGTAAGTAGGCAAGGAAAAGAAATAAAAGACATCCAGGTTTGAAGGGAAGACATAAAACTGTCATGATTTGCAGATGACACAATCTTGCATATAGAAAATTATAAGGAATCTACTAAAAACGTAGTATAGAATACAAATTCAATATAAAAAAATTGTATTTTTATGCAGTAGCAGTGAACCTTATGAAAACAAAATTAAGAAAACAATTCCACTTACAAAAGCATCATAAAGAATAAAATACTTAGAAATGAACTGAATAAAAAAAGTGCAAGACTTGTACATTGAAAATTACAAACACTTTTAAAGGAAAGTAAAGAATATCTAAATAAATGGAAATACATCCTATTCTGTTCACAGGTTTGAAGACTAAATCTTGTTAAGATGGCAATACTTCACAAATTGAAATACATATTCAAAGCAAATCCCTATCAAAATCTCAGCTGGGTTTTTGGAGAAACTGTTGAGCTGATCCTAAAATTAATATGGAAATATAAGGCACACAGAATAGCCAAAACAATCTTGAAGAACAAAGTACAGGGTTTCACATTTTCCATTTTAAAACTAATTATTAAGTCATTAATCAAGACAGTGTGGTAACAGGATAAGGATAATACAGATCAGTGGAATATAACAGAGTCCAGGAATAAACCCTTACATTTAAGATCTGTTGATTTTCAACAAGGGTGCCAACACAATTCACTGGTGCTGGACCAACTGAATAAAGCTGGACTCCTACCTTACACCATACACAAAACTTAATTCAAAATGAATCAATAACCTAAAGATAACTACGGTTATAAAACTCTTACAGAGAACATAAGAGTAAATCTTCATGACCTTTGGTTATACATAGTTTCTGAGATACGACACAAAAGCACAAACAACAAAAGAAAAATAGATATAATAGACTTTCTAAAAATGAAAATCTTTGTGCTGTAAATGACACCATAAAGAAAATCAAAGAGCAGCTCACAGAATTGGAGGAAATATTTGCAATCTAGTAAGAGACCTGTATCAAGAATGTATAGAGAACTCTTAAAACTCAAAAATAAAAAGACAACTCAATTAAAAATGGGCAAAAGGAGGGTACAGCTCAGTGGTAGAACGCATGCTTAGCATGCAGGAGGCCCTGGGTGCAATCCCCAGTACTTCCACTGAAATAAAGAAATGAATAAATAAACCTAATTACATCCCCACCCACCACCCCTCCCAAAAACTGGGCAAAAGATTTGAATAAGCATTTCTCCAAAAAAATTATAGTAAGATGCTCACCATCATTAGTCACTAGGGAGATACAAATCAAAACCACAAGTACCACCCACTATGTGTGGCTGTAATAAAAAAGACAATTACAAGTGCAGTCAAGGATGTGGAGAAATTGGAGCTCTCATATTGTTGGTGAGAATGTAGAATCTTGCAGCACTTTGGAAAACAGTATGGCAGTTTCTCAAAGTGTTAAACACAGAATTACGATGCCTAGGTATATGCATTATTCATAATGTCCAGAAAGTGGAAGAAATCTAAAGTCCATCTACTGAAGAATAGATAAACAAAATGTGGTATATCCACATAATGGAACTGGAAATAGAAAAGGGATGAAGTATTGATACATGCCACAACACAGATGAACCTCAAAAACATGCTAAGAAAAAGAAGACAGTGACCAAAGACCACATTTTGTATGATTCCATGTCATGGACCAAATTGTGTCCCTGCAAAATTCATACGATGTGACTGTATTTTGAGATGGGGTTACATTACGGTTAAATGAGGTCACAAGGGTGGGGCCCTAATCTGATAGGGCTGGTGCCCTTATGAGAAGAGGAAGAGACAGCAAAGAATTCCCTCTCTACACACACACACACACAGAAAAGAGGCAACATGAGGAGACAGCAAGTTTGCCTACAAACCAGGAAGAGAGGCCTCACTAGAAACTAGTGCTGATGGCACCTTGATCTTGGACTTCTAGCCTCCAGAATTGGGAGAAAATAAACTTCTGTTGTTTAAGCCCCCTGGTGTGGTATTTTTGCCACAGCATCCCTAAGAGACTAATATATTCCACTGCTATGAAATGTCCAGACAGGCAAAGCTATGGAGACTGAAAGTAGATCAGTGGCTGTCCAAGGCTGGGGTACGGGTGAGGGTGGAATGGGGAACGACTGCTGAAGGTACAGGGTTTCTTTTTTGCGGTGATGGAAATAATCTAAATCTAGGTTAGGGTGGTGGTTGTAAAACTGTGTACATACTTAAAGCAATGAATTGCATGCTTCAAATGGGTGGATTTTATGGTGAATTTATGTGCATTATATCTCAAAAATGCTATGTAATGAAGAAAGATATTAATAATTTTTTAAATAGTGCCCTTCCTTAAAAACAAAACAACTTAAAAAAAAAAAAAAAAAGAAAAAGCAACAACTTACCAAATGTAGTATAATTCTGGGAAGAAATGTAAAACATGGAAAATATTTCCTAACAGAAATGGAGAACGATTTCAGTTGCAGTTCTTCTTCAGAAGTCTTTTCAAATATTGAAAAGGAAGTTGCGCAAGCTATAAAAAATGCCATCATTGTCACCACTGAGGGCATTAGGAGTTCATCCTTCAACAGAAGAGGCAGCATACTATATGGGAAAATAAAAAAAATCAAAAGAATTGTCAATTCAAGCCATAAATACTTCATAAAAAAGTTTTAACGAGTTTACAAGTACTATACTGAAAACACTATACTTACACTGGAAGTTGGCTTGACTCACCTAAATGTTGACACAAGCAAAAACCAAGTAGACATAAAAGGAATTTCACTTAAAACTAAGCAGACTGGTCTAGAATGACAAAGAAAAATATTTTAATCTTACAGAATATAATTTCAACACTTACTTGTAAAAAATATGAAATGTTTTATCTGTCTGATTTTTGAGGAAGCTAAAAAAAGCCCCCAAACCACAAAACACAACCAGCAAGGTCTCCATGTGGACCAATGATTCACTTTTTTATAACCCAATCCAAACTAAATGAATCTAGTTGCAGAGGACATGTCAACTCCTCATAGTAACTGGAAAACTTCTTCCAGTATCCATTAATGAAACATTTTTTTTTCTCTGTCATACAAACAGTAACTTGAAGAAAGGATCACATAAACAGATCTGAACATTCAGAGAATAAGAGCTTTTTTGTGTGTTTCATCCTACTTGGTAAATATGAAATGAATTCCTGGTATAGTGGTTTTCAAACTTCTTTTTAATCATCTTCCATGTGACATAAGACTCAGCTAAGTTAGAAACTAAAACACAGGATCGTCATCTGCCCCTGAAGAGAGGACAAGAGAGGCAAAGAAGTAGTATAAAGGGTTTGTGATGGCAGAATAAAAGAAAAGAGGAAAAACTGCGTAGGAAGAGGCTACAAGAAAGAGCAGTAGTGTAGAGAGAGGAAGCGTCAGCACCCACAGACAGAACCGCTGGCTTATCACACAGCGGTTTAGGCCATAGGTCCAAACTCTGTGACCCCCTTAGCACCACCCCTGCTCACACTGCCTTCTAGATTCAGCTGCGGCAATGCTAGAGAAGGACGGGGCTAAGTCCCCATCCCGTCCCTGTCTCTTACTTACTGTATAACTCTGAACAATTTATTAAGCTTTTTCTTATGTGTAAATGAAAATAATACCTTGGATTGTCTTGTTAAGTAGTTGAAAGAACTCTTTTGCAAGTATTATCTAGTATTTTTTTAAATAAAATAAAAATAAAAAACTTTTTACTAATAATGGTGCTTGTTGAATAATAATTATTTTGTTGTTATATTAGTTATTATTTTGGGTCTCCTTAATTTAAAAGGTTTGAATATTCTCCTCCTTTCTTAGAAGGATGACTTTTCCTCATGTCAACTAGCATATGAAATGTAAGGCTTGGAATTATAAACTGACTAAAAATTACTGCACTAAAAGAAAATAACAGGACTTCCAATTTCATTGCTTGATGCTTTTAAAATCAGGATGTATTCATGTTAGTAACAAGCACACAGTAGGTGCTCAATAAACATTATTTTCTCTTTCTGGATCTTAAATTTTTCTCATTTAATCATTCAGTATTCATTTATTGAACGTAAGCATTTACTGAAAACTAATTATGTACAAGCACTGCTCTGAAAGGAAGACAGCGATGACTATAACTCACCCCTTAATTTCAAGGCACTTAATATTTACAATCAACCAGCAAAACCACTCACATCTTCACCTTCTTCTCTGAGCTTTCCCTTTCACCACCGTGTTCAGATCCCGGCTCCCTCCCCTTGAGGAAAATGCTGCCCCCTGCCCTCTAGACTGTGCCTGTTTTGTAGTTTCCATAGCCTTTTGGCCCAGAGGAGGGAGATCACCTCCTCGCTCTTCATACAACTTGCACACCAGCTCTCCCTCCCTCCGCCCTACAATCTCCAGCTTTGACTCATGTCATCGGGCTTTATCTCCTATTATTCCTCATCTTTGTTATTATCCACCAGCCACAAGGATCACTTCCCTCATTACTCAATGATTTCAACTCCTTACACACTGTCACTGTCTACAGCCCTATGCATCTCAATTCTTGGCAGCGTTAACATACACACAGATGATCTTCCAACACCCTACCCGCTCATTTGCTGGAACTCCTCTCTTCTAGTGATCTCATCTTCAACGCTCAACCTTAGGGTCATACTCTAGACTGCAGGCCCTCCAAAATCACAACTCAACAGTTGCATTCTGACCGCTATCTCCTATCTTTTCAGTACTCCAACAATCTTTTGACCCCACTAAGACCTGCAATCCATTGTTCCTACCATATCTTCACGTTGCCTCACTACTTTGATGTCCTTTTCCCTTCTTACCCAGGTTAAATTCTAAGATCAATCATTATAATCACTCCCATGTATTCACTCTCAAGCCCCAAGCGAGTTATCCTCATGAGACATAAACCTGGAAATACTCAACTCTCCACCTGCACTTACTCCAGACTTACTGAGTAGCTGCTCTGGAGGGAAACATTCACCCACACTAACTATTCTCACTTCAAATATATGCTCATGATATTCAAGTGTCCAGCAATTACTATATATTTTCCTAGTCTGTTCATACTCTGTGTCTCCTTAGAAAGATAATTCACACCTTCTCCTCTCTCCTCATATACCCAACAGCTCCAACACTCTTGCCTTATGACTCTGCCTTCCACATCAGTAACAAAACTGAAGCAATTAAAGGAGAACTTCCACACATGGCACCATCACATCTACTCTCTCGCCAGCATCTGAACCTATAGTGTGTTCCCTCTTTGTACTAAAATGAACCATGGCGCGCACCTGTCCACAGCCAGTCCTTCCACTTGCGCTCTAGATCCTGCTCCACCTCCCTTTCTGAAGGACATTGCTCCAGCAGCTCTTACCTCTCCCCCGTGTCATCAATATTCCCTTTCTACTGACCATTCCCATGCCATTATTTTTAGCTTCTAACAAACAACAAACCTCTTTTGACCCCACTTTCTCGACCAGTTATTGCTCAATTTCTGTGCTCCCCTTTTCAGCAAAACTCATCTAAAGAACAGCCTACCTATCTCCCATGATATACAAAAGTTAACTCAAAATGGATCAAAGACCTAAATATGAGACCTAAATCCATAAGTTCTTAGAAGAAACGTGAGAGTAAATGTTTATTACTTTGGATTTGCCAATGGTTTATTAGATATAATATCAAAAGCACATGCAACAAAAGAAAGGATGAATTAGAATTCATCAAAATTAAAAATTTTTATGCATCAAAGAACACTATCAAGAAGGGGAAAATCCAAAGACTGGAATAAAGATTTGCTAATCATATATCTGATAAAGGTTTAAGATCCAGAATATATAAAGAACTCCTAAAACTCAACAACAACAAAAAAGATAAACAATCATCTAAAACTGGGCAAAAGACTTAATTAGCAGGCATTTCTCTGAAGAAGATATACATATTGCCAATAAGGACAGAAAAATATGCTCAACATCATTAATCATTAGGGAAATGCAAATCAGAACCACAATGAGATTCCACTTCATACCTATGAGGAGGGCTAAAAAGAAAAAGAAAAAATGACAGTAACAAGTGCTGACAAGGATACAGAGAAACTGGAACCCACATACATTACTGATGGGAATGTAAAATGGTTTGGCTTCTGTGGAAAATAGTTTGGTAGTTCCTCAGTAAGTTAAATACAGAATTACTATATGACCCTGAAATTCCACTCCTAGGTATAGACCAAAGAGAACTGAAAACAAGTGTTCGAACAAAACTTTTAGGTTAACGTTCATAGCAGCCCTATTCCCAATAGCCAAAAGGTGAAAACAGTCCAAAATGTCCATTGACTGATGCATGGACAAAGAAAATATAGTATATCCATGTGCTGCAATATTATTCAGGCATAAAAATGAATGAATGATAATGTGCTACAATGTGGATGAACCTTGAAAATATTATGCAAAGTGAAAGAGGTCAGGTACAAAAGGCTACATATTTTATGATTCCATTTATATAACATATCTAAAATGGGCAAATCCACAGAGACAGAAAATAGATCAGTGGTTACAAGGATTCGGAGGTGAGGAGAATGGCGGAGACACTGCTTAACGGGTTCAGGGTTTCCTTTTGGGGTGATGAAAATATTCTAGAAGTAGACAGTGGTGATGATTGCACAGTTCTGTTTATTTTTGCTCTTGTTCTTTGTGCTTTTGGTGTCATATCCAAAAAAAATTCATTGCCAAGAACAATGGTCAGATTACAGGTCACTGCCCTTCTACAGGGTAGTAATCCTGGGGAAAATTCCACGTTTGAAAGCAATGCCTCTCCATAGTTCCATCCCCTAGTACTAGGATTTGTGTAGGGTCAGCCTAGCCTCACATAATAGCGGTCAGATCTAACTCAAGTTTAGATTTGGGGGGACGAAATGACACTGTAGTCCCAATCTGCAGCGGTATGAGATTATTTTGTTCAGAGCAAAGAAGGTTCTCCACAGGCCAGCCCAGCTTATTATAAGGCGCTGCACTGAGGTTTTAATCCAAAGCACTGCCTAATAAAAGCAATACTTCCTTGTATCTGTCATTGGTCATTTCATACATGTACCTTCCACAGGAACCTAGGGAACACAGGGTAAAAGGTGGGACAGATCTAGGGCAGGATGCAAGTATTCCAATGTGTTCTAGGCAAATATTATTTTAACATTGAGATACTCCCAACTGTCGCCCAATTTCTATGAAGACCAGGAAAAAATTTTAATGCTCCTAAAACAAAGGAATCCAGTTAGGATTGCCAATAGGGTCTAAATAAAGGTTTTGACAAAAAAACAAAACAAACAAACAAAAAATACACCAGACAGGAGGCAACACATAAAAGCCCCTTAAGAGGTTAATGGAGAGAACAAGACTATTGAATAGATGTGGAAATGAATGAAATGGAAAAGGCAAAGAGGACAAAGAGGCACCAGCCTGACGAGAGCCTCTTGGGAAGACACAGTTTTTATTAGCATATCGAAAATACCAATGAAAAAATAGGAAGAGTTAAGAAGTCAGGAATGATTCTATAAAATTTTTTTCAGTTTAAAATACATCATAAAGAAGTAAATCTGTAAGATCATCATTCTGGAAAAAATATAGTTTTATGAAACAATTTTATACAACTATGTAACATTTGTGTAGTTTTGATTTGTATTCAGGTGATTATATGTAAGTAATAAATTTATTTATAAATTATAAACACATAATAAATAAATAAAACACATAATTAAACCTTTTTACTTACAGTGATACCAAAAGAATGGACTTTTCATGTACTTGGAAAGAAAACAAAAAGAATGATAGTGCACAGCTAACCTTTAAGGGAAAAGGGGGAAAATCAGATATAACAACTTATAAAATCTAATAGCAATTTAATTATGAATCTGATTAAAAATCATTTCAAGTAAAATTTTAAAAGTTTAATATGGCTTCTAGTTAAATGGAAAATATACATACAACTCTAGTAAGCATAATATTTTATTTAAATTTAATAATCAAAATATTTTTTAAAAAAATAATTATTATAAAACTACATTTAACCATTAAGACAAGTTCACTGAGAGTCAGTTATTAATAAACAGAACTACTAAATACTTCAGATGCAACAATTATACCTTCATCCTCCCTTGGAATCTCTGACACTTTAAATTAAAAAGCATGAAGGACAAGAAGGTCAAAAACTAAAACTGGCAAAATAAATTGTAGTATTTTTAAAATGTGCACTTAAATAAAATACATTAAATGTTTTATAAAGTAATCATTAGCTATTTGGGGTTTTAAATAAAAGATTACTTAGATCTATTTTCAGGAGTTTATTTTCTGCATATTAGACATCTATCTATATACATCCAATCCAGTTGCTCAAGCAAAAAGCCTGGATTGCTATCTTGTACACACTACAGATCCAAACCATCAGCAAATCCTAACTACACCATCTCCTAAATACAATATCCACCTACTTCTCTCCATTGCCCTCTGCTGATGGTGGCAGAAGAGTGGTTGAAGCCACCCCCGTCTTTCCGTGGGACCACTGTACTAACCTCCTAATTTATGGTGATGCTCTTGCCCGCTACAGTCCATTCTCCATTTAGCCACCATAGCAGATCATGTAATTTCCCTGTTTAAAATCCTCCGATAGCTTCCCATTACACTTAGGATAAAAATCCAAACTCCTATGTGATCTGGTTCCTGCCTTCCTCTTCCAGTCTGTTTCTTACTGTGTCCCTCACTCATTTCACACCCACCACTTCATACTTGTCCCTTCAATGCAGTGAACATGCCAAATGTGTTCCTGCCTTAAGGAAAAACTTACTTTTGTCAAGTCAGAGCCCACATCTTCTTGTAATTGGTTCCTTCTGGTCATTCACTTCTGGGCTCAAATGTCACTTCCCTAGAAAGGCCTTCCTTTACTCAATCTAGAGTAGCGTTACCTAACCACACCCCGAAAGCCTGCTTTTCACACAGCACTGTTTTCTTCATGGCCCTTATTTCTCCCGGATATTTTCTTCTTAACTGATTCACTTTGCTTATCGTCCTTCTCCTGCCACTAGTAGGAAGGACCCCAGTTACGAGAGCAGGGATACTAGCTGTCATTCATCTATACACCAAAACCTAGAAGAGGACCTGGCACACTAGAAGGCACTTAATAAATACTACTTGAAAAAAAATAAATGAGTCATACTGCTGCTGTAGATATGTTAGTGCTATCAATTACCTCAATTATAGACCTATACTAAGAAATAATTCAATCTAAATGGAAGGGAAAAGATTTTAAAATAATTATAATGGGAAATATTTTTAAAGTTCTCAGAAGTACTCAATAAGAATTTAAAACGTTACCAACAAAAATAAAATAAGTAATTAATATGGCTTTTTTATTTTTTAAACACAGTGGCTGGTATTAAAACACAGCAAACAGAATAAAATTAGGAAATTAAAGGAAAAAAATGTTCTTTTCTGGTTAATAATCCTAAAAGTAATCATCTCTAACACTGCTACAGTTACTCAAACTCTGAAATTCAATTCTATTCTATTATCTTTGAAATACACCTTTATTTAGGAGGAAAAATAACATCTTACATAAGCTTGCAAATATTTCAAGTTAGGCCTACTGAAGACGTCAGAGTATTAGTAACCACATCCCTCCTGTTCTAAACATCTGCTAGAATATGAACCATGGATGACTTAGTATGCTCAGAGTTCATTCACAGAATGAAACAACAGAAATCGTCAATAAAAAGGTAATTTTAAAAAGAGGAACATGAAACTATCCCTTTCGCACTGTGGTACTAATAGGCACTTTGAAATATTCGACTGGTATGCCCTGTTCTGGCCTGTTTTTAGAACGCAAGGGAAATAAGAGGCAGTCCCAGAACGACATCCTAATTTCTAAAATGTCCCTTTGTAAGTCCAGTAAGACTCACTGTTTTCACAAACTAAATTTTCTTGATATTTTTAAAAGACATTCTTTAATGTCATCTTACACACTAAGGTACACAGGAACAAATTTTAAATACTACAGAAATACAGCCAGTAGGAATTTGTAAACCCACTCAGAGAAACTCTAAAATGTAGGACATATACTCAAACTGACACACGTCATCTTCCCAAAATGGAGATCTGTCCCCTCCCCTTCTCCAAAATCTTTTTTGGCTCCTCTTGCACACAATTCAAATTCCAACTTTTTCAGCCCCAACATTCAAGGCCTTACACAATTTGATCCTTTCTGACACTTCTCTCTTACCATATCCTCCCGCAGCCTCAACACACACACACACAAAGTCACACAAATTTCACTGCTTAACAGCTATTCCCAGTAATCCCTATCCTTTCCCACACTGGTACCTCCAGGCTCTTCCTCCTGTCTCAGATTCTCTTCTGTTACACAACCACTGATTCCAAATCTTGCCCAGTTTTCAAATTTGGTTCTAATCCCATTTGCTTTAAGAAACTGTCTAAAATCTGCCCCCACACTATGAAAGCACTTCATCGTACCTGATGGAATACCATCTGCTTTACAGCAGAAAGGCTTCAGCCAGTCTATTGCCACCGTCTTCTTCTTTGTATTCCCTCACTGACTAATATAAAAAAGAAATTAAATAGCTGCTGAACTAAACTGAAAGATTTAGTGTCCAGCCTAGTGTCAGCCTAGTGTCCAACACAGCACCTAAGTATGTCAGACACTCAGTCAATATTCATCAAATAAATGAATGTCATATGTCTCAATCCAATAAACCCTGCTCAGAGCAGGAAAATAATTATCTGTATTTTTAAAAGATCATTTGCAGCAAGAATTAAGCATCTAAAGTAATGAGAAACTTACCAGAGTAAATTTGAATCCTTTGGGAGAGGGGTGAAGTGTTAATTTGATACATGCAGGAAGCAGGCTCAAAAATGTAAAGCAAAAGCTAAAAAATTAATAAAAATTAAACATTTGTTTCCTTTGTAGAGGTATATAGCTAAAACAAAGAAATATTTTTTAATGTAAGGATCACATTACCTATCAACTTAAATTCATTTCAAATTAAAGTTTTTTCATGTATTAAATAATAAACTTAAGACCAAATAACATTAAAATAAAATCTATACACTGAAATACATACACACTTTAATATATACACAGTTATATAATACAGAACAAAACACTGTAGTACTAAATGTTGTTTATGTTACTTTGGTATTCAGTATCAATTATGAAGAGATACAAAGACAGCTAAAAGTCAATTATCAAGAAACATAACCAGGTATAAAGAGAGAATGCTATATTTGTAACACAAACATTCATACAATTTACTCAAAAGAGAATCTTTCTGACCCTCCTATCACAAAAGTTGGTTATCTGATCTTCAAGCCCATGGTAAATCAGGAAAAAAAAAAAAAGGCTAGCAAGGGAGCGGGAAGCTGCTAGCGCGCTTCTCCGAGATGGCGCAGAAGGAAAAACAACTCTACAAGCAGAGCAACCTGGAGCCGCTCAGTACCCTGGCAAACAGCCTTTGAAAGCCCTGTCATTATAATGCAGAACAGTAACTGATTTTCCCCCTTGCAGTGGCTTGGTGGTGTGTCAGCCCGGTTAGTGTGCTTTGTTAAGCTGGGCTGCAAAAGATACGCCCCAAAGAACTGGAGGAAGGAAGGAGGCAGCACCAGTTCTGCAGCACACACACACCTTCTCCTAGCTACTCAGACACGAGAGTTGGTGCTGCTGTGAAGATGTAATTAAAGTCCTTATTCAGTTCATTTCAAGTTAATCAAGGAGGGCTGTTTTGAGCAGAAGCCCTTTACAGGAAGGCATAGGCCTCCCCAGACCCAGAGACTGAACAGCTGCTGAGGTCTGCATAGCTCTTCCTTCTACCTAGAAATTCCCTCCCGAATTCCAGTGGGCGTAGCCCCCACAACTGTATAAGCCAATTCCTCATAATAAATTAATACACACAGACACACACAGAGTGATCTCTTACTCATTCTATTTCTCTGATCGAATCCTGACCGATACACCACTGAAAATCATGTCTCTTCAAGATCATGTTAAATCACACTTAGTATACTCTGTTTAAGGGGGGTGAAGCAGTGAACGATAACTTTCACATAAAGTATTTCAAATAAAAGAGTTCTGCTGTAAGGGGGATAGGTTTACATCATGCGGAATGTTCTCTAATGAAGAACACCTTACCCCCATGATGCCAGATGACTGAGGTATTGCCATGACACTTTTAGAGCAGCTTATAAAACACTAGATACAAACTGTGTCTCTTACCTGATTATTATCTGGATGTGATGTGGCAAAATATCCTTGATCTTCAGAAAGACACTGAAGCTGCACCAAACATTGGCTACTTTATCCTTAAAAGAAATTTGTTAGTTTTACATTCTTGTATAATTCAAAGAAATATTATACTCCATGAAGCATGGTCTATATTCTCTAAATAAATAAACTTTTGAGACTTGGGAAGTGTTTGCTGACAATTTCATAACTAAGTTGATTAAACTCTTCAAGGAACACACACACATACACACACACACACTCAAACAATGAGATTTTTCTCTTTTTTTTGCAACTGGAGGTAACCTAAATCACTGGCAAACCATAATATAGATGTTCCCAAGAAATATTTAATATTTTTCAAAGAACAGCACGTCATCTCTAAATACTGAGGTTATTCATCTTTGGAAATTTTTCTAAGAAATGTTTTCTTTCCCCTAATTGGTAGAACACATATTGTTTGATCCATTTTATAACACATCTGAAATTATTCAGAGTAACCTACTGTCTACTAGCAACAAGAGTTAACTGCTAATAAATCAAGAAGTTTAAAGACACTGGCAGTTATGCTAGGATCACTTGCAAAATTGAATTTGTAGCTACAGCTCTCTGCTTGTGAAACCCATCCTCCACACAGTTGCTTAATTCACAGCTGTGGAGGCGTAACATCAAGAAAGTACCCATCACGGACAACTGTGCCATCCGACTTGCCTCTTGTCAGACCAATGAAAATGCTCTTCAGATGTTGACGGCAAAAAGTAAATGGAGATGACCAGCAACACCATCAAACATGTGTGGTACTCACTTTTATAATTATCATGATAAATACCAATTCTGAAATGGGAGGCAAGGCAAACATCTAGTCAGCTTACATGGAGAATTACACTTTTCTTTATATAGGTGTTAAGGTTAAAGTATATATAAAGATGACATTAGGAGCATAATTCTCAAACTTTAAATTACAGCTCGGGCATGCATGAGCTATATGAATATCTGACCTCGGTTTTCTGATCTGTAAAGTGGGTATAATAGCTACCTCAGTGCTACTGTAAGGCTCAAATAAAACGGCATGTTAAATGTCTGACACCTAGTAAGTGGTGCTAATAACAACAATGATTATGATTATCGGTCTCATCACTGTCATCATTCCCACTGACACGCAAGTCACACATACCTGTTCCTTCACAACACCAAATTATTTTAGTCTCTTTTATAATGCTCTTTCCATCCTGCCATAGACCCATTGAAAGATATTCTATAGCAATTTGTATATTCAAAAATTAAAATGATACATATGCTTTCCTAATTCTTTTTAAAAGAACTGTTTATTCAAAAGCAAATTATCTATAAATATGTTGTCTCTGTCTAACTTTATTAATAGGCCTTTTTGTTTCAGAAAAATGGTTTGTTTAATTTAATTACTAAATCTAAATCAAATTATCCATGCAATAAAAGTTTAACAAGAGTGATTAAGCTAGCATTAAATGAAATCAAATGAATGATTCTCATTAAAAATTACTATGGATGAAGGTTATATATCTCACAAGGAATTATGAGATCTTTCTGAAGCAAACATGATTATTAGTTTAATAAATAATTTCCTAAGACTAAAAGGAGAATATAAACCAAAAGATCACAAAGCTGTTAACTTTGTAGCTGCAACTTCTCACGCTGTCTTTCATTACGGACCCTATTTCATTAGCAAAAAGGAAACTCAATTATGGATCTCATGATGGCTTAAGTATTACCTATTTGTGTAATGTACTAGAAAATGCCAGCTGAGCTAGAGGTTATGTGCCGGATTAAATAACTGGCAAGGAACGACTGCAAGAGGAGAGCAGCTCAAGTTACTATTCCTTGTGCGTCTTCCACATGAAATCCCCAAAGGTCACAGGGAAGGTACTGTAACAGAGAGGAGTGAGGGGGAAGCTTTGAAACATGCCTCAAACAATCCACGATCCACTGGAAAGAGTCTTCTTAGAACTTGCAGGGTTTGTTCCCTTTCTGTAAAGAACGGCATCCAGCAGAGAAGGAAGGCAGCCACAACAGTACAAGCTAGCTTAATTAACAACACAAACCTAGAACAAAAACAAAGGTAACCGGTAAGAGAGGGAGAGGTTAGTAATTCTGAGTCATCAGAGTCTCACTAAATGTAATTAATGCAAATGTATAGTAATGATACATCTATGCCATCAATACAGGCTTTAGATAAGAGTCTACTTAAATCAGAGTTAAGAAATTCACAACTACCAAAACGCATAATGCCCCAAAAAAAAGACTATCACCATCCTTATCAACATTTAACTTAGATGACATTCCTATGAAGCTATGAAGAAAAGTGTCAAATTAGGACATTAGTATTAGGACATGGTAATACGTATATAATCTATTATGTTCTAAGAGGATGAAATCCTACAGCAATGTTCTAACAAGCCAATCCACATTACCTCCAATAAATGTACACTGATCAAAATATTTCTCTAGTTATGAAGATTTAAAATAAAATAATACAGAACATGACTTAATCTCTCTTTCCCACTCAACCCATGGCCACCAACACATTAATAAGAAATCACCAGATGGCAAAGTGGGAGACCACCTCCCTCCAGGTAAGTTTGCCAAATGAAATCTCTGAAGTAGTTTTTTAAAATTCTTCTGTTTAAAAGCCACTTACCCCTTTCCTTTGAGGCCTTTTTTAAAACACTTGCCAAGCAAAAAGCAAAAAAATGGCAAAGAGTGGTAAAGTTCCATCTGTTTATAATTTATAGCTAAGCAAAATGCCAGTGACCCTAGCAGGTCCCAGTCATAACATACTCCAAGAACACCCCACAAAGCAAAGCCAAGGCTCACAGAATTATATATGTTCCTGTGTCAAGGAAATTATCTCAGTAATTAAAAGAGATAGATTTTGCATATTATAGAACATTTTTATGTGATTTTAGAATTATATATAGTGAAAACTATTTCTAAATACAAATTCAAAGTATTGAATTGATAAAAATTTGAAATTATATACAGCAACCTCAAATATATTAAATCTACTGCTAAACAAAGCAACTGATTTGTTTAGTTTTGAAAGAACTCTAAATAGTTAACACATAGCTTTGTTTTCTGCTAGGCTGTTCATAACATTACTATAACATACCAAAATCAGTGCTCCAAAAGTTACAAAAAAAAAAACCCCACAAAAACACCAACCTTACTGATATCACAATACTTCCTCTAAAATATAAATCAATCAATATAAATTAACATACGTGCTTAAGTAGAAACTAATAACACTGTTACATGAAAACAACATCACAATTAGATTTTCAGTTGAAAACGGTGAGCTGAGCACTCATGTTTCCTCCTCTCCTTCCCAAGGCCCTGCTTAAAATGATAAGGAAATTTTTGAAGTATAAATTCACAGCCATAAGGAGAACAGGAAAATGGGTTACAAGAGATGAAGATTTCAACACCTTTCTAGAAGACAGAAAGAGGACAGACACATGGCAACAAACAAAACAGGCTAAAAGAAGCCACAGCATAGCGACGGCAGGAGGAAGCTCAGGCAGCAAGGAGCCAATCGGCCCCACAAGCCCCTGGAGCGCCTGAGTACGCTGAAAGGAAAACAAGAGGATTAGCTGAAAATCCCTGGATGGAGAAGTCAAATCTCATCTACCCTTGTGCAAAAATTACCTGGCCGCCAAAACATTTACCCCCAGGCAACACAACAAGGAGTATTTCTCCAAAGAAATGGAATAAACTATTTGGGCAGCTAGTGCAGAAGTTAACTCTAATGCAGACTCCTCCACATTCTGACATTTAGGGACCCCAGAGTACCAGCCAGCTCTGTGCCTTGTGCCTTACAGTGGACCAAATGTGTAGAGAGCTCACATGCAGCTTTCTCTTCTGCCTTGTTCTTAGAATAGATACAGGCATTTAAGGAAATCAAACAGGCATTTAAGGAAAACTCATGACAGAAAAAGGATCAAAGTGAAAAGGATTAAAGAACTTAGAAGAATGGAAATAGTTCCGGGAACAGTATGAAAAAAAAGTAAACTGAAATTTAAGATATGCTTAACAGTACAAGTGGAATTTAATAGAAGTGTCAGACACAAAGTCAAGATAATCTTCAAAACCATAAAACAAAAAGACAAAGAGATGCTGAAGATGGAGGTGAAAGATCTAACATCTGTCTAGTAAGCTCAAGAAAGGGGGAATCTTATCAAAGGAATAATTTACAAGAGTTTCCCAGAACTGAAGAACAGGAGTCTTCAGAATGAATGACCCATAGAGTGTTCAAAACAATTGTCAGAACAAATTGCCAAAGAAATCATCACAATATTTCAGAGCCCAAAAAGTAAAAACAGTAACAACAAAAGCAGAAGCAGCAGCAGCAATCATAACAGATAACAGCAGCAACAAATACTTATGTAGTGTGTGGTATCTCCCAGGTACTCTGTTAAATGCTTGACAAACATGAATTCACTTAATTTCCAAAAAGTTTTAAAGTTCTTATCATCTATATTTTACAAATGAGAAAAGTAAACAGTGGTTAAAAAAATGTGTCCCCATATAATGACAAAATCCCCAAAAGCTTCAAGAATTTGACTCAAATCAGAGGAGACACCACTACAAGTTTCCCAGAATGGTTAAAAGGAAAATAACTGACAGCTGGTGAAGGTGAGCACCCGGGCCCCGGACAGCATTGCTAATGAGAGTGCTAACTGGTAGGTCATGCTCAAAAACCATTTGGGTATACCTACAATTAAACATGTGCACACGCTGTAACCCAGCAGTTCCACTCAAAAGAAATATGTTTACAAGTGTACTAAGAGACGTTTACAAAACGTCCAAAGCCGCATATTCATCATGGCCAAAACCTAGAAACACTCCAAATGTCTATCAGCAGAGCTATGTCTATTCATGCAATGGAATATTGTAAAGCAATGAAAGTAAACAAACCACAGTTACACACAACTATACAAGTAACTTTCACAAAGAAAATGTTGAAGCAAAAATACCAAACACAAAAGCATAGCTACTGTGTTGTCTCTTTCATATAAAGTTCAAAACGTGGGGAGAACAAAACTGTATAGTATCAACAGTACGTCTACCTTTGAGAAACAGGAGGAAGAGGTACTTGGGACATGTACAGGTGTAGTTTTGGATACTGGCAAGGTTCTATATCTTGACATGAATAATACTCTGACAATTCATTTAAATTTTGTGCACTTTTCTGTATGAGTGTTAATACAAAGCAAATATAGTTTAAAAGATCTTGTAAACAACTTATTTTTCCTTTTCTTTATATCAGTGGTGTTGTTCTTTGGCTGTGATTCCACAACGCAAAAAAAAAAAAAAAAAGAGCTCAATTCGGAAAGTGGGCAGAATAAAAAATATGATGGAAAAAACTACAAATCTGAATATCTTTTGCAAGTCCTTTAGCAGATACACATTTTCATTTTATAACTAAAACAGACTGGCATCAAAAGGAAAAAATTAAACAATCATATTGTGGATTATGTTTATTTTTTCCTTTGGGACAGATGGAGACAGATAGTAACATTTAATACATTAGAAGACAAACTAGAGAGCCACATACAGATTTTATCACTTCCCTCTATAATTTGTTTATTTGAGTGCTCCTTATTTTAGGTATCAAAAATTATACACATAAAATCCACGTATTTAATCATTCAGTTTTAGTTCCTGAAGCTTCCAGCTACCATCTGTTAGAGAAATATCTTGTTTCAAAACTCAAAAACTGTAAAACTATTTTTCCTTGGTCAGTGTCAGATAATATTTACAAAAGATAGAAGGTGTTTCACCTTTTTAGAATTAGGAGAGCATCACCATAAATTCTGGCATTCTTTTTCCTACTCTCAAGGAGAGCTAATTGGTTACAAACATTCTGTTCTCAAGCCAAATGGATTTGAAAAAGCATTTCTACTTTTACTAAATCTGTACTTTACCCTTCAAGTAAAAGCTTGGTGAAGAGATTCTTATATCATTTAATAAATAGTTTATGGGGGAGAGTATAACTCAAAGTCATAGAGTGCATGCCTAGCTTGCACAAGGTCCTGGGTTCAATCCCCAGTACCTCCTCTAAAACAAAGTAAATAAATAAATAAACCTAATTACTTCCCTCCCCGCTGCCACAAAATAGTTTATATAAGCAAGAACCCTAGTAAATAAGAATTTACTAGATGACAACATTATACATACTATGCCCAGATTTCATGATATGCATCTGACTTCATTTCTAAATTAGTAAAGGATACTGAAAATGTCCATAATCGATAAGAATAAGGCCTGGATACAGCAATATGCATAATACTTTAGCAATCTGTAAAGAAAAGTATTTTGAAATAAGAAAGTAATCTGTTACTTGAATCAAAGTAAAAGTGCAGTTTCATTTAACACAGTAGCAAATGATCCCCTCTTACCTTCTACTTATCAAAATATTCCATTTTCATAAAAGAACTCTTTAAACACTAGTTTTCATGGAGGTGACATAGTATATACTTCAGTAAAAAGGGGAAAAAAATCACCAAAAGGTATTTGTCAGAGAAAGCATGTTTATATATAAAATCAGAAGTTAATCTAAAACTTAATCTATATAAAATGCCCAAGGAGAATATTCATTAACTGTGAGTATGAGAATATATAACAACTTTTCAAAATGCATTTCAGTTTAGTCATTCTCACAAGCCAACTCAAAATTCATATTTACCAATTAAGCAATAAATTTAGCATGCTGTGTAATTCAGCAGTATCTAATTTCTAAACTTCAGTGCATCTCATTACTATTATTGGGCATTAAAATAATTACTCTAAGTTAATGTTTCTAAATGAAAATTAATTGGCAGAAGATACACTGTTCCCTATCATCTATTTCCAAAAGCATGGCTTCCTTAAACTCCATACTTAATAGTTAAACTAATAAAACATTTCAGAGATGAGAATGTCAGGTTACTGTGAAACTTACTCTTTTCTTAATTGAGATTTCTTTTAAACAGCAACAGTACAAAACCACTGCAGGTATATAAATCAGCAAATCAGCAATTAACACTGAAAAAACAAGCAAATGATTTTAAGCATGAGCCCATCAGGATCTACAACAACCTCTTAACTGCCTCCCTCCAACCCTAAGTGGGAATTCTATTAACACAAGGTTCTTACGCACTCTGGACAAGTCCTTTCCATGTCTGTTCCTTTCTGTTCCCTTCACCTGTGCCTAATTTCAACTGCTATACTACAGAGTCTCTTAATTTGCTCTAACAAATTCAGTCATTAAATCAATTAGATGTATCCAGAATCAATTCTCTCTTTGCTCTAACTTGGACTTGAAAAATTAAGAATACTCACCTGAAAAAGGATATAGATATGTATTATACATGTATAACTGAATCTCTCTGTACACCTGGAACTAACACACTGTAAATTTTTTTTTAATTAAGAATACTCAAAGCAAGAGTAGAAAACTCCTCCCCCCAATATCTGTATACTTCAAGTTTTCTGATATGAAAAATACCTCAAATGGAGAGATGCATAGGAGGATCTTTTTTAATGTTGATATTTATAAAAATTCATAAATTTTTTTCTAATTAAAACATACAAAGAGCTTGAAAGGACCAGGTGAGAAGGAAACCAAAAAAATTGAAAGAAAAAAAAATAAAGCAATTCATAATTCTGAATATTCAGTTCTTTCAGAACAAAGAAAAACTAATATATTAAGTTCTTCAACAGTACAACAATAGCTATCCAAACAGCCTATTTTTATCTCGTACCACACATATTTAAGTATTCAGAATAAGGTAAATGGTAGTAAACTGTCAGTGTTAGATGTCTGCAATCTATCTTCAGTTCTAGATGCCACATTTGAGATGACATTGACAAACTGGAACATATTCAAAGGAGCACAACCAGATGCCTCAAAACCATCATCACATTCAAGAAACTAGTCATCTAGGAAACAGCTAAAGTATCTAAGAATGTTTAACCTGGAGAAGTGACCTCAAATGCCTGTAGGATGTTAGGTTTATAAAGGATCAGACTTGTTCTATGTAGCCCAAGGAAACAAAACCTGAAACTAGTGAAGGTTCAAGACAAGGAGGAAATTTCTAATGACAGAGGCGCTCTGAAGATAGAACAGACTGTCTCCACAGGCTGTGAGCTCCCTGCAGATACAGGCACTGGCTCAGAAGCTGAAGATCACGTAGTGAGCTTGCAGTGCAGAGAGGACTAAAGCACATGGGAAGAGCTGAGTCGTGTGGGAGAGGGAAAGACAGGCAATACAGGTTTTCTCTTGGCCTGAGATTCCATGACAGGATGAATAGTAAGGAGAACAAACTCTGACTCAATTTAGACTAATTAAAGAAAAAGCCCAGGCTTTCATTAAAGTCTAAGTCTTTGTAAAGCTTTTAGAGAAATAAAAGTTTATTACTTTCAACTCTTAGAACAGCACAAAATAAATGCTCAATAAACATTTGCTGTAAAGATTAATTTGGCAACACTGCACAGCAATACAATGTTTGATATACATCTGTAAGATTTACTTTAAGGAAAACGTGAAAAGGATTTGGAATTAGGATATAAAAGCAACAGCCTAAACAAATAAAGCTTCAATTTAGAGCAAACTGACTTCAGGTGAGCTATTAATATTACCCTCTACTGTGCCTCAGTTTCCTCAGCTTAAAATAAGGATAACAGTATTTACCTCATTGGGGTGTCCAAAGTATTAAGTGAGATAATAATAAATGTAAAGCACTCAGAATTATTCTAGTCTTTTGTTTTTTAGCTTACATATACACTTGCTCACATATTATACATATATATGCACATGTATACTTACACAACTGTAAAAGTCAGTAAGAACAATAGTAGAATCTTTTATCAATTTGTTTAAAAAACTTGTTAAAATCAAAATTTTACACTCAGTACCTGCTGCTCTTTTTACCTGTTGTACGCATGAAGAGCTTATGCGCCTGACTCTCGTATCCACGTGACGTATGGAGAGCAATCCAGTCTGGATTTATAAACTCTGCCCTGCAAATCAAAGCATATATACATACACTTTATTCCCCATCACTTTTAGCCATGAGGACGTCTGAGGACATGTGAACCTACTTTGAAAAGTGGCCATTGCTCTTACAAAGCCAACAGAGTTAAGGCTTAAGCTTTAGTCTTCGCATTTAACCACGTGAAAGTGATTAAAGCTATAAAACAGAATCTGCCCTGCTCATCTTCCAACAAACCCATGTAACGTGTTCACTGAAAGCCCTACTGTCACAAGTCCTCCCATATGAAAGCAATCCGATGTGTCACATTTCTTTTATTAAACGTATACTTAGTAAAGAGCAATACACTAGTATTAACAAGACAATCGTAGTTTTATAATTTATAATCTTTTCAGTTATTATAAGAATAGGCTATGATAAACAGCTATTAATCACAAATCATTGCACAGAACTAAATGTAATTGTTAAAAATAAGTTTTCAATCATATTACATTACCCTGAACACTGCAAAGGATAACTGATTATCATGAAGTTTGGAGACTTATTTTTAATTCAGGAAGCTAATTTTTACAAAATATGAAATAGTAAAACAAATGAGTTCAGATGATACTGTGAAGAAGTTCCTCATATCTCTGCTGACACACTTCAAGTCTGAAATGGAATACCACTATGGAGTAGAACTGGGTCCGCCCCAGACAGAAGTGCCTAATCTTCTCTAAACCATTCCATTTCTGTAAAAGAAGAAGGAATTCCAATCCCGATCTTAAATCATAAATGAAACACTACAGTAACTCTAGTTTCTAACTTGACAGGTTACTCAGAATACCATTTAAACCTTTATTTTTCTTTTACTTTGGGCCATTCCAGGAAAAAAACCTTTCCCCTGTGCACAACTAACCAAATTAGACATACTGCTCAGTAGTCCATGAGTACATAATGGTAACATCTCTACTTCAAGACAAAGCTAGATTTTTGTATCTCTCCCTAGCCTTTCCTCCAAAGAAATGATGGGAATGTTCAAACTCTGATATTTAACTTTCCTACAACCCAATTATAAAGGTATGGTGCTCTACAAACCAAAATACAATAGTAGCTACAAACAATCTCTCCTCTATTCAACAAACTGTTCCTTACTACATCTGCTAAGGGCATAAATATTTAGAGTTATGTTAAGGAAGAAAAACTTACACATATGCACACAAAAGACTATGGTAAGCTGTAAGAGGTGGGTAATCCAGTCCCCAATACTGTAAATTATTATCACTGCTGTTAAAATACCTGGGGAAAAAAAAGGAAAAAGAAAGTATCATTTCATTAATCAATATTCAAAAAACACACAAATATAACATCTCACTTCATTTAACTTAATTAAAGTGAAAAAATATGTTAAACAAGGTTAAAAAAAATTAACCTAAACCTTCTTGTCTCTTCTCCTTCTAAAAAAATTTGTGAGCTCACAAAGTTGTTATTGAATAGAGTAACTAAATAATTTATTGTCTAAACCAAGGTACCCTTAAGAGTGAAAGAGGAAGCTACTACCAAGACATGGAAACAACCTGAATGTCCATTGACAGATGACTAGATAAAGAAGTTGTGGTATATTTATACAATGGAATACTACTCAGCCATAAAAAAGAATAAAATAATGCCATTTGCAGCAACACAGATGGACCTAGAGATTGTCATTCTAAGTGAAGTAAGTCAGAAAGAGAAAGAAAAATACTATATATCACTCATATGTGGAATCTAAAAAAAAGAGGGGAAAAAAAGGACACTATGAACTCATCTTACTAAACAGAAACAGACTCACAGATACAGTAAACAATCTTATGGTTACCAGGGAAATGGAGTGGGAAGGGATAAATTTGGGAGTTTAAGATTTATAAATGTTAACCACTATATAAAAAAACAGATTTTAAAAGTTTCTTCTGTACAGCACAGAGAACCATGTTCAATATCTTGTAATAACCTTTAATGAAAAAGAATATGAAAATGAATACATGTATATATGTGCATGACTGGGACATTGCACTGTACATCAGAAATTGACACATTGTAGTTTTAATTAGTTAATTAGCCACACAACTGCCGGGATGGATACAGCAATGGAAAACCACTGAATAATTTCAAGAATCACATTTTGACCAATACAATTTAACTTGATTTTCAGCTTCTTCTAAGACAAAAGCTATTTTTTCACTTAGTTTAACCTTGAGATCCACTGGAGAAAAGCAAAAGAGGCACTGAGAGTAAGCTGTAAGCATGCAAAGATATATTCACTAACAGTAAAACCCTTGGTTGGATGGGGAAGAAGGAATGGTAGGGCTAACAACTGTACTCCCTTATTCCTATGGAAATGCATGAGAAAGAAGAGAGAAATTCATGGAAGACAGCGTAAAAGTGTTTCAAATAACGCTTCAAAATCTACCAATAGAAACAAGGCAACTAGTTATTCTCCTGCTTTATGTGTCTTAGATCTACCTGAAAAATTGGATAAATAGCACTCAGATACATTTTCCCACTGAATTCCCATATAATCTCAGTAGATGTTTTGTCATAAAAAAAAAATCGCTGCTACACAAATCACAAAATTAAGTTCAAGAGTGCTATCATTAACTTCAAAATGCAATTATTTCTAACATATGGGTATTTTTGCTTTTTACAAAAATATATTTTAATTTGAAATAGTTCTTAAAGAAAAGTTTCAAGAACAGTTCGAAGAACTTCTGTACATCAAATGTAAAAATTTATTTAATGAAAAATACCATAAGAAAAAAATCAAAGATGAGAACAAACAGGAAGATATTTATTTTATACATACACATACAAAAAATGATAAAAATGTAGAATACTGTTATATATTGTTAAGTACTGTCACAGAAAGACTTTAAGGTAATCCCCATGAATCCATCTTCTGTTGTTCCTGCCTTGAGTGCGTACAATCCCTTCCCCCTGAGTGTGGGCAAGACCTGTGACTTGCTTACAACCAATAGAATATAACAAAGATGATAGGATGTCACTCTTGTGCTTATGTTTTATGTACATGTAAGATTCCGTCTTGCTAGCTAAGCTAGAGAGACTCCCTTTCACTGACTTTGAAGAAGCAAGCTGTCATGTTTTAGTAAGTGGATATATTAGAGAAGCCACATGGTAAGAAACTGCAAGTAGATTTTAAGAGATAAAGGTAGCTTTCAATATGAAACCAAAGCCCTTAGTCTTGTAGATGCAAGGAGATTAATTCTGCCAGTAAGTTGAGGGAACTTGGAATTGGATATTTTCCTAGTTGAGCCTCTCTGATAAGAATGACTCCCCAGATGAAAACTGGATGGCAGCCTCCTGAGATTCCGATCGTAATATTGAACTAGGCTGCGCCCAGACTTCTAACCTAAAGAAACTACAATAATAAATATGTGTTTAAGTAATTACCATTTGTAGTCATTTGTTACACAGAATAGAAAATTAATGTAACTGTTTATTTTGAAATCACATAAATCATTACAAAAAAGATCAGCAATCCATCAAAAACATGAGAAAAAGGTATGAATATGCAATTTTGAGAAAAAATATGATCAGTAAATACATTAAAAGATGCTCAATATCACAAGTACTCAAGGAAATGAAAATTTTAAACATCTGGTGACATTATTATTAAATATTGGTAAGGGTATGCAGAAAGAGATATTCTGGTGTTAGTATCCATTAAAACTGGTTACTTTGGAGATTCTACTTCTAGGACTCTACCTAGAAAAAACATGTATTCATGTAAACAGGAGAAATAAACTTTATTTAATGATTCCCCTACCAAAAGATATTTAGAGTATTTCAGGTTTCTCCTTATTACAAATAATGCTGAAATAAACAGTCATTCCCACAATTTCTGATTTATAAAACTGTGATTTTGTTTAAAAAGCAACATACTCGGGGTAGGTGGACTCTTCTCCTAGCCCCAAGTATAAACCATGCCTACACTGAGTCAGGTGTTTCTTTCCAATAATGATTGCTTTAAGGATGGGAAAGATTTTGCTCCTCAACAAAACGAGAGGTAAAAATAAGGTATTCCTGTTTTTCCTGATTGAATGTAGTTGTACAAAGTCATGGTGCTCGCAGCCTGGTAGTCATCTACTGCCCATGGGGTGAAAAGCCTCCGGATGCCAAGAAGAAAGTACAGAAGAGAAGAAAGATGGAAAAAGCCTGAGTCCTTGGTTGCTATCACTGAGTCACTTTACCAGCCTTGCAAAGACCTACTGACTGAGATAATTATTTCATTGCTTAAACTACTATTACTTAGGTTTTCTATTACTTGATGCCAACAATGCTCCTGATTTCACACAAAAGGAATTTTCATCATAAAATTAAAGGAAAAAAAAGTTCAGTGTTCCTCTATTACTTACAGTTATGTATAATGAAATGGAAAAAAATGAGTTTTTAAATTTAGGATTATAAAACTGACATTTTTAAAGTCAACCTGATTTTGATTGATTCTGATTTCACATGTTAGATAACTATGTCAATTAAAAGAGTTCTGGCTACACTATAGCTAACTTTCTAGATGAAGACAAAAAGGCTTTACTCTTGGAAAACTGAAGTTAAAAAATAAGTAACCATTCTTCAGCCACATTACTAGGTAACAATAATGGCAAACTAACCAAATTTGACAAAATTAGCCCCCAAATTCAAAATATTAAAAATACTATTTCCAATATAGATTTATATCCACTGTTGACAATAGTCAACCTGCCCCAAGTATATATTTTCTGTTTTATAAATTGTACCACTGAATGATAGTCATTATGAATCACATATCAATGAACTTCAAACTAGGAAAAAAAGAAATCATATCATTTAAACGTGAATCTGAAACAGATCAGTTTCTCTTATAATTGCCTGGTATATATTTTGGGTTTTTCAGTCTATCCATACTCATCAAGAGACATTTTCTGACATTCATTACAGTAAATCATACTTTAATTTTTCATGAACTTCCTGAAGTACTCTATGATAAACCAGTGATAAATCATAATTCTTCATACTATCTGTCTTTGTTTCTGAGCTTACTGTTCCAGATCCTCGTGCTATACAATCCTTGATAAAAATTTCAACACTATGAAATTTACCACAAAGATTACTTCAGGCATTTCATAATTTTTAAAGACTAACAGACCATAGTCAAAACCCAATCATACAATTATTCTCTGAGTTATACATTTCTGGTTTTTAATAAAGAAAAAGAATGAAAATGAATAATACAGTCAACTCTTGATTATCTGGGCCAAAGCAGGAGAATACTGGTACAAAAAAACCTAAAACTTTAGATGTATCACTGTGAGAATAGCCCAGCCACTCTGCTGGAGTAAGATTACATTCTCACTTTGGAAACAGTGTTTTCCCCACCAAGCATTAAGTCAAAAACTGAAATTTATCAATTTTCTCTATTCTTTCAATACTAAACATGACATTTAATTTTGTATTAAAATCTTTCTTGACAACTACATACTAAAGAATAGCCAAGAATGTAATTATTTTATCCATGTAATATTTACAAAAGAATAGAAAAGAATTACAAAGCCCAAAAGCAGTGATCTGGTTTGCCTCAGCAAATGTCATCTTATTCGACCAACTGAGCAAGAGAAAAACATTGAGAATGTGCTAATAACCTGAACAGTGATACTCTGGTTAAATCAATGTCTGAGGAGCTGTAAGATGCTCAAAATAGAGCAATAAAGAATAGTATCAAATATTTAGCTGACCTGTATTTTAAATACTCCAAACTTGGACTAGGGTATAGCCAACTTATTAATAGAGAGCTCAGTATGAAGTTCCTGTATATAACTCTTCGCAAAGGAGTTATATAAAAGCAGTGACCAAAGCAATCAACAGAACAGTATGAATAGTTTGTAGAGCCAGTCTGAATAAAATAATCTACCAGGTATCTAATAAGTAAGTAATGTCATCAACTGTTACCAGATCATGTTCAACAAAAATGACATACGCATGGATTTCTGTGAAGATGTAACTACAGCTAACATTTATTGAGAGCTCGTTATATTGCAGGTGCTGGTCTAGGTGCTTCAAATCTATCATTTTATTCAATCCTCACAATAACAGTGAATGTATTCTATTATTTCCATTCTACAAGTGATAAAACTGTGTGGCAGAGATAGTGAAATAACTTGCCAAAGCTGACACTGCTAGTAAAGAGCAGAGCCTGGGTCTGAACTCAGGCAGTCTGACTAGTACTTACACTCTTTACCACTAAGCTGCTTTTTTACATCTCAGATGCTCCTAACAGAGAAACTTCGTGAAACCTTCAGAAGAAATATTCTTAGTCCATAAACTCCCCCAGTTTATGTCCTGAGGAGCTTCTGTGGCACACAGTGTACTATCCTCAAAGTTCCAGTTCAGTACCATATTCCAGCTGGTAACTGAGTATATGGATAACTTTCAGGAGGATGAAATTCCAAAATGAACCAACAATATGTAGGGTAGTAAATGTGACATCAGACTACAGGGAGATGAGGATGCTCAAGATGAAGAAATATGGTATCTTCCTTTTAAGTATCTTCAAATAATCTACATTAACTGACTGATAAACTAATAAAGTCAAGTTAAAATTATCCATACCATTGTTTGATTGGTAAATTAAAAGTAATTTCTTGCCAGTGTCGCTGAGCTTCATAATCACCAAACATAGGGGGTTTTCCAGCACCTAAGAAGAAAGGTTAAAAAAAGCAAAACAAAAATATACTTCAGTGTATCAGTGATTTTACTTCCTTATGAAAATTTTCTAAATTACAGAGATAGTGTAAATGGAAGAAAAGAACACAGAAGTTATGCAAAAAGTGAGAAAGATGAGGTCTGAATCCTTGTACTGCTAGCACGCTGAGTGACTATGTGACCTTGAGAAACTACTTAACCTCCCTAAGTCTCAGTACATTAAAAAAAGGATCAATACTATCTACCTAAGGACTACTGTAATAAAGAAGATAATGAATATAAAATACTCAGTATAGTACCTGGTACAAACATTCAATAAATACTGTTAACATTAGTTATTAATGTTAATTAGTTTTTAATTAATTAGTTGATATTACTAATCATAAGATACCCAAGTTTACTTTTACTTCATGAAAAAGACCGTCAACTATACTGTCCAATAAGTATCATAACACAATAACAGTAACAAATATCTGTATTTCACAAAGGGCTTTTACAAACTAAATATAAATAACTTAAAGTCAAGTATAGAACCAAAAACAGACTATATAATTACAAAGACATTGGTTAGGTCAGACTTTGATGTCAAATGAGTTATATAAAAACTGCCAGTTTATGGTTTTTTTTTAATTTCAAAATTACAAATAAGGGATAATGGATCTTTAATAACTAACAATTGTTAGTGTCTACTGCATGTCAAATACAACAATGAAGTATTATTATCATCCCCACTTTATAGCTGGAAAAACAGAGGCAATGGCCTCCCAGGTAATGAGTAGCAGAGTGTGGATTGGAACCTAGGCAGACTGGCTCCTACTCTATATTGCCTCACAACTTGGTTAGGTAGGTTATCAACCTTAAACCACTTAAAACTACATAAAGATAATTCCATTTAGTAAACAGTAAACAACTATTATTTAGCTAGCAGTTGACTACAAAATTGTGAGAAGGCCCAAAGAGGTACAGTATATACAGAGGTTTCTTAATCAACAAGTGAAAATCACATATCGTCAAATATCCTCATTAGTCCATTAGGAAGGTGTGCCACATTGGAGAATGACCTATTATCGCTCACTGGAATGTAATCCAGATTTTCCCCAGCTCTGGAAGACTACATTAAGTATAGATTTTTGCATTTAACAGCTATTATTATACTGCTATTCTTTAAATGTTAGCATCTCAATCTAAGGAGATACTCCCACTATAAGATAATCATGGTAAAAGCAGATTAACATCTCCAAAGCATATACACATTGAGTGATTACCACGAGGAACTACTCACAGCACACAGACACATATATACACCCCCCATACACACACCTATCCCATCTCTCTCTTAGAAAGTATCGTATCTTGTTCATTTTTGCATTCTCAAGATGTAATTGCATCTAGCAGATTCCCAGTAAATGACATAGCAAGGATGTCAGTGTCATCACTGTGATATAGCAAGGATTTTAAGTTTAAGAAGATTTGATTTTTTGAGTCCCTGATTTTCCACTTACTGAAAGTGCAACACTAAGCAGTTTGTGATGGAAGACCAATTAATTATGCCAAGGCTACTTCTAACACAATACCCATATATTGGTTCTTGCCCCCAAAACATCTTTAACTTACTGCCTGACATTTTGAAATTCCATGCCTCTGCTGTTACTGCTTACTCCATTTTCATACGTTTCTTCTATCAACTCATATTCAACCTTCAAGAACCATCCCAACTGCCAAATTCTCCATGAAATCTTCCCTTATAAATTAAAAACATACTGATCATTAATCACTGACTTCTCATAATACTTGTATTTTCAGTATCATATATTTTTGTCACATGATTAAACTATCTTCTAATCACTACCCAAATAAGAATTTTAGCTCCTATGGACATGGAATGTCATTTTCCAGAGTTTAAAAGGAAACATATTGCTAGGCATATAGTACATACTTTCAGTTAAAACTTGCCTAGTTAACTGAACGGGATGGGGAGATGAACCTACAATTAAAAAAATTTAAAAAAGGAAAATAATTCCCTGATGAATTAACTGCATTTCTGCATGTGCATTTTATTGATGTGTATGTGGGAGTGTGTGTATTTTTCTCTTTTTTAAGAATACAACCATTGTCTATGGGGAGAAAGGAGTTGATTTTTATTTTTTGTTTGTTTTGTTTTTGTTTGTTTTTGGTCCACTGGGATAATAAAAGTCATAGAGGATGTTAAGCAATTTCCTACACCTGAAAAAAATCCAACTATCTAGATTTTCTGAAATTGCTCTAGACTTGTGGTCAATGTGGAAGAATTTATTACCATTCTCTAACAAATAAAAGAATGGATAATGACTCTCTTTAGGGTTGAGAAACAAGTTTCTATCCAGAGTCTGACCTACTTCAATAAATTCAGCTGACACTGGCTATGAAATTAGTACTTAAGTTTTTAAAACTGCTAAAGTGCCCTTAAAGTAACCCAGAAGGACAACCCAACTGTACCTATGGGAGCTTCACTTGGGAAGGGCAAAAAGGATTCCTTCCACTGTGATTAATTCTACAAATTCATTTACATGAGATTCAGAATTACGTAAAGAAAACATATTAATGTTTATTTACAAAGCTTAAATTTTGTCTCATTTTAGGAAAATGAGCTTAAGCACCTCTTAAGTGTTCATTTTATTAACTGCTGAACTATTTAAAATTATGTTAGAATTTTAAAAACAAGTAGTTTCTTTGATAACAATACATGTTAATTGCCTTTCCTTTGAAATTTTAAACATTCTAAGAGAAGAGAATGTAGCTAAAATTTTCCATAATAACCGCCCTTAGTGAGTAAGAAGACACATTACAAATAGCAATAAGCTGAGAGAAACTATAAAATATATTCATTTCCAAAGAAGAAATAAAGGACTAATACAAAGCAAGTTCACCTGAGCTTCTTCACTCCAGTGCTTCCTAATTCTTAAAACAAGAAAAACAAAAAACAAACTAAAATAAGCAAGTTAAAAACAAAAATTACCCAAAAAAAACCCAGTATTTTATTTCATAGAAGGAAAAACTCTCATGGAACCACAGATGTTATACTCATTGATAAATCCTCCCAGCCTCCTATGATATGGACGTTCTTCACCTATGAATGCTCAATGTTAGACTATGATGGACAGAATCACCATTTTTCTTAATCCTTAGCATTTTTATTTTTCTCATCTAAAAATTGACAGAAGTATTTAACAACCAACTTGCCAACAGGCAACTACAAAAGATGCCTACAAATATTCTACTAATGTGCAATAACAATACTCATACAGTAATCCGAAAGTACTCTTGTTCTGTTGACTTTCTTACAAGACAATTTAAGAGTAAGGTTTAAAATAAGTAACAGGAGTCCTGTTTTCCAGTTGAGGGAAGTAACTAAGTAAACTCAGACTTAAAGAGAGAAATGTTAGCGTAAGTATTATATGTAAGCCACAGGGGTGGAAAAGTATCACATATGCATATTGTCCTCTACTCAATTTCCATTAAGCATGTGATTATATAAACCAGTAATACTGAAATGGTGTGATTTTTAAAATTATATTATTTAACCTTATACCCTGATTTTAGTTTTTTCAATTTTATCTCAATATAAAGAGTGCAAAGAAATTAATGTATCTGTCAAAATTAGAAGATAAAAGGAAAATTAGAAGACACAGGACTGCAAACTAAATAATGACCAGGAATAATACAGTGCTGAAGTAAGAAAAGGGAATGACTAACCAAAGGACCAGTTATGGATTGAAAGCAAAGGTAACACAAATCACCTATTTCATATGACAACTTTTAATTAGGCTTTTCCTCAGCTCTCTTCACTCCACTCCAGCTATCAGTTAACTCCCTCCTTCCATTCCCTAAAGAACTTCTTAAAAGTTGCTATGTCCACTTGTTAATTCCCAGTTAGTCTTTATTTCATTATGGTCTGATAATTAGGAGGCTCACAATGGTCTCCTAGTGATCCTTTATCTATTTTTAATCTTTATTCTACTTGACATGTCTAAAACTTGACACTGTTGGCCAGTCCTTATTACCTAAAATTCTCTGATTTCCTGGCTTCCAGGATAACAACTTCTCCAGGATCTAATCCTACATGGTTTCTTCTCAGTCTCCTTTAATCATTACCGCCTTCTCTGTGAAGATGATCAGCAGTTACATCTGTTTTCTTCTTGCACTACAGATGCTCCCAACTCTGTGGCTTCAACTATCATCTACATTAACCTTTTGTAAATATCAGAATAACCTGTGGAGCTTTAAAAAATACAGATGAAACTAGTGTCCAGCAACATGAAAGACTTAGAAGGTCAGAAAAACTCCTCCAGCACAGGACAGTTATATGTTTTTAATTATTTATTTTATATACTATACACATACAATTTTAATGTATGGTTGAATTAGCAGCAAAATAAGAGAATTCCTTAGAGGCCAGAAACCATTTTTTTTTAAAGCGTAGATCCAGAAGAGTAAGAATTTGTCCTGAAGGTATCCAATGATCTTACTGAAAAGCTCTATGCAGTGAGTAAGCAGGCAAAGCCTAGTACCTGAACAGGTAGGAATTCAATGTCAGATAATCTCTATTAGGATGAAAAGCACAATGCTTTTGGAGAGATGGTAAAGATAGTATTTATCTTTGCCTTGGCCCTTGGTCATACAGGAAAAAAGAAGTTTCCTGAAAATTCCTAACTGTAAGCCTATATTCACCCAGTTTGGGGTCTGAATTCACACTAAGCATTTGCCAAAGAAATCTTAAAACGAGAATTTAATTTGATGTTCATTAATAGTGTTCCAGGTGCCTAGCAAGAGAAAACCCAAACCCTCTGGAAAAACACACAGTAAACTCAGGTCTCAAAGAATTACCACAGATAAAAGCTCTAAGTAATATGGGCTCTCAATTGGAAAAAAAAAAAACAAAAAAAACCACTAAACTCATGAAGAAACAAAATACCATAAGTTAGAGTCAGCAGAAACAACAAACTATGAAATCAGACCACAGACATTAGAATTTTCTGATAGAGAATATAAAATAATCATGGTTAGTATGTTTAAAGATATAAGTGAAGACATAGAATATGGAGATGATGATCAGAAATGATAAAAAAGATCTGAAAAAGAAACAAGTAGAACTTCTGGAAATAAAAAATGTAATAACTGAAATTTAAAAGCTCAATAGACAGTTAAAAAACAGAATAAAAGAAAAATTAATGAACAGGAAGATATATCTGATGATTATGAAGAAAGCAGTACAAAAAACCATGAGATGGAAAATACAAGCAATTATAAGACACAGAGGAGAGAATGAAAAGACCAATATTTATCCAATAAGAGTTGCACATAGACAAGAGAAATGAGGGAGATGCAATATTTGAAGAGATAACTGAAGATTATAAGTCAATGCAGTGAAGAAATTGTCTATTTTATTCTCTGCTATATCACCTACCCTTGGCACACAGTAAGTGTCCTATGCAAATCTGTTAAATGAATTAAAGACCAAAGATATAACATATATCCAACCAGAGTTCTACAAGGAAGAAAAAGAATAAGACACAGTGGCTGAGCAGTTTCTAAACAGACAGAAGGCACCATTCCTTAGAATCAGAAATCCCAGACAATCCTAAAAGGATAAATTTTTTAAATATTCACACAGATACTTCATAGTGAAATTACAGCAAGAGAGAACAGACAAACTGCCTACTAAGGAATAATAATTTGACAGCTGATATTTGAACATCAGCAACAGAACTAAGATAACAAACAGAGATTTTCAAAATATTAGGAGAAAGTAACTGTCAATGCAGAATTTCATACTCACAAAAATTTTACGATTGAGAGCGAAAAAAAGGTATTGTCAGACAAAAATGGAGTTTGCCAACAACAGACACACACACACACCCTCCCAGAGATGTACTTCAGGAAGAAAGAAAATGACCTCTAAAGAAGATGTAATATGTAAAAAGAAGGGTAAGCAAAGAAAATATGTAATTGTATTTACTATGTAAATATCAATTGTATAAAACAACAGTGACTAACATCTAAAAATCATGAAAGAACTAAAATCTTAGGCAATAATAACATTTTAATTTGCGGCAAGAGGTAAAGATTTGTAACTACAAATCTAAGGTCCTTGTAGTTCAAGGAGAGGATATAAATATGAACTTCCAATTGTTAAGTTAAATATATATGTGAAAATCTCCAGACTAAGCCCTGATAGAACAAAATAAAATATAGCTTCCAAACCAGTAGGAAAGAGAAAGTGGAATTACAGAAGGGAATTGGTTAGATAGATTTATACCATAGGGATTCAGAGACAGAGAGTTAAAGAAAAAAGATATACCAAGCAAAAATTAACCTAAAGGAAACTATCAAAGCTATATTAATTTTATAGGAAATAGGCTCTAGGACAAAAGTATTACTGTAAATAAACAGGGACACAACAGTGAAATCATGTAATTCAACTCACAAGGAAAAAAATCTAAACCGCCTAATAATACAGATCCAAAATATACAAATAAAAATTGACAGAACTACAAGGAGAAACTGCACCTCTCTCAATAACAGGTAGATCAGCTGAGCAAAAATCAGTATGAATATTAAAAAGAGCAAAAATCAGTATGAATATTAAAAATTTGCATCAAAACAATTGATATTGAGTAAATGGATATATGCAGAATAATAAACTGGAGAACATATTTGTTTTAAGCACACACAGAACATTTACAAAAGTTGACCACATATTAGGCCAAGTCTCAACACATTTCAAAGAATTAGTCCCATGCATAAAGATTCTCCTATTACTACGCAATTAAATTAAAAATATCAGGGATAATTTTTAAAGCCTAAATATTTTTAAAAATTTAAATATACTTCCAAATAACTCATGAGTCAAAGCATAATCACAATAGAAAGTAGAAAATACTGTAGGGTTGTACTTGAAAGGAAATTTATAGCTTAAATGACTGAATTAGAAAAGACAAACTTAATGAGCTAAAGCATCTGACTGAACAGTTAACAAAAGAACAAACCTAAACATACTATTGAGAGGATGGGCAAAGCTCAAATTAGTTTTTGAAAATACTAACAGAATCAATAAACATCTAATAAGACTAATTTTTTTAATGAAACAACATCAACTATACTAGAAATAAAAAAAGGACCATAAGCAGTAATACAGCAGAAGTATAAAAGGTAAGAAAATATTATGAATAATTTTATGCCAATACTTTTAAAAACTCAGGTAAAATGGGCAAATTCCTAGAAAAATAAAATTATAAAATAAATCAAGAAGAAATAGAAAGCCCAAATGGTCCTATAACCATTGAAGAAATTAAATCACTAAATATTTTCCCACAAGAAAATTCCAGTCCCAAAAAGTTTTGCTAGCAAGTTCTAACCAAGCATTTAAAGCACAAACAATTCCAATCTTTCTTACTATCCCAGGTTTTAGGAAAAGAGGGTATACTCCCTAATTCATTTTATGCAACTAGCAGAACCTTGATAACAAACCTGACAAAGGCATTTTAAAGAAGTAAAACTGCAGGCCTATTTTACATGTGAGCACAGATGCTAAAATCATAACTAAATATTAATAAGCCAAATCTAGCAATATACTTTTTAAAAAAGATAACATACCACAGTTATTCTAGGAACGCAAGACTGGTTCAATGCTAGAAAGAACAAAAATACACTCAATAGTGAATTAAATGCACTCATTAAAATTAGGAATAAGACAAAAATGTCTGAATCACTACTTCTATTCAACACTATAAGGTCCTAGCATTAAAAAAAAAGAAATAAAAAGGGTAAGGAGCAGAAGAGAAGAAATAAAACTGTCATTATTCACAGATCACTTTTTTTTTACACAGAAAATCCAAAAGATACTTCAGATAAATTATTAGAATTATAAGTTTAGGAAGGTTGCCAATATAAAATAATCAACCACATTTTTATACCCCAGGAGCAAGCCTTTAGGAAAGTAATTTTTAAAAAACCATACTATCTAATGGTGAGGAAGAAAATATTTAAGATACCTAATAATACATCTAAGAAAGGATATGTAAAATTTCTATGTAGAAAACTGGAAAATTTTGTTGAAAGACATTAAAGAAGATTTAAATAAATGGAGAAACACACCATCTTAATGAATTAGAGGTCCTACTATGTAATGATTGCCAATTTCCCCAAATTAATCAATAGTATAGAATATAATTCCAATCAAAATCTCAACAGCATTTTTCATAGGATTTTAACAATCTGATTTTTAAAGACATATATGGAAGTATTAGCTTTCTATTGCTCCACAACAATTATTACAAAATTAGCAGCTTAAAACAATATTCTTTTATAATCCAACAGTTCTATAGGTCAAAAGTCTGGGTAGGCTTAACTGGGTTCTCTGCCTAGGGTTTGACAAGACCAAAGTAAGGTGTCAGCCAGTCTGGGCTCTTATCTGGAGGTCTGGGGAAAGAAATCACTTCCAAGTTCATTCACACTATTAGTTGCAGGTTGGAGGTCCCCATACCTTGCTGATTTTAGCTGGGGGCTACTCTCTGCAACTAGAGGCCACTCCTACTTCTTCTCATATGGCCCCCTCCATTGTCAAACCAGCAACACTGCTGAGTCCTTAAGCTCTGAATCTCTATGGGACTTCTTCCGCTGCCAGCTGGAGAAGTTCTCTGCTTTTAAGGTCTCCTGTGATTACTGTGGGCAAACCTGGAAAATCCAATGCAAATCTCCCTATCTTAAAGTCAACTATTCCATATAACATAACACAATCACTCCCAAGTAGATCTCATCATTTTCACAGGTTCTGGGAATTAGGGCAGAACATCTTTGGGGGGCATTTAAGAATTCTTCCTACTACAAAATGAAAGAGCAAAGCCTAGAATAGCTAAGAAACTAGTAAAGTGGAACTATCAGGTGGGAGATGCAGATTTGTGGGAAAGGATGGACTACTGTTTTTCCCTATCTCACATGTTATACACAAAATTCAGTTCTAAGGAGATAAAGCCTTAAAGAGGAAAGAGCAAAAAAAAAAAAAAAAAAGAGGAAAAACAAATCTTACAACTTTTAGAAGAAAATCTTAGGAAAATATCTTTGTGACCTAGGAGTAGAGAAGGATTTTTAAAGATACAAAAGCCACAAATCATAAAGGAAAAAATTAAAAATTTCATTATTTTGAAATCAAAAACTCCTGTTCAACAAAAGACATCTTAAAAGTGCAAAAAGATAAGCCACTAACTGGGAGAAGATATTTGCAATTTATACAAAGTTTAGGTTCCAGAATACAGAACACATAAGAAAAAAAAATATATATATATATATAAAACACATAAGAAAAAAAGAATAGAAATGTACAAATGACATAAGCAAATACCACAGAAAAGGAAACACAAATGACCAATAAACCAAAAAAAATGCTCAACCTTTTAAAAATGAAGGAAATACAAATTAAATAAATTCAAACTAAATGAATTCAGCAATGAAGAAAATTAAAATTAAAATCACAATGACTTATCATTTCACTCATTCTAGCTTGGCGAAAATTCAACAGTTTAACACTATCAAATGCTGTGAAGAATGGGGAGTTAACAGGAACTCTCCCACTTGGAAACTGCCTCAACATTAGAAAGCCTTAGAATGGACCACCTACATAAAATGTGCTCCAGGAACTGGCACAAATGATTTCTAGTTCATCTCTTGTTCTTGCTTTGTTCTAGCTCTGAAGTTAGGTGTAAGCTTAGAGAGAAAATGGAAAAAATAAGACCCGCCTACTTTGGTTCTAGCCAAGAACAAAGAAGTCCTGCTGTTTGCCCTGCCTAGGGCACCAGCACCAGAAGGCTGCACTGGAGCATGAAGCTGAAGCCTAACTAATAACAAAGTGTTTTCTGTGATCAGCTGAAGATGGATTTATGTGTTCCCGTGCCCCTAGCCAAATTCCATCTCTCGAAATTCCCCCTTTCCCATATGACTAAAATCCACTCAAATCTTAACATACCCAGAAGAGAATTCATTATGTTCCCCCACTGAATCTGCTCTTCCTCTGTTTTCAGTCTCAGAATCTCTAAACTTAGAAACCAGACTTATTCTCAAACTCTTCCTTATGTATCCTCATATGAAATTTGTCATTAAATTTTGCTGATTTTTACCTAATGTGGCTCTCAAATTTATTCTAGCCCAGGCCCTCATCGTCCCTTGCCAAGCCCACTGCAATCAGCTACGCACAACTTCAAATAAGTACTATGAACATAGGTGAGGCCACTGCATATAGATGCTGCCCGTGTGGTCTTTCGACCATCAGTCTCTCCACTTTCTACTCCAAACACAATGCTGCCTCTAAAGCTGTCTTCTTTAAAAAAAAAAAAAATCTGATTATGTAAACTCCTGGCTTAAAAACCTCTATTGCTCAAAAGATAAATCCCTCACACATTATTTTGGCTCACAGTCTGGCTCCAGTTTATTTCTACCACTGCATCTCTTATTGTTCCACTTACCATGCACCCTGTATTCCAGTAACACTTACGTCCTCACTACACTTCAAAAGAACTCCCGTTCTCTGCTCATGCGATTTCCTCTTACTGGAATACTCTTCCTCATCAACTTTTCTGCCTAGTAAAATCTTTCTCTCCCTTTTAAAACAAACTTAAACACCACATTCTAAGCCATTCTCATCTGAAATAGAAGTCCCTTGCAATCCCAGTCTACTTTGTTTACATCACACTATTATTTTAATGTAGCATATATTTACACGTCTGCCCTACCCACTAGACGGAACTTCTCTAGGGAAGTAAAAGTGTGATTCTAGGACCCAACTACATCATGGAGTGGGGGGTCTCCCCGACACAAGCAAATCTCTGGACACCATTTCAATGGTGTCCCAAATCTCTGGTATCCCATTTCAACTCAATTCTGACACTATCAACCCAGAGATAGCAACAGACTCCACAAGTTATTGGTTCAGTCCTACAAGGCTGCATCCCCACACCGCCCACACACTTCAGACATCAGTCTCAGGACCTACTTGTCTTGTACTGCCTACAGATTGCAGGTTACAAAGACCCCCTCCGACTCAGGATGCCAACCGCAAGTCCAGGTTATCACGTGTACTTCTGACCGACAGACTGTAGATCAGAGGTACCCACAATCTCCTCTTTAAGTTTGATCAATTTGCTAGAGGGACTCACAGGACTCAGAGAAATATTTTACTTACTAGATTACTGATTTATTGTAAAAGGATATAATTCAGGAACAGCCAGATGGAAAAGATGCATAGGGCAAGGTATGGGGAAAAGACATGGCGCTTCCATGGCCTCTCCAGTCATGCCATTCTCCCCACACCTCCATGTGTTCACCAACCCGGAAGCTCTCCAAACCCAGTCCTTTTGGGGTTTTATGGAGGCTTCATTACATGGGCATGGTTGATTAAATCACTGGCCATAGGTAAGGATTCAACCTCCAACGCCACCTTTCTCCTCCCCAGAAATCAGGGAGTAGGACTGAAAGTTCCTACCCTCTAAGCAGGTTGGTTCACCTGGCAACCAGGCCCCATCCTTAGATGGGGTCCCAAAGCTACATCATTAACATAAGAAAAGACAACTTTATCACTCTCACTTTAAAAATTCCAGTGGTTTTAGGAGCTCTGTGCCAGAACCCAGGATGAAGAGCAAATATATACGTCTCATTATGAATCACAATATCATAGGAGGATACCATTTATTATTCTTGGTCTAAAGACCCTAAAGACCAGACCTAAAGACTTGATCACCAGCAAGACCTATTTTTGCAGCACGGCAGACACTCAATAAATATTCTGGGGTTAAATGATCTGATGTGAGGATCAAATGAGATAACAGCTGATTAATGAGTCATTAATGTGCTAACTATATTCCTACACTATTAAAAATAAAACACAATTCACAGGTATTATCTCAATCCCTTAAAGTACTTATTAATATTCTCACTTTGCAGAAGTACACAAGATTCATGGAGATTAAGAACCTTCTCGAAGATCAGGCTGCCAACAGGTGAAAGAACTAAGATTTGAACCCAAGTCTATTGCGGCATTCAAGTGATTTTACTTCCTCCATATTCCTTAAACTCATTTCTCCACCTTTCAACTATCTGCCTTAACTCAAAGCTTCTTTCTCAGAAGCCACAGAGCAGAGTCATAAAAACACTGATTTTGGAATAAAATAAAACTATATTTGAGTCCCAGTTGTCTTGTATTGGTTACCTCATTTTCCATTTGTAAATTAGAAACAATACCAATCTTCAGTGGTTGTGGTAAGTATTGAGGGAAATGCTCAGTGTCTAGCTTTTGGTAGACATTCAAAAAATAGTAGCTTTTACATCTATTATTAGGATAGTCTCATTTGTCTCTTTACCTCCAACCTTCTTTCTATAATCATTTTTCATTACAATAAAAGTTATTTAAAAAATAAAGCAGATAAAGAATAAGGACCTACTGTATAGCATAGGGAACTATATTCAATATCTTGACTATCTTCAATAATGGAAAAGAATCTGAAAAAGTATATGTATGTGTGTATATATATATATATATAAATATATATATATATATATATATAAACTGAATCACTTTGCTGTACACCTGAAACACAACATTGTAAATCAATTGTACTTCAATTTAAAAAAAAGACATATTATGTCTCTGAAAAAAAAGTTATTTTTTTAAAACACAAATAATTTCCAAAGCTAAGAGTATAGCCGAATCTCTAGCCACTCCCTCTCCATCCTTTTGGTTCCTTCTTCTTATGCTATCCAATACCGAATATTATAACCATGCTCTCATGCCACCTACTGTGGCTTTGCACATGTTCCGCTGTCTAGAATACCTTTCCCATTTCATTTGCCTAGCAAATTCCAACTCATCCTTCAAACTTGAACTCAAACATCATCTTCTCCAAAAACTTTTCTCTAATGCATCCTATCATTCATTTCTGTTACCTTTGAACCTCACACATACTTCAACATTATAATTATCACATTGTATTGTGAATACTTATCTACTAAAATATGGGCCCTTTAAGTACTGGATTCTCACCTTGTATTTCTAGCACTTAACACAGTGCCTGGAACCTGAGAGGTATTAAACAAATATGTACAAGGTTAAATTTAATCCCATCCCCAGTCTCTAAGACCACACTCCATCTATTCCCCCTCCCTCTCTCTCACATCATTCCCAATCTTATCCTCTACTGGCCTTTTCCTTCCAGTGTAGTAACATGCCTTCTCTATCCTAAATAAAAAAGGCTCCTTTGATTCCGCTCCCCTCTTGAAGTACTAGATTATTTCTCTCTTCAATGCCTAATACATAATTGTTTCTCAATTTGTCATCTTCCCAGTTAGAATACATTTTTGTTTTCTCATGTCACAAAGCCCATGCTTTTATTTACTTCTTACACAAATTCTTTTTATTAGAATTAGATGTTTAAGTGTATTTTCTTGACCACACCAATAAAATATGAAATTCCTCTCTGTCCTGATCAGAAAACATCAAACTATTACCAAAAATAACCCCAAACAACAAACAAAAAGCCAAAATAAATTCCCTATCTTAAACAGAAAAATGTGTTACCTGAATAAGAATTCAGAGAAACTGTCCACCGTACTGTTAGTCCTATTAAGACCACAGCTGTCATCAAGTACCATTTCTCCATATTTCTTCTTCAAATTTAGGGAGGGGGACTTATGCGGAATACTTTTAACACGTAGTCAGTTACTTCTTTTCTTGATCAGAGAAATGTTATCAATTCTTTGGAATTAGGAGTTTGACAGGATTTTAAGTGATGCTTCGTTTCCAAACAGTTAAATATTGATTTTTATGTCAATGAAGAAGCCTGAAGGGAAAAAAGAAAAAAAGATACCAAGACTTAGCTGGGCATAGCACCTCCAACAACAAACCCATTAACCACAGAAAGATGAAGAACTGGGGGTGGGGAAGCTGGGGAGGAATCGAGGAAAGGGGATAGTTTTAAGTTTCTTATTTCCCAGTCTTCTAGTTGAGAAATGTACTTCAAAAGGTAGCTCTCCCTATTAAATGGGACTCAGTATATCTAAAGGTATAGTAAGGATCTGCTCTTGCAAGGAAATACTTCTGAGTGAAGACAAACAACAGATGTGTAGACAGTGGAACAGTCAGTTCTAAACAGAGCATATGCTCACCTACAGGTAAGGACAAGACCAAAAAGGTAAACAAAGGGGTGATTTTATCTTTGGTATAGAGAGAAAGAGGAATTTTATCTTTCAATTTAGCTTGAGAAAAATCTTCGGCTAAAGTAATTTACATAGTTTAATTTTTACTTCTTTTCTTCCAAAATACACTTGCACTAACTACACCAATTTTCCATCCTAGAGAATGAAACTTTGCAAGAATCAGTAAGAATAGCCCCAACTCTGAGGAGAAAATACAAAAGCAGTAAAATGCAATTAACCACTTACATGCTTCATTTTTTTCACTTTTTCCCTTGGGTTGGGGGGCATTTAAAAGTAAAAAGATTTGAAAAATTGTAGGCCATTTTAACCACAGGATATAATTTAATTTAAATATTTTCAGAAAAATACCATTAACAAATCAACTGAAAAATTTAGGGGAAAACTGGCATAGTCCATCTATGGGGCAAAAAAGTATCTTCTTACTTAAAATAAAAATAGCAAGGGACAACTCTAGAACAAGTAAGTCCAGCATCTCAATCAGGCAGAATGACTCAAAGCATTTAATAAGGCTATGTGAATATATTATTCAAATTTGGTTTATATAAAAATTCCCCTTGTATTTATTCCTTCCTACGGCATCCACCTTTGATCATTTCACTGTTCACTAGAAATTCTACCACAGAGCCAAGATAAGAGGAAAAATTAAGATTAAATCACTTTCCAATGTTAATTCCAGGTTTGACACGGTTTATAGGTCATTATAAACTTCTCAAATCCCTTTTTAGTCTAACTTGAAAAGCCCCTTTTATCAACATGCTACACTATATATTCCAGAATCACAATGTAACATTCTATTTTCTACTAAGACATCAAGCTGAAAATCAATTTTACAAATCTAATTTCTGGATTTAAAAATACTCCATCTGGGAAACATATCATTAATAGGACCAAGTTAAATCAATTATTCACAGTTCCATAACCATCTTTAAGTACTTCCCCAAGAACCTTAAGTAACAAAAATAAGACAACCAATAACACTTAACAATCATAATGAACTTAAAAAGATCATAATGCTTAACTAGTAACATGCTGATCCAGTCTGCTGAGAACACAATGGTATGACAGCTAACTGATGGATGAAAGAATCCTATCCAAAAAGATTTGGACAACATCTATAATGGACCAAATCTAACTCCAGAAATCATGACAGGGATAAATTCAAGTAAATTCAAAGTCCTGTATTTAAATGTGAAAAACCAGCAAAATCAACGACCTGAATACTGAAGAGGAGACAACAGATAATAAATGACCATGATTAGTTCTGTATGGAACCAGAACTGATAATTAATGTTACATTAAATATTAGGAAGGCTTTTCTAACAATTAGAGCTGCCCCCAAAACTAAATGAGCTTCTTGAGAAAGGAGTTCCTCTTCAACAGGTTCAAACAGAAGCTAAGCAGCCACATTACAAGAATATTTTTAGGGTTGAGAACAGATAACTAATTTCTACACTGCATTCTAAATCTGATTTTGGATGCATATTACATGCCCAAATTAACATAAATCCTGACAATACAAAAGATGATTTGGTTTCCCCACATGTCAACTTATGCTCTAATCCCCAATAGTTGCCAAGTATTGCCACTTTTGTAGGGTTTCTTTGATGAATAAAACAGATAGGTCATCCCATCCTCCACAAGTGGCTCATGCTATAAACTGAAGGACATCAAAAACATCATCTCCTGACATCTGTTATACTTCGAATAAAATCCAAATATCCTAGCCATAAGACCCTCTATGATCTGACCTCTGCCTACCTTTCCAATTTCATCTCCTCCCACTTTCCCACAAGGTCTCCCCTCTTTTTAGAACCTGTCAATTTTCTTCATACCTCAGTTCCCTTCCACTCCTATTCCCTCTGCTGGGAATGCTCTTAAGCCAGCTCTATGGCCAATCTTTTGTCATTTATGTTATAGCTAAAGTCATCCACTCAGTAAGTTCATCCCTGACCACTCTTTTAATGTCTCCACTTCTTGTTTTTACCATTACCTTCTTTTATTTTCTTCCCAATTCTTTTTACTATCAGAAATTATATTTTCACAAAACATGAAACAATCTCATAAACATAATTTTGAGATTAAAATGTAGACACAAAAGAATACCTATTATATGGTTCCATTTACAAAAGGCTCATAAATGGGCAAAACTAATTTTGTGATGCCAGAAACCAGGAAAGCGTTTACCTCTGGGGAGGAGAGGGGATGGTGACTGGAAGTCCCCAGGGATGTCTTCTGAGAAGATGCCGTGAATGTTGTCTCCTGATTTCAGTGGTGGTTAAAAGTCCTGTTTACTTAATGATAAACCAACCAGTTACAATTTATGATTTCTGTACAGTATCTTCTTGTATATATGCTATATTCCAATTTAAAAAAGTATAAAAGAAATTACATTTATTAGTCAATTAGAGTATAAGCTCCATGCAAGCAGGGATCCCCCTATCTTAGTCGCTGCTCTGATCCTTGCACTTAGAACAATGTTGGCAGAAAGCCGGTACTGTGTGTGTGTGTGTGTGTGTGTGTGTGTGTGTGTGTGTGTGTGTGTGTGTGTGTGTGTGTGTGTGTGTGTGTGTGTGTGTGTGTGCGTGCGCGCGCGCGTGAAGAAGGGAGGTTCCTAATTTTACTGAGTCCTTTGTGGTTAAAGATATTATGTAAGGCTTTTAACCGATCTCTTCTTGAACGGTAATAAGGGCTCTTTATTACATTTCCCATCTGTAAAGCAAAGTACAGTAACTTCCTAACCCACCCTCGCTCCTTGAAGTCGCCACGCGGGCAGCAGTTTTCCGTCCCACTTTGCCACGAGGGTGCGTCTGGACAGAAGAAAAGTCTGCCGTCCACTCCCCAGGGCCGAATCTGTTCCTTTTATTCTGAAAGGTCCTTTCCCCAGGGTGGACACCGCATGAGGCAGTGCTGCTCTCCCAGGCGAGCACGTCTCGCCAAGGGGACCCCTCCTGACTCTTTCTCCGGCGGGCCAGACCCTCGGGGCCGCAGGAACAGGATGCCAAGCCACTGCAGCCCGGGGTCCCACCACGTCATCGCGTCCCCCACTCGACCCCCCAAGCGGGCCTGCTGACTGGGCTGAGGAGGCTTCGCGCGCCGAACCACTGAGCGAAGGGGAGCCGGGAGCCGTGCCGCCAGCCCCCAGGCCCTCCCCACCCTGGCCCGGCGCTCCAGAACCCCCAGAGACCCGGCCTCTTACCCCGCCGCCCGCAGAACGCGGAGATTCGCGCCGCCGCGGATCCCAGGAAGGCGCCTGCGCGCTCGCCCCCGCGGCGGAGGGCCCCAGCGGCCTCCCTTCCGCGTCCGCGTGCTCGCGCGCCGCACACGCGCCCGGCGCGGGAGCGAGCCCGTCTAGCGTGAGGGGAGGGGCGGGGAAAAGGCGCGGAGAGAAGGAGGCCGGCTTCGGAGGCGGGGCACGAGTGTCCGGAACCCGAGAGGCCTGGCGTCCCGGGTGAGGCTTGGGGCAGGTGGAAAGCCCCTTGCTCTTCTTTCCTGGGATTGCGGCCAAGGCCCGAGCGGATGCTTAGTCCACGGATTCCTGTCAGGGGCGCGTCCTGGCTCGCCTCACAGAGTGGACAGTCCTTGGCTGGTCCTCATCAGCGGGCAGGACGTCTTCCTCTGCGCCATCTTCTGCCTTCCAGGAGCCAGAAAGCTAACCTGCTTCACTTTCTTAAAGCTGCGTACCTGCGAAGAAGTCTGCGAAGTCACTTCATGGGAGAAACAGTATGAAACATCCGACCATTTTCGAGAGCCTGTAGGTGATGCAAAAGAACAACGCTGCCGTCCAGTAGCCACCGCGCGTTCCCCATCAGGCAGCTTGGATCACCTGTTCCCAAACTTGCAAGTAATAACCACATTCCTTTCCCCTGGTCTGAATATGCCCTCATCCTCCCAACCCCCTTCTGAATTCTGCCATTCTATATAAGCCAGCCCCTCTAATTTAAAATCAATAAGTATCAGCAAATATTTGGCTGTGTCTATGGCTTTATTCTAAGTGGATCTGAACAACTGTTTCTGGAGTGCAGTTTCTTCATCTGTAAAATGACTAAGTGGGCTAGGTAACCTTCCAGATCTAAAATTTTATCCTCCTCAATTTAAAAGACCATCGGCCCTGGAAATATGGAGAAATATAATGGCCAAGTCCCTGCCCTCAAGAGATTTAATTCTCATTGGAAAGGCATTTTCATGCAAAAAGTTTAGAAAGCAATAGAAGAGCACATGCTAAGTGTCAGATTATGCATTAAGCACTGAGGGAGTTCTGAGAAGAGGGTTCACTGTAAACTAAAAGCTACTGGGAAATGCTTTCCCTGGAGGAGTCAGCTGACCTCTGAAGAAAAGCCCAGGCTTAGTAAGCCTGGAGGATGGGAGTAGGACTCCTGAGAAAGGAAATGGTTCAAGGCAAAGTTGTGGCAGTTGAAAAGTACAATGCATTTCCTCCAGTTTAGATGGTGGTGATGAAGCTAATTGTGGAAAGCCGTGAATACCAGGCTGTGGTGTTTGGAACTTATTCAATTATCAGTAAGGGGCCATTAAATGACTTTTAGCATTTAATGACTTTCAGCAAGTGTACAGTACAGTGTTAGAGAAAATTTAAAGCAGTGATAATGGATGAGATGAATCAGAAAGAGAGGTAGACATCATTACAGTAGTCCATGCATGATTAGACAAGGGCCTGGACTGAGATGGCAATAGTGGAACTGGAAAGGAAGAGATCAGTGCAAGAGGAAGCATACAGGTCTTGGTAACACAGTAGATATGTAGAAGAAGGTGAAGCAAAGGAGAGGGAAAAGTCAAGCATGGCTCCCACAGTTCAAATCTGAATTACCAGAAAAACTGAAAGATCGGGGAAGCCTGGAGGAGAAACTGGCTTGGAGGGAAAGATGATGCATTGTATTAAGTTCAAGTTGACATCAAGACAACAAACTAGTAATATTCAAGTGCCAGTTATGAATCAGAGCCCAAGAAAGAAGCTGGGGCTAAAGATCAAGATATGAAAGTCTTCATTTGGCTGAAGAATGATAGAGATAGTACAGAGGGAAAATAGACAACCATATCTGAGTACACACATATTTAAGGCTAAGAAGAAAAAGGCAAGCTGATGAAGTATATTACATGGGTAGGAGGAAATCCAGTACGTTGTACATTGCAGGATCATAAATATTAAGCATCTTATAAACAAGAACTGGGTTTGGCAAACAAAAATTGTGTTGTATTAAATCTAATTGGCTCTGTCAGTTATAAGAAGCACCATTATTTTATGCACCACTAAGAAAGAAACAAGTTACCATCTAAACTAGTTCTGATTGTAAAACATATAATTTCACAAATATCAATATGTGATAAAAGATATATCTTCAAATGATAGTTGTTATCAGTCTTTCCTTTCTGCCTCCCAACCCAGTAACTTCTGGCACAGTGTTTAGAACAAAGTTGGTGTTTATAATATTCATTGAATAAATGGTGGAAGGAACTTCAAAGCCTCTAATTCATAACTGAATTGCCCCACTACTGCATCTATATACCTACTCCTGCTCTTTTCCTCCACTGGGTACTATCACCTCTGAATGTCTAGCACCTGTACATAACAGATGTTCAGTAAATGCATTTTGAATGAGGTCATTAGGGTAGACCCTAATTCAGAATGACTGGTATCCTTACAAGATGAGGAAATTTGGGCACAGACATGCTTACACACGGAGGGCAATGTGAAGACATGAAGAAGATGGCAGTCCACAAGCCAAGGAGACAAGTCTCAGAAAAAGCCCTGCCAACACCTTAATCATGGACTTCTAGCCTCCAGAAGTATGAGAATATAAATTTCTGTTGCTTAAGCCACCTAGTCTGTGGCTTTCTGTACAGCAGCCCTAACAAACTAGTATATACCTTATCAAAGGTACTCAAAACTCAATGTGATAGGTGAACTTCCTCACACAAATCATACTTTTATAGTAGTTTCTAGTCCCTTCCCTAGATCACTTCCATCTGCTAAGAAAACGAGCCCTTTTCTATACCAGGCCCAGGACTGCACTGATTCTAGGTGAAAACCGTTTATTTGATCATAGCTATTCTTTGAAATAGAATTTTTTTCATATCTGTACTTCTCCAATTGACCCTTTCAAGTCATTTTCCATTCTTTTGAAATCTCCACGTTTCATCATATCTTTGCCCCCTCCAGCGAGTTAGAGTGAACCTCCACATTTCCAAATTTCCATATATTCATTGGCAAAATAGTTGTCTCTTTTATATACTAAAAGTTGTTCATATCCAATTGACTTGCTCCTTACAAAAACTCTGAAAGAATGGTAGAACAGATATTGTTATCCCCTTCTGACACACAAGAAAGCTTGAGAGCAACATTCCCCAAAGTATGTTCCACGTAACTGTCATTCTGTGGAATAACTATTGTCAAAAAAAAAAAAAAAAAGTATGAGAACAATCTCTTGATATAGAGATAAGTTTGAAAACAATGTGTTACACAAATCCAAAAAGGATTCCTTATTCCAGGTTTTCCCGGAGCCTTTTATGTGTTGTTACACATCATGACTCTCCAAGGGAATATAGAATTTCCAGACTTATTTGACTGTGGAATCTTATCCCCATACCATACCCCAACTCCCATGTCCCATCCTACAGAGTGGTTCATGAACATACTTGTTGGAAATGCTGGTTTGAGATATTGTGTAATTTCCCTAAGAAATACAGTAAATGGATGTCAGGACTATAATTAAACATAAATCTTGGTTATTTTTATTCATTTTCAAATCATTTTCATTTTTGCAAACAAAAAAAGACAAAATATTGACATGATGACTGTCATTAGTATGACTATGAACTTCGAAAATTAAGTTAATTATTAAACAAAATTAAATGGAAAAAATAAATCCCTAAAAAATCAGAAACAAAATGAAACAAAAGAACTTAAATGTGTATCCAATTGGTGACTCAACTACACAGAGAATAACTCTTACAAGGGACTTTAAAACATAGTAATTTAATGGTGAATCCCTAGTGCAATACACCCTAAGAAAAAAGACCTGCTTAAAAAAAAAAAAAAGATTATTGTTAGTAATTGTGTTGTTGACATTAGAATTACTGTTGTTATTGTAAGACTACTGTATCTGTAAAGTGGGATAAAGAATATGAAGATTTATATGATATTCAGATTCCATCATCCTGATATTTTGATACTAGGATTTTTGGTGTGGGAAAGAGGTAAGAAAGAACTTAAGTATCAATATGAACTCATGTTTTATTTTACTGAACTATTGAAGGAAAGGAGGAAGAGAGAAGGGTATGGAGGGAAAGAGGGAGGAAGAGGAGGAGGGGGAGGGAGGAAAAGAAGGAAGGAAGGAAGTAGAGGAAAAGAGGAAGAGAGGAAATAGAAAGAAAACATTTCCCAGCTCTTTCTACTGAAAGGACTGAAAACAAAGGTCAACTGAATAACAATGAGCATCCTTAGCACACAGACTGTGGTCTTGAAATACCATTCCTACTAAAAAAGAATGGGAGATCACTGGAGAAATAGCTCATTACAGGTTTGGAAAAGAAATACACAAAAACAAATCTGGAACATTTTGTTACACCAGATATCAAGGAAACTATCAAAGACTACCGAGGTCTGTGTCAGAAGGACTCAGGAGCCACCGTGAAGAGACTCCCATGGGCCACTGATGGAACACCCTGAGCATCAGTGAGCTTAATAACTACAATGAACTGAAACACATCAAATGTGAATTGTCTGCCACATTGTCCATGAGCTCATAAAGGTACTTTAAAAAAAGAAAAGGTCACCAATGGAGGAAGCTAGCTAATTACCCATTATTTTTTAAATTGGTAAATAAAGAAAAAGAATCAAGCAGTTATTCTGCCTTTGTTATATAAATTACTCTGGTGAGTAGCCAAATATTTGATATGGCAGAGTCTCCTTATAGAGTATTTAGCCTACCCTTTCCTTCCCTCTCCTCCTCCTCCTTTCTCTCCCCCTCCCTTTCCCTCTCCCTCTTTAACACGCACGCACACACGCACGCACGCTTGCACGCAAGCTCATGCACATGCGCGCACACACACACACACACACACAGACACACACACAGAATCTACCTTGTTTCAAACTACCGCCTTATAGATGAGATGAATTGCTTTAGGACTTCAGAAACTAACCTCCTTTGATTGGGGACCAAAGTAGAATCAACCTAAAACTGCATTATCTACTGTGAATTAGAATGACTTAAATTTCTTTATTGCTTAAATGAAGCTAATCAAGTTCATTTATAGTTACTTATGGATATATTCATTTATTCAATAATTATTGAATAAATAGCCTGCCTTTAAGGAGTTTATAGACTAGTATTATATATAGCCCAGGAGAATAAAAATTATTGTTATCTTTACTATCTATTTCAGATACCATTTAGAATTATTGTCATACAAATATAGATCTTTCAACTGTATATATAATATATATACACATAATCATACAATGAACATAATTTTGTCCATATGGACCATAAAATACATGTTCCTGCTACATGGTTCAGTGTTATTGTAACAGAATCTAAGAACAATTTTAAGAACAAACATTTATATTTTTGCATCTGTATTTATATCTAGATATAAATAAGACGGAAGAAATATAAATTTGTATAAAGGTCCACAGGTATAATTTGGTGTGGAAGTCTAAGCTCTATAAAATCATAAGATTTTTAAAACTCTGTTTTTAAAAGTTATTAAAATATAGGATGGTGCTTATATCTTTATAGATAAAAAGTGATCTTTAATGTGGCAATGTAATGTATTCATTGGTTCATGGACCCCAAACCTCCAAGGAGTGTCACAAATCTACGTCTCTCTTAGCCCAGGATTTTCAATTTAAATTTTAATAAATGATATATGATGTAACTTAGCCCAACATATTTTGGAGAATTACAAACATCTATAATTTCCAATAATGAGTAACACTGATGGGTCAGTGTTTAAGTAGATTTGTAAAGCCAATGTGATAACACAAATGCTACTTTATTACTTTATCTCCAGTGTCTTTCACAACTGAGTGGATTGTCACACTCTATTATGTGGCACACAGATCCATTGGCTAGAGCTATCGTGGTACTTGTCTAAAACGGTCTTTGAAAATGAAAATTTGGGCTAAATATAAAGGAGGTAACCTGCCAGTAAGAAGTATTCAAACCAAAAAGTCTCCCCGAGGGAAATGATAAGAACTCCATTTTAAAATCATATAAATCAAAATGGTAGGAGGTTCCAACTTATAAATTTTACTGTAAATACATCAAGATTTAAAGTCAGATTTTTAAATGAATTTTTATTTATAGTGAGGAATAAAAGTCCATATCAGGGAAACAGAGTAAGTTACAAAATAAATCCTTTCCTTCCTTCTTGAGTATTTGCTTTTGCTCACCAATTTTTTAAAAAGATTGCCAAACTAAAAAAGAGCACTGAGGAGAGGGGTGGGACACAAAATATGTAGCATGTGATTTTTTTTTTTATCACCATTTTGTTTTACAGTGGGTTTGGGGTTTGGTTTTAATGAGAAAGGAGATGGCAGATATTGTCAATAGTAACACTCTGCCTCTAGGAACATGGATTTAAAAATCTAAATGAGATACCACACGTGCCCAATAATAGTAGCTACTACATATCACCTGAATGATTCTCATAAAATGAAGGGAAGAACCTAGGTGCTTTGATGGTGTGGAGGAAAATAATCCTTCCTGGATATGCAGTGAAGACAGGTTTGGAAAAAGCTATCTATAAAAAGTTATTTTCTATAATTGATGGAGTTAGTTTTCTGGAATAAGAGCTGAACTGAACAGAACTAAACTACTATTGAATCCACAGTAGTCAGTTAATAACCTCTAGGTGCCCTTTCTCCTCCAGGATTTATTTCAGGATCTGGAGAAGAGGGCTAGGAAGAGGAAATTATCTTCTCCCTTCAGTTGATACCCAAATCTGCAACCCAAGAAATGTATGATCAGAAAAAATGTAAAACAAACAAACAAAAAACAACGAGAAGTTTTCCCCCAAACCCCTATCCAAAGCTGTGGTGGAGTATCATCGTGTTTACTTTTCAAAACACTGGAGCAATTGTTCTTTATAACTGTTCTTGGGAAAGAGTTGAACTACTGCATTACCCTAGGTATACATCTGGGCTGATTACAAGGGTGGGGCCAGAGGAGTACTAAATCCTGTTTAAATAAATAAGAGGGGCTGGAGAAGAAAAGTGTGAAAAGTCATTCTCCAAAATAGACCCCAGTGAAATGCAATTACGATTTATCAGATACCCTGCATTTTCATCTCCAAAGAATTCTACAGAACATTGTGGTTTAAATGAAATGCACCAAGGCTGGAATCTAGTTACATTAAGCCCTAATTTGACTCCTAGGTTTGTTCTCTGCTGGAAGCTTTCTGTCTGTGTATACTTCTCTTTCCAAATGAATTTTCCCTAGAGGCATCAGAGAAGTGGAAAGTCTTTTCTCTGGAGGCTCCTTTTCCAATTTTTGCCTCTCACCTTTGTAAAATACTTAGCTCCTTTAAGCCATTTCACAGTGTGAGATTTAATTACATTCTGGGTTGCTTTTTTTCTGGTCCCTCCTTGGTGTCACTGATTTGATCAAAACCACCAACTAGAGATTTTATTGAGTCCTAAAACCTAAGACACCCAGACCAAATTTTAGAAAACCTTGTTTTTTTACTAAAGTTCTCTATTTTCTCAGCATGCTTATCTTACATTGAATTAATGAAGTTTTGGTGGCTGTTTAAATAGATTAAATGTCACACTTTAAATAGAAAGAGAAGGCTCTTACCTAACTGACCTATTTTTCATCTGTGATTTAGAAAAAGGCGAGATTAGCATGGATATTGCATTTTCAAGGACCTCACCACTATTAAATAGACTGTTAAGTGCATTTTATGGCTGAAGAGTCTGTTCTCAGTTCAGTCTACAAGACGTGCTAAGTTCATCTCTACCTGCTACATTGAACATTCACTGACTAAAATACTTTCTGTGGATGTAATACCTATGCTCTGTATCTTTTAAGTACATAACTCTAAATATTTTAGGACTAGTAAAACGTAACTCAATAAAAGTCCCAAGAATATGTGTTGTCCCTCAAGACAAATACAGTGTTCTTATTTATCCAATGATATACATCCTGTGCTCCATTAGCAGCTGCATATCATAAGGTGACCAGATGTTGAAAACTAACATAGTCACTCATAAAATGAGATTCCAAGTCTTCTTTGAACCAAAAAAGCAACAATAACTGGTTAAAACTCCATCCTCACAACAACTTAACTTGCTCTCAGCGTTTCAAGGCTGTAAAGGAAGTGGTTGATGGACTTCTAATGAACAGACATATTTTACCATTCATTCTCACTGCAACTTGGACCAACTTCAGCATTTTTCTCTTGTTGTTTCCTTTTAAGTAAATTTGCCTGGCTGTTTACCTTTTCATTTAGGTGATCTTTGAACACAAAAGAAAATATCAGTGGATAAACATGAGATAAATCCTTAATTTAAAAATCAAAAGTACTTATATAAATCAAAAAATTATTTTCCTGTGTCCCTCCCTCTTTCATCAGTTTATGATCTATTGTACTGTGTTAGCAAACCCAAAAAGAAGTAGGTCTGTTAAAGGAGAATTCTGTTAGAAAGCCTACTTCCCTGCTTTTGCTTCCTTGACATGCCAGAACTTTGATTTTAATTGTTCAGTAGACTTCATCTAACCCAGATATCCATACGTAATAGTAATTACAGATATTCTTCAATTCAGAGCTTTATGTACCCAAAAGATCCCCTTATGGGGAGAAAAAGACTATCCATTCTGAAGGTTCCCAATAGCCCAGACATACATCTCAATCATTTAAGCCTTTTAAATTCCCCAACTTTAACTTTCTGTGAAGAAATTCTATTAACCACTCTAAATAAAGAAAAAATTTCTTTTGGTTCTTCTTCCTTTCTGCCACAAATGATATAGCCTTTCCCACTCTGCCCAGCTGGCATTACTACACTTGTTCTTCTACATTCTTATTCCTCTTTGCTAATGCCTCCCTTCCAGCATCTTATTCATTCCTCCTTATGTTGTAGTTAGTTATATACAGGTTGGCCAGCCACAAAATGTATGCTTCTTAAGAGGAAAGTAAATGCCTCATTCTTTTCTATAGTCTTTATAATTTTCAGTGCAATATTTTGAACCAGCTGGTTCACAATAGACATTTGCTGAATTAATTTAAAAATTCATTAACTAACCAATTAATAATCAATATTACAGTAATTAAAGACTAAGCTGAGCTGTTAGAGAACTCCTAAATTCCCAGTGGGACCAACAAGAATACCTTGAATATACTTGAGAGTACATTTTTTTTTTAAATATCCCAAAAGAAAACATCATCTAGGCCCCTTTGAACATTTTATAAAGCAATTTTAATGGAGTTATTTATGACTTGGTAAATTATTCATTCTACAGAGGCACTAAGTCTAGGTCTCATTAAAAAAAAAAAAAATGGAGGGCTGAGGCTAGATTACCTAGATAATTCAAATTCCATTTTACTTTTCTCAGAATTACTTGGATTCTTTCTTTAGTCTTTTCCTTTGCTTGGTTGAGATGTAGCCTTTAATGTTCTTAAGTCCAGCCACAAACAATAAATGCTGGAGAAGATGTAGAGAAAAGGGCACCCTCCTACACTGTTGGTGGGAATGTAGTTTAGTGCAGCCACTATGGAGAACAGTATGGAAATTCCTCAAAAAACTAAAAATAGACTTACCATATGATCCAGCAATCCCATTCGTGGGCATATATCCAGAGGGAACTCTAATTTTAAGATACATACACCCCAATACACACACACACACACACGTATATATACACACACAATATACATACATATTAAAACACATATACACAATATATAAACATATGTATACTATATATATATAATGGAATACCACTTAGCCATAAAAAAGAATAAAATAATGTCATTTGCAGCAACATGGGTAGACCTGGAGATTGTCATACTAAGTGAAATAAGCCAGAAAGAAAAAGAAAAATACCATATGATATCACTTATAAGTGGAATCTAAAAAAATGAGACGGATGAACTTATTTATAAAACAGAAACAGACTCACAGACATAGAAAACAAATTTGTGATTACCAGGGGAGGAAAAAGGGGTGTGGTTGGAGGGATAAATTGGGAGTTCAGGATTTGCAGATACTAACTACCATATATAAAATATAAATAGCAAGGTCCTGCTGTATAGCACAGGGAACTGTATTCGGTATCTTGTAGTAGCCTATGATGAAAAAGAATATGAAAAGGAAAAAATATATATGTATAACTGAATCACTACGTTGTACACCAGAAATTAACACAATATTGTAAACTGACTGTACTTCAAAAAAAAAAAAAAAAACAATAACATCAGAAAAATAAATAAAGTTCTTAAGTCCAAGACTTGTCAAGTTCTCTAGATCAAAGATCACTAAAAGCTTTTCTTGCAAAAGGAAGTCCTACTGTGGAATTAAGAGCACAAGACTGGAAGTCAGAAGACCTGGTTCTAATCCTGATGCTGTTACTACCCATGTTTTCTTATCCAAAACACTTTACCTTTCTATCCTCAGTTTACTTACTTATAAAATTAGAGAATTTTTATACTAGATAATCTCCAAAGTCCCACCCAATTCATAAAACCCTATTAATTTATTACAAATAGCATTGATATTTATTTGTTTAATTAAGTATTGGGAAAAGTAGTATGTGCATGTGTAGATTAAAATTGTCCACAAATTCTTTGAACTTCCTCCCTGTAAGAGATAGGATCTCTTTCCTCAGTCCTTGAATGTATGTGGGCTGGCCATGTGACTTTCTTTGACTAACAGAATACGGCAGAGGTGTTGTATGAGTTCCTCTGATTCTAGGTCTCAAGAGGCCTTGAAACTTCAGCCCTTGCTCTCCCTGAACGCAGGCAACATATCAAGAAGCTGAGGCTGACCTGCTGCAGACAGATGGCTCACAGGACAGCCAGACACTTTAGTGAGTCCATGTTAGATCATCCAGCTCTTGTCCAGTCCCCAGACAAATGCAGCCACATGACCAAGAGAAGATCAGGAGAACTATTCTGTGAGCCCACCCTAACTGCAGACCCTTAGAACTGTAACCAAAGAAAATAGTTGTTTAGCCACAAGTTTTTTGTTTTTTTTAATTTATTTTTTGACTGACAGATCCTGCCTCAGGTTTATTTGTACAAACAGGACAGGTAGACATGAGCCCCATGCAGACAGCAGCCCAGGGGTTGCACTAGTCCTTATATCCTCACATCAGTAGATGAAAGGCTCTACTCTGGAGCTTTTGTGGGGGCCTGGGCACCTTTGGGAGCCTGAGCCTGAGCTGCAGCTGCAGCTGCCGCCTTGGTCTGAGCCTTGGCCTTTGGCCAACAGAGCCTGAGACCCTTGGTGATGCGGTCATGAGCACGTTTCCTGAGCTTGGGGTGAGCAATGCAGGCAAGTTGACTGAGCTTGTGGCTGTTGCCCTTTGGGATCTCGGGCTTGACTTCCTTGGGCTTTCCGAGAGCCTTGACAGCCTCAGCATGTGCACTCATGGCTTTGGCGTTGTTGGCCTGCATCTTCTTCAGGCCCTTCTTGGTGTGCTTCTTGGTAAAGAGCATGTTCCTCAGGAACTTGGGGTCCACCCCCTTTAGCCACTAAGTTTTGAGGTGATTTGTTATATGTAGCAATAGATAACTGGCATAATACATCTGGTAAGAAAAAAAATTTTTTTTCAGAACAAGCAAAAATGCTTCTTTTTTCCTCCCCAAAACCTGAGTTTCCATCCCCAGAGGCAACAGCCCCCACAATGGGAGCATATTCTACACGCTGCTATGCATTTTGTTTGATTCCTTTAATATAATATAGAACTTACTCTATGTCAGCCATATAAATGGCCTTGGAGCATTCTATTCTACAGATAATATATCATAATTCATTTAACCAAACCCCTTCAGATGGACATTTAGGCTGCTTCTGCTTTTTTGTTAATTACAAACATTGATACAATGATCATCTTTGCACACACACACTTATGCATACATGTAAGTATATCTCTATATCTATAGGAGGTGGGAATGGGGACCAAGGATGGTGCTTCCTTACTCAGATATGTGGAGAGTCCACACCAACAAACGGCTATCCAACAGCCAGAACTTGGGAGGCAGTCCTATTGTCCAGTCAATGCCCAAGAGGGTGATTCCTGCCTACCAAAGGCAACTTAGGTTTTTGTTTAGTTTTGTCTCCAGGCCAGAGTCACTCTATTGTTCTCGTGCTATGTGTTCTCAGTGCTGGTTCACTATAGCAGGCTTCTGAACTTCTGCCAAAAGCTACAGTTGTCATATCCTTTGCCCAGACATCTATCATTTGCTGGGAAGTCTACCTAAGCTTTTGACAATGAGCACCAGTCTCATCACTTCCTCTCATGGAGGGAAGCCTGTCCCCAGAAGAGAACTACCAAACAGGTAAACAGTAAACACGGATAAAAATAATGCCTAGATTTCTCTGCATTATATTCCAAATAGGATACTTGGTTTTACTTCTCTTTCCTCTCTCCACTCCAGCTCTCACCTTCTTTTGTGCTTTCTAGGGCCCTTCTTCTGACTGTAATTTTTCATCTTTCACCTCTTCTTATAGTTTTGGATCAGGCTCAACCCTCTCCACACAACTTATCAATTTATCAGGAACATAGGCTTCATATGACTCTGGTTCAAGGCAGACACCAGCACTCCCCAATCAAAGGCTCACAAATGCTTTCCATTCTCACTTTCCAAAATCACCTGAACCCCCAATTATGAGAAGCACAGTTTCTGAGGCACTCCATCACTGTGCCTTAGGCTCTGAGGGAGAATGACACCCAGCACATAGGACAAAGCCTCTCCCATGGCCTCTTCTCCCAGAGAAAAGACAGCTTCAATCACATGCTCCCAGGTTCTACACCCCAGCATAACATTTTCTGCTTTCATTAATAGTGAATTGAACCCATCTACAAAACAAATGAGGCTGGAAAGTGAGAGAATTTCCTACCCTCCCTTGTAGCTACAAGTAGACATCGTGTCCCATTGAAGTCATTGATATGTAGAGGGAAGTCAGCTGGGAGAGCACTCATGAAAGTTTTTCCTTTTCTAACAAAAGGGATAGATGCAGTGTGGTCTTCCTGCATTAAATGCGAAAAGTATATCTGGAGCTCCGACAGCTGTCTTTCAATCATAGATGATGTATTAACTTTCTATTGTCAAATTACCACAAACTTAGTGGCTTAAAAAACAAATTTATTATATTACAGTTCTGGAGGTCAGAACTTTTCCAGTATTTAAAGGCTGCCTGCGTTCCTTGGCTCATGGCCCTTTCCTCCATTTTCAAAACCAGCAGCACAGAATCTTCAAGTATCTCCGTTTCTCTGACCTCCGCTTTTTTCAACACATCTTCTCTGATTCTGACTCTCCTGTCTCCCTCTTATAAGGACCGTTGTTTATATTAAGCCTATGTGGATAAACCAGGTTACTTTCCTCATCTCAAGATTCTAAACTAAATCACATCTACAAAGGCCTTTTGGCCATCGAAGGTTATATACTCATAGGTTTTGAGTACTTGGACGTGGACATCTTTTGAGAGCTTTTATTCTCTCCACCAAAAATAATATGCATAATGACCAAAATCTGAGGATGATAAAATGGAAAGATGGAAGAGCCTAGATGCTTGAAAACATTACAGAATTACAGTAACCAGCACTGTGGACTGCCTATCTCTAGATAATAAAATATCTTCATTGCTTAAGTCACCATTAATCAGGTCTTCACTTTCTTGCAACTGAATACATTCTGACTGGTACATTGCTTTCATTTGTGTAAGATTTACCATGTTGGATTAAATGAGATTGTGTTTGGAAAAGTTTTGTTTGCTTTGGCCCTATTGAATTCCCTGAAAGCACCATAATGTTGCTTTCCTTTAAGCCTTCCTACACTATTTCTTTTCTACACTTTCTCACATGTACCAACCCCTATGCCACCCACCTTCACCTGGCTAATTCATCATTTTGATCTCTTCTTGGACATCTCTCCCTGCCTGCCGAGAAGTCTTCCCCAACCTACCTCTGCTCACCAACACCCTGGTTAGATATCCTGCCTTGGTGTTTCCATGGCAGCATGACCCTCTTTGATCATACTGTTCCTATCTATAAGCTCCTCAAAAACAAGAGACCTGTGTGTGCCTTACTTTTGACTGGATCCAGGTGCTAAAGGGTATCCTCAGGAGTCAGCTTCCCCTCATCCTTTGGGGCTGCTTTTCTTTCTCTTGCCTTTATTCCTGGGCAGATTCTTCCCTCTTGGAGCAAGATGGCCACCAGTAGCTTCCAGCTTACCTTTTACCAACTTGGCAACCTAGATGGAAAGAGAGAATCTCTCTCACATTAGGTCCAGAAAAAGATCTGGCCTGACTCTCACTGTCCTAAATTGGGCCAGGCCTTGGCCACATACCAACTTGTGGAGCAGAGCTATGGGGTCAGTCCCACCAGAACCTCAGGAACTGAGAATAAGGGAGGGGAAGTTTCACAAAGGAGAATCTGGGCTTTGCTGCCAGAAAATGAGCAAACAGATGCTGGGCAAACAAAAGCAACTGAATATCACTAAAGAAGGCAATACATAAAGTGTTCTTTTCTTGAGCACTTGCTATGTTCCAGATACAAGGCTAAGCCATTTTTATTCATTCAAAAAACAGTTACTACACCTACTACGTGCTGGGCAAGAGAACAAGAACGATATGGCCCTTGTTCCCAAGGTGCTTAATATTTGAAGAGAGTTTACAAGTACTATCTCATTTAATCCTTTCAGCCATGATAGGAAGTAGGTATTTTATTTATCCCTATATAACAAATTAAAATATAAAATGGCATATAGCATAGAGTGCTTAAGTAACTTGCTCAAACTCTCATGGCAGTGAATGGCAGAGCTGGAATTCAAAGTTTATCTGAGGGGCCTCACCCTAATCTAATACACACGTTGCAAGTGTAGATGGGAGATGAAGTGAAAGGGGACAGCATTGCCCCTAGTGACCTACAGCGCCAGGGCTGTTCCAGAGAATGCTGACGACCCAGACAAGACACTCCATTCAAGTTAACATGGATATTAAGGGCAGGTAGAGAAAAACGTATGTGAAAGAAGGAAGACAGACCCTTGTAGTTTTCAGGAGTGAAGGGGAACCTGGGGACCGATTATATATTTCAGTTCATTTTTAACATAAATGAGCCCTCATCCTCCCTCTTTGCTCCTTTCATCACCATCTGTAGTCCTTAAGTTGTAGAACCCAAGAGCTGGAAGATGAGTTAAAGAGCTTCTAGTCAAAATCTCTTCATAACCCAGACAGCAGCCAGTGTCTCCTTGCCTCTTAAGACCTACTGCAATTGATTCAAGCTCCCACTCCACCTGCTCTGGAAAATCCAATGCTCTTCCCACATCACCAAAAAAACCTAGGACTTATTCTCACGGAAGCTGCTTCTGGCTCTATTTTGTCTTCTAAGTTCTTGATCTCTATATTGTTGCTTCTTCTTCATCTCAGCCTTGTCATATATTCAAATATGGAATTCAGCCCAATTAATACATAAATCTCCTGCACCTCATCTTATACTAAGGAGAAAAGTGAGGCATGAAGAGGCTAGAAAACTTGCACAGAGTCATTCAGTTACGAGGGGCAGGGCTGGGCTGAGAAGTCAGGCCTACTTCCTACTTCATCATTTGCTCCATCAGGCACTTTTGTGTAGAGCAGAAGTCGTGAAGAAAACTGTGGTGACTGTTTCCCTATCCTTATGACCTCATTTAACTTTATCTCCCAAAGACCTTGTCTTGAAATACATTTCTGTGGAGGGTTAGGACTTCAACATATGAATGTTGAATGGGACACAATGCAGTCCATAGCACAGTCCCATTAAAAGTTAAGGAAAAAACAATGTGTCATCTCAGAAAACATTTTCATCTGACTTCTCAACTCTTGGTAAAGTCTTTTTTTTTTTTTTGTCATTTGTATTTTTAAAAATTTTTATTGAAATACAGTCAGTTTACAATGTTGTGTCAATTTCTGGTGTACAGCACAATGCTTCAGTCATATAGGAACATACATAAAATCATTTTCATATTCTTTTTCACCATAAGTTACTACAAGATATTGAATATAATTCCCTGTGCTATACAGTATAAACTTGTTGTGGTAAAGTCTTAATTGTAAAGCCAGTGAGCTATAAATACACCCTTAAGCTTTCATCAATAGGGTAAAAGAACTTGCAAATCAACTAACAATCCTTGAGTGCCTACTATGTGCCAAGCACTGCTTCAAGCACCTTACATGCATTGACTAAATTCATCCTCACACCACCTTATTAGGTAGAAACTATTTCAATTCCCAGTTTGCAGATGAAGAAATAGAACCTGTCCAATATCACACAGCTAGTAACAGGCAAGGCTAGGATTCCAACCCAAATAGTCTGGCTGTAAGCCTGTGCTCTTAGCTATATTTCCACATAACTTGTACTTTTTATAGTCATTTTAAATAAATATGGTTATACAAAAACAATTGGAGAATAATATGTGTGAATTATTTTTGTATAGCTTATTCATATGAAGTGCTTAAAACTATAATTCTAAATTAAAAAGCAAAAATAGAAGTAATTGAAAATTATAGCCAACGGAAATCAGTAATGCAGGAATAAAACATCCCTCCTAAAAATTTGGGGAGTTCCATCTATCTACTTATGTCCTATATAATGGGACCACTGAAATAGAGCCAAGTCTTGCCTTTGTTAGTAGAATATTGAATCAGAGTCCTCAGTGTACCCTAACAACACTAAATTTTTTTTGTAAATATCAACTATAATTGGAAACAGAAGACCACAACCCAATTTGGATGACCAACTGTCCCAGTTTGCCTAAGACTGTCCCTCTCTTCCAGTCCAGGACATTTGTAATTCGTTTTATAAATATCAAATATAATTGGAAACAGAAGACCCACTCCCCACCTGAAACTAGGATTACCAACTGTCCCTGTCTGCCTGGGACTGTCCCTGAGTTCTCTTCTAGTCCAGAAAATGTGTATCTCCTCTAGAACCAGAAACAACTGTACTCATCCAAGCACGTTTTTTGTTTTGTTTTGTTTTACTTTGCCATATCTTTGGGTTTTGGTGCTCAAAAGCCAAAAATCCAACATTTTGTTTCTTATGGTTTCCTTCTTCTGAGGCAGTGATGTCCTAGTTTGAACTGGAGAGAGGGATGGGGTTAAAAAAAAATTACAGCACAAGAGTCCAGAAAATATTCACAGGAAGCACAGTTCTCTGCTTTCAAATCCCCAGATTCATCCACAGGGGCATTTACCCCAACTTGGGGAATCAGTCTGGCTTGGGGAAGGTCCTGTTTATACTTACCAGTTTCTCCCTGGTTGCTTCTTCTCTCTCTTCTCCAAGGCTAGGAAACTTTATAAAACTTGGCTAGCTGAGAGTCTTTATCTGTTGTTCCAAAATCAATTGTTAACAACATGAACATTTTCTCCTGAGTACTTTGGCTTTTGACAGGCAAGGAGCCCAGTTCCTTTCAAAGCCTTCCTTTTTGCCATCAACTTCAAAATGTCTGTTTTAAAACTCAAAAACTAAGCAGACACTTTTTTCTCTTTGAATTTCTGCTGTAACAAATAATAGTAGATAATATACAAAAATTTTTTAATAATAATGGTACTGCCTCATGGGGTTTGGGTGGTCCCAAAATGAAAGAGAATTAAATGAGAACTAACTGTACACATTGTCTAACCCAAGTTGTACTCTACTATTGTTTGCTGGCCAAGCACTGTTGTAAGCACCTGACATGTGTTCTCACAACAGCTTCATGAGCTACGTAGGTACCTTTATTATCCTGTAGTTACAGATGAAGACACTAGTAGCAGTAAGGTTACATGGTCACATGGCTGGTAAATAGCAGGGCTGAATTTCAAGCCCAGGCTGTCAAGCTTCGGTCTGATCTCTATGCCACCCTGCTTCTGCACCTGAGAGGAAACCGAGTTGTAGGAAATTCTAAGGGAAGAATTAAAAGTTAGCATTTCAGAATATTACTGCAACACTCTACTTTGAACTGCATCAGAAAAGTAAGATGGAATGATGGATGGATCAAAAGATGAATGGCTGGATCAATTACATGATAGAGCAAGTATATTAAAATGTTAATGGTAGAACGGTGAGTATATAGGTCTTTGTTGCAAATGTTGAAAATGTTTCAATTTTTCTGTATGTTTGAACTTTTCCAGGACAAAATGTTGAATATTCTCCCCAAATATTACTCCAGCATATCTGCATCCTGAGAAGAGCCATTCAGGTGCTTCTGTCTTTAAAAAAAAAATTCTGCTCTATGCAGCATCACATTGCGTGTGACAGCACTTACTTAATTGCTTAACTGTATAGGATAGGGAAAGGGGCTCTGAAATAAGAGCCAGCATAGTGGACTAGTCTGAAGACCTCATCAAAGTAGTCTAAAAGTGTCCCTAAGGAAAAAAAAAAAGTAGCTCATGGTGAAAAAGAATATGAAAATGAATATATGTATGTTCATGTATGACTGGAGAATTGTGCTGTACACCAGAAATTGACACAACATTGTAAACTGACTGTAACTCAATAAAAAAAAAATTTTTTTAAAGTGTCTCTAAGAAATGTCACTCTGAGCCCCATTTCTACAGATTGTGGCAAGTAGAGAAAAAGGGAGGAAAAAAAGACTACATTACTATGTTTAGCACAGAGAATTAACCAGCAGAAAGTCCCCGAGATGAGAATTAGTAAATTAACATATTTTAAGAAAGGAAGTTAGACTCTGAATGCAAATTATTTGCAAATATTCAGATTGTATCTTTGGGCTATTAATATTAATATAATAATAAGAAAAGCTAACATTTGTTGAATGCTTATTGTATACCCAGGACTATTCTAAATACTTTACATGTATTAACTTATTTAATCCTCTCACCAATTCTATAAGGGTAGGTAGTATTATTGCCCACATTTTACAGACAGGGTAACTAAGGCACAGAGAGTTTAAGTAACTTGCACAAGGTAACACAGCTGAAAGGTAACAGAGCCAGAATTTGAAATTAGGCAATCTCATTTCCACACTTAGGCTTTTAACTGCTCACTCCCTTATATTGTCTATTGTCAGAGTTTTAAGTAGTTAATTGATAACCCTTCTCTTTCCTATCTAAATTTAGAATGAATTGAGAAGTAGACACAGGAGTCAGAGATAAGAAACGTTAGCTTTATTTCTAATGAAAGCTGAATTAAATAATATTCAACCAGATGGACTTGCTTATAGTTGCTCAACTAGTCAGACTTACCTACCCAGTCATAGGCTGCCCTGAACAGCTGCAGAGCTCAACCACAAGCACAGAGCATGTTTTGCTAAGGGCATGGCATGGCAGAGGCTGAAAACCAGAATGCATCCTCTCTGTGAGCAGGCAAGTCCAAAATGTGCAGAAGTGGCTGATCCACAAATGCCTGGTTCCTTCTTCTAAACTCGCCAATCAGATAAATCATCCTCCCTCCCTCAGAAGAGAAGGGAGTAAGAAGGAAAGGCTCACATGTCCTCAAGTAAAAATTTCTCCTCATGGAAACGTATTGAGTAGGAAATAGGTATTTTCTGACTTAGCACTTCTTAGTTATTAAATTCAGCGGTATAAGAAGGAAACAAACTGGCTACACACACGCATGCCCGTGTGCAAGTAATTTGGAGGCTTCCCAGAAAGTGTATACATTATTTGAAATTGAGGTACCCTTAGGAGAACCTGGAAAGATAGAAATCAAAGAGGAAAAACTCCTTCCAAAGCAGTGTCTAATTGGGATAATCCACTGGAGGCACTAAACACATTTCCTGGCATGTGGTAAGTGGTCAATTGATCTTCTTCACTTGTATCTTTGTTATCACTGCTATGCTATTGTTCTGTACTCAGCCACAACTCACTCTCTGTGTGAAAACACAGGAAAGAACCATTTAAGTGGATTCCCGGCCAAGTCTTGTCCAGAGGAGAGAAACATTTTACATTTTATAGCACCATGAATTTTGCAAAGCACTTTAACATATATTATTTCATTTGATTCCCAGAACAACCCTGCTAAGGCAGATATTACAATGGAAATTGCATTTTGTGCAAGAACTAGATTCTAAAGTAACATATAAGGTTAAAAAAATCAAATATAATAAAAATTAGTCACAAAATCCCTTAAGTTTGCCCTTATAATATACACGCATACCGTCTCCCTTAATCTAATCGTCAGCATTTCCTCCATTGTTGGAACAGGTTGATGCCTCTTCGGTTGAACTCTAGATATAAGAGATGGCTTGCATTTGGAGGCCATGTGGTACAAAATATAAGGGCAGTATATATAAACATTGAGAGCCCATCCTATTTTCTGTAGCAAGATACAGTGTCAAATGCATAAAGGAACAGAGACTAACTGGAACCAGCAACCTCATGCCTCCCTTGCTTCATTTCCCTGTACACCATGCCCACTGAATGGAATTCATGGCAGCTTCACATTTAAATGTTTTTTTCTGTTCTCTCTTTTGTCTCTTTTTCTTTGTGTTTCTCTCTCTTTCTCACACTTTTAAAGTGATGTTTGGTTTAATTTAAGCAAAACAGATTTATAATGTTTAGATTATCATAATCTAAGGTTTACAGTTTCAAGTGGCTTAGCTAAAATCACAAGGCAGCAAACCCAACTGACTGACTTCTATTCTATCTTCCTTTAACTGTACAACATCACATCCTCCCATTAACCAGATAGTGTAACTGAGGTAGTCTTTACAAGCTAGGAATTAGGTATTTGCCTGATCAGATACAATCTAGGCAGACAGTAACTTCTTATAGTGAAATCTTAGTGTACATCTAGAAAAATGTTAAAATGAATACACCTAGACCAGACTTCAGCAAAGACATAAGGCACATGTCCTTGCTCTTGTGAAAGTGCCATCATATCTTTAATGACTATTGTCAAGACCTCTCATCCACAAGATTGAAAAATACTTTGAAAGTGAAAAAGTGATTTACCAAGTGGCACTACAGAGTAAATTGTTTCACATTTGTTAAGTTGTGAGAACACAAAAATGATACGTAGCTCAAGCAGATGGAAGGGATAGTGGTATCAGCAACATCATTTAAAAATATCAAGTGTAACAACTATGGGTTCATAATATCAGAGAAAAAAATAAAGGTAACCTAATAAAAACATGACCACTATAAAAATCAGCAAAACTGTAAAGCATTAATAGTCGCCATTTCTGAGTGCTCCAAATACCACAGTAAATCTTCATACTACAGTCCCCATCTCATAGATAAGAAAACTGAGATTCAGAGAGACCAAATAGCTTCGATCAAAATCACATTTCAGAAATGGCAGAGCCAGGATTTGGTTGACTATCAGATCCAAAGCCCATGCTCTTCCCAGAACATCATTCTGCGTCTCAAACCCTTCCTAGTAAAGGAATCAAGATTGAAAATGCAGTATAGCTATCTCTTACACAGTAAGTTTTTAGCTCTTCTAATTTAATAAAGTTTTTTCTCACATTTCATCTCATTTATATAAGAATATTTAAAAGCAATAGTTAAAGTAGCCCATTAAGTGTGTGTGTGTGTGTATATATATACACACACACACATATATAATATATTGAATGTACTATACTAGAATGATGGTTCCCAAAGTGGAGGGTGGATTCGCTCATAGCCTCATGTGGGGCTTCTTTACTTTATTCATGGGGCCCCAAGGGTGGTAGTGGGGGGGTGATTCAGTCCCCTCCCCTGAAATACAATATACACTATCAGTATCAGAGTGAAGGAGTCATCAAACTGCTAGAAGTTTGAATCACAGATATCTTGGAATAACAGATATCTTAAATCAAGACAAAGTGAAATTAAGGTTTAAAAAAATTTCTGCATTTTTAAACAGTCACTCAAAAAGACCTGTTGGCTGTTGAAATGATAGGTATGATACTATAATTCCTCTCTTTCCTCTCTTTTTTTCTCTCAGCTAAATTTATAAGAGTGGTCCTTACAGAGAAAGACAAATACTGTATGATATCACTTATACGTGAAATCTAAAAAAATACAATAAACTAGTGAATATAACAAGAAAGAAAAAGACTCACAGATACAGAGAACAAATTAGTGGTTACCAGTGGGGAGAGGAAAGGGGAGAGGGGCAACATTGGGGTAGGGGATTAAGAGGTACAAAATATCATGTATAAAACAAGCTACAAGGATATATTGTACAGCACAGGGAATAAAGCCAATATTCTATAATAAGAAAAGATAGTGGTCTTTATATGGGCAAATACAGAGTCTATCAGGTACTTCCAAGTTCAATGTCAGGGCTAGGACTAAGAATTAGTCTTGTCTTTTAATCCAATCTATTAACTCTTGTACTCGACTCCCTCCAGCAGCAAGAGCAACTTTATCATAAAGTCATAATTCCTGATGTATGTGGAAAGGTGATGCTGTTGAAGTACCATCAATAAAGCAGATGTTTCACGGTGGTTGTGATTAATTTGTGCTGATCTTGATACCACCTTGCTCTTGTAACCAACATTTACATTTGCAAGATGGTAGAATTTGAGAGATGGCTTACTGGTATAATCTGTAACAATGGGAAAGAAAGACGCTAACTGGGCTATATACAGACTAAATCAGTAAATCAACTATACTTCAATAATAAAAAAAAAAAAGACTAAATCAATAGGAACCACATAAACTAGATATATATTTGCAAAAAAAAATGCATAATGTGTATAATACTAAAGAGCACATCATCTTGATCCCAATTGGAGGGCAATGGCCAAATAATCTGGGATTTTCTTTCTTCTCTGTATTAAATAGTAGAATCTATATATTATTTAGGGAAGCCATCTAAGGTCCTAGTTTCATATGGTTAATGGTTTGGATAACTGACAGGTAAGAGATTTAACTTTTATGCCAATGTTTACAACAATGAAAGAGAAATTAAATGATTTAACTTTCTAACAATGCTTTTTTAAAAAAAAAAAAAATCTGGTTAAAAAAAAAAAAAGAACTTAAGAGTCTAACAACCATCCACAAAACTTTTACTACCAGTATAGTCTGAACCCAACCCTAGAGGAGGTGGTAAATAACCAGGGCTCTGCAAGTAGGTCTCAGAGCAAGGCCCATGGACAGCCCTGGAACATGTTTACTGAATACAGAATCCTGATACTTTCTCAAAGCTTTAGCTTTTGCTCAGTTTTCTCCACAAACAGTAGTCTTAACATAAAGGCCAAACCACAGTGGATTCTTTGTGCTTCAAGATAAAGAATCCCAATGAGTAACAACATGATCATCTTTAATATTGAAATCTAAGCAAATTACTCTGAAATTCTCTATACTTTACTAAGGAAATAAAAGAGTTCTATGAAAGAAAGACACTCTAACAGAAAGAGATGCCCCTAAGTGCAATGGACGTTTTGTGAGGTAGTGATTCTTCTTCTACTGGGAGAACTGAAGCAGAGGCTGGCTGAAAACCCCACGGTACTCTAGAGGAGTTTTCTTCATTAGGCTGGAGGTGGGAACTGTCTGCTGGTATTTTAGGCTAGGTCAAGGAATTTTCAACTAATTTCACAATGGCAGAAAAAATATTACACTTTTTAGATCTCTAATAAATGCTTTTTAAATTCCTTCATTTAAAAAATTAACATGATGTTTATAAAAAGCATATATTATTAAAAAAAAAAAAAAGAGGACTGAAGGAAAGGAATGGGAAGAAACAGTCCCCTCAACTCGAGAAAGGCCTCATTTGATCAATCAACAGCCTTTAAGGGTCCTCATCCCCACTCCCATGGTCCTAGTTTGTCTCTTAAATTAGTCAAATAATTTTGATCGTCCCCTTTGTGCTCAGCAATCTTAGACAGTAGGAACTCACAGGGTATCGTTGGCAATGGTTCATTGGTTGGCACCCTGGGCTCCAAGAAGGCACAACTAACCTGAGCTAGGAGGCTCAGGAGGGCTTTCCGGAGGAGGCGTTGTCTCCCGGATGGAGCTTCAGAGCAAAAAGAAAATTTAAGGTTTGGGGTTGCTAACTCGCTACGATCCTGGGCATGCGCCCCTTGCGGAAAAGGGTAACGGACAAAATGTGTGGTTGATCCTTTGGAGAAAACTGAGTCTCGCTTACCATCTGTCGAGATGAGAGGGTGGAAGGGATGGAGGGCGAAAAAGAACCAAAGCTCCCCTCTCCGGTAAGACGGGCACCGCAGCTCTTGTCGCCGGATCCCAGAGATGAGCATTCCAAATGCCCAGTCCGTTGAAGCGGGAGCGGCGGGCTAGGGATGGCGGAGAGGAGACTTCCTGCCACGCGTTAGCGACCGGACGCACAGGCCCGACTCGGGGGGCACTGTCGTCCGTCCCCCACCCTGGCCTTGTCGCCGGAGTTCTCACGACACTTCTTAAGACCTCCAGGGCTGTGACTTAACCAAAACCTAATACAGCTGTCCCTGGTTCCCCAGAGATCCCAGGTTGGGGCTTCTCGGACACCGGGGTTCACACCGCGGAGATTTGTTCCGGTCGCGAGTCAGTGGGGCGCTGCGGGAGCGGGTGTCTTTTACGGATGGGTTTCTTCCCTAATCAATTCTCTTCTCCCTTCCTTCCCTCCTTCCAGGCAGGGGGAGCTGGAGTCCCGCAGGCTAGAGCAAAGGTGGACCCGGCGTGGGAGGGGGTGGGGACACCCGTGGGGACCGACTCCCGACACCAGAGCGATGAGGCTGGGCCTCTGACCCCTCGGAGTGAGGGTAGCCACGGGCCTGGAATTCCAGCCTCCTTTCTTCCCCTCCTAAATTATGAGGCAAGAAGGGGATCGAGCCGTCGGTCGCCGCAGAACGGCCCAGCGCTGGGCGAGCGGCACGGCGCGGACGGGTCGCGGCGCAGCGGGCGCCCGGGGTCGCCCGGCCGCCCAGGGTCTAGGTCTTGGCCTTCCGCGAGCTGAGTCCCACTAGTCCTAGTATTTCTCTGCATTTGTCTTTTTCTTCTCTCCGCTCTTCCCAGCCTTCCTTGTCCCACTGATCGCTTTCTTCCTTTCCTCAAGTAGGACATCCTTCCTGGGTAGAGAACAGTTTTTCCTCCGCTGAGTGTTTCCATAGCTTACAACTTGGGCTGCTGAGTGACCCTGGGGAAGTCACGGAACTTTCAGGGCCAGGGTGGAAAGAGGGAGCGGGTGTTCTGTAGGGCAGTTTTTTCTGAAGATGCCTCCAAAATTCAGCCCCGGAGGACTCAAACAAGGGAATGACGGTGTTCCCTCTTCCTCCCCACCTCGCCACTGACAGGATGGAGCTGTATGCATAAGCACAAAATTATCTGAAGAAGGAGGGTTTTTGGTACGAGTTTTATAGTAAAGTAAGGGAGGTGACTAATTTAATCCTTATTTTGAAAAATTAGGATATAAGATACCCCTCGGGAAATAAAAATAAGATGATGCTTTCTACGACTCCTTGGCTGATTTTGTAGCAGTTCAAAGTTTGCTCTCAGTACCTGCTCTTCCTTGGCTGGCTGGCTGGCCTTCGGGGAGCAAGGAATGCTTGTACATTCCTAAGAGGGTAAGGGGAGGTGATGGGGATGGTTAAGAGAGAAGTTGGCTCTGGGTGTAATTCTGCCAACTGTTCGAGTGAGGCAAAGGGAGGGTGGTCTTTTACACGGGTTTGGGATCTGGTTACCTTTAATTCGCCCCGTTGGCTGCGTATTGCGCTAATGGGCGTCTGTCAGCGTAGGGCTCAGGTTTCCGCACTTGCCTCGGACAGTGGAAGCAAAGGGGCAAACAGCAAAGTAGACCGCTTAACCAAAAGAAATATACCAGGCCTCTGGAGCTGGGGTTGCAGGCTGAGAGTAGCTGGGCATTATGGGCATCTCCTCAGGCCCAGGGCGAATCGAAGGACTCAAGACCTGGAGGAGACGCCACCTTTTAAAAAGCCCTTTCTGACCAGCCTGTTTTGCTCCATCCTTTCAGATAGCAGGGGGCTAGAATAGGCTATGCAATCCCTCATAGAAAAATTCATCTTTCACACCTAAAATCTAGTTGTTCAAAACCAAGCCAAACACTGCAGGTGTTTGAAACAGAGCTGTTTGTCTTTCCAGAAGCCATTAACAAACTCCTTACATCCCCTTAGGTCTTTACAGTTTATACAACATATTTCGCTGGCACCAACTCGCCTAATCCTGCAAGTCCAAGTGACAGGTAGACTCCTCAATTCTCGTTGTGGGGGCAAGGGAATGGAGAGGCTCAAAGAAGCCAAGCAGTTTGTGCAAGGTCACAGTCAGGAAATGCCTGTTCCTAGTCTGGGACGCCCTCCCCCTCCGGAAGGCCTCTCTCGTTCCACTGCTTCCTGTCATCCCTTCCCATGAAATAGACATACACACAACCGCCCCCCTTCTCCCCCTTGACTCAACCTAGGCACTCTGAAAACACCTTTCCAACCTCCCTATGCCACCTCCTAGACAGGAGCTCATCCACTAATTATGCCACCATCACAGACACAGGTGGAGTATAACGGACACATGGCTCTGGAACTGACTTTCTTTCAGATCACATTCTCTTCAGGACATTTCTTCAAGGAACCCATGTTAGTTAAAATGTGCCCACACACAGACACACACACCAGCCTTTCATGGTCCCCTCACTGCCAAGACTCTTCGTATAAGCCACATAAAATAAATAACCTCAAATATAACTCTTAATTGCTTCCAAGTCTATGTTTCCTCATCACTAAACTTTACTGCTTCACAATCTTTAGGGCAAACTCCCCTCGGGACTCTGTCCTTTCCAAGACAGAGGCCGGAGAAAACAGCTTTTCCGAGATTCGAGCTGGGTGTCCCAGTCAGGGAGGATGAGAAAAGAAAGGGTGCTTAGAGCCTGGGAGGGAATGAGAGGTCTCAGAGGGTTGGGACTGGACCCTCAGAGACAAACGGGGAAGTTTTCCATCTGCTCGCCGCCCCCTACAGGCCACGTCCGCCATTGCAGCAAGAGTCCTACACAGCCGGTGCCTGTATTTTGCTCTAGTCTTCGCACGCATTTTCCTGGACCTCCGGATCCACCCTCCTTTCTCCGAGAGACTGAGTACCGGGACCCCACTCAGGGACTTCATCCAAGGGATGCTCTAGGGGCCACAAGCCTTGGAACTGGATGGAGTTTCTAGAAATGAGTGCCGGAGGAAGTGGAAACCAGTTTAAATTCGTGTGTAGCCGATAGCTAAAATCCTCCCCATAAAAAATTACCTGCTTCCCCTCTTTATTACAAATAAATCTGCCTAAGTGAAATAAAAAGCGGATATCAGTCGTGTTGCCTTTAAATCTCAATGTAAAAGGGGGATTTCAATGCCTTTCTCGCTAGTGCCCGCGTTCGGTCATATCAAATGTGGGTTGCAAGCCCTCCCTCCTCCAAGTGCTTGCGTTTATTATATATGATATTTGCATTTTCCCCTTCTGCTCTAAGCCTTCGTGGTTTAACAAGCTTAAACCAAAAAGAGCTTTTCAGAGTGGGTACGGCCAGGCCTATCTCCCTGACACCTGCCAGGACTTTAAACAGCCATTGGTCGGTTTGGTGTCTGGGTCTAAGAGTCTCTTATGCTCCAAGAAATAAAGGAAGGGGACCATCTCCAGGCTCTATGTCAAGGTTGATAAAGTGTCTGGGAGGAAAGTTGCCGGCAGATCTCTCCTCTACACCCCGCCGCCTAATGTAACGGGAAAAAAGCCCTGCGGATCTCAAGCGGCAGCTTGTGGCCGAGTGTCACGCCGCGGGTGCAGGCTCGGCCGGTATTGCTGCTATGCGCGGAAATATGAGCGAGTAATTTTATAAGTAACAAAGGATCAGGGATGGAATGAGGCTCCTGTTATCCAATGTCATTTAGAAGCCTTGGATCAGCAGCTTCTTGAGGCTAAAAGTGAATTCAAGAAGCCCTGCCTTTCCCTTTTCCCAGGGGTGTCAGCTAAATTTAGAAATAACCTCTATGTGTTTGCACAAATCATGTACCATTTGCTGTTTGTGTAAAAACCGATTAGCCAGACACAACTGTGAAACAACTTGTTACTTTTATAGCTGCAACACACAAACAAATTTAGATCCGTTTAGTTTTCCTTGTAAAAAGAGATTAGAAGGGACCCGCCCGAGACTGTGTGGTCCATAATCTCTTCTCCGTGAAGGTTACTGTGGCTTCTCTCAGTGGCGGCTGATTATCAGGTTCTTGTTTATCAAGTTAAACGATCTCACCCCCGGCAGCCTGTTTTATTTTAGGACTCTGATCCAGAAGGAATGTTTACTCAGGACACAATAATGTTTACTGTTTACCAGGAAAACAGGTTCGGTATTAGAGAGGAACTGTCTTTCAAAGCAATTCCCTAGTCCACGCCGAAAGCAGAGAAATAAGGCTGGGATCAGCAACCGGGAGGCATCTCCGAGACCAGGGAGGCGAGGTGGACGCTCGCGCCAAGGACTGGCTGTGTTTTGCAAACAGCACGCGAGAAGGGCCGAGCTGACAGTACTAGTGCCCGCTCCAGTTTTAAAAAGCGATTTCACATAAGTAATTTTAACAGCTAAATTAATTACGGAATAATTAGAATTGATGCCATTTGAGGATTTATTGGTGATGGGAATCGGCTTCCCGCGTCTAGATGTTTCATTTCTACCTTAATACTTCAGGTTGCAACAGCTGAAATGTACATTAAAAAGAATTTGCAAGGACATCTCCCCAATGCTGTTCTGTGATCTCGCATTTCACACTAAACTAACCTAAAGTATTAAAAAAAAGTTTTTAAAAGAGGAGTGATATGCATCTGTTTTTAAAAGGGTATTAAGGCCATTATTTTTTGGCCTTTGGAAAGCCTAGGGGTTGGAGGAAAAGGAGGCATCTACAGGAATCCTTCAGAATTCGAAATTATGTTGTGGATGGATTATTGACATAGGAAAGAGGTATCTTATTTTAAAATAATAGAAAATTTTATGAAAGAATAAAACAACTGTGTATCTATCAGGTTAATATAGGAAATACAATTCCACTGCAAAATTTAAAGTGCCGTAACATATATTTTAAAAGTCAGCTGGGTTTATTACCAATCCCACTTCAGGGATGAAAAGAAATAGTTTGAAAACTCAAAGCTTTAAATGCTAAAATGAGGGAGATGTTTGGAATTCACATTCTTTTGAAAGGATAATTGAAATGACCAAGAACTCTCATTTGGGAAGTTTACATTGTGAAAGATAAAGTCTGATATTTAAAAAAAAGTAAAATAAAATTGTGCTGATGTTTTGAATTAGGTTGAATTTTTTTTAATGACAGCTTACTTTACATAACTATCTTGTCATTTAGATTTAATGGATTGATAGGAAGGAGATCATCACCCACATCTCGATTTTATGTGAAAACTAAAAGAAAATATTCATACGATTTAAATTAGGCATATTCTTTCCTTTCTCCAATTATTTTTCTTACACTCAAATTATGAATTAGTAAAGTCTGAAAAGGTCATTACTTGAAAGTCCTCGAATATCTGGGAAAGATAAAAAGCAAATACTAATTTAAAATCTTGTTATTTACCTCAGACACCTAAATAAAACACTAAGCTGAGCCTTTTAAAAATTTATTTACAAAGCTGTGTACAACACGATGGAATAACATTTAGAATACCATATATATTCATTCATATATAAACAGACTTTTATAATAGAATGACACTTTTTGCCTTTTGAAAATTTTTTTATATTTAAAATCTCCCAACGTCTCTATACATTTTTTTCTCACATAAAACTGCGGAGAGTGAACCTTCAAAAAAATGAAAGTTCAGAGCTCTAAATCTACTGAATTTGTTTTTTTCTTAAAAAAATAAAAACCCCAAAAGGAAAGTCAATAATTTTTCTACAAATATGTACAAAGAATTTCCCTCCCATCCCCAAGGTACTGAGAGCAGGCGCCGTCGGGTACGTTTTTGAAAAATTCGGTTTTCGGTTTTACCTGGACGGAGAGCTATTCCCCGCAGGCGCGCGTGAGTTTGCTCCGCCAGCCTAGGTGTGCAGGACCGGGTGGAGGCCGCCGAAGGTCGATGCTGAGGGCTCGCGGGAGGAAATGGAGGAGAGGCAGAGTCCAGGATTGGGCACCGGGGCCAGGACCGGGGCGGGGCGCGCAGCTTGCAAATGCAGCCGACGCTCGAGGCCGCCGCCGGGCCCTGCATCCCGGCCACCCGCGCGTCCCTATTGAGCGGGCCACTTGGCTTGCGCCGCGGCAGCGGCAGCTGCGGCGGCCGAGGCTGCGGGCTGCAGGAACTGTCCAGAAAGCGGCACGCTCAGGATGGGCGCGATGGTGGCCGTCGTCCTGCTCAGAGAGAGCGGCTGGTGCGTGGCCATGAGCGCCGCCGACTGCACGGTCCCGGGCGGCCGCAGGAAGGACTGCGCCGCGCCGCCGCCCCCGCCACCCCCGGTGCCCCCAGTTACCCCGCTGCCCCCAGCGCCCGCTGCCGAGCCCCCGGGTGCCGCGGGACCCCCACCAATGATGTTCTCGATGCTGAACGACGGCCGCGCACTCGGCTCGGACTTAATGAGCGACGCCGTGGTGCCCGCAGCGCCCGCCGTGCCCGCGGCGGCCGCGGCGGCGCCCAAGCTGTTGAGCTGCAGCTGCAGGCCTGGGCCGAGCTGCGAGCCGAAGGCGGCCGCTTTGCGGCCGAGCTCGCCCGAGGGCAGGAGCGGCACGGCGGGCGGCAACACGGGTGTCACGGGGGGCAGCGCGTACGGGTACTGGAGCGCCGCGGCCGCCGCCGCGGCTGCCGCGGCAGCAGGGTGAGAATAGGCGCCGGCCGCGGCCGCAGGGTGCAGGCCGTAGGGGCGGCCGTAGGGCCCCGCGGCGCCGGCCGCCGCCGCAAGGCTGTAGGCGCCGAAGCTCTGCATCATGAGCGCCGTCTGCTCGCGCAGGTGCTCCTGCTGGTGGCGCTTGAAGCGTTTCCGGCGCCGCAGGAAGCTGCCGTTGTCGAACATGTCCTCGGATTGCGGGTCCAGGGTCCAGTAGTTGCCCTTGCCTGGGTTGCCCGGTTCGCGGGGGATCTTGACGAAGCAGTCGTTGAGTGAGAGATTGTGGCGGATGCTGTTCTGCCAGGCGGGGAACTTCTCCCGGTAGTAGGGGAAGCGGTTACTGATGAACTCGCAGATGCCGCTCAGGGTCAGCTTCTTCTGTGGGCTCTGCAGGATAGCCATAGTGATGAGCGCGATGTAAGAGTAGGGCGGCTTCACCAGACTGTTCTTGGGCTTGCTCGGGGCCAGGCCGCCTGCCGCACCGCTGCCCGAGCCAGGCCCGCCGCCGCTCCCGCCGCCCTCCTCGCCGCCAACGCCGCCCTTGCAGCCGTCGGCTTCGGACACGCCCGCCTCGCCCCCTGGCCCGGCCCCGGCTCCAGCTGCCTCCTTGGATAGTGCCAGGGGCTGCTGGTGCGGCGGCTGAGGCTGCCCATGGTGGGGTGCCGCCGGCGTCACCTCGTCCGCCTCGTCCAGTCGCAGCTCCGGCGGCCCCGCGGGGCTATCGCAGCCCGCGTCGCTGTCCTTCTCCTCCAGCCCGTCGTCGCCCTCGCCCACCACATCGATGTCCACATCCTCGGCCGTCAGCACCGTCTGGCCGGACATGTCGCTGGCGCTGCCGCCACCGGAGAGGGTCATCCCTCCTCGGGGTTGGTGGCGGCGGCGGGGAAGGAGTGGCACGCTAGGAGGGTCTTTAGGGGCTGCCGCCGAGCTCAGGAGAGGAGGTTTGGGATGGGAGATTGGGAGAGGGGAGAGGAGCGTAGGTGGTTCGGGGCCCTCCCGGCTTGGCTCACACTCGGCGGCCCGGCATCGCGAGCAGCGGGCGCTGCCGTCCGCCCCCCGCGGTCACGCTCCGCAAACTTCAGCTGTCCCCGGCGCTCGGTACTAGGCGCTCGCTACCGCTCCTGGCCCTGCTGGCTTCTCTACGACGCGCCCCCTCACTTCGCCTGCCTTCCTCGGCCTCTGGACTGGGTCGTGGGGACCAAGAGCGGTGCAGGCTGGCGCGGGACGCCGGGCGCCTAGCAGTTCGGGAGGGCACGGACAGGGCCAACGGGGGAGGGGGGTAAAAGGGACGCCGAAGCCCCCGTAGTCGAAAGTCCTGTTTTAAGGACTGGCCTGATAGATTACTTTCTACTTAAAGATCCAGCGGGAGGCGGGGCCACGTGACCGTGCGTGACGTCAGGGCCGCCGCGGAGCCGGCCAAACTCAAGTTGGTTCAGAGAATTGTCAACAAAGGGACGAGGGACGCGCAACTCTGCGCGGCACCGTGCGCCAGCATCCTGCGGGGCCCGAGGGTGCCCCGGCCCGCCCCAGGACCCCACCCTAGGCTGGAGCCCGCGCGGGGGTCAAGGGAGCCTCTGGGTGTGAGTGGGGGTGGGTGCGCGTGAGAAAGGGTGTGGGCCTGAGAGCGTCTGCGGGACCCCGCGGCTCTGCTGCCCTGCCCTCCCAGCTCCCTCTCCTTTCCTCCTCTTTGCCAAAGCTCCCTTGGCAGGGACTGGGCGTAGAATGTAGAACAAGATTCCCATCTTGTATTTCTTAAGAGAAAAACTTAGTAAGTAGTCTCTATTTTGTTTTTTGTTTTTGATTCTTTTTAGCTCTAAAGAGTAAGGGCTGCGTCCCGGCTCTGTCTTGCTAATTAGACTTCAACGCCCCTCCTGCCTCAGTACCCAGTCGGCGGAGACACCTACTGAGGGGTGGTGCTCCTCCTCCCTAAAGCCAAATCACTGGGTCCTGCCTTCGCTTTCCTTGCTCGATGTGGGCGTGTTTATATGTGTGTGTGTGTATATATATATATATATATATTTTTGCGGCCACAACAGCATCAGCTCGGGTTCCCCAAGGTCAGAAAATGGCTATCGATTAATCTATTAGAATAGTTGCCGAGAGAAATAAAAAAGACATAAAATAAGAGGGAACCTATAAATAAGGAAGCTGTAACTAGCTGATTGGAGTTGTTCAACGACTTAGCATGTGAAAAAGTCGGAAATGAGGTGCTGGGGAAGGAGCCGGGATTGGCAGCGGGCTGGGTAAGTCGAGTGGGGCCGGGAAGAGGCTTCGGGCCTCTAGGTTAGACGCCGCGCCCACGCCGGGATGGCAGAACAACGCGGGGAGCGGGCATTGTGACTTCTCAGGCACCGGGGCCCAGCATCCTGGGAGTGGGGGCGGCCTCGGTTACGCCAGCGGGCTAGGCTCTTAGTTGCTGCTAACTAATGTGAATTCTTTCCTCTTAGGGCGTAAACAAACCCTCCAAGATTTAACTTCCGCAGAAACCAGCAGCAGAAGGGGTGGAGGAAGAGGCGAGGATGCGGCCAGTGCACACCGAGTTTCTATGGCAAGGAAAGTCAGTGATGGTAGGAAAGACTGTGGGCATTTAACTGGGATGGGGTGGAGGGGAACGCAAACCGCCCGCGGGTGCGCGGCATTGCTGGAGCGCGTGGACCTCGCACCTCCTAACAGTGCTCCTGACCTGGTGAATTCGCGACGCACCGCCTCTTCCCGCATTTTTAGGCCGCCTCCTTGCGAGCCGCAAGCGCCTGCCGGGTGGGGCAGGCTCCTGCAACCCAAGCCCAGTCTGTCCGCTGAGGCCTAGGAGGGGAATGTCGGCCTCGCCAGAGGAAGGACCAAATGGGAGATGGTCCGAGAGGACATAGTGAAATATTTACAGAAGACACCAAGAAACTGATATATTTCCTGGCGAACAGTGGTAGTTCTGATTCGCCCAGTCCGCCTGGCGGACAGTGGTACTCTCTCTCACCTACGACTCCCTTTTTCCTAAGCGCAGACACATACACGTAAACTTGCTTCATTATAGGCAGTGCCACATACCGATTGACTTTAATTTTCATTAGATGATTTCCCGGATTAAACACTAGCACATTGGATCCCCACGTCGCAGGATGTTTCTGGGTGAATCTGGGGACAGGGTGGGGGCAGTTATTCCACCTTGAGACACCCATAAAAGTACAAGATTTTCCTGTATCTAAATGATACCCCGGTTACACCTGACTGTAAAAAGCATCTGAGTTTATTTCCGCAGCTGCACCGCTTTTTGGCCCGTAGGCTCCGAACCTTTTACAATACCATCTAGACAGCCTCCTGCGGAACCGACAGGAGCGGCGAGCTGCTTGCCCACTGCCCCTCCCCCCTGGCAGCGGAGGCTGCGGCTGCAATAATTACTGCCCTACCCAATAATTACAGAAGTAAGGTCGAAAAAACAAGAAAAAAACCTCTAAATTCACAAATTCAGAATTTCCTTTTGCTCAGCTTTTGGTTGTCCAGCCCCAGCAAGCACTGGCCGCAGCACGCGCCCCACCGTAGCCTAGGAGGCTGGGCCCGCGTGGACGCGTGCACGTGTGTTTGCGCGCGCGGGAGGGTGGCAGCTCCAGGGGCTGCCCTCTGCAGTCTTCTTGAAGTAGCCTCCAAATGAGCCTAATTTTGATTCCGATTAGGGCTGGCTCTCAGGATTCCCTTCGCGCCGCTGGGCGCTGCCTCTCAGCCTCCCTCGGCCAAGACCAGGCTTGATGCATCCATTCCTCCGTATCTCTTTGGAACCTCCCTGGGGGAAGGGGTGGGGAATGAACAACTCCCAGCCGTCAGTTCCATTTGTTGCGCTTTTTTCCTACCACACAATAAAAGTCAAATTAATTGATTCATACCATTAATTACGGTGCATACCGTGAAAAGCAACGCTTCCCCTCGGTTAGAGATCTATTGTGCTAATCTCTTGTTCAATCAGTGTTACCATCTGATGCCGGATCTGGCCCTTACAGAAACTTTTCGACTCTATTAGCTAAATGATGAGACGTGCAGGACCTACTGGCTGCGGCCCCGATGTCCTGCGCCCGTGCCGGCCCAACGGCTTGTTATCGATTTCCAGAGGAGTCGGCGGATTTTCCTGCGATCACTCTCGGCTGGAGAATCGGCCACCGTTTTTCTCTTTCCGAGAGAACAGTAGCGCAGCTCAACCTTCCGTGGCGGGAAGGAGGCTAAGCTGCAGCCCAGGTGGGAGGCGGGAAGGTTCCCGCTGCGATGGCAGCGGGACGCCGCCAGGGCGGAAGGGCTCAAGCCTGACGCGGTGCAGGGTCCTGCCTTAGGCCGACTAGATTCCGGGCTAAGTAAATCCTGTTTGCCGCGTAGTTTTATTTTGCAGCTAAAAGCCCAAGTTGTCAGTAACTGCCAAACTTTAGAACAGAGAGATGGGAGAAGCGAGATGGATGCAGAGAGAAAGTGACACATTTGTTGGGGGGGGGGGAGAAAAATGTGATAGAAGGAACGGAAATATTAGGGGGGAAGGAAAGGGAAATGTGATAAACATTTTCTGAGTCTCAGATGGTTAGTGGGGGAGGTACAAAGAAGGAGAATGAAAACACGCAAACACACAATTACTATGAGTGAGAGTGACTACTTGGGTCACAACGAGCAAACTTCCCAGGGAGGATTTAAAGAAGATGGCAGCCAGCTGTCTCACCTGTTCAAATGTTTGAAACGTTTCAGCCAAAAGAGAATGTAACGAGGCTCTCTCCGTTTCTCTTGGGACGGGCAGAGTCCGTGGTACCCAGCTGCGGAATCCACCAGGACTGGGGCTGTAGGGGGCGGGGGGGCTGGTGGTGGTGGAGAGGACTGAGGTTCTAGCAACAGGAAGAGAGAAAAGTGGAGTCCGGATCGATAGGAAGGAAATTGAGATGTCTCGGGGGAGGGGAAGATTTAGAGTGTGTCCTAGGGGGTGAGATGGGGGTCGAGGGGAGGAGAAGTGGATGGAACAATTTATGACGGAGAAAGGGTAATTAATTACAACTCAATTTGGGTTCTTAACTGGTCAACACGGGAGGAGGGGCACGGTCAGAGTCTGCGGACGGCTGGAATGGCCCACATACCCCCTCGACAGGACGAAGCGAACCCAGGTGCCCTCTTCCTCCTCCTTTAGGTCAGAGACTATACCAATGGTTTGAATAAATCGTTGGCCCGAGGTGAGACAGAATCTTTCCCTGGGCGCGAGTGCACTTTTCTTACAATACGGGGAGAAAGGACCAGGTTCCGCGCAGTGAGAGGCGCGACCCGCACTGAGAGCAACCACCCTCCCTCTACTGACTGGGAAACAAACGTGGGTGGAGCCCATCTGGAATATACCCTTCCCCCAGGCCAAAAACAAAACAAAAAACAAAAAACACCAAAAAAAAAAAAAAAAACAAAACCCACACAAAAACAAAACAAAAAACAAGAACCCAAGTCGGCTCTTTCTTGACAATCTTCATAGATGTGTTAAACTGTTATCCGCCTCTGCCTGGATGGACACCACTGAGGGAGGTGGGAAGGGCTGAGATGATACCCGGGTCCCAAAGTTATTTCTGTTTCCAAGAAGGTGGAATTCGACTCACTTACCACCATCCTTGTATACCTATCCAGATATCTTGGCGGCGGGGGGGGGGGGGGGGGGGGAGGGGAGGATTTAATGTTCATGTTTGGATTTGCATCTCAAAACTTCATTTATTTTCAAGGGGTCCGCCACTCAGGGCCCATGCCAAGAAGTGCCTTGTAATGGCGAGAGACCAAAGGGAAAGGAAGAGAGAGAGAAAGAGAGAGAGGATGGTTTTGAATTTATTTATATTGGAAATGTATAAACATCCATTCTGTAAAAGGCAACACGTTTAATTAACGATGAGAGAGCAGTTAGGGGCAGAAAGCTAGTAAAATTGTGTGATAAATTTATGGCATTGTTAGCGTGCTTTTAATTATGGCTATTATGTTAATTATTTCACATTAGCATGGAGTTATCAGCAGCATGTCAGATTTAATCAAAACGAGCCTTTCTCTCGAAAATTGTTCTTTTTATCCGCGAGGAGAAAGGTCCCGGGCAGGATCGGGGCTTAGAAATGACTTGGCGTTGAAAGCATTGAAAGTCTTTCCGACACCGTTTGGCCGGGTCCGGCTGTCCGCTGGATCCCTCCAGGCTACCGGCAGCTCGCGGAGGAGCCGAGGGCTGGGTTTTTAGGAATTCACCATTTTCACCCCCTTCGGAGCCGACACTTCATCATATGGGATCATTCTGTCAAACAATATGATGCTGCTCATTTTTATCTGTCCCGCTTTACAAAACCCCCATTCAGCCCGCGGAGGAGCAACAAAAGCCTGGAAGCGGCGCGGCGGCCGCTGCCGGCCACGGCCTCCCCCACGAGCTGGAGGGAAAGGCGAGAGGGGTCGAGGAGCGCCGGCGGCGGGCGCACGCCCTTCGCGGTCCGAGGGAACGCGGCCTGGCGGGGCCCACACACCCAGGTGGCGGTCCCCGGGTATGGCCCGGGCGGGACACGCCTCTCACAGGCCGGAGCCCGTCCTTGGTCTCCCCGCGGGCCCAGGGCGGAAGCGCCTTTCCCTCCCCGAGAGCGACTTGCCCACCCGGGCCACATCGATTTCTTAATCACTGGCGATCGATTTATTGGGAGCAAATAAATAGCCCGTTTTGGAAACGTTTCAATTGTTGGCCTGATGGTTGGGGCGCTGACGCGGGAGGGCGCGCAGGGCGGAGGGGCGCGCGCGGGAAAGGGCTTGTGGGAACGTGGGAGCGCAAAGGCCGAGCACCCCTCGCCACCGAAGCCTCGTGTGTGTGCGCGCGCGCGCCGCTGCCGCCACACGTCGCCCGCGCTCCGGCCTCCGGCGACGCCCGGGCCTTCTCGAGGGTACGGCTTCCTTCCCTCGCGCTCAGCCCCCTCTGGCGGCGGGGCGGGCGGGAGTTCAGCGCCCAGCCCTTCTACCTTGTCACATCCAGGCAAGTTCACCCGGGGTTCTGATTCCTTCGTAAAGTTTCCCCTCGGGCCCCCGAGCGACCCTGAGGCCAGTCCCTGGGACCCGCGCGGGTGGAGGCTCTCAGGCCCAGGGCCGCTCACGCTCACCCACCGGCCTTCCGGCCTGGGCCCGCGGACGCTGCTGCCTCCTCGTCCAAGGGCCAAGGGCCGGGAGCGGCCTTCCTACACAAGACCACTCAGGCCCCCGCCCTTCCTGGGACGGGGCTGTGGACCGGCCAGCTGTTGCCTTATTTTTAGCGCCATTCCATTCGCGCGGTTATATTTAACTTGATCCACTCCTCCGAGGAGGTCGCTCGGACATCGAATTCTCTACATCGCAGCTTGGGCCCGCCCGCCTAGCCTCAGGGGCAGATTGGAAAACCCCTGCTTAAGAATCTTTGACATCTCCGGAGCTTGGCTAGGAGAGGAGAGGTTGAGAGGTCTGGTTCTAGAAGCAGTCGCCACCGCACTTGCACACACACTGTGCGGGTTCAGTCTTGTGTGGGGGAGGGCAGTGGGAGGGAGGATTCCGTCCCAAGGGAAGGATTCTCTGTGGGGAGTATTGAGTCCATTTCCTACTTATGCATGATCCAGAGCACCCAGGTGACCTGGAAGACCTCTTACACTCTGCCCTTCAGAAAGGTTATGGCTTTTGTATTAATGCAGGATTCTCCCTCTTCTTCTCCCTACTCCCAAACACAGGCAACAGGACACTTAAATTTAAGTAGTTTGTTGGTTCCTCAGTTTCAGCCTAGTGTTCCCTCGGCAAAATCTCAGAAAGAGTATGATACAGGCTGGAAAGGACCCACTTGGATAACATATAGAAACACCATGGGAATACACACATTTTTCTCTCAGAAGATCAAACTGAATTTACCAAAAAAATGCAAAAGCCACATACGAAAGGTGCACATACAGATGTGACATAACCTGGGATATCGAAACACGTGTTTAAAATTTAAATTCTTTTCTTTCTAACACTCTTATTAAAGAAAGGACTTTCTTAGCCTTAGGTCCAAAGCAGATTATTTCTGACTGCCTCTTTCTGTAGGTCTCCCCACAACCTATGGGAGAAGGACGGAAGTCCCAGATGAATTTAAGGGGAGAGGAAGGATATCTATGCATACACACACACACACATATATATTCATTTACTTATTTATTAATACTTTGTTGACCAGTTCTAGACTCTGGAGAGTGCTCGGGAGGAAAAGAATTAAACTCAAGATTCCAGGATGATGAGTGCCATGATAGAGGAACATAGCACACTGAGTAGGGCCTTCCCACTCTTTGGGGAATGAGACAGTGTGAAGTTTTCCAATACAGAAAGTAATACTGATGAGCTTGTTCTGACTTTAGGGCTATACTAGGAAGATTAGGGAGAAATAAATTAGAACCTGGAATACTTTGGGAAAACAAAGTACTAAGATGTCTAACCATACTTCTAGACAGCCAGGGTGCCTTGGTCTGAAGGGAAATAGAGAATAGAATGTGACAAAGAAGCAGATGAGAGTTGGAAGAAGGGAAAAGTTACAGTATAAAAATAGAACTTTGCTTAGAAATTTTGTCTACGTCTGGTATGATTCCTTTTGGATTATATGGAAGTGCTTTGACTAACACTTAGAAGAAGTTATACAAGGGACACGGATAAAAGGAAAAGATCCTAGGGAGGGGACTCACAGGGAGAGACTACTGAAAAGTCTGGCTGGTAGACCCAGCTACTCTTCTAACCTTACATTAGTTCAAGGGCCAGGCTCAGAACTGCAGGGTTAGAATATTTAGAGGGTAGGCTTCACCTTTAGAATGTTACCTCCACAAGGGCAGGAAGTTTGATCTGTGTTTGTTCACTGTGGTTTCCGTAGCCTCTAGCCAAGCACTCTTGGTTTGGGTTGGAGTTGGGGGTGAGGGGATGGGGAAGGGACTGGCAGCACTCAAAAAATACTGGTTTGATGACTGAATTAGTGAGACACAGCCCCACTGTGATGGGTGACTTATTTGAGAAAGTTTGTAGTTTAAATGTTGTTTAATTAATTTTATAAATATTTATCACAAAATGTTACAGGGGTTCAGAGTAGTTACATCTAACTCTGCCTGGAAAAGAGGAGTGTGTAGGAAGGTTTCCCAAAATGTGTAGGAGGTATGCAAGATGTGAGAAGCAGCTTATAATTTAATTTGACTGAAACGGGAGGGTGGCTGGAGTCGATGCTGTAGAGGTAGACAAGAGTGAAATCATGAAGCCTCCTGAATATTGCGCTAAAGAGCCTGAAGTTAATACTGAAGGTATTAAGTAACTGAAGTTACACTGAAAGGTATAACTTGGTGATTGGCATGATCAGAGTAAAATTTGGCAACAGTTGTCTGGGGACATGTGAAGGATAAACTAGAGGGAGTAAGACTGGAGGTAGTAAACAGGCTATTTCTGTTATGTCAGTAAGAGGTGATGAAGATGTGACTTAAATTACTGGCAGTGAGACTGGAGAAGATGGGATGAATTGGAGAAAGATTTAGAAGGGAAAATTGATAGTATTAAGTGTCTGATTAATAAAGGAGAAGTTCATAGTAGCTCCCAGATATGAAATTTGGGTCTAGAGGAAAAGTTGGTATTGAGAGGGAGAATACAGATGGAGGAACACTCTCCTGCACCTCGGTCATGCACATGACTACCCAAGTTATCTCCTTAAATATCAGTTAGAGCATGCCAATTACTTCCTGGATCAAAAACCTTGTTGTATATAGAAAAAAAACCCCAAACTCTTCGGGAAAGCATTTCAGGTGTGCCATGATGTGATCTGGTTCCAACTTACCTTCTAGTTTCATTTACACTTCATGCTCCAGCCCCATGGGACTATATTCCATTTCCAGGACACTCCATGATCTCCATTATATACCAGTTATGTGACCTTGAGCACATACCTTAAGACTCTGTACTTTATTTCCTCATCTGTAAAATGGGGATAATAGTATCTTCTTTATGGAGTTGTTGTAATAAGTATACCCAAAACATTCAGAGTAGAGTTTGACACATAGTTTTAAGGATCACACCAAAAACACTTTTTTTTTTTTAATGAATTGTGTCTTTGCAATGCCTTTTCCTGATTTCTGATTGATAGACAGAGTCCCAGCCTTCTCAGAATTTTCAGTTTAGTTGTGAAGAGTGAGAGAGGGGACATTGTAAGCCCTTGAAGGTAGAGATTGAGAGGCTTAGATTATTATTATTTTTTATCTTGGAAGTGACTTTTCTAGAATTTTGAGCAGGGCAGTGATGTGACTGGATATGTGTTTTAGCAATATCACTCTATCATTGGTGTGGAAAATGGACTGAATGCAGAAGATGATGAGTTCAATTTTGCACATACTGAATTTGAGGTGCTGGTGAAATTTCAGAGTCCATATAATTATAGAGATAGAAATCTAGACCAGTGCTGTCCAATGGAAATATAATGTGAGATACAAATGTGAGTTATGTATGTACTTTTACATATCTAATAGCTTCATTGAAAAAAGTTAACAGAAACAGAAGTAAGTTGATTTTAATGACACATTTTGACCCAATATACCTAAAAATAGTGTCATTTCGGCATACAGTTTTTACAAAAATTATTGAGATATTTTCCATTCTTTCTTTTCTGACTAAGTGATGTGTATTTCATTCTTGCAGCCAGCACAATTTGAACCAGCCACATTTCAAGTGCCTCATAGCCACGTTTGGCTAATGGCTGTTATATTGCATAGGTTAGGTCTAGACCTTAGGAGAGAAGTCAAAACTACAAATAAAGGCTTAGGAGCCATCAGTGTTCAAGTGCGATAGTTAAAGCAATGAGAGTATATAAGCTCAGCAAACAGGAGTGTGTGGGATGAGAAAAAGGCCAAGGGAATACCAAAGATGGGAGAAAGAAAAAGAACCCATTAAAGAAATTGAGAAAATAAATGGAATAAACTGGGAGCAAGTTCAATCATGGGAAGCAAGGAATAGGGACTTTTGAGAAGATAAATTAGTCAACAAGGTCAAGTGTTTCTGAGATGTATTTTTATTACGTGTAATTGTTATATAGATCTTATTATAAGGGTTTGGCCATCTCTGATAGAAATTATTTCAATATAAGTAGATTGTTTATTCAAATTCTGATAGGCAGTTATTGAGAGTAGATATCATTTCTTCATTCTGTGCATAGTTGCAAAATATTATTGTTTGATTTCATTAAAACATGCGTATTGCCTCGTTCCATGAACTTGTGCCAAAGTCACAATGACCAAAATGTTCATTGCTCCTTGCCAGGAACAGTTCCAGTTTAAGCCTACTTTTCAAGTATAATTATATCTAGGTCCTAGTTTATTCTCAGAAGTGTCCCAGTTTGGATAGTAAATTATTTGGTCACCGCATACATAGTAGACATAACTTTCATCACTTAGAGCATAATCAAGCTGGCTGTCAGGTTTTCTACTGATGGATAGAGAAATGCTTAAAGCAAATATAGGTGCCACTAACTATAGTTTTAATTGCCTCCCAGTTAAATCAGGGCTTCTCTTTGCATTCTCCTGAGGTTTTCCTGAAGGGAAATTAAAGCAGAATAACGTGCCAAGTAAGACTGTGACTGAATCTTTTTGTGACACAAAATACATCTATACATTCCTATCCCATCCACACCTCCAGGATGATGGAAGTGATTTTTATTAAGTACATGCTATGTGCTAGGTGCTCTCCAATGCAATTTACATGTATTTATTTAATCCTTACAACAATCTTGCAAGGGAGGGACTGTATTGACTTCCATTTTACAAATGAGGAAGGTCACTCAGCCAGGATTTGAAGGCAGTTGGCTCTTAACCTACCATATTGCACTGCCCTCTAATACCATCTTTCTTTTTATCGCTCCCTTCTTTGCCTTTCTCATCCCTGATAGCTTTCTCACTGGCACCCACAGCTGAATTAAACCTTTCAGTGGGAGCATATCGATTAAATGCCTCTATAATTTTAATATTAATTATTTGAATTATGGAAGATGATGCACAAGATGAAGATCTTTATGTTCTAGTCATTACTGTAGAGTTTTGATTTTTGTTTTTTCCTGGGATTAAGATATGTGTCAACCCTTTTATGCTATTTTCTTTTAAAAGGGACCCTAATACTTTTTTTTTTAATTGAAGTACAGTTAGTTTACAATGTGTGTCAATTCCTGGAGTACAGCATAATGTTTCAGTCATACATGAACATACATACATTCCTTTTCATATTCTTTTTCATTATAGGTTACTATAAGATATTGAATATAATTGCATGTCCTAATACTTTTTTGATAACTGAGTTTGAGAATGTCTCAGATCAGGCAGTCTTTAGGAAAACTTTATTATAGAATTTTTAATGACACCTTGAATTATTGTCTCTCACTACATCATCCCTAAATTTAAAAAATACAAATAGTAAATACTAATTTTCTCATAGTTTCTGTGGATCAGGAATTCAGAAAGGGTATAGCTTGGTGATTCTTGCTTAGTATATCCTGTAAGGCTGCAGATAAGCTGATGTCTGAGGCTGCATTCATCTGAAGACTTGACTGGGGCTTACTCACATGGCTGTTTGCAGGAGGCCTCAGTTCTTTGCCATGAAGCCCTCTTAATAAGACTGTTTAAGTGTCTTTCTGACATGGCAGCTGGGTCCCCAGAGCAAATGATGTAAGAGAAAAAGCAAGGCAGAAGCCACGATGTCTTTTATGACCTAGCCTCATCACATGCTATCACTTCTAAGGGTCACACAGAACAGCACTGATGCAGTGTAGTAGTGCACTGTACTGCAAATGTGCATACTGGAATGTTGGGGTCATTGGGGCCACCTTGGAGTCTGGCTACCACAATCCACTTTCTGCTCCCTCTGACTCACATTGCTACCACATGTAAAATGTACTCTTTTTCTCCCAAAGTTCCTAAAAGTCTTTTTCCAATACAGTATCACCTCAGAGTTCAGAATCTCATCATATAAATCAAATTCAGGTGCAAATGAAACTTCTTAGATGTAGTTCCATAAGTACAGCTCCTTGAGTACAGTTCCTCTTGCTCTGAAGACCTGTGAACTAAAGAGACAAATTATCTTCCTCCACACACACACCCAACATTTAATGGTAGGATAGGCATAGGATATCTGCTGTACAGGTGCTCCTATTCAAAAAGAGGGAATAGGGAGCCACACAAGAGTAACTGATCCAGAGCAATTCTGATGTTCAGTTAGGGACAGGCTGGCATTTCCTTGATTAGGGCTCAGTGCCTGAGAATAATTCTTGGTGGCTCTTGGCTCCAACTTTTGTGTTCTTATTTCTACTCTTCATGTCATCCTTCCTTTCTCATGAAGGATAGCACGTGTTTGCAGCTGAGTAGTTTTCTTAGCCTGCCTCCTGCTTGTAGAGTGTTGGGGGATCCAAAGACCTCTTTTGATTTTGTGCTGTTTATACCCATTTTAGTCCAATCTAGTGATGTTTCTGCCAATATAATTCTATTCTAATGTAATTCCCCAGGTGTCTTCTGTCATCCTCCTAGCCATGTATAATGATGAAAATGAACCCTACTCTGGGTGTGGGTGGTGGGAAGGGTTGAAACTTCATTGATTTAATCCAACTGTGATGGTTTCATCCACCTTGCCAAAGACTGATTAAGACATGGTCAAGTGATACCATTCTGTCCAATGAGAAAGAAGGAGAAGATTGTTGAGGGGTTTCTAGGAAAGGTTTTCTTTGTCAACAAAAAGGTCTCCAAGGAAGGAGGTGTTCCTCTTCTTCTGCTAGACATTATGTCTGCATCATACTTGCAGTTGTCATCTTTTGCCCTTGAGTCTGGCAGAATAAAACAATGGAAGCACTTAGGTTCTTTGTTACATAGTTGAGCAACTGCATTAATCAAGGTCAGAAAAAGCAAATTTTCTTTATTTTTAAACCAGTTGCTAGTTGTGGTCATGAATTTAAAGTGAAACCCAATCAGCATGGCTGTGTGGTTTTTTGTTTGGTTGGTTTGGGTTTTATGGGCCAATCGCTCAGGTGAAGGCTGGAGAAAGTAGTGGATAATGGGATACAAGCGGGTTTTGGTGATTACGTGTTTGCAAAGTACAGTGGCTGTACTTCACAAAGAAGTGATTACTATCATTATGGCTCTCTTTTTCCTTTCCTCTCCCCTCACCCTTCTAATGGCCTGCACCCACCTTTCCTGTCCCTTCTCCTTTTTCCTCTTCTTCCTCCTGCGTGGGTAGCTTCCTGATTCTCAGTCGTCTTTGAGCTACCATTTATATGTGTGAATTGTCTTACTCAGTCCTCATAACAACCCCATCTAGCAGTTACTGATTAATAGTCCCATTTTTTTAGTTGAGAGATTAGATTAAGCAATTTTTTTTCATGGCCATACAGCTCAGAAGTAACCAAACAGGCATCCAGCTCAAGCCTATGTGATTCCAAAGTCTGTATTTTAACCACTCTGCAGGAGTGAAAGGAACTCTTTTAAAAGAAAGACCATTCCCTAGCTCTCAGTGTTAACCTAGTTGAATTCATATATCTACCTGGTGGATGTAGATTAACAGAAAACTATGGTCAAGGCCTCTACTTGTGGGGGCCAACATTGTAACTTTAGAATAATCAGACTTTCAGTGTTTATTTTCCTTTAAAACAAAGGAGAATAAACCTTGAAACTTGAAACAAGATCAAGATTCTAATATCTCTGACCAGTTCCGGCCTATTAAATGAGCTAGTTTCCCAGAGATCTGGTTACTTTGCCACCCTTGGGCAGCTAGGCAGGAGGAAGATTTCAGTCCAGACCTTCTCAACTGGTAAAAAGGGTGGCAACCATTTCTGATACTTACCATTTTTTTTTCTGGAGTATTTTATTTAGTATAAACCATGGCCTAGAGATCATTCTAAGAGGCCTAAGGAAATTAATCTTTATGTATTGACTTAGATAACTTTACCTTTAGTGTCCTGCCCTGATTTTCCAGTTGTTTAAAGGAAGTCATATTTAGTTTTGACATGTATCTTTCTTTTTCAGGAATAGGAAATTGGCCTCAAAAAAGCCATGAAATCTTCTGTCTCTGGTAGTCTTATCAGTCTGTAATTCCTTGAGACTTCTTAGGAATTCACAAATTTTTGAACACAGAACCTTAAAGAGGAAACAGTTTTCTTTGTGCTCTGATTTGGGCGTTGTGTAGAGAAAGTGATACTTAGTTTGGAGATGGGCAGTCCTCCTGTCCTCCTGTAGATCAGTGGTGATAACTCACAAAGAGCCTGCATGTCCCCAGGGCATTTACAGTTTTTGAATATTCACTCCTACTTATTTAAAAGACTTAGAGGAAAACAGCTATACTTATTCTTTTATTGTGTTAATCTCATTTACATACTGACTGGAATTGTTTATATAGGGGATTTTGACTGTGGTATTGTTTGCCTAAGGAAGAAAACTTGGTAGCAATCTTGTCATGCAATATTTACAGTCTGCACACTGTATATATTTGGGGTATCTTGCTAAAATATTGCATGACAGGAAATTTCAATAAGCATGTTTAAATGAATTCTAAGAAACCAGACAGAGAGGAAATATGCCTCTCTGGTTCTGAAACATTTATCTCCCTGGGTGGAAAAGGGTATGGGTAAGCCTTTGAATGATAGATTGCCCAAGAGAAAAATGTACATTAATCTGTGGTTTGTGTTCCCTAAATGTCTTAATTGCTTTTAAAGCCATGTAAATAAATAACATTCAAAGGATATGAATTAATATCCTAAGAAATGACTTTCCTGATATAGAGGCTCCTATTTCAAATAATATTTACAAGACACTGCAAATAATTTTTCAGCCCAGAATTAAAAAGTCTGAGGTTGAGAAACCTGAATTTACCACTGTTAAGGTAGGAACATTTGTTTTGTTTTGTTTTACAATGAGATTAATCCTTGCCCTACATATTCACTTGTTATTTTATAAAGGAAGGAAGGATCAAATCTCCCTGGGAGGGACCAAGGACTTTGGATCGCTAAGACTTTTAAAAAAAAATTGAAGTATAGTCAGTTATACTGTGTCAATTTCCTATGTACAGCATAATGTCCCAGTCATGCATATAAACACATAGATTCATTTTCATATTGCTTTTCATTAAAGGTTATTTTGCAGATACTGAATATGGTTCCCTGTGCATTACAGAAGAAATTTGTTTTTTATCTAGGATTGCTAAATCTTAATGGTGATTACAGTACTTTAAAGCTAGGAATTGAACCTAAAGGTAAACTCAGCATACCCTTCATTTTATTTCTGAACAGAACATTGTATGTTTTAGAGAGGGGTTAAAATAGGTTTGCTATAAATGCGCATCAATTTTCTGAATTAACAGTGAATGCATTTGGTCATAATGCTTCTCACTCTCCTCTCAAATGATTAAAACAAAAATCTGTAAGTTGATTACCATTTGAAGAAGTTTTAATATTGAACTTTCTTTGATTTATAAAAATCAGCTTATTCTCACTTTGTACTTACAAGTGATCCTCCTCTTACTCCTCCCAACATATGAAGATTCGTGGTATTTTTTATCTTTGACTCACGACAAGAAATATGTGACCAGGTATATAAATGCATGTAACTAGATTCATACATACATGAAACACACGTTTCATAGAATGAGATTCACACTATGTACATTGTACTATGATTTTTTTTTTTTTCCTATTCTGGGGGAAAAAATGCTTGTCACGACCCACAAAATCAATTTCATGGCCCCCTAATGAGTTGCAACTAAGAGTCTGATAAAACACTATCTAGACTGTAGAGAGATAACAGAATTGAATAAGCACATTCTTTTTGACTCTTAGGAATTCTGAAGCCCAGTGAAACCAACCTCCTCCCCTTACATTGTCTTCCATGTTTTTCCTCTTATATTATAGCATATATTTTCTCCTTACGCTGTAGTCAGACCTGGGATTTTACACATTGAAAAACGGAAAGAATTTTTATCACCCCTAGCTTCAAGAGTGGAGGAAGTTGTAGCTAGAAAGTTTCTCAGAGAATAACCTGTTAAGGAATGAAAGAACTGTATCTGATTACTATCGGATACTTGCTAGGTGCACTTTAAGCCTATTGTAGAGGTGGTCCTTTGTTATAGATGTACTCACTTCATGTGACAGATGGATCTACAGCCTTGCTTTTTAAAACCTTTTTAGTTATTTGATTGCTTGCCTATTTATTTATTTGTTTGTTTGTTTATTTATTTATTTATATTGAATTATAGTTGACTTACAGCATTGTGTTAGTTTCTGGTATACAGCATGCTTTTAAAGCACAATGTATGGCTATTTAAAAGAATCTATGAGGAAAATTTATGAAGTTTCTAAAATCCTTCTATATTACAGCAAATGATACTAGATTGTCAACTCCAGGAAGGCAAGGCTTTTTGTCCGTTTTATTCACTAATACATCTCTAACTTGTAGAATACTACCTGGCACAAGATGGTGCCCAGTAAATATTTGTTTAATGAATCTAAACTGTGTTTCCTGAAGATTCCTCCAACTAGGACATACTGTATTCATATAGCGTGGAAGGTTATACACAATGTTGTTGGCTAGCATTCCTTATCACACATTTTCTAGAAGACCCTTTGTGCCAAGATCAGATTTAAAAAATAACCTCAGTGCAGTTTATGGCATGTCAATTATACATTAATAAAGCTGTCTACAAAACACCAAAAAAATTTAAAAATTACCTCATTATTGTAAAATTGTTGCTTTATGTGAAACAAATAATGAACAAGCAAACAATGGGAGACAAAATATTCTAATATAAATAATAGCAACCATTTATTGAGTCCTTAATAGATAAGTAGGGAGGGAAGAATATTGTCATTCAGTTCTCACAGCTCTGAGAAGTAAATATTATTTTTAGTCCCTTTTTGAAGAAAAAGGTTTACAGGGTCTAAGGAAATTACTAACACTACACACCTAGTAAGCAGTTAAAACTGGAATTTGAACCCAGGTCCAGTGTTCTAACCATTACAGTTTTTGAGGTTGAAGCTTTTTTTGTTTGTTTGTTTTAGCTTTTTTTTTTTTTTTTTGAGGTTGAAGCTTATTAAGACACCAAAGTCACCTTATCACTTCAGTTAGAAATTCATGTATTTGATATTTTATTCATTCATTCAAATGAAGGAACTGAGAACCTACTATACAACAGGTATTAGGTATAACAGTGGTAACCACACCAGATATGGTTGGTTCCTGCTCTCATGACCATAGGATCTGATAGAGCAGACAGATAATATAGATCAGTTTAGAAACAAAAATAGTACAAAATGTGATGAAGGAGGAATCAGAGTGTTACAGTAGAAAATAATAGCTGGGAAGCCTATAGTGACATTCAAGATAGAGTTGGCTGGTGAGTCTTTTAAGCTAAGATCTGAAAGATGAGGAACCAGTCTATGTAAGAGTTTTGGGGTAGTTGGTGGGTGGTGAGGAGAGAAGGAGGGGTGGGTAGTGTGTTCCACGTGGCAGAATGGCCCCAGATGGCAAGAGCCCTGAGGCAAAAAGAGTTGGAGGAGTTTTTTGTGGCAGAGGGACAGGAAATGCAGCTGGAGAGGTTGACCCGGCTAGATTATAAAGGGTCTTACAGGCTAAGGAAAGGAGATTGGATCCTGTTACATATACAAAAAGGAATAGGCATTCTCAGATCAGGCATCAGTTACATAATGAGAGGTTCTTATTAAAATACTTGGATTGCATCAAATGAAATTTCAATATTGAATTAATTAGCATACATTACATTGACTACTGTGTATCCAGCCTTCTAACACCCTTTCCAAGAGTGCATATATTTTCTTTGGTAATTTTCTGTTTGAAAATGCCCAGCATTTTATTTTAATTCCTCTACTCTCTATCTCTATAATGCATTGATTCAGCTTTTAGAAAGCACGTGTTGAAATCTTACTAAGTTATTTAAATACGGATCCTAACCTAATGAACTTGAAGAATAGTAGCAGAGTTAAGATACATAAACTATTATACAGTATAATTTGTTAAGTGGGATAGAAGGTACCAATAAAGTACTCCTGGGAGTTCAGAAGAAAGATTTCTTTTAGCTCTGGGGGATTGAGAAGGAGGGGTGGGGGGGATTAAGAGAGACTTCCTGAAGGAGGTAGCATTTGCTCCTGGTTTTGAAAGGATAAGTGGGATTTAAACATTAGGAAGTTGAGTAAAGGGCAAAAAGTCCTGTTAAAAGTTCCAAGTGTAAATGAGTGCCTGTGTGTTTAGCGTGGTCCTTACCACACTGCCGATCCTCAATTTGATATGATTGTCACCAGACCCTTGGGAGACATCCAGGACTAAAATAGTTTGAAAGTGTTATGCGGCAGGATTGAAGTTCATAGCCCTCTGCGAAATTATCTGTAGATCCAGCCAGGGTTGTTTGTCTTGACTTTCTCAGCTGCTTAAATTTATTAACAAATTATATGGAGGCCTAAAGAATTAGAGAGGTAGTTTTAAAAAAGCACTGGAAGGGGAGACAAAGAATCCAGTCTTGTTCTTTTGCTATCTTGATGTGTGATCTGTTTCTCTGTCTGTAAAGTGGAAAGTGATGATTCTGTCCCTTCTCCCCCACTTCCTATGAAGGCGGAGATGACTAGGAATGGTGATGAAAAAAGCTCAGAAGAAAGATACTGCATAAGTCAAATAAATAAAAACAACGATTAAGAAAGCACTATGATGCAAAATGACGTTGTTTAAACTCTTTCCTTTTGGGCTTTGTAAAGAACCATGGGGTAATTTGAAATTCTTTTTACCTTTTTTTAAACAAGGTATCTCAGGTTGGAAGTTAAAGGAAGGCTGGAGGTATTTAAATTTGTGGCTAAGGGTGGTCAATTCAGAAGGCAGTTTATAAGGCTAACTGGGTGGGGAGGTTGGGGGTGGTGTCTTTTGTTAAAATCTGAAAGTGAAAAGCTAAAACCAACACCAATTTAAAAAGCAGTATTCACTGTAAAACTTCAGGATGCACTTGTTATCAATTATAGTCAAAACAAAAAATATTTGGAGTAAGGTTGAAAAGGCTGTACAGAGTTTTTCTTAGGAAAGGGGGTTTCTTAGAAAACTAAGGTGCAATATTGATATATTTTATTCTGAATCCCATCACTGTATGCTTTATTTTGAAAAAAATCTTAAAAGAATGGTAAAGTACATTGTGGTAAAGCACTTATAATTTCCACCAATCTCCCAGTTCTCTCTAGCTCAATATTGTTAAATAATTATTATTACTACTTGAAGGAGATGATTCTTTCTGATCTTAATTTGAAGCAATTCTGATACTAAGAAAACAGAAGAAAACAAGGACTTTTAGTTAATTAGTAAAACTATTTCCTAGAGAACTTGAAAAACTCTCAATACATTTTAACCTTTCAAAATCAGAGCAGTATCATCAAATATATACTTGTTTTATATACTATTTAATGATTTACAGTATCTTTTTCAAAGAAAATATTGTGAATGAAACCTTGACATTTACATATTAATTTTTAATTAAACCCTAATCCCAAACCAGGGTTTCTAGAAGTTATGTTCTAATATGTAAAATATTTAGAGAGGTTTAAGAAATCTATATTGAAAATACTTCTGTTTTGTCTTTTATACTGAAGTTTTAACATTTACTAATATTAAACCAGATTGAGTGTGGACTGCTGATACGGGATTGAGAAAAAAAGCTTTCTTGGAGATGGCATATCAGAAAGAGGGTTAGTCTTATACATAACAAAATTATACTTAAGTACTTAAGGCCAGCTTCAGGATACAACATTAACAATGTCAATTACATAAATGTTTTCAAAACTTTAAATATATTTCTCTAAGGTATAACAAAAGTTTTATTATCTTATATATATATATGTGTGTATATGTATGAGTCTCTGTATATACCTATTTTAAATCTTACTATTTTGTACCAAACAAATTGATCCTTAAAAGAGGTAAAACAGCTGATAATTAAGAGCTATTGGTGATGGTTTTTGATCATTGATCATTAATAATGAATATTGTAATTTAAATGCTTTGGGACTTTTTTCTCCCCTACATATTATTTGTGGTACCATGTATCATTTCCAAGTTCTCTTCTGTAAAGTACTCCAAAATGATTATGAAATATTGTTATAAAATTAATGAGATATATTATAAATAACCTAAAGAAGAAAATGAGTCCCATCACTACATGCACGTCTAACTTTTGATCCCTAATTAGTACTGTCTTTATTATCCACTTTTCTGCAACTTACTCTTGGAGGCTATTGTCTAAAACAACAGCCAGCTTCAAATAATGACAGTTTCTTATCCTTAAGGATGATCAAAACATCATGCTTTAGTCTGCAAAGGCCTTTTCAAACAGGAGTCTAAAATAGTTTTGAGCATTTGAAAATAAACATATAACCTCCAAGATGAACTCTCAGAGAGATAACACTCATCTGGAAAGAGAACAGCTTTAAGTAACACTGCTTTTCTTTGAAATATCTCTGAAATAGCTTCCATATAAATATACTGCACGATACTGGAATTTAAGTATAACTCCCTACCCCTATCCCCCCAAGTTCTGTGAGCTGTTACACACTCTTGGCCATTGAACTCTCAGGACATCTGAACTGTGGCCATCTGCCCTCATCCTCAGAGCTCTTTATCCTGCTGTCCTGGGTGGAGTGTGTTTGGCAATGGCTGTACTCTGCTGTGGTCTCTCTCTGCTGCTTCCCTGTGCTCTGGCAAATCTGTCATGGCTGACAAAAGATATACATGAATAGTGCTTTGTTACAAAGTCACAAAGGAAGGGTATCATACCAGGTATTAAAATGCACTTTTAAGGTAGGTTGAGGTGTCTTCAAGTGAAAGGTGGATTAAGAGAGTAAGGGACAGCCAGAGGCCTTTAAGGATTGGTGGAGACCTTGACATTATGAAGGGCATTATAAACATCACTGAAGTCTTGCAGGATTGATAGGTGGTTGTAGGAAAGGTAGCAGAAGATACCTGTTGCTTAAGGGATGTAGTGACTTCAGGGGATTTGAAGAGAACAGTTGCTGATTTACAAAGCATCTCCACAGGGGCTATGCTAAAACAACTACACATACACCGATTTAGTTTGCACACCTATCTCAAGAATGCGACCCCCACCCCCTTACCCCAGGACTAAACAGGATATTCATGCAATTAACCCTTACTCTGGCATAAAAACCTAATAATAGTCTGTGACAGAGTGGGGAAGTTACCCATATTGCTCTTTTTCTCAACATTAAGGACAACATATATAATTTATTCTTTCTTTTGCTTTGGTTATTTAAAACAGTAGTCTTCTAAGTGGTGAAAGTTGTAACTAAGGTAGATAAAGGATTCTGAGAGAAGAGAGTAAGAATTGTACAATACAGAGGGTTTCCAGGGACTTTTTTTTTTTGTTGTTGTTTGTTTGCTTCCAGCTTATTGTGAGGTTATTGCGGTTAGCATTTGTTAGTTTAAGTGAATTTATAAATTATATTATGTAATAAATTAAAATAACCTGACAGATCGTACATGTAATTTAAGTGTGAAAAGATTCCTGCAAAGAACCTTTGTTTTGAGGATATTACTAATGATAAAATGGTAGTACCGACTTCTCTCCGCTCCTAATAGAAGTCTTTCTCAGCCACATTACAAGATAAAAATAATTATGATCTAATTAGAGCTCTTCTCCAGCACATTACAAAATAAAAGCAATGCATTGGTAATCTAATTAGAGCTGACAAGAAATTAACCAGAAAACTTTTTATCAGAAGTTTTTGAAATAGGGATTTATATTCACTTCTGTTAATGATAAACTTTATCCTAAATGTGTATTATGCTTTGAGAATAATAATTCAGGTTTTTAAAGAGCCCTTGTCATAGGTCAAGCACTGTTCTAAAGTGCTGGGGGTACATCAGTGAAGCAGATAAATATACTTGTAGTGGAGCTTACTTTCTATCAAGACAATAAAAGACAGCAACATTGATACATTAGCTTAGAAAGAAATAAGTGCTAAGGGAAAAAGAGGAACAGGGTAAAGGAATTAGGAGCTCTAGGGGTGGGGCATTGGTGAAATTTTAAACAGGGTTGCCAGGGTAGGCCTTAAAATGACATTTGAATGAAGACTTGAAAGAGCTGTATACTTGGTGTACTATCCTCCTAAGATATCTGCATGCCATGAATTCTTTAAATTGGGACTTATTTATAGTTATTGAAGATAGTATTATGAAAATGCCAGGCACATGCTACGTATTAGTTTGAATGGCAATATGGAAAAAAAGAAAGACTAACAATTATTAAATGGCTATTTGGGCTAGGTACGGACTACATTATTTTATATAATCCTGTCATGTAAATGTCATCAGTCCCACTTTATAACCAAGGCTGAGGGATACCAAGTACCTTGTTTATGATCACACAGCTAAGTAGGTAATAGAGCTGGGGCTGGACATTAATTCCTAATCTTGTTCTCTGTTACAGTGCCTGGCCCTGCAAAAAGTTTTATCAGTTGTTCGCAGCTGGTAAGAGAATTGTGTTTAGAGAGATTCTGAGGCCAAATCCAAGATCCCACAAAAAAATACTTTGACCAGTGTCATAACACCGGAGTAGAGAGTAGCAGCATGTGCATATCTATATTGCCATGCTAGTTCTTCAGATGGACATCTCAAAAACAAAGAAAGGTATTTTAGATACATTACTGTAGTTCATAAGCAGTATTTTGAAAGGATCCCAATTTGTTATATGAATCATATTATTCTTTCTAAAACATGTCACTTCCCTAATAATCTTCTATACTCTCCTTCTTATTCTCCTTCTGAATAAACTTACTGATGTGGCTCCAGTCTACTTTCTCATAATCCTACTTCTCTGACTTGTTTGTTGGTGTGATTTTCTCTGTCTAGCATGTTTACACAGCGCATTAAAATTACCTATATTTCAAGTTACAGCTTCCTAGTAAAATAGAATGCTTCTATTATTAGAAATGTCTACACAGAGATGTATGTACATATGAGTTACAAAGAATAATAAAATGAACACCTGTATAACCAACACACAAGTTTAAAAAAAAGAATGTTAACAACTCAGTTGAAGCCTTCAATGAACCATTTCCTACCATCTTTACCAGAGAAAATTACAATACTGAGTTTTTAAAACCATATTACCATTAGTCTTTTTAAAAAAAACTTTTATTATGTATATCACACACACACTTTTTACATGTTTTTGTTCAAATATATTTTCGATCCCCTTTCCTCTTTCTTCTCCTTCTGGGTATATGCTTTTTATCTTAAGCAGAATCATACTGTATGTATTCTTTTGCAACTTGCTTTTTTTCTCTCTACATTAGTTATTTGTGAAGTTTATCTGGGTTGATATACGCATTTCTAATTTATTCACTTTATACTCTTAATTTTTCCTGATTAATCTGGCTAGAAGTTTATCAATATTACTGATTTTCTCAAAGAACCATCTTTTGGTTTCATTGATTTTCTGTATTGTTTTCTATTTAGTTAATTTTTTGTTTAGATCCTTATTACTTTCTTTTTTGCTTTATTTTTGGTTTCATTTATTCTTTTTTTTCTAGCTAAGTCATTGGTTTCAAATCTCTCTTTTCTAATATAGATGTTTTAGTACTATAAATTTCCCTTCGAGTATGGTTTTAGCAGCTTCCCACAAATATTAATAGGTTGTATTTTCAATTTTATGTAGTTGAAAATACTTTCTAACTTCTCTTTTGATGTGTTTTTTTTGACTTATGGGTTATTTAGAAGTTAGTTCCTCAATAGTTGGGGATTTTCTACATGTCTTTTTGTTACTAATTTGTAATTTAATTCTATTGCAGTTACTTTGTATGTCTTGAATATTTTTAACTATATGAAGGCCTATTTTATTGCTTAGAATATGGTCTCTATCATAGTAAGTGCTCTGTGTACACTAGAAAATAATGTGAATTCTGCTGTTGTTGGGTAGATTGTCCTATAAGTGTTAATTAGATCAGATTGGTTGATAGTGCTTTTCAAGTCTTCTGTACATTTGCTGTTTTTCTGTCATTATTCTATTGATTTTGATAGGATATTGAAATCTCTGATTAACCAATTGCAGACTTACTTCTTGCAGTTCAATTAGGTTGTTCTTCATATATTTTGATGCTTAATTATTAGGTTCATAAATAGGGTTGTTACCCTCTTAATGAATCCACCCCTTTATCTTTATGAAATGACTTTCTTTATCTCTGGTAATAGTCTTCGTTCAGAAATCTACTTTCATATTAATATAGCCCCTCCAGCTTTCTTTTCATTAGCATTAGCATAGAATAAATTACTTCATTCTTGTACTTTTAACCTATTTGAATCTTCATATTTAAAGTGGGTTTTTTAGTAGGCAGCATATAGTTGGGTTTGCTTTTTTTTTTTTTACCCAATTTGATAACCTCTGCCTTTTAATTGGGAGTTTTTACACCATTTACACTTAGTATGATTATTGATAATGATTATGCTGCCATCTTGCTGTTTGTTTGATCTTTGTTTTTCTTTTCTTCCTTTACTTCTTCCTTTGGATTGGTATTTTTAATGATTTTATTTTATCTTCTTTATTGCCTAATGAGTTTAAAATTTTTTTGTTATTTTAGTGTTTGATTTAGAATATATAATGTTCATCTTTAACTCATCAAGTGATATTATACTGCTTTATATTTAGTATAAGCACCTTTAATATATAGCTTCTCAACATAGGTATATTTGCATTGCTCCCCTCCCAGCTTTTGTGCTGTTGTCATACATTTTACTTTACATATTATATATCCATACCACACTGTTATGATTTTTAAATATGAGATTTAAATAAGAAAAAAAAATTTACTCACATTAGCTATCATTTCTGATGCTCTTTATTTATTTATTTATTTATTTTTCCATATTTCTTTCTATCTGGGTATCATTTTTCCTTTTCCCTAAAGGACATTCTTTAATATTTCTTGTAGTGATTTCTGTTGGTGATGAATTCTTTCTAATTTTCTATGTTTGAAATAGTTCTTACCTCACCTTCATTTAAAAAAAAAATAGCGTTTTTTGAGGTATAATTCACATACAATACAATTCACTCATTTAAACTGTAAAATTCAGGAGGGAGGGTAGGGTGCATACCTAGCATGCATGAAGTCCTGGGTTCAATCCCCAGTACCTCCATTAAAAATAAATAAATAAACTTAATTACCTGCCCCCCAACAAAAAAAATTCTAAAAAGTTTAAACAAAAGAATAATTTAAAAAAGATGAAGTATAAAATTCAACAGTTTTTAGTATCTTCACAATTATATGCAACTATTACCACAGTCAATTTTAGAATGTTTTTATCATCTGAAGAAGAAACCCCACCCACCCTTCCTCCCCTCCCCAACTCCCCAATCCCTAAGTAACCAGTACACTTTTTGTCTCTATAGATTTCCCTATTCTAGAATTTAATATGAATGGGATCATATAGTATGTGGTCTTTTTAACTGTTTTTTTCACTTAGCATAATGCTTTCAAGTTTCATCTATACTGAAGCATATGTCAGTACTTTATTTCTTTTTATGGTAGAGTAATAGTCCATTGTATAGATACACTACATTCTGTTTATGCATTCATCCATTGGTGGGCATTTGGCTTGTTTCCACCCTTTGGATGTTATGAATATTCATCTTCAGTTTTGAAAGATATTTTCCCTGTTTACAGAATAGTAGTTTGATAATTTTTTCCTTTAGTACCTTATGAATGTTGTTCTGTTGGCTTCTTAAAAGCATTTATTCTGGTGAGGAATTTGTAATTATTCTTATCTTTATCCTCCAAGTAGTATGACTTCTTTCTCTAGGTGCTTTTAAGATTTTCTCTTTATCACTGATTTTGAGTAATTTATTGTAGTGTGCCTTAGTGTAGTTCATTTTTATGTACTTAGGGTTTGTTGAACTTCTTGGATCTGTGGATTTACAGTTTTCATTAAATTTGGAAAATTTATAGCCAGTATTTCTTCAAATATTTTTCTATCTCTCCCTTTTTCTTTTTGAATTCCAGTTGCAAATATGCTAAGTCACTTGAAGTTATTACACAACTTACTGATATTATTTCCTTCCTTCATTCCTTCCTTTCCTCTCTCTTACTCTCTCTCAAATATTTTTTGTGTGTTTATTTTTGGATAATTTCTATTGCTCTGTCTTCAGGCTCACTGGTATTTTCTTCATTAATGCCTCACCTGATGTTAATCTCATCCAGTACATTTTTCATTTCAGGTATTTCAGTTTTTTAATCTCTAGAAGTTTGATTTATTTTTAAAAATATCGTTTAATATCTCTACTTAACATTTTTAACATTTTCTCTAGCTTTTTGAATATATGAAATGCAGTTATAATAACTCTCTTAATGTTCTTATGTTCTTATAACTCTAACATCTGTTAGTTTTGGGTTGGTTTTGGTTGATTGATTTTTCTCCTCATTCTGGTACATGTATAAACTTTAAACATGCATATTTGGCTTAATAATGTCAATATTGATCAATACCTCTAACTCCCTTTCAAATAATAAAAGAATCATAAAACATTCTAACTTTAGTCATTCTTTTTAATTACTCATGTTATTGTCATGTATCTTGTTTCACTTTGATTGCAAATTAACAATATTATTTTTATTTTGTATCATCAATTCCTATTTACTGTTACCAACATATTTATCAATTTCTTTGTTCATCATATTTTTCTTTATATATTTTTTAAAGCTTTGGGCTTGATTTTCTTCTTTCTGTAGTATGTATTCAGTAATTCTCTAAATGGGGATTTATTTAAAATATATTGTCTCAGTTTTTGTCTAATGGTAACTTCACTGTGTTCTCATTTAAAAATTATGATTTAGCTGATTATAGAATTCTGTATTCATAGACATGTTTCCTTGATATTTTAAATATATCATTCAGTTTCTTCTGGCATCTGTTTATTGCTGTTGAGGAGTCTGTTTTCAGCTTAATTATTATTCCTTTGTGAATAATCTATGCTTCTCTCTGGTATTCTGAAGATATTTCTGTTTATCTTTGGTGTTCTGTGGTTTCTTACACTCTGCAAATTGTGTCTTTAATTTCACTTATCCTGTTTGAGATTTTTTGTGTCTTGAATGCATCAATTCTGAAAAATTTTTGATTACTGTATTTTTAAAAGTTGTTTTAAAAATTGAGATATAATCCACATACCATAAAATTCACCCTTTTAAAGTGTACATACAATTTAGTAGCTTTTAGTGTGTTCACAAAGTTGTGCAACCATCACCACTTTCTAACTCCAGAACATTTTTATTGCTTAGAAATGAAACCCCATATCCATTAGCAATCAGTCTCCATTCCTTTCTCTCTCCAACTCCTGGCATCTGCTAATTTACTTTCTGTCTCTGTGGATTTGCCTATGTGCCTATTCCAGACATTCCTTATAAATGGAATCATACAATATATGGTATTTGTGTCTGGTTTCTTTCACTTTGCATAATGTTTTAAGGGTTCATCCATGTTGTAACAAGTGTCAGAACTTCATTCCTTTTTGTGGACAAATAATATTCGAATGTATGGATATAGCACATATTGTTCTTTCATCAGGTGATGACATTTGGGTTTTTTCCATTTTTTGGCTCTAATGAATAATACTGCTGTGGATATCCATGTACAAGTTTTTGTGGAGACATTTGGTAACTATGTTGAACTTTCTGAAGGATTGCCAAACTGTTTTTCAAAGTGGCTGCACTATTTCTGCAACCACAATCTCTTAAATATTGCTTGTCTCCTGTTCTACCCTTTCCTTCTTATGGAGCTCTTATCAGAGATTTGTTGGAGTTTTTTATTTTATCCTCCATGTCTCTTTATTTCTCTTTGCATTTTCCCAGTTTTTAGCTCTTTGTGCTTCATTCTTCAGATCTATCTTCCAGTTCATTAATTCTTTTATTCAGCTGGTTTAATCTTTCATTTAACCCATTCCTTGAGTTTTAACTTTAAAGAGTTTAATTTTTCATTTCTTAAAGTGCTAATATTTTCCAAAAAGTTTTATAGTTTTGTTTTCCTCTGTAATCAATTTATTCTTTTTTTATAGTGCCTCCTTTTTTATGGCTTTATTCCTTTCTCAATATTCTCTTTCAGAATGTTGTTTTATTTTAAGTCATTGGATGTGGATTCTTGCTCACTGTGGATTGTTTCCTCACATATTTTTTTGTAAGATTGTCTTTATTGAGGCTTTTTTTTTTGCTTTTGCTTCTACCAATTGCTTGAGTGAGATCAGCAATCATAGCTCAATCATTGTGTTAACTTCTCAATTTGCAGCTTCCTAAACCATATATATTATATTCATTTTATCCCCAAGTTTATGGGAGGCACAAGCCTGAGATTTTGAATTTAAGGGGAAGGATTTTCCCTCCAACTTATAGCTCATAAGAGATAGACAAGCTTCCTTGTCACTTTGTCCTGGTAAACATATTTCTTTTCTAGTTCACCTTTTCCCGGAAAGAGCAGCCATTTGAGGGTCTTGGCTTTATCCAGGGATTCTTGGTTCCTCATATACTTTCAAATCCTCATTTCTTTTTCCTGTATGAATATTAAAACCTAAATCTTTAGGTTACTGGGACCAATTTTCCTCCAAGGAAATTGACGGTCCACTCTACCTTATGGTTTAGCAGCCTCTTCATTTTTGGCAACTAGGATGGATGGAATTTTCCCTTCCTGCTCCTTTCCTCGCTCCCTTCCTTTCTTCCTCCTCCCTTCCTCCCTTCCTCCTTCTTAGTCATACTTTAAAAATTATGTTTATTTTACTTCTTCCAGCATTTCTATGTCTTTGTACTGGACAGTTCATTTTTGCTATCTTAGGTCATTTTATTATCGGAAGTCTCAGTTTCCTTACCATTAATGTGGGAAAATATTTACTTAATAGCATTTATAGAATTAAATGAGATAATGTATATAAAGTGCTTAGCATAGTGTCCAAAATGTAAGTGCTCAATAAATGTAAGTTATTATAATTATTAATTAATGCTGATTGAGAATCTCTAGATAAGAACACAAATCTGCATAAGGAAAATTACTAAAATGAATCCAAAGATTAATATTTTGGCCCTCCCTTAAACATAATGTTGGCTCATTTAAGTTAGCTCCCTTTTTGATAAAATGTGAACATGTTAGACTTACTGCTTGAATATATACTAGCTTGTATTTTATACCCTTGAGTGGGTCCCCTCACTTTTCTCCTACTCTACATAGCATGTGGCAGGGCATGGAACAGTGTTTATAGATATTTGATGCCTGATTTAGTTGATAATGTGTATTTTTTCGTTTTGCAGATGCATTTCAATTCCTCATAATGTGACTTATTTTATAAACATATTTATAGTTTCTCTAGTGAAAAAAAAATCTACATTAGGCTGACATGAAATTAGATAATTTGAAATTCATTTTATTAAGAAAAATTAATCTCTCAGTCTTTTTCTAAAATATTTATTTCTCACAAGATATGCATTTTTGAAAAATATTGCGTGGACTATTAACAGGCTACCTGATTTGATTATTTCCACCTAGGAATATAATTCACTTAAAAGAAAGGGATATCTGATTAAAATGCTGTGTGGAAGTGACCTTTTTGATGTTTTAGAAGAGAGGAATGATGGAAGAAAAGGATAATATTTTTAGTCTGAGTCTTTAAGAGATCTTGAAATGGATGCTGTTCTTTCTCCTTCCTCTCTGTAACAGATATTGTGCTTGTGAGTCTGTGTGTGTGTGTGTGTGTGTGTGTGTGTGTGTAGTCCCACTTTTGTTAATGTGTCTACATTTCTCATTGAAATGAAAGCTGACCTAGAACCATGGCCATTCCTGTGTCAAAGTTGCAACAACTATGGTCACTGAGCAATTACTATGGCAGTCTGACTGGTCCTGAAGGAATAGTTGTGTTAGACCAAGATCTGAAATAATCTGTGGAAGGGAATGAAGTGAGGATTCTAACTGCAGTATAATTTGATCTTTTGTCTGTATTTAACCAAAAAGAATCAAATTTGTAAACAAGACTTACTCTGCAGAAGAATAAAAATCCTAGAAACGTTTAAATGCTTTTTGTTTTACTCAGTTGCTTTTTCTTGGCAATTTTATTTCAATACTGAAATATTGATAGAATGCTAGCAAAGACATAGAGGATTGTGTACCGTCTATGTCCAAGTAAAGCGCTTTTCTTTTAGAACTGTTAAACTTTCTTGAACTGGTCTGCAAATGAAAGTGTTACTATTTTTTTTTTTCGTTTTTTTAACATGAGATCCTAAAATATCTGTGAGGTGCTTAACTGATAAGATTATTAATATACAGAAGAAAATTTGAAAAAGTGACCAAGTATGTAGCAGTAGGACATGTTTTTTCATTCTCTTTTTTTGCAGAGGGGTGATAGATTTGTACTGATCAATTTACCTTCTCTCACTGCTCACATCTATTGTTCAGTTGTGAGAATTTTGGCTGGAGTAAGAACGCAGCTGGAAACAAATGAATATCCTGCCTTTTTCAAAACTATTCTTTGTTTGTTTCTTTATCCTGATTCTTTCACTGATTCCACATAGACAGAGCACCTGTTCTTTACCAGGCACTTATTGAACAAGACAATCAGGATTCCCTTTATGAATTTCTAATCCTGGACGTTCCCCCCCCCCCCCTTTTTCTCTCTTTTCTTTTCGTTATTGCATTTTTCTGTCATTTTCTTTCTCTACCCTTTCTTTTTCTTACCATTATCCTTTCCCTCAATTTTCTTACTTCTCTTCCATTTTTTCTTTGTCAGGAAATTGCTAAAGAGTTTCCCTTTCTATTTCAAGCTTGTCTAGGCTCAGTAGATGAGACTCCTTTCTTTCTTTGCACTACGCTCTTTTCCTATGGGAATTCAGGGACATTCATAACTTTTGGCCTGACTTAGCAGTGTCTGTACCTCCTCTGAGGAAAATTGGTTGCCAGGTAATGAGAGTATCATTTCCTCTACTGCCATGGAATCATACTCCTTTGCCTTTCATCATGCTGCCAAACTTTGTGAAGAGTGAATAGTTTGGGGAAAGACATCTTCATACCTCTATCTACAAGCAATCATTTTTTTGTTAAAAGCATTTCTAAAAAATTGGTTTTTATACCCATGTACCTAAATTTATCTCCAGTTTGATTCCAATGGTCACAGATTAGTTTTACCTTACTGACTGAGTATTTTCATTTTTGCTGAGCTTCCCACAGTGAATATCACAGAGTATTTTCCAGCAGTATTTTTTGTGAATGGGTGGGGTGGATAAAGGCCTCGTATAAATTCTGATATTCTATTGTCTATTGCTTTCTGACACAATGTAGTAAGAAATCAATGCAATTATAGTAACAAATGACTGTAGATAAGGATAAGCCAGCTGAGTTCATCTGAAAGCACAGATGAATCAGAATTTTAGGGTTAATTTTAGCCCTTTAGATTAAGAGTTCTTTTGATCCATTCCTGGCTCTTTAAAGTTGAAGAGAAGAGATATCAAGTGATTTCTAGAGATCACACAGCAAGTTAATGACAGAGCTGGAGCTAGAACCTAGGTCTCAATTCCCAGTTTTCTTTTTACCTGGCAGGATATAGGAAGTATGGTACAGGGGGAGAATTACTGTTTGATGGAGAAGGATTTGTCAAATCCACAGGTTCCAGAATTTTATACTCTTCAGTTGAGAAGCAAAGAATGTAACCAGCTAAGATATTGAAAAGAATTGGTACAAAAAATTAAGTGCTGCCCACTGAATATCCAGTCTGTGTCTATTAGCTCCTATATCCATAGGTGGGGTTTATTTTTATGTCTTGGTTATTGATGTTGGTTATTGCTTAGGAAAGATATGACTTTCCCCCAACCTCAAGTGCTGTGATTATATGTAAAGTTGGGGAAGAGTATATGTTTCTGATGAGTTCAGGGGATCAGTGATACAGTGAAGAAGAGTTCTGGATATAAAAACCACACGACAAACAAGTTTGAACTTGAATAAGAAGTCAGAACTCCAAGTTCATCCACTTACTTTATTATTTGAGGTGGTTTAGTAGAGCTTAATCTCAGTTTGAGGAAGTCATTTGGACTCTAGCTTTCCACCCTCGGAACAACTAAGAATCATTTCTTCCCGGCTCCATTGGTGTGGATATTCATTTTTATGCTATAGTAGCCAGGCTCTAAGATGGTGCCCAGTGATCCCTTACCTCCCAGCAATCATGGCTTTGTATAGTCCTCCCCACACTGCATCAGAGTTGGTCTGTGTGACCATTAGAATACGGTAGGCATAATGTCACTTCTGAGGCCATCTCATAGAAGACATTGTGGCTTTTGCCTTGTACTCCTTGTAGCCTTCACTCTGGAGAAGAGAGCTGCTAGGTTATGAGGACACTCAGATAGCCCTGTGAGGTCCGTGTGGCAAGGCACTGAGGCCTTCTACCAACAACCAGTGAGGAACTGGTTGAGGCCTTCTGCCAATCCCCATGTGGGTGAGTCATCTCAGAAAGATGTTCCAGCTCTGGTCAAGTCTTCAGGTGACTGTAGCACCAGCTGATTGCTTGATTGCAACCTCACCCTGAGCCATAGCCACCCAGCTGAGTCTCACTCAGATTCCTGACCCCAGAAACCATGTGGGCTAATAAATGCTTGTTGTGTTAAGCTGCTAAATTTTGGGGATAATTTGTTACACAGCAATAGATAACTAATACAATTGACAAAACAGAAGTTGAACACTCTCAATTTAAAAGCAATTATAATAACAATAGATGTAGATGTTTTTATTATGAGATTTAACACTTAGAAACAAAAACTATATCCATACTTGGTGTATATTCAGTATTTTCATTGTATTAAACAGGAAACTGAGGAACAGAAAAATTAAATGATTTATTTATTGGAGGAAGTGATGGTGGCCAAGAATTGAAACATACTTCTTTCTTTTTCCATTTCTCTTTGAAATATGGCTCTATTAAATTACAAGGAAAAGGGAGGAAGGTATAAATTAAAAAACAAACAAACAAACCAAGTAAAGAGTAATTCCAAAATGACACCAACAAATTCAAAAGAGAGAGGTATGGTTTGAAGAAACTTTTATTTAAGAGAAATTTACTGAGGGCTATTGTTTTAGTATTAAATCATTAAATACTAAAACAATCATTTATATTTATAATCATTTTATAATTACACACAGGTTAATTATGCCACCTTCAATTAATAAACTTGGAGGGAGTTTCAATGGATCATTTAACTCAAGCCTAGATATGAATATTTTTGATCAATTCAGCAAACGTTTGTCAAGAACACCACGGGTGACCTGGGAATGCAAAGATAAATATCTCTGCCCATGAATAGTTGATAGGTTCGTGGTGAGACAGATCATTTCAGTAATGTGGGAAGAGTTCTGATACAGGCATTCATAGCAAACACGTAGCATACAGATGAAGAGTATAGAGGAAGGGTACCTAACTCAGCCTGGGATGATGAGTGACTTTCCCAAAGTTGCACAGCTACTTTGTAGCTTTTTTTTTTTTTTTTTGGGTGGGGGGAAGTAATTAGGTTTATTTATTCTTGGAGGAGGTACTGTCCCAGGACCTCATGCATGCTAAGCATGTGCTTTACCACTTGAGCTATACCTTCCCCCTACTTTGTAGCATTCTGAATTTGTATTGGCTGTTTTCTAGACACCTGGAAGGAGTAATAATAAGATTATGTGCTGCTGGCCTGTTCACTTTCATGTTTTGGTAAAATGCTCCTTGCTTTTCTGCAGAGACCTTTTTCACACCTTTATTCACTGAAATAGTACTCAAACTTTTTTAAAAGAATAATTTCTTTTGTCTTTCAATTAGGATCAATGGAATGAGACAGAGACAGTAAGAAAAAGACACATTAAAATGCAAAACCAAACCCAGAAAGTATAGAAGTGTGGGAAACATGAATCAGGAGACAGATACATAATGTCAAACTGTAGGAATAAAACATTTGGTGTGTGAGACTCCAAAAAAATTCATTAAACAAATCTTCTTCTTAGTGATTTGTCACAAATATTTTAGCTACCAGTCAGTAAGAAATTTGTGGCAAAGTGCTGATTTGACTGGAAGGAGAGATTGCACCTGTGGATCAATCAATCTGGTAGAATCTGGAACTTAATTCTGTCAGTTTGAACAAGCAAGTTTCAGACACTCTAGAGTCAAGGGAAATTCCAATAGTCTTCCATGAATGAGGCAGGATGAATGAACAGACCTTTCATAACTTAATTTTGAACTCTGCCTGCAAACCAGAGGTCAGCAGGCCCTTGAATCTCAAGTGGCTGCACAATGCCTGGAGGTGCTGGTGGTGCTATGGGACAGGCAGATAAAAGAGAAAAGGAAGAGGGGGCAAAAGACAAAAAGAAAGGGACTGGGAGAAGTGAAGAGAGAAAGAAAGAAAAGAGAAGGAAAAGGAAGAATTAATAATGAACTTGTTGAGCACTGCTAGCCCGTGCTAAGTGCTTTGCACGTGTTCTCTCAGTCCTCACAACAGCCCGATGAAGTTAGCGCTGGTAGGACCTCTGTTTACTGATTAGGATACTGAGGCTCAAATGAGGTCATCTGCCCAAAGTCACACAGCTAGTAAGTAGCGGAGCTGTAATTTGAACTCAGGTTTGTTTGACTCAAATCCAGAGCTCCTAACCATGATGCCACGAAGGAACTGTATTCACCTACTGCAGTGGGAGAGAGGGCCACCACAGATAACCAACTGGGCTGCTCTGTGGCTGGCCCTTGGGGTTTTTTTTTAAGTTTGTAGGCAAGTCTTTAACAGAATGAAGATCCCTTAATTGGATTTGCCTGTTATCCAATATTGCACACCACATCACATGCCGTGCTTCAGTTCCCTACATGAATCAGTTAGAACCTTCCCATTTAGTCTAATGAACCCTAATTTCAGACAAAGGTAACTGTCACCTTTTGTTTCATCCTGTGCTTTTATTTTTCAAATACCAGAGCTGACCTCTGAACTCAATCTGCACTTGCCTATTGATGCATAAATATCTGTAATATCACAGTAAATTAAATTCTATTTTAAAGGGTTTCTATTTAACAATCTGTCAGAACTTTCACAGCATTTGATTTCTGGTCTCCTCTGTCCAGTGACAGGTTTATCTCAATATGGCTTGATTAATGAAACCTTTTATTTGGTGTAAGCATACCTATTATTACCATAATCTCTTAATGCTTGCTTAGGCAACATTGGGGTCTGGTGGCAGGGACTCTCAAAACTTCTGGCTTCTTTAGCTCCCCCAGAACACTGGGTGAGATTGACGGGTGGGAGACCATTGCCCTCCTAGTGGGGAGCATGGTAATGTTGGTGTCAGCTGAATGATATAGCACTCTGTCTCAGAGGCTTGGCCAAACTCCCTTTTAACCTCTAGGGTTTAAGAAATGCTTTTGACTTCGTGCCAACAAATCTGCCTTACTCTCCATTGCTACCTTGTCCTTGCAAGCCACTCGTTGGGGGGGCGTGGCTGACATCTCCCTTAGGAGCTGAGAAATTGCAGTGCGCACTGTGTAGCCAAGAAGTGGGATGAAGTCTAAAATAAAAGAATGTATTGAAAAAGAGTGTCTTAATGAAGCCAAGGGGCCAGGCACTAATAGCTCTTAAGAAATAGAAATGACTTTATGATGGATATTCCACAAGCAACCTTTTCAGAAAAGAAGAGTGCAATTGAATTATGTTTTGTTCCTAACAAGTATTTACCTCGGAGAGGAGCTGCCGCTACTGCTGGATTATGTTCTTCGTGTCCTACATGCTTCCAAAACACTGGGAAAAGAATACCTTGGATTTCACATAGACTCAGCGTTGTCACCCTGTTTTACTCTGCTATTAAATATTTACTAACATTTAAAGTCAGACACTGAAAATAAAATCAGAATCTTGTTTGTGCTGCAGAAATTGTCTTCTCTGTGGTTTTCCTATCTAGTATTTTCTGCACTGGTAAAATGATAGGCTTATGTTCCTTTATTTGTACCCGTGTCCACCTCTAATGCTTAAAACATCTCATACTTTTTTCTTTCTTTTTTCAGTTTGTGGTCATTGTGGTTTTAAGTGCAATAAAATCCACCTGGAGGGTCTTGCTGTTGTTTTTTAAACTCCTTGAGGTAGGAAGGGGAACAAGATAATATTAACAAATATGATTCAAGATCCTAATAAATAATCAAATAAAATCAGATAAAAGAAACAAGTGAGTGTTATTTCAAAAGAGCATTATGATAGTTATTCTTTGTTAAAACTTGAATGTTCAAAGGGAAAATAACCTCTGAAAACAGTAGAAAAAGGATTTTGTTTATCTAGTAACTGTACTAGCCTGATAATTAATTTGACTACTTGAATGTGCAAATTGTTATTAAATTTATATGCTTATAGAGACTTTAAAATAGAAGAGTTTTCTTTCTGGAGTTTTAGTAGTGAAAAGAAAAATACTACAGGAAGTATTTCTTTTAAAGAGGCAATGTCAGATTTTTATTATCGGTTTAGCTTTAATTGGATTAATTGTAATCACATTGAAAAAATAAAATATGGCTTAACTGTACTTTCAAAATTAGATATATGGTTTAAGAATATCCATTCAAAAAAATCAGGAAATAGAGAACCTAGTTTAGTTTAAAGTGATGCCACAAGTCGAATAATTTTCAAAGATGTAATTAATAATAAGGACCTTGTGTTCTGTTTGAAAAATATAGAACATTTTTGTTCATTAAAAGTCTCTTTTGCAAGAAAACACAGAAATCTCTTAATGAGATACTGAGTGGAGGATTATTATAATTCTCCAACATGTTTCTAGTTTTTAGTTTATTTCACATCATGCTTTTTAACCTTCGACAACAAATATTGTTGTACCATGAAGACAGCAAATCCAAACAATTACATATGTAGTCCAAAGGCATACACAAGAAAATCAATATTTGACATCTTTGCAACTCCCTCTTTGCAGTAGCGTTCAATAGCTCTTATTCATTATACACTTATATCTCTTTCAGATTCGCCTTTGTCACTAGAAACCCATTTTTTTTTCTCCTTTGACTTCCACATAACTTCTTTGCCCTGTACTTTTACAGATGCCTTCTGGCTATAAATACTAATGAAATCTCTTTGCTTAATTCAATTTTGCTGGTACACTTACAGTTATGACCTAACTTTCCCACGAGAGAGACTGATTGAACATTCCACTACCTTATGGATGGGAGCAAACATTCTTAGAGAACTGGACTGACAATTTCCATAATTATAGAATTCACAGCCTAATGACCTTAAAAAACAATAAAAAGATCTCTTGTTAATTCCATTTCTATTACTGACATTCAAGATATTTCATTTTTCACGGGACAACAAATTTACTTTTTTATTTTCCAAAGAGCAGTCTATCCTTTCCCCCCAGATTAAATTTTCTGAATATTGATGTATTCCGTTGAATATTTAGCATTTCTTTGTCTTTTAAAAGTTAGAATATTTATGATCCTTAGAATACATTTGACTGATTTATAGCAATCAATTATAAGAGTACGTTTTCAAATAGCCCTTTTAAAAATGAAGAATAGAATAATTAAAAAGATCACAAGTCCTCCCTTGCATACAATTATTTCATTATTTCATTACAGTGCAGAAATTATTTTTGCTGACTGTGAGCAATTTTAATTTAGCGAGATCTGTGTTAATATACGATAGCAAGCAGTTCATCCTAAGAAATAAGATCACTAATTGCCTAAATTTTTATTCAGTACAGTAAGTCTTATGAGTCACACTGCAGTATAAACCTAATCACTGGGTAGAGTGGCTGCAATACCTTTTCTGTAGTGTAGGTATCCTAAAAACATAACCTGCCTGCCAATTTATTTTCAACAGGTCTCCTGCTTTATTAAGCATTTTTGTTTTGTAGAAAATTCTTATTCCATCCAGTTATCACAAAAACACTAATGGTAATGAAACATTAAAATTCAGACTTGAAGTCCACTAAAGCCAACCTAAATAAGCAAAGCTAAAACATAGCCTCTTTGATTCTTCCTAAAAACCAGAATGCTCAGCACCCTCACATATATTCTGAAAGCTTTTGGCTTACAAATAAAGATTGCTCCTCAGGAACAGAAATCTCGAGTGTAGCAAGATAGCATGCAATTTAGTGGAGTTAAATTAAATGTTAATAACAGCCATTTTCTTCCAAAAATGTAACATTCATCATAACTGTTATAGTATTCTTGACATACCTAAATATTTTATGCATATCTAAGATATTTTCTTCCCAATAAATATTTTACATATATTTATTGATTGCTATGGGAGAATGTAAAAAGTATAATTAGAACCACTGTCTTAACAACATAGACTGTTTTGATAAAACCTGAATAAACATTCATTTTAGAAAGCATATTTGTTTTTATGTGTAACAGTTGGGTATTGAATATACTGTTGCTGATTTAACTTAGACCTTCAGTGAAAAGTACTGTATTTGAGTGTATTCTTAGTTTGAATATAATTTTTGAAAGTGGAAACAAAATACTTAAAAAACCCAATGATATTTATTAGCAATTCATTTATTCATTCAGTACATATTTATTAATACTTAAAATTAATTTAACAATAATTCTAATTTACCAATACTAATTTCCCACCGCCTTCTAAAACAAGTGCTAACATTTTTGCCCTCTTTTCTTGGATTCAGGTGCATTCATTTGCTGCTAAAAGGAGAAGTTGACCAGATTGGTATTTAACTACCAATGTAGATGTTACAGAGTTGTTTACAGTTCTGATTTCCAGATTTCAATATTTAAATGTGTCAGTGATGACTAAAACCTTTTGGAAATCTCTGAGAAATTATTTCTTATTGTGAATAGAACAGTTTTTATATTTAGATCTTTTTCACTGGAGGTCAAAAGTTGTATGTGTTATGGAGGGTAAAATAAACTGTTGGCTACAGGAGGAGGCTTTCTTATGGTGAAGGAACTTCATCATAGTGCAGTGGGCAGGCAATATGATCTAGAAAAATAAGAAGTAGAACACATGAAACTAATATAATGTTGTATGTTAAATATGCTTCAATTAAAAAAAAAAAAACAAAACAACAAAGCTAGACTGTCCAGAGTCTTGGGTTCTGCCATTGCTGTTAACTAGCTAAGACTTTGGGCAAGTCTAGAAATGTCTGGGACCTTAGTTTCCAGATCTGGAAAATGTGGATAATAATCCTTACTCTGTCTCCTTATAGTAATGCTGCCATGATAAATAGTCGCTTCCTCATTTGTAAAATGTGAGTTGCAAATTAGACAGTTCTTAATCTGGGAGTTTCCAAGGTTAAGTTGTAACTGGAAACTATGCAGATTTGTGTGTATGTGCTTATATGTACATTTTTCTGGGTATGAAGTCTGTAGCTTTTGTCAGATTCTCAAATGGGCAAGTGACCTAAAGAAGGTTAGGAAACACTGGATTTGAAAACCTCTGACATCCTTTCTATCTTAAGTTCAAATTCCATTCTCCCTCTCTGAATAATATATATGAAAGCACTTTGAGAGACTGCTAAACAAATGCAAAGTATCATTCTCCATCTCTCTTTATGGATCTAGTCTATGTAAAAGTCATAGCCATACTTGAAAAGGTGATATTATATTATGTTGCATGGGTTATTGAATAAACATATTGCCTGAGGGAATCCTTCAAATACAAGGTTCAGTATTAGACCCCTAGGGGAATTAGAGTGTGACAGACTCAGAGAAAATAGAAGGCAATTTAGGTGAGAGTGCAAAAATATTTTAATATAGGTTCAGTGTAGTTTAGTGGGCAAGCTTTAAACTAGTAATTAAACTAGGATGAGGCTTTTGATCTCATTCTCATCTAGATTATGACACTCATAGCTGTATCTCAATTTCCTCCTCTCTAAAATGATTTTAGTAATTCATACCTTACAGGAATTGGAGAAGATTAAGTTAGCTAGTTAGATTAGACTAGTTAGTATAGGTGAAAGTGTTTTTAGTCAACTGTACACAATACACCAAAGCAAGGAATTCTCCATTCAAAGGGGGAAAATACCACACTGTTAAGGATTTCCTGATTATGGAGGGGAGGCAGATTGGGAAGGGCACACTAAGTTAGAGTGCCCTTAACCACAGTAAAAAAAAATTACTACATAGGAAGAAGGATTTTCATCTAAGAAATAGTTGATGCGGGTCTCAGTTTACCTCTTGCTTTCTAGATTTGCATCAGAATGGAGTGAAAAGAGCATTTGGTTCTAGAACTTGTTTGCTTTCTTACTAAGAGTGAGTCTGAGTTCCTAGATGGAAGGCAGAGATGGGATCTTACACATTTTTGTATTCATAGCTCTATGCAGGTACTCAATAAAGTCTATTCACTGAATGCCCTTGGAATGGTTACTTTCCCTAAGTGATGTTTCCTCTATTTGTAATAATAATAATAATAATAACAACAACAACAACAACAACAGTAAACTGGCTACCATTTATTGAGTGAGTACTCTGTACAGAGTACTTTGCATGTTGTTTTGTTCTGGCCTCACAGCACCCCTGTTAAATATTATTCCCATTTTAAAGGTGGGGATTCTGAAGCTCACAGAAGTGATTTAAGATTATAACCATCTTACAAATTCATTGGAAAGATAGAATTAAAATTTTTTAATGTGTTTGTGCTTTGAAAATTATTTCAGCTACATAGATGTAATGCTGCTGCTCTTTTACTTTTTGTTTCATTTGTCAGCTGCTCTAGCTTCAAAGATTTTGCCCTATTAACAGCCTCCTCATTGAACCACAAGGATGAGATTTAAGGTACACTGTGTCCCAGAAACGCAGATTTGGTGACGACAGGACGTGTTGCTAGGTCATTTTTGATTGGGTTAGATGTGCCTATGGTGTCCCCTCGTAGCAGCTGCTGGGAGCGGGGAGAGAGAGTGAAGAAAGGGGACCACACGAATATTTGATGAATAAAGCCCTTTGTAAATGTTCTTCCTGGAGCTTCTCCCATCATCTCGAAGTTAAAATAGACTAAGATAATGAAAACCAGGAAGTTCAGATGTAAAGCTAAGATTCAAGGTTGGAACATCATCAGTCTTAACTGGTGCATGCAAAACCATAACATCTTTTTTTGAGGGGGGTGGGTAATTAAGTTTATAAAACCAGTAAGCGCTGTGGGACCAGGACCATGAGTTTGCTCTGAATCTTGGCTTCTGTGGAGCTGCGATTCATATTCTCTATAATATACAGAGTTGAAATACTTTAAAACTTCATAACATAACAAAGACAGATTTATAATTATAGAACAGCAGCATCTTTCACTGGAGGAGTGGTAAAGTTAGAAGAAAACTGCTGATTATCATGGAGAGTTACCTTTTACTTCTGACAACTGTATTTCTCCTTGGTTTTAAAAATACCCTTTTATGGAGCAATTTGACTTGATGCAATTTTTTTTTTCTGCTTAAAAATTTAATAGGTGACTTGGAAGAAGAATTTGATCATTTATTGCACATCTACACATTCACTAATAATGATGAAAGATTTATTGGTTGTCTAGTTTATCTGAGAGCGAGATGAGCCACAGCATAAGAGAGGGTGGAGAAACTGGGCTCAGTGCCCAGGATTTTTCTTTGCTATTTGGATCACTGTGTTTGCTAGAATATTTAATTAATCCCACTCTTGGAGTAATGCTTATTGCTGATGGCCATTACTGAACTGAAATATTAAACCATATGTAATATATCTTCAATAAAATTTAAATTTAAAAGTCCTTAAATGATGTATGTATTTGACAGTCCTTAATGAAAACTGACTAAAGGAATTTCAGAGAATGGATAGGCTTCATAGAAACAATTCTTCGCATTCATGTGGAAGGAAGTTCAGAATTATAAAGTTAAACATAAGGAATTAGCACAACATTTGGGGTAGGAGTGTACCAATTCTTGGATATATGGTTTATTTTATTGTTGTTAAATATTTGGCTCTTCTACTATATCTCTAGTGAAGCCTTTCCTGAAGTTCTTTAAGACCAGTTCTTTCTGGAGTACAGTTTGGCCATAGTTAGACCATCAGGGGACTCTCTGATAATTCTCTTTTGAGTAATTCAATACATAGCATGATTTTCTCTTATTATTGAACCGATGCCTCAGCAAAGGGTTGGAGGAATTCTGCTGTTTGTAGCGAAAAATCTTGTGCCAAGAGCATTAACCTTGAAGTTCTATACACTTTGCAGGTCAGGCAATTACCACAGTTATCCTATTTACTTATTTAAGGATGTGGCAAGATGAGCTCCCAAAAAATGGACTGATAAATGTGAGTGGGGGGGGAAATCAATTTCTTCTTTTTTTGAAAGGATAGATCCAGAATTGCAATGATGGAAAGAATTCTAAGATTCAATTAAAATATCTCTTGAACAGACAAATAGTCTGATGTATTGGAGTGTGCCTGTGCAGTCAAGAGGGATAGAATATTTGAAATGAGGCAATACTTAAGAATTTGATCGAATCCGGTGGTCTTCAAACTTTGTAAAGCCTTGAGTTCCTTTATTCAAACAAAATCTCCTATATTTAATATGTAAAACAGGTTCAAGGGGGAGCTATTCTCCTTGAAGCCAAAGAGGTCGCACCTGTTCATATGCTTCCTCGTCTCCCTTCCGAGCACAGTTTGAAAATCATCTTATCCAACTTTTTCATTTGAAAAACATTCATCCTTGAAAACGAATATTCATTTCCAAGAAGAGTGAACTGACTTATCCAAGGTTATATAACTACAAAGAGTCAGGGCTGATTCTTTGCTCTATTGCATACTTTCTATCTCAGACACTATTTCTACTTCTTGCTTGGAACTCTGGGGAGAGAGCCACCAACCCTCTCTACTAGAATACTAGGGAAAAATCATGTGGTCAGGGGTTTTGAAGACAGGTGGGGAATACAGATCACAAATATAGGACAGGCATTCATTGATTATCTGTTATGCGCAAGGCATAGCTTGAAGCTATAAAGGATATGCAGAATTCTAGAATAGAGGAAGAAATCATATCTTTACTATTCTTTGCCTTTTATTTTCTTCTTAAAAATATGGACAATGTGATAATTTAAAGAATACATATTGTACATTCACATAGTGTTTTTCAGCATGGGCTCTGGAGTCAAGAGTGCCTAGTTTGTTTGTTTGTTTTTAACTGAAGTATTGTTGATTTAAAATGTTGTGAGAGTGCCTAGTTTTGAAGTCTGACCCTGACATTTACCTTTGGCAAATTACTTAATTCCTCAGCATCTCAGTCCTCTCATCTGTAAAGTAGGAATAGTAAATTACTTACATCATGTAATTCTTGTGAGGATGAAATACATATTTATATATAACTTAGAATAGTACCTAGCACATAGTAAATACTAGGTAAGTCTTAGCCGTAATTACGATTATGATTATTATCGTATGTCACTCATAGTGAAAATTCAAAATCATTGTTTTGGTTTTGTACTTCTTATGTATATTTTTAAATAAATTATATGGAAATTATATTATGAATAGCTAAGTTACCAAAGCATTATCAACTCAATTTGGTAATATTCATTTTTTATTCTATAAAATGGTATGGTATGCTATATACTTGTCTTATATAAGTTTGGGCTGCTATAACAAAGTACCTCAGACTGAGTGGCTTATAACCAACTGAAATTTATTTCTCACAGTTCTGGAGGCTAGAAGTCTGAGATCAGGGTGCCAGTACGACCAGAATCTGGTGAAGGCCCTCTTCTGGGTTGCAGACTGCCACTTCCCACTGTGTCCTTACATGGAGGAAAGAGCAGAGAGCAGGAGCAAACTCTCATCTCTTTTCTTGTAAGGGCACTAATCCTGTTCATGAGGGCTCCACCCTCATGACATGTTACCTCCCAAAGGCCCCATCTTTCCAATACTATCACATTGACGGTTAAGATTTCAACATATGAATTTTGGGGGGACACAAACATTCAGTCCATGATAATACTCTAAGATTAATGATAGTTCTTATAGTATATATAATATATACAGTATGATGCATTTCATTTACAAAAAATAAGACTGTGGGCATAGACAATGTCATATGTATCTCTTCATGTTTCTAGAGTTTAGCCTTGTATCTTGCACATAGAAGGCAATCAGAAGATGCTTGCTATGTCATTTCTACTGTTAATGGCAAGATCTCTTCTCAATTTCAGTTTTCCTTTCCTAATTTCAAACTGTCAGCCTAATTATAATATCTTCTATACTAATTTCACTTTGTTCCACTGGATCTAAATTTCATAAATTTGTTGAGCCATGAATAAAAGCAAGAAGCAAGCACATGTAGGTAAGAGCCATATGCATTGCTTTAATGAATAGTCATTGCGACATATGGAGGAGGACTGCCCGATTAATTATTGGGTTTGATGGAGTTGCTTCCTGCCTGAACGAGTCAGTCCAGGGGCCAATTTATAGTGGCAAAATCCTGTGATGGGCTGGTCTGACCGATAAACAAAGTAAATAAATGAACCAAGTTGATTCAGTAGCTCAGATAATTTGCTAGATTGGCATGACAATATTACATTGCTTCTTAACAAGAAGATTTGTATACTTTTTGGAAGTATATAGAGTCTCATGGTGAAATCCCATTTACATATGTTTTTAGTAATTTAATAAATTTCTTCAGCACATGTAAAGCAAGTATTTTTGTTCCTTTAGAGCCAGTGGTGAAAACTGTGAGTCATGGTAATAGACTGTCAAATGAACAGGTATTTTTTAGACTTTTTATAGTCATAAAAATCATGTGTATTTAGATAAACAAATTAAAATCCCACAGGGTATAAAGTGAAAAGTAAATGTCTTCCTGCCACTCCTAACTCCCTAGTACTTCTTCCCCAGCAATAAGCAGTATATCATCTTTTGGATATTCTTCCAGATATTTTTAATCATCTACACAAGCAGGACCAAATTTACCTATTTTCTTGCAATTTGCTTTGTTCTCTTTACAACATACTATACACATTTCCATATCAGAACATATAGATCTACCTGATGAAAACATAATTGTGCAATATTTTTCCCTATGAATATAATAATTTAACAACTTTCATATCAATAGACAGTATTTTGCTGTTACAACTGGTGCTTCAATGATCATCTTTTAAATAACATCTTTGGACATTGGTGTGATTTATCTACAGGATACATTTCTTGAAGAGGAATTGGGCAAAAAGAACATGCATGTGCCAAACTGCCTACTCAGAATAATACATTAAAATGTCAGCTTTCTTATTTGGTGTTTTACTATTAGTTTGTTACAGAATTTTATTTTATCTTCTCACAGATATTTGTTTTTTTCTGCTTCTCATTATGTCTGAGCTCTACCCAAACATCCTTTGGAGAACCATCTTTTTCCCATGTAGTTGGTGGGGCTCCATTAGGAATAGATCGTGTGACTCAGTCCCAGCCAGAGTATTAAATCCTCCTAATAACATTGTTTATTTTAATGCCTTTATTTTTTCCCCAGTTTTATGAGAAATAGTGTATATTTAAAATGTATAGCATAATGATTTGATATACATAAACATTCTGAAATGATTACTACCATCAAGTTAATTAACACATCTATTACCTCACATAGTTGCCATTCCTAATAACATTGTTGATTCAGGGGTGGACCTAAGACCTAAGTTGTTCCAAAGCTCCAAACTCAAAAGAAAGTCACCAGGAAGAGCTGTTGTTTATTTTTGGCTGGAACAAAACCAGGTTGGATGTAGGCATGAAGTTGCTGAATGTTACATTGCCTCCTTGTGGCATATCAATATGGAGGAAAGTTAAGCTGAGAGCTGGAGGCAAATGGTGGGTGCCTCTGGACCAAGTTTAGATGAAAGCCAGAACAATCTACCTCTGGATTTTTCAGCTGTGTGAAATAATAAATCTCACTTTTTGCTCAATCTGGTTTGAGTTGAGTTTTTGGTCACTTATGACTGGAAGAGTTCTATTGGATGTTTCTACCTGTTTCTCCTAGCCCTAATACACTAGAAAGTTTAAGTAATTTTAACAATTTCCTTTTACTGAGTACCAGTTATGTGTCAGGAACTGAACTAGATGCATTACATGCATTATCTCAATCCTCACAACTATTCTTGAAATGCATAATTATCCTTTTACTTTACAGGGAAGGAAAAAGAATTCCAGAGAACTTAATTGTCAAGGCTAGACAGCTGGTAAGTAGTGAAGATTCATATTTCAATCACTATGATTCTCAAACCCATCTTTTATCCTCCCGGCCACTATTTTGCTAAGATTTAGAAATTGGAAGCTTGAAAATGTGCAGCATCTGTGCTATGGGTTATTGTTTCAGTGTTTTATTTAATATTTTGCTTGTATGATGCTTTGCATATTTCTAAAAGAATTTTATACATTAAAAAATATCCAGATGCTAAGATCTGTTTATTTTCTCTAAACACTGTGCTGCTGTGCTTGAAATTTAGTAGCTGTCTAGTGAATCGTGAAGTTTGTTAGACTTGATAGGACCAAATGTCATACTGTTTCCAGACCAAGTTAATGCTAAGAAAGTAATTCATGTGCTCTGGCTGAGAACAATTTTTCTCAAGAAAAATTCACTTCATAGTAGAATTATAACTGTACGGGACACTGATAATATGGTTAATATCATTTAGAGAAAATATTATTTCATGGATGATTTAAAAAAATACACAAGAGAAGATGGTCCATCTCTGGAGAGAAGAAGAAATTAGTGGGAAGAAAACCCCACAAAAATCTAGGTATATTTGAAAGAAGGTACACAGGCTCTTTTACTTCAACTTTTGCCCCTAAATAAACTCTATTTAACTAACACTTACTTATCAGAGTGGTAGTAAGTATCTTTAGTTCACTCTGAATTTACTACTTTGGTGGGAAGTATATAGGACATATCTTTGGCTTATATAGCTGCTTAATGTGTTTTCAAAGCTGTTCATATTAGCTTCTATGTTTTACCTTCCAGGGCGTCAGTTGGTGTTGAAGATCCCTCTGCCTCACAGTCATGGAACTCCAGATCAGGAAGGCATGCTGGTAATCACCTAGGCTAGCGTTCCCTAAAGTGTTTTCAATTATACTCCTTCAGGATATTAATAACAGGATTTTATTATTTTTTAAAATTTCAAAGCCAAAAATGATACAGTTAGAACTTGTCATAGCTCTACTCTTTGGCTCTACCTTCCATTGTTTGGTTTTATTCTTGAATAAGCTTGTCTGTTGGGCAGAAAGCCTGTCAGTAACTTCCAGGGCTACATTCTTCCAAGTGTGAATCCAGTGGAAATGAATGAGCAGTTTTATCCCGATATTCTCAACAAAAGTTTTTATTTATTTATTTTTTTGACATTTTAATTATAATGTGTCTTGGTGTGCTCCTCTTTGGGCTAATCCTGGATGGGACTGTCTGCACTTCCTGGACATGGGTGACTGTTCCCAGGTTAGGGAAGTTTTCAGCTATTATCTCATCAAATATTTTCTTGGTCCCTTTCTCTTTTTCTCCTCCCTCTGGGACCCCTATAATGCTAATGCTAGTGCACTTTATATTATTCCAGAGGTCTCTTAAACTGTCTTCATTTCATTTCATTGTTTTCTCTTTTTTTCTGTTCTGTGGTGGTGATTTCTGCTTCTCTTGTCTTCCAGCTCACTGATTTGTTTTTCTGCCTCTTTTAGTCTACTATTGGTTCCTTCTAGTACATTTTTCATTTCAGTTATTTTATTCTTCATCTCTGTTAGGTTGTTCTTTATTTTTTCTATATCTTTGCTAACAACTTCTATCTTCTTGCTTTAAATTTATTTTTATTTTTTAATTGAAGTATAGTTGATTCACAGTGTTAGTTTCAGGTGTACAGCATAGTGATTCAGTTATATCTACATATATATATTTCTTTTCCATTATAGATTATTACAAACTATTGAATATAGTTCCCTGTGCTATACAGTAGGACTTTGTTGTTCATCTATTTTATATATAGTAGTATCTGCAAATTCTGAACTCCCATTTTATCCCCCTACCCTCCTCCCCTGGTAATCATAAATTTTTTTTTCTGTGTCTGTGAGTCTGTTTCTGTTTTCTTTTCTCTCTCTTTTTGAAGTATAGTGAGTTTACAAAGTTGTGTCAATTTCTGGTGTACAGCATAATGTTTCAGTCATACACATACATACATATATTCTTTTTCATTATAGGTTACTACAAGATATTGAATATAATTCCTTGTGCTACACAGTATAAAATTATTGTTTATTTTATGTATAGTAGTTCATATCTGCAAATTTCAAACTCCCAATTTATCCCTTCCTACCCTCTTTAACCCCTGGTAACCATAAATTTATTCTCTATGTCTGAGTCTGTTTCTATTTTCTAAATAAGTTCATTTGTGTCTTTTTTTTTTAGATTCAACATACGTGATATATGATATTTGTCTTTCTCTTTCTGGCTTACTTCACTTAGTATGATAATCTCTAGGTCCATCTATGTTGCTGCAAATGGCATTATTTTATTCTTTTTATGACTGAGTAGTATTCCACTGTATAAATATACCACAACTTTATCCAGTCATCTGTTGATGGACATTTAGGTTTCTTCCACAACTTGGCTATAGTAAATGGTGCTCTTATGAACATTGGGGTACATGTATCTTTTCGAATTAGAGTTTTCTCTGAGTGTATGCCCAGAGTGGGATTGCTGGATCATATAGTAACTCCATTGTTAGTTTTATAAGGAATCTCCATTCTGTTTTCCATAGTGGTGCACCAAATTACATTCCCACCAAAAGTGTAGGAGAATTCCCTTTTCCCCACACCCTCTCCATCATTTATTGTTTGTGGACTTTTTAATGATGGCCATTCTGACTGGTGTGAAGTGATACCTCATTTTAGTTTTGATTTGCATTTCTCTCAGTAAAAGCCTTGAGAATTCACTCTGACTTTGCTTTTTTTAGGTGATATACTCTTCTCACCACCACTGCCCCCACCCTTGCTCAATCAGCATCATCTGGAGGTGGGAGGTGTGCCATACTTTGGCCTCACTTGGATTATGGGTCATCTGTCACGCTTAGTGTCAGGGCATGGACGTCAACCCCAAAGGATCTAGATGGACTGAGAGTAGAGAAGGGTTGATTTCCAAATGAATAGCAGAGGTAGTTGCTGGAAATAGGATGAATAGACACTGGGCAGTCACAAAGAGCAAATGCCCATTTCATGTGCACCTTGAATCTCCAGGATGATGGGTAGAGAATGCAAACACAGGCACCAATGGAACTCCCCAATCCCCGTCACTCAGAAATTTGCCAGTTCAACTTGGGAAATCCTGATTCTACAACAACAACCTTATTTGGAGAGATACTCCAAATGATGAAGAAACTGAGGTTGAAAGAGATTAAATGACTCACCTGAAGTTTCATGGATGTTTATTAGAGAAAAGGCAGTCACTGTGCATTGTGGGCTCTGATTGCTTGTCCACAAAATCTTGATTTTTCTACTCAGGCATCTTTTCCCTTTCCCCTAAAGGTTCCCTTGTTCTACAAAGCAGGAAGATCCCTGAGAAGACCACAGGGCTTCTGTACATTCACAAGTGCATGGGAATGTTGGCTCTAAATTTAGACTTTTTTTTTAAATGACTGTTGTCAGGAAATGTATTCTTTTTGGCATTTATTCCTCCATCCCAGCCTGTTTCTTATTTTAACCTGTAGAGTCTGAACTGCCTTATAACCTAGGGCCAAGTTTATGTCTATGCTGTGCAACAAATGAATGATGTGACATTGGACTCATTACTCTTCTCTCCCTGGGCCTCAGTTTCCCTCACTTAAAAAATGAAGTGAGGGTCAGGAGGAGGGTATAGCTCAAGTGATAGAGCACATGCCTAGCATGCCTGAGGTCCTGGGTTCAATCCCCAGTACTTCTGTTAAAAAATAATTAAATAAATAAACCTAGTTACCTTCCTCCCTCAAAAAAAAAAAAAAAAATGAAATGAGGGTGGAGTCTAGACGTAGTCTAAGGCCCCTTCCAGCTCTGCCATTCTGGTCTGTGTCTCCTCAGATTCCAATTCAATAGGTGACCTGGGTTTGGATCCCCTACTGTGTGTGCCAAGCTTATTATTTGGATTTTTGACCTCTCTACCTTGTTCTTCCACCTAGATCTATTGAAATTTTTTTTTGTGATATATATTAATATTCTTATTTTTATTAGTTTTAAAATTACAAAAGTGACACTGTTCCTTGATCAGAATTAAATCATGCTGAAGAAGAAAACCAGAAGTTTTCTTTCATGAAGCACACTCCCAATCACAATTCCTTCCCTATTAACAACTTGGTACAGAGATCTCCATATATTTATTGCATTAGTATCTTTCTTCCTCTGTCTTTCCCCTATTTTTCCTTTGGGTTCTTCTATTTGTTATCAGCCCGTTCCTTTGAGCTCTCATCTTGCCTTAGTGATATTTGTAACCTCCACGTTGCTGCCTTCATACTTGGTTTTAGCCCAGTGCTTTATTTGACCCTCATTACTCTAGGCTAGTCATTTTTCTCCAGAGAGTGCCAGCTTCCAGGAGTTCCGTGTTTCGGTCCTGCTCCCGCTGTTGTTCCCTGGCTTTCCAGAGCTGCCCAGTACAGGGAGTAAAAGTGGGGTCTTTAGAGCCAGGCTCCTGACTTCAAGTCACAGCTCCAACACATACTGACTCTGTGACCTTGGGCAAAGTACTTCGCTTCTCCAGACCTGATTTTCCGTCTCTGTAAAAAGGGGTACCGTTAAAAGTGACCTCATGGATCTTGTTAGTGTTCAGGGGGTTTTGCATGTAATCTTTTCTCAGCCTCATCGCAACTTCCAACTCCAGTTCAGGTCCTGGCACACTGTAGGTTCTTAAAACTGTTGATCCTTTTTGCAAAGCACTTCACATTAGCAAATTGAATAAGCTACATTGGCAGATACAAAAACAACAATGAGGTCCAAAGGGGTTGAAATAACTTGCTTAAAATTACACAGATAGTAAGCAACAAAGCCAGGATTCAAAATCAGATATTTTTTGGCACCAGCTTCCTGTGCCTCTCCTACTCTCGGCAAGGTTAACCCATATTTTATTTATTGGGAACCTTTGATACACTCCTGATGCTCATGGAGGCTTCTGCCCTCCCACTTGGAACCTGGTTGGTTTACTCTTTCTTAGGCATGTCTTAATCGGCTTCTGCTTCTAAACCCATCCCCTTCTACTAGATAATTAAGTGAGAAGGTCCTTCCCCTCCTTAAAAAGGACTAGATCTTATATTAAATACAGAGTTTACTCTGATTTCAGAGTCTTTGTTACTCAAGGCAGAATGGTTAGTAGAAAGGGTATTGAACTAAATGGGTCCAAATGTTGATTTTTTTCTTTTAGTAGTTACATGGTTTTGGCCAACCCAGTTAATTTCCCTGAGACTTAGTTTCTTTATTTTTTAAACACGTATGATAATATTAATAATATTTGCCTTACAGGATAACTATGACACTGGGGGTCAAGTATGATAAGTGCTTGGGCATAGTAGATTTTCAGTAAGTCATTGTTACTGTTGGTAATAGTTATTTCAACTTGTGAGAGACCAAGCTGTCACAGACCCCGAAGATATTTGATATTATTTTGGGGGCTAATCTTTGAGTATGCTGTCTTTCAGTTGTGTTTGTGAAGGGTGGGGGAAGAGAGTGGCCTGGTGAGAAGGGCACACATTTTGGATATAGATAGGCCTGGATTTGGATCTGGGCTGTGGCAATTACCAGTTGTGCAAACAGGTAGGCTGTTTAATCACTTAGAGAGCTTCAACCTCTTCACTTGAAAAAAAACAGGAATAACAATACCGATCTCATAAGAGGCTTTTGAGGCTTACCTGAAACAGTATAGGTAAGGCATGGCAGTGATTTAAAAAATATTTGTCCTTCATAAGATGTCGTTACAGAACATCTCAATGTTTGTTGTATTTGTCATTGTATTCCTCTTTGTGCTCTTAGCACTCAGCACTACTGTCACAAAGTAGGAAATAAAAAAATGTTTGTTGGACTGAATGGGCCCTTGAATTGAACAGTATAAACACTTTATACCCAAATTGTTTTTTATTTTTGTTTTTAAAGAAACTGAGGTTTATTTTCTATCCACCTTATTTCTGTTTTCTGTTTAAGAGCCTGGGGAGGGACAGCTTAAGACTGCTCAGTGGTTGTTCCTACACGTTCAGTGGCCTGAGCGGTGGGAGCTGCAGACCAGTCCTCAGTGAAGGCCGAGGGCGCCCGTCTTCTGCAGGGAACTGCTGGGCGGGCACAGAGGCACCTGTGCCTTCAGACCCATCTGCGACCTTGGGAGGAGTAGCAGTGAACTCGGGAGCTGGAGGGACTCCCACACCCTGACGTTCCTCCTTGGTCATGGCCTTCTCGGCGGTGGCCTGCTCTTCCTTTTCAGTCCCTTCACGACCTCTGTAGAAGCAGAGATCAGGTGTGACCTCCCACGGATGTTGACAAGGGATGGTACATGTGCAGAACTTCCTGGGCCAGCATCCAGCACATCAGACCCACTGAGGGAGCTCCCTTGTTGTTTTAAGGGTGACACTGTCCACAGGGCATGGAGTGTGTTTTACGGGGAGCAGTGGTAGGTGGGTTAACATCCAGCGCCTCTGGGAGAGGCTGGTGGTCAGCCCTGGGATCAATACCCACCAGAATACGCGGCTCCTGGAAGGTTGCCTGGATCTGGTTTGGGAAGGCTCTGGGAGAGAAGCAGCCAGCAATAGGAGTGGCCCCAGTGGCAGCAGCAGCCTTCAGCTTAGCCCTCCGGCCGGTGTTTTTAGAAGATATGACACTGATCGGCCAGTTTTAAATGGTAAAATGGCACAAGCCATCAGCAGAAGCTTCTGCTGGGTCCCCTTCAGATCTATAATGTAGAGGCCATCACTTTTCCTTTTGTAGATGTACTGTTCCACTGGGAAGTCAAGGTTGGTGCCACCTGAGTGGGTTCCTGCTGCAAGAAATTTAAGGACATCCTCCTTCCTTATCTGTAAGACACCAGAGACTCTCGACATTGTGAAAATTTCCCTTTAAGTTATTATGGAAACTCAAGGCAACACCATCTGGACCCCCCTCTGGGTGGTGACAAATGGTACACCCAAAGTTTGATTGCTAGTACGTTTGCTCTTCTGTGGCTGGAAGCCCTGAAAAATAAAATGTTAAGGGAGTTTTATGCTGAGTAAAACACCCAGGCTTAGAAACTGGTGTGCCTAAGACCTCGAATTTCTTTCTGGCTCTCAGTACGAGAGTCATGATTATTTCCCTTGCGTCATCCTCTGCATGTGGCTTTTCATCTTACATTCTGGCTTTGCTCCAGGAGACGACACACTGCCTTATGCCAGGGCCTGGTGAAAGGTAACACCCGTGATGGCCAGGCTGGGAGGAGCTCACTTAACAGCGTGGGTCGCTGACTGCACTTTTCAGTGCTCCACCTCAGTGGGGTAAAAGCAAGAGTGAAAAATTCCAAAGGGGCCTAAAATTTAGATTTTGGACTGATAGTATAAAGAGAAGGCTTTTTTTGCTCTGAATTGCTGCAACCAAGAGTGAGTTTCTGTCATTTCCCCAAGAAATGAAAAATGGAATTTATGATGAATGGTGGTTAAATAAAGTGATCTGGACTTATTCTTTCCAGCCTAGTGAGACCCATCCCAACCTTTTACAGACAGATTCTTTAAAGACAGCATGAGAAACCTCAGTGTCCTCTGGAGGCTTTTGTAAATGGATGCCAGCCCAGCCTTTATTTAACTGGCTTTATAAGTCATGTAATTGCCCATCTTGGTATAACCTCTTCCCAGACTCTGCTTAAGTGAGGACAAAATGAGTTGAAGTTTCTTCTCTTCTGCTGGAAATACTGAGCTAGAGTGTTTTTTTGTTTTTGTTTTTGGTGGTGGTTGTTGTTGCTTTAACTTCATCTTTTTTCTTGTTGCCCTTGAATTTGTTAAAGTTTCTCCATTTCTCAGTATTTTCCCCATCTGTATAGATTATGTTTGGTGTGGTTGATGTTCACCTCAATCCAGTTCAGCAAACTGCAGCAAACATCTACTGTGCTCCTGGTCAGTACAAAGCATGCTGGTGCAGTTTTCTAAAGCTTCAACGTAGTCTTTAGAGTGGCAGCATCCAACACATATGTGGCTATTTAAATTAAAATGAATTAAAATGAAATGAAATAGAAATTTCAGTCCTCAGCTGTCCTTGCCACATTTCCAGTGCTCCACAGCCGTATGTGGTGAGGGGCTACCGTGCTAGACAGCACAGGTATAGAGTGCTTCCTTCACAGTGGAAAGTTCTATCGGACAGTGCTGTTATAGAGATTATGAGTGTGGCCTCTGGAGACAAACTGCCTGGGCTTAAAAACCTGGCTTTGCCTCTTGTTAACAAGTAAATTCACCTTCTAAGTCTCAGTCTCTTCATCTGTAAAATGGAACTAATAATAGTAGTTACCTAACAGGGAATTTGTGAGGATGAAGTAAAATGAGGTACTTAGAGACTTAGCGCAGTCCCTGGCTCATAGCAGGCCACTAGGGGAAGGCCTGGGGGAAAGGGAAGTTGCAAACAGCAGTGTCCAAATAGTGGCTTTATTTAGTGGCTGAAATAAGATACAAAATAATTTCTCTTTTAGTTAAAAATCTGGAGGTAGGCAATCCAGGATTGGTATGGCATGTCCAGTTAACAGGATGAGATATGCATCTGCTGTCTCCTTAGGTTCTGGGAACTTAGGTTCCCAGAAGTTTCCTCTTGACATTTCCACTTGTATCCTATTGGCCTGAATTTAGTCACATGGCCACACCTAGCTGCACAGGAAACCGGGGAACAATCTTTTCTCTGTGTGGCTGTATTTCCAGCTAAAATTTTTATTACTGATAGAAGAAGAGGGAAATGGATATTAAGGAAATCTGCTACTAAGAGACAAGACTGAAGCCGGGTTACAGAGGTGTTTAATGCAGCCTAAGGAGTTTGTACAAGTTTGCTTGGGCTCTGTGGAGCTTTGGATATTCTCCATGTAGGGAGTTAATACAGTTAAAGGCTGTTCATGGTAATGGACTCTGACATGGTTTCTCAAACCAGCGATACTTACCCCGGCAATACTCAGACACTTTCAAGAACAGTTACTTTCAATTAAAAACAATTTCTCCCTTAATCTTCCAATATGCTTTCCTGCTCTCCCTCCTTTTTAAGAAAGGGGAAAGGTAACCTGAGGGGAGGAAGTGTGAGAAGGCAGCCCTTCCACCTGGCAACTCCCCCTTGACTTCCTCCAGTGTACCACCTGCCCTATCAAAAAGGGAGGAGAATGGAAATCAGTTCTTTGTTGAGGGTGGGTAGCGCTGAATAGAGTGAATTGGTATCTTTTTGTTATCAAGATAGTGTGCGCTCTCTCTGAGCACTTGTGCTTACCTCAGGCACTGATTTGTTGGTGGTGCACCCTGCTAAATGCTAAGCAGCTTTAAGACAGAGTTCAGATCTTAACTTGAGTCCACGTCCGCTGCAATTAACACAGTGCCTAGTGCGTAAGGTTATGGAATACCTGGATAAACGCTGAGCACATGAATGCTGCCTAGATTTTGCTGGCCTTAAAGTAGCTGTACTAGAGCTGAAATCCTCATACTGTTGATTATTGTTGAGTCTGTGGTGAAAGCATTCCAGGCAAAGGCTAAGAGAAAGACTTGTGTAAGGTGGTGACATAGTTGTCCACCTGGAATGTGCTTCTGCCCAGAGTCCACTGGACAGTGTAGCAGTCAGATAGGTCAAATAGTTTGTGTTCAATCCTGGAGGCTGTCCTCTCTTTTCTTACTTCCTTTTGCTATTCTAGGCACTGGTTTACTAAGACAATAAAAAAACCTACTGAATTTGTGTGCTTACAAGATATATCCTGAGGGAAGCTGCTCCAGTAAGATTTTTAAATCCAGAAATATTTACAGAATCTGTGTGAAGCTTTATGGTAGGGGTCAGAAGAAAAAAAAAACCCTTGCTTTCAAGGAATTTATAATCAACAAACATTGTGCTAGGTAGTAGGGATCTAAATATGATTGGCTAGGCCCCTACCCACAAGGGGCTTACAACATAGTATGAAAAACAGACAGATAAACAGACAATTACATGTATTATGATTTAGTGTTTGAACCCTTCTCAGGGCCAAATGTACATATTTTTGGCTAAAAATTTGTAGAAATTATACATTTGAGATTTTGTAAAATCTGCAGACACATACTAGTTAAGTAATGTGTAAAATGTTTTCAGAGAATTGGATATATTTCAGGAGTGGCAGTGATATGATATGCAACCAGGAGAGAGAGAAGGGGGGGAGGAAAAAAAGAGGGTTGATCATTTTGAGGTGACATTAAATTATCTTTTGACACCTGCTGTATCTTTTTTATAACAGAAAATGGAAACAACTCTGTCCTTGACCTTCAAAAAGAAATTGACTTACCTAGCTTAACTATTCAAACAAACAACTGTGTACTCTCTTCAATTCCTATGATGATTTTGATTTACTGTAAATGACTGAATTTAATGAACTAAATTATGCTATTTAAATGCATTTTGTGAATGGTATTGTAGTTTGTTACAAAGCATTATGTCTATGCTAAATTGTGCTGTAAATGATATGGCATGGAACATATGTGCTGTATTCATAATTTAACTGTTGCTGTGGAGTGTCTTCTTGGATAGGACATACTGAAAAAGGAGCCTTTATTTACCTGGTGAAATGAAGGTGATATCTCAGCAAATCACTAGGTCTTACTGACCTTGGCAGAATTACAGTGCTAATATTTTCACATGGATGAACTATTCTTGAACAATTTCTCTAATGTATATGGCAGGAATAGGCTTTCCATTAAAGCTGGATATATATGGTATATCTTCTCTTTCCATATTTTTCCCCTTCAACAAACATTTACTGCAGTCATAGCAAGGATAATTCCATCTCCATTAAGGTTCATGTTTTCTCCTGGCCTCTCAAATGGTAGAGATAATAGAAATCAAGGGTTTGTCCTGCAGTTATGCTGGTGATCTCTGAAAGGACTTGCATTAGATAACACCTCGCTCTTCTTCTTTCTGAATAATTTGAGAGATTTTTAAAAAAAGAATAAATGCTGAGGCCAAAATACCATCTTTATTACAGATACAGGCTATGTTGACTTAGTGTGGGTGCCAAATGGGCTTTCTAACAAAATCCTGACATTAGCTATACTTACTTACCTACTAGGCCCTGGGCTTTCTTACATGGAAGAACTGCTGAGGTTAGATTTTTAACATGGAAAAGCAAAGGATTTCTGCTTTCTGTAGGTAGGCTCACCTCAAGAGAAATAAAGAGTTGAGCCAATTGTGCATTCTTTTTTTATTGAACTATAGTTGATTTACAATGTTTCAGATGCACAGCCAAGTGGTTCAGTTATATATAAATATATATTCTTTTTCAGATTCTTTTCCATTATAGGTTATTACAAGATATTTGAATATAGTTCCCTTCCATCCAGATCTGCAAATAATACTAACAATTTAGTTTTGTGTGCTCCAGTAAGATTTTTAAATCCAGAAATATTTACAGAATCTGTGTGAAGCTTTATGGTATGAAGTAAATTTGTTATATAAAAATCAGATTTAGGTTAAAAAAATTCAGAAAATGATTAATTCACTCAAAGAAATCTTTTGCATAACAAGTTCCCCAAATGCCCTTTAAACATAATTAGAATGAAAAAAAATGTTGCGTTTAGATCTAAGGTCTCTGGAACACTTCAAGTATATAAAACGAGATACAGACATTTAGAAACTGCGTGAAGGAGAATACAATTACAGAAATAGACTTGTAGATGAACAAATAGAAACAGGTGAAAGGCAATGTAAAAAGGCTCTCTGAATATTCTCACGTTTAGTGGGTTACAGGCATGCTCCAAGCTTTCTTTTTTGAGAGTTAGTGGAGCTTGTGGCTCAGCCTAAGAAGTTTAAGTATTATTTCAACCAATCAGGTGTTCACAGACTCATAAAAAAGACACGTCAGGTGTATGCCAGATTTTACTAGGGTTATCCAGAGCAGAACTTGAATGAAAAACTTTAAGAAAATTCTATTTTTGTTTTTAATCCATTCCAATGTCAGGGATTCCCCCCCCCCCCCCCCCTTTACTATCTAAACTAAGCCTCTAGCTAGATTCTCACGGAAGAAAAGGCTATCACCTCTTTGTCAGGACACTCCATGTACACAGGGTCCCTTTCTCTCAGGATTATTAAGACCCGAACCTGCAACTATTTTATGGTGATACTGTTAAGACCTGGGAAGTGGGAAGTTTCTCTCACTAATGTTATGCCCTCTTTTATCCAAGTGAGTCAAAGCCGGTTGAGGGATAGAGGTAGTCTTGCCAGCACTTACTTGTTGGTTCAGGCTCTTGCCTCTGCACTTGTGGGGGCCTAGTTGCTATTTTATAGTAATGTTTTGGCGCATAAGACTAGGTGACCTTATAATGATAATAAGAGTAGGAAACATCTCTTTATATAAAGTCAAAAAGTAAAGAATAGAATTAATTATAAAACTTCTGAAATATCTTTCATACTTGTGGCAAAATTGACTGTTTGTATTAGGTTAAAAATTACTCTTAGAAGAAAATGTTATGGGCCAGTGTCATAGGAACCAAGCACAGCACTGACTTTGGATCAGGTCTGGACAAATATATTTTGGTTTTTTGCTAAAGACATTTAAAATGTATTTAAAATGCATTTAAAAGTTTTTTTTGGGGGGAGGGTCTATACTTCAGTGATAAGAGAGTGTGCTTAGCATTCATGGGGTCCTGAGTTCAATCCCTAATACCTCCATTAAAAAATAAGTAAATAGATAAACCTAATTTCCATGAAATAAAATAAAATGAAATAAAATAAATTTTAAAAATACTTTAAAAAATACGTTTTAGCCTACTTGATTTATGGTATCCCTTGATGTATCTTCATGTTTCTTGGGTATATAATTTGCATCAAAATTGGAAATTTTTCAGTCATTATTTTTTCAAGTGGTTTTTCTCTTCCCTTCCTTTTTCTCTCCTTCTCGGACTCCAGTTACCCACATATTAAACTGCTTGAACTTGTCCCACAGTTCATTTTCTTTTTCCAGTTTGTAGTGTCAAACTACTGTTAATCCTATCAAATGTGTTTTTCATCTTAGACACTGTATTTTTCACTGTTAGAAGTTTGATTTAGGTCATTTTATTATCTTCAGTGTCTCTCTTTACCATGTTCATGTGTTCCTCTGTTTTCTGGAATATATGGAGTATATTTATAATAGCTGTTTTAATTTTTTTTCTCTTAATTTCTAATCTGTTTAATTTCTGGGTTTGTTTCTATTGATTGATTTTTATCCTCAGTGTGGTTCATGGTTTCCTCCTATCATGAGACCTAGCGAATTTGGGTGCTAGACTTTGTGAATTTTATGTTGTTTAGTGCTGGATTCTTTTGTATTCCTATAAATATTTTTTGAGCTTTATCCCAGGGCATTCAGGTAACGTGGAAATAAATTGATCCTTTTGAGATTTGCCTTTAAATTTTGTTAGGGCGGACTAGAGCAACTTTTAGTCTAATTTGTCTGCTACTGAAACACTGTCTTTCTCAGGTCTCTACCTGTTGCCTTATATATTACGAGCTTTTATTTTTGTTTTTCACCCTGGCTGTTGGGAGTGTGAACTATTCCCAGCCCTGTGTGAGCTCTGAAAATTGTTCCACCTGCTCTTTTCCAGTGGTTCATTTTCCAGCCTCGGATAGTTTCCGCGTACATGTGTGCTGATCAACTCTGTATGAGACTTAAGGGGTACTCTCTGCAGGGCTTCAGAGCTCTCTTCTTTGCTGCTCTGGCACTCTCTCCTTCATGGCACTCTGTCCTGTGATTCTGGCCACCTTGGCTTCCCCACATTTTCAACGCTGTCTCTCAATTCAGGGAGACCACCTCATTTATTTTGCCTTCTCTCAGAGATCACTATCTGCACTGCCTGTTGTCTCATGTCTGAAAACTATTATTCCATGTATTTGTCTGCTTTTTTAGTTACTCCATTGTAGCCAGAAGTGGCATCCTAAAAGTCAGTATATTTGAAGACTCAAGTGAGAAGAATGCTTTCCAACTTTCTATTCGTATACCCTAAAAATGTTTAACACACTGTATTTAAAGGCATTTATATAAACAATTGAAATCTTTCTTTGGGGAAATTAAAACAACAAAACTTGATTGCGTATCATGATTTCATATTTTGCAGATGTTAATATTTAATCATATGCAGAGCCATTTAGCTTAAGTGCATTAATGTAACTCATTTAAAAGAGGCCAGTAATTGTCCTATTAACTCTCAGCCTGGATGTTATCTGCTCTGCCCTGCTAGTAAGGCCAGAGGGGGACTCTTCTATTGGCACCCACAGAGATTGCTCTGATCTGTTGAAAATCCTGTTAAAATCTAATTACTTAGGAGAATCAGCCAGGGAATATCTAATGAGCTCAAGGAAACTCACTAGAAGAAATTCTGTGTTACTAACGAATGAAATGTCTTCTGTCTTTCAATTATACTGGTACCATATGAACATAATTGCTGCCTTATAAAATATGACTCTTGTTTGTTGTTTTTTAATTGTGTGTCATGAATTTTTTTGATCGTATGAAAATAACTTAATTTCCTATGGAGGACAAATGACAGTTTAAAGCTCAAATAGGCATGCTTTATTTCCTCAAGAAGATTTGATAACTTGTTCAAATAACTTGTTATCAAATGCTTAAAAAATATACATTATTTAGTGAAACCACTACACAGGTATGAAAAACTTGATTATTAAAAAGTAAAAGAACTTGAATTTTTAGACTAGAATGAAAAACTTATTCATTGGGAAACTCTGGAAAGGATTATTCTCTGCAATCATCTTAAAAATATTGCCAAAAAATATGAAAAGTAAAAATTCACTTGTTTCACTTATTTTGTGAGTATATCTTTGAGACTCCAAGTGTAGTTTACATTTCCTTCTCTCTTTAACAGTTAGCAATATCTTTTTTTCATATCTAACCTAATTTTGTATTTCAACTTTGTTGACTTTCCACTTTTCTATATTTAAAAAAGTGAGTGGTTGGTTAACTATGGGGTTTGGAGTCAGAAAGACCTGAAGTATTCAAATTCTAATTCTTCTCTTTACGATGAATTTCTTAACCTTCTGAGTCTCAGTTTCATTTCTATATAATGGGGACACTAATTAATATGTTAAAATTGTTGTGCTGATTTTGTGAAGTAAAGCATGTAAAGTGCTTAGCACGATATCATTCATGCTGTAACTGCTCAAGAGATGGTAGTTATTATTTTTGAAGACTAATTAAAATTTGGTATAAGAAAGAATTGTGATATCTAAGATTCATTAAAAACTAATGTAGGGTGAATTTCTATTATCCTAATGTATTTCTATCACCATGCTCATATTAAATTTGTTGAAAAAATTAAAAAGGGTCTATTTTTAGTAGCATGTCGGTGAACTTCATTCCAAAGTTTATCAAGTTTTTAGCCAGTGTGTCATTTTATGACATAGATTGATTTCAGCAGATGACACCAGAAACAAAATGTGGCTTGGTGATACATTACTTAGAAAAATACCTGTCTTTCTGATAAATTATTATTGGAATATTATATGATTTTAATGATTGAGGAGAAAAGGACTATTACATATTATTTCAACAATTAACAATGTAACTATTATTTAAAATGATTATCTGGCCTATAGAACTCTGGCAGTAGAAATACTTAAATTGGCAGTGCTTTTATTTTCAGTCATTTGATAACATGCTAAAATTAGATTTTCCCTTTTGCCTAAAATATAGATTAAAACACTTTTTAAATCAGACTATTGGAAATTGATATATAAGTAGCCTTATAAAATGACTGTTGTGTATTATAACTGGGCAAGGAGGGAGAATTATTATGGTAGTGTTTTCACTTAGAACACTCTCTTTTATACTTAAAACTCTTCTTGTATAATCCATTAGTTCTTATAGCAATTTTATGAAGTAGCCGTACAGTACTGCATTCAAAACAATAAAAAGAGACAGAATTTTGGTACAGGTGTAGCTCTGATTATATTTCTAGTGTAAAAATATACATATAAAGTATAATATACAAACTAGGATATCTCCATAAAAGAATATTTAAATATTTAAGATAATTTGCTAACATTTTGTTAATTTAATACTTCACATGGATTTGATCTTAAAAACAATCTGATTAAGAGATAATGAATGATATTACTTGGTGGGAGAAGAAGTTAGAATTGAATTTACAGTAACTATTTGTTTAAAAGTTTATATATAATAAATAAGCATGGTGAATTTATTTTATCTGACAGAAATTATTATTGCTATAATCAAAGATCAAACATCAGCTAATTTGTTCATTTAACAAATATTTATTGAGGGCTTATTATTTGCCCTAATGGGAATGTAATGTTGAACAAGACAGGCAGGGAAGAGGAATTAGTAGATTCATTATTAAAGCTAATATTTTGCCACAGTGTCAGTTCATGAAACTGTTCACTCAGCTGAAGTGTCTGGCAGAAAGTGCTTTGGTTGTTGCTATTGGCATATGAAACTACTTGCTAAACCTGGCTTTGCTGAGAAATTCATATACGTAACTTGATTATGTTAGCACATCGTCATTAACCAGTTTCTGTTGATAACAGATACAAATGCTTTACTTTGACAAATAGAAGTGAAAACAAAAAAGAGGTAGTCTTACATCTTTCTTTGTGTCTTTCCAGGGTTGTGCTCTCTGTTTGGAAAACTTCAAATGTCTCAATCTCTAAAGCCTGTGACATTACTCCCCCTACAAGCCCCGCCTCCCACCCTGCTCTCTGCCTGCCCCACATACACATACTTCCACAACTTTGCCTGGCCTGTGGTAGGTGCTCAGTGAGTGTTATTGAATTAGTATAATTAATAATTCTGTTATTCCATTAGGTTATATTCCTAGTTCTGTTGTTAATTCCCCTGTGATAATCTGGCATAAAGCCAAGTCACAGGGCCCCTTAATTTTCCTGAATGAAAATGAACACTATGAACCAAAAACGTGATAAAAATATACTGAGAATTGTGAGATACTAGTTTGAACTGTATGAAATTGTGATATTTGATCATTTTTTTTTGACCTACAAAAATAAAAATTTCATCTGATTCAACCTAATATTTTTCCTAAGGTGTCTTAACTTGACCAAAAATGTAAGATAATCATCCAAATGATCATGATTCCAAATATGTTAATCACATCACTGCTTAGTTTTCTTTCTACTTTTCTATCTGTTTCACCTTGATTGCTGATTTTGGCCTTGCGTTCTTCACTGAACGGTATTTTATTACCAAAAAATTAATTGCATAATATACCTGTCACTCCAAATAGTAAATTATATATTTTTTAATGTTAATGAGCCCAGAGTCCAATAGGCTAGGCCTGGAAAGCAGTATTATTTGACTTCTCTAAGGACTTTTAGGTAGGGGATTGTGGGTAGTGTTTAATTTCTAAATTTCATAATAGTTTTTAAAAAAATATCAGTTTTTTTCAATATTAGAAAGTACCTATAAAACTAATTTTTATTTTTTGACAAATTGGAAGATTTCACTAGTCTACAATTTAAAATTATTATTGTGTTCACTCTGAAACAAAATTTTTAGCTCTAGTCCACTAATTTCTGAGTTATTCTGATAATACTGTGAATAAACTTATAATTTTCACAGAATATAGTTATGACAAAATAATATTTCCTCAAGAAACTATTATTCTGTCTACGAAGAAATCGGAATATTCCAAAAGTTATTTTTTTCTGGAAAGGCCACAGATGATCATTCTTTTCTTTTTAAAATAGAAAGCAGCCCTGCTGAATGAGTTAAAGCTCTTCGAAGTAAGGGTAAGCCTGCTCTTCTGTGTGTTTCACATCTTTTAAGGAAAGGCAACATAATTTAATTTGCCCAACACAGGGCATCTGGAAAGATGGCTGGAGAAGACAGATGTAACCTGGCTCTTGTGCAAACACCAGGAATCCCTTATAGCTACTTCTCAGTTAATCCAAGAGCCCTGAGTGAATACCTCAAATGAATAGTCTCTAGGTTCAGAGCCTGGGATAAAGTTTTCATTGGTTGACATCAAAATGAGGGGAAAAAAGATAATATAAATTTTACATAAGCTAAGTTTATTGAATTGTGAAAGAACTATTTATGTTCATATACTTATATACATATATATTTAATATAGCCCACATTTTCTTTGTAAAGAAAAAACATTTAGAATTGTTTTAGATTCATGGCAAAATTCAGGAGGTACAGAGATTTCTGAGATGCTCCCTGCCCCTGTAACATGCAGAACCTCACCTATTATCAACATCCCCCACCAGGGTGATACATTTATTATAACTGATAAACCCACATTGACCCATCATTATCACTCAAAGTCCATAGTTTGCATTAAGTTTCACTCTTGGTCTTATACACTCTATGGATTTGAACAAATGTATACTGACATGTGTCCACCATTATAGTGTCATACAAAATAGCTTTAACTGCCCTAAAAATCCTCTGTGCCCTTCTCTCCTCCTCTCCCTGGCAAACACTAATCTTTTTACTGTCCCCATAGTTTTGTGTTTTCCAGAGTGTGCATATAGTTGGAAGTATATGGTAGGTAGCCTTTTCAGACTGGCTTCGTTTACTTAGTAATATGCATTTAAGTTTCTTCCATGTAATATAGCCCATCTTCTATGGTATTATAGTAAATGATTTGTTCAGTGTTCCTATTTGCTGAAATAGTTAGTCATCCTTTGTAACTCTCCCAAATGCTTTTTTTTTTTTTTTTTTTTAGTTTTTTCCTCTTTTTTTTTTGGTGGGGGGAGGTAATTAGGTTTATTTATTTATTTATACTTTTTGAGGGAGGTATTGGGGATTGAACCCAGGACCTCATGCATGTGAGGCACACGCTTCACCACTGAGCTATACCCTACCCCCCAAATGCTTTTTAAAATGTCCTTGAAATCTAAAAATCTTGGAGATATCTATTGTATATGCCCATTTTCTTTTTTTTTTATTGATTTATAATCATTTTACAATGTTGTATCAAATTCCAGTGTAGAGCACAATTTTTCAGTTATACATAAACATACATATTTTCATTGTCATTTTTTTCTCTGTGAGCTACCATGAGATCTTGTATATATTTCCCTGTGCTATACAGTATAATCTTGTTTATCTATTCTACAATTTTGAAATCCCAGTCTATCTCTTCCCACCCCCCACCCCCTTGGCAACCACAAGTTTATACTCTATGTCTGTGAGTCTATTTCTGTTTTGTATTTATGCTTTGTTTGTTTGTTTGTTTGTTTGTTTTAGATTCCACATATGAGTGATCTCATATGGTATTTTTCTTTCTTTTTCTGGCTTACTTCACTTAGGATGACATTCTCCAGGAGCATCCATGTTGCTGCAAATGGCATTACGTTGTCAATTTTTTTGGCTGAATAGTATTCCATTATATAAATATACCACTTCTTCTTTATCCAGTCATCTGTTGATGGACATTTAGGCTGTTTCCATGTCTTGGCTATTGTAAATAGTGCTGCTATGAACATTGGGGTGGAGGTGTCATCCTTAAGTAGGGTTCCTTCTGGATATATGCCCAGGAGTGGGATTCCTGGGTCATATGGTAAGTCTATTCCTAGTCTTTTGAGGAATCTCCATACTGTTTTCCACAGCAGCTGCAACCAACTGCATTCCCACCAGCAGTGAAGGAGGGTTCCCCTTTCTCCACAGCCTCTCCAGCATTTGTCATTTGTGGACTTTTGAATGATGGCCATTCTGACTGGTGTGAGGTGATACCTCATTGTAGTTTTGATTTGCATTTCTCTGATAATTAGTGATATTGAGCATTTTTTCATGTGCCTATTGATCATTTGTGTGTCTTCCTTGGAGAATTGCTTGTTTAGGTCTTCTGCCCATTTTTGGATTGGGTTGTTTATTTTTTTCTTATTGAGTCATATGAGCTGCTTATATATTCTGGAGATCAAGCCTTTGTTGGATTCATTTGCAAAAATTTTCTCCCGTTCCGTAGGTTGTCTTTTTGTTTTGCTTATAGTTTCCTTTGCTGTGCAGAAGCTTGTAAGTTTCATTAGGTCCCATTTGTTTATTCTTGCTTTTATCTAGTCTAGGAGAAAATTTTTGAGATGTATGTCAGATAATGTTTTGCCTATATTTTCCTCTAGGAGGTTTATTGTATCTTGGTCAAACTGGGATGTTACTTGGCACATAATAGGTGCCAGGTAAATATGTTTTGAGTCTAAAGGGTAATAAAATAGAAGAAACTTATAGGTAGGTGGATATGTGTCATGAGTTCTAGAAAGAGTTCTAGATGGGAAATCTTTTGTACATAGGTGGTAACTGAAGTCCGTAAAGTATGAAGACAAGAGGAGCTGGGCCATACTGTAATGATTTTAAACCCCATGATGCTGTGTTTCCTCCTCAACATATATGCAAAGGAAGCACAAAGATCAGGACATCTTACAATGTCTTCATAGCAGTTATTTGTTCTATGTGCCTCCTAATTTTTTGGACCTTCCATTCTAGATAAAAATGTGAAATTCTTTGGATTCTACTTGTTGAATCTTTAATTCCAGAGCTAGAACCTCTTTTCCTCTAAGGCCTTAGTCACTCTGGGTGCTGTTGGAACTAAGGATAGTCCTTTAGGGTGAAAAAAATATGTCAGAACTAAAGGATTATTTAGGGGCCTTTGAGTCAAATTGGCTTATTTCCTGATAATAAGTATATTCTCTGAAGAATGGGCCACCCTACTAGAGAAGCATGCCTTCTTTGATAGGGCATGCAGCTTGAGAAGAGATGTGTGTGGAAAGGTAAGGAAGAAAGGAGACCCTAGCCTAGCCAGCCAGAACTAATAAAGCCAGCCTGGCAATCAATGGAATGACAGATGTTTCAGCCAGATCACTCTCACACCCAACAGAGATGTATGGTTTTCTTACTCCTATGTAAAAGAGCAGCCAGAAAGACTTTTGTGCAGCCTGGCCTTTGCTACCAGCTGTCTGGCTGTTGGTAGGACTTGTCTCTGTTTATGGTTCCCTCCCCATTTCATCCCAAGGGATACATTTACTCCATAAACCCCATTCTTACATGCTGGTTCAGTCCATCCACCTGAGTAGTTCTAAAGTTTTCTTGGCTTGATTTTAATTCCTGGACTTTTTTTTTTTATTGGGGGTAGGCCCCAGCTAAGCTGTGAAGTTGGCAAAGTTCATTGTCTACAACTCTGGGATTCTTTCTGTGGCGCTCTCTCCCTGGCTCCCTGAGGCCTCCTCCCTTGCAAGAGACTGTGCACCATATTTATACAGTTCCTGCCTTAATGGAGATCAGGGTGACAGTGTGACAAATCAGTAAACTGTAATATTTGTGATACATGCAACTTCTTTAGACCCTTAACAAACTAATCTATGTGCATACCCACCCTCTTCTTCTGGTTTAAATGTAAGAGATAGCCATCCTTAAATGTAAGGCTAATCCTCTATTTGTGCTCTGGAGTTTTTCTCCTCCTAGCTCAGGCTCCTTACTTTATCAGTGATGCCCTCTCTCTCCCCCATGTTCTCTTCCTCTCTTACAGTTCTAACTTTGGGTTCACCTGTTTGCTGTGTGAACTTGGACAAGTGCTTTCACCTCTCTGGGCCATAATTTTCTCATCTGTAGAATGAAAGAGTTGGACTTGATGATCTCCAAACTCCTTTTTGTCTCTTACTTTCTGATCTGAAGGTATCAATTCATAAGGCTGGGGTTTATCTTTGTATTTTCATATACTGACCTACCTGACTTGGTGATAAATTATGATTGGAATAGTATATATTAATGATTAAGGAGATGAAGACTATGGCATATTATTTCATTTCCATAATTAACAGCGCAACTATTATATAAAGTCATTATTTGAATTGAAGGAAAAATTTTCTGGCCTATGGAATTCAAGAAATACTTGAATTGACAGTAGCTCTGAGTGCTCAACAGTTTAATATTGTTGTAGTTCTTCTTAGAAAGCAAAAATGATTTTGTAACTCTGCACTGTTATATATGTATACATATATAAGTATATATTATACACATATATTATATAATTGTATATCATACATTTCTAGATTTCAAGTGTATAATAATATTGAATTTTTTTTTTTACATATTTCCTCTTGTATTCTTGTGTCAATTAGAACTCTTCTTGTTGCACGAAACTGAAACCCAAACCTAATTCAAACCAACTTAAGCAAAAGATTTCCCAGGGGAGTAGTTAGCTTCAATCCTAGATGACTCTGTGGACTCAATCAAGGTCATTAAGGTGCTGCAATTCTCTATTAATCAGGATAGGATAAATGCTGATATAAACATCCCCCATGTCTCAATAGCTCAAAGCAATAGAAATTTATTCCCATACAAACAACAGTTTAGTGAGAATGTTCAGTGGATAGCCTTCCATGCAGTGATTAAGAGCTTCAGGCCCATTTCATCTTCTAGGTTGCTACTCTTAGAGCCTTAGAGTCCTCTGCCGGACACTCTGCATCTAGCCAGCAGATAGGGGTGGGAGTTGGGGAGAGCCTGGAGGATCACTGTCACTGAGAGTTCAGCCATGTAGCTACGATTATCTCTAAAGGAGACAGAAAAATACAATTTCACAGTGTAACCAGAGGGAAGAATAAGCACATAGCAATCTTCTTGGTATTCTCTTTCCGTCTTTTGGCTCTATTGTCTCTCCTGTGTCATTCTTCACCAAGTTCTCTCCATGTGTAACAAAAATGGTGACAGGCAATTGCAGACTCAAATCCTCTAACTTATCAACATCAGTGGAAGAGACCATCTTCCCTGTTAGCTCCAACAGAAAAGCTCCATCTGTGGACCAACTGAGATTACTGGAATGGGTCACACTAGTTGGCTAGGTATGGATCATTTATTCCTCTAGCCGCATCTCTACCCAAACTGCATAAGTGGGTTACCTCAGAAAAGGGGGGTTCTGTAAACCAAAATATATAGAAAGAGAGGCTGCTACATAGGGAAGAACCAAGAGATGTATACTACCTCCTTTTTAGGAACAATGCTCATTTTAATTTTGTTAAAATGTTTTTTCAGTACTCATGTCTTGATAATTTGTAAAATGCCTCCTCTTTCTTCTTCCTGCTCATTTCATCCCTTGCCATTTACACGGATACATGAATTTATTGATCTCACCAAACAAATGAGTACAAACAGGGACAATATATTTGAGTGGATGTGTGTCCATGTCATTCTGAAAAATGTTCCCAGAGGTACTGGCTCTAAGACAAGTCTGTTTAGAGTATTGTCTATGGAAAGAGAATAATGTAAGGGCAATGCTTATCCCATAACAATTTATCTTTAGTGGTAGTAAGACTGGAAGGAGGCAGGGCACAGCCAGTCAAGAAATAACAACGGTTAACACCAAGGTGGCAGAAAATTCAACTCCCAGTAGGCATTAAGGCTCAAGATGGCAGGAGATTTGCCTTCTAGTAGACCTTGCGCTTCATTACACACTCGTTGTAATAGCATGTGAAATGGCACTCCTGCAGGCGCCATGATAGTGCCGAGGCTAACCGTAAAGGTCAAAAAGCGGGTGGTGGCCCAATACCTGGGAATCCCAGCCATTTTCCCCAAAGTAGTTGGAATAATCCTCCCACTTGTTAGCCTTTGAAGCTACCAAGTCCGTAAAAATTAACAATTCCCACACTTCATGGCCGTCCTCCCTTCTGAGTAAGATGACCTGCACTCTGTCTGTGGAGTGTGCAACTACTTTTACTTTAAACTGAGCACCCAACCCCCACACCTCGTGGCCTTTCTCTTGCCATCTGAAACAGCCTGCACACTATGGAGTATGTATCTCTCTAAATAAATCTACCTTTACTCAACTGTGGCTGGCTCTTGAATTCTTTCCTGTGTAAAGCCAAGGACCCACACTTGGTGGGGCACATCCCAGGGACTCAGCCAAGGCCTGAGACATGGCCATCCTCTCGCCCCACATTCATTTTCCTGTACCAGAAATTTAGGCCCCTGATTAGAGAAGATGCTTTGGGCTGAGTTGCGGCTCTGAAGCCTTCAAATCAGGCCACACAGGTGACTGTGTGGATGAAAGGGTGATAAAGGAGGTTTCAGTGTGTGTGCACTGACTGCACTGATGGACCCCGTTGCTTGCACGAAAGAAGTTGGTTTGGGAGGCTTACAAGACTTATGAACAGGGGGCTGGGTTCCTAATGCCCACACAGAGATAAGAAATTTGGCTAACAAGGCTATGAAAGATAGCAAATCTAGAATTGATGCTTCTGGATAGAGCTAAGGAATTAGTTCTTATACTCAAATGCTAGAAAAACTCTGTGTCCCAGATATGTGGTGAAGAAGCTTGGCATCTGTCTGGGCAATTAAAATCCCAAGCTTGTGCTATATGTATGTGTGATGCCTAAATTTATTCTACCTGCATAGTGTAGGATTCATTATCCAAGAAATAGTCCAGGGCCACTGATACCATTGAGAGAAACATGTTTGCATAAATGAGCCTAAAAATACTGTGTATGTTCCATATTTTAACAACTAGGGCACCTATGTTGCCTATAGAATAAATAAATTCCTCTGAAAATGGAATTAAAAAAACCCTACAAACTATATAAAGAAAAAATCCTCCATAAGGGAGAGTCAGCAGGTGCAACAACAGAATTAGCACACTAAAAACCAGAAACAATGGAATATTTTGAAAGAGGTTATAAAAATATGTTTATAATGATTTAAAAAATTAAAGAAAGAATAGAAGCCATTCTGAAGTAAGAGCATTATATTAAAAATGAGCAAGTAACAAAATATGTACAAGATCTACATGAGGAAAATTAAAAAACTCTGATAAAAGTAAAACTAATTAATGAATCAGCAAAGTTGTAGGATACAAAATCAGAACACAAAAATCAATTGCCTTTCTATACACTAATAATGAACAACTGAAAAGGAAATTAAGAAAACAATTCCATTTATAATAGCATCAAAGAATATAATACTTACGAATGAACTTAACTATAGAAGTGAAAGACCTGTATGCTGAAAACTAAAAAAAGATAGCTGAAAGAAATTAAAGAAGACTCAAATAAATAAAAAGATATCCCGTGATCATGGATTGGGTATAGTAAAGATGCCCATACGACTTAACATGATCTACAGATTCAATGCAACCCTATCAAAATCGCAGTGGCATTTTTTGCAGGCATAGAAAAACTCATCCTAAAATTCATATGGTATCTAAAGGAACCCTGAGTATCCAAAACAATTTTGAAAAAGAGAAACAAAGTTAGAGGTGTCACTGTTCCTGATTTCAAAGTACATTATAAAGCCACAGTAATCAAAACAGTGTGATACTGGCATAAAAACAGACAAATATGTCAGTGGAATAGAACAGAGAGCCTAGAGATAAACCCTGGTGTATATGGTCAAATGATCTTCAACAAGGGTTCCTACATCACTTAATGGGAAAAAAGCAGTCTCCTCAACAAATGATATCTGAAAACTGGATACCCACATACAAAAGAATGAAGTTGGACTTTTGTCTTACACCATATACAATAATTTATTTAAAATGGATTAAAGACCTAAACATAAGAGCCCAAACTATAAAAATTCTAGAAGAAAGCATAGAGGAAATTCTTCATGACACTGGACATTGTCTGCAGTGGGGACATCTCTATCTTGTGACCAAGCATGAGGACCAAGGAGAGTGAGGAGCAGAAAAATAGAGCCTGTGTCCTTGGTATCACCATTGAGCTACTGCTCTTTCAACTCTGGAGCATCCAATTTCCAGATTTCTAGTTCTGCAAGGTAATTAAAGGTCTTTTTTGCTTCAGTCACTATTAATGGGGTATTCTGATACATTTCACATTATTTTCAAGCACCCATGTAATATTTCTAAAAACCGACCCATACTGGGCTGAAAGGAAGTTCAACACATTCTGAAGAGTCAAAACCATATAGAATACACTTTCTAGTTATGGTATAATATAGTGACATAATATAAATATATAATAAAAATGAATATCAAAAATAAAAAGTTTTACATTTTGGAACCTAAAAAAATATTCTCCTAAATTCATGTATCTAAAAAACATTCTTCTAAAGTCATAGATCCTCACTATCATTTTATTTTCTTCTTTATGGTTATAGCCATTTTAGTGGTTGTGAAGTGGTATCTCATTGTGGTTTTGATTTACGTTTTTTTCCTGATGATTAATGATGCTGAACATCTTCTTAAAAATTATGGTAAAAAACACATAACATGACATACCCTCTCTTAACAAATTTTTAAGTCTACAGTATTGTTAACTATAAGCATAATGTTGTACAGCAGATCTCTAGAACTTTTTCATCCTGACTGACTGTACCCATCGAACAGCAGCTTGTTTCCTCTTCTCTGCAACCCCTGGAAACCACCGTTCTACTTTCTGTTTCTATGAGTTTGATTACTTTATTTATTTAATTTTTAAAATTGAGGTATAATTGACATATAAGATTATAGTAGTCTCGGGTGTGCACTGTAACAGTTCAGTGTTTGTCTATATTGCAAAATGATCACCACAAAAAGTCTGGTTAAAATCCATCACCATACGTAGTTACAGAAATATTTTTCTTGTTATAAAAACTTTGAGTTTGACTATTTTAGATACCTCACATAAGTAGAATCATGTATTTGTCCTTGATGTTGAACATCTTTTCATGTACTTATTGGCCCCTTGTTTATCCTCTTTGAAGAAATGTCTATTTAAGTCCTCTATCAACTTTTTAAAAATTGGGTTGTTTGGTTTTTTTTTTTTGTTGTTGCAGTGTAAGAGTTCTTTATATATTCTCAATATTAAACCCTTTTCTGATATATAATTTGAAAATATTTTCTCCCATTCTGTGAGTTGTGTTTTCATTTCTTTGGCAATGTCCTTAGATGAACAAAAGTTTTACATTTTGTTGAAGTTTAATTTATCTATTTTTAAATTTGTTTCTTGTGCTTTTGGTGTCGTATCTAAGCATCCATTGCCAATTCAAGGTCAAGAAGATTTTCCTCTATGTTTTCTTCTAAGAGTTTTATGATTTTAGATCTTAGATACATTTTGAGTTAACTTTTGTATATGATGTGAGGTAAAAGTCTAACTTTATTCTTTTGCATGTGGAAATCTAGTTGTTCCAGCACCATTTGTTGAAGAAACTGTTCTTTCCCAGTAAGTGGACTTGGCAATCTTGTCAATTGGACATAGAGGTATGGATTTATTTCTGGACTCTTAATTTTATTCCAGTGATGTATTTGCCTATCTTTATGCCAGTACCATGGTTTTTTGATTACTATAGCTTTGTAATAAGTTTTGAAATCAAGATACTTGAGTCCTTTGATTTTGTTCTTTTTCAAGATTGTTTTGGCTCTTCATGATCCCCTGTAATTTCATGTGAATTTGAAGATTAGCTTGTCCACTTCTGTAAAAAGGGCTGTTAGAATTTGAATAAGGAGTGTGCTGAGTCTGTAGATCCTTTGGGTATTTGTGATATCTTAACAATATTAAGTTCTTCCTATCCATGATCTTGGGAAGTCTTTCTGTTTGTGTATGTTTTCTTTAATTTCTTTAAGCAGTATTTTTTAGTTTTCAGTATACAAGTCTTCACCTCCTTGATTAAATTTATTTCCAGGTATTTTGTTCTTTTAGATGCTATAAAAATTGCTTTCATAATTTCTTTTTTGGGTTGTTTATTGCTGGTGTATAGAAACACAGATGATTTTTGCATGTTCATCTTGTATCCTGCAAATTTGCTGAATCTGTTTATTGGCTCTAGTAGTTTTCTTGTGAATTCTTTGGAATTTTCTCTAAATAGGATCATGTCATCTTTGAATAGAGATAGTTTTACTTCTTCCTTTCCAATTTGGATGTCTCTTATTTCTGTACTTGTCTATTGCTCTAGTTAGAACTTCTAGTTCAGTGTTGAATAACTGTGGTGAAAGCAGGCATCCTTGTTTTGTTCCTAATTTTAACTTTCAGTCTTTCAAAATTACGTATGATGTTAGCTTTGGGGTTTTCATAAATGCCTCTTATGATGTTGAGGTATTTCTTTTTTATTCCTATTTTTCTTCATTTTTTTTAATGAAATTGAATTTTGTCAAATGCCTTTTCTGTGTCAATTGTTATGATCATTTGTTTCTTCCCTTCATTCTATGAATGTGATGTATTACATTGCTTGAGTTCCCTATGTTGAAACACTCTTGCAATCCTAGAATAAATCCTACTTGGCCACAGTGTATAGATATATATAATCCTTTAATATGCTTTTTGGATTCATTTTGCTAGTATTTTGTTGAAAATTTTGCATCTATATTCATAGGGAATATTGGTCTATAATTTTTTTTCTTTTGTGTATTTATCTGGCTTTGATATCAGAGTAATGTTGGTCTCATAGAATGAATCAGACGTGTTTCTTCCTCCTCTATTTTTTTTTTTGGGGAAAACTTCAAGATGATTGGTGTTAATCCTTCTTTAAATGGTAGAATTCGCCAGTGAAATCATCTGATCTTGGACTATTTTCTTATTGAAAGATTTTTTTTATCACTAATTCAGTGTCTTTATTTGTTATAGATCCTTCAAGATTTTCTATTTTTTCTTGATTTAGCTTGGGTAATTTGTGTGTTCCTAGGAATTTGTCCATTTCATCTAGGTCATCTAATTTATTGTATTATAGTATTCTCTTATAATCCTTTTTATTTCCGTAAGGTCAGTAGGAATGTCTCCACTTTCATTTCTGATTTTAGGTGTTTTTTTTTTTTTTTTATGTCTTTTCTCCTTACCCTTGGATGATCTAGCACTCCCTCCCCTCCTTCTGGCCAGCTTTATTGAGGTGTAATTGAAAAATAAAATTATAAGATATTTAAAGTGTACAACATGATGATTTGATAAATGTATACAGTGTGAAAGGATTCCCATAATCAAATTAATTAACATCTCCATCACCTCACATATTTAGCCTTTTTTTTTTTTGTAAGAACACTTAACGTTCTATTCTTTTAGCAAATACAATATGATATTATCAACTATAGTCACCATGCTATACTTAGATCCTCAGACTTTCTTCATCTTACAACTGAAAGTTTGTACTCTTTACCAACCTCTCTCTATCCCCTGGCCTCACCCCTCTGCCAGCTCCTGGTAACCACCATTCTACTGTTTCTATGAGTTAAACTCTTTGAAAAAATTTCCACTTATACATGATACCATGCACTATTTGTCTTTCTCTGGCCTATTTCACTTAGCATAATATGCTCCAGTTTCACCCATGTTGTTGCGAATGGCAGGATTTCCTTCCTTTTTAAGGCTTAATAATAGTCTATTTTATATATATATATATCTTTATATATATATAAATCTTTCAATAAGAAAATAGTCCAAGATCAGATGATTTCACTGGCGAATTCTACCATTTAAAGAATATATATATATATCTCATATTTTTTGATCTGTTTGTTCATCAACAGACACTTAGGTTGTTGCCATATCTTGGCTATTGCAAATAATGCTGCACTGAACATGGAAGTATAACTATCTCTTCAGGATAATGATTTTGTTTTCTTATACCCAGAAATGGAATTGCTGGATCATACGGTAGTTCTATTTTTAATTTCTTGAAGGAAAATCCATACTGTTTTCCTAGAGGATCCAACTATTAATGCATGAAATCACTTGTCTTATAGTTACCATTCTTTGAATTCTTAGCATTTGTGCTTAGAGATGAACAGCATCTCACTTAATTCTTACAAGCACCTAAAGGGAGTATCGCTATCCTCACTGACTAGATGAGGAAACCGAGATTTAGGGAGACCCAATAAACTTCTTAAAAGTTTATCTAGGAAATGACAGAACTAGAATTTGAGAATTTGTATGTACCACTACAACTACTCCTTATATTTAAGGTTTCTTGAAGGGCAAAGAGATAGTTTTGGTGTGATGAATTTTCCCAGTTGAATTTTGTATAGAGTCTGGCAGGTATAATGAATAGGCATTTCTCTTACAGTGAGAGTTTTCACAGTACAGGTAGGATATATGGAGGTAGAGTAATTAGAGACATGATTTGTATTACATGCAGCTGTTGGCTATACATCAGTTGCAGGGGAAAGGTTGTTATTCATGCAGCATTGGGAACACATGCATGTTTGTTTTTAGTGGCTGGCTGTTCATTGACAACTTATTCTTGTTGTTCTTTTTTGGCAGCAATGAACTGTGCTACTGTTTACTTTGAATATGGGTTTTTAAAAATACCAATTTCTTAAAATTTTCTGCCTTATTTCTTGTTTGATAATAACAGTTCTAAAGTTTCATTTATTTTAATCTAGTCTTATATGCTGTTTAGGATTTGCCTAATGATGATTTGATTAACTAATATAACTTTCACTTCCCAAACTAAAATATACTTATGCGTTACAAATTCCTTTTGTTTCTCCTTTTGCTAGGAACCTGAAACTCTGCAAACCCTCCTCTTTTTTTTCCCCTATTGACACCATTGTTTTTAATCACTTCATAAATAGCATTCATTGGAATGCAAATATTGCATAATAACAGAAGAGAATTTGTACTTCAGAAAAAATTACACATCAAACACTGGAGGAGAAAGTCGTCATTCTTGTGAAGATCATGGGAAATCTTTCTGAAAGTCACTAGGTTCAGAAATCTGGTGAAAACCTTATTCTAGTACTAGTTTTTTGGGGAAAAAAGGTTTGCCATGGTTTTGGAGGCTCCTTAGAGTGTTAAATCTTGAGCTCTTCTTATCAGAGTCAAGGGGCTATACCAGTAAAATGTTTTAGAAAGAAAGAAATTTTCATGCTTCCTTTTAAGAGGTAAATCAATAAATCTGGGTGAATGAGACCCTCTCAATACAAGTGTGTAATTAAATGTATATACTTCTCTTCAAGTAGTGAATAAAGCGGTGAAAATGAATTATGAAAATGAGAGCATCCTTAGTCATGCAGTCCCCTTCGCTCATACATCAGACAAATTCATCCCAACAAACAGAATACATAAGTGAATAAAAGAGACAAAAATCCCTGCCCTCTCAGGGTTTACAACATTGTTTACTGAGATATAAATGCCTGCTGACTTGCTTTATTCATTATTAGAATAAGTTGATTAGTGAATGTACTAATTTAGTCAATAAATATTAATTGAACAGCTACTATGTGCCAGGCACTGTGATGGGTGCTTAGGAAAAATAGTGGGGAACAAAAGCAGGCACAAATCTGACTCGTATGGAACTTATGGTTCATTGGAGGATATAGCCAGTAATCACATCATGAGTCCTAAGTGCTAAGGAAATGCTCGCGGTGCTATGAGAATGTAGAAGGAGGGCTTCACCAAGTACAGGAGGACAGGGAAGGTTTTCCCTAGGAAGTGATGATTGAGCTAAGATGAATAGGCATCAAGTAGATGAAAAAGGCAGAGAGAACAGCCTGTTAAAAGGTTCTGTGGGGTGTGGGGTAGGGGGCGGGGAGTTGGCAGTATAGCTCAGTGGTAGAGTGCATGCTTATCATGTGTGAGGTCTTGGGTTCAATCCCCAGTACCTCCATTTAAGAAAAAAAGGCTCTGTGTAGTTGGAGGGAACATGGCACTTAGAAACACACCAACAGAAGGTGATATGGCTTGAAGCACAGAGAGGAAAGAGATTGATGAGGCTTGAGAAGTAGGTAGGGCCAGATTATGTAGGCTTTTTGTAAGCCATGTTAAAGAATTTGTTCTTTATCTTTAGAACAGCTGGAAGTCATTGAAGTATTTTTAGCGTGAGGAATGACAGGACCAGATTTGGATTTTGAAAAGATCACAGTTACTGTAAGGGCCCAGAGTGGAATGTGGGTGGTCTAGTTAGCAGGTTATGGTAATAGTCTATGCAGTGATGATGAAATGATAGCACCTTGGGCCAGGGTGGTGGCAGTGGAGATGGAGACAAGTGGATAGATTCAAAATGGTAGGCTTTAGTGTTGGTTCAAATATGAGCAGTGATGGAGGGGATGTGGCAAGGATGACTTCCTTGAAACTGAAGCTGAATCTTGTTCAGTGAAGCATCTCTAGCTCCTAGCACAGTGTTTAGTACATAATAGGTACTGCTAGTGGAACTGGGACTAGAATGAAGTCACATGACTCCCAATGTGATTTATTGCTCTTTCTCTCCTGTTGGAGTTTCACACTTTTGTGGTTTTAGTACACTTAGGTGAAACATGGTACTCATTACTGGGGTTGGTGGATGGCCAAAGGTGAGGTCAGAGATGTGGATAGCAGGGGGAGGAGAGAGGAAAAGGAATTATGAAAGATACTTTATCTTAGGAATTAGGTTGTTTTTCAGTAAAAGAGGCTATTTCTGAAATTTTCAGGGGATAATACACATTTTTAATGCTAAAAAATTATATTATTGAGCACAGAAACTGATGTCTATATTTTCAAATGCTTTCATTTTAATTTCTAATTTGAGCTTCATAATAGCCCTAAGAGATAGATAGGGCAAGGATTATTGCTTCTCATTTTCCAATAGAAGAAATTGTGATTCAGAGAAATCTCATGTTCCAACACTATTGAGTGGGACTTGAATCTATATCTTTGAATTCCAACTTCAATGTACTTTCCATTAAGTTCTACCCAGTACAGACTCTTACTGCTTTTGGTGGGACTAAACTTGGAAGTAAACTTATTGCAGGAATATTAAGAATAACTTCATGAAATCCTAACGAGTCTCTGAAGACCTCATGATCTTGATCACATATGTTAAATTATTTATTTGTTTTCACCTTAGAGTCAGTTTGGATTTTCAGAAATACTAGTTGATTCTCCCAAGCACAGCACTTGTGTCATGTGTTGTGAGCAAACTAGCTTTACAAATAGCCTCTTGCAGAACAGATTATTTGCCTCTCATTCAAAGATTTTAGATTCAGAAATCTTCCTCTAAGCAAATATAACTGTTAAGTGAAAGGACCAAGGTGATAGTAGCAGGAAACAAAAGGATCTTTGACAAGTTTTCAGTTTCCCCAGACAATCCTCTACCTCGCCATTCTCTTTCCCCTTTCTTCCAATGAGGTTTCTACAGCAGGCTGACCTTTCCCCTAGACAGGACAGTCTGCTCTTCACCAGCTTCTGCTGCCTTCTAGTACTGGTAGAAGTTGGAAGGATATAGATATGTTGTGATGAATTGGGCCGACAACTCGATCTGTTGCTACCGAGAGATCCACATATTTTAATTATGGGCTTAGTTTCTTAGGCTTTGGAATTATAGTATCTGCATGTATTACTGGTTTGCACATTTAAGAATGTGTTTTCATCTCAGTTTCTAAGCATTTATGTGCACAATTCCCATTAGCATTAATGGGAGTTGCATATATAAACTGCTGAATGTCAGAATGAAAATACACCCTTTAGTCTCGAGGATGAACTAACTATATCCCTCTTTCCAGCTCTTCTTACTAGGTGATCTTCAGAATTTGGGGGGAAAATTTGACCATCTGATAGTTAGATTGTGAGGTAAATCTTAAATCTAGCACAAAAGCATTTTATTTTAGCGATTTTATAAAAATGATTTTTGATATATGTATAGAATACTTATGTGCTTATTTTAGGGGATTCTCCATATAACTTATTAAAGCTAATTGTTTTATTATTTAAAATGTTACAACATTATGAAATATATTAAAACTATTAGTAATCACAACTTAATGTGCCTTCATTCATTTAACATTTTCTGAGTTGCTACTATGTGTCAGGTACTGTGCTAAACTCTGGGAAAGCTAAGAGATACAATCTCTTCTTTGATGGGGAAGACAGGTAAAAAAAACAGTGACTATAATTAATGATACTGTATTATATATTTGAAAGTTGCTAAGAGTAGATCTTAAAAGTTCTTATAAGAAAAAAATTTTTGTAATTATAGATGGTGACAAATGTTGACTAGACTTATTGTGGTGATCATTTCATAATATATATAAATATTGAATCATGCTGCACATCTGAAACTAATGTGTTGTTATATGTCAATTATAGCTCAATAAAAATTAAAAACAAATAAAAGTAAGCTTTACAATACAAAGCTATTAAAGAGAGTAAGCAAAGACTTCTGAGAACAATGAGGAGGGATGGACTGGAGGAAATGGGAAAGGCTTACCTGGGAGGAACAATTTGAACTGGGTCTTGAAAGCTGAATAGAAATTCTCTAAGCTGAGAGGTTAGGCAAGTCATGGGAAGGTAAGGATATTCTAGGCAGAAGGAACTGAATATTCAAAGACTAAATGAGAAATATATTATACTAGGTATAGAAAAATCTGAAGGGGACCAGAAAGAGATGAGTCTAGAAGACAGGTTGAGATTAGATTAAGAAAAGTGTCCTTTTCAGTGGGGAGCAGTGGATGTTTTTAAGAAGAGTTATGGGAATATCATATATTTGTAAAAGACTATTCTGATATATATTCATTATCTTATAATAACCTATAATGGAAAACAATCTGAAAAAGAATATATATGTGTACAAATATAACTGAATCATTTTGCTGTACACCTGAAACTAATACAATATTGTAAATCAACTATACTTCGATAAAAAATATTAAATTTTTAAATAAATAGATAAATAAGTAAATAAATAAAAGGCCTTCAGGTTGAAAACTTATGTCCATAGAAAAGTGTGCATGTGGGGGATGGTGTAGCTCAGTGGTAGAGTGCCTGCCTAGCATGCATGAGGTCCTGAATTCCATCCCCAGTACCTCATTAAATAAATAAATAAACCTAATTACCTACCACCACAAAACAAAAAACAAAAATAAAATAAAAATTGAGTTGTCTTAAAAAGAAAAAAAAAGAAAAGCATGCATATGTATGTTTACAGATGTTTCAATCATAATTGCCAAAACTTGGTTTTGATTTACATTTTTTTAATGACTAATGATGTTGTGCATATTTTTGTGTGCTTTTCGGCCATTTGTATATTTTTTTGGAGAAATGTCTATTCAAATCATTTGCCCATTTTCAAAAATTTTTTAAATGATTGAATCATGTCTTTTACATATTTTGACTACAAGTGATTTTTATCAGATATGTGATTTGAAAATATTTTCTCCCATTCTGTGAATTGTCTTTTCACTTTCTTAAGGGTATCCTTTGAAGAACAAAAGTTTTAATTTTGATGAAGTTTAAATTATCCATTCTTTTTGCTTTTGTCACTTGGCTCTTTTGGCATTATATCTGAGAAACCACTGCCTAATCCAAGGTCATGAAAATTCATACCTATGTTTTCTTCTGTGAGTTTTACTTCTTACAATTAGGTCCATGATCTATTTTGAGTTCATTTGTATAAATGGTGTGAGGTAGGGGTCCAACTTACTTCTTATGCAGGTGGATATCCTCTTGTGCCAGCACCATTTGTTGAAAAGACTGTTCTTTCTCCAGTGAATTATCTTGTCATCCTCACCAATAATCAATAGACCCAGACTTATTTCTAGGCCCTGAATTCTATTCCATTGGTCTAGATGCTTATCCTTATGCCAGTACCACTCTAGCTTGATTCCTGTAGCTTTATAGTAAGTTTTAAAATCAGGAAGTGTGATTCCTCCAGTTATGTCCTATTTTTTTCAAGATTGTTTTGACTATTCTGAGTTCCTTGAAACTACATTTCCTTGTGAATTTTAGGAATAGCTTGTTAATTACTGTAAAAGCCCCCCCTAGAATTTTAATACGAATTGAGTTGAATCTATAAATCAATTTGGGGAGTATTGACATCCTAATAATATCAAGTCCTTTGATCTATAAACATGGGGTGTCTTTCCATTTATTGAGATTTTCTTTAATTTATCTAGACAAGAACTACGGATTTTTTCCGAGTAAGATTGGAAGCCATTTGAGGGCTTTGAGTAGAGGAATGATATGATCTGACTTATTTATGTTTTAAAAGATTGACTTTGGCCACTTTTTGTAGGATAAAATGTGGGAGACATAAGCAAAAGAGAGACTATTTAGAAGGCTACAACAATAGGCCAGACAGGAGAAGTGGTGACTTGGACTATGTGGTAGTGGAAATAGTGATAAGTGTAAGATCCAGTGTCTATTTTGAGGGTAGAACCGAAAATATTGGTTGAAGATTTGGAAATGGGAGTCAAAGAGAGGAGTTAAAGGGTGACTCCAAGGTTTTGACTTGAACAACTGGAAGAAGGGAGTTGCCACTGAGATGAGCATGCTCATAGTAGTTGGAACAGGGATCTATCAGGAGTTCAATGTGTGAATGTTAAGAGTTAGGCCTGAAACGCCAATCAGACATTTCAGCTGAGATATCAACTAGGCATTTGGTATAAGAACATAGGAATTCAGGGTAGAAGTCCAAATAATGTATATAGATTTTTTTTTTAAAGATCAGAGACTATATGAATGATGTCATCTAGAGAAAGAGTCTAGATAGAGATCTCAGCACTGAATCTTGGGGGCTCCAGTGTTAGAGATTAGGGAGATGAGATGGAGTCACCAAAGGAGACCAGAAGGAGCAGTCAGTGCAGTAGAAGGAAAATCAAGACAGCATAATATCTTAGTCAAATAAAGGAAAGTATTTGAAGAGGAGAGACTGATCAAGTGTGTCAAATGCTGCTGATAGGTTGATTAAGATGAGAACTAAAAATTGATCTTTGGATTTGTCTGTATGCAGGTCATTGGTGACCTTGCTAAGATCTGTTTTGGTGAAGAGGTGGGGAATTATCTCATTTGTGGTAAACTTGAGGAAAAATGGAAAGAAAGGAAATGGAAACTTTGAGTACAGACACCTCTTCCCAAGGAAATTTCCAAGAAGAGTAGAGAAATGGAGCATTAGTTACCTTGAAAGGGATATGCTACCAAGAAAGGCTTTTAAAAAGAACTTTTTATTCTAGAAAATTTTAAACCTATAGAAAAGTTGAAAGAATCATACAATGAACAACCATATATCTTTCACCTCGATTCACCAATTTTTAATATCTTTCCACATTTGCTTTCTCTTTTTCCTTAAGTGGTTTGCTGAACCATATGAAAGTTGCTGACATCATGACACTTTACCCATAAATACATCAGCTTGCATATCCCAAGAAAGTTAATAGTAATTCCATATTGTCTAATATCCAGTCTTATTCACATTCTTCCAATTGTCTCAAAAGATCTTTTATATTTTTTAAATTCAGAAGCCAATCAAGGTTCACATGTTTTATATTGCTATATCTCTTTATCTATTAATAGAAAAGTCCTCCTGCCTTTTTAAAAAATGATTTTTATTTTTTGAAAGTGTAGGCCAGTTGTCCTATGGAATATCCCACATTCTGGATTTTTCTAATTGTTCATATACAAGTTTAGCTTGTTTCTTTTTTACCTTCTTATATATCCCACTAAGTGGAAATTAAGTCTAGAAGCTTAATTAGATTCAGGTTAAACACTTTTGGCAAAAAATGCCTTGTTTTTATTATTTTTTATTGAAGTATAGTGAGTTTACAATGTTGCATCAATTTCTGGTGTATATTATAATCTTTCAGTCATATATATACATACATATATTCCTTTTCATATTATTTTTCATTATAGGTTACTATAAGATATTGAATATAGTTCCCTATCCTATAGAGAAGAGACTTGTTTATCTATTTTATATATAGTAATTAGTATCTGCAAATCTCGAATTCTCAATTTATCTCTTCCCACCCCCTTTCTCCCCTGGTAACCAAAAGTTTGTTTTCTATGTCTGTGAGTCTCTCTATTTTGCAAATAAGAAGTTCATTTGTGTCATTTTTTAGGATTCCACATATAAGTGATTTTATATGGTATTTTTCTTTCTCTTTCTGGCATATTTCACTTAGAATGATGATCTCCAAGTCCATCCATGTTTCTGCAAATGGCATTATTTTATTCTTTTTTATGGCTGAGTAGTATTACATTATATAAATATACCACAACTTCTTTATCCAGTCATCTGTTAATGGACATTTAGGTTGTTTCCATGTCCTGGCAATTGTAAATAGTGCTGCTATAAACACTGGGGTGCATGTACCTTTCCAAATTAGAATTCCCTCCAGCTATATGCCCAGGAGTGGGATTGCTGGACCATATGGTAAGTCTATTTTTAGGAATCTCCATACTGTTCTCCATAGTGGCTGCACCAAACTGCATTCTCATCAACAGTGTAGGAAGGTTCCTTTTTCTCCACACCCTTTCCAGCATTTATCATTTGTGTATTTTTTAATGATGGCTATTCTGACTGGTGTGAAGTGATAACTCACTGTAGTTTTGATTTGCAAAAAATGCCTTAAATTACATTGTGTACTTTATATGATATTCCATTAGGAGGCACACCATGTTAGGTTGTCTACTGTAATGGTGCTAAATTTGATCTCTTAGTTAAAATGGTGATTGCCAGATTTCTTCATTATAAAGTACCTTCTTCATTTTGTGATTAGTAAAAAAAAAAGTCTGTGGGGTAATATTCTAGCACTATGCAAATATCTCACTCATCAAGGGAAGGCTTTTTAAAAAAATAAAAGTATAGCAAGTTTATCTGCTGATTGAAATGACATAAAAAGGAATGAAAAATTGATGATACAGGAGAAAGAAGAGATGATTGTTGGAGCATTGTTCTTGAATAGTCAGGAGAGGACAGGATCCAGTGCACAACTGGAGAACTAGACTTTGGAGAGAAGCACAAACATTCTTCATCGTTAATTGGAAGGAAGTGGATTATGAGTGTGGATGTAGGTAGGATGGTGTACGTGATGGTGGGAGTGTTCAGAATTTCTTTCCTAATTGTATTTGCCATTAATAATATAGGGATTGTTTTCAAATGTAAGCTCAGTCAGATTTGGGGGTTCTAGCCTTCCCCCTCCTTCTCCCTAGGATGACACCTAAGTCCTTTGGAGTTTAAATTTTCCGTGGTCTAATGATAAGGAAGAGTATGGTGTATGATAATCTCTGCTAGTCATTAGCTACTCCTACATATGCTTCAGTATCTGTGGTCCTACCATAACTTTTAGCTTGTACAATCCATGGCTATGGTACCTCTTTGTCCTTTAGGCCAACTGGCCTTCTTGCAGCCACTTCTGAGGTCAAGGAAGACTTGGAGAACTGTCATAGATTTTTTCTTCCTGCAGTTAATTGAGTTTCTACTGAACTGTTGCCACATATTTCTGGTACAGGGGTTTTCTTTATGAAACTTGCGGTCTTTTTGGACATTGCTCAGAAAGCAAAGTATAGATCTCTGTTCTTAGAATCTCCCAAACATATATGAGATGTCTATTGTCATTCCACACAGGGCAGGCTTCCTTCTCAGAGACTCACATCAGTGGCTAACTTCATTGCTCTCCTTTCCAACTTCAAATCTTTCTTCAGCCTAACTTTCAAATGTAGATTTTCTATCATTATGCCTTCTCTGCAATCTTGTTGTTTTGGTATGGACTTCATGCTCTGAGAACTTTGTGATCCTACTTTTTAAAAGAAAGGTTTGTCTATCTTTCAGAAAATAACCAACCATACAAACAAAACATTTGTAGGCTTTCAAGATCCCTGTGTCTGTCAAGGATTTTAGAGCTTTTTTTTTTTTTCTTCCCCAGACAAGGAGAACTTGACTGTTTGCTGGATTTTACGTCCTTTGAGTACATAAGTTTTAGCATCAAGGTTTTATTTAATGGTAGAAGAACAAAGGAATTCTCGAGAACAAAATAATCACTGAATAATATTTAAAATGTTATTCTACACATATATTGTTCAGGCACATATTTTCCCACAATTATTCTCTGCTGTTGGTGTATTAATAAGAACATTAAATATCTAATTTTAAAAGACCAAAAGAATCATTTCAGAGTGTCCTAGGGGATGAATGACAGAACAGGAAAGGATAGGCTCTGAAAAGAATTTGAATTAGGGTCTAAAATGGAAAGGAAGGTGCTCTGTCTTCATGGAGGTTACTGATATTCAGTCATTATTGGTCTGTGGAGTGGCAAATAGAAAGGGAATGATTTGAAATGTCGTGAACTCATCAAGAAATGGACTTGGTTCCTTTGGAACCACATCTTATTTTGGCCCTTCTAAAGCAGAGAGAGCAAAGTTCTATCACCCTTCTGATATTCCAAGGGAGACTACCTAGCTTGCCATTTGGTTCTGCTGATACTTTTAATACGTCACCAAGTGGTGTGACTCGATACCATATTAACTTCAAAATATCTACCGTCCTATTTATACAGTCTTTGCAGGCAAGAAGAAATAACTTCTGGGCTTAAGGTCAGTTTAGCAACATTTTATTAAAAAGGAATAACGGCAGAGATTTGGGAGCTTGTTTTAAGAGTGCACTGAAAAGTAACAATTCACCTTTAAATTTAGGGTGAAGTTTCGGTATCATGTCTCTTCATACATAAATATTAGCTCTATCAGCATATTTATACATGCATATGATGTTACTGGTTATATTATACTTATGCAGTAGTATGTATTTGTCAGAGACATATTTATGTAGATGCCCTAAAGTTATGGAATCTTGGAGGACACTGGAAGCGTAAATCAGTTCAGTGCTTCAAGATATGTTGCTGAGTAGTGGAGGAGGTAGTCTCTGTAAGAGAGTTCACTTGAATATTCTGTCCTAGAGGCAGCTTTTGTTTCTTAGGTACCTGATTGATTTTAGGGCTGATTCTTTTACTGCGGAAGCTCTTGGAATACTACCTGGTTGAAAATGGTCAAAGCAACTTTTCTCAGGGTGTGTAAAACTGCTTATGTGAGGTCTTTTATAATATATGTACACTGAAGGACACATTTGAGAGTGTCTACTATTTGTTGTTATACATGTTTGCATTTAAAATGATTGTCTCCACAAATAATTTGCACATTCTGACCGTAGATGCAGCTTTTTACTGGATGATCCCCAATGGGGGTCACAGCCTATACCTAAAATATCACCGCTCTTCTATATCCATATAAATTCTTCACATCCCTTGAGGCACAGGTTCATCTTCTTCATGAAGGCTTCCCAGATTCCATTAGCTCATAGTGCTTTCTCTTTGATCTCCGAGAGCTTTTGCTGTCTGTTTTACTCCTTTGGTTTTTCTCACGTAAGCTTTGTAACCAGTCCTGTTTGTATGGCTATTTAACTCTTTCTTTTTTTTATGTTATATCTCTTTAACTGGATTGCAGATTCTTCGAGATCATGGACCATGTACAATTATTCACAGCTTCTTACATTGCTAGGCACATAGTGAATGCACAAACCATATTTGTTAAAAGAATGAATGAAATGTGTCAGTTTCATGCACCACTACGAGGACATGTACAAATGTGGTCTGTGAACTAGGATTAGCATAAGATACCTGTTTTTAGAGGACCATGGACTCTCAGGATGAGAAGACACTTGAAGAGTCACATAGTTTATCCAGAACCCTGATGTGCAAATCTCCTCTGCAAATCTTCCCCTTCAGATGAAACATCTTCCTTGATTCAGAATGAATGCCTTAACCAACATAACATTTTTAGGTACTACAGTAAAATGGTTAAGCATGATAAACTTTCAACCAAATTGTTTGGGTTCAAGTCCACTGTTCCTTATTATCTCTGTGGCCTTGGACAAGTTCTTTAGTTTTAGTTTCTTCACTGAAAAAACCATGATGATCATACAAACTCACATTTTTAATTTGTAATTCTAAAAGACAAAATCTCTGAAAACCAAAAGGTTTTGCGACTCACTTGCCAGGAAAATCTGCCCTGATCTGAAATTGAAAAGAGTCTAATTTAAATGGATATGAGGTTACTTACAGCTGCTCATTAATTGGTGAATATTCCTGTTTCTCTGCAAAAATATTAATGTATTTGACTATGAGGTGCTGCCCCAGATCTTGCTAGGAGTGCTGCATAGAGTGCATGTACTCTATTATAATTTTCTAAAAAGTTCTGAATGCCAAAATGTATTTGGCCCCCAAGTAGTTCAGGTAAGGAATTGTGGACCTCTATTACCTACTCATAAGATTGTTATGAGGATTAAATGAGATAATAGGTGGGAACCATTTAGCACAGTGTTTGGCATACAGTAAGCCCTTAATAATAAGTAGTAATAATAAATGTCAGCTTATTTTATTGGTACTTACATTTTACATTAATCACATCAGACTTTTTGGGAAAGTTAAGTTTTTTTCTGTCAACATTTTATGTTTACTATCTGTGGAAATACTGGTGCTTTTCTTACTCCCTAATGAGCAAATGGTTTCCCCAGGAAGCTAGACTTTGAAACATCTTTAAAAATAAAATTATATTCATGATTGAATTTTTATTATTAACTCTTACTTCAGAAGAACCCTTAGGAATGTATTCATTTCTATTCATTTATTTGTCAGTGGATTCATTTTACAGTTTGTTAGTTCCTAGTGATGTGACAGTAAATAAGTAGACCTTGTCCCTGCATTCATACACCTTACAGTCTAGTGGAAGCTGATTAATGTTATTTTTTATTGATTTGTTCTTTCATCTAATCAACAGTTATTGGGTACTTATTATATACCAGGCACTGTTCTAGGCACAGGGAATACAGGCAGTTACCAAGGCAGACAAAGTCCTTGCCTCCATAAAGTTTATTTTACTGGGGAAAGATAGATAGTAAATAAATAAACAGAATTTTTTTGAGTGATGAAAATTTAGTGAAGGAAATAGGATAGGCTGATGTGAGAGTGACTTGGTTTATACAAGGGTGGAGCTACGTTAGATGGGGTGGTAAAAAGTAGAGAAGTCTTGGTGAGGAAATGATGTTTGAACAAAGCCCATGTACTGGATATGGGCTTGACTGAATATCCACCCCCCCCCAAAAAAAACCCAGAAAAACCCAGAGGCTTAAAACATGATAGTTAATTTTTTTTTCTCACCAAGTTTTTGGATATTTCTGCTTCGCCACGTTGTCTGGAGCTGACACTTCTTCTATCCTGTTGCTCTACCATTCCTTGAGTGTCTTCCACATGATCCAAGATGACTAACCACAAGGTCCATACAATAGACAATGGGAAGGGAAAAAAGGGAGAAAGGAGGACATCCCTTTATCAAAATGTCTCCCCTTTAAGGAAATCACCCCAAAATTGAAAGCATTATTTTTCTTGCATACCAATGGTCAGCACACAGTCACAGGGCCACAAGTAGTTGCCAACCATGAAATGGAATTTTTACTTGGGTAATCAAGTACTCAGCTAAAAATCCTATTACTATAGCAGAAGAGGAGAATGGATGTTGGAGGAATAGCAATCTGTGCCACAGAAACCTGAATAATTAAATGGAGCCTGAGGAAGAACATCTTGGGCAGTAACATTCCAAGCAGAAAGAATAGACTTTCAAAGACCCTGGGAGGAGGTGGATTTTCCATGAAGATAAATGACACTTAAGTATCAGGTCATCTCACTTGCCTCAGTCCCTTCCAGTAGCCTGCACTTAATTTTATATAATTGTACTGAAATTGAATAAGCTTCAGGCTCTACAAAGCCTTGATCAGCCCCTGGCCCTGAGGAAGGAAAGTGACTGGCATATTAGGAACTGAGAAGAGACCAGGATGTGTGGAGCAGAGTAAGCAAGAGGAAGAGGAGAACTCGATGAGACTGAGGAGGTAAATGGGGACCAGCTCATATAGGATGTTATGTGAAAAGAAGGTTAGATTTTATTTTAATGTAAGGGGAAACCATTGCAGAATTACAAGAAGGAAGAAATGAAATTTGATTTATGTTTACCTTGAAGGAGACACATGAGAGAATGTTCACTGGAAACCTTAAGACAATCTAATGTACATCAGCAGAGAATGGGTTAATAAATTGTGGTATATTCACAGGGGGAATATTTTAGAGTAATGAAAATATATAAGTTATATCAACATAGGTTAACCTCAAAAATATGATGTTGAGCAAAAAATGTAGGTTGTAGAAGGTAACATATAATTTCATTTATGTATGATTTTATTTAATAAAGTGTTAAAGCATTCAAATCAATATATTATTAAGGATACATATTATAGAAAGGAATGATAGCTGCCTATCCAATATATCTAGTTTCCCCTTCTTTCATGATAACAGAACTTTACTTTTATGGTGGTGAGAATGTGTCCAAGCAAAAAACTGCATTTTTAAGCTTCTCTTGCAGCTATCTAGCTTGTGAAAGGTTCTGAAAAATAGGATAGAAAGGCAAGTTGTTGGGTAGGGCTTCTGGGGAAGATCCTTAAAAGGAGGAAAGATTCAGCTGAAAAGTACTCTTTTGTCACTGACCCTTTTTTTTTTCTCTTGCCTTGGAAACAGGTCACAATGATTGAAGCTGTATCAACCACATTGCAACTATTAGAGGAAAACCAGGAGAATCCCAAAGAATTTAGCCCTGACACCAAATCAACTTCATTGCTTCAACTGCCCACCCCAAGTCTCTCAGTTACGTGAGTTAAAACACCCTCCCATTTCTCTTTAAACCACTGTTATTTGGGTTTTCTGTTCCATGTGGCTGAACTTAACCCTAACTGATATGCATTAATCTAAACATTAATAAAAATAAAAACCCATCCATGGAATTGAAAAATCATTAAATTCACTAAATTCAGGACAGTTATTATCTCTGGAGTAGGAGTAATGAGAACGCAAGTGGGTATGGGTACATAGGTCCTTCAATTATATTTCATTTTTTAAAGAAAAAGAGCTTAAGCAAATATGATGAAATGTTAATATTTTAAAAAATTGGTTGATACATGGGCATTCAGTACTTTTTTGCTTTTTATATGTATGAATTATGTCATTAAAAAAAGCTATTTGAAGAAAGGATGGAAACATAGAAATTGAGATTCTTGTAGCCATACGGGTGAGAGATGATGGTGACTTGGATTAGATTAGAGAATGAAAGAATAAAGTTGGAATATAGTTGGGGTTAGAACCTACAGGATTTCATGTTGAATTGGATGGGAGTTTTGAAAGAAGGAGGAAAATCAAAGATGATTCCATTTTTTTTCTGAGTAATTTGTGCCATTTATTGAGGCGAGGATGACTGGAGAAGGAGCACGTCCAGGAAGGGTGATGATGAAGAGTTTGATTTGGGACAGTTAAGACTGAGATGTGTAAGTCGGAATGTCAGGTAGGCAACTGATAACAGGAAGCTGTGAATCTAGTGCTTGTCCAAGGACGTCTGGAAAACGGAATCAGATTGGTTTTATCTGTGCATCCATGTGGAATCTTGCTTATTTACTCCCCTTCAATCCCTCCGATAGGGTCTTGGAACTTGCAAAAAGAAATGGGTTCTGGTAAGGTGGAGTCATTTGTGACAGAGTTGGGGTGATTCTCTGTAAGGCCTGCCATCCTCTTTTTCAAGTGGCTCCTTGGAAGTGAGTACAAGACGGTAATTCAGAGTTGAATAATCAGTGATTATTAATATGAATCTCACTGCATTTTTTGGTCATTTAGACAAGATCTGGACTTTTAACCTTGGAAGTGTGAAGGAAGGGGCACTAGCCTAATATTCATTCTGCTACACCTAACATTGTGCTTAGTAGGTATCTTAAGTGCAAGGGGGTGAAGAGTCTAATATTTAATAAATTTTATAGTCAAAATTGTGTACACATATCCAAAGGTGCTAAAGTAAAGATTTACTAAATTAATCCCAAATCTTTTAGGAGATGCTCTTTGTGATACATAAAAACAATTGTAATCATGTATTGAAAGCCTAGTATATGCCAGACACTTTACATACATTAAGTAACATTAATCCTTATAAAACCTTTATGAAGTAGTCACTTTTATTGTTCTGTTACTTAACCTGCTGGGGATTCCATTTTCTTATTTCAAAAAAAGGGTTTGTAGTAGTATATGTGTCAAAGATTTTTGCTACAAGTAAATTTTGATCAAGCCAGTACCTGTAGAATATTTTAATGCCATAAATAGAAGCTAACAAAGAAATGAATTGTATGTGCTCTGAGAAAAGTGATAAATGTAAAAAAATTCAGGCTTGAGTGAAAGGCTCTAATTCTTACCTAGAAAGAGCACTTTTATTGAAATACAGACATATACAGTGGCACATTCTTAAATAAATGGCTTTAATGTGTAAAAATCCAGTGTAGGGAAACCAAACTGTGATTAAAATTTAAAAGGTTTGATAAATAGCTTTTAAATTAACTCTGTGTGTGTGTGTGTGTGTGTGTGTGTGTGTTATTTCTGGGTAGAAGTTTTCTGGCTTATGGTAGAATCTTTTGTCCAAATAGTCATCGATTTTTACGGTCTTCTGAGTATTTTCCAATTTCAGATTATTTCAGGTTTTAGCTATAGAAAAACAAATTACACAGAAATGTCAACATAAAAGACTACAGCTAAATATAATACTTTAAGTGCTCAGGATCAAAAATAATAAGAGCGCTGCTATGAAATTAGAAGAGGCTCATCAAAGTAAAAGTAGCTGTGACTGAGGACTATGAAAATATAAAGGGATTAACATATGTGATAATAGCCTAATTAAACCTTAGCTTTTCACTGTGATGATTTTATAGCATCTTCTTCTTGTTGCCAGTTTGGAAGCTGCCAGCAAATATTTTCTTAATTGCAAAAGGAGACAATATGTGTTCCACTGTCTCATTCATAACATTTAATGCAGACATTATTAGGATACTGCATGGGGGTTGAAAAGGACTGTATTATTTGGAAAGCCTGGGGGATGGATGGGAGGGAAGGGGGAAAGAAGATATGTTTTAAAACAAAAACCAATACAAATCCTTGGAAGAAATATTTAACTAGAATTTGTACAGAAAAAGTCTACTTGTCTTGATAGACTAGCCTGCCCCTGTAATAAAACCTCCCAAAGTCAACAGTTCATAAAGTCTTTTGTTCTAGTAAAAGGGTCTTTAATTTTTAACACAAACTCATACTTTGGTATGCATGGGCTTAAGTAAAATTAGAAGACATGTATATAATAGGATTTAATGGATTATCATCTGCATTTTCCAAAGATGTCAGCTTCTCTCAGCTCTGATGGAGTAGCACTTAATGTAAATTTAATTTGAAGTGATGTATGGAAGGCTTGAGGTGGTACTCCGTGATTCCCTAACTGCCTGGAGAGCCTCTGTGGGTAGCATCTGGATTTGGCGGCTCCACATGCCCGGCAGCATCTACTAACTAGGATTAATGAGGTAGCCTGTTCACCAGTGATCCAAAGGAGGTATGCTACATTTACTCCCAACAATATGAATAGGAGGGCTAGTTTCCTTTGGGGGCACATTGTATGATGAAACTTAATGATGGACTTGATATTAGGTATAATAAATATACTGTACTGGAAGCACTTTTGCTTTGTCAAATTTAAATGTTATTTAATCATAAAATTGTGTTTGGTGGGTAGGGTTGACTGGAAGATTTTAATGTACGTGTGTGTAAGTGTATGCATGGTAACACAGCTAGCTAATTCCTTTTTTTAAAAAATGAGACTAAAATAGTAAGTTGTCTCTCTAGCCTGTTAAAAAATTACAGGATTATTTAAAATACAACTCTGATTTTAGAAGTTATTAAACTATTGAAATAGTTTTGCTGCTAACTGTGTGTGTGTGAGAGAAAGAGAGAAAGAGATTGTGTGTGTGTGGATGTTGTGTGTGTATTCGGTGTGGGTAAATCAGAGGCTGCTGAGTTAGGCAAAACTTCTTAATCCATTCTCAACTCATTTAGGCATCAAAATTTTATTTTGTCTGTGTCTAACTGAGCATTGAATAAAATCACAGCTAATTTCAAATTCCCTTTGTCATCATGGTTTTCAGCCAAAAGTCTATAATAAATGGTCAGAAGATGAGCTGAGACTGAATGAATAGTGAGTGGTATTCATCAGCCAAACATAGAGTCCAGATCCAATTATATGTATTCATTAAGTGATAATGATATCATGGTCTTTAACTAGGAAGAAAAGAGTATAATTGAATAATAACAGTTGTACAATCCCAACGGAACACACTTTCTATCCCAGCCCAGCGACCCTCGGGGATGATGCAGGATTGATGGAATTCTATTACTCTTTGATAGATTTATTATGAAAGGCTGAGTGGACTTGCAGCACCACTTTGTCACTCACACTAATCAGTATCGTAAGGGCCCCGAGCGGGCAGGCTTTTGTATCCCTTTGACAAAGACAAGGTTAGGGGAGGATGACAGACACCCAGACCTTTACAAACCCATACAGCAAGATAAAATGGGCCAGCTGAGCTCTGAGCTGGGACAGAATTTTAATTTGTTTATCAATGGCTCTCACATGTGCAAGACCATAAGGATATTTGTCAGAGGAGTAACACTGAGGCTAAACTCTTTTGTTTGGCAAGTGGAGCTTGGAAAAATATTTATTGAACTGTAAAAAACAGGCTAAATGGGGGGAAAAAGGTAAACGTCTAAAGAGATGGGAAATAACTCACATTACTATACATATGATCTGAGCCTAACAGTTTATTTTAATTTTGACTTTTAAAAAATACTTTTATTGATTGCTTGAAAAACAAAGAGGTGCTTTTAAGAGCAACAGAATGATGAGATTTTTTTTTTTTTTCCGTTCAATTTCTCTGATTTCTAAAGAGAATCTAAAAATTATGAAGAAACCAGTGGGGACACTTTTTAAAGGGGAGACGGAAGTTAATTTGGTTTTTGTTTTTTTTGCTGTTGTTGTTATTTGTCACAACGTTGTCTAACTTAGCAGTGGAAAAAAAAAGCCGAATTTGCCAAACACGCTTTTTATATGTAAAAAGTACTTTTTGTGCCTGCCAGCAGGGTTCTAACAGTAACAGCTTTTCAAATTTAAATGCGGCTTGCTCTCCTGTGTCTGCGGTCAGAGCCCATTGGATTTAGGAAAAGTAGATAATTTGTTGTGCTACTGTTGGGAACAGGAACTGAGAAGGCAAGGCTGGCATCCACCAGGCCTGCTTAGCAAGGTGGCTGCCAGGGTTTATTTTTTGGTTATTGTTGTTGAATGATCCTGATTTGTAATCTCTTTTTCTGCTTGAGATCCCCTTTTATTTTTCAGAATCGTGGTTTGCGTCATCAGAGGAGCCCGTGAATTCAGAGGCTGGGCTGCTGAGGGCCGAATGTTCCTGTCCATAAAAACAGAAGCCTGGCCTGGGCTGCTCTCTTGTGTGAATCTGCAATGCCAGCTCCTCTCTATCGGTTTGGTTTTGTTTCTTGTATCTCTGGGCAGGCAGGCAGACAGCACGGTCACCTGTGAATGCAGCCACAGTTGGCTTAGCTGCCTCACTGATAAATGTGCCCTGGGTAAGCTACAAAGGGATTATCAGCGTTCCCAGCAGCTAAAGGTGATTTTCAAGAACAGGAAGGATTGCTTCAAACTGTTCTCCTTGAATTTTGTTTTAATATTTTGCGTGACAGAGCACAGAGCCGATGGATATGAACATGTTTAACTCCGATGACCAGTGTGGTGCAACCTCTGAAAACATGGAGCTCAATTCTGTGTCTTCTTTTGGATTCCATTTTCTCAGGGTTGGACATTCTCCAAAGGGTCAGCCAGGAAAAGTCTCTGGATGCTGGACACCGGGCAGAGGCTCTCAGGCCAGCAGGCCACTGGTGCTCATTCATTCCTCCTGGAAATGGGCACAAAGTAAAGGTTAATTCAGACTCTCGGCAAATGCTTGCTTGTCCACTGAAGTTATCCAGGCCAGTCCATGCTGACTGACTGCAGAACTACATCTATTTTATTTGGTTTTTCACAAATAGCCCACCTGAAAAAAGTCAGACCTTGATTGAAGAAATTTAGGGCATATAGGAAATCACACTGAGAATAATTCAAAGTTGGAATTTAAATCATTAACACACTTTTGGGGCACTGTCTAATACACACTATGAGGACATTTAATTTTTTTTAATTGGGGAGAACTGGAAAGTTTATGTGCTGGAAGCTAGTGTGAAACATATCTTTAATAGCTTTTGTTAAACTCAGATTTTGAATCGTCCTGTGTTAAAATAGAAGCTGACTTAAAAGTGTGATCTCAGACGGTCTCATCTGAGTTTGACGTTATGGAAAGGGGGTGGGATTTGTAATCATAGTAGCTGCTGTTTATTGATTGCTCAGTGCTAAGCGCTTTCTTTACTAGCATTATCTCACTTAATCCTCACAAAAACCAGTGAGGTAGGAACTATTATTAACTTCATTTTAGAGAAAAGGGAAATAAAGTTTAGAGAAGGGGGAGATGACTTGTTCAAAGTCACAGAGCCAGTAAAGGGCCGAGTTAACGTCTGGACTCAGGTCAGCTTCCAAAGGCATTTGTCCTTACCTACCGCACTACACTCCCTCCTCAAATTCTGGCTTGGTTCTGCCATGTGTCAGCCGTACAGTCTCCTGGGGAAAGTCACTTAACCCCTTTAAGCTCAGATTCCTCATATTTAAATGGAGATAATAACACTTGTGAGATAGGCTGACATGTGAAAGTGTATATAACAATGAAACCTTCTATACAGTTACTATTATTATGTTGAAAAAGAGATGGCTTTAGCTGAAGCTAATAACAACTCAGTTGCCAAATAAATCTTTTTTTTTTCCCCTGACATAAATCTTTTAACCACATCATTTTCTGAATGACTTGACCCTTTCAACATCTACAATAACTCTATTAGAACAAGTTCAGACTCCTTAGCCTAGAAGGAAGCCTGGCTACTCTATCCATTCAGCCTGCAACCTTATAGGGGAGAACTGTCACAGAGCCTGGACTGTCTTTTTACTGTTAAGTTTTGTGACAGGCTGAATAACAGCCTTCCAAAGATGTCTATGTCCATGTCCTGATCCCCAGAACCTGGGGACCTTGCAAATATATTATCTTACATAGGAAGAGGGACTTGGCAGTTGTAATTAAGATAAGGGTCTCGAGATGGGGAGATAATCCTGAATTATCCAAGTGGGCCCAATGGTGTAATCACAAGGGTCCTTACAAGAGGGAGACAAGGTCAGAGTCAGCAGTAGGAGATATGACAAGAAGCAAGAAGGTGGAGTGACATCAGGAAGGGGCCAGGAGCCAAGGAATTCAGGTGGCCTCAGAAGTTGAAAAAGGCAGGAAAACAAGATACTCCCTGAAGCCTGCAGTAGGAACACAGCTCTGCTGACAGCTTGATTTTATGGACTTCTGACCGCCAGAACCATAAGAGAATACATTTGTGTTTTTTTAAACCTGTAGATTTGTGGTAATTTATTACTGAAGCAACAGGGAGCTAACTGTCATGCCATGATCATTCCCACTGCTGCTCTTTTGCCCAGGCTGTTAATCCCCCCTGAAATGTGTCCTTTTCTTTCTCCCTCTACTTTTCTAAATCTCACTTTCTACTCAAATCCCATTAAAAACTTATGGCAGATAAACTGTTTACCACAGAATCAATAGACCACCTGACCATACTCTGACATCTATTGCTCATTTATTCATTGATTCCTCAATATTTGTCCAATCTTGCTAGTTGCTGAAGACACTTGTCTTCAAGAAACTCATGGTATAAGAAAGGAGGCAACAAGTGAATCATTAATCCAGCTAAGAGACTGGTGAATATGGAAGGCTGCGTATGTAGTAAGGGACCTGCCTACTTGGGGTGGGGAGGGAAGGCGTCATGGAAAAGTTGGTGATTGGGAGGAATTTAGAAGCTTTAGATCTGGAACTGTTCATGTTTCCAGTCTTAACATTTCCAGAAAGACTGGAGAAGACGAGTAGCAGAGTGATTCAGGGTGTGGCTCAGGAATCAGCGTTTCTAGATTTAGAACCAAGCTTTTCCTTTCTCTGGTCAGGGTCTCCATCTGTAAAATAGAAATGATGGTGATACTCATACCTACCTCATCAGCTGCATTCTGCTTACAGCAATGACAGTTGCTTAAAGAGTAAGCATTTGGTGTTTATTATTATTTAAGTTTTTCGAAGGCAGATACTGCTATCATATTGGTCTCTTTTAATGCAAAAGGAGTGAATTTTGAATGCATGTTGAATGCACAGACAGTGCTGGGCATGTAAACTGAGGCCTTGAGAGCAGATTTGTCTATCTCTCTGTTCTCTGTCATCATCTATTTCTGCCTTTAAGCTCACCTTTGTATACACTGCAGGGGGGCACAATGCTTGGTACATGGTAGGTGCTTTATGAATGCTTCCTGACTTGACATGAAGCACTAGAAAAATCTCATCTATAGTTTCACATTTGGAAATGGTGGGTGGCTTGTTTTCTTGCTCCTTTTACCTAGCCACCTTCTAGGTATTTGGATTGGGACAGTCATCATTTTTATAACAGAGCTCATGCTTAAGGTATTGCATAGTGGAAGAGATGGGTTTACCTTGAAGCTAAAGACAGATTTACTGTGAAGCTAATAAAGCGTTAGTCTTGCGTGGACCCCTTCCAAGGCCCTGCATCTAATTTTGTATTTGTAGAGTCATATTCTTTTTTTTTTTTTCCTCAGAGAGAGCCCCTAGAATTCTATAAACCTCATGCCCCACAAAACCTGGATCTCTCCCGGCACAGGGGCTAGGCCTGTGAACACTGAAGCCCCACTGTGTGGAGTCAAAGCTAACTCTGCCACTTACTAGCTGTATGGTATTCACAGTTTTCTTATCTGATAACTGGAGTTGATAACAATGCTACCTATTTCGTAGGGTTGTTGAGAGGATCAAATAAATTAATTTCAGTAGGCATCTAGTGAGTGTTAGCGATTGTTATTAACTATAGAGAACCTTAGGAAGTTTACGAGACTGTTAAGGAAAGAATAGCAGTTATGAGAAGAGGCCAAAGCAGAAGCTTCATGACAGCAGGAACCATTCGGTCTTGTTTACGCCCCATATCCCCAGAACTTGGAAAGGGCACGCCTATTGTATTCTTAATCACTATGCCAGGTTGCTTCACTTATTACGTGTTATTTCATGGTCTTACATTTTATTTTTTCTCTCCTATTTCTCCAAGTAGATTGTGATAATGGCTTACATTTATATAATACTATGTAGGGTTATTCATTCTTCCATTCATTTATGGCACAAGGGAGGTGCCCAATGAAATATTTCTTGAATTGACTCATGACTAACCTGTCCAGATGCAAAAAATTGAAACCTAGTCTTTTATGACTAACTTTTGTTTTACGGTAAAATCGACATGGGCTAAGTCTAAGGTACATTTTGAGAAATATATGAGTTATACAAATAGATACACTGAATGCAGAGAGAGAGCACTGTTATCCTCACCATCACAGAGTTATTGGTCATCTACTTTGCATAATCACCTGATATCTAGGGGACAGTGCAGGTGGGCTCAGAAGGGGAAGACAGAGGATACTGGGTAGTGTGATAGAAAGGCATTGATTTAGGAATCAGGGAACCTTGACTCTTCTCTCAGTTTCTTTCTCCCCAGCCCTTTGACCTTGGGTGAACAATTTAACCTCTTTAAGCCTCACTTTGCTCACCTGTAAAAAGGCATTAATAATAGCTACATGAGCTACTTACAAGATTGTTATATTAAATTATGTTTTTTGTGAAAAAGTAATTCTTGTCTACTTAAGAAATACTGTGTGAAATAAAGAACATTTGAAAAAGGAAAGAAAAGAGCCAAGAGAACATATACAAAATGGGAGAGAGGGAGAGAAAGAAAGCTATTCAAAAGGAAAATACTGGATATAGAAAACAAGCAGAGATCCAAAAAGGAAGGGAAGAAGTAAAATTGTCACTATATGCAGAAGATATGATACTATATATAGAAAACCCTAAAGGCTCCACACAAAAGTTACTAGAGCTGATAAATTCAGCAAGGTAGCAGGATACAAGATAAACATACAGAAATGAGTGGCATTTCTATAACAATGAAATATCAGAAAAGGAAAGTCTAAAAAAAAACTTTTAAAATTGCATCAAAAAATACTTAGAAATAAAGCTGACCAAGGAGGTGAAAGACTGAGAAACACTGAGAACAATAAAACATCGATAAGGGAAATTGAAGATGATTTTAAAAAATGGAACTCTATCGCGTGCTCTTGGATTGGAGAATTAATATTGTTTAAATGGCCATACTACCTAAAGCAATCTGCAGATTTAATGTGATCCCTAATAAAATTACCCAGGATATTTTTCACAGAAATAGAACAAATAATCCTAAAATTCATATGGAATCACTAAAGACCCAGAATTGCAAAGCAATACTGAAGAAAAAGAACAAAGCTGGAGGTGAAACCTTCCCAGACTTCAGACAACACTACAAAACTACAGTAATCAAAATGGTGTAGTATTGGCACAAAAACAGACATATGGATCAATGGAACAGAATAGAGAGTCCACAAATAAACCCACACACCTACGGTCAGTCAATCTTTGACAAAGGAGACAAGAATATACAATGGAGAAACGACAGTCTCTTCAGCAAGTGGTGTTGGGAAATCTGGACAACTGCATGTGAACCAGTGAAGTTGGAACTCTCCCTCACACCTTACACAAAGGTAAGCTCAAAATGGCTTAAAGACTTAAACATAAGAGAACAAGCAAAGTAAATCGCATTTGTGTAAAAATAAAATATATGTGACAAGAAGAAATACAACTATGAAATGCAACAAATATGTAAAAAAAAAACTACTATTGCACCTGAAATATAGTAAGTGCTCATAAATGTTTACTAAATGAATCAATAGGTCTATGTAAAATTCTATAAATAAGTTACAATCACCACAATCTAAGGAGATAAGACAGATAAATAAAGACATATTGAAGAATATAAGGTAATGTGTAATAAGCGAAAAATTTGGCATGGTGGTTAAGGATACAAATTATTTCTTCAAGATGTATTCTAAAGCTTACCATTTCTCACTACATTCCACCATCTTTTACTTTTTGTATTATTGTAATACATTTTTAACAGATCTCTTTTGTTTCTACTCTTGCCCCCACTACAGTTTATTTTTCACTTAATGGACAGCCTAATCTTTCAAAAATGTTTATCATATCACATTGCTCCCTCACTGCAAGTCCTCTGCCACCTTCCCATTTACTTGTAGTAAAATCTGAGCTTCTCCCTGTAGCCTGCCACGCCCTGTGTGATCTGGCCCCTGCCTGCCTTTCTACAACCTTGTCTTTTACCACGTTTCCCTTGTTCATTGTGTTCCAGCCTCATCGGCTTTGCTGTTCTCTGAACCTAGGAGACCTTTTCCTGCCTTAGGGCCTTTACACTGCCTCTTCCTTCTGCCTGTTCTGCTCTTTCCCCAGACATTTGCACGGCTGTCTTATCATTCAGGTGTCAGTTCATGCAGCCTCATAGACAGGGATTCCCTGTCCATCTGCCTAAGACTGCCTCTCCATACCCCTATTTTATCACTGTCTGAAAATGATAGAGCTCATTTGTTAATTTACTTGTTTACTATGATTGTTGTCTGTTTTCCTTTGAAAAATAAAAGCATCAGGAGAGTGAGGACTTTATTTTCTCTGTATTCCAGCTTCTGTTTCTCTAGACTTCATTACAAAATTCTTTTCTTTCCCCTCTCCTTTATGATTTTTTAACTTATCATTTTCTTTGTTTCTTTGTTCATTTACTTCCTTATCACACCCACATCTCCCGTTTAGGAAGGTTAAATCATTTTGGAATTCGTAGGGCCTTGCTGTTCTAGTCGCTTTAAAAGAACAGTGAGTTTTCGTACAGAGGATTCACGTTCCAAAGTTCCCTGGCTCATTCAAGAAAACCATTGAAATAACAAATACTATTGCCAAAGTTATACATGCTGTAATAATTGGCTCATTCTCTTCTTAGAAGTCTGTGAAACACTGCCCCATAGCAGACAATGGTGCTTTGCCATGTTGGGTGTGCGTGTGTGTGTGTGTGTGTGTGTGTGTGTGTGTGTGTGTGTGTGTAAACTTACCTGGGAATGTTTGGAGGTATTGGCACTATTCTTGGAAGGAGGCATACCTACTTAGAGCACACTGCACCCTTCCTCAGGCCCCATGTTGCCACATTTCTTTTATCCTAAATAACTGGAATGAAAATGTTTATTTTTATCTTAAATGAAAGAGGCTGCATCTCCTTGGCACAGCCCTCATGAACTCCTGCCCATTTGCTTGCTTGCCACTGATTGGCATGGCTACATCCTGGGTTCTGGGTTTAGCTGTTCTCTCTCTGTTGTGGTTCATTTTTCTCCTCTGTTGCTTAATATAACACAATGTGCAGAAAACCCCTGGCACTGTGTCCTGGGGACATGTACTGAATTTTCCCAGGGGATCTTCAGGTCTGTCAACCATTCTCATGCCTTCTCTGTGCCCCCATAGTGTTTATATATGCCATACTTTACACATTGCTCTTCCTTGGTTTTGCAGGTCACAAATCCCTAACACTTACCCACCACTGCCTAGCCCGGAAGGGCTATCAGTTACGTTTGTCAAATGAGTGCTTTGTGACCATTTTTTATTTTCCCTTTGAGATTTTGATCTTCTTTTGGTGTGAGCATCCACATTTCTACAGGTATAATCAAGTGTAAAGGGGGCATGCGTCACCTTGACTTTCAGAGAGAAGACCCTCCCCACAAGACAAATGTCTTTGGCTTTGCAGTGCAGCTTGCCCATGTAAACCTCTTGCATTGTTTGGAGATTCTGTCCCATGCCAAGGATCTAACCACCCACAAGCAGGCATACTGCTGTCCAAACAGATGGACAAGGGAGATAAGCAGGCCAAAGCCCATGGATGAACATGGAATGAATTGGTGCAGGGAAGCCAAGGGTATTGCTGCACAGTTTCCAACATAAGGATGAACCAGTGTGGATGAGGTTTTGATACCGAGCTGTGAACAAAGGAAAAGGTAAAGTATGAATGAGAGTGCAGTGAGCTGTATGTTTTAACAGATGTATGAAAGGCCCCAAGAACATGAGTAGCTATGAAATGTTCAAGGAAGCTTAGCAGGGGGACTTCGTGTCATCTTCAGCTGAGTCAGTTCTGAAAATCCACTGCTGGGCCAACCATCCATCAATAGTCACTCATTCTTTGTTCAACAAATATTTACTGAGCATCTAACATGTTTGAGACACTGGTAGGCACCAGGAAAGTTAACCTCCAGGAACAAGACTCATGTAGTCTCTGCCCTATAAGAACTTATATTCCATTGTTAATTCCATAATTAGTTATTTAATTACCACTATAAGTGCTATGAAAGAGAAGTACAGGGAGCCAAGATGATATACAATGGAAGCCCAGTAGGACCTGGAAAGACATCTCTGAGGGAGTAATGTTTAGGTTGAAATCTGAAGAATGAGTGGAAATTAAAGTGGGGGGTGTGTGGTGGGGCAGAGAATTGGAGAACATTCTTTTTTATTTTTATTTTTTATTTTCTTAGGAGAACAATTCTTGACATAATAATATTCATTTTATAATGTCTCTTTGAAGTGGCAATTAGCTATGTAAACTCTTGAGAAAGGGAATTCACTCCCTCTGGAGGCAACACTTGGGTTGCTCTGTCAGTAAGACCTTCATTTTGAATCCAAATCTATCTCTCTGAAGCCTCTGACCTTTGGTCTTATATGACTTCTTGGGACCTTGTAGAACGAGCCAACTCCCTCTTGTGATAGCAATGGTTCTTCAAGTTTTCTCCCCCGCAGGCAAATGATTTAACCTTGCTGAGCCTCAGATTTTTGTCATCTATAGTTGGGGCTAAGTAATAGCGTCTACCTCACAGAGTTGATGTGACGATTACATGGAAGAATATGTGAAGTGCTTGGTTCAATGCCTGGAACATGCTACATTAGCCAAGTGCTCAATAAATGTTAACTTTGGTATACTTGTATACTCCTTAAAGGTAGGGACTATGTAAAAAAGCAGAGATTTGGAATCAGACAAATTTCAGATTGAAGTCTGGCTGAAACAGGTAACTAACTACAAGTATATGACCAGTTCTTGTAAAAATTGTAAAAAGTCATGGTATCTGTCATTGCCTTTCTAAATAATTGCAAGTAATGAAAGAGATAATCAAAAGAAAGATTTCAGCACAATGCCTTTCAGTTAGTAATTAGTGTTCAGTTAATATGTGTTTCCTTTCCCCTTTATGGTCCCACAATGATTTGCTCAGTATGTAGTTGTTTACTGATGCATTTACAATTCAACACCCACCTGCTTCCAAAAAGTGTTAGGTCTGTTAGGTAGTAGTAGCTGATAAATATTTGTAAATGAATGGGATGGGCAGATGATGAGATTTGCCTTAACAACCTTTCTCATATGGGAACTGGTGAAGATTTCCCCAGCAAAATGTAGAAACTTGGTGTCTTATAGATGAAGACTGGGGAGACTGCAGAAGACCCAGCCAGGTACTGACACTGGTCTTCTGGGGCCAGCAGCCCTGCTCACGCCTCAAGCTACCTGTCATGAAAAGTCCGATGTCTGCCACCTGTCTCACAGATCTGTCCTGAGGATTAATGAGATCACGTCTGGAGAGCCTTGTGAAGCCTTCAGAAGGAAATTACAGGTAAAAGTCTCATTCCATTGAATTTGGCTACTGGGGAGAGCTCTGAATAACAAGGCTGTGACTAGGTTGTAGTGGATGGCTTTTAAAAATGTTATTTTGTTGATAGTTGATTACAGCCACTTTTAGACACTGAACTAACCTGTGAGATAAGTTCTTCCGCAGGTCCCCACACTTTGTAGAACAGTCTTAAAGACTCTAGAGGATTGTTTGTAATCACCTGGGTGTTTGTTAAAAACACAACTTCCTGGGCTTCAACTTCAGAACCAAAATTTGCAAAACTCCAGGAAGCACTATTTACATGCAACACAAATGTGAAAGGTGCCCCCTGGTGTTGTTCAATGTGGCAGCAGTGCTTTCCTCAGACTCACTGAATGGGGGTTTTTTACATTTTTAACAAGCACTTCAGGCTCATTATCATTGAGAACCACTGTCAACATTCGACAAAGTGTGACTGTTGTCTCCTTCATTGGTTGGAGGGGTGGGAGTTTGCTGGGGGAGAGGGGAACCGAACTGAGTGAAAATGAGCTGTTCACAGTTTCACCCAATCACCGAGTAATAATACACCAATTAGGAAAATACTAGCTAACATTTACTGAGTAAATTTACGAATGTCAGGCAAGGTCCAAGGCACTCTATAGCCATTGTCTCATTTAATCCTTACAATAACTTCATGAGATAAGTTTTATTGTTGTCTCCATTTTATAAATGAGTAAAATGAAGTTCAGAGAACATAGTTCTCGTATATAGTAAATATTCAATACATGTTAATTATTATTATGTCTATCTGTGAAAATAGTTTTTAAAATATAACTTCACTGCCTTAATGTCCAGATAAGAACAGCATCATGGATGCCAGTAATGACTGGGGATGGGCACTGGGCTAGGCTTGAGTGGGATTTTTGGCGTAGTGTGAAGGTGACAGGCACCAATGGAGAGGAGAGTGGCAAGGTGAGGAGGTCTTGAATAAAAAACTTACTTTATCTGGTAACCTTTTCTTTTTTCCCAAGAGTGAGGAGGAAGCTTTATTCTTCCACACTGCATCCAAAACTGAGCAGGTTTTGTAGTATTTGTCTAGATAGGATAAATAATAAGCTGTGGGTTCTACCAGAAAATATATTTAAGCAAATGCAGAAGTGAACTTTTGGAATATAATGTATTCATAAATTGTGAACTATGACAGAGCAAGTCTGGTAAGAATCTTTTGCAGTAGGCAAATTCAACCAGAGGCTTTTGTAAACTCTGGCTAATATTCTAGGGGTGGGGGTGGGGGAAGAGCTCTCAGAGAATTAGAGTTTCATTTACAGTTCCATTATGGCAGGGATCACCAACCATGTACCAAATACATGCTCCTCTTCTTCCTGGATCCAGACCTTGACTGTATTTTCTGGTTTCTTTTGCAGTTAAATGTGGTTATGTGATGTGGAATTTGAGAGGAGGTGGTATGTACCATTTTCAAGCCTCATAAAACCTTCCACTCACGCCCCTCATGATCTTTCCTCCTTCTGGCTGTCAGGAGTGATGATGCCCAAGGCAACCTTGAAGCTGTGTGTTGAAGATGGTAGAGCTGTTATCAGCCTGGTTGCTTGAAAAACTATGTGGAGCAAGCCATCTCTGACCTGAATTCTTTCCTTGGGCTGTCATGTGAGAGAGGATAAACTTTCTTTAAACATCTCCTGAATTGGGGGATCTGTTTGTTACTGTGCCTTAGTTTCATCTAACAAATACATCTGTGGTGGACTTTAATCTTTAATCTTTGATTAGTCATATGCTTTTGTTTGCAGAAAATCTTGTGCTTTTTTTTTTTTTTTCTTTTTGGTTGTCGTTACTTAAAAGGTCTGGAGTTTAATCAATGGGGACTCTTACTGGGAGCAAATAACTTTAAAAAAATAAGTGGAATTTTATGAGCAAATAAGGATTGCTCTTCCTTTTGGCAATTTCACTACAAGCAATAGTCATTCAACTTGAAATCAATGGCATTGCCTTAGGCTGATGTTTAATGTAAAGAAAAAAAAGAACCAAATTAATTGTGAATACATTTTCAATTTGTGATTGTCATTTGTGATTATGCCTTACTCACCCTTCTATCAACAAAATAATTAACTACTAAGTGGCAGTCCAGGAGCAGAAAGAAATACTAGAGTTGACTCAAGATCATGTATTTAACACTTATTGAGGATCTATATGCCAGGCCTGGAGATTCAAATACGAATAAGATATTTTCTTAAGAAGCTGAGGAACACATGCTCTGGTAAGTAACCATTATGATTTTATAAATGGTTCACTTTTAAAGAAGGGGGTTTTCTTGTTGTGTAACCAGCATTGACTATTTGCCAATCCACTAGGTTTATAGCAGCTATTAGGATGCTGATAAGATTTTTAATTTATAAAAGCAAGGATTTTGGTTTTGTTCATTGCTCAATAATATTTGTTGAATTTTGAATAATGGAAGGGAATATAATGGGCTATCTAGTCAAGTAACCCATCTAATACTTGCATCTCCTTCAGAGCATCCGCACCCACTGATCGTTTGGTCTGTTTGCGTATCTTTGGAGAAGGAAACATTTCTACCTCCCGAAACATACCCAACTCTGAACAGCTCTTATGTTAAAAAGTTCTTTTTGTAAAGAAATAAGAGGCAAAATGATAATGGATGATTTTTAAGGGAAAGACTATGGATTTTAGTATTTTTCAATCTTTGCATCATTGTCACTAATAAATGTTTCCTGAATACTACTCTAGGCATTGTAATCAGGGTTGTGGCACAAGAAGCAGGTGAAGAACTTAATTCTTCCAAGGAAATTGTGGTCAAATTAGGAAGACAAGATATGTACCCCAAGCATGCTTCTGTCTTAGGACATTTGCACTTGCTGTTTCCTCTGCCTGAAATCCTTTTCCCCCAGACACAGTATGGTTCACTCCCTCACCTCTTCGGGTCTTTCTGAAAAGTCACCTTCTCAGTTAGGCTTTTGCTAACCACCCTATTGAAAACTGAGTAACTGCCTCTCCCCCAACAACCCAACACTCCCTATTTTCCTCCCATGCCTTATTTTCTCCATAGCACTTACTATTTGACATGCCAGAAATATTAACAAAATTTTTTCTTCATTATCTGTCTCCCTCCATTAGAATGCAACCTTCATAAAGACAAGGATTTTTGCCATTTTGGTAACTGTTGGCAAATAGTAGTCACTCAATAAGTATTTATTGCATATTGTAGAATGAATATGCCCATGGACATACAAACATTAACAGTCTAACAATGTACATAATTACTATCAAACTAATAGTACAAGTGAGGTGTGCTCCACTAGGTAGGTGTAAGTCTCCTTTCTCTCTCACCAAGTAATAGCTCATTCTTGAGATGATTCTTAGGCTTGTGAAAAAAGAAAGTCTTAATTTTATCTTATTTTGTGTAGTACTTTATTTTATGACTATTATGACAAAAATACTTTGGTTTTCATTAACTTTTTCATATTATGAAAAGGTTCGTATGCATTATAGACAATTTAGAAAACATGGTAAGTTACAGAGAAGAAAGTCCTTGTGGCCCCTAACTTCAATATTCAGAGACAACTACTCTTAACATTTTGATGTACAAGTTTCCTCACCTTATTTGAAAATAGAGCGTTCCTATGAAACCTTTTGTAAACTGAATAGCATAAAGTGAACAAGCAGTTCTCTTAGGACACATTTTGCTAACCAATGCACAAAATAAATCGAGATGAAGCACAGGTGCTTGCAGACACAGCTCAAAGCTGTGGCAGCTTGATGCTGAGATGCCGAATATGGTTCCCAGGGAAGGATCCTGGCGGTGCCTCTCTTTCTTCCCAGTGTGTGTGTGCTGCCTCTATAACAGCTCCTGCAGAACAAATGCTGAATGCTACTTTCACTTTCTGCCTTCGCTTTCTGCCTTTTTTCATAAGAGTGAAATTTTCATAAGAGTGAAAATTTCTTTTGGTTAGCAAAACAGGTACTAATATAGGTCTTTTATAAAAGCAAAGTGGAGTAAAATGAACTCTGGAAAAGTGGGGGATACCTGTAGTCCCTTCTAGTCTTTTCTTCTAGGCTTATATTTATTTTTTACAAAAAAGAATTATATGTTTTTGTATCTTGTTTTTTTTTTTAAAATAAAATTTCTAATAGCTACATCATATTCTATTACACAAAAGTCCCATAATTTAGTATACCTTTTTCTTATTTTTTGGACATTTGAGTTGTTTCTAATAGTTTATAGTATATATAATGCTGTAATGAAGAGCTTTACAAATAAACCTTTTCTGAGACTGAATATTTCCTTAAGGCAAATTTCTAAAATGGGAATTACTGGCTAAAAGGTCCACAGGTTTTGTTTTTACTTTTTTCTATGGGAAATTTCAATAGAACAGAACAGTGGAAAGAAGAGTATAACAAGTTCCTATTTTTAATCATGTAGGTTTTATATTGTATATTATGGGGAATATAGCCAATATATATATTTTTTAATTTTAAAATTTTATTTACTTATTTTTGGGGGAGATAGGTTTCCTTATTTATTTACTTTTAGAGGAGGTACTGGGGATTGAACCCAGGACCTTGTGCATGATAAGCATGCACTCTACCACGTGAGCTACACCCTCCCCCCATAGCCAATATTTTATAATAACTATAAATGGAGTATAACCTTTAAAAATTGTGAATCATTATATTATATACCTGTAACATATAATATTGTACATCAATTATACTTCAGTAAAAAATCATAACCATATTATAATGTTCATACACAATAATACAAATAATAATCCCTTAATATCATGTTCAACCTTTCCTAATTGTCTCAAAACATCTTTTTACAGTTGATGTGGTTGAAACAGGATTCAAATGAGGTCTACACATTGATTTTGTTATGTCTCTTAAGTCTCTTTTAACCTTTCATACTTTTCCTTTTTTTTTTTCCCTTCATGCTACTTATTTGTTAAAGAAATGGAGAATTGGTTGCATAGAATTTTCCACACTGTTGTATCTGATTGCATTCTCATCGAGTTATTTAATACATTCTTCTATCCATGATGTTTTCTGTAACTTTAGAGCACTGGTCCTCAGACTTTAGTGGGCATCAGAATCACCTGGAGGGCTTGTTAAAACACAAATTGCTGGGCCCCACCCCCAGAATTTCAGGATCAGTAAATCTGGGTAGGCATGAGAATTAACATTTCTAATGTGTTTACGGATGCTGCTGATGCTATGGTCCAGAGACCATGCTTTGAGAACCACTGCTTTAGAGAGAAGATAGATCCCTTTAAAAGAATAGTTAGATTCACAACTTTAAAAAAATATACATATTCAGTAGTGTACATCAGGGTGACTATGGTTAATAGTATTGTATCTTTGAAAGTTGCTAAGGGAGTACATCCTAAAATTTCTCATGACAAGAAAAAAAATTGTAACTGTGTGGTGATGGATGTTAACTAGACTTACTGTGGTGATCATTTTGCAATATATATAAATATCAAATTATTATGTTATATACCTGAAACTAAACTAATATTATATGTCAATTATATCATAATTAAAAATATATATATTCAGAGTATATACTTGATATGAATTAGTTTTGTTATTAGTATTGTTCTTTCTTTTTTACCCTTCAATTTTTTATTCTGAAAAAATTCAGAAAAATTGAAAGGCGTTGGAACTTTTTAAAGACTTTTGTTTCAGAAAGGCACTAATGTAGCAGGGTATGAGTTTGTTTATTTTACCACATCCTGTCCCAAAGTAAGTATTAACAGTGAAACAAATCTTGATTCATTTGATGAATAGAAAAAAAAAAGATTTCTTATTGTTATTTCAATTCAAAATTATTGGATTATTGGTGAGGTTTTAATTTAAAATACATTAGTAGCCATTTCTTAGCCTTGGTTCTATGAATTGTTTATCTTCTTTATCCATTTTTCTATTAGATCTTTAATGTTTTTTAAAATCAATATTTATAAGCTTATTACATAATAAAGATAATTGTTCTTTCTCCTGTTTGTAACAGATATTTTTTCTAGTTTATTGATTTGTTTTTCTCCAGATTGTTATTTAAGTTTTGTTTTCAATTTCAGTTTTTTTGTCATCCAATTTTTTGACTTACTTCTTTAGGATTTCTTCCATTACTTTGGAGAATCCTTCGTAATCTGATAACTATTCACTTTTACTTTCTTCTAGGTTTTTTTTTTTTTAAATATCTATTTGTTTGTGTGTTTATTGTTATAGCTAATTGTGGTATCTAAATGGAATTTTTGTGTTCTAGGAGGATTCTTATTTTGGGTGGCCAACTTCCAGAAGACAATAGAATTCTGGGAGAGCCCCTCAATGCCTGGATTTACTGTTGGAGAGATAGTACAGTACACACTAGATAACTTAACTGTGCACCATGGAAACATTTGAAAAGGTAATGCAGATAATACACAGAAGAATCATTTGTCACAAGTAATTGCAGGCAGTCAAAAAGATCTGGGGGAATATATGAATCATGACGTAAGAGCTGTGAAGGGCAGGCATATGAGTCCACTCAGCGACTATTATTGAGCAAGCTGGTCCTCAAATGAGATACAAATTACATACCAAGAGGGGCAAGTCTACAGAACAAATCATTCTGGTTTGTGTCCGAGCTTCTGTAATATCAGAAACTTTTTCATTGATCTTTACTCTCATTTTTTCTATGCCTTTTGTTTCATTTTTCATCCTTAACTCTTGGTTTTGCTAAATCATAGTATTCATAGGTGTGAAAAGTTTGGCTTCTGCAATTTACATGAACTGCTGGATATGTAAAACAAAGCTGTAACATGACACCAATTGAAATAAACACCTGCCACTATTGGGGTTCAGTGTGACTTGAAAAGCTTGCATAATTGTAAAACATCTGAGGTCATCATTGCTAATTGATAAAATAAAAATTCAACTTCCATTAATAAAAGTACTTTAACTATCCGTGGGCTCTAAGAAAAATGTTGAAAGTTCTCCATTTTCCCAAGATCTTTGCATGCAGGGAGAGAGCATCATGCTTCTGTGGATTCCTGACACTGGAAAAACCACTTAGGGTCTAACTACACCTCTATTATAAGTACCCCTTGTTCCCAAATAAATATTGAGTCAGTCAAAGGAAAGAAGTAATAATGTAATTCATTAAGCAACTTTTGTGATTCAACTCCTGCATATATCTTACTTTATTTAATTGCTACTGATTTCCACGATTTAGTTATTCTTATTTGTGTTCTATTGGTAAGGAAATTGAGTTTCTGTGTATGGTCATTTAAATGGATAAGCTGGAATTCAAATCAAGATCTGTATTAACACATGAGAAAGTATGTGCTTTCTCTTCCACTGCATTCCATGTTTGAACTTTTCTTTATAGCCAAACATCAAAATTCAAATATCTACAGGTACCAGGCAGAGAAGGTAGAATAGGCCACTTAGGGACTGGGATGAACTGGGGGCCTTGTGCCTTGGTCAGAGGGAAGCTGCCAATCATTTTCAGCCAGTTGTGGCCATGGAAAAGTAGGTTTGATGTTTCTAAATATTCTGACTTTTCAAAAGAAGGCAGAAGCCTACATTTTGATTTGAAATCTGTCAATGTTTAAATATTGGCAGTTAACTAAAATTTATTTTAGGTGTGTGCACCAAATAAAACATATCTGTTGGTTGTATTTAATCCCTGCTTTATACTTTGCTTCAACTAACTAGACTTTCAGATATGACAAAGAATTAATTAGAACAGTACTGTCCATTATAAATAAAATGCCATCCATCTATTCAAATATAAATTTTCTAGTGGCCACATTTAAGAAGTACAAAAGGGTGAAAATAAATTTAATAATATATTACTTATCTTAATATACCCAAAATATTATTTTAGCATATAATGAATATAAAAATTATTAGTGAGATATTTTACTTGCAGCACATCTCAGTTTGGACTAGGCACGTTTCCAATGCCCTATAGCCACATGTGGCTATTACTTACCATTATTGAGCAATGTCTGAGTAGAATGTACAAATTTCTCCCAGGTTAAGATGTTTATTCAGGAATTTATTCCCCACCAGGAAATCATGCCCGACCCTATCTGTTCTCAGAGTTTGTCAAAAGCCATTGCTTTTCTTCATCAAATGAAGGGGAATTTCCCATTCTTTCAGCTATGACAGACTCGATTTGTTAAGATAAATTGGTGAGTAAATTTACTTTAGTATCTTGGGAATTTTGCATTGAGTAATTTATTAACAAACATGAAATTTGCTCAATAAATATCAAGTAAACAAGAGCGTAAAGAATATCAGGTTTTCAAACTGATAATTAACGTTCTGAAGCATAGTACTAAAGTGTTTATAAATTCAACTCAATGAGTAGTTTATTAGAATTGTCAATTTGCTGTTGTGATACAGTCATTTCATTTAAGGAGCATCTGGATATAAAATTTATCGGAGTTTGGAATGGAGGGCGGTGTGGAGATTAAAAATGATTAGAGAACTCTGAATGCAAGGTTGGATATTTCTAATGGGTATGGCATACAGGTATTTTAGCTCAGGTGCCCATAGCAAAATACCATAGACTGGGTGGCTTAACATCAGAAATTTATTTTCTCACAGTCCTGGGGGCTGGGAAGTCCAGGATAAATGTATTGACCACTTTGGTTCCTGGTGAGTGCTCTCCTTCTGGCTTGCAGATTGCCGCCTTCTACCTGTGTCCTCAGATGGAGGAGAAAGTAAGCTCTCTGGTGTCTCTTCTTAGGAAAAACACTGATTCTTTTAGACTAGGGACCTACCCTTATGACCTCATTCAACCATAATTACTTTTGTAAAAGTCTTATCTCCAAATACAGTCCCATTGGGGGTTAGAACTTCAATATATGAATTTTAGGGGAACACAATTCAGTCCATAGCAGTAGGTCTCAGAGATAAATAGTTTCCTTGTATTTTCTCATGTTTATTTTATACCTTTTCAAATACTGTCAGAATCTAAGTGTCAGAGCCATAAGGGACTTTTTGGACTTAGGAGTCCAGAAGGACTTAGAAGTGATCTAATAGTCCTCAGGTATTTAATTAGTGGTTGAAGTAAGTCAGACACTTAGGGCTCCTGACTCCCTTTGTAGTGCTTTCTCCATTATTATGTTGTTCATTCATTCATTCCTTCATTCATTTACTCATGTGGCAAAAATTGAGCACCGACTACGTATTGTATTACTGAGGAAAAAAAGACCCAGAGTTAGCCTTTAAGGAAAAATAACCCTCATCTCTTTCATTCCAGTACTAGTCTCAGTAGAGAATATATTAGACAATATCTGGTATTAATATTAATAATAGCTAATAATATTAACAATTAATATTAATAATAATAGCTAATAGCTCTTAAGCACCAAAAGTATGTCAGGCTATGCCAAGCACTTTATATACATTATCTATTTTAATCCTTACAAGTTTGTGAGTATTTATTACATACTTGTTTTACAGATGAGGAGAAGTAACTTAACCAAGGCCATGGAAAAAGCTTGGAAAGTGGCCACACCAATGTGGATTCAGGTCTATCTGACTTCAAAGTCCAGCTATTTTCAAGTGTAATGGAGATATTTTCTTTGGAACTTGTCAAGACATTATATGACTCTTCTTAGCTTTTAGAGACTGAGCTAGTGTACAGGACTCAGAGCCAACGTTTTTAAGATCCAGTTAAATTTGTCTAGCTCTAGAGATGGGGACAAAGGTTTTGTGTGCACAATAACCTTGAGGAGGAGATTTGCCTATTTTGAAGGATTTGAAACTTAGGCTCAGAGAGCTAAGTTTTTTCCTAGGTCAATCGGTTAAGAGGTGGGAGAACCAGTAGTTAACCCCCCTATTTGCTGCCTCTACTGCTTTGGGTACCCTGAGAGGAATTACTGAGATTGTGGCAAGCCTGTGTTTTTCAGACTTTTTCTGAAGGTGGCTGTCCACAAGCTATGTCTTTTAAAAGCTATATAAACTTCTCTCCCAGACAAGTAAAGGACTCTGCTGGAGCCAAAGGGGACTTAAAGACAATTAGCTTGTGAATCAAAGAGCCCTCTGATGCTTCACCAGAAGAGACAGTGCAGGGACAACTGGCTTAGAAGCAGGAAGTCTACACCGTGTCAGCCAGCTGGAGTAGAAATATGAGACTGGAGCGATTTCCTGAGACAGCAAGTCCCCTGTTATAGGCCCTTTGTGGCTTTCACTTGGGTAGGGAGGGAGTAGTTAAGGTCTCCCAAGCCAGCTTGGCCACCTGTCACCCCCTAGCACCATTTCATTTGGTTAACACCTAGCCCCTCAGGGGGCCTGTGGTGAAGGCCGTGCTGGCCACATCCTCTGTAAAGTTCTGCTTGATTCTCTATAACATCCGTTTTTGTGGTGCTTCGTTTAGTTGGGCTCTAAATCAACCATCTTTTAGGTGGTCGATAAAGCTGGTATGCAGCACTGGTGAGGGAACAAGTTTTTCATTGATCACTGTGACTCTGGTGTGAGTGTTTGTGAAAATTCCAGAGCCTGTATGACAATTTGCAGAGAGCTTTGTTCATTCAGTGAGTTTACTGAGCACCTACTTGTGTCAGATACTGCTTTGGGGGCTGGGGTTACAACAGGAAACAAAACAGATGAAGATTCCGGCCATCTGGGAGCTTACCTGGAGTTGAGTAGGGATGGGGAATCAATAATAAAATATATAGAATAGGTAAATAAATGATTTAGCATGTTTAAATGTTTTAAGTGGATAGAAAAGAAAAAATGAAGCAGGGTAAGGGAGGTGTGGTGGGTTGCAAGTTTAATAGAGTGGTCATTAGATTAAACTTGCTTATTAGAAATAGAAATTAGAAAAGGTAGAATTAGAAAAAATGGAGCATGGAACAGGGGTGGGAAGGGTCAGATTGCAATCTTTTTTTCACCTTTAACGGAGGCACTGGGTATTGAAGCCGGGACCTCGTGCATGCTGAGCACACATTCTACCATGGAGTTACACACCACCACCCGAACTGCAGCCTTAAATTGAGTGCTCATTAGAATTAGACTTATTTATGTCAATATGACTTTCACAAAGCAACACTGTGTCATTATTTTCATCGTGTATATTAGAAAATAAAATCTCACAGTTTCATCTTGGTTCTCTTCTTTCTTTTCTTGTCACTTCTCCATTTCCCCCTTTTCATTATTCCCCTTTCCTTTGTTTCTTCTTTCAGTTTTCCATTTTCTTGAAACAAAAAAATTAGAAGCCATGCTGCTTGCCCTCTAGAAACTTAGACTTCAAAGAATAAAGAAGGGCTCCATAAAACAATTTGAGAGCAATACGCCAATGATAATGTGAATAAGCTATGTTCTTTAACATGACTGATAGATGAATGATTAAAATGAGTGGACTTATTTAGGCAACATTTGGTGGGAGGAAATAGGCTCATTTTGATCTGGGTTGAAGGAACTAATGGTAGAAAGAAGGGCAAGCATCCTGAGGAGTTAAATGTAGAAGTATTTGGAGGCAGAATTTAGCAAGATGTGTTCAAGGCTTTGTAGAGAGATTGGCTTGAATAAAGCGGACAGATGTAGTTGGATGAATGATCTTGGAGGAATAATGAAGTGGGAGAGTATAACTTAAATGTAAATTAAAGATGTAGAATGCTGGTCTAAGGGAGTTAGAATTTTTCCAATATTTTATTGAAAGAGCTAAGAAAATAGAACCAGAAACTCTCTGAATCTTAGTTAAGCTACTGAACCATGTTGAATAAAGAAATGACCTCTTCAACTTACTAAAAATCAGAAAGTACTTTCTGTTCCCAGACTTCTGACTTTTTATTACATAAATTAGAGTAAGACAGAGAGAGGGAGAGAGGGAGAGAAAAGCTATATACATGAATATCTTTTCCTTTGGGGACACCCAATTCCACTTCCTTTCCCTCTTATTTTTACAATCTCACTCTGTTGTCTTTTGACTCTCTCTCTTTGGTAGTGTTCTTCTTAGTTTGATGTTTCCTTTATATTCAGCTAACGATACTATCTTTGAAGTTAAGGAGAAGGTTCAAGTGGAGATGGATCTTTTAAAGAACTGAAACAGAGTTTAGAATGGAGTGCATTTAACCTCCACCTAAATGTCCCTTTTAGCAACGCAGTAATAGAGTTCTTTATACTTCAACTCCTACTTATTTTGGTCTTTATATTTCTGCTCATTCATTTCATGCAGCTTCAGAGTTGACTTTTCAATGGACTGTCTGAGCAGTTTACCACACATCCTGTCATAGAGCACTTTTGCTGCGCAGCTTCCCAAGAGGGAAATTTTTCCTTCTTGGCTGCATGATCCAGGCTTATTTTTCTCTAGATGGATCTTAAAATATCTTGTTTGTGGGTGTTCTCAATTTTTATTTCTTTCTTGTTTTCCGGGCTGTTTCTGCTCTGGGTATGTTATCCATTGCCATGGTGCTTGTGACAATGATAGGAAGTTTAAAACTGCTCAGTGGATCCTTTGAGTTTACTTACTGCTTCATTCTGTGTTGCTGCTGATTCATAGTTTTTCTGGCTGATGATGATATGGGGCAGGGATAACATGGAGGGGGAATCCAAAGAAAACCTCACTTTACCAATTATTTCTGAAGCACATCCAAATAATATATGGTATGTACATATTAAACATTAAATTAGATAAGGATATACAATGATATAGAAGGACATTCATTATACAGTGTTAGATGAAAAAAGGAAGTAATAAAACAGGAGGTAGCAAAGTTATGTATCTGCATAGAAAAGAAGAAAGACAGATACAAATCTCAACAAAGTTTATTTCTAGATGGTGAAATTCCCAGTAATTTCTTTTCTTTCTTTTTTTGGTCTATATTTTCTACAATTATCAAGTGTTATCTTTTTAGAAAGGAAAAAAAGTCAATGTTATTTCCCCATAAAAGATAACCTTGATTGATTGTTACACAAATTTAGTTTTTTAAACAAGAATACTATGGTTGAAATGACTACCTTAAAAGCAAACAAATAAAAATAAACTATCACTTCAACCTCTGTTCTTCCACTAGAGTTGCTGAGAAGCCTAGAGTGGACTGATCTGTGTTTGTTTATTTGTTCATTCATCACTTGTTTAATAAGTATTTTATTAAGCACCTGGTGTGTATAAAGCACTGTGCTGATAGTGGAACACTGGCTTATTGCTGTCCTTGGGGCCTTAGTTTCTGGATGCTGGGTATACATCTAACTACAGTATGAGGCAAAATGAAAAAAGAAGAAAAATGAGTTGAAAAAAAGATATGAAGGGGACAGTTTCCATTTCTGCACTTATTCACCTGCAGATCATGTGACATATTATAATCCAGAGTTTTAATTAGAAAAATAAAATCCCTATAATTAATCATAGCAATGGTTAACATTTATAAAGCACATACTGTGCTGTAAGTAAGCAGTTCTTAAAAGGTAGTTTATGGTTCCTTGGGATCCCTGAGACTATTTCAGGAGGTCTACGAGGTCAAAACAATTTTCGTAATAATACTAAGACAGTATTTGCTTTTTTTTGTTTTTAACTCTGTTGGCATTTGCAATACTAGTGAAAACCATTACCAAATAGTGGGTAAAACTGTTGGTGTCTTAACATGAATCAAAGTAGTGGCACCAAAATATACCACTAATGTATTACTGTATTTATCATTGCCATGGAAAAACAATGTTAATTTCACTTAAGAATGCCTTGATGAAGCAATAAAAATGATTAATTTTATTATATCTAGACCCTTGAGTACACATCTATTCAATAGTCTATGTGACAAAATGGGAAACACATATAAAGAACTTCTGATGCACATGAGAGAGCATGGTTCCTGTCTCGAGGAAAGACACTTGTATGTGAGTGAGTAGACACTTTTTTTCCATGAAACACTATTTTTACTTGGAAGAACAACTGACAAGCAAACTACATTTATTCAAACATTTGGCAGACATTTTCTCCAAAATGAATGAAGTGAGCCTGTCACTTCAGGGAAAAACAACTGACAGTATTTGTTGCCAATGATAAAATTTGAACTTTCATGTGAAAATTAGAATTTCGGAAGATTTGTGTCTGGCACCATGAACTTGTCAGCTTCCCAAAACCTAAAGACATTTCCAGTGAGACTGTAGGGCTATTAATGAATGTGATTTTTTTTTTCCGTTTTGTGTAATGAAATGTGTCAATGTTTTGGAGATCTGCATAACTTAGCGAACCAACACTTTGCAGATGACCAATGAATGATGTTATAAAATCATATGTGAATAAGAGATCCACTCAAAGTGCAAGATGGACCAGTGTATTTTAATGCAGCAGAGAATGAAAAGTTTATTGGTATCATTTCAGATTCCACATCGCAACGAGCCTTACTACTACTTGTCAAATTGGTAGAGTGTCAGAGAAAAATGCCCATAGTTACCTGAAAAGACTAGTAAAATACTCCTCTAGATTTTCTTGATCTACTTAAAACAACATATACTTCAAGCAAAGAAGATATCTGTGATTTCTACTGATGACAAAGGTTTGTTGTCTACATTTATAATGGAAGGAAATGCTAATTTTCAGTTAAAGGTCAGTGAAGATCTATAAGCTTTTTTGTCCAAGTTCACATATTCAAGGATCTTCAGACTCAAGTAGAGAACTCCTGGCTTAGGGTAGGTTTCATGTCCTTTTACCTATGTTTCCAGCCTGGGGGTGGGCAAGCGCTAGTAGACAGGGGACAAATAGCAGCAGCAGCCATAACAGCAGTGGTAATAGTGGCGGGAGTAACAGCGTAGCAGCAACAGCAGTAATGGCTGTTGAGCACTTACTCCACGCCAGGAGCTCTTCCAAGTGCTTTACATGTAAAGACCAGAAATCAGGCAACTCTTCATTAGGAATAAAGAAACCTGGGTAATCCACACACTGGGGGAATAATTTAAAGAACTAACAAATTAATCATAATTTTAATGTTTTAGGTATTCCTTAACTTTCTGAAAAATGAAATAGAAGAGTTTGGCTCTATCGGAGTTCAGAAATTAGAATCGGCTCTCAAATTCTGTAATTTTTTTAAAAGCCATAGTGTTGAAATGTTGAATTACAGCTTCGTAGCTCATGTGAATATGCATTTTTAATAGTATTCATAAGAATATAGGATATAGTATAGCATAGCTAAATTATCCTACAGCCTACATGAAATACGTATAAAATTATAAATTTGGTGGAACAGTTATTAACCTGGTTAAACTGAATTTTACAGTATTTCTGTACTTTGAAAACTCCAACTTTTTATTATCTACTTTTTTTTCTAGTGCATTTATTTATTTATTAACATTTTTTGATTGAGTTATAGTCATTTTATTTATTATCTACTTTTTAATCCTTGCTCAGACTAATCATTCATTTCTCAGAATTACAGAGGTGCTTTCTCAGTACCACCAGTTTAGCACTGAAATATTTTGAACTCTCTCATGTGTCTTTTTTTCCCCACAACCACATTATAAACCTTTGGAGGGAAAAGAATAGATATAACTTACATTATGTGTTCCTCACAGCACCTGGGAGTGTGAGCACTTTGGTGAATGAGTTACTTACAGACTAGTGTAAAAGTCCACTTGGAATCAAACCTCCAATTTCAACGTTATTCTAAGTATTCTAGCCAATTCTATTCCTTTCAAATTATCAGTGCTATGAGATTTGCTGCTTCTGTATCTATTTACATGGTACCCTGAACTATTGCTGCTGTCACATATTGAAAATTGTTTAAGAGATGTGTATTCTTCTCTAATTGACGCTACAGTAGAAAGATTAAAGAAATATTTGCGATGATCCCAAGTCTTAATAGCATATTGTTTCCTTGGTATGTAGATTCTGCTGGGATTTAAAATCCTTAATTCAATCAGTAGACATGTATTAAGTGCCTCCTAGGGCTAGGATAGGTCAGTGAGGCACAGAGGGAAGCTAAGGTGAGGGAGCATTACAGGTCGTTTGTTTTGCTGAGTCAGTGCCCACGGAAAGGAGAGGGAGGGCAAGAACTAGGAGGGGAGGAAAGGGATGGAGAAGATGGGAGTCATGAGAAATCAAGAGACGATACCCCCACCCTGAGGCAGCTAGGCACTGACTTGGTGCTTTATGACAGTAAATGGGGATAAATAAGTGTGGGAAGGGAACTGAGGACTTGCAGTCTTTGTGAATTCTGCCTAATGACCAGATATCAGAGCACTTTTCCAATGCACTAGGGGCTCTGAAAGAGATTTAGTATAAAGGGGGCAAGAAATTTGTTATCTTCTGACTCCGTTATTTATAAAATAAAGTCTGAGTGGATGTTCATATATTTCTGCTACATGTAGAGGAGCCCCTATATGGAATAACCTGATGAAAGAGTGTATTTTTAAAAATAGTTTACTTTATTACTAAGTAATAAACAGGTGGCAGTTATCAAGCATCTACTCTGTGCCACCCTTGAGGTTAAGGACTTTCAAATATTATTATTGTTACTCCCATTCTCCCTATGATGGTTGTCAACAGCTAACATTGATTGAATACTTACTCTGTGTCAGGTACTGTTCAAAGAGTTTTACATGTATTAACTCATCTAAATCTGTCAACCCTATGATGTAAGTGCTATTATTTTCCTCATTTTACAGATGTTGAAACTAAGGCACAGAAAAGTCAAGTGACTTGCCCAACCTCACACAACTAGTAAGGAGCATAGCTGAGATTTGGTGTCGTAGACGTACCAAGATGCTGCTGTATTAATTAAAGCAGGTAATGTGTGTAATATGCTAAGTATGTCTCATAGTAGATGCATTTTTGTCCCCCTCATCTTCCTCTTTGTCCCCTCATTGACTTACTATAAAAGAATAACTTTTTAACTCACATGGAGAGCTCACACAATTATTCACCTTGATTTTGGTTTTTCTCACCATCATATCTTAGGCTTTTAGGTAAAGATATTTATACATCATGAAACATAACACAAGAAGAAATTTTCCTTGTCTAAAAAGATTAAAGACTTCATTCATTTACTTGCCTTAAATAGTTTAGTGGCTAAAAAGCCCTGCAGCTATAAAGAGTCCTAGAAGACAAAGGAAGGAGGGAAAGAAACAAACATTGACTGAAAACTTCTAAGTTCTCAAGTTCTGTGCTAGAAACCTCATGCATGGTTGCCCATCTAGTCCTAACAGCAACCCCTGAAAGGTACTGATTATCATCCCTATTTTATGGGTAGGTTTCTGAGGCTAAGAGCATTCATGCAGCTTCTTTATTAAGAAGGGATGGAGACCAAGGTTGTTTCTAATGTGTACAATGCTGCTGCCTTCCTCACAGACACAGGAACCGTGTCTTTAGAATATGTGATCCCAGGATGTTCCTAGCTTGGGAGTTCAAACAAGGAATGGATGTTGCTAAATAATTTACTAAGACTGGATTTTCCAGGCAAAAATCACTCTTTTATTCCAAACAACTTCCTGAACAAAACAGCTGTTTCCTCTTGAATCCTTGGTGGCTGAGTTAAGCAGCATTTGCCTGAATGCTAATCCTTAGATTATGCATCTCTTAATCAATTTGGCTGTAATTAGGTTGAGCTTACAAATTGTCATTCCAGGAATAATGATTGTCTTTAAGAGTCAGAAAGGAGAGCATCAGCATCATTCTTTGCCATCTCCTCTCCATGCACCAACACTCATTGCTTGTGATAGGTACAGCAAGGGGCATGGTTCTGATTTCTCTCCTACAGGCGGTTGACCGGTGACCCATGGGCATATAGTAACATTGCTGTAGGCATGTGTCTTGGTTTAAAGTTAGCTTCTGTTTTCATGTTTGCTTCTCTGGCTTGACTTTCTATTTGAGGCAAAGGAATAATAACATTGATATCATCTGCATCCTGCTAGCATAACATTGGTGCTTTGAAAGATTAATAAACACAATGATTTTCTCAGTTAAGTGTGTCTTCATTTAGATAACTTATTTTATCTGAGGTGCTTAATGCATTTTGCAAGTATTGCTTCAGACTTACGTACATGAGACAGGGTAAAGTAACTCTTGCAGCTCTGGCCTGGAGCGTGTGAGTCCAGTGATGGGGGCTGCATTTGTGTGCTTCATCATTGTAGCCTTACTAACTAGCACAGGGCACTTAGTAAATACGTATTGTTGAGTCTCTTTTCCCACCTCAACTGAGGGAAGGAAACGAGGTCTTGCATCGGCTGTAGTCACGGACAGTTTTCTCCAGACTCATCCGTACCCTACTTTCCTTTCCTGGCACCCCTTGCTGTTTAAAAAGAAGCAGAGTAGACAGAATCCGTCGTTAGCTCAGTTCCTACCCATTCTATATGTGATTGAGTTTTCACTGACGGCAGTCTCTAACATTTCTGACATTTGTGGACTTAGGCTCTCTAAATCTGTGATCGTTGTCTGCAATCCCTAGTCTGTCTGATAATTCTCTGCCTTCCTGGACTGTCTATGCTTAACGCTCAGATTTGCTTTGTTCCCATCCATGCCCTGATGTGTCAGGGAATCTGAAGCAATTTTTCAGTGATTTTATGAGCATGGATACTGAGACCCACACAGACAGAGAAAGATGTGGGTTGATCTCATGCTCATAGAGTTGTGTGGGGTGTCCTCTTCCATGCTCTCAGGGTAATTCATGCAAATAGCATTGTATATCTCCTTTGTCAGGCATTATTCCAGGTGCGAGGAATACAGAAAAATATAAAAAAATCCCTATCTTCAGGGAACTCACAGTCAAGAGGAACATAAGCCTGCAACACGAGTAACTGCAATGTAGTGGAAGTGCCAGTAGGAGCTCTATAAAAGGAGTGATTAATTCTGCCTGAAAGATAACAGCGCAAGCTAAACAGATGAGGTGACGGTGGAGGAATAAGGAGTTGCTATTCCACTGGGGCATCCCCTTGGTGTATGAGTAGACATAACTGGGGCATTCAGGCCCAGCTCCAGTGCCTCTTCCCACAACATGTGAAAAGTTCCAAGGCTAAGTGATAGGTTTCATTTTGCTGTTTGATAGGCCACTTTGATGAAGTGGTTTGGAAGGATGAAATGGGAGCAACAGCATCCAATGGACAGCTGTAGCCTTTTTATTACCCAGCTGCTAGTTAGCAAATCCTCAACCCGTGAAGTCTCCCTGTTGAAGACCACCCCCCGCCTCTCAGTCCATGTCTCCAGAGGTAGGCATGTGACTTAAGCTTGAGTGATAAAAGCACTTACTGCCACTGACTACAGTAATAGCTGTAAGTTTGAGTACATGGCCCAATCAGAGCCAATATGATGAAAGAGAAGTTTTGTTGAAACTTCTGGGAAAGAAACTTACTTTTCCCTGCTGGACATCATTCATGAGAAGATATAAGGTCTGGGGCTGCTTCAGCCACATTACAAGGGGGACTGGAACCAACACAGAGGAGGGCAATGCTGGGAGAGACCAAAAGTCTATTCTGGTGACATTACTTTGGCCCCAGATCAGGCCATGCCAGGAGCTGGAACAATCCTTGGCCTTTTCTGCTATGTGAGTGGATGAAGCCCCTTTTTTGTTTAGACCAGTTTGGATTGGATTTTCTGTCTTTATTCACACATGGTTGAAGAATCTAGAAATGATTATTCTGAAGAGGAAAATATCCAGGAAGAACATGAATGCCTTCCAAATATGTGAAGGATACTGGGTAGGAGAATTTCTTGAATATTCTTGTGTGTTTCCAAGGGGTGGAACTAGAATCAGTGAGTAATTTCAGGTGGTCAGATTTCAGATCAATGTAAGGAATAACTTTTTAACTTCTGAAGCTCTACCCAATGAAAGCTCCTAAGGGATTTGATTCAACATGAACTTAAGGAAAAACATTCGAGAATGAGTGGACGAAACATCCCTCCCCCTATGCTAAAAGCATCTTAAAATGGTACAAGACAGTTTATTTTATTTTTGAGTTTCTACTGTATATAATTTATTGTGATAAGCACTTCAGGAAATGTGACAGTGCCCTTGTGAATTTTAGAATTTTTGTTTTTCTCCTCTTCACTTTCAAGTTCCTTTACATTTTTTCCCCTAGACACCCTTTCTCTCTCATTTTTTTCTGTCAACCAAGAACATGTTTCTCTACTTTGTCACTAAGGCTAATTCCTCCATCTTTGCCTGCAATTCTTTGGTTAATTTTTTTTTAATTGAAGGCATGATTTTTTTCTTTATTTTCTTTATTTTTTGATTTACATGGTCCAAGACAATTTATAGTGGTCTTGAGTCACATTTATCACTGTATGACATCTTAATACCAGAACTTTCATTTAGCTTTAGAATTCCTCAAAGTCAAAGCAAATGTAGCTATTTACTTATTTACTCCTATTTCTATAAAACAAACTATAGGCTGTGACCCATTATTGGCTATGAAATCAATTTGGGGATTTGGGACCATCATCCTTTTAATGAAAGAGAAGAGAATCACATGTAAAAAGGGCAGGAGTTGCTCTGTGAAACTTTTGATTCCCTTTTATGAATAAAACATACAGAGAGAGAGACAGTATAGGGAAATGGCTATAAGCTGAACTTTGGAATTGGACTACAAAGATTGAAATTCTAGGTCTACCACTTACTATTATGACAGTTACATGAGATGATACAGGTAAAGAACTGAGCAAGAACCTGGCACCTAGTAAGCACTCAATAAATATTAGCCACTCGGTTATTGTTATTATTATTAGATAATTCTTAGAATCTAGAAATCGGCTCCTATGAGATAGAGGTGAATATCTATCCTTGCTTTTCAATCCTCCAGATTTTGCCAAACAACCTGAAACTTTACAATTTTGCAAGGGAGAAAAAATGACCAGATGTTTCTTGTATCCTCTGGTAGTGTTGGAAAATGCTACATTGCTAATTGCTATCCAAAGCCAATAGCAGGACCGTGAAAATAACTGAGTCATTAGGCTGTAAGCCTTCCCTTTAGACAAAAGGCATGTTTATTCATCTTTATATCCCCGGCATCTCCCAGAGTACCTGGAAAATAACTGCTTAGCTGCCTAAATGTTATTAAATGTCTCTAATATTTGGTCTCTTAGCTTTTGATACTCTTCCCACCACCTAAAACTTCTCCGTTCTTTGTTTCATCAAAGAATCATTCATGGTTCCTAAGAAAAAGAAAATCTCCCATATCCTGTTCCCCTAAAGGCCTGAAAACATGCAAGGAACACACACACACACACACACACACACATCACATCACATCACACATATGTGATGCCATATTAATGGCTTCACAATCTTCAGGGATAGTGGCTGTTTTTAAGCATCTATTATATATCCTTGTCACTGAACTCATGATTTCCCACTTTATCTCATTCAGAACCCATGGATGAATACCATCTGGTCCTGGTGATTTACTGCATAGAGTCCCTCAAGTTGCTCCTACCTTTCTCCTCAGAGACCGAAGAATCTCTGTCAAGGCCGTTCTCTGCTTTGCCATAAAATGTGTCCTTGGAACAGGAATTTCCCCATTGTCTTCTCCAATAAATACTGATTCAAAATATTCATTTAGCTGCTCCTCTCCTTCATCATTCCATTTAATATCCTACTTCTCCTAATGAAAGCTCTCAGCATAACAGATACAGTCACCTTACTAAAATGCCGTGGGCTCTTTACTGCTGCTCTTATTTATCCTGATGCCGCACATGTTTTGCCCATTCCCTCTGACCTCTGTTAGTTCTTGGCTGATGTAGTTTGAGTTCCCATCAGAGCGTGTGACCTACAAAGTGCTCTCTTTAAAATAGAGCACTTTAAGACAGTTACTCTTTTTCTACTATAAAATGAGAACATGTTCTGCCTAGAAATTTTAGAAAATTTAGAGAAGTATGAGAGCACATCTTTCTAAACAAGCACTGATGGTGCATGATTCAGGGGCCAACCTTTTGCGTTTCTTTCTGAAACATATCCTATCTGATTTCCTTCTCCCCCGTCCTTTCATTCCTGTGTGCTGCACTGTAGGGGGAGTGAGGTACCTCTCCTGTACCTCTGACGTGTAGGGTTGTGTCTTCCCTCAGCCTCTGTGAAGAATATGTTATCAAGTATCTTCTGCAAGCAGGCCTGGCCCTCGAGGGCTTCAGCTGCTGGATAGCTGGAAGCACTCACCACCCCAACTCACCACCTCTGTTCTCACTTAATTCCACTTCCTCAGTGACACCCAGGGCCTCACCAGATTCTCTCTTTTGCATCAAATCTCCTTTTTTTTGTTCCACAAGCCCCAAGTTTGCTTCTCTTCTTCCCACAGGCTTTCAGGTCTCTTACACTTCAGCGAATTTCAGACCAGTCTTGTAACTGACCTTTGACTTGGCCCCAGGACTTTCTCTGGTGAACTTCCTTTCTCTGGTGGATCACTCTGACCAAGATTCAGGGTCATTGTGAGCAAAGCCATGGTGACCTTCAGCCTGCTTCCTCCCAGCTTCCCCAGGGACACCTTGGTGCAGCCCATGCAAGGACACAGGGCTTTGGGGTCAGGCAATATGGATTTGAATCATGGCCTCTCACTATTTGGGCTAGTAATAAACCTCACTGAGGTTTTTATCACTTCATCTGAAAAATGGGACAGTAATACAGTCTGCTCCTCTACAATATACCCTGTTAATTTTATTATTTATCTAACCCAGATAATGTACTGTATATGTCAGGTACAGGGATTTATAGATATTAACTCATTTATACAACTAGCTATCATCCTAAGAAAGCTTGGGCTATTTATTCATTTTTTATGAAGTGTTGATTCATTTATGACAAAAGTTTTATTACAAAACAATTGTTTCAGTAGAGAAAAAAAAGGATTAGGAGCTACAGAATTTCAGACATATAATAACAATTATTTTATTTTTTTCTTATGGGATTTTTAATATTAAAGTTTGTGCTACAAAAGAACAGCTATAAGTATTATTATGACTGGTTAATGCCTCTCCCCGACCCATCCCAAAAGCTGCGCCCACCCTGAACCAGTGAATGTGACCTTATTTGAAAAAAGGATTTTTGCAGATGTAATTGAATTAAGGATCTGGAAGTGAGATCATCCTGCATGAACCGTGTGGGCCTTAAATCTAGTGACATGTATTTCTATAAGGCACAGAGGAGGAAAAGACACACACAGAGGAGAAGCCATGTGAAGACAGAGACAGAGTGGAGTGGTGCATCTACCAACCAAGGACCACCCTGGGATTCCTGACAGGCCCCCGGACGCTAGGAGAGAGGGAAGAAATGGATTTTTCCCTCAGAGCCTCCAGGAGGAATCTGTCCTGCCAACACCTTGATTTTGGACATTTCCATCTCCAGAACTGTGAGAAAATGAATTTCTGTTGTTTTAAGCCACCAAATTTCTGGTAATTTTTTATGGCAACCCTTGGAAACTAATATAAGTTTTGTTATTGCAAGCTAAAAATCATAAATTGAGGGATCAAAGCAGAACAGAAACCAACCTAGCTGTCACCAAATTATGAACAAAACATCAAACCAATCAAAAGCAACAGGTTTCTAGATCTGTAAAATAAACAGCAGCAGAGCTCATAACAACAAACTGTTAACAAGAGAACATAAAGCCAAGTAAGGCAAGCCAGCTGCTCACACAGAGCTGCTGAATGTGGCTGGACTCCTGGGACACCAGCTTTTTAAAGGGTGAGGTGCTAATTCCCTACTACAGTTGTGTAATGACCAATTAAAGTCCACATGGTACGAAGCCTATTCCCTGTTCAATCAATCAAGGTATATCCAATAGTCAGGGAAAGATTTGAGTGGTAGAAGAGATCCCTGCATTTATCCTACTGCTTTACTATGAAGCTTAAAAACGAAATAATGCAGATACTACTCCTAGCATGTTCACTGACACCTAAGAAGAGTTTAATGAATATTCTCTTTCCCCTTCATCACACAGTAGGTGTTTTTGTAAGCATTGAGGATGCAAATCTATTTCTCTCTTGAATTACCTTGTTCTTTTACGCTGCTGACCACCGTGGTGTTTATAATCCAAGCTAGTCCTTCCATGCATCTTATAAGAAGTAAGAATTTGTAATGACTGGGGGATGATTTTACGGTATGTGCAGGATTGATTTTTTTTAATTTTGTAAGTTAGCAGTAGCGTCTGTAACTACCATCTTCAGGGAATGGTGAGGAGAATGGAACCCATGATATGATGTAATTTAGCAGCCAGCATTCAAAGGTTGTTCTCATATAATCCGGTCCATTCATTTAGTCAATCTCGCAGCCCCCTTAGCTAAACATTTGTGTTGTGTCCAGAACTTACAAACAGTGCAGGCGGAAGTCCTGGGGCACACGTGAGATAAGACTTGCACAGCAATTAGTGAATGATTCTGAAATAATAGCAGCGGGGTTGTGTGACTTTGTGGAACAGACTAAGTGGTGATGCTAATGAAAGTTTTAAATCGAATTGGAAAGGCAGAGACAGGGAAACCTTTTTGGATGAGGGCTTTCAAATTGGATCTTAAAGGAATATTACACAACAGGCTTTAACATGTGTTTGTAGCTCTGCTCATGGCACACTTCCTTCCTATTTCTGGGCCTAAAACTACTGCATAGTTTCTAGCATGTAGTAAGTGCATGACAAATATGTATTGAATTAAAAAAAGAAAAGGGAAAAAAATGAGTGAGTCATTGTTACCTCCTCCATGTCCTTCCATCTAATCTTTCAGTACATAGTCAGTCACCTCCTGTAAAGCTTCACAGACGCCCTCCTGCCTCCAAGGGAGGAGTAGAAAGTGATCTACAAATCAAATAGTGTTGGGTTTGAGTTCCAAACGCCTCTGTCCTGTCCTGTCTATTCCTAGTTCTCTTTTACAGCTTTGTGTCTTTTTGATACATAAATCTCACCATGTCACCCCTCTTCCCCTCCCACTTCTTGCTTAAAAACTTTCAGTGGCTGCCCCTCTGTCCTCAGAATCTGGCATCTACCAACTTGTCCAGCTTCTGCTTTCTGGACTCCTCTGGGCCTTCATGCATAGTTAGAATGCTCTGCTTGGAATAGTCCTCTCTACCACATGCCCACCCCTACCCCACCCCGAGTATCAGTCTAACTCCTGTGCACCTTTCAAGTCTAGGCTTAAATGACACTTCCTTCTTGAGGCCTCCCCCTGCCTCCAGGTGGGTCTCGGACTATGAGGCTCACAGAGCACCTCACCCTTATTCCACTGTGGCCCACGCCATGGTTGAGTGCAGTGATCTGCTTTATAATGGTTGTCTTTCCTACCTAGCCTGGCAGTGCTATGAGGGCAGTGACTGTGTCTGGTTCATAAATGTCTTCAGTACCTGGGCTAGTGAATATCTTTTGAATAAATTAATGAGATAAAACTTACTGGATGCATGACCCTGAGCTGGAAACCCTACCACTAAGATAAAAGCTGCCTCAGAGAGTGTTGTACACTCTAAAGCATCATATAAATGTCGACTTTTAAGGGCCTTCTGTGAGTAAGCCTCACTTTTCTTTTTACCTTATGTGCTGCTTCACCCATTAATGTCTAGTTGGCACCAAACTGGACTTGCCTGCTTTACCCTAAACCTTGTCCTGTGTTTCTCATCTTTGTGCCATTGCTCATGCTGCTCTCTCTTCCTAGAATTTCCTTCCTCCCTTCTCCCCCTTTCGAAATTTTCTCTATCCCAGCCCCGTGGAGTCTCCCTTGACTGTCATAGTCAAATTACCTCTCTCCTAAACTTTTACGTGCACCTCTTCTAGAGCATTTGCCACTTTCAGCATTGTGTTATGGTTATTGATGTATGACTTCTAGCAGGCTCTAGAGTCAGCCTTCCTGGGTTCATATCCCAGACCTGCCTACTTACTAGCTATATAACCATGTCAGCCCAAGTCTCAACTTTTTAATCTGTAAAGTGGGAATACTAGTAATACCCACCTCATAAGTTATTTGCGTGGGGGTCACATTAAATGAGATTATGTAAGTAGATCGTTAACACAGTGCCACATGCATAATCAGTGACTATGTGCTTAACATAATAACATTATCATCCTTAGCAGTCTCTTCTCCCTAATTAAACTCTGAGTTCCTTGGAGATGAAGATTATGTTTTTATAGGATTCCCCTATAGCACTTAGAGTAATGCCTGGCCCCATAGTTGGCACTCAGTAAATGTTTGTTGACTGCAAGCATAAATAGTATAGATAAATATAGACAAATAACGACTTTTTCTTTTGCTATGAAATGATGCAAGTTTACTGCATTTTTGGGCTTTTTAGTAACTGCCGTCCCTGTGGGTTTCCCCGAGCATGAACATTTTGAAATAATGGTAGTAGAATAGGCCCACTATGTTGCCATCAGTCTGGAATTTGGAAAATTACAAGCCGAATTAAAGAACAGTATTAGAATTATTTATTCTTTCTATGCCCCTTTATTGCATTCATTTTGGGAGAAATTATCTATTCTTGTTTAACAAGAAGATTACATTACATATTCATGTAGAAAGAATTTTACCAATTTGTGGAAACTTTTCTCAGATCCTGCCACATGTTAGATGTCAGGCAATGTCTCATTTGGAGAGAGAAAAAACAACTAGAGTTACTGTGATTTACAGTAAGGCAAGTTACTCTGAATTTCCGTGGTAAAAAGAAAAGGAAAGCTACGTTTGTAAAATATCATAGAGGTTCGTCTTCTAAACAGCCTCTTATCGGGAAAATATATGTAGTCATTTTCCTGACTTAATAAGGAGATAAAGCAAGTTTCACTTATCTTAATTTTTCCTGTAATGAATATACTAGATGAGATTTTGCTATGATATGTGACTGCTCTTTCATTAACAGATTAGATAATTGCCCTCTTGGAATGGACCAACTTTATTATTTAGCACCTGACTTAATCCTGAAATAATCTAGAACTTTTTTGAAAGTCAGTGTGAAGAGCCATGGTTAGAGGAAAGGCATTGGTTATACTGGGCCCTGAGAAGTCATGGGTTTCCACAGGCTTTTGGGAAGAGGGGCCATTGTCTGCATGGCACAACTTCAGAGGTAGTTGAAAGATTTGATCTCACTTAACTGATCAAGGTCTGAAATTCTACCATTGATTCCGGTTGGTTGGCGGAAGGACTTAAGAGAGTTAGGAGCTTGGGAGGCAGCCTGGTGCAGAGCAGGGGTAGGCAAACGGTGGCCTGCAGGCCAGATCCGGTCCACTGTCCATTTTTGGACAGCCTGTAAGGTAAGAGTGGCTTTACACTTCTAGATAGTTGGCAAAAAAATCAAAAGAAGATATCACGACATGTGAAAATTATATAAAGTTTAAATTTCAGTGTCCATTCATAACGTTTTATTGGAACAGTCACATTCATTAGTTTATGTATTGTCTTGGTTGTTTCTGTGCTACAATGGCAGGGCTGAGCTGTTGCAGTAGAAGACTGTGTGAGCCTTAAAGCCTAAAAATTTACAGAAAAAGCCTGCTGACCCCTGCTGTAGAAGAAAGAGCATTAAAAGCCTGTAGTCAGTCTTATGGTTGAAGCCCATCTCTTCTGGTTACTAGCTCTGTAATGTCAGTCAGGGTGACTTTCAATAAACATTTACTGAACTCTTATTGCTTCCCAGAGACTTTGCTTAATATTAGAGATGCAGTGGTTTTTGCATCTGAGGGTTACAATACCTGGCTTATTGAGAGGATTAAATTGAATTAAGTATTCAAAGTACATAGCACAAAGTAGTTGCTCAATAAATGATTTTTTTTCTAGCTCTACCATTTATTAGGAGTCAAACGTAGGGAAGTCACTTAATTTCTTGGAGTATTTACTCTTTCAACTATTAAACAGCTCAGTAAGTGATTTTTGAAAGTCCATGATAACCATTCTACCCTAGTATTTTGGGATGGATTTAGGCATGGGGTAAGGAGGCAGAATGATGAGCTGATGGCTGACCGGGACCTAGCCTGGTGTCTCAAGTGGTGGTAGTGCTGAGGGACCCAGAGGGGAAAAGAGGCATTGGGAAGGCGAGGCAAGGGAAGCAGAAACAAACAACTTCACAGTTTTGCTCCGGTCTGTCTTGCTCAGATGTAAACTTCTGTGGGATCCAGTCTTGGGTGGCACGTGATACTTTAATAGGCAAAATATTTCTAGTAAGTGATGGGGCCAGAATTTTGAATCCTAGACATTTCTGATTCTGATGCCTTTAGCTATTGGCAGAATTGGGGTCTAGGGTTCCATGGACGAATCATCAGGGGTCCTAGAGTTCTCTACAAAAGCATCTAAATTTTGGGTTGTATGATAATCTTAGGAAAGAAGAGAAAAAAAGGCTATATAAGCATATTCTGGACACTCAGATGACCCCTTTATAATGCAGTATTGCTCTGTGGTGCCTTTTTGTAGGTTTGCGTTTGTGTTTAGATTTGGTAATTTTAGTGGGCTAATAAGGAAAGTACAGAAGCAGCAGATTTAATAAGAAAATGATGTGTTGACACCATAGGAAGGTCAAATTATATTACTGCTTACTCTAAGGCCAAAGGTTTCACAGTAATTCTAAGTCAGAAAAGAGGTGGGAGACCTGAACCATCACCCAGCACACAGGGGTACTGATGTGCCCTGTGAAACTCGGGCATGTTTTAGAATGGCAAGCTAGTTTTTGCAAAACCACAGCCACTATACAACCTGAATTTTATTAGTTTTGGTTAAATAAATTGTACAAAAGCTATGTATATATGAGGTTTTTCAATCTGGCTGTTTAAAACCAAGTTTTACCTTATTTAAATGTCATTATGTGAAAGTGATTTCATCGATGTTCCAAATAATTCTTCATTATTGTGTGATCTTGCCTTATTTTATACATCGAGGCTTCATTGAATGGGGGCATTCTCTAAATTCTTTCCTAAGTGTTCAAAGGGATAGGTCAGAGTTGGAGAGAAGGTAGCAGAGATTTTTCCTGTTAGTGTGTAGATGTCCTGTGCTTTTGTCGATGAGGTTATTTTTTCACGCACAGGAATATGTCCAAAAGAGATGAATGCTGAACCTTCAGTGTGGTTATTTAAATGATAACCCTATTTGTTTCTAATATTATTCCAGATCATTCAAATTCCATTTCTGTGATTTTTGCTTATCAGTGATCTATCTTTTCATCAGGGGCTGATGCCTATGCTAGTACAGTCAGCATGGTTCTTGGCTCTTATTTTTCCAGAGAAGCAAGTGGGAAAGGAGCTATCAGTCACCCCCACTCCCACCTCTCCATACCTGAACTTATTTTATAAATATATTTATTTGTATATTGTCTCCCCTCCCACTAGAATGTAAGCTATATGAAAGTAGGGATTTTCTCTTGTTTATTTCATTCAGGGGTTCAAAACCAGGGATAGTTCTTCCTCCAGGGGATATTTGGCAATGTCTTGTTGTCACAACTAAGGTGGGGCAACTTATTGGCATCTGATGGGTAGAGGCCAGGATGCTGCTAAACACCCCGTAATGCACAGGACAGCACCGCCCCCCAACACCCAACAATAAAGAATGCAGTCCAAATTGTCATTAGTGCTTAAGTTGAGGAACCTTCAGTTCAAAATCGATGTCCAGCAAGTAGCAGGACTTATAAGTATTTGTGGAGTAAATGAAAAAATAACTGACATATACCATGTATCAGGGGAATATGTCAGAGGCTTTATAGATATAGCAAGATCTTTCATTGAGATATTAGTTTGGTTTTGGTTCCCACTGAATTTTTCCTGCTCTCCCCCATTCCAAATAAGTCACTGTGGGCATTTCCTGTCCTCAGAGTGTGTGACAGGGCTGAGAAGTGGCAGAAGAAAGTTTCTCTACTTGACCGTGTGAAGGGTGAACCACTGAGGTTGTGCAGTGTGTTCCAGAGGGGCTTTCTGTGACCTTGTGGAGAGGGGAGGGTGAAGTGGAGTCCTCATGATGACCAAGATTAAATTTCTTTCCAGCCTGTTGGGCCAGAGGTTTGAAGTTGTATTTAATTTAATAAAACAATACCCCATTTCTTATATATCTAAATTTGTGGAATAAGATTTATACATTCTACATTATTATTTGATTCAAAAATTCTTAGTCAACTATGCAACAAGTTAGGTATTATTATTGCCATTCTATAGATGAGAAAACAGATTCAGAGAGATGAGTTGACTTACTTCAGATAATATAGATTATAAATGAAAAAAGCCGAGATTTGAACCTAGGTCAGTCTGAGACCCCAAACCAAGACTGTCTGTCTTTGAAAGAGCTGATGGATGACCGTATAAACCTGAGCTTTCACAGAGTACAAAACTTTCTTCCTAGACCATCTCTTTTCTCATGAGCGTAGTTTTTATTTATTTTATTTTTTTTCAAGTTTTTACTTCTAAAAATGGGTTTCTCTTTCTCCCTAGGTGGCCTATTGATTGATTAACTAATATGCACCTACCATGTCCAAGGTGTAAAGCTACCAGAGACGGCATGGAGGTTTTATTTCATTGTGTCATCTCTGATCATTGATCACTGGCTATGAATGTGTTGAGAAGGATTCTCAGCCTGAGTGTGGGACAGAGCCATCAGCAGCCGTCTGCTGTTGGGTCAGGTGGTTTGCACACATTCCACACATTTACATTCTCTGTTTGGGACACTAGGGGGCAATCAAAGATGAATAAGATCCCGTATGGAAATATCCAGCCTTCAGCATTCAGCTCCATTCCCACCACGTCCAGAAGCCTTCCTGACCATCCCAGCTTCCCTCTCTTTTCTAATCCTATGGCCAAGGTCTAGTAGGCGAGACAGGGAAATATAACAGTACTCATGAACTTAGCATTGCTGCAGCTTAGTCCTCTTCATGTCTGTATCTGACTTCCTTAGCTGATCACTAAGGCCCTGGAGATCAGTGGGCAGTGCTCATGGAGCTCCTCATCTTTCACATGACTTAATGTAATGAGTATTCAGTGAATATTTGCCGAGTAGAGGGTTAAATGAATTAATGAATGAGGTGGGACACTGCATACCAGGACTTTTATTCCTATTGGATTGAAGAACCTACAAATATATACAAGATCCCCAAACTAAACAATTAATACCTAACCTAGCAAGGATCCTTTCCTAGCACTCGGGTCAGCATCTGCTTTTCTTGGTCAGTGTTCCTCAAACGTCTGTAGTTAAGTATCTAGATTAAACATTTCAGACTAAAACTGAAACCACCCCCAGAAGTCATCATCCCCATTTCCCATTTTAGTCATCTCCTAGGACTTGTCCCATCCAATATACTCTGTATTTTACTTATTTATTTTATTGCCTCTCTCCACCTGCCCCCAACAAGGGGAAGGAATGCAGTGAAGACAGGATTTTTGTCTTTTTTAGTGACTGCTTGTTTCAGTTATCTATTGCTTCATAAACAAACAACCCCAAAATTAGTCGCATAAAATAACATTTATTATGTGCACAGATTTTGTGAGTCAGGAATTCAGACAGGGTATGCAATAGGCATATGTTTTGTACTGCCGTGTGACAAATTACCAGAAACTTAGCTGCTTAAAATAATGTTAAATATTGATAATTAATATTATTAATTATTAATAACATTAACATTAATGACAACATTAAAATAACATTAAATAAAATAACATCCTCCTGCATCAGGAGGATGGGTACAGTTTAACTGAGTCCTCTGCTCAGAGACACAACATTTCCATCAGGATGTTGGCTGGGTTGCATTTCTTTCTGGAGATGAGGGCCTTTCTGAAGCTCACAAGGTTGTTGGCAGAATTCAATCTCTATGGCTGTAGGACTGCTGTTCACACTTTCTTGTTGGCTGTCAGTGGGGAGCTGCACTCAGCTCCTGAAGGCAGTCCATTGCCATGTGGCTCTCTCACAATATGGCAGCTTTCTTCTTCAAGGATGGCAACGGAATCTCTCTCTTCAGGAAGAGCCCAATCCCTCTTTTAAAAGCTTTTACTTTATTAAGTCAGGCCCACCCTGGATAATCTCCTTTTTTGTTAATTCAAAATCATCTGATCTGGGACCTTATTACATTTGCAAAACCCGTTCACTTTGCCATGTAACACAACTGAGGGACTGATACATTCACAGTCATCCCCCATTCCCCCAACACACACCAAAGGAGATTCTATAGGATGTTTACACGAGGGGAGTGTGGGGTGGATCTTGGGAGTCATCTGAGAATCCTGCTTACTGTAGCAGAAGTGTCTTTTCTCTGCTTCTAGATGCTGGTGGGGTGGGGGATCACTGCTAACAAGACTTGAATTGACTGGGTGGATGGAGGTCTCTGCTTGGAAGACTTGACTGGCTGGGCAGGGTTAGGGTCCCCCACTGGGAAGACCTGAATGGCTGGGGGCTGGAACCATTTGTGGGCACCTTTACCCAACATTCTGGTCCCTGATCAGAAGGAACTCCAAGGATAAGCTCAGCTGGGATTGAAGACCAGAGACACATAAGGCCTCTCCTTGTGACTTGTCCTTCTCGTGGCTTGGGGACTGGTTCTGAGAGAAATTATCCCCAAAGTATCACATCAGAAAGCGGATATTTCAAGAGACTGGGTGGAAGCTGCATGGTCTAGCTGTAGAAGTCACATAGCATCACTTCTGCGCCACGCAGCTTTACAGATTCCATGGGGATAGACCCTCCCTCTTGACAGGAAGGATGGCAAAGAAATCTGTAGCCATTATTTTTTTAAAATACTGTTTTAGCTCTAGTAGGCCTACAGTAAATATTTGTTGAATTAAAGAAATATTTGTCTAGTAAATCTAATTCAGACTAGAGTGGAATTATCAAGAAAAACTACCTGGCAGAGACATACCTTAAATGATGAATGAGTTGAATAGATGAAAGTGTAGGAAAAAATGTTTTGGGCAAAGGGAACAGCATATGCAAAAGCACAGAAACATGAAAAAACTGGTTGATAGTAAGGCAATTATAGGTAGTTCAGTGTAGCTAGAGCACTGAGTGTGTATGGAGCAGTGGGAGGTGATGAGTGTGGAGAGGTGGGCAGGGGCCAGGTCACAGGGGGACTTGGATCATGAGCATGCTATGGAGTTTTCCTGGAAGAGCTGGGGACACACTGAAGAGTGCTGCTAGTTCAGGGAGGCATTTCAGAAAGATTCTTATGTCTGCAGTACAGAGGGTAGTTGGAGGTATGGAGAACAATAAAAGGCTGAAATGGTAATTCAGACAAGAGATGGTGAGAATGAATTGTGGCCTTTGCATTGGGGGTGGAGAAGAGAGGACAGTTTCCCACAGCATTTCATTCAATAATTTTAGCATTGCTTTACTTATTTACTTATTTTTGCATTCATTGCTATCTGAATTCCTGTTCTTGCTATTCCTCACACAGTTTGATGCTCATCTGGAATGCATGAGTGTTGAAACTCATTCGCATAAGTCAGGCACGGTGCACAGTGCCGCTGAGCACTACTCCCTACACAATCTTTACAGCTCAGCTCTGAACCGGCTCCCTTGATGATGAGTGCTAGTGATGAGATATAAATACATAGAGACGAAGCCACGGCATTCACCTTGGCTCGGGATACAGCAAGGAGATAGAATCTGATTCCTGCTTTGCTTGCGTTCAAAGCAGCATGACATATTTGTACAGGAGTGTTCTCTCTGGAGTGTCAAGTACTTAATAAATATCACCTCTGCACATTTTTGTGAATAGAGCTGGTTGAATTCCCAGGCTTCCAGGCCTTTTTGCAGAGTTTCTGAAGTGAATAAACTCTTTTTTTCTCCTTGCAGATCATCCTTAAGATTAGGACAAATTCTTGACTCCTTCTTGCTGACCTTTTATTACAGCTGGTCAGTGGGGAAGCCTGGGGGAAATTCAGATCGCACATCTATCTCATGTAACTAATGAACTTGCCATCTTTAGAGTCTAAGACAAATATATTTTGCTTAATAAGTGTTAAGGAAAATCTGGACCCTAAGAATCCCTTCAATTCAGTCCAACAATTATTTATTTAATAGCTACTAGACGGCAAGCGTTGCTTACAATGAGAGGTCAATGACAACAAAAATCCCTGTCCTCGCGGAGCTCACATTCTAACAAGGAAAAACAATGAATAATGATAATAATGAAATTATAACTAAAATTATATGTGTGTTTGCAATTAAAATTAATAGTATGTTAGAAGGTGATATGTTTTACAGAAAAAAAGACTAAGTAAAGGGGGTTGGAAGATCTGCAGGGCATGGTTTGCAATTTTAAATAGGATGATTATGGTATCTTTATTTAAAGATTTTTTTAAATCCTCAGCTCCACCCAGTTACATTTGAATGAAGGAATCCTTACTCTTAAGGCCCTCAAATGGTTTAATCTCTCTGAGTCCCAGTTTCCCATTCATTCACTCATTCAAACAATACATAATTGTATTAATGTTGTTATTCCCATTCACACTTTGGAAAATGTCAGTAAAAAATGGACACAATCATTGCTCTCATCTAATCTAGCAGGAAGGCAGACTTTAAATAAGAAATTCTCAGAAAGTAATTCTCTGAATTACAAATTCTCTGAAAATGAAAGCTTGGAGTGCTGTGAAAGCAAATCGTAAAGGAGGTAGATCATCAAGTCCTGGAGTCCGGGAAGGCCTCTGAGAAATGTCATTTACGCTGAGGCCTGAAGAATAACGGGGAAAGTAGGGTGGGCTCGGATGGGAAAGGGTATTCTAGGGAGTGGAAGCAGCCTGTGCGAATGAGAGTCTGCAATCTTTGATGACTTGACAGAAGTTCAGTATGGAGCAAAGAGGATGGGGGGGAAGTTGTCTGGAGAAGTAAGTAGAGGTCATATCATACAGGGCCTGTAGCCATGTAAATTATCTGCAAAATGGAGATGAAGAAGATACACAGCCTCTTGCACTGAGTAGGCGCTCAGTAAATGATGGCTGTTAATCACATAAATGATGACAGTAGTGACAGTAAATCACAGCAGTGCGTAACCCTAAGCTAGTTGAAAGTTGGTATCCTTGGTGTATCTTCCGGGTAAGGTAAGCCTCATGTTGGTGGCAGGAGGCTGACTTGGGTTGGTGTTTAATTGAAAAGTAAGTTCTCCATTGATTTCTGAGCCCAATGTGCATGTTCCCTGATTGTCTTGGTAGGTGATAAAGGAAAAGAGTTTGAAGTTGGGGACAGGTAGATCTGGCTTTTGGTGTTAAGTCTGCCACTAACTAGGTCTGTGACCTTGAGCAAGTCTCTTACCTCTCTGGCCTTCAGTGACCTTACCTGTAAAATGGAAACAGTAATACTATTCACTCTCAAAGGGCCAATGTGAGGATCAAATGGAATGATATTTGGGAAATTTTATTGTAATTTCTATAGTGCTGCAGTTTGGTTTGACTTACTCTTGGGTATATCAGTGGGGAAAAGATCCTAAGAAAAAGCCTCCTCTTTGTATTTTCCCAAGACCAGGCAGGTTCTTTCCATCACAGTTACAGTGCATTTCAGCATATATCTGAGCCAGTGTGCTCGTGCTTTCTTCGCTTGTTGAGGGAATACTGTTTTGAGGCCCCAGTGTATCATGGTGCTGCTCTAAAATTCAGCCCAAGCTGAAAACAAATATAAAATCAGGAGCTGATAGTTAGATCATGTAACATTCATTCACACTTCTCTATAAATAATGGGGGTCTGTTTAGGTGGTAATAGACAAGTCTAATCTCCTCCATATTACTGTAATTATTAACTACTACTCCTAAAATCTATCGAGTTATCATTATTGTTATTATTATGAAACTCAATCCCATTTCCATGTCATAAAGATAAACCAAATCTCATTTCAATTAGTTACAGCAGGAGGGAATGAACTTTAAACAGACATTTAATTTCTGAAAAAAAAATTAGGAAGTTCTTCATGGAAATGTTATGGCATTTTGAAACAGATTAATAGTTCAGTGTGAACACATCCACCCTGCAGCTAAATGATGGGTGTATGATGATGAGGAGACAGGTTAAATGAGCAAAACCAGTTGATACCACTGGTTTGGTTCTAATCAAGTAGTGCTCACTTTATGACTCTTGAGTGCTTTTCTTTTCTTCATTCACTTTACAGATTGAATTATTGGTCTTACATTATGGGTGTATTTTATTTATTAAGAGAAGGTAGTTGACTTTCAGGGAGATAATAAAATTTAACAAAATCTTCCCAAACTAGATGCTGTGGAGAGACTCACGTTCTCCCCCAAAAGGTCAGACTCCCAAGATGTCGACCTGTAGCTGGGGTGGAGGTGGAGGGAGCCTGGAGCTGATTCAGAAAGCTTGTCCATTCTTTTTTTTTTTTTTTTCCTTTTCTTTTTATTAACATTCATATCCAAGAGTGTGCCCACTTTTCAGCAGCTGAACATGACAAGGGGAAAAGGTTTCAATGATGAATTCTTGTGTGTGTCTGTAAATTTCATGCTTCTGAAGCTGGATTAATAGCAAGACAGACTGAAGTCCTTTTGTTCTTGCACAAACAGCTACAAAGCAAAGAGCGACAGTGTGAGTGTCCCAGTCTTAGCAAGGCCTCGAGGCATGGCTGGAGGGACCTCACAGTCAATCTCTGGCCTCTCTTCTGAGGGCTAATTACGGCATTTGTTCCACTGGGACCTGGATGGAAACCACGAAACGAATGTCAGCAAGACTTCAATGTTTCTTTCAGCTGCCATGAAAGCTGGGTTTGAATGAAATCTTCTAGATTTAAATATGTTTCCATGAAATTGCCATCCAAGGCCTTTATATAGTCTTCAGTTCTTAGGGGAAAAAATATAAGCTAACCTGGCTGGTGTGTGGTTACGGAAGAATGGGTTTTGGGGTCTTTGGAATGTGGTTCCTCCAGAACACTGGAACTGTTGCTAGGTGTAGGATGGAAGTAAAACCTCCTATTCCTGGAAAAGAGAGACCACCTCACTACTGCACTACCTTCTTATAAAAAGAGAAAGTGCTTTGGGAGGGATCTGTTGTTGATGATTGAAATAAAGTTAACACGGCATTGACTTTTTTAATCTAACATCATTTAAAAAAAGATATCAAAGTATTTTGTTTAATTCGGTTTAGCACAGTCTGTGTCCCTACCAATGAGGTAGTTTAGTGACCAGGCACAGTGGCCTTTAAATGATTCCTGACTCTTTGCAGATAAATGAGAAAAATAGAGACAATGTCCAAGCTTTTCTATAAAGCTGAATTTATTCTTCTACTTTAGGTGTTAAAGGTATTCTTTCTTTCATGAAGTAATTTTGGTATCAGGTGGTAGTTGGTTTTTTAAAATGCCCTTTACAAAATACAAAAGATGACAAATTTAGGTTTATTCTCACATTTTAAAAACCTTTGTTTTTTAAAAGTTTTCAGATCATTTCAGAATTCTCAAATCTGAAAAGCACTGTCTTAGAGCAAGGGCTTTGGACTTAGAAAGACTGGACTTCATGACTTACCAGCTGTTTTTTCCTTGAGCAAGGTAATTCCTTTTCTGAGTCTTGATTTTTCTCATTTGTAAAATGAAGATCAAAGCACCTACCTCAGAGACATAGTGTAAGCGAGCAATATTCATGGTCCAATTCAGTGGGCACAAATGTCCATCAACTGGTGATTGGATAAACAAACTGTGGTATTTTTATGCAATGGAATACTATTCAGCAATAAAAAAGAATGAACTACTGATCCATGCTACAACACAGATACACTTCAAGAACATTATGTTAAGTAAAAGAAGGTAGGCATATGAGATCATGTATTGGATCATTCCACTTATACTAAGTGTCTAGGAAAGACAAATCTATTGAGACAGAAAGTAGATTCATGGTTGCCTAGGACAGGGGGTGAGAACAGGGATTAACTGCAAATAAACATGAAGGATCTCTTTAGGTAATGGAAATATTCTAAAACCAAATCATAGTGATGGTTGTATAACTCTATGTTTATAAAAAATTATTGGATTGTATACTTTAAATGGGTGAAATTTTTGTATATAAATCATACCTCAATAAAGCTGTTTAAAAATAATTTTAAAAGAAAAAAAATGAGATAACATCTGTGAAGCTCCTAGCCCAGTGCTAGTATATAGTATATGTGTAATGAAGAGCACCACAATTATAGAACTATGTTGGCGAACTTCTCAGAGAATTCCCTCTTCCACTGTGACCTGTTGGATTTTGCATGAGTGAGGCATAAATTAAAGTCATTATGGTTTCAGTGTCTATATGTTGCTACAGCTAATATACATCCCTGCCTGCAAGGAAATTGCAAGCTGGTGGGGAGACAAGCTACATGCATAAAATAACTAGGTAAGCCAATAACTGAAATATGCCATTTTAAGATTAAATGCTAAGATGAGTCACACAGATAGTTGTTGATCTGTGACATCGGAAGAAGGCAAGGTCTCTATGTCAGAAAAGGGGCCATAAGCTGGATCTTGAAGGATGAGGAAGAAACCAGATAGAAGAGAAGAGGCAGAAGGATGTTCCAAAATGGAAAAGTAGGATAACCAATCAGTCACAGAGAAATGTCAACTGTGATCACTCAGGGAGCTCCGGGGAAAAGACTTTGGGCTTTGGAGGTACACAGATTTGAGTTCAAACTCTTGCACCACCTCTGCAAACTGTGTGACCTTGAGCAAGTAACTTAATTTCTGAAACCTAATTTCATTAACTATAAAGTGGTGAAAATAATACCTATCTTTCAGGATTAATGTTAGTATTAAGTGAGATATCCTTCATAAATCTCTTAGCTCAATGCCAGGTTTATAGAAGTTATTTAATAAACACGAACTTCCTTTCCTCTTATGCCCTTAAAAAGGTGATAATTTAGTTATGGAAAAAGACACATACTAAGGATAATTTTTTAAAAAGACAATATTAGATTAAAACCCAATTGATTATATACAGTTAATCAGACATTTTTACCCATTTTAAGATCTAGTTTATCAATTAAAGCATCCTATATTTCCCTTGGCAGTACTCATGGAAGTTTTAAAAAAAATCAATCTTCTTATGATATAATTTACATATAACTTACTGCACCCATTTAAAGTGTACAATTCAGTGAGTTTTGACAAGTGTATACACTGTGCAACCACCACCATCAGGACAGAACATTTCCATTATCCTCAAAAGTTCCCTCGTGTCCCTTTGTACTCTATCTTCCCCTTTATACCCAGCCACAAGCAACACTGACACGTATTCTGTGACTACTGCTTAGTTTGCTCTTTCTAGAATTTGATATAAATGGAATCATACAATATGTATTCTTTTGTGCCTGGCTTCTTTTACTCAGCATGTTTTTCAGATTTATCCATGTTGTTGCATTTTAGTAGTCCATTGCATTTTATTGCTAAGTGGCATTCTGCAATTTATTTGTTCATTTACCTGCTAGTAGAAATTTGGATTGTTTCCCGTTTTTAGCTCTTATGAGTAAAACTGTTGTAAACATTTGAATATAGCCTTTGGTAGACATGTTTTCATTTCTTTTGGGTAAATACCTAAGAGTGGAATTTCTGTGTCATAAAATACGTTTAACTTTTAAGAAACTGCCAAAGTTTCCCAAAGTGGTTGTCCCATTTTACATTTCCACCAGTAAGACATGAGAGTTCCGGTTATCTAAATCCTCTTTAGCACTAATTATTGTCAGTGACTTTAATTTTAGCCATTGTAACGAATGTTTGGTGATATCTCATTGTTGTTTGAATTTATATTTCCCTGATGACTAATGATTTTGGGTTTATTGGCCATTTGTGTATTTTCTCTTGTGAAATATCTCTTCCAGTCTTTTGTCCAGTTAGGAATGTGGGCTCTAGTAGTTTTAATCATTTTTTTTTAAATGCCTGACTTACGTACAAGACTGTAAACTCTATGAATTACTGCATCCACTGGCCCTGCCACAACTCCTGGTAAATAATAGGGGCTAAATAAGTATTTGTGGGCAGGCTGACTTGATTGATGAATGCTTTTATTAAGAGTGGAGTGGCTCTGTTAATTTCATTCAGAATCAGGAGAATCACTTAGTCATAACTATTTCTACTAATTTAGCACCTAATTTCTTGGGATTGGCCATTTGAAAAATCTAAAGTTTGAAACAAGAGGGAGTAACATTATCATTATCAAATATATCAATTATCAAATATCATTATCAATATCAAATGTTTATTGAATTCCCCCAAGTTCCAGGCACTGTGCTGGGTGTTTGGGATTAAACTTCATTCCTGCCCTCAGGAAGCTTATGATCTGCTTGGAGATATAAAACATAGGAATTTATTCAAGGGCCATACCCAGGAGTCAAATGAAGGAGTGACTTTCCAACTTCCAACACATGAGTCTGGGAAATCCAGAGGATGGAAAGATAACAACTTGCTTGGGGAATTGGGAAAGGCTTCAGGGAGAAGGTGACATAGGAAATGAGTCTGGAGAATGAAAGCAATTGGGATGTTTGAGGATGGAAGGGTAGAGAAAGGCACCACAGTCTGGTAGAAGGAATGAGAGGCATGAGGAAAAGCACAAAGGTGGAAAGGCTCAGGGAATGGTCTGTAGCCCAGCTTGAAATAAGACATGGTGGTAAGAACCTTCAAGGTAACTGCCTCCCTTAGCAATGGGGAGAGTTGCCCTAAAATAGAAAAAGGCTTTTTGGAGGAAAACCCATGACACAAATTCTTGCTTGTTTTTTCTAGTCAACAGTAAGTGGCAAGACCCTTTTCAGGACATTACTAGACAGATTAGGTCCCATACTCTGAACCTCCGTAACACTCAGTCTGTCTCCATTTTAACATTTACTATACTTGTGATTCACTTGGTTTGCTGGATTGTTAGCTGGATGAGGGCAGGAAACGTGTTGGTCTTACTCACTGTTGTATTTCCAGGGGCTGTATGGTTAGTGAACAAGTTAATGAAATAATGAAATTTATTTCTGAGGTTTAGAATCTTCACAATGGAATAAATACGATTTCTACAGCTGTTATGATAATAGTAAGCTACCTAATTAACTGGAATGTTTGAAAGTTTTGCTTTTTTGTTTGTTTTAGATTCTGGGTTTTATTCTAGCACCATCTTTTTTAGCTGGGGTTTTTCCTTTCTGTAATAATAAGAGCTATCATTGATAAAGGCACTTACTCTATGCCAGACATTGTATTAAAATGTTTTTTATACAATGAGAAATTTGATGTCAAAAGAAGCTGAATTATTTTCCCAGTGTTCCTAATAGGTGGCAGGGTCGGGATTTGAACTCAGTTCTGGCTGAGTATAAAATTAGTGTTTTTAACCACTCCATTATACTGGGACATCAGATAGCTATTATACCATTGCTTATTTAAACAGACCTCTTCTTCTTGACCCATTATTCCTACAGAAACTTGTGGGCAATGCTCTTGTTTGGACCAAAAGTGTGAATTTGAGCACCCAAGTCCCACCTTCATCCTAGAGCAGTGTCTGCTGGCCAGACATGTGGAATACAGTGATGGGGGCTTGCAGAATAGGGCAGACCACTCACCCAAAGCTACTATATGCTTCCAAGGTACACTTGGAGGGAAATTCTAACTTCAAACAATGTTGTAGCTACTTTGCAGTATAATTTTATTACCTTACTGTTCTAGTGCAAATTTGGAGACAACCTATTAATGTCATTCCAAATGGATTCACCAAGGTTTTGCCTTTCTCTGAAATTGCCAAGGTTTGAGATAGGACACATTCTAAGTTAGGCAGTGTCTGCTAGGGTGCTAAGGCTTGTTGGCTATAGACGATATCCAGCCTAACCTTGCACCTCCTTACTTTGTGAATTTTATCACCTTAAAACTTCTGTGTGAATTCTTTGCTATTAAAAAAAGAAAAAAATTCAATGGAAATTTATGAGGCTTTTTCTATATACATTAATTGTAGGTAAATCTGATTTTAGAAATAGCACTGGGACCCCCTGAAGCCAATCTTTAAGCTGAAACTTAAACACTCAAGTAGCTTCTATATTTTAGCTGACTTGAGGAGATAATTTCTCATTTTTCTTTTAGGTATTTTTCAGACAAAGTGTTTGTGCCTCCATGCACGTATATATACCAGCTTACCTCTTTAAAACAAATAGTTTGGATAGTGTGAAAACATATTCTAAGTAAGCCATTGCATTTGTCACAGATCCTATGTGCCTTTGAGCACAATTCCTGAAATTCATTTAGTGTGCCTTCACTTAGAATTTTCTGAAAAACAATTTCTCTGTAAATTATTAACTTTTTATTGCCACATTTCCCAGATTCAATTAGATTAACATTTAGTGTCATTTCTCAAATAGAGATAATCATCCTGATTATGCTTTGAAGAAAGAACTTGCATGCTATATACCTTTTAGGCTTTTAATTTGTCTTATTTATTTGGCAGGAATGCATATATGTGCCCGGGCAGAGAGAAGCTGAAAAGGATGACACTTGATGATAATTGATAAGTTGAGCATCATTCAATACTGAGTTTATGGCATTTGGTTTCCTCTGCCGTGGGCATATCAGAGACCAGATGAAATACGCAGGCTGAGGAGGACGGATTCCCTAAGTGGCTTCTGAATACAACATTTATTTCTAGCCAGTAAAGTTTAGCAAACCATGTCCAGGGCTGTTGACAAGTAGCACAAACCGAATGACAACAGTATGCTTTTGATGTGCTGGTGAAGGTAGGGTTTGAAACTCACTGCTTTACTGTCTCGCCACAGTATGTGGTAAAGTCCAAAGGGGAAGCGATGCCCGCACCGAACCCCCTTGCTATGGTAGCAGCTACTTCAAACATAGTTTCATGAATAGGAGCTCAGTTGACCCTTGACCAGAACCAAGCTCTAAATTGGCAGACAGAGAATCGGAGTAATTTGTATCATTTCAATTAGTTACTCGCTGCATAACAGGGAGGTCATGACTTTCTGCCGTGATTACTGCCCATGGCAACCAAGCTTGAATGTACCATCAGTTTCCAAATACTTTCACTTAATAAATGTAACTTCATAAACAAGGCTCAATTGTTGGGGGGTGCAGAACAAAGTGAATTATCCTCTCTATTACTGAACAGCGGAAGATGACATAACTTTGTCGGTAAGATCCTTTCAATTTTTTTTTTTCTAAAGAGAGAAGCTGATAAATGGGGTTAATAACATTGGTTGAATGAGCAGTATTGATCTTTCACTATGTAAAACAGCCAGGAGAGAAGTGAGTTTGTGTAAGAGCACTGTTGTTGTAATTCTGAAAGCCGGCAGTTTTCTTTCACTGTTTGCTCTGTACAACCAAAATTCAAAAATCTTAAAATCAATGTTGCCATTGTTGGGTCCAAACAGCACACCCTTCCACGGACAATGCAAAGAATTTCAAAATATAGATAGCTCCCTGATACATACAGATCTGATTGTAAGAAACATTGGGTTGTTTTCTTTCTCGAATAGAAAGGGCAGCTTGTTTCAGGGCAAAGACAATGGTGTGTCTAGATGCCTGTGAAACTTCATGAACCCAGTGCAATAATTCAAGCCTTTGATTTGAAAAATGTTTTGTATGTCTTCCTCCACATCTGCAAATACCTCCACTTTCCCTTGATGTCAGCCAAGAGTTGTTAGCAAGTCAATGTTTTCCACTTGAGGAAGAAAAAAAAGTTCAGCACGTACATAAGTTTTGCTATTTGGCTTTTGTTTTTTGAATTAAAATAAAGGTTTCCTTCTTTCATGTCACAATCTATTAGCCACCGGGAAACCTGGTATCACAGTTCTCTCCCGTTCACCCCTGCATTTGTAGCAGATTTGACGGTGTGTGGAAACCAACACGGGCGCTGCTCTGTGACTGTGTCACCTGCAATCAGCTTGTGCTGTGGCTCAGATTAATCATGACAGTAGGCAATATTTCCAACATTATTAGAAGAGAAACCTAATATTTTGGGACATCAGGGATCTCTGAGCTGTTGTCCATCAAACTGAGAACCTTCATTTCCTACTCCTTGGGTGGGTAACCTTAAGTTTTAACCACTTAATGGACAAAACACTTCTTTAACCAAAAGTAAATAAAAATAAAACAAACTAAAAGAGGAAAATGTGGCTACTCTGGTTTTTAAAGTTGTCTTGAGGTCATCCCCGAAAGGTTTGGTAGTCATGCTGCCCAGCAGTGGACTCCCATTCTTTTTGAAATGTATCCACTCGAGTGTCCTAGGTTTTTCTGACTTTTCATCCTTAGAAAGCTTTGTTATGAAATATGTGGGTGATTGCAAGATAGAGATCTCTACACTGCTGTTAAACTTTTATCTAATATGGGTTCTGTCATGTAAACAAAATGAAGATTTGCCAAGGATGTCACAAGAACAATTAACAGGAAGGAGACTGAGCGTGTTTTTGAAGGATATTTATTAAAAAGTTACATTGTAGAACTATGGATTAAAGGTATGCATGCCAAGGTACATAATTCAATTTGACACCACTACTTAGGAAGTGGATGATTTTTAGGTCTGAATATACCTGCCTTAAAGTACTTTTTACCATTTGTCTGACTAATTTAGTTTACAAGAACAGGACTGAAAACTGGGTACTCTACTGATGCTTTGATTTTTCCTTGTAGTTGAAAAGAAAGAGCAACAGATGATAAAGCAGATACTATAGAGAACATACCATTATTCACAGCCTCCCAGTGGTCCCAAACCGTTTTGGATCAAATTTTTATTGAATACCTAGTATAGTCTAAACGCTAGGAATTTTTAAAAGTCTTCAGGCGTTTATATCAAGACAGTGCACTGTGCGTTGAGACTCCAGTTCCTATCCGATGACGTAATGTTTCATCTATTCAGCTCATAGGTACAGGAAATCAGGGAAACCAGGGGGCTGTTGCCAAACTTTTGGGTTCCTGTTTTAGACCTCTCTCTCCCAGCCCCTAGAAAAGAGTAAGTTCTCAATAAATATGTGTGGAATGAATGATTCCCCAAGCTAAGGCACAGGCAGTTCTATCAGAAAGAGACCGAAGTCTTGATACATTCCCTCACATTTAGCAGGTTTTGGTGTGTTAACAGCTTAACATTTTACAATTGAATTCCTAACTAAATTGTATAATAAATACTATACAATTAACTAATCACTTGCTACCTTCCCTTTCAACCTTAGGGAAAGAACCTGTTAAAGTTCAGAACATTTTGGGGACCTTTCTTCCCTTTTTAGGCTTTGGCTGCTCCCAGGTCTATCCATCATCATTTTAGCTTTGAAAGTTGGTTCATTTATCTTGCTCCCTTAGCTCTGTCACCTCAAGCTTCGAAGGTTGAGTCCCAATTTCTTGCATGTGGTCTTTCATTGGCTTACTCCCTGCTGGTACCCACTCCATCATTCTTGCAGCTATTTGATCTTCTTGGTTTTCTGTGTGTCAGACTCTGCCCAGCCACCTGATGGTTTTTGGTTCCAGGCTTGCCACAGATTCTCCATTCTCTCTCTGACTTGTCATTCCATCACTATGCTAAGCTGCAACCTTTTCTTTATTCTTTTAATTAAGAAATGGTTTATTGCATTTTTTTCTGATTACAAAATCACAGTTTGTTATAGAAATTTTGGAAAATGAAGAAAAACATAGTAAAAATCAAAACATCTTTTACAATCCCACCTTCTAGAGAGCGTCACTGTTGCCATTTTGAAGTATGAGTTTCCAGGTGGTTTTTTTTTTTTTTTCTCCTATTTTCCTTCCTTGTTTCCATTTTTTTTCCTTCTCATATGTTTTTGGGTGGTTTTGGATAGCTTAGAAAATTATTGGCTTCTTGGGCATTTTTTTCTTTTCCTCAAAAGCATTACTTTGAGCATTGTTCTTCAAAGATTATCTCCAAATGCTATAAAATTCCGTTTTCTTCTATTGCCTCTGTAATTTTCCTTCTCATTTCCTTCCCACAGTTTCAGGCCTGCATAAAATAACTCATGGTTTAATATAATGCATGTTCTCCATAGCCTTTTCGGTTTGGCCTGCTTGGATGTACTCTGTTATGAAGTTTTAATCTTGTAATAAGATTGTAATCGTCTTTGCTTTTCCACACATGACTGGCACTTTTTTTCTGACTGGGAAAAATATGGGGTATTTCAAGGCCTTATGCCTTACAAACTCTATTACTGGTGGTTTAGCTGCCAAAGAACATAGGGTACAATACCCAGATTACCCTTCTAGGTTTCCCAATTAGTAAAGAGACCTGTGAGTGTCATCCAGATGTTAGGCATCATTCTGCAAGAACAGGCTAGCTTTAGCCTTTTTAAAACCCTAAAGGTCTTCTTGATTATTCATTCATTTATCCAGCAAAAATTTGTGGTGCATCTTTTTTGCCAAATAGAAATGTAAGCCACAAATGTGAACCACATGTGTAATTTAATTTTTTTCTAGTAGCCACCTTAAAAAAGGAAAAACAAACCAGTAAAATTGATTTCAATTATATATTCTATTTAACTCAATATATTCCAAATATTATGTGTATATATATATATACACACACACACACACACAAAATCACTAGTAAAAATTATTATTTCCCCCATCTTCAAAATGGGTGTTTATTTTATACTTATAGCACATCTCAGTTTGGATCAGCCCCATTTCAAGTGTTCAGTAACCACGTGTGGCTGTGGCCACCATATTGGATGACACCATTCCAGAGACTCTTGCTGGAGATTCTGTGAAGATCAAGGCAGATGTAATCCTCAGTCACACTAGCTTGTATTCTAACAGGAAAAGCAGCCTTTACACAAGTGATTGTTAATAGGATACAGACAGTAAAAACAAAGAAATGAAAATGCCAGGCTAGGGAAAGTGCAAGTCCAGGCAAGGAGGATAGTTGGGGTGGGGAAGAGTGTCAAGTTTGCTTTATTGTTTCTCCCACTGACTTTGCAATTAACTAATTGTGTGATCTTAGGCCAGTCAATTGACCTTTCCCTTTTAGACTCAGATTTGAATTATCACTCGTAGCTCCTTAACTCTAAAGAACTTACATTAAAAAAAACAAAATAGAAGAAGCCACATTTAGCCAACTCTGCTCTACTGCCTCCCCTAATTATTAGTTTCATGTCTGGGTTCCCTGCTGTACTCTGGCATGAGGTTAGAGACTCTCTCCCATTTGTCTGTGTCTGTCTCTTCAGCATCATCCCTCCATGTTTTTAGAATGAATAAGTGAACCGAAGAAGTGAATGAAGGTTAAATAAAGGCTTCCCACTTAAATCTCTTGTTAGGATTAAGATTCTTTTGACAATTCATGTCCTCCCATATGATAAACATCTCCCTGCCTCACCCTCTCCTTCTTTTCTGTCATTGCATAACTACTTAGGTAAAGCCTGCTTTCATGTTGCAGGAATTGTGAAAGGCACTGGAATGCAAAGAGAATGGACACAGTCCCTGCCCTCAAGGAGCTTGGAGACTTTTTGATGGGATGTTATAATTGATAATAGCTAACATTCACAGAGTTCTTTCTTTGTGTCAAGCATTGTGTTAAGCACTTTACTGTGTAATTATCTTTTAAGATCTTCAGTACAGTATTGTATGTTGGCTACTATTTTATTCTCATTTTACAGATGAGAAAATTCAAACTTAGAGAAGTTAAATTGTTCAAAATTTCATAGCTAGTAAGTATTGGAGTCGGGATTCAAACCCTGGTCAGAGACTATGCCACTGTGTGAAAAGACCTCGTGAATCTTTAGAGCCTGGGATGACCTATTGCACATTATGCAAAATTAGATAAAGTGTCATCCTGAAAATGAATAACTGGTTAGATATTAATATTTTAAAAATAAAAAAAGGAAGTGTGATCTGTCTCCTTACAAAACCCTCCAAAGGACTATTTCTTAGTCTACTTACTTTATGCCTGTTTCTAACATGTATGTATGTATGTATATATTTCGTATTGCTATTTATACATATGAAATCTAAAAGATATATAGATGGCAGTTCTGAGATGCTAAGCCACATACTTGTTTTAAGCCTGGTAGATAGATGATTGACCATTTCTCATTGATCAATTTTATTCTTTTTAAAGGCACAGTTACCCTTGAAACCTTAACTATTACCATGAAGATTCCACTAATTCAGTTATTTTGCTGTTATCTTCCTGTCCTGAGGGTGTTTATCTTCCTTTCATTCCCTCACCCAGCCCCCAGTGGCTTCCCTCCTTTCCCCATTCCACTCTTCGTATGGAAACTTCCCTTAGGAATTTATGGAGCAAGACTGCACCAACTTTCCCTACTTATTTGCTTTAGGTAATGATTTTTCAGCTCCTCTCTTCTCTTGTCTTCCTCAGTCTTCTTCTCTTAGATGTAAGTTTTATTTTTCACAAACGTTTTGATTTCCTCTCCTGAGATTCCTTGCCTCTCTTCCACTCAAAGAAGATACTAGTTATCATTTAATTCTAGAGAACAGTGTAGCAATTTGCCTGTTCTTCATATCTGATTTTGAGCATTGCTTCCTTTTAAAACTATGAAACAGAAGTATCAAATAATATGAAGTTCAAAACAATAATCTTTTTGACTTAGTGTTTGAACTATTTGTCATCTCAAACAATATTTGTAAAACGACATTCACTTTTTTTCCAATCTGATTTTCCCTCCTGACTTTCCTCTTTCTGTCAGCTGGTGATCTGTGGTGGTTAAAGACATTGACTTGGTGTCAGACAGATTCAGGTTCAAATCTAGGCTCTGCCAGTTGCTTCTGGGCCGTCTTGCCCCGTGTGTTACCTTCTCTGAGTCTTAATTGGCTCATCTATAAAATGAGGATGGCAATACTTGTTTGGCTAAAAATTAATGCATACTTCCTGTAAGTACTTTTATGATAGCATTTAATCTTCAAGATGACCCTATGAAGAAGGTGTTATTAGTTTTAGTCCTATTTTACAGATGAAGAAACTGAGACACAGAGAGGTTAATACAGGTTATCATAACAGTAACATTTGTATTTTTTTTAATTTAACCCTAGAGTACAAGCGTTTTCCATGTTGACCTTATTTGCAATGGTGACACACTATTTCATTGTGTGGCTATGCCTTAGTTGACTTAGCGGTTGGCTTTTATCAGATATTTGGATTATTTGGATTTTTCCCTATTGCAGATACTATTATGATGAACATATTTGGACATAAGGTTCTCCCATAATTCTGATGATTTCTTTGTCACAGACTCAAGAATAACTAGAGTCCAAGGGCAAAAACTCTTTTTTTAGGCTTTTGCCGCCTATTGCCACACTTGTTTTCCAAAGGTTGTATAAATTTACACTCCCATTAGCATGAGAGTGTCTGTTTGACTGCACTCTCCCCAGGTCAGAGTCATCCTGTAAAGAGCAAAAAACAAAGGTTAAAAACCTTGTAACGCTGAATGTCTTTCACGCTGCCTCAAAGAATGAGTAGTCTTTCCTACATTGTCAACCTGCTTGCATTGGCCTAATCATTCCCGCCAGCTTCATCTGAAGCTACCAGATAATGGTCAGAAGCAATTTAACCTCACCGGAAGAGTCTTGACATTAAGGATTATGCTTCTGTTACCATGTGGACAATTGGGGTCTTTATTTGACAAAGTCCAGCTACATTGGGTAGATTTTTAAAAATCAAAGTGTATTCATAAAATAGAATGGTTGCAGGTATTCTAATTGCATTCCCAGCCTAAGATGTAATGAACATTTGCTGCTTTGGACAGAACAGTCTGTGGAAGAGTATGTCCATGAATTTCTTTTCAGGAAAAAAAAAATCACAACCTTTTCAGGAAGATGATGTTCATTTATTATGTTCCCAAGTATGGGTTCTGTGGCCAGAATTTACTTTCTTCCACATACTAGATTTGTGGCCTTGAAAAAGTTATAAAATCTTGCCAAACCTCTATTTTCTCATCTGTAAAATGGGCTTTTTAAAAATAGGGGTAAGATGTATGAATTCTTATTGCAGGTGCTCAAGTCATGGTTCATTGCATGATTGAATTTCTATTGCTTTTATAAAGGAATTCTTAGCATTAAAATTTTTTTCTGAAGACATTTTTGTTCAGACTAAATGTTAGTTGATCTTTGGCTTTGAAATCAGAAGGGCTGTTAATTAGACTAGACTAAATATCTAGGCTTTTCATATCGCTGGGGCCACTGCTCGTACCTTCAAAGAGAAAGCACAAGTTAACTCAGGAATGCTGCTCTCTGACTTCTGCTTGCAGTACTTTAATAAAATAATACTCATAATGTAAGCGCCTGTTAGAGAAAGAAAATTCCACAGCTCAAGAAAGAAAACCTCATGGAGTTCTGGTGTCTGAAGCATGTGTGGGGGCATAGCACCCTACCCTGACTTCTTGGCACTTTATGTAAAGCAAGTTCATGCTTTCAAGAAAAACTAGTGATCTACCTGCAGACATCCCTAACTTTTTTGTTTGTTTGTTTGTTTGTTTTGTTTTGCCCACTGCCTTTTCAGACAGGAAGGAGGGTAGGTGTTCCAGGATGCAAGAGAATTGCCATGAATATAATGACCACCATCACAAACGCAGCAATAGCTTACATTTATTGAGAGCATGTAAGATGATGCCAAGTCCTATGTTTAAGCACTTTCCATACCTTATCTTTACAATAACCAATGAAGTACGACTGTTATTCCCATTTCATAGAGCCTTGGACTCTTTAAGTGACTTGTCCAAAGCAAGTGTGTATGAGATTTGGAATTTAGGGCTAGATCTTATGGACTCTGAATTCTTGGGTCTCCCCTAGATCTCTGAGTGTGAAATTCATAAGATCTAGCAGGTAGTATGAAAAATGTGACTAAAGGAAGAAAGTGTCATAGAAATCAAGAGCAGGAAGGAACACCTTATAGATCATCCAGACTAACCAAACTTTCTCTGTATTGTTATGGAGCCTAAGGGGCAGGGATGCACCTTTCCAGAGGTCACACAGCCTATTCTGTGGCCAGGTGAAGACATAGATTGTTGTCATTTGTTGTTACCTTTTAAAAACTCTTTATTATGAAAAATCTCAGCCATACACAAAAGTAAAGAGAATATAATGAGCCGCCTACCATTCTGTTTTACAATTGCCCACATTTTGCTTTTCTTGTTGACGTCTCTTGATAGTTCTCTTTTAGCTCTTGAGTGAGAAGGGAACATAAAAGTGACTGGAAATACTCATGAATTCAGTCTTAGTTTCAGCTTTAAACAAAGAACCAGGATGAGGACATTTATGTTGCTACCGATTAATATTCCTTATCCAATGATAATTCCCCCTCCAAAGCCAACAGAGGCAGAGGGAAGACGTGCTTGGAGTGGGAATAATAATTAGCTTTGGAAGCTGAGCTTGTCATATTCATATTTGCTGTTAAATCACTTGCTTTTTAAGTACAATTCTCTCTGGACCTGTTCCCCTGTTTCTGCTACACCCCTCCACCCCCGACAAAGGAGGCACATTTTAACACATCTCTTCAAGCTGGGACATTCAAAAGATCAAAGAAAAGATGCCAGAATCTGCCCATTTACTTTTTATGAACAGTGGTTCCCAAATATCTTTCTGCTTAAAATCCTATTATTTTTGTTAGTAGTAACATTTTTATTATTTCACATTCACTAAGCACCAACCATTAGCTAGGCATCAGTTAAGAACAAAGAAAATCTGTTTCAGCGCTTAGGTGCTCAAGGCCCAGTTCTCATGCCCCTCTGCCCTCTCTGTGTCATTTCTGTGCCCAGTATTTGTCTTTGAAGTTCAATAGTCAATAGCACCCGAACCACAGAAGAGAACTTGAGGGAAATGGACAGGGCTGAGCACGGACTGCCAGATACCAGAGGGGCAGCTGTTTAGGAGTATCTTTAAATGGTCTCTTGGCTCTCCCAGAGTCAAGGGGTAGCACTGCTGCCAAGAGGGGCAGGAGGAGTAGTGAGACCAAGAGGGAGAGAGAGAGACAGAGAGAGACAGAGGGAGGAGAGGACGCTGGAGTAGTTCCTTTTAAAAATCAGTAAAACTCTAGACCTAGAAATTTATCTCTGAAGAGTCAGATAGGCGGAGGGAAAGGGTCCATGCTTAAAATGCCAAAACGTAGCCCAGCAGATTGATTCTGTGCAGCCGGTATCAATCATGCAGATAGATTTTGCCACAAAATGGTCCAATGTTCCTCTTTTTTCCCCTTCTCTGACTTAGGCGTCCAGATGGTGCATGAACAGTGAAGAATGGGTGGATATTTTAAGACATCTTAACTAAGGTAGGGATGCCGAAGTGTGAATTTCCCAGTTCTCCTTTCTCTTACACATGAAATAAAATTCCTGTAGTGAACTGCCATAAGTATTGTTTCAATGGAACTATATTTTGTGTTATTAAATCAAAGCTTGAGTATTCCTTTGAGAAAAGAAGGCTTTGAAATTAATTATTTTCCCTTGATAGGGTCTATTTTTGTAGGAGCACACTTAGGTGATTTTAATGTATTGATAATCTCCTAAGTGTTTTGGATTGTTTTTATTTTTCACAATTAAATTTTTAAAGAACTTTCTAAGGCTATGAAAGCAACATATGACCACTGAGAAAACTTGGAAAATATATGAAAGCACAAAGAAGAATTAATCACCTATATATCTACCTCCCCAAAATAACCACTGATAGCATCTTGGTATATTTCTTTCCAGTCTTTTTTTTTCCCCCAAATAAAAAATCATGCTCTTGTAATTTAGTTGTTTATTTTCTTGTCATTGGAACTTCAATTTACCAAGTGTGAAAGAATTAATACATAATTTAGGCCAAGTAAAAAATTTTAATGTAGGCTAGAATGTATAGAATTGATTTTGTAGTTTTAAAGCATCAATGGTGAAACTGTAAGGTCCATTGTCCTAAGAACATTATAATCCCCTTTAATCAGGAACAATGGCTACAACATGTGATCTAAAATTGTAGCATTTGCTTACAAACAGAAAATAGACGAAACAAAGAGAAACTATATGGACTTGTAGGCCATAAGAAAGCCTTGTGTTACTTAGCATTTAAAATTGTCAAAGATAGAAATTAAAAGTACAAAAGTTGAAGCAATGGTGACCATAGCAAGGCCTCCAGACATGAGTCAGCCACAAAAAATGCTGAAACTCATTTAAAAAGCTCTTTGTCATGGTCCAAAAAAACAACATTTTTAGTGTTTTCCTTTGACTTCACATCCCGCTGTTGCAAGTACATGGCTAATTATTATCTGAATGCTATCTATTATTCCAGTATTCTAACCGGATATGATCCAAATATGGCCACAAACACATTATAGTGTGCAGCAAAATCAAAAGAATAAGATAATTCTGTTTTTAAGGGTTAATGGTATTTTCACTCCTCCTCAGTTTGAGTCATGGACAATAGCTCTTCTGTTGTCTATTCTAGGCAGCTGTGCAGAATAGTAAAGATTTGGAGATCTTTGTAGGCAGGAGAAAAATTAAGCCTTTGTACACTTTTTGTTCAGTATATTCTACCCAACACCCATATGTAAGAGCTGGACTTGGGAGTTGCAACAGGCTAAGGAAAGTTTGCACAGATAAACAGAGTTATTCTAAATTCTGTGCCTACTACGCTCTGAATCACAAAGTGCAATTGCAAATCTTCTGGAAATTATATATAAAAAATCCTTTCTCTAACTCTGCCCACTATATTCTGTGGGCTTCATTTATTATTTTTGAATAGTGAACATGTGAAAAAGAATTAGCTGAAAAGTTAGCAATTACCTCATCATTTTTGGTTCTCAGACAGTTGCTGTTAGTTACCGTGAGAAGTGGCGTGGTCTCGTGAAAGAACATATCCGTGTACAGAAGGAAAAGCAAAAATACCAATATAGTTTTAAATAACTAAAAAATGGATTCCAAATAATTGGTTAGTGTGGCCACAACTGAAAAGGTACAAAATCGTTGGTGCTCTCATTTGGGTTCTCAGGGTTCACTGTTATGTAGCTTTCTTTATGTTTCTTATGCTTGGTATGAGAACCAACTATCCTAATACATCATAGCTGGGAAGAATGATCCAGGGTGACTGGGAGGTGGAAAATGGATAGGAAATCTCATTAAGATCTAGGATTTTATTCCATTTGTCGCTTTGGGAATCTTTTCTAAGAAAGATGTTAAAGTCCCAATGCCCTTTCTTTTTTCACCCTCGTAATTGTTGGGAAAGGACAAAGAACAATGGATACCACTCATCGAGCACCTAATCTGTGTCGGGTACTCCTTATTTAGTATCTCATTTAATCATCACAGACAGCGTGCACACGCCCACTGCGGGGACTCTGCACTGACTGTTCCCTCAGTTAATATGAATCTCTGCTCAAACTTCAACTCATCAGTAAAGCCTTCCCTGTTAATCACACACACACACACAAATTAGCAGCCCTTATCACACTCTGTCCCCTTATCCTGCTTTATTCTTCTTCTTAGCCCTTACCACCACTAACCTTGTATATTTGTTACTGTCTCTCATCGCCTGTTAGAATGTAAGCTCCTTGAGAATTTGCAGAATTACTTGAGAAGTAACCTTTGTCTACTTTCTTTCCCCCACTGATTTAGTGCCAGTGCTAAGAACCATGCCTGACACATATTAGACATTGATTATATTTGCTGAATTAAGAAACTGAACCTCAGATTGGTTTAAGGAACTTGCCCATGAGTACACAGTACAGGGCAGAGCCAAGATTAGAACCTGTGTCCTTCTGAATCCAACAAGTGGCAGAGAGGATGTGACATTTGAACTGAGCTTCAAAAGATAAGTAGAACTTACATTTACAGTCTTCTGCTATTGTGGAAATGATGTCACTACTTGCAGCTTTCACATCATCATTCCTTTCGATATTTTTATTCCACTCAAGAATAAATATTATTATAGGAATGATGAATCACAGGATACCATAAGGACAGCTATCCAACTTGCTCACATCATAATCTTTCCCCTGTCTATCCACTCAGTGGGCAATGGCTCCTGACCTTTAAACCCATGACCCAGGTATGAAACTTGGCAGGAGAGGGGGACTCAGTGTGCCCTCACCATTCATGGACACGGTTCATAGCCACCTGTTCAGATTAGCTTCTTATTCCATGTGGGGCACTTAGCCCCACACCTGGCCCTCCGTCTCAATAAGTGATTATGAGTACTAGCGTTACACTTCCTTGAACCCCACTCATCCATCAGCTCTGCTGTCTCTGGTGCCTTGAACAAACCCTGGGTTATCCAAGTCCTTGTTACCTATGGGCAGTTACCGGTTACCTGTGGGCAGTATAACACCTGGTTTGCTCTGACCTCTGCCATGATCACAGGAGAATCCTGAACACCTGTTTGTGGCCTCTCCACAGACATTTTATCAGCCTTTTGGTAAACTGCATCCATGTGTGGTCTTCAAAAAACTTATGGTTTATTTCACTAAAAATTTTGTTTAATCTGGAGAAATACACAGCCCATCTTTCTCTATGGGCAGATTTGATGATTTCTCTAAAGTTTATCACAGTCTGTACACTCTGCTTCTCATCCCTATGGAAAGGTCATGATCTTTAGAGTCACATAGTCACTTAGAAGCTGTGTGACCTTGAACGAGTTGTGTCACCTCTTTGAACCACAGGTTTTCCCATATATAACATGGGAATAATAATGATATTATTATTGTAATGATAGGAAATGTCAGAAATGGCATATTGTATATAAGACATCTAGTACAGTGCCTGGCATGTACACTGAAATTATTGTTATTTTGTATTATTATTGTGGTGAAGAGACTGGTGATGAAGATGCTGCTGCTGTCTTAAGTGATGATGGGAAGCTACACTTCTGATACTCTTTCTCTGTCCTTTGAATTATGTCCCAATTAATACCTTTACACTTCTTCCTCTTCTGCCTTATCCCAGTAGAAGCTGCCGAGGGAGTTCCTGCAGCAACACGTGGGGCCAAGGAGGGCTCCTCAGTCTATCCCTCAGGCCCAGGAGAGCTTGGCACATCTACATCTGTGATCATACAGGTCCGGCTGTGAGCTGTGGGTATCTTCTTTTTTGCTTCAAACAGTTCTGTAAACAAGTCCAGTATCTTTGATCTCTCTTTTAGCACCAACTTACACCATCTGTCGTTGGGCCTTAAGCCCATTATCACTCTGTGTTCTGTTTGCACCTGAAAAGCTCTACGGGGTCTGCGGTGCACAGCGAAGCCCGAGAGAACAGGAAGCGTGCCTAGTCTGTCCCCAGCACAAAGCACAGTGCCCAGAGGGAGAAGCTGCCTGTACTGGGTGTCCACGTTCTTGCTGAACTTTTCTTTCCTCTTCTATCACCCTGCTCTACCGACACCTATTTCTATCACTTGACTTTTGTCCGGACATTTCATCTCAGCTTGATGTTTTTCCTGCTTGTGTTTACTCCACAAGGCTTACATTTTCCTTTTTGAAAATCCACGCACCCAGTGAAATGCTTTAGCTGCTGAAAATACCTACATGGTCATTAGCGCTTTTAGGAACTTTCTCCAAAGTGTATTTTTACCCTATTGCTTCCTACTCGGACACCTTAAATGGGGAACAGAGCTGCCCTCCTTTGAGCATGGCTTTTTAATCAGGTATTAAATTTCTTCCCTTTTTTTGAAAATAGGGATTTGCACCTCCTTCATCTATTTCTGGCAAATTTCCCGGGCTTTGGGAAATTAATTTTGGCCATTATCCTAGAAAGAAAGGGAACTATCTTTCACTTTATATTCATAATCTTTTTTTCTTGTAGCTAAATCCTATTAATTCTACTAGCCCACTTCCACTTTTGTTTTAATAATAGTAACTAACATTTATGTAATGCTTTACAGTGTAAAAAGTATTTTCACATCCACTCTTTCATTTGAGCCTAAGAACTCTACTTGGATGGCAGAGCTGGTACATTATTATTCCAGTTTCACAGATGAGAAAAACAACCACACCCCAGAGAGTTGAAGTGATTTATCTTGGGTCATACAGCTTATAGGAATTAGAGCCTTGTACTTGAACCCAGTTTTCTCAATCCCGATCCTGTCTGTTTCCTACTGTTCTACACCATGTGTATCTAAAAAGGTTCTTATAGACTAGTTCTAAATATCTGCCGTTTTTTTTTTTTAAAGTTGTTGTTGAAATCTATCCAAAGCCACTTCTTAGCCATGATTTTTGTTTGTCTTTGCACTCACATCTCCACTCTTTCCCTCAGCTCAGCACTCAGCTAATAAAGTCCATCCTCCAGGACAGCATCCCTGACTCTTCAGGTTGGATTAGGTGGCTCTGCTTAAAGCAGCCAGTGCACCCCATTATGTCCCATACATCCCTGTATGTCTGTGTAGTTGTCCTTTTTCTTTTCTGCATATGCAACTACTGGACTATAAACTGTGTCAGGGCAGGGGCCAGCCCATCATTTCCACCTTTGTGGTCCCAGAATCTAGCACACTGCCTGGCAAACAGTAGGCATTAGAAAGTATGTACTGAAGGAATAAATAATTAGTGACAGTAGGAGTGGAAAGTTTCTCCTGGTTGCTAACAAGAAGAGACCCCAAGGGGGTCTCGAGGAAGCCTTGTTTTGTGTGTCTGGAGTGGTGCACTGTGTAGGGTGTGAGAGTGGAACAGAGCATGTGATTATGTGAAGGGACAACTCATCACAATGCCTTTTTTCTCAAATACAAAAAATAGCCCTGTGACATTTCTTATAAAGGAGAAAGAGTATATTCAGCAGGGAACTGTTTCTTTTCTTTTTTTCTTGAATTGTTGGTGATTATTCTTCAGGGTCTGTGGCTGTAGGTCATGCTTTTATAATTTTTCTTATGAAAGGCAGATGTGTTAAAAAAAAAACAACTAAATTTACTAGTTTTATACAGTAAGAATAATGGTTTTTGAAATTATACATCTCCTTGAAACAGTCTTAGAAATATTGATTTCTGAGATTACTTAAAAACAGTGGATATTTTTGCATTCATGAAACCAATATCAATTTATTTAAATCTGGCCAGTCATGTGTAATCTGAATTGTTATCAAAAACTTAAAGAACAGAAAGTTTTAACACATAATTGCATGTTTGAATTTATCTAGCTGACTCAAGATATCATTATCTTTAACGCTGTGTTTGTGCCTCTGTAATTAAGGCTGCATTTAGATTTTTTTCTTTTATAATGAAATCCTATTTCTAGAAATGTATCACTCCATCACAAAAATTCCTTTTGGCACACATGGTCTTTGCCTGTGGAAACAAACCAACCAACCTCAGTCCAAACACTGGGCAAACTGAGAATGGAAAAGGAAAACAATTGCTTCTAGTTATTACTACTTTTTTTTTAAAAAAGCATCCTAAACAAAACAGTAGCCAGAGGGTTTGAAAACCTGAATATAAAATAGTGCTATTGAGTTTTGTGTGTGGAATTACTGATTTCTCGGGACCTCAAGTCTGGAAACTCTTCCCTCTGTTAAAGCCAAGTTCAAGTGTCTGCCCCCCGTTTTGCCTTCACCTACCTTCATTTCCTTTGTCATTTGAATGCACTTGCTGTTGGGGAATGGAAATTCCTTGGACAGCAGCCCGAAGTGACATCGGAAATGAAAAAGGAAGCCAAGCTCTCTTCTGTGTGAGGAGAAAGGACATGACTTCTCGTGTGAGGACACATTTCAGACCCAGTATGATAATGAGGCTGGAGAATATTAATTCCACTTCACGACTGATTCCCTCTGTCCTTCCAGGACTGTTTCCTAGAGGCCAAATCATTTCAGAAATGCTTTAGCTTCCCTTTTGTGGGAAGAGGCCAGGCCTTTCCTCCTCCATCCAGAGAAGGGCTTTGCTCAGGTACCTGAAGCATGTGAAGCTCTGTCTAAGGACTCTAAGCAGAGACCTCTGACAGAGCTACAGCCGGTGAATGTCACTGGGCCTCCACGTCAGCCTGGACAGCTCTGAAACCAGCTTACACGGGACCTTAAGGGACCTGGTACAGTGGATGTCCATGAGGTCTGCTTTCATTTTTCCCTGGGGAACATGCTGCTTGGCTGTATATGCTGTTCCTTTCAGATACCCCTCTCCACAAGCTCCATCTTTTTCAGATGGACTCCTACTGGTTCTCACAACCCTTCTCAAGCTTCATCTTTTGCTGGAAGCCTTTCTTATCCCCTTTCATAGCTCTATTTCCATTTCCATCATGTTGCGTCTGTTACCCTCCTGCCTCTCTGACAGACTGTGAGCAACCTGACACCTAACACAGTGCCCAGCCCATAGTAGGTATCCAGCAAGTGGCTGTTGAGTAAGTTATTGAAGAAATGAGCTAAATTAGCTGAATTTAAGTTAGTTTAATATGACACCAATATACTTGAATCTGTTTATCCTTTTAGCAAAAAGAATCCACTTTCATTGAATTGCCTTAGCTGACCATCACAAAAAAGTCCCCTGTAAACATTCGATCTCAAATTGAACTGTCTAAAATCTTTGTTCTATGCCATGAGTTTCCTTAGAAATATCACCCTTGCTCCTTATTGCCTCTTTTGGGAGAAATCTCACTCAACAAGTAGTTATCTGGTCCTGACTCTGTACTCATCTGATGAGTTGTTTTAAAAATAGCAGCTTTTAGCAAAAATGATAGCTGATATAACATCTGTTACTTTGGAGAAAATGAAATTTTGGGCAAATACACTAAACTGTTCTAAACCACTACAAAAAGGGTTAATCTTCCGTGTAACTGAGGATGGTCCTTTAAGTGTGAAGTATTTACATCTCCACAGACAAGTCTAGACTTCCATAACTCATTGAAAGTACTGGTTTATTTAGGTTTGCTCACAAAGGAAGGCAAGGGAATTGTTACCTGGAGTACTCCAAAATGAAAGAAGAATCTTTGTAAATAGAGTCCAGTAGTTCTTTTTGAGACAGACTGCAGAGCTTTTGTTGGGATTTTGTGAATGGCATTGAGCAATAATAAATTTGCTATTTTCAGATTATTAGGGGTTCATTAATGGAATTGTTCATTCTGACAACTTGGAGAAGGAAGGTCTATACAGTAAGAAAGAAGAGTCTCACAGGTGCTAAACAATCCATTTTACTTTGGTGCTAACTTTCCCTATGCGTGACGTCTTCTCTTACTTGCTTTATTTATAAAGAGCCTCTATCTCTGAATGAAATGCTGATGGACAGTGGTGTAACTGTAGTGTCTGGCCCATAGTAGGCAGGGGCTCAGGAGTATTTTGTTGACCTGAACGTTGAAACGGTAATTCAAAAAGACATCCACTCTTGTAACCTGCAGTGTTAGCATCTCTTTGATATCTACTAATTTAGGCTTATTTCATTAATAGTTTAAGTATATTAATGATCAATAAAAATATCACACATTTTATCATACTTTCCAGTTATAAAAATGTTTTTACAAATATTAGCTAATGATATACAATAACCCTATGAAGTAGACAGGACAGATTTTATTATCTTTATTTCTCAGATGAGGAAATGGAGTCCTGGAAGTTCAAAAGACTGACTTACATAAGGTTTATCCTACATAACAACATCTTAATCTCACAAGACTCATTTTTTTTTAATGTCAAAGCAAAACACCCGCCATGTTTTGAGTAATACATTTTATCGGACAAACTGTACAATATTGACAGAGAGGCTTCTCTGCCTACAGAAATCCTTTCCTCACAGTTAATCCCTTACTGACCTAGAGGGGAGTTTTCAATATCCCCAAAGCTTATCTGTCAATATTCCACCATTAGTCCAATAAAAGGTATTGCTTGAAACTTGACTCTATATTTTGTCTGACCAATAAAGGCAAGTAATTAAAAATATTGAGTTAGGATCCAGGACATATTGGGAATTGTGATGCTCTAGTAGCTACATTCTTGAAAAATAATTTACTGCTTTACTATTAAAATACAGTTTATTTGTGGGATTTTTTGTTGTTTTTTTTAAAAAATTGATAGTTTGGACTTTTCCAAAAACCAATCCATATTTTCAGAGCTAGGTGTACTTCAGCATGCCCCATTGCTGGCCCCCTTTACAGTTGGAAGGAGCACAGATGAGGCACTAAGCAGCAGGTGATGATGAAATAGGACCAGAAGCAAAAGGCTGAATCATTAAGCTGGCAAGACAGGGTGGCTCCTTCAAAGAGGGGAAGGCAGAGACATGAAAGGGTCTGTAGTTCTGTTTCCCCCTACCCTGACCTAGCCAAAAGTGGTGACTTAGTTATGTTTACCTACTTTACAAGGTTATAATTCAGAGCCCAGAGGTCGGGATAAGACCTCCCTAGAGGATTGGGGTTTCACATGGGATACCCACATTATTAGTGCTCTGTTAGAAACCTTGTAACCATTGATCATTTCCATCCTCAGTCCATACTCAGAACGTCCCACTCTATGCTACAAGTATAATGAATGCTTAATTATTACACTGGCATGTAAGCCCCATAGAGTTAGGATTTTTTAATCTGGCTTTTCACTGCTGAATCCTAAGCACCCAGAACAGTTCCTGACACATAGTAGGCATTCAATAATGAATGAATGAGTAGAATGAATAGCAATGATTAGATCTGGAAAATTGAGAAGGAGAGGAAGGAACTTCAGGCAGAAAGTATACAATTAACAAATTCTGGGGAGGCAAAATGTATGTTTGAGAGACAGTAAGGACTCTAGTCTATCTAACATAGAAGACTTTCATGGGAAGTATTGCTTATTGTGTGTAAAGACCTCAGGCAATAATCATAACCTAAGTGCAATACTTTCACAACACAGCCTCAATCTGTATCACACACCTTATAGGCTACCAGGACAAGTAGAGAATTTTCAATTTTAGTTTGTAAAGATCCCCACCCACATCAAAAACCTAATAAAAGCAGAAGCTTCAAAGTTCTAGTGTCATCGTTATTAATGATTGTCCATCAAGATGGCAGCGACCCTGCTTCTCATGGCTAACATTGTATCCTTGCCACCAAGCAGGTGTTAATTTTTTTTTAAATGAATGGATGAATATGTGTCAAGGTAAGTAAACCCACAGAGGATCATCGTAAGGATGAAATAAGACAACATAAGCAAAGTTCTTGCACAGTGCCTGGCATGGAGCTAGTGGTTGATAAATGATTAGCTCTAATGCTAACAATGATCCTGGACAGTAGCCATTATCACCTCCATTTTACAGATGAGAAAGTAAGGCTTGGAGAGGGTAAGTAACTTGCCCAAAGTACCCAGCTACTTTGACTGCATTGCTTGTGTGCTTTTCCCCATTCCTAGAGATAAAGATGCTTCAAGATTTGAGTGTCCTCTCTATTGGGTGCAGAAAATATATGGGCCAGAAAATACCATTTTATTCTGTTCCAATAAGAGTCATTGTGAGGCAAATTCTTGGAAATGTTCGGAGATAGTGCAGAATATAAGTGAAAGCAGAATTAGGTTATTGCTTTTGCTAGACAACGTAATATTGTGGTTAAGAGACTAAAATCTGGTATTGGACAGATTTAGGTTAGAATCGTAGCTGCTTCACTCCATGTGACCTTCAGCAAGTTACTTAACCTCTCTGAGTCTCAAGCTTTCCCTTTATAAAATGGAAATTCAAAGCATCACTTCTCTCATAGGATAAAAAAGTAATGCATTTGCATGTTTAGCACATGGCAAGCAATCTACAGCACACCCACATATATCCCGTTTTGGTTATAAAGAATTGGCTTTATAATTGGATTTGTTTCTTTGGGTCTGGTTTGATAACAATTAAAGTGGCATCATGGAAGCAGTAAGAAGTCAGCTTTGAAGTGGGCACTCCATTAAGACGAATGGCTTGGAGGAGATGCTCCCACTTTCCTTGATGCTATATTGTTTTGGTCTGTCTCGCTGGAGAGCAAACCAAACAGCAGTGTATTGATTTACGGTATAAAGACGCTACCTTTACAAGATGAAGGGCTAGAAACTTTATTTTCTTTAAATGAAAGTTCAGCTTCCGTAGATCATAGCCAGGTCGGCTAGGGGAACAAAGAGGAATGTGGGGTTTTTTTTTCCCACCTACAGATTTGATTGCTTTTAATCCCTTGGGAGAACAGCGTCAGAGGGTATTATTAAAGCATTAGCCCAATAACCTCCTGAAAAGATGGTGACCAATGTAAGCTTCTAGCTGCAAACTGATTTTTAAAAAACAGTAAATGATACCAAAAAGTGGCATAAATCTGTCTTGTACAATGAATTGGCAATTCCTAAGATGCCTTAGGAAAATTCATTCCATTTGTTATTTATTTTATAGAAAGTCATACTATATTGCCTTATAACTACTTATAGTAACTGGTATTTTAAAGAAATATCAGTTGGTTAATAAGGTCTCAAATCGGGTTCTTTTCCTCGGCTGCAGTTCTTTATCCTGGAGTATGTTTTAGGAATTTACCTATAGTCTTGAAAAAGAATGAGAATACAGATACAAACATAGCCATGGAAAAATAATCTCTTTGGTTTTGAAGAACTATATTATTTCTCCTATTAATTTAATGTAGAATTCAAGAATGTGGAAATCCATTAAAAATTTAACACTCAGCAGTTAATGTTTAGCATTTTATAACACAGTACACTTGCTCTGGATAGTTAATATGCATAAATTAAAACTCATTGGTGGTATCCCTTACCACAATTTATGTTTGAGATTTGCAAAAGTGGTTGAAACAATGGAGAAATGTTGGGTTCCCTATTAAATATCGGGTTCCATGTTAAATTCCCTTTTGACTTTCTTTAAATGAACTGTTTTGAAAGTAGATTTTAGAACAGGCTTTCAGTGAAAATACAGATACAGAAAATATCCTTGCTTTGTTCAAACAGACGATAGGGACTGAAAAATCAAGAAAGAGAAAACTGGAAGATAGAAGAACTTTTGTGTAATATGGCTAGAGGTTTCAAACAAAACTAAGCATCAAAATATTAGAACATGCCAACAGAACCCCATTGTCACTAAAACTAATTAGTGTTCTGCTGTTTAATGCAAAAGCCTACATGCTGTCTTGACCTTTTTACGCGTTGTGTCTAAGGTTGGGCCATAAAACAGAGGGAAGCACAGAATGCCTCCAGATAGCCTCAGAGGTTTTCTTTTTTAAGTAGTTCAATTGATTGTAACAATGCAGGCTGTGTGTAGGACTTATTTAAAGGTGCTGTTTATTAGATCTTGATTACAAGGAGCCAGTGAATTAAAGTAATGTCGTGCTAGGGAACAGTTTCCAGGGCAGAATGACTGCCATTTCTTTTTAATGTGATGCTGCATGGTTTAAAATACACTTACCATAGAATGCATGACTTTGAAAGTTAGCTCTCAGTAAACCCACACGACAGGCAGAACATGGAGCTGCGGATTCTCTGAAGAAGGAATAATAAAGCAAGATTTTCATGGTGCCGCAATGCACTGCTTAGAAACAGTTATTGAAGTAGATAACCCAGCAGGACGGTAACTTGCAGACACACAAGGGCCTTTCATTTGAAAATCCGCAGGCAGTTTGGAAGCTGTGACTCATGAGCATCCCTGCAAGGCAGATGCGGTTTGGTAGTTTAGCAAGTTGTCTTTTTCTTGTGGTTTGGGTCTGACTCAGTGTGTTTCCAGAGATTTGTCAAAGGAGGGAAAGAGATGTAGAACCTTCCGTGACTCTCCAGGGCCGCCACGGTGGAGTCCACACTCCTTAAAACGGTTCATACGGTGCAAGAAGCCCAGGTGTCCCAGTGGTTAAGCACACAGGCCCTGGGCTCTGGTGGGTCGGGGTTGTGTTCAGGTTTGGCCATTTAGGTAGCAGCAGACCTTGGGTAAATTATATAATCTCTCTAAGCCTCCATCTTTGCATCAGTAAAATGTAGAAGTTAACAGTACCTACCTTATGGGATTGTGGGGAAGATTTGTTGATGTAGTGCATGTAATATGCTTAGCCTGATGCTTTAGCATACAGCATGCATTCGATAGGTGGTAGCTATTGATAATAATAATGATGACTGTTGCCCACCTTTCTAGCCTTATCGCCTACCACTTGAATTACCAAACTAGCATTCTTATTTGTAGCCGCATGAATCATGCATTTTGTAAATATTGTGAGCATATAACACAGGTTAAGTGTGAGCCTCCCTTGCTAGATTTTTAGTTCCTTGAGGGCAGAAATCTTGTGTCTGACACACAGTATATTTCCAACGAGTGAATGATAATTGGACCGAGACTTCCTCAAGGCTCCTTTGTTGGCTTCCACAGAGCATATCCCAAGGTGGGTTCCAAGAAACATTAATCCCATACAAATATTTCTTAAAAGGGGATTCTTGGTCAAATAAGCTTGTGGAAAACTGCTTATCCCATCTTATCTCTTAAGAGCTCAAAATGCATAGACATATATTAAAGAATCAGAAGTCTGGGTAAAGAAGACTGTTTAAGTTTACTCAACTCAGTGCTTTATCTGACCAGGAACCTCACTCCCCACTCTTCCCCCTACCAATTAACCTCCATTATCATCCCCCCAAATAAATTTAGTTCTTGCTGTTCTAAACTACACAGAACTTCTCAAAATCATAAATGATGACCATAGCCATCATTCCTGTATAACAGAATTTAACAAGGTTTCTTTGGAAATTGAAGAGTGACACTAAGGATTCCACCAGTGATTGCCCGGGTCTATAGCCTGCAAATCACCTTTGATCCCTTTTGAGTTTGTCCTTCCCCACATGGACATCTCACAAGGACCCATCAGGTTGTCCTTTGCAGTGTCTTTGGCACATGCCCCTCTCTGTTCTCACAGCCACCACTCTATTTCATTCTAAACCCTTATCACCTGACAACCACAACAGTCTGCTTAGTGGTCATTCATGTCTCTGTCCTCTATTGTACCTTGCCTGCTGCTGCCAGGTAAATGTTCATGATACTACTTCCCTGAAAGAAGATTTCAGTACTTCCTGTTGTCAAAAGACATGGTTTCCAACCTGCGTTTCCTTCTGAGGGATGTTGGGGATGGTGGGGACGCTGAGCAAGTGGGGCTCTAGATTCCTCACATCTGCTCCAGCCGGGGCAGCTCTACTTGTATCTTTTTTATACATTGAGAATAAGATTTGGTCTCAAGAAAGGATACTGAATTGCAAAGAGAAATGGAAAGCCACTAGGAAAACTTGAAATTTTGGCTTTCAGGGGTGCCTACAATCTGGTCTGAATTTTTTCTGATATTTTCTCATTATAATTTTCCAGAAAGTTTTGCTCAAACTAATTTAATCATTATATTTTGGCGATCCTTCTCATATCTCATCCTATTCCTGCTTAAGCTATTCTAATAATGAACATGGGTTCTGTACCAACTGCTATACTATAAGTACTTTACATACATGATCTCATGTATTATTAATAAGTATTCTGTGAGCCAGGTGCTAATAATTGTTCCCATTTTACAGATAAGGCTTAGGGCAATTAAGTCACTTGATTAGAACCATACAGCTCTAATAAATGTCAGAGCTAGGATTTGAGCCCAGGCCTGTCTGACGTCAAAGTCCCACATTCATATGTGCTGGCTTCCGCCTGATAGCTTTCTCTTTTCTCTTATAATGACTGCCCTTCTTTCAAGTCTACCTCTAACACAAAATCTTCTGATTTCTATATCCCAAAGTAGTTCTCCCTTCCATGAACTTCTTAACAGTTAAAATTTATTCTGTTCATTGGTTAATTACCTCACGCACATACTGCCTTCTGTATTTTTAGGGGAAAGTGTTTTGTTTTGACAGTACATTCTCTGAGGGCATGGAGACTTTGTACCAACTCTTCCTTCTAGGCCTCCACAGTTTTCAACCAGTGCTTTTCCAAAGGCAACAGGGTCACAAGGTTGACATGAATAGATACCGAGAAGTGTCAGAAGTCTGGAATTTTAGCTGTCTAGCTTGGGATGGAAAGAGTGGAAGGCGAGTGTGGGGCCCAGCATTTTGTCCCTTGGAAGCTTGGACTCCTTAGCTGTTACAAAAGGAAAAATGACACGCTCCACACCTGCCATTTAATATGGTTTCCAGGAGCAAATAAGAATTTTTTTTTAAATGCTTGAATGCTGCACACACGCTAAGTATTGTTATAACAGTGGACATCAACATGCATGGATTAGTGGAGTCAGGCAAGGAAGCTGTGCAGAAAGGGATGAAGTGGGGCAGACCAAGAGAAGCTCGGCAGAGGCTAACAATCATGGTCACATCAGCAATCCAGTGGGTAAATTTTATCAGTGTCACACTATTATCCTTTCTCCATCATTTAAGGCAGCCCTGAGCTTTCTGTAATCAACCTCCCATGTCAGCAAGCCAGAGACTCACTTAAACTGAAGATAATACTTGCAGTTAAAAAAAAAAATCTAGTGGCCAGGAATTAAACATTTGTTAAGTTAAAGAAAGGCTACTTACTGCACGCCATGCCAAGTCTCTTTTTGTTGTCTGGAGAGTTATAACAATCCTCTCCTGGCAGTTAGTTTTAAGATCATTAAATGATCCTCATTTGCAATATATTTGCAGAAGATTACAGCCATCTAAATTGACCCTGAAGGAAGACTTATTTCATTAATGGGCTGTCCTGTGCTAATGCATAAAGCTAGAAAAATATATCTATTAAATTCTTAATGTGTAAATGATGTTTCTGGCTTTCTTCTTAATTACAAAGCAAAATGAGCCTGAAGTGCACTATGTCTAGGAAAAAATGATCAATTTAATCCATCTTTCAGGAGGAGAACTTCTGTAGTCGATCCCCAAATTCCAGCTGGAAAAGCTCTTCCTGGGCAGTAGGCTTGGGGCTTATTGCTTCCACCAGGGCTGCTGCAAAATGTGCAGCCTGGCACGCTGTGGTGCATTTTTCTCTGGATTCCAGTGAACACAACAAAGGGGTAATTTGAGTTCTCAGAGATGTTCCCTCCTCCCATTCACCCAGTAAACCCAGCTTCTGCTAACTTTTCCTTGAAGGATTACTCAGGGGCTTTCTGTGCATTGGCGCAAATGCATAACGAGAATGAGCACGGATTTGAAAATGAGTGATGTGCTATTGCTGGCTTATCATATACATGCTGAATATTAATACCGCTATAGAAGGAGATTTACTGTACATATCTATTTCCAGTGTATGCGCAGAATCGCCTAGCTAAAGCCGTAATATAATGTAACGATAACTAAGGGGACTCAAGAGCAACTCCATTTATCTGTTGTAAGGTTGCTTACGGTGGCAGGAAATATTTGCATGGGAAGTTTAGGGTTTTTTTCTCATAGATGGTAGTAAGTGATGGTACTTTGATTTCCCAGGAGCTTTAACTGGTTAATATTAGTGATTCTCTTTAGACAAAAGCACAAATACACCAAGTGCTCTCTCTTCCCAGTTTGATGTGTTTTCCTTTGAGAAGTGGAAATTAAGCAGAACCAGTTCATACCTGCTATGCTTTAGGAAGAGAAAAAGCAGCAAATTAATAGTTATTGGCAGTACGAAATATAACACATACACACATATTTGGTGTTGAGATGCAGTGATTTTTAATTATGCCCTATGTGGTACCTTTTAAAAAGAAAAATTGAGATACTAGTATTCACATCTTGATAAATTCCAGAATATTTGCCTCCTATTCCCTGAATTTATGATACACTTTCAAAAAAGGTGCTTAAAGTATATAAAGTGATAAAACAATCAAATGGGTAACATTTATGAATTTGAGGGCTTTTTAGAAGGAAAATATGGGAATTTGAATTCCACAGACAACTCCAAGTTTCCATCAAATTCATGATTTTGTTCATTGTTAAGTGTGATTTTTTTTCTGCTTTTGCAGTTTTCGGTATATGTATATTATTCCCAGTTTTGTGTTGATAGATCTTGCTGTGAAAATCAAGGAGAGGAAAAAGGAAAGCAATATTCTTTCTGAAAGTCTATTTCATAGTTTTGTATTTTTCATGTGAATGTGCTGCACTCATCAAAGCTGAAAAGGAAGTGCCTACTCAAATATTTGTGGTGGAATAATGCCAAAATTAAGTCTGATCAGCAGACCTTTGTGGGTTCTCTAATATATTTCTTAGCATGATGGAAAAGAAAAGAAACCTTTTGAAAGAGGGGGAAAAAAGAAAGAAAATGAAAAAAAAAATTTTATCTTGTGGACATTTTGTAAGTTGAAAAATTTTGCATTATGAGTTTTTTTAGAATGATGAATAAAATGTTTAAGAGAAAGTGCTCATATATTGCTACTTGGCTTTTACTCCACCAAAATGATTTCTGAAAGCTGTGCAGAGGGAGGATTTTTATGTTAAACTATCTACACTATGAGATCATTATATTCCTATACACTGAGGACAAGCAGGGGAATATAACTCTGATGAAAGACCAAGACACTTCTCTTCCAGGGCCATTGCCAAGAACAGGAATAAACCTACCTTGAGAAATAGCATTGCAACAATTGAAGATCTCAGTGCAGCCTGAAGTGCAAGGTGCTGTCTTTGATTATGGTGCCTGTGATTCTGTTGTAGAGCACTGGCAGGTTTGGAAAGTCATTTTATTTAGGAATTTAAATCCTCAGAATCCAACAAATTTGCTTATGGACGTAGTTTTAAACTGTGTCTAGCCTCCTTAGCTATTTTTCTACTACCTTTGGGGACAGTTGTTCCTTTTACCTCAGTCTTGTAGGGATCAATTTTTTTTTTGAGTGAATTAATTTCCAAGTATAGTTAAGGCAGTGGTTCTCAACCAAGAGACTTTTGTTCCCTAGGGGACATTTGGCAGTGTCTACAGAGGGTTTTGATTGTCAAGGGGATGGAGGATGCTCCTGGAATCTGGTGGGTAGAGGCCAGGGATTCTCTTAAACATCCTACAATACACAGGACAGCCTCAACCCCACTCCAGCAACAAAGAAGTATCCAGCCCCAAATTTAAATAGTTCTGACCTTGAGAATCCGTGAGTCAATGTAACACTGATTTTTAAAAATACCTAAATGCTAAAACTCAGTAGTTTACTACAGTCGACACTTAATTTTTGCTTATTTAGAGTCAAAATGTACATCTCTGATCAGTGATTAGATGTAATTCATGCAGGAATATAGAGACCCAGGCTCCTTCCCCCCTGTGGCTCTGCATTATTAACACATGGTATCCAAATGTGCTGGAGGAGAGCGTATGAAGGATTGCACTTGGGAGTTTTTTTTATGAGCTAAACATATGCCCATATTCATTTGACCTGGACATAGTCACATGGCCACATCTAACTGCAGGAGAGGGTGGAAATGATGTGTTTAGCTAAGTACCCAAGAGGAAGAGGAAATGGGTTTAGTAAACAGTGAGCTACTCTATGCCACACTCCATGTTTGTCTCTACCAAATATTAATTTCTAGTCAAATGAATATCCTTTTAAAATCATTTTTCAGACCATTAAAAATTATGGTTCAACTTAAAATTTTTTCTGCCTAACTTAATGCCATTTTCAGTTTTGATAGCATGTCATACCTTTTAAAGCATTTTCACATACATTGTCTTTCCTGATCATCATGAGAATTATGTGAGGTGAAAAGGAATAGCATTTATTGAGTATTTACTCTGTGTTCAAGAATTCCTCTATACTATCTAATTTATTTCTTATAATAATCCTATTTATAGATATTACCCTTATTTTGCATTAAAAAAAAGGGGGGGACTTAAAGAGATTAAGGGACTTGATAGAAATGCCAAAGCCTGTGCTTTTGCTGCCTCCTGTGAGGTAATTATTAGGTATTTTTGTCCTTCTTTTTCCAGTTAAGGAACTCACATCTCAGATACTCACCCAGGGTTACACAATTATAAAGGGGCAAAACCAGGACAGGAACTCTCCTTCCATTCTCACTCTTATGCTCTTTCCCTGACTACACCTTTGTAGAGGTACTTTATTTCACCAACCAAGTCTGTAAATAAAGCATTAAATTTTCTCCTGCAAGAATTAGCCTTTCTAGAACCATGCTTAATATATTCCCTCAGGGCTGACAACAACCCATGAATAATTGTTATTTCAGCTTAGGATATGTGGTTTAGTGCAGATATCAGATAAACCTGGTTCCGAATCTTCACTCCAATAAGTCACTGCTTATTAGATGGTTGGTGCTCAGCAAGTCCCTTAACCTCTCTGAGCCTCAGTTTCCTCATCTGCAAAGTAGAGATAAAACGCCTGTCTCTCAGAATGGCCAAGGGTGAAGTGAGACACTCAGGTAAGGTAATTCACACAGTATGTGCTTGGGAGGTACAGGTCCTCAAGAAATGTTCATTCCTTTCTCTCCTTCTTCATCTGCTGTAGTGAACATTTGTGGGCTTTCAGCCTCATGGCATTCCCTTTCGTGGTAAAGGCACTCCCGTATCTATTTGGGGCATTACCTTGTGCAGCGTTGACAGGGATGTAAACAAGGTTCCCTTTTCTCCTTTAGCCACGAGGTGGGCCCATGACCCAGGTTGGGGCGATCATTCTCTTTCTCCTAGGACCCTGAATCTTGAGTGAAGTGATATGGGACAGAAAAAAAAAAAAAAAAGGTTACTGTTCATTCATTTGACAGGCAGGTTACTATAGAGATTCTTAGAGCTGCCTTTCCTTTCCTAAATCTGCTTTTTCAGCCACGGGGTAGGTTCTTTATAAGGCTGTATCTTTCCAATGTATTCTTTCTCTACAAAGGTTAACCAGAATGAGTTTCTTTTGCTTGCAACCAAAGGACCCAATAAACTTACTCATCTATACGGTGATTAAATTTTAAAATTCTTGACAATAATGTCAAAAGGCACTAATTGCAGAAGCTTGATAAAGACAAGATCTATTACAGCTGTAATTTCTTCCTCAATATAATAGACCTGTTTAGGAGGATACTAAATTAGTGCGATTGGATTGTTTTTAAACCATAATCTTGTAGAAATTGATAGATAGATTTTTGATGATCATTCATTAATATTTATCCAAGTATGACTTTCCAGAACCTGTGCTAGTTGATTAATATGAAGAAAACTTAAGACATGTTCCCTGACCTTAAAGGCTTTCTACTCATGGTAGTCTAGGTCTACCAGAGGCAGTTTTCTCCATAATTAGGGCAAAATAAATCTCTTCTATTGGACCTGAATTTGTGGGTTCTGAAATTATGTGGATTGCCAGTCTCTCTTCCCCCAATTAATCCAATAATTGATCATGGGCAGCCGTCTTAGAGATATGAAGTGTTTTTGCCTGCATGAAATGTTCAAGGCTGAGAACCCCCTGACAATTCTTCCTTAATGCCTTGGCTTGCTTTGGAGGCCCAGCAGAATAGAGCTGGCAGAGACACAGGGAGATATTTTATAGTAAATTCCCCTAGGAAGCTCTATTTTCAAACCTCACAGGCTTCAAAGCCAGTGTGTGAGGGAACTCTGGAATTGCTCTGGGGGGAAGTTTCCATGCAGATGAAATACCTCTTCCACACTTTGCTACTCCTAATTATTAAACTGTCAGTCTCTTCCCTCCAGCCATCACTTTCTGGGGTGAACGGCTGGAGCAGGAAGGTTGGAAAAGATGATCTGTTAGTGCTGGGAAATAATGCCTTCTATCCAAGAATGTAGTGAGCAAATAAAACAAATATTACTATTTGATGAGCTTATTCTAGTCCTACTATGGGTCTTTTTTCCATTACAAGTCATGATTTGGGCTATATTATAGATAAAACTTATTCATCCTAATAACATTTGTGCTATGGCCTCAGATACAGCACCACCATATACATCTAGGAGTCATGCTGAATCGCTAAGTGAATTAGACTTAGAAAGAAATTTGTGTCTCATCCTGTGGGGCCTTTCGTGGGCAAAGGACAGGATATGCTGACAATCCTGTGGCTTGTCTTGGGTTGTCCAGTAATGGATCAAGAGCAAAGTTGTCAAGAATAAGCACCGGACCTAGAGTCAAAGACCCAGTTTTAAGTCCAAGTTTTGTCACTTAGTATCTATGTATCTGTATGGAAGTCAAGTTGTTGGACTATCAGTTTTGTAATCTGTAAAAGAAGATAATACTTGACCTCACAGAATTGCTAGGAGGATTAAATGAGATGTTCTAAGAATAGCTCCCAGGCCGCAGTAAGAGTTCAGACATAATGTTTGTTGAATGAATATTATATGTTCCAATGCATTCTTTTTTCCCTGATTGCTCGTGAGCTAGAGTTCTTTCCATTCATTTATTCAATAAATACTTATATTTGCTTAAAAAGGTTCAGAAACTGGTTTTCAAGACACATTTGGAGAAATACATTTCTGGATTGGAAAAGAGTAAGTTATTGAAATCATTGAATGATACTAACAATAACAACAACTACCAGTTATTGTGAGCCCACCATGAGCCAAGTGCCGGGAAAATGCTCTCCCTCTGTGATCTCATTTACTCCTATTACAGTTTCAGAGAGAACAACTAAGTTTCCAAGGTGATTCAGCTAGTAGGTTGAGGGGCCAGGATATTAAACTGATTGGCTAGACTCCAAAGCCTGTGTTCATACAGTTATCATTCTGAGATTGTTGTGAGGACCAATTGATGTAACATATATGGACATGCTTTATTAGCGCTGATAAAGCACTTTGTAAATGGTCCTTTATTATCATAGTATCATTAGAAATGATTGATTTGGTGTTATTACCCAGGGTCAACTATGCTTCTGGGGGTAGCCAAAGGCCAGTTCTATGTGCACTTGAAAATTCTATTATTTAAATTAAATTTTTGCCTCTGTTTTATTCAAAAGACTGAAGTTTTCTTTTCTCTATGCCTGACCTTTCCAAATGAGATTTGTTGATGGAGTGGATGAATGGCAAGTGGCTCTTCTGCATCCTTCTGGAAGATGCCCCCTCAGTGCCATTGTTGTTCAGAACTGATGGGATAATGGCCTCCTGGCCATGCTCTGCTTTTGTTTTGAGCCTGGGAAAGAGCAGCTCACTCAAAATCACCCTGATTCAGAATTCTTCCAAACCAGAACACAGCGGCTTCATAAAAATCAAGTGATATAGAACTCACCATTTTCTCATTTTAGAGGCAAAGGGAAAAAAATCTAAAATGTAATTTTCCATTCTCTGTGTTCTCTGTGTTCTCTCTCTCTCAGCACCCTCTCTCAGCACCAATCCCCTGCCACATCTTATTGGCATTCAACTTAAAAATGCATTCCCTTTTTACATAATGGATTAATCTCACCATAGGTTTTTTTCCTAATTCACGTTCCCAGGACATGTGAAATATCTGTTATCTAAGAAAATGTTGTTTTGTTCTATTGCCCAGTAAGCTTATTATAAGCTCAGACTCTCTGCGTGTGTGTTCATATATAAAATATGTCACATTACAACCAGAGAAAATCATTTACTAAATTATTCCTTTACATGGAGCAAATCAGTCTGGTCCCTTGTACCTACCAGAGAAGCACAAATGGCACTGGAACATCCTCAGAGTAGCTTATGCCCTTGACGGGTCAATCAGAGGGTAGCTGAAACTGAAGAAGTCATATGCCACGGTGCCAGCGGAAATGAAAATTATACCACTCATACTAACGAGTGCATTTCCAAAGGGACTATTTACTGGCGTTAGAAGTCTCTAAGCAGATGCCTCTGAACTTAAAATACACTTAATTCCTAAGGATTGTCTTGTAATTAATTTATCCAGATAGACTCAATGAGGAGAATGCAGGGCAAAGCATCACATTGCTCAGCAGTTTGCAAACTTCGGGGAACACTAAGATAAATAGTTTGATTTTTTTTCAAACATCTAAATTCATTTCCCTTAGAATCAGGAACAGCATGCAGTAAGAAAAGCACTTTCCAAATTTATAACACAATTTAAAAAACTCCAGCTACTGTAACAGGAAGGATTCCATATAGCTGACATCAAAAGGATATCACTCATACTTTGGTTACAGCTTTTATTCCTATTAACTCACCAGCCTGTAAACATCTCATTCAATGTGGGAAGCTGTTCCTGACTGTTTTAGTTATACACATGGTGCTGTACAGCAACAAACAGTTTTAGCATACCTCTAATTAACCCAGCTTATATTTCATGATGAACAGCTAGATCTCACGTGACCACTGACAGCTGTAATTTTCTACCATTAGGGAGTATAATTTTTTAAGTGCTCAGATTTTTTTTTTTTTTTTTTTTTTTTTTTTTTAGATTTTGGTACAAATTTGATAAAATGACTATCTCTGGAGGTTAAAGATAGTGATGTGATATTTGGATGAGCTGGTACACCAATAGGGGGCTATATTAAGTAACTGGAAGCTTTTTGGTTTTTTTCCAAAGGCTAAGGTCTCATTTGGATCAGAGTCCCAATATGGCTCTCCCTTTGACCTTAGGTAAACTTCTTAACCTGTATAGACCTCAGTTTAATAACTTAATAAAAGAAAATGATAATTATGATAATGCCAGGTGATATATGAAGAATGATGAGATAATGTATATGCTCTATCTAAAACAGTGCCTGGCACTTACTTAATAAGAGGTAGCTTTTATTATTACTGTTTGCTTTTACTCTAGGGCTTCTTACTCATTTATTTTATTCCTTTAAAAGATATTTATCATGCAAATAGACAAAGAAAATGTGTCAATAGAGCACTACTCAGACATAAAAAGGAATGAAATTTTGCCATTTGCAACAACATGGATGGACCTAGAGGGTATTACGCTTAGTGAAATAAGTCAGACAGAGAAAGACAAATACTGTATGTTATCACTTATATGTGGAATCTAAAAAAAAAAAAAAAAAAAAAAAGAACAAACTAGTGAATATAACAAAAAAGAGACAAATTCACAGATACAGAGAACAAACTAGTGGTAACCATGATAGGTGTAGGGCATTAAAAGGTACAAACTACTATGTATAAAATAAATAAGCTACAAGGATATATTGTACAGCACAGGGAATATAGCCAATGTTTTATAATAACTATAAATGGAGTATAATCTTTTTTAAAAAGATACTTATCATGTCCTTATTCTGTGTCCTGTGCTGTGTGGGCGTTTTCACAGATCCCTCTTCATCTTCACTACAACCTCATGAGTAGGTTTCTTTATCACCATTCCATAGACGAAAACACTGAAGACAGAAAGTTCAGGAATTTTCTCAAGTTCACACATCTAGTCAAGGATGCAGCCAGACTTGACCCTCAGGTCCATCTTTAATAAATAAGGATTCATGCCTGCTAGGGATTCAGCACCCACTGGGAAGACCAAGATTAATGAGACATGCCTCCACTCCCCAAAGCATCGCATTCTATTTGGGGGTGAGGAAAGAAGAGACGAGCACCCATGAGGCCAGATCGTGATGAAGTCTATCCTTGTGGTATAAAGAGATGTGAGGGAGACCCAAGGAGTGTGCGATTACTGTGACTGGGGCAACTGGCCGGGAGATCACAGAGGAGGCAACTTAAGTGCTGGGTCTGTAAGAATGAATGAGATTTTTAACAGGTAAAGAAGAGCATTCCAGGTAGACGGAATTTGCCATGTGAAGACGTGAAGGTTTGGGGTATATGATGGGTACTGAGGACTCCAAGGTTCAAATCCCCCCTCTAGTGTGTACCAGCTGGGCAACATTGGACTGATTATCTACCTTTCTACCACTTGTGTCTGTTATCTGAAAAACAGGCATGATAAAAACACAGAGAGGCTGTGGAGATGGAAAGATAAATTAATATAAAGTGTGCAGCACAGTGACTGGCCCAACAAATGTTGGCTGCTATTTGGCTGGTGTTCTTCCTCTATATCTTTGCTCATCCTGTTCCTTCAGAACTCCCTGGTGTGTCACCCCCTCCCACAACCTCCCACCACAGCCAGCTTCTCACTCACTTATTTCCTCTCAGTGGAGGCACAATATCGCCTGGAATAGTGTTTCCCAACCTCTGTGTCTAAACAAATTAGCTGGGCATCTTGTTAGAATGTGGAGTCCGATTTGGTAGGTCTGGGGTGGGACTGGGGAGTCCTTGTCTCTAATTAGCCGCCAGGAGATGCTGATGCTCCTGGTCCCAGGACCACACTTTGAGTAGTAAGAGCCTTCACAGTGTTTCCCAGAGTGGTTTCTGCATTTCTAACAAGCTTCCAGTAATGCCACTTCTACTGGTCTGTGTAACATACTTTGACTAGTGAGGGTTCAGAGCATCGTATTTTTCAAGGCCCCCCATTTTTAAAGGCCTTCTGTGAGCAGAGCCTTACCTTTCTTTCCACTCTTTTCTTCTTCGCACAAGAATCTGTTCTGGCCAAATTGTATTCATCTGCTTTTTCCTGAACGTGTCCTATATACTGGTCTGGAAAGCTTTGAAACCCATCGTCTTTGTGGTCCATAGATGCCGTGGTACGTCTCCACAACAGCTCTCAGCACGCTGTATTGAAATGCATATTTACATGTCTCTTTCTACTTCCAGACTATTGTTCTGCTAATTATAAGCCGAAGTACACACTGTAACAGTGACCATGTTGTATTATTTGTGTGCAGTGGTAAACCAAGAGGGCAGGGTTTGGGAATGGTCATTGTTTTTGTTTCCCAGGGCCGCCATAACCGAGCACCACAGACTGGGTGGCTTCAGAAATCCTGAGCCTCCCTCCTAGTTCAGGCAGTTGCTGGTGATCCTGGATGTTCCCTGGCTTGTAGCTACACCACTCCAGTCTCTGCCCTCGCCATCCCACGGTGCTGTCTGTCTGTGTCTGCCTCTGTGCCTCTTTTCCTCTTCTCCATTCAGAGAAATAAGACACCATTAAGAAAATGAAGACACCAGTCATTATAATAAGGGCCCACCCTACTCTAGTATGTCCTCATCCTAACTAATGACCTCTGTCACAACCCTATTTCCAAACAGAGCTGCATTCTGAGGTTCTGCGGAGGACGTGAACTTTCTGGAGGGAAACTAGTCAATCCCAGTTAAGTTGCATGGTGATAATGAGTAGACTAAGATGTGTGCAGGTTTTAAATTCTCTACAGATAATGCTTGCACCTGGTGTAGACCAGTCCCACTGTCCATCTCTACCCCTTGGTATCCCATTGTTAATGTATCTTGCTTTTTCTGATAAAATACGGTGCCCCCCCCCCTTTACTGCAGTTTCACTTTCCGTGGTTTCAGTTGCCTATAGTTAACCATGGTCTGGAAACATTAAGTGGAAAGTTCCAGAAATAAACAATTCATATGTTTTAAACTGGGCACTGTTCTGAGCAGTGTGGTGAAATCTCACACCTTGCCACTGTGTCCAGCCTGGCATCCCCAGCCATCGACATTGTCTGTTTCTGACATCCAACCATTGACATCATCATGGCTCGATGACTGAAGCAGATGACCATGGTTTCAGTCATCCATGGGGTCCCTCGGCAATAAGGGGGGACTACTGTATGTTGTCATATCCATTTCACTTTCACTGAAACACTACAGAACTTGTTTCAGAGGGCAGGCACTATATTTCATTCATTTTTTAAGTTTACCATGAATGGCCCATAGTCGTTACTCAAGAAATGTTTGTCAAACTGAACTGTTGATCTGGAAGTTTGATGACTGTTTCCTTGTCCGAATTATGAGAACTGATTCCTTAAATCTCTACTTCGCATCCATAATGAAGATATATAGCTGATATTTTAAGATGAAGAATAATGCTATTTCATCCTATGAGAAGATTAGGGTCTTGTAAAATGCAGAGCTATTTCTAACACTGTTTTAACTTCCAGTTTGTGCTCCATTAAGGGAAATGTTTTCTCAATCAAGTAGTATAAAGAAAACGGTGCCCTATTGAAAGAAAAAGGTGTGACGCAACACCTTTATATAATTATGTTATTGTCACATGGGTTTATCACATTTTGAAGTAGACTCTCTAAAGCACACATTAGAAAGAGAGAGCTTATTCTCCTCAGGAAGGTCCCAAGTTTACCTGCTTAAAATGACGCTATAATATTTTGTAAATGCAGTTTGTTTGCTATCATTTAGAAAGTGATTGAAGAAAATAAGAATTATTCATTCATTCATTCATTTATCAAATATTTTATTAAATTTCTTACTCTTTGTCAGTTTCTATCCCATATGCTTCGAATTTCTTTATTGTTAATTTATACATAGTCATGTAATAGTTTGCAGCCGATTAATGTGCCAAATGAAGAAGAAAATCTCCATCCTGAGGAATTTATAATTCAGAAAGTCAAATCCCAAAGAAACTGTCATTTTCAAAATATCATATTTCCAATCCTTGTTTTTCCTTCTTTTGACTTTCCATGACAGATCTGCTGTGGCAGAATAATTTGGAAGTTTGAGGGCATTTATGATGAGCAACCTATCATGCTAATGACAATTTGGGGGCATTCTACACTGTGCGGAGGAAAATGGTTGGATATTAGAGACAGTGCACTGAACAGTTCATGTCTTACATTTTAATGCTGATTGGTTCATGTAAGTGGCTATTATGACAGTATGTCTCATTATGCGGATACTATAAAAATATTTTTGTGGACATGTTCAGAATAACTCTGAAAATAGAAATTTGTAGCTTTGTTGTCCATCTCTGCCTGAAATTGTACTGTGAATTTTTTTCCATCTGGGTATACACACATCATCCAATGAGTGTACCAACTTTCTACACCTTTTCTATCTTTTTCATCTGTGTACTGTGCGTTGATATTGGTCCAAGCAATCCGGGGCAGTAGAAAGAGCACAGAACTGAGGTCAAGAGATCTTGGTTCTAATCCTGGCTCTGCCCCTATCAAGCTACGTGACCTTGGGAGAATCACTGCAATTCTCTAAATTTGCTCACCAGGAGATTGAACCAGTTGAATTTATACATATTGCTATTTATAAAATGAGAATTCCTCTTGTATCTCTTCTAGATTTGTTAAATTATCTTACTTTCCATTCCTTGAATCTCTCTTTATATAATAATATAATTGATTTCATAATTTTCTGAGGTCCTCCTTGTCCGATTAGGAAAGATCTGTAGGGAAAACTGCTTAACTGGCTGTTCGGGGGCAGCATCGCAAAGTGGTCCAATGTTTCCCTGCATAGACTGTTTTTGGGAAGGGGCATTTGATCTAAGCAGCTTTGCTTCCATCCTCACCTCCAAGAGGAAGATGCATTCAGACTCAGTCGCCTTTCGCCTGTGAAGCCCAGCTTTGCCACACTCGGGAAGTAGCTCGTTTTTGTGTTTATACAAATTATGTATATTAACCCAGGCTTTCTCTAGGTCTTCAAAATTAAATTTCAAGTAAATTACTTAAAATTCGTAAGAATTCATGTGGTCTGTATTACTGGGCAAAGGCTAGACTGAGAACTCCTCATCTCTCTGTCCCAGTGCCTGGCACCGGGGCTGCACGTGGGAGGCCAGTGTGCAGTGAAATAGGTCGGTTTCCCTTGACTTCTAAGACTGTTCTGCCTCATCCCTCAGCAGATATGTGTCCCTGACATTTTTGTGTAGGTAGAAATGTTGTATACTGAACAGTATTTTAAATATGCTAGTTATTTGAGGCAAATATAGGATGACTTACATGGTGAATAACCACCCAGTCGTATAATAACTTTACACGGGCTTCTCAGTAAATCATGTACTGGTTCACCCCCGTTTCTTCATCTGAGAAATGAAGGTTGAATTTCAATGGCTCCTGAGGTTCTTTTATCACTAAAATTCTTTCATCAAAATTTAAATTTTTATGTATTAGTCTACATCAAATGATATAGCTTCTGTAATTAGCATTGCAGTTTATCTTGAAAGAAATTTGATTCCCAAGACGTTCAAGTATATGTTTTGAAGTAATTATATTGTAGTGATTATGAGCACATATTTTGGAATTCAGTAGGCCTGGGTTCAAATCTGGACTCAACATTTATCAGAAACAAGTCACCGTAATTCTATCAGACTCAACTTTCTCATCTGTAAGTGGGGGTAATAATAGTACCTACTTTATAGGGCTGTTGTCAGAATTAAACGAGATAATTACATTAAGTACGTAGGGCAAGGCCTGGCACAGGGAACAGTTTTTCTTACTGTAACCACACTGGGATTGAGATCATGATGAAGAAAAACACTATAAATATATTTGTTTAATTTCAGATTGAAGATAATGACTGCAGGAAAAGATTAAATAACTTTATTTATTAAGCTGTACTGCAGATTTGCTAGAACTCCCTCATCTGGGTAAGAAAATGTCCATGGAGATGTGAACAGCAGTTGCACATCAGAGTGGCACTCGCACTGATAAATCATCCCTTGCTGTTGCACTCTTCAAATTAGAGCATCTTTTGGCAAAGGAGTGATATTTATAAATTAAATTTATTGATACACATGGTCTTGGTTATTATTTTAATCTTCCTCTCTAGGTATTTTGTAAGAAAATATAAGTCTTGTGTTTACTTCTGTTTGTTAATGCTTTGATAAATCAGACATTTTTAGTATTCTATCAATGGCAAAAGTCTAATTGCCTTATTGTATTCTGATTTATTTCTTTCCTTACTTTCTTTGCATCTGCAGCCCAACAAATGAGTCTCTGAAGAGGTGTATGTTATGATACAGTGTCAGTGAAATGAATCCTGATCAATTTTAAAGTTCACATTTTTATTTGATGACTTTCAAGGGAATCACTAAAACTGAGATTGACTTGGTCTCTTCTTTTGTTGGTTAAATATTGTTGTTTGGAAGCGGTGGAGCCAGAATGAAAAGAAAGGCCCTTCTTGTGATCTCAACTCCGTTCCATTTTGGAGGAAAAGCCACAGCAGTTCCTCTTGTCCATGTATAAAATGAGGCTAATTGGTCAAAAAGAACACAGTGGCTCTAACAGGCCTGTAGCTTTGGCATCTCACCAAGGCAAGAAGCCTAATTCTTTCCAAAATGAGAGAATTTTGAGTGCTGTTGAAAACCTACTTCTAGTCTTTTCAGTTGCTCCAAATGTTTTTATTTTTCGCAGTAATAAAATTGTTGTCACATGTCCGTGTGGTGTTTTGCAGCTAACAGCTCATCTGATCCTCTTGATTATTTGGGGAGGTAGCTGGGGCAGGTCTCCCCTTCCCCTCTTCTCTGGTGGGGGGACTAGGACTCAGAGAAAGAAAGCCATTGGGCCAAAATCACACAGCTAATACAATGTAGGGTGAGGATCCCCGATGGGGGTTACATGTTCCTCATTTGAAACATGAGAAGAGTTTGCACCCCAGGAAAGAAGAATATTGAGACTACATATTGTTCAATGAGAAGGTAATTAAAAAATGAAATTCTGGATAATATTTAGTGCTTACTTTTCCATGCAAGGACATTAAAAATCTCATACAATTTGATGCATAATTTTCAAATTCAAATACAAATGACACAGCCCATAGTTGATTGAGAAAAACAAATGGTGTAGGGAAGGAATGTCTGTTGTCTTCTGCAACTGAACTGTGCTAAGATTTCTATGCTGCTAATATAAAATATATTTGCATATAGCCTTCATATTGTTTATAATGATTTTTATACTTTTATGCATTACTCATGTACTTCTGACTTTTGTAATGCCATTTTTCTTTGTTGTGTATTTATCCACATAACTCTGAAAAAAGACAAAGAGATCTGGATGTTTCCAGAAAAATCTATAACTTTCTATTAGAAAGCATCATATCCAAGTATGTGTCATTACTCAATATTGCAAAAGCATATTTAAATACATACTAAAAATTCTCAATTTTCATTTTAAACTTTATTTCATGCTAAGCATAAATATTGAAGGAAATGGTCGTTATGTAATTCAACAGAAATTTGAAAATAATATAAATTTGGTGACAACCAGCATTTGATATATAAAACATTTATAGCCTGAGGAGAGAAACCTAAAAAGCGCCGATATTTAGATTTCTCTACTTTCAAATTCAAGAAGCTAGGTAAAGAAAGCTTTGTATGACCACTGTCAGAATACACTAATTATTTTAAACCACCCCCACTTTCTTTGCAAATATCCCCTCCAGCGTAACTACCAAAAATCAAATCTTGAGGGAACTTTGGCTAACTTTATATCCCATAGCTCATTGTTCTTGGAGCAAATGGATTTCATTTTTTTTTTCCTCCTTTTTTTTCATCGTTAATGTCAAGCAAACATTTATTTCAGGTGCAAAGCCTCAGGATATGTTAGTGAAAACAGTGGCTAGCTGTGCCAGCGCTTACTGCCCACTAAGTGGGTGGGAAAAGGGTGTTGTGACCCTCTTACCCTTCCCACCAGTCTCCCTAACAGCTTTGGCCTTCGGGTCAGCTCAATTTCCCCTCCACTGAGTGGCCATTACGGTGCCTGCTCGGTGATAAATGCTTTTTGTAAGAGACTGCATTGCCGGCAGCTAGCGCTAGGGAAGTCTCCCACCCGGGCCAGCCAGACAAACTAACATGCTAGCCCGCGATGGGCTGGTTACCTAGCAACGTGCCTGGCCTCACCAAAATGAATAGACCCACAAACAAAAATGAAAAGGAGATAAAACGAGTCAAAGTACAAGGGGCGAGGAGGTTAATATTCCTCTATCGAATAACTTCGTTGTGGGGAATTGCATTTTAACCTTTTTTTTTCAAAGCCGAAGGTGGAGACTGTATTGAAAATTAAATTAGACCACATTTGTGTTTTGTTAAAATGTTTTCTTTTATGCAGAATTTTCTTTCCCACTCTCGCTATAATTTTCTAACTTTCTCTTAAAGTGGAAGAAGCAGTAGCATTGGAGGGGGACATAAGATGGATATCTAAATATTCCACTTTTCCTATATCATTTTGCTGTGTGACTTTGAGCAGATACCTTGAGTTCTCTGTTGCCCAATTTCCCCATTGATAAAAGAGAATGGCAAAGGTCATTTATTAAATACAATGAGAGGGTGAGGTGTAATGTTTTATGCCAAGGAAAGACTCCCATTTCCTTAAATTTGAACTCAATGAACTCTTAGTCTACAATTTAAGATGTTACCTTATAGATTAGTGAAGACTGTGCTCAATTAAATGGCTTTTAGCTTTGAGGTTCAGGGTTGCCCCCAAATTATTAAGCCTTTTTGATGTTATGGTTGTGTGTTTGTGTGTTATGTGTGTGTAATTTTGAGCATCTACTATGTACCAGGTACTGCACAAGGCCCTTTAAAAAATACAAACTAGTGTTCATTAGGTAAAAATGAATGGATGAGTCCAGATTCATTCAAAAAAGTTGTTTCACAATTTTTAGAGCCTCCCAATCCAAGAACTGGTATCTGGATAATTCCTACCATAATTGCCATAAATATAATTGCAGAAGTATAAATGCATTATTCATAGATCTTTCAAATTCCCCTCTTTTCTTCCTCCCAACCACTGGCCTCATTCAGGCCACCATCTCTCATCTGGATTACTAGTTTAGCCGCCTAGCTAATTTCCACGCTTCAGATCTCCTCCCCTGTAGTACACTCTGCCAAAGTTAGCTGCAACAGTATCTTGAGTCCTTTGCTTAAGATCCTCATTGGTTCCTTACTGCACAAACTCCTTCCCATGATTCTTAAAACCCCTCACAATGTGTCTCAGCTCCCACTGCTGTGCATCGAGTCCTATGTCCACCCACAGAACTGCTCTCCGTTCCCCAGATGCACCACACTCACCAGCGCCCTCCTGCACACTGTTCCCTACTAAGAATGTACTTCCCTGTTCCACTTCTCCATCCAGAAAACTCCTGGTCCTTCCTTAATGCAGGTCACATGCATCTTCTCTACCCTCAGGCAGATCCCTCCAATACACTTTCATGGCCCTTTCTACATAGGTCTTACCTCCAGCAAGTCTCTTACCTTACTGATCCACATCTATAAAATGGCATTAATAACAGCACTTGCTTCACAGGGCTGTTGTGAGGAGCACATGAGTTAATAACATGGAAAGTGCTTAAAACTAAGTACAGCATTTGGTAAGCACCCAGCAAACACTGGTCTTACGATAAGATCTCAGATATTGCATTTGTACATTAATCACTGTTCACATCTTTGTCTCACCCTTCAGATGATAAGATTTTCTTGAGGGCAGGAAGCATGCCTTAGTTAGCTTTGCATCTCTGTGCTGGTCATTTGTTTGCCATCATAGTTGGTGCTCAATGAAGGTTTGCTGCAAGAATGAATGAATGAACGAATGAATACGTTTCTAGGGCTGTCTGGGTTAATGACGAATTTTGTTCCCTTTATGGCTTAGCATCCTTTCTCTTTAAAACAAACGTTTCACACCTAGTAAACTTTCCTCACGGGGCTTTTGGTTTTAGGATGCTCACGAATACAAGTGTTCTTTTCTTCGTCTTCTACCTCTATTGGAAAACCATCATAAACTCCCTTTTATTACATGGGCTGAACTTGGACACTTGAATTCCAGAGTTGCCTGGAAAACCCCTGTAAAGTGATTGTGCTATTTTCTGTTTCATGGCTGTTAGATTTAGCTTCACTGTAGATTGCCTGTAAACTTTACGGGGTTCAGTCTTTAAACCAGCACTCTGACTTGTCACCTTCTTCTCTCTTGTGTTATAAGAATCAGTATTATATTTTAAAGTAGAAAAATATGCTGATTTATCTTCTTCAACAACTCATGTTGAGTATATATCACTATTTTAAAAAGTAGTCACAAAGTTATGGCCTGATTACAGAATGAAATTCCAGGGACCTGCAGACTCCACATTTCATTGATCAATTAATCGGCCTATAGCATTTAAAAGAGGGCAGAGGAAGATCTCGAGAACAGAACATAGACACAAGTGTTCTTTCCAACTACAGAGAAATCACTTCCCAGTGGACACCTGGGAGAGGATGAAACTTTTTAGTAAACTTAAAAGCCTGACAAGTCTATTCTTCTTTTACCTCAACAAAAGGCAGACTATACTTGTGGAAAGAACATGGGCTTTGGAGTGAAACCAGCTGGAAACGAGCTTCGTTTTGCCATTTAACAAGGTGGATTAAATTAACCAAGGTGCTTCACCTTTCTGACCCTTGGTTTGCTGATCTGTAAAATGGGAATCTTCCCTCCAGGATTTGATGGGGATAAAATGAGACATCACACATAAAACACCAAGCACAGTGTGTGTACAGTTGTTGCTCAGTAACTATTAGCTCTCTCACAAATCTCTTCTCTTTTGTTATTTGTTATTTTTGTTTGCAACTAATCCAACAAACCCCAGACACAGTGTCCTAACTCTGTCCCTGAAGTTTTTATTTTCTGTCACCAGTATACTGCTTCCAGGGGCAGGATTTTTTTCTTCGAGGTTCTGGCCCCCAAATATCCCTTTTTCCTCATTTCGGTTTGAGATGACTAAGGGACTCTGTTGGGGGTTGAGGGGTGGTTGAGGAGTACAAGATACATATCAATAGTTGCTCACAAAGAAGTTCTATAACTTGAGATTTGAACCCTGGCTGTTTGGCTCTCCAGCCTGTGATTTTTAAATACTGTTCTACGTCTGTCCTCAAGGACAAAGGATTGGGGAGAGGAAATTGGCGCTGGAATGGATGAGCCATTGAATCTGAATTCCTCCTCAACCACAGATATTTAGTGCCACATCCCATGAGCCTGACTGCCCATGTGCTTGGTGCAGCAGTGACCAAACCCAGCTGTCTTCACCTTTATGAAGCTCACTGTCTCCTTGGTGTCCCCATCTGCCAGCGTCTTTATCCACAAAATGGGGTTAAGATCCCCCATTCACTCTGTCTGGGAGGAAAATGAAATAATGTTAAGGGGCTACTGAGCATTTCATTTGTATGCTAAGGGCTTCAATTATTTTATGCTCCCAATCACTTCGATGTTATTTTGCACATAAAGAAACTGAGGCCACTTGCTCTGGTCAGCCCAGGGCGGACTTGGAAGCGGGTCTGTTTATGGCCAGTGCACGTGCTCCTGACTTGAGCTAAGGAATGGGAAGCGGCCGGCAGGGCGCTGGGCACACATCGTAGTCAGTGCTCCCTGGGCTGTCATCAGCCCCCCTCCCCTTCCCCTACTCCTCCCCTCTCTCCTCCCCTTCTTTCGTGCTTCCCTTCCCATTCTCACTTTTAGCTGCTCAGATAGTGTGAACACAGAAGAGAGAGAGAGACAGGTGGAAAAGGGGCAAAAGAGCCCGAGTCGGTGTCCTTCACAGTTCTCCCTCTGGAAGCCCTGCCGCCAGTGCTTGTGTTCATTAAGTTTGGCTTTCCCAAACTTTGGCAGGTAAGATCTTGTAATTACAATCAAGTGAGTTTTAAATGGTTTTCATCTCTCTTCGTTTCTTAGTGTAAGCATTTCAATTTGTTTCCTGGTCCCTCTCTCCTTGTCTCTCATCTGCACACGTCCAGGCCCAAGATAATGAACAGACTCGGACTGATTATAAGGCTGTGACTCCATCCAAGGGCTTGGATGCTGCTGCCGTTTCCATCAGTGACTCGAGCAGAGCTCCAGGGGCTTGTAGCTCATTAGCGTCTCGTTGGAAGTTTGGCCTGGCAGTCAGGCTCTCATTGTTCTGGATGCTGTACACATGTTGCTCTAGAGAAAAACTTCAGAATCGCTTGCTGTCTTTGGTGATCACAGCCGATGTGTCTCTTAGGTGTGGAGTTATCATGTGTAGGTAAGTTTGAAAAATGTCTTAGAAGCTGAGAATGAGAATGACTTACATATACAGGATAGATCTTGGGAAGGGAGCTCTTTGTGCCAAGAAATTATCTTTCTTTGACCCTAATAGACTGTTTTACAAGATTTCTGGGAACTGAATCAGTTACCACAAAAGAAAGCGCAGTTACCATGGGAAGCTTAAGACTTGGACACTATACACACTGTCTCTGTTGTCAGGGACACCGGCACCAAAGTTTGATGAGCATCTTACTTACATAACCATTATTTAATCCTCACAACACCCACGTGGGAAGTGTTATGAGTCCCATTTTACTGAGAAATGAAACCCAGAAAGATTAAGTAACTTGCTTAAGACCTCCCAGACAGGAGGTGGGATTCGGGCTCAGGCGTGTGTGGCTCCAATGTCATTGATACTCACTGCATTGTCTCTAGAGGGTAGAGAATTACAACAGCGGGTCCAGACAAGCTACTCACATTGGGGTGAAAGGAAGGGTCTGGTGAGTGATAACAAAATTGCTGCAGGGAACAATGATGGGAAATCAGGAGCAGGTGTCCCAGGTAAAGAGGTAAAGAGCATTGGAAAGCTTTGGCTGTAACCTCAGGGCAGCGGGTGGAGGGGAGAGTCCAGTCCAAGACAGGGTGCTGAGTCCTCAGCAGGTGATGGAGAGCTACTCCTCAGCTCAAAGAGAATAACACTGGAACTGTGATTATGTAAGAGGTGCTAAGAGATGGCTAGTTGGAGGCCTAATTACCAAGAAGGTTGGCAGTGGCTTGGGAGGATTCAAAGAAATAGAAGACCCATGGTTTCTGTCCTCAAGGAATTCACAATGTGATTGGGTGAAAATATGTGTGCATTTTACAGTGTAAAAAAAAAAAATTACAATATAAGGCCATGCGGGAGAAGTGTGAAAAGAGTGGGAAGCTTGGTGTGTTTATGCCCTCTCTCCCACCCATTCGTTCTGAAGACAGACAGCAGCAGGTTAACAGTGCTAACAGTCCCTTCAGGACCTACATCCTTGCCTTCCTCCCCAGGATCCCTCACCATCCCTCTCCTCCGTATCACAGCCACCGTCAGCCACTCTGCCCCTGTTGGCCGTCTTTCACTTCCAGAACATGGCACATACCAACCCCCTTCTGGAACACCCTGCCTGGCTGCTCCCAGTCGCTAGGTCCTGGCAGAGGCCTCATTCCCAGGAAGCCTCCCCAACCCTTACCCTGTCAGCGGGGGTCTTTTTCCATCATCAGCAGCTGTGCTCCCAGCTGGTGACTCTGTAAGGGTTGGGACCTGCTTTATTTTGTTCACTGTGGTGTTCTCATGCCTGGCACAGTGACTGGCACTGAGCTGGTGCTCAATAAATATTTGTTGAATGAATGAATGAATGAATGTATCATTCCATGGTCACTCAGTGTCTAATATACTGTTGGGAACAATTCAAAGAGCTAATCGTTATTCTAGGAGCTTTACATGTATGAGCTCCTTTAATCCTCATTACAACCCTGTGAGATGGAAACTATTTATTATCCCCATTTTACAGATGAGCAATGGAAGTGCAGAACCTAGGCAGTTTGGCATCAGAAACCCTGCCCTCATCCACTACACTGTGCTGTCCCATGGTCAGTCTCAGGAGTGAGTATATTGGAACATGTGGGAATTACTGTGTTATTTTCTCGGAGTCATAGCTCCAGAAATTATGGGGTACATTACTTTTTTATTGGTTTAGGCCTTGAATAGGGTTATTCATGTAAACTCTGCCACAGGAAGCTCCACTTCTGGTGAAGTCCTGGACTGGGATCATCAGTGTCACTTTTAAACAGGAAGGGCAACCAGAGGGACTTCCAGAAATATGAGGGAGTTTCAAGGAGGCTGATAGTCCTCTGTCCGGAAGATCAAACGAAGGATCTCACCTGACTCTGTGTGTGTGAGTGTTAACAAACTAGTTGGAGGCACTGCTACTAAATACCATTCATAAATAGCGTCTGCTGTAATTCACATCCTTTCAGAAAGTGATAACATACTAGTAAGCGCTGGTAGTTGAGCCCCCAACACCTGCAGGTGAGAAAACACAGATGGCCTCACTGCACTAACAGGAGATTTTTCACATGGGAGCTGGGCAAAGGAGAGAGGAAGGGTTAAAACAACACTGCCCGTCCCAGCAGGCCTGCTCACGACTGCTGCCGGGGCCAGCATCCCCCGTGAGGGTACTCGGGCTGCCCCCGGAACTAACACTTCACTGCTTGCTGGGTGCCATGTCAACAACAGGAGCTCTGCCTGGGGAGCCCATACTGAGCTGAAGTCTTAACAATGTGTGCCGCTTGGCTGTTTTGTGGTGGTGAGCTGCCCGAGCCTATGGAGCAGCCCCGGGGCGCCAGGTACTGAGCTAGTCCCATAGATGCCTCAGCCACATCCCTTGGCACTCACTCCTGTGTTCTGAAGATTGCTTACGGCAAGCACTTATGACTCTGCCTGAAGGCTTTTTCAGGACACAGGAGCACGCTTGATCTGGGAGGAGACCCAGACAGAAATGTTGGAGAGCTCATGTGCCCCGGAGCAGCCCTCAACCAACAACAACCAATGAGGAGTTGGTGGATAAACGCCCCAGCTCCCCCACCCCTTAGTGGGACAATGCTGGGACATGTTCTGTACGGCCTCCCAAGTTCTCCAGGGGGACTGGTGACTCGCTTCATAACACCCTTCTCATTAGCTTCTTTCCCTTCTGCTGTTTCCCCTCCCCAGGTCCCCTCTGAGTATTCTTTGGGACCATTTCCCAAATAAACTACTTGTACTTGAATGCTCATCTTAGAGTCTCCTTCTGGGGAAGTCCAAACTAAGAAGCTAGGCCCTGGGCACGTAGAGACAGTCAAGACAGTCTCTGCCTTCAAGATGTTCAGTCTAGAAGATGAGAAAAACAAAATAAATCAATAATACAAAAGTGTTAAAAATGCATACATGGGGGTTATGGAGTTTAGAGAAGAACCACCAGAGACTCACGGGAGTGCGTAGGGGGTGGTGTGGAGCAGTCAGAGAGAGCTTGTAGGAGGAGGCAAGATGTGCTAATTGCTTGCTTCAGTGATATGTGCCCTGCTGTAAAATGGTTTAATATTTGTAGAATAAGTGATCTGTAAAGTGACACGTGTGTATCTATACAGTTACAGAAACAAGATAAAATGAAATTTTTAGTAAGTCAGGCTCTTCCATCCCTAATGGTTTGTATTCTGAGAAGATACTTCCATAGCGTGTGTGTTGGTTTATTTGATTCCCATGCACCCGGGTTCCAGTGCGCACATCCTCCCAGGTGCAGCCTGGGCCTGCAGTCAGGACGGAGAAGCACACTGCCATTCCTGCTCTGAAAGCCCTTTGCATGTGGAGCTTTCGCAGTGCATTGTCAGTATTTCCTTGCTACTATATTGCTCCCTGACGCCCACAACATGTTCTTAGCGGTGCCCCGCATTGTTTTCCTGTGCTGACATAAAGACAATTCATTATTGTAGACTTTTTTTGTGCTTACCTTTTCCAAGTTTGCCATTAAACTCTAAGCTCCACGAGGGCAGGGAGCTTCCTGTTTTGTTCACCAATGTATACCCGGTACAACACAGTTCCTGGCATCTAAGGGGTATCAGTCAATGTGCTGCATGAATGGATCGTTGGATTGCATGACTAGGAGCTCCTTGTAGAGAAAGTCAAGGTCTTATGAATCATTGTGTCACAGCACTTGGCCCCGCACCTGGTAAACACCATTAGAAGTTCATCAAACAAATTATTTTCTAAAAGCTCAGTGTTAAAGAATAGTCTACATTAGTGACAGAAGGGAATTAGAGCAGAATGTGTAGTACCCTTTTCTTTTCTTGGTTGCCGCTTTTCCTCAAATAGAAAATAATTTCCATAATTGGGAGTGATCATCAGTCATAGGGCTTCTATGTCAATCACCCTTCCTACTTCTCAGCTGTCTTGGGCAGATCCCAGAAGCCCTTTCAGTCACATCTCAGAGCCTCAGAAGACAGTTAGGACTGAAAGCCAAGTTCATGTTGAATAAAGCAGCCACTGCCAGTGTAATTACCCAAATGAGAACCCGGCCAGACTGCCAAGGGTTAGCCTCTCGATTCCTCTCCCAAGTCCAGTTCTGACAGGTGGTCATATTACTTTCAAAAAGGAGATAATCTTTCTCCAAAGTGAGTTGCTAAATATCCAAAAGAGAAGTCACACAGGAAAGCTCATTCCCAGACCTCATGAGAGCAGCATGCCTGCCTCCACCCCAGCTGTGACTTGGGTCCTCTCTTGGCAGGACTCCCATTCGAGTACATCCTCTCTGAGGAGATGTTTTAATCTCCCTTAAGAAGCTCTGTTTGCTGCTGGAAGATCACAAACCTTGGGCACGAGCTGGAAGATCATTTACTCCAAACCCTGGCCTCTCAGCTGATCCTTAAGTAAACTCTCTAAGAATAGTCCTGGCTTTATGAGAAGGACTTTTGACATTTGGTTTTAAGCTTGTCCTGATGGTGAAAAACAATGGTAACACCAACAGTAATAATGCTTACTATTTGCTGAGCTTTATGTGCATTACCTCACTGAATTCACAAAACATCCCCACGTGGTAAGTACTATTATTATTCACATTTTACAGGTGAGGAAACAGAGACTTAAAGAGATTAAATAACCAGAAATTGACACAACATTGTAAACTGACTATAACTCAATTAAAAAATATAAAGAAATTAAGTAAAGCAGCATGTAAATCAATGAAGCTAGACCACTCCCTTACACCATACACAAAAATAAACTCAAAATGGATCAAAGACTTAAACATAAGACAAGATACAATAAACCTCCTAGAAGAAAATATAGGCAAAACATCTGAAATACATCTCAAAAATGTTCTCCTAGGGCAGTCTACCCAAGCAATAGAAATAAAAGCAAGAATAAACAAATGGGACCTAATTAAACTTACAAGCTTCTGCACAGCAAAGGAAACTATAAGTAAAACAAAAACAACAACCTACAGAATGGGAGAAAATTTTTGCAAATGAAACCGACAAAGACTTGATCTCCAGAATATATAAGCAGCTCATACAACTTAATAAGAAAAAAACAAACAACCCAATCCAAAAACGGGCAGAAGACCTAAATAAGCAATTCTCCAAGGAAGACATACAAATGATCAAAAGGCACATGAAAAAATGCTCAATATCACTAATTATCAGAGAAATGCAAATCAAAACTACAATGAGGTATCACCTCACACCAGTCAGAATGGCCGTCATTCAAAAATCCACAAATGACAAATGCTGGAGAGGCTGTGGAGAAAAGGGAACCCTCCTACACTGCTGATGGGAATGCAGTTTGGTGCAGCCACTGTGGAAAACAGTATGGAGATTCCTCAAAAGACTAGGAATAGATTTACCGTATGACCCAGTAATCCCGCTCCTGGGCTTGTGTCCAGAAGGAAATCTACTTCAGGATGACACCTGCACCCCAATGTTCATAGCAGCACTATTTACAATAGCCAAAACATGGAAACAACCTAAATGTCCATCAACAGGTGACTGGATAAAGAAGAGGTGATATATTTATACAATGGAATACTATTCAACCATAAAAACTGACACATAAAGCCATTTGCAGCAACATGGATGCTCCTGGAGAATGTCATTCTAAGTGAAGTAAGCCAGAAAGAGAAAGAAAAATACCATATGAGATCACTTATATGTGGAATCTAAAGAAAAAAAAACCAAACAAACATAAAAAGAAAACAGAAACAGACTCATAGACAGAATGCAAACTTGTGGTTGCCAAGGGGGTAGGGGGTAGGAAGAGACAGACTGGGATTTCAAAATGCAGAATAGATAAACAAGAGTATACTGTATAGCACAGGGAAATATATACAAGATCTTATGGTAGCTCACGGAGAAAAAAATGTGACAATGAATATATATATATGTTCATGTATAACTGAAAAATTGTGCTCTACACTGGAATTTGACACAACATTGTAAAATGACTATAACTCCATAAAAAAGTTTTTTAAAAAGTCTAAAATCTAATAAGAGGAAAAAGAAAGAAATTAAGTAATTTCCCCAAGACCATATAGCTAGTTAATTGGTGGAGCTAGGATTTAAAACCAGACACTTGTTTCCAGAGCCTCCTGCTCTTGGGCCCATGACCAGGATTTGGAAGAGCAAAATCCTCTGGAAGAGTAGCAAGCCATTCCCTTTTGCAAGTTGAGTCTCTCAAAGATGTAGCTTCACCCAAGGGCTTCTTTGCTAACAGATCTTATGTGGCAGATGAAAGATATAACGCTGAGAGGGTAGATGAGCAAGTAAAACTTTAACTTCTTACTGCTTGTGAGGAAGTCCATTAATGTATTTGTTTTATAACCTGATGGTGGATAAATGTGACAACCATGCAGAGCAGAAACTGGAAATCCAGTCTTTTGACTCCATTACAATAGGTCACTCTTAGGGCTGCAAATGGCAAAACCAATATCCCAGAATTTCTACAGGGTCAGAATGTGAGTAACCTCTGCTTCTTTCTTATATTAGTGGTATTAGGCTAGATTGTACCGCAATAACAAATAAACCCAAATCTCAGTGACTTAAAACAATAAAGGTTCATTTCTTAATCCTGCTGCCTGTCTTTCATAGGCCTTCTGCTCCTGATCGTCTCATGTAGAGATGTGGACTGATGGAGCCACCCGCACCTGGAATGTTGATGGTTGCTACCTATGTAGGAGAAGAAAACTTGGCAAATCACTTACTGGCTCTTAAGTGACACTTGTCCTTTTTACTCATAAATCATTTTTAAGGCAAACCACCTAGACCCAGTTAACTTCAAGTGAGTGGGGAATGAGAAGAAATTGAAATATTAGCAGGTAGCATTAGGACTCCAAAATAAAATCCTTCAATCATACTCAAGTATGCTTAACCAAGAACAGATAAAACTGTTCACTTGATAAAATAGATCTTGATTATTTCAAGCAGGTGATCACATAATCCACCACAATGTTTCTTTTGGCCACTGTTTGTCTATTGGTCAGTCTTGTCCACAAAGCCCTGAGCTTCTGAGGGAGACTTGTTTGTCTTTGATTACTTGGTGTCTAGTACAGTGCTAGCAGCGTGTGCATTGGTCAGCTTGGGCTACAATAATAAAATACCATAGCCTTGGTGACTTAAATGACAGAAATTAATTTTCTCACAGTTCTGGAAGCTAAAAGTAAGATCAAGGTGCCAATATGGTTTCTGGTGAGAGCTCTCATCCTGGTTTGTAGGCAGCTATTTTCTCATTCTGTCCTCCAGTAGCCTTCCCTTGATCCATGCACGTGAAGAAGAGAGACGGTGATCTGGTGTCACTTCTTAAACAGGTACTAATCCTGTGGGATCAGGGCCCCTTCTTTATGACCTCTTTTAACCTTAACCACTTCCTTACCCAAATAAAGCCGCACAGGGGTTAGAGCTTCAACATATGAATTTTAGGGGGACACAAACATTCAGTCCATAACAGCATGGTAGGCATCAATGTTTCCTGAGTGAGTGGATGCGTGAATGAATGATTCCAACTAACCAGTAGTCTTCCTTTAGTCCCTGAGCGCACGCCGAGCGCACGCCACTTTCCCCCATCTTCCTCTCTCGTACTCCTTCTTCAGTTGTGAGGCCCATTCATCCTTCAAGACCCAACAGAACATTGCTGCCCTGAGGAAACCCCTTCTGATCTGCATACCCTCCTGTACCTTCCCAGGCCTAACTAGCTGTTTCCTCTTCTCTTCTTCCAGAACACTTGCTGCCTCCCTGGGTTAGTGTACTGATCACACATAATTAAATTTTTTTACTCAAGAGACTATTTCCTACACTGTCTGTAAGCCCCTAGAGAGCAGGGACTAGTGCGTGGGAGGTGCCTGGCACCAGTCATGGGCCTGACTCGTATAGGTACTCAAAATGTGTTGGTCAAATAAAAATATTGGATTAATGAGTCTTCTGAATTATATGCCTTTTTGACGTTAGTCTTCTACTGTGTGTGTGTACGCCTGTGTTTGATATGCAATACATGCATAAGACCGGGGCTCTCAGTAACTGCAGGAGGATCAGCACACCCCTCATACTTGTCATTAAAGCACATTCAAATACATACACGGAGGCAACTGGTCTTGTTGTCTCATCTTTGCTTGATTCATTCTCAGCTAAGATGCTCATCTGGCACCTGCAGGCTTGATGCTGTCTCTTCAGAATCTGAGCACCTCCAAGAGGGCAGGGGACACACTTATTCCCCACTGCATCCCCAGAGCCCAGCGTGAAGCATGGCACATAGTGAGCACTTACTAAAAGTTTGTCGGATAACTGAATTAAGCCACCAAGGCCCTAGAAAGGCAGATCAAAGAGCACCATTTTAAGAGACTTAGGGCTTTCACAAGGAAAAGATTTTGGCATCATTAGAAGCCTCGCTGTCTTAGAAGATACTCAAGTCAGATATGCTTGGCTGGATTCCAAACTGTTAGTCCAAAGCCTTTGAGGAGATATGACTATTTCTCTTACTCATGAAGATCTCAGGAATGGAGAGCCTCCAATATTTCAGCCTGCAGTGGCATCCGTGGCATGAACACAGCCTGCGGGCTCTTTGAGGACAAGGCCTGAGTCTTTCCTCTTTGTATCCCTAGTAGACCAGGCTCGCAATTCTGTCTGCGGTATGTGTGGATGGCTGTGGAGACAGTGTGGCCTTAGCTTTGCCCAGAAGGTGCCAGGGACAGAGCAACTCCCTATCAAAGTAGAAACTCAATAAATACATGTGATGAGGAATGAAACTGTAGGGTTCTGTGCAAATATAAAGCATGTGAGAGGGGATACTGTCTGTGTGGGAAGCAGGAGCCGGGAAGGAGGCAGGGCGGCCATCCGTTGGTTTTTCCCACCTGCCCCTGCAGGCGAGTCTAGGTGCCCGGCCTCCACCGGCAGGCCGTTGGCAGGGGCCGCGCGCTGGGTCTGCGCGGTCCTGGCAGCGCGGAGTGGAAGGTGAACCCGATGGCCTCTTCAGTCTATTTAGCAGGCTCTGAGATGTGTAAGTACATTATCTGCAAGGCTGGTAAAGAGCGCTTGGGGAGGATTTGTGGGTCTGTGGGAAGGACAAAGAAAAATGTTTTCTAATAAATTATTCACCGTCTCACAATCCCTTTTGGGCAGATTATTGCTCCGTTTGCCCCCGCGCTGCTCGGCGCCTCTTCTCTCCGCATCCAGACGCGCGGTTTCTCACCTCCAGAGAGCAGCAGAGATCTCGCGCAGGCTGCTGCGGCTAATGGTGGCAATTAATAACTTGTCATAATCCCGAGGATGAAAGGGAAGGCGCCCCATCAGCAGGCGGGTCATGGCGCTGCTCGCAAGCAAATGAGGTGCAGGTGTGGCCTCCGCCAAGCGCTGCGCTGACACCCGGCGCGCGGTGCCAGCCCCGGACCCGCTAGCCGCTCCCGGAGCGCGCACGGCCCCCGCCCGCTTCACCCCGCTGCGGAGAAATCCCCGGAACGTATCAATAAATCAGCGCACTCAACACAGAGCCTTCCAAACACTTAATTGCATCCTGAACACTCTTAACTCTGCCAGGCCCAACTCGCCTGGGGTTTTTTACCCTCCCGCCCCAGACTTGCTATGAATTGCACACCTCCAACTCTCCCCTCCACGCATCTTGCAACCCCCACCCCCGCGTTAATATCCCCACGTCCACCCCCTGCAAACACTGCAACCTTTAAAAGTGAACGAGGTCAATAAACAGCCAGCGTGCTGAGCCTGATCATGAGGGGCTGTCGGTTCTCCTAGTGGGGCTGGAGGACACGAAATCCTCGTTAGTGTTTTAGAAAACCGCAAAACACAGAATCACTTATTTCCCCGACAGCACCAGCCCGGTTGCCTCTTCTCTTGCTTCCATTCCTGTGGGTCAGTTCTGCTTGAAATGAACCAAGTTTACAAATCTCTTCTGGTTTGTACACTCCTATTATGCATACGAGGTGATGCATTTGTAACTGTCACACAAGTCAGGGTGATACAGCACTTTCATCTGACCCTATTCATTTAAATGGATGCGTCTTGATGACATTGATTCATGTTATAAGTTATATCCATGCATTATAATCTTTATGTGTCACCCTACTGGTTATTTCTACTACATTGTGGGGTGGGGGGAGGGGGGAGGACTGGAGCTACAGCAAATGATGGTGAGTAGGGTTTGAGAGTGCTTTGAACAATATGAAGTCCATATAAACTCCAAAGCTTTCTAGATAAGTTTATTACATGTCCCTATCTTGAGAGAAGGATATTTACATGCAGAACAGTCCTGAGTGAGGTGTCTTTTGATGTAAATATTCTGCTGACTAACTTATTAATATTTGGAGAATGTGTGCTTCAAATGCATTTCGCAGCAAACTAAAGGGGTAAGTAAACATGATTATGCATGCATGTAAGTCTTTATCAAGGTGGGGTTAATAATGTTTTAAAGCAGAACTATTTCTCATGAAAATAGCTGCTCTTAATAGCCTCTGTCTCTTTATTGTGCTTCTTACTGAAACATAAATCACTAATATGTTTTCGGCAGCAAAGTACTCTCTTTTCCCATTGTATTCACAGATTTAGTGGCATTTCAAATAGATAAACACAAGCAACATCTATCAACACTACAAAAAGGGCGCCTTAATCAAAGCTCCAGGTCCCGGGTCTCAGCATCTCCATTTACCTTGAGATAAATCCATTGGTGTGACCACCACTGCACCGGGTGACAAATCACCCCAGCCGGCCGAGCAGCGCAAGGGCTTATTGGCCTTCCTTTAAGTGGTCTTACCCTTCAATGAAAAGGATGGGGCTTGTCAAGCAGGACCAGATTAAAGTTAGACAAAAAGAAATGATCTGTTATTAGAAAACTCCGATTGAGAATCACAAAACAGGAAAGAAATATGAATAAAAATTTCCAGGGGGAAGACCATCTGATCCCAACAGAAATTAACTCCCATTATGGGCGGGAGGTAATAGATGGCCTGCAGTTGGAGCTAATGGGGATTTCAGATTAAGGAGGTGTATGGCGGGGCCGAGGGTGTTAGCAGCTGCCCTGCTCAGTCAAGTGCAAAGTTCAGGAATGGCCTGGGCTCCTGGCTTCCTGGACAAGGTTGCGGTGTTCAGGTGGGGCATGGAAACGACAAGCTCATGGAAGTGAGCACTCGTCACTCATGACTGCCTGGGTACTTCCCAGAAGGTTAACCCTGGCAGGAACCTCAGGGGCAGGTTGATTTCCCCTTGTCTGAGACAAGGGGAAACCGAAGGCCAGATGTGACTCACCCAAAGACACTCAGCTAACTGCAGGGCTGAAGGTAGAACTGAGATGATCTGTCTGCTTCCAACTCACTGTGACTCCATTATCTGGACTAATTTGGGGAGATGAACTTGTTCTCCCCTGGATTTAAGGATCTTGATTATCTTCCCAATTAATGGGAAAGAGAAAAGAGAATGTGGCCTCCACGGCCAGTCAGCCCTCTTAGTGCAGTCTTGCATTGAAGTCTCACGCTTATACAAATATCTGTAGCTAAGGCTTTCTGGTTCTTACCAGGTGCCAGGCACTGTCCACGCACTGTCTCCTTTACTCCACAGACAGCTACCATCATCATCATCCCCACTTTACTGATGAAGACACAGAGACCTAAAGAACTTAAGCAACTTGCTCAAGGTTGAATAATAAACGGAGGAGTTTGTTTTCGAACTAAGCAGCCTGGCTTGAGAGTTTCTGCTCATAACCCCTATGTGAGACGTCTAGGCAAAGACTTACATTTCTTGTCAAGAAAGCTTGTGCAAATAAAATTTGATAAACCAAATGCATGTGATAACATCTACCCAAAAGGGGTGAAAACTTGGATCTTAAGGAAAAAGGCTGAGATTACACTGTTTAGGTCCCTGACACAAATAAATAAGATACCTTCTGATTCCTCTCACCCCAAACCTTTAGATTCTCCTTTGAGAAAAGGATTGAGAAATTAGGCTACCAAGGGACTGATGACCAACTCCAAGATTTTTTTTAAAATGTATAGGCTATAGGAAGATATATTACAGGAATATAAGTATTTGTACAGAAGTAGTTCATAGTACAGAGTGTATTTGGAAGCCAATGGTCCAATGACAGATCCCAACTCTGTCATTTCTAGCTCCACTGATTTTCTCTCTTCTCATTTTAGTTGTCTTCTATATCTGGATCTTGAGAAAGTTACATAATCACTCCATGCCTCAGTTTCCTCATTCATTAAGCAACAATATAATGTCCACTTCACAGAGTGGTTGTAAAGATTAAAGAAGACGATGGCTGCCAGGAGCTCAGCAGAGTGGCTCAGGAAGGGTAAATACTTGGCGGCAGGTGGTGCCCCCGTTCTGCAGGAGAGCTGAGTCACCCCCGCTCTCTCCCTGTCCAGCATCATAGGAAGGTGCTGCCCTCAGAGGTACTGAGTGGACTGTGGCCTTGTCCCCATTCTGCCCAGCACCCAATGAATGCATAAAAATGCAGTGAAGCTTCTGGATGCTGAGCCTCCACAAAGACATCTGGAAATTGTCAAGTTCTTCAGTGCCTTATTTCAGGCCTCATGTCAGATGCATGTAGGCAGGAATTCTTAAATATGAAAGAAGGCAAGGTATCTAGATTACTATGGTAGACACACAGCAAAGGAAATTTAAGCAGGAATCCCAGTCCCCATATTTGAGAAAACCAGACCAGCTGGATTTGCCCATCCAATGAGTTAATAGGTCCACTGCATCTAGTGACACAATAAGATGCCACAAGTGCCAGCCAAGTTTGTTGCACTTCCTTGGGGCTAAATCTGGGAAAACAAGTTTAAAGTTACTGAGCTGGTCATTGCTACATTTGATTTGTAGGCATGTCTTATTATGATAGCATGTGTGGGGGCCATTGTGTCAAGAGCTTGTTTTCTTTAATTATTTATACAAAGAATCAAGCTAGGTAAAGGAATGCTTTGTATTCATTCTAATCTCAGAAATCTGTAGCTAATAATATCAAGGGAAGTACTGTTTGCCAATTACTAGAGCCTCCATTCATCAGTACAACTGCGAGTGTGTATTCTCTGTGTTTAACTGTATAACTCAATCCAGTTTAAAAGGAAAAATAAAATAAAATGTCTACATCAAATGTTTCTAATGTCTAAAATGGTCCAAGCATGTATTATGTTTCATTTTTATTTAAAGGCACTAGAATGGGCAAGGCAACCATGCTAGGTAATTACAGGCACGGCTATTGATGTATTTTGCATTTGTGTTTGTGTCTAAATACCTACTGCCTTCTTGATAAACTTCAATTAATATGCCTTCAAGTGCTCTGAATGTAATTTTCTGATTAAACACAGACACCAGACTCACCAGCAACTCATTAATTTCACATAGATTGAATTTTAGTGTTTGTATGCTGTTAAATGTGAGAAGCAGGATGTCCAATAATCATTTTGCATTTAATATGAACAGAGAGATTGTTTTTGATTCAGTCCAAACCAAATCCCTAGGACATAAATGAGGTGGTGACTGAATTCTGTGGCTTCAGAATTTGCACATTTAATGGGAAACAATTTCAAAGCCTCTGCTGGTCATTGGAAAGGCTGTTCCATTCTGCTTTTTCCACAGAGCAAAATCTTTCTGAGAACAATGCTTATTATTGATAGGTTAAAGCACCTCGGGTGCTTGCCCATTGTGTGTATTGCTGTCACTCTGTCTTCTGAGCAGTGGGGAAGCAGTGATGGATAACATAGAGAATAATACATGATTCTTGATTGAATGCAAAGCTATAATTCAGTCTTGGGGTTCTGCTGACGTCATGGTGCGTGAGAACACAGCTCAAAGAGATTTTTGGTTTTTGGTTTCTTTTTTAAAGCAGGCAATCCTTGTACTCAGGTGTGGAGCCAGTGGATCGAGACATGCACTCTAGTCCTCACTGTGTGGTTTTCAAAGGAGAAAACCACTTGGGGGTGTAACCTCGTAGGTTGAGGTGCTCTGTGCTCTCAGGTGGGCAACGAGAGAAACTGTCACAATCTGCTGCTGCCTTCTACCCAGTTCCCTCCTTGCTTAGTTTTGTGACAGGTGAATGAAAACTCTCAGATGTGGAAAATAGAACTCTCTCCTCCGGACCCTTCAAGATGGCTTCTAATCTAGGGTTTCCAACATTTTGCTGGTGAGAAGTATTGTCTGAGAGCCCTTCCCAAGACTCTCACCCCCGGATTCAGATGCAGTGCGTTTAGGATGCAGCCTGAGAATATGTATATATAACAAGTAGTCCACGCCGATTCATTTGAGTTTGCAAACACCCTGATCAGCCTCTCTTGGTGTTTTGTCTTAGAATTTCTTCCATACTTGCCAGCTGCTTGATATAATTTAGGAATCGATATAGTATTAGTTTATGTTACCCCCAGTTAAATGAGAATATTTTTGCAAAGAATTTCACACATAACACATAGTATGTCTCAATTAATGAAAATTTCTCCCCTTCTTCTTTTAGTTGCCTCATCTATCAGAAACAGGTCCTCCCAACCTCGTTGTTAATAACTCAAGAGTGAAGACCAGGTGGCATATTCCCTCTACAGGCCCTTAAGCATTAAAGTAAGGATTTGAAAGTGATGCATTGATTGACTGATGCTGTCAGAGGTAGGATGAGACCTGCAGATCTTTTCTGCTTCATTTGAATACCTAGAGCTACAATACTTCCAAGGATTATCAGGGAGTGAGTCTCTTTTCAGCTTTTGTTTACTCAGGCCAGACCTCCCATAACCCCTTGAGCCTTTCCAAAATTATTATTGTTATTAATAATAATAATAATAAGAAGAAGAAGAAGAAGAAGAAGAAGAAGTAGCAGCAGCAACACTTTGGTAGTGCTTAACATGTGCCAGGCACTCTTCTCAGTGTTCTAATCATTGTAACTCATTTAATCCTCCCCATAGTCTTATAAAGCAGGATCTATTATTATCTTTTCCATTTTATCGATGAGGAAACTGAGGCACAAAGAAGTTTAAAATTTTGCCTAAGGCAACAAATAGCAAAGCTAGGATTTGAACCCACATAATACAGCTCCACAGTCAGTGCCTTTAACCAATATTCTACACTGCCTTTACTAGGGACACAGTCACTCGTGGAGTCCTAGAACTATTACAGCACCTTGGACATAATCTACTTGAAACTAACTTTACAAATAAAAAGACTGAGACCAAAGAAGGGAATTGACTGAGAAAGTAACCCTGTTGGATTCTCTCTCTAACCCCTGACCCCAACTTTACCCTCCTACATGTGATTACCTCTGGGTGGGTTTGGAACATCACTGCTGGAGACCATCCTGCCTAATGCAGGCCTGCTTTCGTTGAAACCACACAGTGTTCTGTATGTTATATACCAGCAAAAAAAAAAAAAAAAAAAAAAAAAAGTAAGCATAAAGCTGGGCTTGCAAGAAAGAAAGGGACGTCCCAATGCCATTGCCAGCTACAGAGACAGCTGTTGCAGGATAGAGGCTGGAGCCGGTGTTGCCGTAACTGTGTAACAGATGACAGACACGAGATTCAAAAGGTACAAAAAGCATCCAATAAATACCAAGGCTCTTTCTGCCCTCAAGTCCTAGAGGCAACCAGGATTTTACACACTCTCTGAGACGTGGTCTCTGCCAATGCGACTGTATACATTTATAAATTCTCCTGTTGCTGTTGACATACTATATAGATTATTCGGCGTGTCTTTTCACTAGGCACTGTGAAGTGGAGACAGTTCCTCATTGGCACCTCTAGGGCTGCGTTTTTCTTTTAGTGGCTATATAATATTCTATTTTACAGATGTATCAAAATTTAAATAAGCAGTTTCCCATCAGGGGAAAATTGTTTCCATGTATGTTATTTCTCTTTTTTTGACTGTATCTATGGGGTAAATTTCCAGAAGTAGAATTCTCTGGTCAAAAAATAAATTTAAAATTTTGATCAATGAAAATTATTTTAATTCACATTCCTTCTAACAATTTTTGAAAGTGATTGCCCCACGTTCTCAAAAAGCCAATATTTTATTGAAATTTTTGTCTTTTGTCAGTTTCATATAGAGTTTTCACTTGTATTTCTTTCATTATGATGTGATTGAGCACCTTTCCATACACTTAAGAGCCATTTTCTCCTTGCTTTAAACTGGTTGTTTGTATCATTTGCCCAGTTTTGGTCTGGTGTCTTTTTCTTTTTCTTTTTCTCTTTTTTTTCTTTGTTTTTGTTTTGTTTTGTTGGAGGGGGATTAGGTTTATTTATTTATTTATATATTGGAGGTACTGGGGATTGAACCCAGGACCCTATGCATGCTAAACACACACTCTACCACTGAGCTATACTCTCCCTCCTTGTGTCTTTTTCTTACACTATTGTTGAAGCATTTCATGTATTAAGGAAATTATCCCTTTGATTGCAATACATAGGGCAAGAATGTTTTTCCGGTTTTATTTTCTTTTTGACTTTGTTTAAGGTAGTTTTTCCTATGAAGAATTTTTTTTTAAGTTTTTATGAGTTTAGATGTATCAAAGTTTTCTTTTATGGCTTCTGAATTTTATGTCATACTTAGAGAATCCTTCCCATTGCAAGACTATATAAAAACAAATCCTCTCATGTTTCTTTCACAGCTTTTATGAATCATTAAAAACAATCTTTGATCCATCTGGCATTTGTTTTAGTGCAAGATGTGCAATAGATCAAGGTCATTTTTAAAAAATCAGTTGTCCCAGCACCATTTGTTAAATTATCTGGAACCCATGTATATTACTCTACTGATGTTGTACTCAAAAACTGGAAATATGGTGACCACTCTGGGTTGTTCCTAATTAGGTAAATCTTGAAAGAGAGGAAGAGGGAGGTAAGGCAGGGAAAGAGAAATAGAGAGAGAGAAAGAGAAAAAATTTGACCAGGAATCCAAATTTAGACAAGAGAGTTGGAATAAAGATACAGTAGGCTTGTAACGAGTTGATCCTGACTGACTCCATGCAGGATGGCTCCTATTTCTTTTCGTACAATCAGATTGTACATTCTGGAGATGAACTCTGTACCCATTCAGCATTAACACCCCTCTCCCTCCAGCCCCTGGCAACCACCATTTACTTTCTGTCTCTATGAATTTGACTAATTTAGGTACTGCCTGTAAATGGAATCATACAATATTTGCCCTTCTGTATCTAGCTTATTTCACTAAGCCTAATGTCTTCAAATATTACCCATGTTGTGGCATGTGTCAGAATTTCCTTCCTTTTTAAGGCTGAATGAATCCTTTGTATGTATGTACAAATTTTGTTATCCTTTCATCAATGGACATTTGGATTGCTTCTGTCTTTTGGCTGTTACGAATTATGCTGCTATGAACACAGGTACACAAATATCTGTTTAAGTCTCTGCTTTCACTTCTTTTGGGATATATATACATACCCAGAAGTAGAATTGCTGGCTCATATAGTAATTTTACATTTAATGCTTTCAGGAATTACGATGCTGTTTTCCACAGCAGCTGCACTATTTTATATTCTCACCAGCAAAGCACAAGTATTTCAGTTTCTCCACATCATCATCAGTACTTTGTATATTCTATCTTTTTTTTCATATTTACATCCTATTATTCATCTTAGATGTTAAGTAACTTTTCACATGCTTTTTGGCCATTTGCATATCTTCTTTAGAGCAAAAAAGCTTTTTAAATTTCAAAAATTTATTTTTTGGAGTTGAAAAATCTTTAAGAGGGGAGGGGAAATGATAAAGATATTTAGAATACAGCTATATCAAATTGACGCAGCCACTGTGGAAAATAGTATGGAAGTTTCTCAAAAAACCAAAAATAGAACTACCATATGGCCCAGCAATTCCCTTCCTGGGTATGCATTTAGAAAAACCAAGAACACTAATATGAAAAGATTCATGTACCCCAATGTTCATAGCAGCATTATTTACAATAGCCAAGATATGGAAACAACCTAAATGCCAATCAACAGGTAAATGGGTAAAGAAGATGTGATATATGTATAGATATAATGGAGTACTACTCAGCCATAAAAAGAAAAAAGTTTGCCATTTGCAGCAACATGGATGAACTTGGAGAGCTAATCGAAATAAGTCAGATAAGGACAAATATTGTATGATATCACTTACATGTGGAATCCAAAAAATACTTCACACTATTGAACGTAACAAAAAAAGAAGCAGACTCACAGATATAAAGAACAAACTAGTGGTCACTAGTGGGGAGAGGGAGTGGGGAGGGCAGTGCATGGGTGGGGGAGTAAGAGATACAAATACCTAGGCATAAAATAAGCTATAAGGACACATTGTCCAACATGAGGGATATAGCCAATATCTCATAGTTACACTCCACTTACAGTTATTATAAAACTATAATTGATGTGCAGAATGACTACTGAGGATATGATTGTTCCCTCTCCAACCCCAAGGCCTTGGCCCTACAGAAAGCCCTGGAACAAGAACACAACCACCCAAGATTGAGAGTTTGGCCCCTGACAGATGGGGGCTTGTGACAGAAATGTACTTTAACAATAAAAACATAAAAGACATTTCTTGCATACTTGACTTTGAGAGCAAGGTTCATAATTTCTAGAGATTGTTAAAAGATAAACTGAGGCATATTAAAAATTTTAGGAGTTTATTTGAGCAAAACTCAGTTTGAATCAAATGGCTCCGAAGTGGAAGTGGCTTGGAGCGCCCCACCAAAGGGAGCTGGGGAGAAGAGAGGTGAAATCAAGAAAATTATTGATTGGCTATAGCTTAAAGCCTAGTTGGCTATTTGTGATCGATTGTCCTTAGGTTTCAATTTCAGAACCTAAAGCACATACAGGCTTAGATCTTGGTTTGCTTGCATAGGCTCCTATGGCATTACGAGCCACCTCAGTCCGATGGCCTTCCTGTTTAATTCATCTAGCAAGGTCCAATACCGAGGTCATTGCCACAAACTGGAGAAACGTCTTAGACCACATGTCCAAGAGAAGAATAAGAGGCTAGACCCCAATGAAGTGGCCCATGGAACAGCAAAAGTGGGTTAATAATGAGGATACTATTCCTCATTATTTTTGAAGCACATTAAATTTCAAGGCACTTTTGATCTGTTACCTAATTTGGTTGTCAGCCTTGTGAGATGATAGAGGCAGATATTATTATCATCTGTCTTCTACAAACGAGGACACTGAGGACAACAACAACAAAAAAGCTATGACTTGGCCAAAACTGTCCAACATACTAGAGCAGGTTTTTCTCAACACCAGGTCCATTGACATTTTGGGCTGGATAATTCTTTTTTGTGGGGATCTGTCCTGAGCATTGTAAGATGTCTGGCAGTCTCAGTGGCCTCTAACCCCTAGGTGCCAGTAGCACCCCCAATGGTGACCTCCCCAAATGTCTCCACATAATGCCAAATGTTCAGTGGGGAGCAAAACCCCCCCCCAACCTTTTCCATTCGAGAACCACCAAATTAAAACAACAGTCAAGACTTAACTCCATGTCCTGACTCCGAGTTCTGGGGACACAGAAGAAATCCAGTGCTCTTCCCTCAGCCCCAAGTCCAGCCCGCCATTCCACCAACGTGCCTGAAACCACTTCAAAATGCTCTCATTGCAGTTTACCACTGAGAGGGACCTCAGCATTCATCTCTGCCCTTTCAATTTACATGTGAGGACACTGAGCTTCATAAAGTTTCAGTTATTTTTCCAGGAACATGCAGCTCATGTGTCGGGGAACCGGCATTTGAACCAGGGTCTCCTCTGTCAGGTTCAGGGTTTGAACTGCTTGCTCACTCATCAATGCCTAGAGCTGACATTGGTTCAGAAATACTCCAGACTGGCCTTGGGAAGAAAGGTAAAATATTTCTTGGCCAGCTGTCCCTCTATTGTGGGCTATTTTTAGCAAAATGAGGGGAAAATCAGCATTCTGCTCAACTGAAAATACGTCTGGCATTAATTCATTGTTAATTGACCAGGATGAGTAAAAAGATGGCTACTTCCAAGGCTTCTCTAATGGAACTATTAGTGAATTTTCAGGTCAACTAACTCCTGTCACTGCCTGACAAGGGAAATGGCAATCATTTGCCAGTGTTAGCAAGGCTCTCGCTGCTCTTGAAAACTGGAATCAGTCATCCTGGGCTGTCAGGTTCTGTGTCTTGACTCCATGTGTAATTCTCCGTCCCACATTCCTCCACCCAGAGACCTGAACTTCACTGGAATGACCTCAGGTTTGCCCAAAATGTGTGTAATTTTTGCCCCTTCAAAGAGCTTTCTTAGAAATCTGGCTTGCTCCTTCACATAGTGCTATAGTTTAGTTAAGAATTACTGCCCATCACTCCCACTGACCAATGTGGGAACTGAAGATTCAGGCAGTTACTTAACTTGCCAAAGTTTTCACAGATGGTAACTCGCCAGGTAAGATTTCATACCCAAGAGTCCAGCAACAGGTCCTAGGTCGTTAATTCTTGGTGACTTTATTCTGCCTCATCATGTATTTTCTGTCTTCATTTGCTTGCTTTTCTCTTTTTCTTCTACAATGACACTCTTTTTTTCATATACATTTTTCCTTCTTTCAAAATCTAAAGGAATGGAGAATTGGGATGGTTGGATAAATGGGAAACCATTTAGTTGCTACAAGTGACCATAGTTTTCTCATTTAACAAATATTTATTGAGCATTTACTTTCAGGAGCTCTGCCAGGTGCTGAGGATGGTTATTCATAAGCTGGAGCCCCAAATCCTCAGGTGACTTTCAAGGGCCACCAGAAACTGATCCTAACCTGCCTTTCCAGCCGCCTCGTGAGCCACTTCTTGTACAGCCTACCCACCAACTGTGCTAACAAGCCATGCGTGTTCACACGCTCTCTTTTGTCTCTGCCTTTGCATGTGCTGTTTCCTCTGTCTGGGGTACCCTTCTCCCTCCACTATCCTTACATGAACTCCTAATCTTATGTTAAGGCCCTTTCAGGTGTAACCTCCTCCATAAAAGCTTCCCTGCCTTTCATGGTAAAGCTGGTCAATCACTCCTCTTTTTGCTATGATGACTTGTTCGTATCTTTATTGTAAAGTGTTCATACTGTATCATAATTATTTATATTCCTGTCTGACTCACATGCATGATCCTTGAAGACAGGAATCATGGCTTACATGATGGTGATTGATATACATTAACTGACTAGACTCAACCCTGAATCAGAAAGAAAGGCAAAAAGGCACAGAAATATTGTTGCCCAATGTTATTTAAAACAAACAATGAACTACCAACTTATTAGTCACCGTCAGACACAAGGACTCAAACTTGTTACGGTCCTTTGTGTTTGATTAGTGGACGCATCTCCTTTTACTTAACAAGCCCTTTAGAGCAACTGCTTCTGTGATTGTCTTGAGTGGGTTCCAGGGAAGAAGAAAGCAATCAATGATGACACCAGTCACATTCATCCCATCACTGCTGACCTTCAGCCAAGTCCTCACCACCAAAGTAAATCAGGGAATTAAAGCAATTCTCCAGGTACGCCAATAAACGTGGATCTGATAGCCATTAGCAAGTGTTCATGGAACAGTTACATAATGATGACAGCATTATGTAACAATTATCAAAGCACTTTGACAAATGCTATTCCTTTCCATAATCATGAAATGTCAGTTCCCCTCACTTTACAGATGGAAAAACCGAGGCTCAGAAATGTGCTCAAAGTTACCAAGCTAATAAATAGTAGAATTAAGATTCAAGATACAGATAGATCTTCTGACTCCCCAACCCATGTGCTTCTCAATACACCATGCTGTTCTTTGAGGATAGAATATGTATTTTTCTTATTCTTGGGCCTTCCACAGCAATCAGAATGGTACAATATGCGTATTAAATGGATGTATTTTGATATACAAGGTTAGAAAGCTCTCTTTCTCACCTATGTTTAATTTGTTCATTTATCCATCTACTTTTTTCCACCTCATTTACATCAAATTTATGCATTCCTGCCATTGCCTGTCACTATGCTCAGTGTGAAGAATTCAAAGATGCCTAACACAGTTAGCTTTGTGTCTCCAGCACCTAGCACAATGCCTGGCACAGAGGGGCGCTTAACAAAACCTTTTGCATAAATAAATGATCTGCAGCAAGCTCAGGATCTAATACACATGACCGAAGTGACACTGAACAGTGCTCATTTCCTTTCACCTGATCTTCCATCAATCTATGATCTCTTTTTCCTTAAGGAAACACTGACAATCAGTAGAATTTAATACCTCTGCCGCGGTGATGTTTGGATTTAAACCCAGGTTTCATGTTTAATATATTGAGTTGATGAATCTTCTAGGAGCAGCCATGTTACCATGAGGAGCGTCCAGGTCCGAAATTGGAAGACCTGAGTGAATCCCACCCCTGCCATGTACTAGCTGTATGTCTTTGGCAGAGTCACGTAGCCTCTGGGACTCAGTGTTCTCCATATTAAATGAGAAAAATGGTACCTACCTTGCTGACCACATAGGGTTACTGTGAGGACAGTGAATAAGGACCAGAATAAGTGTGAGAAGGACTCATCCAAGGCACTGACTCAGTCCTCCGTCTGAAAGGGCTGTGTCTTACCTGGCTTGCCCCTCCTGAGTCCTGGGACAGTGCTTGCTGACGTCACCTGGATGGATAATCATCAATGGATACCTGTTGACTCCTCATGTTAGAACATCCTCATAATATTTATCAACTTTATGAAATGTGTGTGTGCCCTGCCCATTTGAATGGCTGCGGTAGAAAGTTTGGAGGTCAAACAGCTGTATAAATTTGGACAAGTTATTGTCACACTAAACCTCAATTTCCTAATCTGTAAATTGGGGAAGAAGGCCAGAGAGAGCTGGTGTCTGTTAAAAAAAAAAAAACCAAAAACCTGGAATTCCAGAGAAAACATCAAAGTGCTTCCATTCTTTTCAGTACAAGACCAGATGCTGAGCAGCAGATACATGCAGAATGAAAGCAACGGCAATAGAACAGTAATAAACACTTCACGTGCCTGCAGCTACTGTAACAGGACAATCTAATGTCAACGGCTTGCAGGGCCTGTGTGGGGTGTGCTGTGGCTGTGCCTTCCACGTGTGTCTTGCATATGGCGCCCGTAAGTACGCTATAAAAGATGGAAATACAATAAAATCTCTTCTCTTTCATTTTTCTTGGGGGCTGGTGTGGGGGAAATGCTGCAAACAGTGCCTACATGTAAATTGAGGGAAATCTGTAAATGACTTTGCACATAGTTTGTTGCAGTGTAGTAGCCTTAATATAATCAAGCAGAGTGCCTGCACTGACAAACGTGTGCAGTCTCCATTTCAGTAAAAATATCTTACAGTTACTTAGTGCTTTATAGACATGTGTTACAGCACCAGCGGAGTCTCTCTTCCGGATTCGCTTACATCTGTCCATCAGCTAAACGTCTGCTCACTGTCTGGTTCTGGGATGTAGCATGTAAAAGCTCATTGCTGCCCCACATCCACCTCATATTCTCCAAAAATTTTTACCTGTAACAAAGCTAACCTTTTGATCTCTGTCTACCTAACTCCTTTGCCCATCTCAGCTGGTTTAGAACTCAGGCAGGGAGAGGAGGCGGGGTGAAGAGCAGAGACAATGCAAGGGAAGCCCCAAGCCCTGGCCCTGCTCTTCACTGAGAGGGATTCAGGGTGTCAAAGACTTCCTCCCACTTGATCTTCCCTAAAGGTGGAGCTGAGGAGACCCAGCAGGTGGACCTTGCAGAGCAGAAAAGCCAGATTCTCCAGGGCCCCAGGGGAACTTCTGGAAGAGAACCAGCATGGCCACCCTGAGCCGAGGACTGTCCCTGGGAGCCACAGAAAGTACATCCTTGGAAGGGTGCAGATTGTTGTGATGTTATTATGATTATTCCTCTCCATCCCAACATACGTCACCCCCAGTGCCTTGCTACTATCACGGAGCTACACACACACACACACACACAGATGTGAGCTCCCTAAGAGCAGGGTCCTTGTTGGTCTTGAACAATACCATATCCCAAGAGTCCAAAACTGTGTCTGGAGCAATACAGGCATTGAGAGAGTGCATTCGCTGAATTTATTTGAGCACTTACTTGTTCATTCTGTAGACAAGTACTGAGAGCATACTATGCACTAGGCCTCGTGCTGGGCCGTCTTATGTGTGGGGTGCTGGGAAGAGGCCAGACTTCTGAAATTGCCCCTAATTTATGACCCTCAGCGGTAGAGGCACCTCTCCGGGCATCAGCTCCTCTACTTACTAAACAAGGCCTGGCTGCAGGGCTCTTCCAGCTCTTCCATGGCCACCATTTCCTGAGGATGGAGGCCACAGGGAAACAATCCAGCTTTTCAGTGCACTCTCCCTTGCCTTGAGAGTTGGGTGGCAAGGAGGCTGCTTGTTTAGCCAATGACGTTTTGTGGGCTCACACCGGAGAGGAATGTTTTCTGGATCATGACTAGTGAAGCTTTCTTCCACACTTCTGGGATTGATTTAACCTTTCAGAGCTCTGAGCTTCTCTGGAGTTTGAGAAAATGTTGTTTTTCTTCAACATGTGCTGCATTGGAGGGGCACCAAGCCTGGTAGGACTTTGTCTTTATAATTATTTGCCCAGAATGTTCTGTTTTGGAATGGCCTTGAGAGAAGGCATTACCCATGGACAGAATGCTTAATGGGAGCCTGTCAAATTGCTCCTCCAGGAGACTTCTTGAATGGGTTAAAAAAAAAACCAAACTACTTATCTGCAGGTACTTCAAAGATTCCCCAAGTTTCTTGCAAAGTTAATTTTGAGTTGAGTGGCATTGACCTTCACATAGCTGATAGGAATATCCATCATAAATCCAGGGAGCAAAAAAGGAATTTGAGAAAGAAGTCATCCCTTCTTTTCTTCACCCAGATGTTGCCTTTCTTTCGAAAAAGAGAAATAGTCACGTGTCCCTGAGCCCCAAGAGGTGAGGTGATCCCAGGAATGGTGTCTCTGCCACAGTGAGTCTGTTCCCTGCCAGACTCAGGGCCACCTCTGGTCATGGGCCACACCTGGGGCCCACTTGGTCTCTGCGAGTCCTGGAGCTTTCGCTGACTATGGGACCTTGAGCAGGTTGTTTCCCTCTCTGAGCCAGTCTTTTCTTCTAAAGCAGTGGAGGTTGGTCCAGTGAACTCTGAGGGCCCTTCCAACTCTAGCATTTTGTGTCTGAGACTCAGGGTCACAATTCTAACTCCTTTGAGACTCCCATGACTCCAGACCCTGCCTGCTTAGATCTCCTTGGATTTGGTCCCCTTCTGCCTTTGACCTAAAGCAGCTACAGGCAGACTTTACTGGTAAAGGTCTAGATAGTAAATATTTTAGGCTTGTGGTCACATGGTTTCTGTTGCAACTACTCAGACTCTGCTGTGATAGCCAGAAGCAGCCTTCAACAGCGTGTAGAGGATTGCTTATCCCTTCGTTTGAACACAATGTTATTTATGAAAACAGGTGCCTAGCCCACAGGCAGTAGTTTGTGACTCCTGACCTCAAATATCTTCAAAACACCCCCACCTCCTTTCACGTTCCCCCCTTGGCCCCCGTACACACAGGTCCTGGTGCGTCCTGACCAGCCCTGCTGACCACGTCTGGCATGATGACCAGGTAACTTCAAGATGGTGATGATTTGTCCTTTCCTAATAAGTAGCGGCCAAAATGTATTGACTTGGTTTAGTTTGTTTAGCCATTTATCCACTCACCCTTTCTTCCATCCAGTTCATTCCCCACACACTTACTAATCAGCTACCACAAAGCAGACCCCCCTGCCCCCACCCCCGCCCCGGGTTCTGGGAATACACGAGGAAGTGCCATCCACAGTTCGTGGGGGAGCCTAGCTCCATGCCACTGGGGGCCTGCGGACCTTCGGTGAGAGCTGTCCAGGGCCCGGTCAGTTTGCTGTCCTGCTGCCTTTTCTCCCTTTTCGTCTTTTCCCAGGATCCTAAAAACATCTCTATTCTAATTGTATTGCCTTTATTCAGTTGTAAGCATGGGTCCCTTCTCCACCCTCCTCCCCAGCTAATACCTTCCTAACGTGAGGAGGTACTTTCTCCTCAGTTAAACGAGACTTGGTTGTATTTTCCATCTGTCCAAAGAGGACATTACACAAAACAGCAGAAGGGACTTCTCTTAAACTCTGACCAGAAGGAAATTACCTTTGGGACAGCATTGCCTACAAGTAGAATACTTCATTCTTAGAATTTCTATGTGCTCATATGAAATCCCAGATGAACCAGGGCAGAGGGGAAAATGCCAAAACAGCCAGGTTAGCTGAGTCACTCCTTTAGCAAGAAGATTTCACTAGCTGGGGGTGAAAAAAAAGAGGGAAAATAATATTCCTTTGTCTCGGCCGAGGGATGTGCTGAAACTGCTTAGATCATTAAAGAGCAACGTCTACAAATAAAAGCGAATACCTCTCATCATTAGCAGTAAAGTTGCTGTTGAGTTTTACATCTCTCATCAAGAGATACACATATATTTTAAGACACAGCAAACAAGGAAAGTAAAGTGACCCCAAACCTTGGACACAGAAGATTAAGAAAAGAATGTTCTACTTTGAAATTATAATAACAATTTCTAATAATATACATTGTGTTATATATTGTGTAATTTTTTTTAGGAGAAAATGATTCTTTGAATAATAACAGATGACAGTGATGAGGATAGCAATGAGGATTTCACTCAGAAAATGAATTGTTTGAGTGGGTGCGTTGCCAACTTCAGACCACTGCAATTCCACTTATAATACACAGTTGAGTGAATGTGTCTGCCCATCTCCTTCTCATTTTCCCCCCATCTTTCCTTTCTGAAACATTTATTGAGCCACCTGTGAGGTTTTAAGCACTGGACTAGGTTCTGGATATAAAAGCAGAGGTAAGACACTATCACTCTTCTGCTTAAAATCCTTCAGTGGCCGGCCCTGGCCATTAGGATAATTTAAACACAGTCTGTCCTGCGCCCTTCTCTGCAGCTGCATCTCTCCTCACCCCTCCTGTCCTCTTAGTGCTGCAGTCGGCTGGGCCTTTCAGTTTCTCCCATGTGCCCCAAGGTCCTCCTCCCTCAGAGCCTCCCCACGTGGTATTTCCTACGCCCAGCTTCCCTCCACCAAATCCCACCTGCACCTTCCCATCTGGGAAGACACCTTGCCCTGCCTAAGTCCTAACCAACCTCACAACTGCAGATCCAATTTCTTCTTCAGGGAAGCCTTCCCTGACTCCGCTGACTAGGTTTGATCTTGTTCTGTGCTTTCAGAGTACTTACAAAATTCAGCCAACCGTTTGTGTAGTTACTGCAATTACTTGTTTAATGCCTTCCCTCTGCCTTGAACAGTAAACTTCATGAGGGCAAGGACTGGTTCCCCACTATCCTACATGGATTTAACCACCATGCTTAGCATGTGGTGGAGAAGCACTCTGGTGTGGGGAATGGGGACTCAAAGTGAAGCCTGGGCAACCCCACCTATAAATCTGATCCAATTGCAGTTTTTTCTCTAAATTAGAGCAATAGTTCTGTACAAGGAAAAGATGATGATAATGATTATACACATACACATGTGGGCTTACACCTATGTACACACATACATAGACACTTCTCTTTTTTTAAATAGACTTAAATTTTTAGAGCAATTTTAGGTTCACAGTAAAACTGAGTGGAAAGTACAGAGTTCCCATGTACCCACCGTCCCCACAAATGCACAACCTCCCCTTCCACAATCAATGAATCTGTACTGACACATCATGATCACCCAAAGTCCATAGTTTACATTAGGGTTCACTCTTGGTGTTGGACGTTCTATGGGTTTTAACAAATGTGTAACGACATGTATCTACCATTGCAGTATCACACAGAATAGTTTCGCTGCCTAAAAATCCTCTGTGGTCTGCCTGCTCATCCCTCCCTTCCCCATAACCCCTGGCAACCACTAATCGTTTTGTCGCCATAGTTTTGCCTTTTCCGGAACATCACATAGTGGGAACCATACACTCTGTAGCCTTTTCAGATTGGCTTCTTTCACTTTCTACTATGCATTTTAGGTTCCTCCATGTCTTTTCACGGCTTGTTGACTCATTTCTTCTTAGTGCTGAATAATTTTCCATTGTCTGGATGTACCAGAGTTTACTTATCATTTACCTGCTGAAGAACATCTTGGTTACCTGCAAGTTCTGGCCGTTGCGCATAGGGCTGCTAGAAGCAGTATACGTTTCTATGTGGACATGAGTTTTCAACTTCTCTGAGTAAATACCAAGGCGTATAATTGCTAGGTCATATGGTAAGAGTGTGTTCAGCTTTGTAAGAAACTGCCGAATTGTCTTCCAAAGTGGGTGTGCCATTTCACTTTCCCCCCAGCACCGAATGAGTGTTCCTACTGTTCCATGTCCTTGCCAGCATTTGGTGTTGTGGGCGTTCTGGGTTTGTGTCATTCCAAAAGGTGGGTGGTGGTATCTCACCGTTGTTTCAAGTTGCATTTCCCTGACGACGTAGGATGTGGAGCATCTTTTTATACGCTTCTTTGCTGTCTATATATCTTCACTGATAAGAGGTTGTTAAGTAAGGTCTTTGGCTAAGTTTTTAATCAGATTGTTTCCTTATCGCTGAGTTTTAAGAGTTCTTTGTATATTTTGGATAACGGTTTTTGTCTTTTATTAACAGACTTTGTCTTTGGCAAAGATTTTCTCCCAGTCAGTGGCTTGTCACTCTCCTTTGAAATTAGAAGTTATGACCTTTCCCTGATCATAGTTTTATACTTTCTGGATTCTTACAGCCTTCTCTGGTTTTCCTATTCCAGAGCTAGGAAGATTTCAGAGCCTTTTTTCTTCACATGTTTTGTAGCAGAGTTAACTTTTATAAGTTGTCAAGCCCCAGGAAGCTTTATTTGTCTTTTGCACCCAGAGGACAAAACTCTGGGCTATTATTTTGTGCCAATAACATCTAAAGACAAGTTTCCAAAAATTCCTGAGACCATACATTGTAAGCAGCTTGGCTGGAAGATATAGTGTTTAAGCTGAATTACAGTTTCACTTTGGCAATGAAATAAAGCTAGACAACACCAAAAATAAAGCCTATTAAGGGGACACAAGGGAGCTCAGATATGCTATTCGTTTAAAAAATAACAATTGCATTATTAGGAAAATAACTATTGAATAATTAGGATAACATGCTAACTCAAAGTCTTTGCCACCCCAGCCTGGGACCTGTCTCCGCTCAGTGAGTACAGAGGTGGTCCCAGGTTCCAATCAGGTTACGCATGTTGGAAATATTGACCTTTAAGTGCAAACATTTTTTCCTGTGATCTGTCTCCTGTCAGCCTTAGTGGGTTCTCATTTCTGGGCCACAGAAGCACATACATGTTTTGACTTACTGCAGCTTGGCAGCCTCCCCAGCACCCCCTTTTAACCTAACTGTCATTTTATGGCTGTATCTTTTCAGAATTTGTTTCCCCAGACTAGATTATTAGCCCAATTGTCTATATCTTTCTCACATGAACTGCTTGAAAGTAGAATATGATGAGGTGAACGTTTTCTCTGGTGATAACCTTTTTAAGGTTCTGCTTCCTTCTCTCTTAAGTGGAAAATAGTAATAATTTCTGCCTCAGCATTGTTGTGAAGTTGAGTGAGCCAATGCAGGCATTTAATGTTGTTCCTGGCAAGCAGCAAGAGTTCCATAAATGGTGGTGGTGGTGATGATAGTGATGATGATGAAGTTAGGATGCAAGTCCTGCTTGTTTCCACTATGTACATGGATACCTGACCTTGGAGCAGTGTTAGTCACCGTTCCCCAGTGCACCTGGAGCTGCAGCTGGCATATAGCTGCTGACACGTGAGTGACTTATGCAAGCTGGGTCTGTGGCATGACCCCATGGCCACCATTTAGGGCTTGTTTTTCTAAGTGAATCAAGTTTACCAAGGAGCATCGCACTGAGACTGTCACAGCACAGATGAGAAGAGTATACTTTGGGGTCAGTGAATCTAGAATTCAAAATTAGAACTGTCTCAGACAACCTGGGCTTGTGGCTTTGGCACATATTTGTAGCTAAGGAGGCTTTATTTTCCTCCCGGAGGACTTGTCCTTGTTTACTTTTTTCTAATAACAATGCTAATAATTCTCATTGTAGGGACCTTGGAAATTACAGACAGAAAAAAAAAGAGAGAAAATTAACATCATTCAAATGCTTACTACCCAGAGATAAACACTGTTGAGACTTTGATGACTTCATTTGTATGTGTGTGTATATGTGTGGAGTAAGACAGAGAGAGAAACAGAGAGAGATTGATTGAGATTTGTTTCCTTTTCTGTTCTTTGACCCACTAACAGAATCTGATTTTTTCCCCCCATGTGTCAGCTGGAGATTCCTTGATCTCAGGGGAGGTGAAGCTGGTTCCTGATGGAGAAGCAGGCCTGTGATCCACTTTTGGCTGATGCAAGGAAAAGGGAGTGACATGGCGGTTTTGACTCCTCCCAAGGAGGAAATAAAAAAAGGAGTGTACTTTTTGTTACCAACTGAATGTTTTAAGGCCTCCAAGGTACTTCTTAGTAGCATTTTCAAGACTCTTGGTACATCAGGATGTCTGGAAAAGGTTCATTATTTCTAAATGGTCTGTGGTCACTTAACTTACATATTTCTTCATAAGTTCTTTATTGTTTACTACTTTATTCACTCCATAAATACGCAGGGTGTGATCTGGGTCCTCAAGAAGTCTGAAACCCAGCAGGGGAGAAAGAACTCAAGGCAGAATGAAGGAAGACCCAATGTAAAGGTACAACGCAAGTTCTGAGGGTGTGATGGGGGAGACAGAGAAGCTCGGAGCGGCGGCTTAGGGTGCTGGTGATGGCGGTTAGGGCATAAAATCTTCAAAAGTAATTCATAATTGGATGCAAAGGACACACTTTGCAGATTCTCCCCCCGTCAGGGTGGCAGCTCCCATTGGTAAGAACTTACTTTGCGCCCACCTTGTAACGTGCTGATATGTGTCACCTCACTTCATCCTCCCGATCTATGAGGTCAGTGTGTGTGGAACGTCTGAGGCTCAGCAGGTGCAAATGATCTGTCCAAGGTCACACAGCAAGTGTAGTGATCTGTCCAAGAAGCGACCATGCTGGGTCACAGCCCGGCTCCTAGTCTCCAAAGCCTATGTTCTGAAGAATCCCAGTTAACACTGGCAACTGCAGGGAGGTTGGGGCCACATCACACGGCTTCTCGAATTCCTCACAGAGGAGCTGAGTTTGAGTATGTAGGTAACCTGGACACAGTGGCAGTTTTTTGAAAACCTCCAGGCTTCCAGCTCAAACGGCCTGGCTGAGTGACTTTCTTTTTTGGATTTTCCTCCTAAATTTTATACCTCGATTTTTTGCCAGTTACAGAATGCGTGGAAGAAAAGAAAAAGAGATTTGTAGTGGTACCAGGTAGGACCAGGAGAGGGAGGGAGGAGGAAAACCCTGACGCTAGAAGCAAAACTAAGGGAAATTAGAAAAACAAAATAACCATGGTGAGAGGCAGCGGAACATCCCAAGGAACTCCTAGAAGATGCTCAGTCCCGGGACTCCTATAGCGCTCATTCGCTTAGGCCCACATCCCCCAAACCTAGAGAGAGTCCAGGGGAACAATTGAGCCATCCATTTAGCATAACTTATTTTAACTCCTGGCCCGAAGCCAGGCTTGGAGCTCTGTACTCGCAGTGTGTACTCACAGAGCGGTGAAGCTGCTCTGCACCCGGGATAACACAGAGACTGTTAATGGGAGTAATTAAGAGCCTTGGGGGTGATTTATACCTTTTGTTACTGTTCAAGTTGAAGTTACCAAAGACAACAATTATTAGTATCACAGGTGATCCTTAACCCACGCAGGGAAGGCTGTGAATCCTACCTCCAGCTCTGGCTTTCCCGGGCCCAGAATTCACAGAAAAAGAACCAAGAGGGATTCACAGTCAAGAGAGCTGAGAGGCAGCGCCCACTAGGTTGGCTCAGCTTGGGAAAAATGGACATCTTTAACCTCTTTAATGAAGATAAAATATTGACAGAACTCTGGTGGGGGCGGGGGGGGGGGAGTGTGACAGCACTCCAACGCTGATTTTCCTGAGAAATGCTTAACTTAATTGACTAAATTTTAAAATGAAATCTTTAAAACCCCTGTTTCTATTAGTAGCAAAAAGGTGATTGTGGAGGGGAAGCGTTGTGTATGTCGATTGCAACGGCTGGTTGGTGCTGTAGAGAGACCCAAGTCCTGAGCTTCACCTTCCAAAGGTCAAATGAAGCCAAGGATGGAAAAGATCACAGCATGTGGGGGTCTGTTGCTCGGTATGAAAGAAGTCAGAGCAGGTACAAGTTCCCAACCCCCGCCGTGTTGCCAGCCCTAGGCCTAACCCCTTACCCACATACCTCGTTCTGCCTTTCCCAGCTGCGACACCGCTGGCTGCTCCTCTAGGCTCTGGCTGGTTGGGACCACAGCATCCAAGCCAACTGCCCACCAAGATGATCCTTTTAAGGTCTGGTCAATCTGGTCTGGCACATTATCCCCAGACTCATGCTATTTTTTTAAAGATATAATTTATGTACCATAAAATCCACAGTTTTAAAGTTTACAATTCAGTGGGTTTTAGCATACTCACAAGTTAGTGCAACCATCATCATTACCTAATTCTAGACTCTTTTCATCAGCCCCCAAAAGAAATCCTGTCTTCATGGATTTTCCTATTCTGGACATTTCATCTAAATGGAGCCATGTAGTGTGTGGCCCTTTGTGTCTGGCTTCTTTGACTTACCATGTTTCAAGGTTCATCATGTTGTAACATGCATTAGTACTTCATTCCTTTATATGACTGAATAATATTCCATTATATGACTATATCACACTTTGTTTATCCATTCATCAGTTGATGGACATTTGGGTTGTTTCAACAATTTGGTTACTCTGAATGCTGTTATAAGCATTCATGCACAAGTTTTTGTATAAACATAGTTTTATTACTCTTGAGTAAACACCTAGGAGTGGATGGCTGGGCCATATGGTAGCTCTATGTTTAACTTTTTGAGGAAACACCAAACTGTTTTCCACAGTGAGTACAACATTTTACAGTTCTACCAGCAATGTACAAGGGTTCCAAGTTCTCCATTTCCTCACCAATACTTGTTATCTGTCTTTTTTACTATAGTCATTTTTATGAGTGTGAAATAATATCTGTCTCATTGTGGTTTTGATTATTTGCCTTTCCCTCATACGAAATTAAATTGAGCATCTTTTCATGCACTTATTGGCTATTTGCATATCTTTAGAGGAATATCTATTCAAATCCTTTTTCCTTGTTAAAATTGGATTGTCTTTCTTTCAAATGTTGAGTTGTGAGAATTCTTTTTACATTCAGAATGCTAGACCCTCATCAGATGTGTGAGTTGCAAATATTTTCTCCCATCCTGTGACCTGTCTTTTTGTTTATGTGATAGTGTTCTTTGATATATAAAAGTTTTTCATCTTGATAAAGTCCTATTCATCTATTTTTCCTTTGGTTGCTTGTGCTTTTGGTGTCATATTTAAGAGATTATTGCCTAACCTAAGTTTACGAAGATTTACAGTTATGTTTCCTCCTGATAGTTTTATAATTTTAGCTCTTCCATTCTAGTCTTTGGTCCATTTTGAGTTAATTTTTGTGTATCATGGGAGATAAGGGCCCAAATTCATTCTTTTTCATGTAGACATCCATTTTTCCCAACATTACATGTTCAAGAGATTGTTCTTCTTCCATTGAATTGTCTTGGCACTCTTGTTGACTCAACTGACCATCAATGTATACATGTATTTATTTCTGGACTTCCAATTCTATTCCATTATCCATATGTCTATCCTTATGCCAGTAGCATACTATTTTGATTACTGTAGTAAGTTCTGAGATCATGATGTGTGAGTCTTTCAAATTTGTTCTTCTTTTTGAAGATTATTTTGGCTACTCTAGGTCCCTTGCATTTCCACTTGAATTTTAGGACCAACTTGTCCAAAGCTGCAAAAAACAAGGCAGTTAAAATTTTGGTAAGAATTGTATTTAATCTTTAGATCAATCTGGGGAGAGTAGCACCATCTTAGCAGTATTAAGTCTTCCAACCCATGGGATGTCTTGTCATTCATTTTTGGCAGAGATTCTTTCATTTCTTCCAACAATGTTTTGTAGTTTTCAGTGTTCAAGTCTTGCACTTCTTTTGTTAAATTTATTCCTAAGTATTTTATTCTTTCTGATGCTATTGGAAAAGGAGTTGTTCTCCTCATTTTAGTTCAGATTGTTCATTACTAGTGTAAAGAAATACAGTTGAGTTTTGTATAATGATCTTGTATCCCACAATCTTGCTGAACTTATTAGCTGATTTTTTTGTGAATTCCTTAGGATTTTCTGTATGCAAGATTATGTCATCTACAAAAAGAAGATAGTTTTACTTCTTCCTTTTCATTCTGGATGCCTTTTATTTCATTTTCTTACCTAACTGTCTTGGCTAGACAACCTCCAGTACAATGGTTCATAGAAGTCATGAGAGTGCACATCTTTATTTTTCCTGATCTTAGGGGAAAGCTTTCAGATTTTCACAATTGTGTATGATCTTAGCTGTCAAGTTTTTGTGGATGCCCTTCATCAGGTTAAGGAAGTTCCCTTCTATTCTACATTTGTTGCATATTTTTATCATGAAAAGGTATTAGATTTTGTCAAATGCTTTTTCTGCATTTATCGAGATAATCACATGATACCAGACTCACTCTTTAACTCTTGTGTAACAAGTTTATGGAGAACATTTTTAAAAGAATGATTTTCTTAAACAGAAAAAAAAAAAACAAAAAACTTCCCTTGGTGATACTGTCTTTTCATACAAAATACAGCATATTTTCAAGTATAATAACAGCAACAATAATCCAAACGTGGTTCTAAGGTTCTTTGTATCCACTTTCTTTTCTAATCTTCAGACACCCAAGTGTGGCGAACAAAAGTGGTACCATTAGCTCTGTTTTACATACTGCACGTCTAGGGTTCTTTTGACTTCACATCTGTAACTGTTCTCCAGAGGTAAGTTCTAGTCTATTTAGAAGGCACTCAAATATATTTTTTATTTGTTGTTTTATTTCAAAAAGATTTGGGACTTTATATTCATTTTAGAACTACTTTATGTTTCTCCCCCCAGACTATAAATCAAATCAAAAAGAACATTTCCTTAATTCTTCAGAAAAATGGCCTTTACCATTTTGGTCTATAACCAAAATTTCTATTTCCTATATTCATGTGTATGTGTGTATGTATGTGTAGCGAGGGTATATACGTAAATAGAATCAAATTGTTTTTGTTTTGTAATCTGCTATTTCCCCCTTTCCGTCAAGTAATATAATTATCTTTCTATGTCTTTAAATATTCCTCTATGTTATTATCATTTTTAATATGCTGTGCAGTTCTCCCTAATAGTAATGTATAATAATTTACTTAACCATTCTCCTGCTGTTGAACATTTTAGATTATTTCCCTTTTTTTCTGTTATAAAGAACTCTATAACATACCTGTATAAATTTTTACAGCATCCTGCACAAATATTTTTGTGGACATCCTGGATTCTTTCCTTAGGTAAATTCTTGGAAAGAGAATCACTGGATCCAAGGATAAAGAATTTTTAAATGTCTTACATATCACTGAATTACTACCGAAGGACTATAAGAGTGTATACGTCTACCAGCTCTACCTGACCTCCTGGGTGTTGTACCAACCCTGGGTATTATAATTTTCATTCATCTCTGCCAATCTTTTGCATAAAATATGATTACCAGTCTTTTTATCTGCAGTCCTTTAACTCCTAGGAAGTTGAATGTTTACGTATATACTTGAAAATTTCTTCTTTTATGTTATACTTGTGTTAGTGTTGTGTCACTTTTCATGGTTTTTAGGTGTCATATTAATAACACTGAATTTGAAATTAAGGAGTCTTCTCATTAACATGCTAGCAACATTGGAACTGCCTTTTTTCAGGTTCCTTTTCTCCCAGTTATTAGAAATTAGGAAATACAAGGGGGAAAAAGTACAAAGAAAATATTAAAAATTACCCCAATCTCACCACTCTAAGGCCACTAGTCCTCCAAAAATAAGAACTATGATTTACATACAAGAATTTTGATAGATATAGCCAAATTTACCTTCAGAAAGTTTGTGCCAACTTTTGGACCATTAAAAATTTAGAGAATGCAGAAAGAAATAGTGATTTAGTGGACACAAGAGGCCTGGTTTTAGAGATGGTAAGTTTTGAGTCCTTTTCAAGGGTACATACTTCATTGAAGGCAGGATAAGAGGTCTGACTGGCAAACAGGGTCATTTCAAGACCTTTATAGGCCATAGACATTCTTACTTTTGAAGACTCCACCCACATCATACCAAACATATTACAATGCACTCACATCCAAAATCACATACAATTTTTATTTGCCATACAAAATTTGAAAGGACTTTTATAATGGTAAGTTTGCTAAGAATTATTTACTCTTCTTTGTGATTTAAACTTGTATATAAAAATGACACAGTCATTGACCTATTACACTGACATAATGTTATAATTTATAAATATTTAATTAAACATGTACTAATTTTTATTTTGCAATGTTCCTTTCCTCTTTTTTTTTTTTTTTCAAATTATAGATTCACATGCAGTTTTAAGAAAAACTACAGAGGGATCTCTTGCACACTTTGCCCAGTTTCTCCCCACAATGGTAACATTTTGCAAAACCATATTATGATATCACAACCAGGATCCTGACATTGATACCACCCACCGTCTTATTCAGATTTCCCATTACACTTGTACTTGTGTGTGTGTGTGTGTGTGTATTAAGTCCTAAACAATTTTTCACCTGTGTACATTCCAACACAGTTAAGATAATGAACAGTTCTAACATCACAAGCATCCCTCATGTTGACCTTTTGTAAAGTCATTTTAATATTTTGGCGAGAGTAATTTAATAGGTCTTTCACAGACAGCCATAGTTCCTAAGAATCATGACCGTAGTGCTTAATGGATCAGCTGTTATCAAGGTAGGGTCCTGTGCATATGGGTGGATGTGATGTGAACAAATTCCAAAAGAATCAATTCTGTAAACTTAGGGACCAACCACACAGTAAATTTGTAAAGGCTCCTAACCCTGAAACTGAACTACCTGGGTTCAACAACCTCAGTACCAATATTTCTTAATAGTGTGACTTTGTACCAGTTACTTAAGCTCTCTGAAATCTTAGTTTCCTCAACTGAGAGGGACTGATCATAATACGTAGCATGAGGTGGTTGCAAGTTTGAATGAGGTTAATCTGCTTAGATCCAAGTTGGGCTCAGTGTATTGGATAATATTTGTCTTAGATCTGCTTGGGGAAGGAAGGAGGTTAAAATAAAGGATGTGTCATAGGAGAGATTCAGCAGTACTGATAGAAACTGAGAAGCAGAGCAAGAGAATTCTCAGCAAAGTTGTAGGGAAAAAAACTGGATAGAGTCTGACAGCCCCGGAGAAGAGTATCGCCAGCTCCAGATAGCACCTCCCCCCCCCCCCCCCCCCCGTGCCTGGGAAGAACTGGACTGGCACTGGGACAAAGAGCACATTGCAAACTTGCCCCGATGCTATTAAATCTCCGGGAGCGGGAGCACATCATCTCGTACCCTGAGAGAGCAGCTCGGGGTGAAGAAGGGGGTCCCTGCTGAGGTTCGTATTAATGCTGCAGCAGGAACTGTTCTGAAGGGATCCCTCAATAAAACTGAAAACGGATGGGGCCATAGCCGGAGCTCATTTTGCAGAGATGACAGGATCAGTAGAGTTTTAGGATTGCCAACAGGTTCTGAGTGAAACGCTGAAGTCTGTTGAAACCTGATTAACAGCTACTCCGGGGGCTGAAATAAGCCACCTGACTGACTGGTGGAGAACAATCCCTTCCTCCGTCAGCCTGGCGCTCTATATCATGTGGGGCCTCGGAGAAGGTGAAAAATGAGTTAACAACTTTGAACCTGCTGTAAAACTCTTATCAGAGCATTTATGGGGCACCTTACAAGGTGAATTTGCACAGCACTCTGTAGGTAGTTCTATTGATACGGTTTTATTTAACTTAACGAGTATTTATTAGGTACCTAGAAGACCTGAGTTCAAGGCCTGGCTCTGCCACCAATCAGCTGTGCCACCTGGGAGGTCCCTCTGCCAGCGTGGACCTCAGTTTCCTCACCTGGCAAGTGAAAGGATGTACGAGATGACCACTGAGGCTCCTGGAAGCTCTGAGAACAGACTGACATTGTACGTGCCATCCTCGGCACTGTCCTTGGCACCAAGGATGTCTCAGAGGACATCTTCAATCTCCGGAGACTTATACATATACTTAAGAAATATCTAAACTGGATAATGGAATTTGTGTACTTTAGTCATTGTCCTGGCAAATTAATGTGTTTATTGACAAATTAGCATGTCTAATGTACGAGGTAAAAATATTGGTTTAACCTCTTTTGGAGATAATATTAAAGTTGAAATCGAGGCTTTTCATAAATAAGTGTGAGACCTGGGAAGACAACCCTGTGGGATCCACAAACGGCATTGTGAGATTTATGAAGGAATAATAAGACATGACCCCCTATTCTAAAGCTGTTTTCTGACTCAATAGGGAGGAAAAATACATACACCTGGGACAGAGAGCTATCTAAGGACCTGGGACAGAGAGCTGTCTAAGGCATGAGTTCATGTAGTGTCAGATGAGCATCCAGGGAATGAGGACCAGAGCCATCCACTGACAGGCAAGCCAGCCTGGCCCAGTGCTAGCTGTGACCACTCTCAGAGGAGGGCTTGACCTGGGCCTCGTGGAAGAAGTCTTTTTAAATATACTTTTAACTGTTCACTTGTGATTATGAAAGTAATACAGGTGTTTTAAAAGTCTTTATGTTATAAGTAATGGGAAACTCAACCTAAATTTACTTGGACAATGAATAGAATTTATTTACTCATACATAATTAAAGTCTAGAGATAGCGTGTGCTTTAATGCAGAGAGTCAGTGATGTCATGAGAGGACAAGTTGCCTGCTTTCTCAGCTCTGCCTTCCCAGGTTTCCACCTCATCCTCACGCAGGCTTATCTTGTGGTTATAAGCTGGCTGTCAAAGCTCCTAAGGCAGGTGCTTCCTCACTCACAGTAAGAGACAGGGTGTCCTCTGTTGTCCCAGGATTCCAAGCAAAAGTCCATTCACTCTGGTTGGGACAGCTTAGGTCATGTGCCTACTCTGAAACCACCCCAGGGGCCACCAGGACCCAAACAAGCTGACTGGACCAGTCTTAGTCACAAGCTCTGCCCTGGGCGTGGTAGTCACGGCAGGGGACACAGAGCTGGTGTCTCTGGACCACGTGAATCCCCAAATGGAAATTAGGCACAGCTGGGGTGGAGGCAAGGCTGCTGCAACCATACACGTCCTTTATAGTCTGCTAATGGTAGAAACGGTAGGAAGTGCAGAGTACTGAAACGAAAATAAAAACCTCCTATAACCCCAGCACTCAGAGGTACTGAGCATGACGTTGTAACAGAGCTCCTTCCAGCCTTTTTTTCTGAAAGACTTACTGTTGTGCCAAATATTCTACATGCCCCATGTCCTTTACCCTTAACATCACAATGCAGGAGGGTGGCATTATTATTATTATTATTATTATTATTATTATTATTATTATTATTATTATTATTATTATTATTATTATTAGTGGGGGAAAGTAATCAGGTTTATTTATTAATTTTTAAAACCTTATTATTTTTTAATGGAGGTACTGGAGATTGACCCCAGGACCTCATGCATGCTAAGCATGCGCTCTACCAGTGAGTTATACCCTCCCTGCAAGAGGGAGGCATTATTATTGTCTCCATTTTGTAGATGAGAAAAACAGGTTTGAAGGCATCATATAATTTGCTCAAGGTCAAACATCTAGTACTCACTGAGCTTGTGTTTGAACCCCGGGTTTGTCTCTCTCTGGAACTTAAACTTTTAGTCACTGTGTTGTCTTCTTTAATACAGAATTGGTATCACAGCATATAGGTAGTTTTTGTTACGATTTGCTTCACTTACTGTTACATCACAAGCTGTTACAGTCCTTCCATGGTCATCTTGATCTAGTGACTTAGACCAGGTTTCCTAGGGGGCAGACTCAGAGATGGAGATTTGTGTGCAAGCAGTTTACTGGGGAGCACAACTTTGAGGGAGTGAGGGGGCAAGACTGGCAGGAGGAGAAGATAAAAGAGGCTGCAGCCAACGCTATAGGAGCTTTCCAGCTGGGAAGGCCCTTCAGAGGTGTCCCACCTTGAGGCGAGGGGACGGGGCCTTTCCACCCAGCAGCCACCAGGGGGCGTGATGTTGGGCGCGGCGGCTCTCTCAGGCTGAGGGCAATTCCTGCGGAGGGACCCAACAACTGGGAGAGAGGGAATCTAGACAGGGCTCCCCACATTTCCTATAGCAGGCAGTTTAAAGGGGAGAGAGTGTTCCTAGGAAGACAGGGGTTCATTTGACTTTTCCTGTTTCTTTTCACAATACAGCTGCTGGAAATATTTTTTTCCAACCAACACTTCAAATATTTCCTCTTCCCCAAAACTTAAGGATATGACTTCCTATTTCATATCAAAAAAAAGGCAGTGAGGTGGAGTAAGCAGTGCCCTAGGCATAGAGACAGGAGAGCCGAGCATGAATCCTGGCTCCATCGTTTCCTAACAGTGTGAACCTGAACAAACGTGTCAGCCTCTCTCAGCCTCCGCTTCACCAACGGGAGCAGGGTTTGTCAACCTCAGCACTACTGACGTTTGGGGCAGGATTATTCTAGGCTTGGAGGGGAGACTGCATTGTAGCATCATAAGGTGTTTAGCGGCATTGCTGGCTCCTCCTCACTGGAGGCCACTAGTACACCCCCATTCCAGCCCCAGCTGTGACAATCAGAAATGTCCCTGGACATTGGCAATATCTCCTAGGGGTGGGGGTGAAAACTCCCCTCACTGAGCAACATTATTTAAGTGCTGTCTTCCTGGTAGTGTTGTTGGGAGAGTTAAATATGGTAACTGAATATTCAAATCCCAAACCATCAGGCACACATACCTACATGTCTCTCCAACCCGCCCCTTGTCCTCATCACCGCCCCAATATCAGGATTGGCAGGAGCCAATCTGAGCCCTCAGCCATCACACACAGGCCATCATTATTCTCTTCTCATACCTTGGTTCTTGGGCTGGTTTGTGGAGGTTTGGGGGGAGGAAGAGGGAATAGAAAGACAATGGGTGCTGATGTTAGACAGACCTGGGTGGGGACCCTCAGGTCCATTACTTCCCAGCTGTGAGGACATCAACAAGCATCACACTCTCGAGGCCCCCCTCTCCTCCTCGTGTCTGGGGGACACACTCCGGGTGAAGCACCTGGATTTGGTAGGCGCCTCACTTTTCTTGTCTTCCTAACTGTACTGTGAACAGGAAAGGCTATTATGTCCTGTCTTTGTGCATGCATTCCAGTGCCCAGAACGGGGGCTCAGTAAACTTGGCCCCGTGCAGAGGGAACGGAGAGTGGGAGGAGGGCCTGCTCCTTAAGGAGTCTCAGCCGGCCGGGAGCAGCCTCCCTGCACCCCCAGAAGGTGGAGCAGTAGGTAGTGGAGAGTCAGACAGCCCAGCACTTCTGGTCTCCAGGTTGCCTGTCTCTTTGGTCTCAGGAACATTGCTGAGTTCCTCTGGGGCTTTGTTTTTCTCAGTTATAAAGTGGGATTAGCAGTAGTATTCTGTATTAGTTTCCTAGGGCTGCTGTCACAAAGTACCCCACACTGAGTGGTTTGAACAACAGAAATCTATGGTCCCACAGTTCTGGAGGCTAGAATTCCAGTTCAAGGTGTGGACAGGGTTGGTTCCTTCCGAGGCCTGTGAGGGATACACCTGTTCCGTGCCTCTCTCCTGGCTTCTGACGGTTGGTTGGCACTCTTTGGCATTCCTTGACTTGCATCATCCCAATCTCTGTCTTCATCCTCACATGACATTCTCCCTGTGTGTGTCTATGTCCAAATTTCCCCTTTTAATAGTGACAGCAGACATACTGGATTAGGGGTCTCGCCTACTCCAGTATGACCTCATCTTAGTGTGACTAATAACATCTGTGATGACCCAATTTCCAAAGATCACATTTTGGTTAGGGACTTCAGTGAATGACTTTTGTGGAGAACACAGTTCAACGCATAATCCCGCCCCATGAATTTATACTGAATATTCAATGTAAAACACTACACATAAGTACTCAAAAGGATCTGGCCCATTGTAAATACTCAGCACGTGTTAACTATTGTTACTATTATTGTTATTCATCAAATTTATAATGAGTGCCTTCCATTTGCCAGGCAGTGTGCTGGATGGTAGAGACACCAGGGTAACTCAGGTACGGTCCCTGACCCAAGGGATGCCCCGTCTAATGGAACCACAGACATACATAAGAATTACAATCCTGAGGATCTTCACAGCTAGATCAGTCTCCTAGCGTGCTAAGCCGTTTGTACATCTAATGGTTTCTGGGGTCAAAATAAATATCTTGGATGCCAGCAGAGAATGAAGAAAGTTCATTGTTCAGAGGAAAGAAGTTTTCCCTTTTTTCTGGCTTCTTTATATCCTTTGGGGAAAAAAATTTCCAAGTGTCATGGTCAAACACTACTCTGATTTCTTGTGCAAAGTTTAAGGTGACCTTTACCCTTCCTAATATATCATTTTGATGAAGCCAAAATTTTCCAAGATTCTCAAGACTGGCAGAAAAATAACTTGAGAAACGGGTCCCAAATTGGTAACTGAAGATAAGTTGGAGGGCAGTTCCTTCCTCAAGTGTTGCCGTATATCTTACTTCATTGCATGTTGATAGTGTATTAAAATTGAAATAAAAATAAAATATTATCTGTGCCATTAAATCTGGCCAGTTCTCACTTCACTAATCTCCAAACCCTGATTCTTGCTGAAAGACAGACCTTCTTAACCCACTCCTGGCAAAGGTGTAAAACAGAGAAGCATTCTGAGAGGTGGAACCTTCACCTTTTTGAAAAAAATATCCTGTCATCATATAATATTTATGGAGCTCATACGCTGTGGGAAGCACTGCATCACACAATGTCCTTTGCTGCCAGAGAAGACCTTGGTGATGGGGAGGCCTTAAATAGACTGAGGACTTCATGAGGACAGGGTTACCAGGGGGCAGCTCAGGCAGGACCTGGGTAGTGGATGCTGTCCACACACTCAAAGGGTCAGCCCCAGGGAAGCAGGACCCAGGAGTGGATGCCACCCCTAAATTGTACAGAATGTGCCTTGGGGGATACGGGGGCAACGATCCAGATAGTGCCCTGCTCACCAAGCCAGCCCAAGTGGGTACCACCTTTTCCAGCTCAGAGGAGGGGAACATGGCTTCCAAATTTGCACAGAGCACCTTATGGATGGGCTAGTGGTGCCCTAGGGCAGAGGAGTCAGCTGTGACCCGGAACCAGATAACTTACATTACCATCTTAATTCTGCCACTCACTCGTGTCGTAACTTTCCAAATCACGTCATTTCTCTGAGTTCAGTTTCCTCCTCTGTACAATGGGTATGGTAAAGTCCACCCTGCCTGCCTCACAGGGGTGAGCTCAAAGTCAGTATGTAAAACTGGATGAGCAGAAAACCCCTTTGTTTGCCCAAAGGCTCCTGGGGTCTTTCATCTCATTGTTGTCTCTGAAGAGGGATGGAGGGAACAGGGTTCTGGTCGCTCTTCTCCAGAGGCTCCTCAGGCATTGCTGAGGGGTGCTGTCCTCTCTAAGACCATGCCCTCCATTCTGCCTCGCCCCCTTGACCCCAGCTCGCACCTCGGGTTGGACAGTGATTCCACTCAGAGGCTCACTATGCACCTCAATGGGCAAAATACCCCCATTTTACAAGTCAGATTTGCACTATTCATTGCTTAGTCTAGCAGTTTGTGCTGGAAACGCAGGCAGGGCACTGAGGCCCCACCATCCTGAACCATCCTGAACCATGGCCGTCCTCCTGTGCTGTGGACCAGTTGGTCGCCGGATTCCAGCTGCACAAGCTGCCTGTGAGTGGAGGAGAGAGAAGCAGCTCCAGCCACATTGGGCCAGACATGTTAGGTCTGGGTGCATAGCTGGTGGGAGCTCTTGACCTTTCTGTGTGAAAAGAGGCTCTGATGATGTGCGATTCACTGTAGAGGACCCCAGTGATTGCTGTGGTCCATGATGGGAAGCAGCCAGGAGGACTGGAGGGATGGTCAGAGGGCGGCTGAGAAGTTCCCCAGCCAGAGAAGACAGGGAAGCTCCTTCCAAGCAGAAGTAGCAGTGGGTGCAAAGACACAGAGGGTGGGAAGGGATGTGGCATATCCTAGGAATGCTGCAAGGTTCCTTGTGGCGGGGTGGCTGGTGTGGCCGAGGGAGGGCTGGGAGATGGGGTGCGGAGATCGAACCAGCCTGGGAAGAGCCTGTAATGCCATGCTAAGGAGCCTGGACTCATTCTGCAGGTGCTGCGGAAGCATCTCACAGTTCTTCTAGCAGAAAAAAAAAGACACAATCAGAGTTCTGTTTCCAAAGGACAATTCTGGTGGCCATGTGGAGTGTAAAATTAGGGCAAGAGGTGGGGAGAACCTGGAAATAGAGACAGGAGGCTGTTGCTGGTAGTTCAGTTAAGAGATGCTAGGAACTCAAGGCAAGTACAGCAGTGGGCGGCGGCAAGAAGGGAACGCAGGGCGCTCTGCCCAGAAGTGGTCCAGAGTAGTGATTAAGAACACGGCTCCAGAGCCAAGCCACCTGGGTTTGAATCTGGCTGTGTTGTCCACCAGCCTAGTGAACACATCCCTTCTTGCCTCAGTTTCTTCCCACATGAGGATGTTAACAGTGGTACCCCACCTCATATGATGCCTTCAGAATGGTTCTTGGCACGGACTCAAGTACTTAAAGAATGTTCTTAGTTCTTAAAAGGAGACAAAGTTGACAGGATTTGGTGCCTGGTTAGAAGTCAGGGAAAAGAGGCTCCCCAGTGCTCCTAACACTACGCTACTTCCAGCCCTCCCGCCTCCCCTCGCCTCCTCTCCCCACTCCCACCTCCTACTGGGTGGATGCAGCTACTGTACTGGTCGGGAGCTTGTGATCTGGAGTCAGATTCACCTGCTCTCTATCTAACCTTGATCCTTCTCCACCTTAGTCTCCACATCTGTAAAATGGGAGTAATGCTAATACCTGTCTCGAGAGATTGTCTGTGGCTTCAATGGGGATGATATGGGTAATCTGCACATCATGAGTGTTCAGAAAGACTATTCATATTATTATTCATATTATTACTCATCAAAGTAGGAACCACAATGGGGAAGCTGTGTTGGATGGGAGGGAAATACAGTTTGGCATAGTTTATACAGGAGGCAGCTAGAACTAGGGAGGGGAACTCAGCTGAGATGGAGGAGGGCAGCCTTGTACCTGGAAGGCTGAAAATATTAAGCCTCCAGTGAAGGTCTGATCATCCTCTCCACTGATGGGATTAAGACATATTTAAGAGAAAGAAAAAGTCACAGGGAAGGGAAGATCAGGGAAGTGGTTCTATTTTGGCATAGCTCGGTCAAAATGTAAATCAAAATATTAAAACACAATTTTAAACACAATATTAAAACACAATCATATACATTTTAAGTATTTTTGGTGGAAATTTTTCTAAACTGTTACATTCTTTTCTGTCACTTGACTTTAGCACATTTCTTTACTTATTCTTTCAATATATGTTTATTAAAGGCTTAATACTAAGTTCCGTGCTAGCTCTTTGGGAGACACAGGTATAAATAGAAAAAGCCTCTGCCTTCCAGAAGCCTACTTCTAATTTTCAGTATCATAAACTTTGGATAGAAAACATGCTTGTATTTATCCTTTTGGGTACTTATTGGACTATCCCCTTTGATTAAAATTCTCCGGTGGGATTCTTCTCAGAAAGACGACATACTTTAAACATTTTGTTGTAGAGGAAGACTTTAATTTTTTTAATTATGTAAAACATACAGGAAACTATAGACATTATCTATGTGCCCACCACTCTGACTGAACATATCTTAAAAGTTAGCCATATTTTCTTGAGATTTTTTTTAAACAAAAGAAGCTGATACAAGTGAAACTTTCTTTGTTAACCTGCATACAAAACTATAATTTTTAAAAAGCAGAACTTAAAGTTACTCAGTGTTCTCCTTCTGGCAAGAATTGGGCAACTTTAACAACTCATTGAACGTCTCTCATTCTTATTATTTATCATTATTAGAGGTTTTATTTCACTTGTATGCAATAGTTTAGACTTCTGAGAAGTAAATTCATTAAATGTTCCACTTGTCTGCTCCCTGCTGTTTCTTGTTTCCCAATCCTTCTGCAGTCACCTGTCTGTGGGTCTGTAGATGGTAAACTACCTTAGAATTTTATGACGGAATGTTTTTATTTCATACTCACTTTTGAATGGTGGTTTAGCTAGGTTTAAGATTCTAGATTCACCTGCTTCCCGTCCCTTTGGCACTTTGAAGGTATTATTCCATGGGGTTGCCGCAGAGAAATCTGCTGTCAGCTTAACTGTCATTTGGAAGGTAATCAGTCCATGCTCTCTCGTAAATTTTAGGACCCCCCCCCCATTTTTTTTTTTTTTTTAAGAAAAACCTTTTTGATTCTGTAGTTTCTTTATGATGAATCTAGATGTAATACTTCAAGTGCATCTTTAATCTGAGTGCACAAGTCAAATGCAATCATGTTCCCTTTCATTATTGCAAACACCTCATAGAGTTGCTGGGAGAAGTAAATGAGGTTATTAATGGACCTGCAATACTTTGTAAATTATGTAACAATGTGACAACAGCAGCTAATTTAGAATTTAGGGTTATTTGGGAGATATATTATTATTATTAGAGGAAGATTCTTCAGAGACGACATCCAGGTATTTCTCACCAATGAACAATTTATTGGTTAAATGGATAATTGATTAGATTTGGGGGCCTATAATATATTCCAATCACTGTATCATTGTAAGTCTGATCCCCTATGGCAAATCTGAGGTCTTACCTATGCCATGTTCTAGGCACTCCAGAAATGAGTTCTGTCTGGTTGAGAACTGCCATTCTGATTTGATGCTCTGTTTTCCCAGTCACGCCCTCGTCTCCCCATCAGTTATGATGTGGAGTGTTTTCCGGTAAACAGCACTCCATTCAACCCAGCCCTAAGGCCTCCTATCTCAGCTCTGCCTAGTTCTATGGGGAACTGAGCATTAATAGAGAAAATGTGACAGTAATTTAGGGAGGAAGAATAAAAACATATTAATGAACGACTAAAAGGTATGAATGGGTGCAAAAGGTAAAAACTCAGGATAGGAACAAATTCTGGGCCCCTACTCCCTCCTCACACACCCCTGAACAATGTTTATAAATCAGGCTTTCACCTAACGCAGCCATAGCTGACTTCCTAAAGGAACGTATCAAATTACACAAAAGGTCAGTGAATGTAAAATACTATACTGACTGTTACGGGATCACTTTTAATCTTCTTCATCACCTAAAACATTGAAGAAAAAATATATATATTTAAATAAAGTGGAGTAACTAATGAGAGTTTTTGGGTTATACTGCCAAAGTCAGGAGACATATATATTTTTTCATCCTAAATACTTGACACTCCCTGGAAATTCCATCCAGTTACCCAAGACATTTAGGGAATGAACATCCATCCTGAATTTTTTATGGACAGCCAGTTTCAGGAGGGAGGAAAAAAAAATGAAACAAAATATGAAAGTGTTTGTAAAGTTGTGCTGAACAAAAAAAGAAAAGAAAGAAACACAGGATGACTGCCCCCCTCCCCATTTCTGCCACCATTTTCATCTCATCTTTTCTAAGTTGTCCGGCCAGGTGGAGTCCGACACAAGGTGTCTAGTCTAGGCGACAGAAGAGACTTAAGCAGGTGTGGCCCTCTCAGCCAGGTGGGCCAAGTCCAGGAAATGAGACGGGATGAAAGAAGGAGGTGCTTATTATTTATTTTTGAGAAGCAGTGAAAGGAAAAAACATTTGGGGAAGGAGCAGGTAGACTTTTAAAGAAATGAAAAGACCAATTTGGGTAGGCCACAGAACCAAAGATGACAGGAACCTGATGAGAAAGTCCTGGGAAACAGAAGGGCTTGGCTGTCAGCTCAGCACACCTGGCTGCAGCTGCTTTCTGCGCACATAAATATTTGAGCGAGGGAAATGGCCCGTTCTGCCTTCTGGGGATGGTTCTCTCCTTCCCTGTCTAACCTCGGTGGCGTGGGTAGGGAATGAGAACCGGGGCGCCGGCTTTGATGAAGCGCTGCGGGGTTAGTGTCCCCACTGTCCCCTCCCCAGGAAGCACCGCCCTTTCCTTTCCTCTCCATCCCCCACCCTCGATTTTTCCTCCTCTTCTGCCCGCCCTTCTTTTCTTCACTTCCCTCTCTTTACCTGGCAACTCATCCCTCACTCCTTTCTTCCTCTCCCTTGATCTGGGTTGCCCCTCATTTTATCCTCATCTCTGACAGTTTCCTAGATTCATCCAGGCCCCGCCCTCAGCGCCAGGTAGGTGGAGATGGAACAGGGCAAAGTTCTTCTCAGAGCTCTGAGTCCTCTGGGCTCTAGAGGGGATGGCGCCACCTAACCCCCACGTTAGAACCAGAACTCTTGTGAGGGCGGGAATCCAGGCTCTCGTTTGTTTCTGTGTCCCCATCTCCTAGAACAGTGCCTGAGACGTAGTGGGCCGTCAGTACCAATTTGTAGAAAGAACAGAGGTCATCCAGTCTCTGCCTAAGCCATGCTGGACTCATCCTTCAGCTTTTGCTACCATCCGCTGACCAATTCTTTCTCCCTGTTCAGATCTCAGTTCAAGGCTGCCTCCTCTAGGAAGCCTTCCCTGACTGCAGATACTCCCATAACATTCTGCCCACTTCTCCATTACTTGCTTCCACACTGTACTATGTTCTTTACTGGCATGGCTGACTTCCTGTGCTCTCTGCCCAATGTCACTCCCAACACACACAAGCTGAAAGTCCCCTGGGCAGAGACTGAGGGCTCAATAAATTGAAGCCTCATGATATTTGAATATTTGATATCTAATGCCACATCCCCAGCCCTCTCTACCTTCTGCCAACTCAGATCACACACATCCTTTTGATCCAGATTATGAAGTTTCTTTGACGATTTTCACCTATCTAATCAGCAAAGACAAGAAAGAATGAGAATTATAAAAGCCTATTTTTGGTGAGGATATTGATGGGAACAGATATTGGTAATATGTTTTTGGAGGGTGATTTGGCAAAGAGTATCAAAAGCCTTAAAAGGTACCTAACTTTTGACACAGCAATTCCACTTCTAAGAATGTATTCTATAGAAATAATATAAAATGTTCCCAAAGGTTTTTCCAACAAGATGTTCACCACAGTTAGTGTCTATAATGCTAAGAAACAGGAAACTCACAATGAGTGATTAGTTGAGTGAATACAGATAAACCTATAATAAAGCATTTAAAATTTTAAGATAGTTATTGACCTGACAAGATATTGATGTTGTTATTATTCTTGAATGGATCTGTGTATATAGTATGGTTTCATTTATATTTTAAAAATATCACATTTCATTTGCATAGAAAAAATCTGTGAATGTATATATAAGCAAGAAATAAGTGAATTTCTTATTTGGGAGTGATGGGATGACATGTGATTTTTTTAAATTCTTATTTTTTATTGAAGGGTAGTCACTTTATAATGTTAGTTTCATGTGTACAGCAAAGAGTTACACTCATGTGACTTTTATACTCTTTTTTAAAAAAAATCTGTATTTTCCCACTTTATTTTCCTTCAGTGAACCAGAATTACTCATGTACTGATTTTTTTATTATTAAAAATACTGAATAGTTTGATTTTCTTTGACCCTAAAAGTAAGCTAATCAAAGTCAAACAGACTTGAAAAAATAAAAAATTCCTATGTGGAGTACAGAGCGTTTTAGACCTGAGATGTTCAGAGGAGAGCCTTTATCTGCCTGAGCCTTCTAGCCATGAGTCTAATTTCCCATTGCTCTGAGAGACTGTGACAGAGAATCATTACCCTTGAAATGGGTTTGTGTAATATAAAAAATCAGGGTCTCCTCTCTACTTAGGGAGTGTGTTAACATTGTGGGGAGTTCCCATGCGCGCTCAGTGGGAGAGTCCCGTGACATCGCGTAGCTCAATCACTTGTAGAAAATGTGTAATGTGATAGGGTATTACACGGGGTGATATTATGGAAAATCCTAATTGGTACCAGAGTAATTCTTACTAGAGTGGACTATAAAACCTTCAGTGCCGTTCTAACTAATCACCCCTGTGGCATTCTGAGCAAATGCAGGTTAATGGTGACGATCTTAATTTTTTTATTAATTAAATTAAGTGTATAATCTGACAGTATAAACCCATTGTCGGCGTTCATCATGCTGATAATAAATGGTTTGAGTACTTGGCACCTTTGGCTTCACTGGAGCCCTGAAAGCTTCCATCCGCCACTCATGATCTGAGAGATTCCTGCACAAGGCTCGTTAGTGCCCAGAGACTGGGGTGAGCAAACAGCAGGTGGGCTCATGGGCCCTGGAGAAGGCTTCAAACTCAGAGGCTGCAGTGGCTCTGTCCTCTGCTCTCCTGCCTCGACGTTGTGGGTTTCTCCCTAGCAAATGACTTCTCATAATGTTTAAAGGTAGGAGGGAGAAAGAAGAGTGAATGTGAAAATATAAGATGCTTGTAAACACTTAATTGGTGAAACTGCGAGACTCAGGCTCCTTGAGTTTTAGGGTTGAGAATAGGCCTTTGCCATCATTGTTTTCCCCACAACTTGCATTGCAACCAACATATGGTAACATCTAGACATCTTAATTTATTTTGCCAAGCCATGACATGCTAAGGCTTGCTTTTCCAAAGTGTGTTCCCTGGAAAACAAACCCTGCTAGATACAACTGAAATTGGAATCAGTGGATGAATATGTTTGAGAATTGCTGCTTTTTACCTTTTCCTCTTGGAGATTTATGGCGTACATTAGCATTTTGAAGGCAATGACAAGTCCTTTAGAAAAGATATATATTAATATTGTCTACTTTAACAGTATCTATCCAAACTTGTTGGATCACAGAACCCTCATATCACCCCACAGAGCACACTTCAGCCGCGGACTGCCTTCAATATCTGCTAGCTTGCTTACAGCTCAGTGATCAGATAGAAATAACATTTTCTGATTTTTCTTAAATCCTGGCATAATAGAGATAAAATCTCCCTTGACTGTGACTAAACGCCTTAATAGAAACAGAATTATGGGGTTTTAGACTTGGATATCACCTATCTTAACCCCCAGCTCATTGCAGGAATTCACTTACAGCATCCATGATGGGCACACTGCCATCTCTGCTTGGATGCCTCCAATGGCGGGGAACTCAGCCACTCACAACATGGTCCATTGAGTTATCATCAGATTTCCTCTTCTTTTGAGTTAAAATCAGCTTCTTTGAGGTTCTAGGTTTTAATCATAGAATACTACAGAACAGTCCACTTTCTTATGTCTACATATCACTTCTTATGCCCTCAGTTAACATACCAGGAATTATCAGTTTCTGTACTTCAAAGTATAATCAAAATAAATAAATAAATGGATTCCTGACTGGCTAGTGGAGGTGGGAGAAAGAGGATAATCTTGAGTTACAGAAATGAAATAATAGAAATCTCCTGTTTGCAATCCATCAAGTGCTGAAAACAAAGATGCTTTCCATAAATTTGGTACAGATTGTTTTGATAACTGTCCTGTTCAGTTTGGGCTACTGTCACAAAGTAGCCTAGATTGGGTGGCTTATAAAAAACACAAATTTATTTCTCACAGTTTTGGAGGCTGGAAGTTGGAGATCAGGATGCCAGCGTGGTCAGGTTCTTCCAGGTTGCAGACTCCTAACATCTCCCCATGATGGAAAGACAGCGAGAGACCCTTCTGGGGTCTCTTATAAGCGCACTAATCCCATTCATAAGGGCTCCGCCATCATGACTTAATTGCCTCCAGAAGGCCCCACCTCCTAATACCACCACATTTGGGGTTAAGATTTCAACATGTGAATTTCAGGGGGATGCAAACAGTCCACTGTAGGGACAAAACATGACCTGAACTGATGTGAAATTATTTATAGCCTATGTTTAGTCCACTTAGTGTGCTATGCATACATTTGACTAAAGAAACATTAATATGTTTGATTACAGAAATATTAATGTGTTTCTTCAACACCCACTGGGAGTCTTACACAGTATACAGCATATGCACTGCATTACCTTTCTAAAATCAGACAGTCAAAATTCTGAAACATATCTGGCCCCGAGGATTTTGGATGAGGAGCTACGATAGCATCCTTTTCTTGGTACCTGCTGTGTGCTCAATGCTGTTAACCTCTACTAGTTCATTTCCATCTCACAATTCTGCCAGGTAAAGCACTATTTATCCCCCACCTTGCAGACGAGGAGAGTCATCTAGCTAGGCAGACATTTTTCTTTTCTTATTGCCTATTTGATATTTGCAAAACCAGTTTTCCTCCCATGTGCTAATCGACAACAAAAAAAATTAAGGCACAGTTTCTAATTTGGGACACTGGTCAACTCCAGGAGAATGCCGGCCAGGAACGGGAGGCTGTGAGGCCCAGCGATGCAGAAAGAAGCCTCAGAGGAATCCCTGCCAGGCCTCCATCAGAAAGGTAGTTAATGGATTTACAATGTTCATGGCTCTTCAACTGTTCTTTTCCCACCTAAACCTTCAAAAACTTCAGTGTGACTGGGAAAGTCACAGATGCCTTTTGCAGAGAAAACTATCTGAGTGCTCGCTTAATTTATGTCAAGGCCTGAGTCTAGCCTCTGGGGCAGAAGTTCCTTACTGCCTGTTGCACCCATCCCCATAAGACTGTTATGATGAGATTTGAGGGCTATCAGCCGTCTAAAAATCTACCCCATTTGTTCTCGCACTATGCTTGAAATTGCCATATGAGTATTTGTCTTTGTCAGGATATTGAAAGTAACTACCGAGATATAAGTATTACAAATCCCATGTAAGGGTCAACCTAATAAGCCATTATAAACTTAACTTAAATAATCAAGTGAGCTAGTCAGGCATTTAGCCAGGCCCAGAGGGAACTGGACACGGAACAGACCAATTTGATGAGGAATGAAAGAAAAGAAGCATAGGGAAGGCCAAACGCATGGTCGCTTCCAGGAAAGATCCACATAGGGTATTACAGTCGGGGGCTTGGGGCCCAGATCAGTGCCACCGAGTTCTGGCTGAAAAAGGCACTAAAAGGGAAAAAGAGGCAGGAGAAGGGGGGTCCTGGAGTCCCTCAAATTCAGTATCACCTTCATCAGCTATTTCCATAAGGATTGTGCCTGTGCTTGTAAACTCTCTTAAGATAATTGAATCACGACGTTTTAGAACATTCACCAGAGACCATTACTCAGCAGCTAGTGTCCAGGAGCTGGAATGGATGCTCGAGTTACAGAACAGGGAAACAAGGAAAGGGAGCAGGAAAGAGCAGCCGCCAAGAACTTGCAACCTCAGCCCACACCAGTGGCCCTTTGCTGTCTGTGTCGCAGCCACACTGCTGCGCGTGCCATCCCCTCTGCCGGGAAAGCCACCTCCTCCCCCCTCTCTGCTGAGGGCGCTCAGACTTATCCGTCCGCTCAGCCTAAATGTCAGTTCCCCAAGAGGCCTTCCCTAGCCACACCCACCCCTCCACTCTAACTTTATTCCACAGTTCCTCTGGGTTTTTTTCCCCTTTAGAGCACCCACTGCAATTTGTAAGTATATACTTTTTTTTTATTATTTATTAATGTCTGCATACTCCTCATGAGTACCCACTAAGAGCGGGTTCTTAATAAAAATCTGTTCGATGAATCACTGTCAGGCACTGTGCTCTCTGTTTCAGACATGGTAGCTTTTAAAATCTTCATAATAATCCTCTGAGTTAATCTTTACAGATGACATCAAGGAGGCTTACAGCTCTGAGGGGCTCATTTTCACACCTCGGAATTGTGCAGTGCACACCCTCCACAGGCGCATGCAGCAGCCCCGCTCGGCAACCCCTTGCTCTAAACCATTCAGGCGTGGTATTATGGCCAAAGGAATAGTATCTTTCTGTTTTTCCCACCTTTGTGACAACCGTGGCTGGAGGGGTTAATCTTGAACAGAAAGTCCAATTAGCTTCACCCGACACATCAGTCCTGAAGCTAAACCCTGTTTCCTTGATAGCCCCAGGAAAAGACTCTTCTGTCTGGTCTGTCTATCATGTTAATAATTAATTGATTGGTTAATCAATTAACTAGCTCCTGTAAGGTTTGTCCTGTCCTCCTGGGTCCCCTCCATGTGTCCTGGTCAGTAGGCCTGTGCTCCTATGTGCATTATGTTGACCTGAAAGACCCTGGAAGATGGACCATTTGGAAATACGTACATGACTGATGGTTTGTAATGCCTTGAAATTTTATGAGGGAGCTGCTCATTTTATACCTGCTGAGAATCGTTTTCTTAAAATACTGATTGAGCGTTCATTGAAAATGAGCAATTCCTGGTTATACACACATGGGTAAGTTAAGGCCCTGCCTTCAAGGAGCTCTCAGTCTAATGTGACATCAGAAGCGACAAGGAAGACTTCTCAGAAGAGGAGGGTCATGCGGACAGGAGGGGAGGCCGTGGGAAGTATCCCAGGCCTGTGATTTCAGAGATGGAGTAAAAGCAGGAGCCCGGCGAGAGAAGAAGTGGCGCCCCCTTTCACCTGGGCACTTACGGCAGAGCCTCTGTGCTTCAATATTTTATAAGACTGTGCAAAGACACATGGTATTGAGAATTTTCACCTGAGATACAGACCAGCTTACTCTTCTTGCTGCTTTGGTTTTATAGCTTCCAACCCTAACTCTCAACAGCTCGATTATAACCAATTCCTTTGCAAGATGAAGGGCAGGGGCCAGTTTTCAAGAAATGCCAAATATTCCATTCCCGTCAGGTTTTAAAAATAGGTTTTACACTCAGTAAACACCCAGTGAGTTAGCCAGAAGGCCTCCCAGCTGAGATCAGGGCTTCCTAATCCTAGCTGTTCAGCAGAATCACTTGTGATGCTTTTAAAAAATACACATAGTCAATCTACTGAAGTTGAACTTAGGTATGTCCTAAACTCATCAATTCCTCTCCTAGGTAAATGCTCATCAGAAATGCAAAATCCACCAAAAGACATGACAAGAATTTCATGGCAGCACTGTTTGTAATAGCGCCACAAGGACCATGCAAATGCCCAACAACAGCTGAATGAATAAATGAACTGTGGCATAGTCATACGGTAGAATAGTAGACAGTACTGAAAAGGAATGACACACAATATCCTGGATGAATCTCATAAACACAAAGCAGAACAGAATAAGCCAGATACTAAAGAACACATACTACCTGATTCCATTTTAGTTTTATACTAAAAATCAAGAAAAATTAATCTATGTGTTAGAGATCAGGATAGTGGTTACACCTTGGAAGGGGAGTGAATCACTCGAAGGGGACACAAGAGGGCTTCTGGGATTTCTGGGTGCTAATAATATGAGCGTGTTCACTCTGTAAAAAGTCCTCAAGCTGTGTATATATGATTTGCACACCTGTCTGTATGATATTTATTTCCCTAAGATACTTTTAAAAGATACATCTGCCTAAATTTCACCCCCACTTATTTTAATTCAGTAGATTTGAGGTAAGGTCCAACTATCTGTATTTTTTAAAGCTCCACAGATGATTCTAATGTACATCCACGTTCAGGAACCACTGACTAGGATCACCACTGGTCTGGATTTCCCTTGTTTGCATATTAAAAGAGCTTACTCATCATTTTTCTTTCCTTTTTTTTTCTCCCCACAAATAGAGTGAAGTAGTCCCCACAGTCATGTGCACCCAGATGTCTCCAGGCCACAGATACGCATAGAGATCGAAAGGCATTCCTTGTAATTCTCAGTGTCACTTGTTCATCAGCAGAAGTGTTCGTACTCTTAGGTTTCAAGAATCCCTAACAGAATCCATTTATTCAATCAACCAACAAACATTTATTGAATACCCATAACAACAAAAGTGAACAATTGCTAACTCTTATTAATCATTTTCCTGGGCCAGGAATGATCTTATGTCCTTTGCATATGTTATTTAATTTAAATAAATAGTAAATAACTAGATTCAATAACTGAAGTAATAATTAAACTAAGTAATTTAATAAAGGGTTAAGTGCCCAGACTCAGGAGCCAGGCTATGGGGGTTGAAACTCTAGCTTTGTAGTTTACCCAGTTGTGTGACTTTGGGAAAGTTACTTTGCTTGAGTGTGACTCAGTTTCCTCATCTGTACACTGGGAATAAAAATAATACTGATTCCTGAAACTGGGATGAGGAGTAAACAATGTTTGGCACCTATAAGTGCCACATGTTATGTAATAGCAGATGCTACAAATGCACTAGCTATTTTTTTTTTACAAAAGTCCTGTGAAATAATACTACTAATTTTGTAGTTGAGGAAATCACATTTAAAGGGGTTTAATGACTGGTCCAAGGTCACACAGCTAATAAATAGCAAAATCAAGCTTCCAAGCCAGGTTGCCTGACCTCAGAGCTTAGATATTTTGCTATCACGCTCTCTCCCTTGCACTGACATAGCTCTCTCTGTTGTGTTTTGGTGGACACAGGGATTAAATATCGGAAGAGAGGACTCTTCTCAAAAGATCTTTCAAGAGCCTAGAAAGTCAGAATATTTCATGAGCCAACTCACAGTGACAAGCTGTGCCCCCTGCAAGTAAGGAAAGGAACTCTTTCCAATCAAGTTTCATTTTCCAAGGAAGAATGAATTTGGGTAACCTTTCTTGCTCCCTGAAGTTAAAAATACCTTTTAAAAATGAGTTTGTCATGTCTTGTTGCATAACACTGAGCAGTATTTATAGAACATGGAAATGAATGTGAAAACTTATATTTTGATTCATGGCATATTAGAAGTGGTGCTTTCATTAATAACTCTGACTTGAATTTTTCCTCCCAAGTTATTGGAGTGTTTATTAAACTTTTAAAGTATTTTTTCTGACCCAGTATTTTTTCTTTCTCAGGGACTAGAAAGGTAGAAACAGGGCAGAAGCACATTTTTAAAGACACGTACATCGTCAATGACTGAAAAAGCAATTGAATGTATTTTACATGTCAGCCTGAGAGCTGCCTTTATGTAACTGATGGTGTGGGATATTTTGTCTCCTAATACTGAATACTGTTGATTAGAGAGGTAAAGATTGTATTTTTCTTGAGTTAATTTGAAATAAAAAGCTTCATTGAAACAGTATCTCAGTAAAAATTTAAGTACTGGCAATTAATGGGCAAAACTGTGTACCTAAGATTTGTGTCACATTGATTCCAGAATAATGAGGTTGGCAAACACATTATGAATATCTCTCCTTGCGTGAATACTAAGTCTGCTAAATCATTCTGTCGGTTTTTAGAGGATGACTGCATCTTACCCTGAGATGTATCTCCAAGTTTTGCCAAGGACTAAGGTGACTGATTTTATTTCTTTTATTAGATACTTAAGTTTCCCTTTCTTTTTTATATATTGCTTAAAAACAAACCTACTTTTTCCTAGGCCTCTTGCCACCTAAAAGTTTCCTTGTTCAGCACAGAGGAGATTTCTTACTCATCAGATTCTCCCCAGTCTTCTCTTTGAGCAAACACTGAATGCTTTCAGCAGCTGCCCAAGATATCACTTTAAAACCCTTAAGGCAGTTGAAAGGCCTCCAAAAAAGCATGACATTCAATCAAAGTTGAATAAGGAAAGTTTTAATGAATAAACTTAGTAAATTAGAAAGCACTGCAGCAGGCTGATTAACTCTCATTTGTGCATTAGTGTTGAAATTAATTAAAATGTTTAAGCCATAGGAGGCTGGCTACCTCGTCAGGCCCTGACTCTGCCCTGAGTCAGTCTGGATCCAGGAGTGATTCATCTTGCACAGATGAGAGGGGGACGAAAAGAAAAGAACAGTCAGGACAAATGTGTTTTCAATGGTGCTTAACAGCAGGGAGACCATTGAGACTTCGGAGCAATGCTACTGGAGTGTGACATCATAATACGGCATATACGTGTGGAGAGGAGCGGAAAGGACCTTGCACACAAATGCCGTTCCTCTTGTGCAGATTGGATGCCGCGTGTATTAATCTCTCTGCCAGCTGGAGTGCTGCAGTCTGCTCTCTTCAAGACCACTCACAAATTAGCTGTTTCCCTGACTTTTTTAAAACCTCGTGCCACCGGTAATGTTCCCCCTTGGGAGTCCCCCATGGTGCAGTGACATGAAAAGGTGGGCTTGGCGCCCTGCTGGATTTCCCTAAGATCAACTCCATAGGATGTATGAAAATATAATTGCCTCAAACAGACTCTCAGACACACAACAATGGATTTATTGTTAAATTCCCTTGACAATGTGCAGAGCAGAAACCATCTTTTCAAGAAACTCCAAATATTCCATTCCCATTAGGTTTTTAAACATCTCAGAAGCTCAATTTCTTTCCAGAACTATGGGTCTGTGGATCTTCTTATAGAAACCCATTCCCGTGCAGCTGTTTAACAAATCTGTGCCTGCTTGAAATTATAAATGACAGTCCATTTCATAAAGAGAAAAGTCCTCTTTGACAGGAAAACAATCTCAGTGGGTTCTCCTTGGGTAACAAATGGGTTTGTTTCAGGCCTAGCACTGTAGCTGTTTCCAACATAGCATAGCCACGGACTGCTATTTCTAGTTCAAGGGTCCAAATTAAGGGGTTGGCGGAAATTAGTGACTGCCTGCAAATCTGAATGATTTCCGCTGGGAAAAAACTATCATGATTTGCTATGGATCTACATTCATAACTTTAAAAACTGTCTGTCTTCCTTATTTTTTGCTCTAAAGATTTCTTGTCAGACACAATGTCAGAGGTCACCGTCAGAGTGTCCCTTTGGTGCCCATTAACTATAACCAGCAAACTTGTTCACTATTGATCTGCTATGTCTAAGTATCTATTATGGTGGCCATAAAAGGTGGCTTCACATCTTTCTAAACAGATAATTCATAAAGGCCAAGGGGTCATGGCTTGTGATATATTATTCTTTCACTGTAACTGGGACTGAATGAAAGAGAGAGAGGAAGAGGAGGGGGAGCGAAGGGCCATGTGTGTTAGACTAGAGAGGTAGAAAGTTGTGTGTCAGTTGGACACATTAACATCCATATAAATAATAAAAGGCATTAATAATATTTGTTCATGACCTCATTATTGATTCACTCTACTCAGAGGCAGAGAGTGCAGACAGAGTTGATTTTTCACCACCAAAGTTCAGTTGAGTTTGAACTCTAAAATGGAAGCCAACCAAAGACAGTAAAATATCCTCTGGCAGCAACATCCTGGGTCCTGGCATTGACACATTTTGCAGGTAATGCATCATCTGGGGCAAAGCAACTGTTGGGGGATCAGAAGCCTCAAAGATGAAGTGTTAAGGATCTGCCGGGCCAGTGGGTTCAGCACATCCCCATGTTCCTTCGGGACTGTCTGAGTCACCACGTGCTGTAACCTTTGCTGGTTCATACTGAGCATTCAGCAAGCACTGCGGAGGCCATCGCTGATGTCCCCACGTTCCCTTCCTGCAAAGCCTCTCATTAGGAGAACAATAAAGATCTGATGAGTGAAACTTGCTCATAAGTGAGCTGATATTGGGCTCATTTAATGCTGTTTATGGTCTTCTACCCACTGAAGAACCTGGAGGTGGTGTACTTTCTCAAGACTACAGTTTGGAGAAAAGTAAATTGAGATGAATCATGGTGAGATGAGATAGTTAAAATGTCATGCTCCATAAGTTTGAATGCATCCTTCAAATTCTGAACAGTAAAATGCACCTGAACACTGAAAGAAGGGAAACAAAGAAAAAGCAGATACGTAACAACACAAAGCCTCTTTCTTCAACAAGGACGCTTCACGGGGGCGGGGGGGGGGGGGCAACCAAACAGCACCTTCTCAGAGCTGTCCCTGAAAGCACACCCGAGGGCACGCAAGCACGCACGCAGTCACACTCTCTCTTGATTTTACTTTCCTTTTACTATTTTACGTAGTCTGGCTGAGGGGATGATACATCAAAATTGCAAGTTTTCAGAGACAAACAATAAACCACGAGCTTTGTTTCTGTTCACAGACGTTAGCTGAGGGGAAGTCCCTAGACAATTACAGACCGTCCTCAGTACATGTGGGCACTAGGGAGGATGTGAATGAGAATCAGAATAGGCCCTTTTAGCCACAGGAGAGGGTTAAAGAAAGGCTTGAGGGGTGCGCATGGGCAGAAGTGGGAGCCCTGGAATTGCTTCCCCAATTTCTCCTTACAGAGCCCCATTCAAGTATCTCTTAACTCTGTAACTCTTGAAGTTAAAACACCCTACCAGAAACCCAAAGATGACCTATTTCCTGGAAGTGACCAGTCTAAGTCAACAGTCACATTTCTTCTTTATGTGAAACCCCAGTCATTAGACAACCACGGTCTTAGAGAGAATTTCCTTCTCATATTTGTGGTTCTAGAACTTTTTTGTGGATCAAAAATCCTTTTGAGAATATAGCAAAAACTATGATCCCTTTTTTAAAACAATGTTCACCCATACAAAATTTTGCATATATTTCCTAAAATCCCTAGATTTGTAGCAGCTCTGAGTTTGCTGCAGGTTAAGAACTGCATTCTAAATAGGTTTTTCTTTAAAGAGATGAGCATGGATAGACTCTGCCCTTCCCTCTTCAATTCAATAAAGAAAAAATGAAGCTTAGAGATGAGCCAGCCATTGTAACCTTCAGACTCCAAATAATACTGTCCTTAATAATAATAATATTCATGTGTCATGTTAGTGGTCTCTACGGACATCTCTATTCTTCATAATAATTTTTATTTTTATTTAATGTTTGCAGGTGTTGTAAAAAGTGACTACTGTTTCAAAATGTGACCTCTGTGAGGTTTAAAACCTACTGAATCAGATGAGATATGAAAGCGTTCAATATAATGTATGACTTAAAGCTATGTTTTTTAAACTTTAATAGGAAATGTCTGACTCTTAGATCACTGTTTCTAAAGCCTGGCAGACAGAAACATGTCTTTTAAAAAGGTCTAATTCATATACCAAACAGAGATCCAGCAGGTAGAAATAGTGCCTTTCCCTTTATCTCTTGTAAACCTGAACCTTTGATGTTCTGTGAATAAACCTCAACTCCAGCAACACTTTAATAATTATAACTCATCTCAGTTTTTTCCCCAAAGATTACTCAGGTATTATGGTAAATGTGGGGTAAAGTGATAACCAAATCATGATCTTTGTCCTCAGGAGGCTTACAGTCTTATGAGATGACAGATGTGTGTACACACTCAAGCAGCCACTGAAGTGTCTTAACATCCCTTGCCTTCCTCCTCCTCCTGGCAGAATTCCATTTTTATCCAGGTACCCACCCCTCCTCCACATAAGCTGTGTGATTTAGGGGATGCTGACTCATGCTGGGCTAAACCAGTCATGGGCCTCTCACACACATCCTTGTCTGTGAGTAGCTCAGGTATCCTAGCTTCAGCCAATTAGTATCCCACATTCCCTGCGTGATGGTAATTTGTCCAGGGATGGGCATGTGACCTAAATTGACCTTATCACACCGAAGGGAAGGACAACTATGGGGCAGGTTCTGTCTCTTCCCCTCTAGCTGTATTGCCCCAATTGCTATTGGCAACTCTCTTAGCTACCACTGGAGAAGCTAGTCTGAGGACAAAGCTAAGACATTTAGGAGGGCAGATCTGGGAAAATTACTGAGAACCGAGGTAGAAACCCTGACTGCATCACATCAGAAACCCACTATACTTCCAAAGGGACTTTATGTGAGATAGGTTTACTATTTCCTTTTTGTTTATTCTCATTTGAGGAGGGAGTTATGTCCTCTGCAGCCCCAAAACTTCCTGTCACCTATATCATTACGGCCAGAGTGATAGTCCCCCTGGTATGCTATGGGAATCTTCAGAGGAGCACAGAGGGTGGACATAATCATGCTGGAGGGAACTTTCCAGAGAGGGGATGCTCTAGTTGAGTTTTGAAGGCTGAATAGGAGTTAACTGGGCAGATATGGAAGGAGAGGGGGTTCTACAAAGAATAAGTGAACAGAGATGTGTCAGTGCCTTCAAGGGTATTAGGAAAGTTGTATGGCAAGAGTGAAGAGAGGGTTAGAGGACGTTTTGGCAGATGAGACAGAGGAGGTAGACAAGGGCCAAATCATGAAAGGTCTTGAGCTCCAGATAAATGTGGATTTTTCTATTAAAGGTAATTGGGAGCCATTGGAGAATGTTAAACTCTGAAGTGGCACGATTGGTTTTGCATTTTAGACACATCGCTGGTGACCAGCGTGGATGGTGAATTGGAGAGGACAGCTCTGGGACAGGGTAGATCAGTTCAAGAGTGTCCATTTTGCTGAAACTCTCAGGTGTCCTTTCCTGACAAGAGGCAACATGGGTCCTTTCTGAGTGGATCAGGGAAGTTATCTGTGAAGACTGGTACCGAGCCGTCACTGTTACTCAAAATCTGTAACAAGTTAGGTCAGCGAACTTCTGGTGGGTGCTCATGACTCAGAACACTGCACAGCAGCATGGAAACAGCCCCTCACGTACTGTGTGACCTTAAGCTAGTTGCTTAACCTATCTGAGATTCCATTTCCTTGTCTATAAAGTGAGAATCCTATACTTAACCTTGCACTGTTTAGGTGAGTTAAAAAACAATTGTAGCATTTAGCAGTAAAGATTAGATTAGTGACTCACAGGCTGACTGGGTGACTGGATGACGTGAGTAGTTTTTCCCTACTTATACTAAATCCGTGGTTCTAGATTTGAAATGACAATACATCTCTCCAGTACTTTGGGAGATGTTATCACCAGATGAACAAGTTACCCAGCTATCTTCTGAGGTAAGTTTCATTCCTGTGGAATTTTTTGAAATGAGGGCAGCTCTGCCCACAGGGATTGGAGAAGCTTCTGCTCAGTCATTAATTAAAACAACATGCTTCGGAGCCCTGCAGATGTGTAACTCTCCATCCAAAAGGAAGTGATGCTGAAATTGTTTGGAATGAATTGATTTGGGGTTTTACATATTACCTGCATTTGAGAGACTAAGTTTTAGCCCAAGTGCAGAGGATACTGTCCAGCTAGTCTGTACAACCTACAGGCAGGGTAACCAAGACAGGTGTTTGTCTCTGCTCCTTTTCATGAGCTGAACCTCTGGGCCTCCCAAGTAGGCTGTGCTCATTTGGGGTGGCAGGGCAGAAGGAAAGGCTGGGGAGGGGCAGTGTGGGGTGCTGGGGAGCCACTGTCAACCTGCAGATGTTTTTACTTCACCAGAAATCTTGGAGGTACAACATATAGTCATTGAGAGCTTTGCCATTAGAGGCGTTTGGGTTTGAGTTCTGTCTTGCTCACTTACTAGCTGTGTGACCTTGGGCAAGTGACTCAACCTCTCTGAGCTGTAATTTTTTCATTCTTAAAAATGGGATATGCCTTCCTTAATCCTATAAAGTGGGAATATACCTATACACCTACCCCTAGAATTGTTTTGAGGGTTAAATAAAACAAATATGAAAAGCATGCACTCAGCATAATACATGACATATGATTAATAAACAGAAGCTATTATTACTATGATTCATTATGGACATCTGTTATTTTTCTGTCTGTCCATCAAACAGTTGCCCTTCATATCAGCACCCTGACTGCCTTTGGGGGACTTGCCTTTCCTGATTAAGTATAGTCTTGGTGCCCCCTAGTGTGCTGACTGTTCACCTTAGAAGGCGAAGGGGCTCCCTGGAGGCTCTGCCCACTCCATCTTTCATCACCCAGTAAAGCCCTGAGGGGACATGTGATTCGAGCTCTGCCAATCAAAATCTCTCTCCTGGGATTTTTGAATCAGAATGAAGCAAGGGTAGAAAAGACAGTGGGATGGTGCCCAAGAACACAAACTTCCCTCTCCTCCAGTTGGTGCCCCATATCATCCCTATAAAGTTTCCCTTTGCTTAAGCAGCCAGTGTCCATTTTTGTTGCTTGCAACCAAAGAAGTGAAACATTACTTTCTGCCTTTAGGAAACAAGTGATTCCCCTCATAGCCTGCTTCACCTCAATGTACACCCCACCACTGCCCTACATGGAATGTTCCCCAAACAAAGGCTAAATTTTTATAGCTTCTTGGGTATCTTCAAGATGTTCTTTCTGCTTGGATGCCCATATTCAACTCCCATTCTCCAACAGGTAGATTCTAAGTCAGTCTTCAAGCCCTGGCTCATATGTTGCTTGCTTTGGGAAGCCTTCGGTGACTGTTCTGACCCAGCAGTACAAAGGTAGTTAAGCCTCTCCACCTTTTTCATGCTTTCTTTTGAGACACTTGCTGCATTTGCCATGTTGTATTATGGTTAGATTACCTGCCACCATCTAGATCATGTGTTCTTTGGGAACCAATTCTTAGGCTTGTTCAGCTTTGTGCCTATAGTGCCTACCTGGGCCAGGGCAAGAACACAAAACGTTTTTGTGGAATGAATGGCATTTCTTACAAACATATGAACTGCACAATTCTGTGGACAAGCATTTATATGGGGGTTCTGTCTAGATAACTTTGGAATAGTAGGTCAACTCTTCAGTTCTCCCAATAGTGGTGGGCAAATCTGTCCTTGTCTCAGTTATCCAAATTGACAACCTGGACTGAGCCAAAATTTTTAAGATCATTGTCTCAGTCTCTACTTTGAGAGTTACACAAGGACTCACAACAGGCACCACTAAGGCTTATATGGCTCCGACCACACACCAAGCACCAAACAAACAGTAACTCATTTGATCCTCATAATACCCTATAAAGTAGATGGTGCTATTTTCCCATTTCACAGATGAGAAAATTGAGGCACCGTGAGGTCGAGTCACCTGCCCACGGTTATATGGTTAACAAGTAGGAGAGCTGCGTTTCCTACCTAGGATATCTTTGTCCATATGGCTCGGACTTCTCTGGATTCACTGAGGACAAGCAGTGACTCATCCATCAGTTCATTCTCTCAGCATCTGATTCCATCAGCTCTCAGCCCTCTTTCACGACTTGAGGGTTGGAAACAGGATGGGGTGGCCCACGTGTGGCAATCTGCCTACTTTATTAGAAGCACTGACAATGAGTGCAGAACATAGACACAAAGGAGCTGAATATTTAGCTAAGCATCCATGGCGTCGTGATGAAGAGGGAGGGAGAATCTTTCCGGGATATTTGAAAATACTAAGACACACAGGGATGACCCTGTGCCAGCAGTAGTCATATGATTAGCCCTGGCCAAATCCACCAAGCTGGGTTTGGTAGACAGTGACTGATGGGTACTGGTTTGATGCTTAGGTTTTTAAGTCAGAGGGTCCTGACTGCGGGGCTTGGCTCTGCTGTGTGCTATTGTTTATGTGACCTTGTGTGACTCAGTGTCCTCATCTGTAAAATGAGACGTGATAAAAGTCCCCATGCCATAGGATAGTTATGGACATTAAATGAGATGATTACATGGAGATTATTTGATATATCTGGCATCTACTACATGGCTATATAAATTTTAATACAAAATCCCTGCTAGTTATGGGAGATTTAGTGACCACTGGCACTTTGGGTCTTTCAGGGAAAATGAGGAAAAGAAAGTACGGGATGAAAAGAGATTTTCCCAACCACGTTGTCAGGGAGAGCCATAGCCCTTGAGAATTAACGCCACTCTTGAAGTCCCACAGGCCGCCCAGTTCTCCACAGGATTCCACTGGGGTCAGCACATGATAGCGTTGGTGGTTTTCACATGCAGTTAACAAGGTTGATGGCTTTGTAGGATTATTCTGTATAAGCAAACACAACGTCCTTTTTGCTACTTTTCCCTCTTTCAATTTCCAATGCAGGGTGAGGTGGGGGAGGGTGGGGAACCTTCAATGATGAGTTTGGTCAAAAAGGCCAATTCTATTACTAGTGCCTTCTGCCAAAGCGCTAATGATGTTTCTCATAAATCCTGAGAATTCCATTGGCTGTGACAGCCAGTGCTTGGGTGAAGTTAGCAACAGCCTGATCTCCAAGGAGGAGACGTTAGGCATGGTTTGCCCAGAGTCTGTCAGAGTGCGTGTGCCCTAGATCCTGGGATCGGGGGAGGAGGCATTCCAACCCACCAATCCATTTAGGCTTCCAACTTTGCAGATTCCAGATTCAGATATTTAAAGTCTTCAAATCATTCCCACAGAAACCGCGCTTTATCACAAAGCTTTCCATTAGCTGCAGACCAAATACATACAAGTAAAGTGCATTTGTGATTTGAGAAATATATTCTCTTAATGCATCTGTCCCAGCTTTTAATTATCATAGTTTACATGGCTCACAATTAGACCCATTGTCCAAGAGATCTTGGGGTGGAAAATTGGGGTGGAAGTGAGTGTGAGCAGATGAATGCATTACTAAACTCCAGGAGTCCTAGGCACACTTAAAACATGTTAATAAGCTCTCTCCCTATAGGATTTGATAGGATGAAAATACATCTATTGCCTTCCTCAATTCTATTAGTACCGAACGTTGGGACATGTGAATAAAATAACATCCTCAAAAGGCAAATCCCACAGCACGTGGGGACCTCTTGGGACTGTGTGTAGGTGTTGTCATTCCACAGCTGGCATCAGTGTGAATTCCCACCACTGGGATATGGAACAATTTGTAATGTAACAATTAACGGAAATATTGACTTAAGTATGCACTCGGCAGGAGGCCGGTAACCTCAGGAATCAGCAGAAGGAACAGTGCCATGCCCTGTACAGTATCCTGAGGGATCCTGAAACAATTCCAATGACTAAAGAGCATGATGTGCCTTGAGAAACATCCCCTGCCCTTCTTTATGTTGAGGTTGAAGTTGAAAATGACACTCTCTCCTCTACCCGGCTTTTGAGCTACACTGAAGGGATGATGGGTTGTAGAAAAATAGTCTCTAAAATGTCAGGGACCACAGGCTTCCCCATTTCACAATTTTGCAGATTGTAATTAGGAAAACGTTCCACCGGTCCTTCTCCTGAGGGTGGGAGGGCGGCCAGGGGTATCGCAAAGCTGCATTTTGCACAGCCTGGATGACCGTAAGCCCCCTACCTGCCACCCCCCACCAACCAAAAAAAACCATCAGCTTGTGTCCCAGCCTTCATCTCAGTTCTTGTACACTTTCATCTCGCTCTTAGGATCCACTAAAGTAAATAAGATGTCCACCCAGATAATGGAAACCCCACCAGCTCTCCGTTAGTGCCTTTTCATGCCAATTAAACACATTTTATACAGTCATCGCAGATGCATCAATGACTGCATCCAGAGACGCCGACAGGGCTCGGCAGACGTCAGCCGAGCACATGAAATGTATTTCATGCGCGTTTTCTCTCTGTCTTATTCTAACCACTTGGCAACGGTCTCAATTGAAAACATTGATTCTGAAAGATATATATGGGTATATAAACTGATTAACCAGCTTATTTGCTGCTGATTACTTTACTAATAAAGATCTCCGAGTGCTTAATTTAAATTAATACTTCCTTCGTTAATGAAAATCCAGCTTAGAGCATAAAAAAAAATCTTGACAGATGCATTTATTGCACAAACATACATTTATCTACGCCAAGCCAATTGAATAGA